>NC_134873.1:53480235-54680235 GCF_049852395.1 Peromyscus maniculatus bairdii | reverse complement strand
AAAACCCTAAGTAAAAATGCAGTTCCTGGTCAGACAAACCTCCAATATGGCCGCAAGCTTCACGCTTGGTTTTCACACCCAGAGAAGCAGGTAGAACCAGTTGAGAGCCATAAGCAGAGAATCCATCTATAGGTTAGCAGTCTAAGATTTGCTTTTATAGTCAAAAAAGACTGAAGATATGCAATAAAAGAGACTTAGATGGAAAAACCTCTGAACAGGTTACAGTGTGTTTAACAATGTGTGTAGGCTTAAGAAACAAACAAAAAGAGTATAGTCATAGAAAACACATGAATAGTTTATAACATAGTCTTTAAAGAGAAAGTAAAAGAGAAAAGCCATATAAGATGGGAAATACACAGGTAGTCTGAATCCTGTATGTTTTTGTGTTGATTTTGAATTTTTTGATTGTTGAAAAGCAAAGAACCAGCTGCAAAGAGACCTGGAATTGAAAGAGGCACTATTGAAATAAATCTTTTAGGAATGCCTTAACTTTTAAAATGTCAAAAAATATATTTGTCGAATGGAAATCAAATATGCCTTCGAGTTTTGTTCCTACAGGAGATGAGAGGCTGTAGATTCCTTCAGTGTTACTGTGGATCAGGTTTGATCAGGTGAGACATTCTGACTCTTGAAAGGTGATCTCTATCAGCAAAGATTACTACTGGTATTCCCAGGACTTGCCATTATCTGACATTTTCTCTCTGAGATCCTAAAGATACTTTGTCCACAGACAGCAGGAAGCAGTATGGAGAAAACTATGTTCACATTCCCAAGAGTTGGGGGATGTGTGTGGTTTTTGGTCATTTGGTGGGCTATAGATGCTTGTCATCATTTATTGGGGTTGTTTATTGTTACTGGTATTGGCAAGGGAGGAAATTATGCAAATGGTATTACACTCAGGCATTTCTTTGAAAAAAAGAGGGAGGATATAGGAATGATAGGATAGAAGGGTAGATTGTTGAATCTACTTTAAATAATAGGGTAATTGCTGAATCTACTATAAACTAAGGGACAACTATTGATCTCAAGTATTTTGTATTTATAAGGACTTTTGTATATTGATACAAATTTAAGGTAAAATTTGTTACAACACACTATATATTTCTACTTTTATTTAAAGGATTTTTGTATGTTGATATAAATTTAAAGTTATTTTTATTACACTGTATATGTTTCTACTTTTGTCTAAAGGGTTTTTGTATATCAATGCAAATTTAAGGTTGTTTTTACTATTACATATTGTATATGTGTTTCTACTCTTGTTTAACATATTGTACCTATGCAGTTTATTTAAAAATGTAAGGTAAAGTTCTAGTTTTTGAAAACTATTATTATAAACTATATAGAACAATCAAGAAACATAGGTCAGTAGTTAGTCATTCATAACAATCAAATTTACAGATATGTTAGGTATATTTTCTAGGTTAAATAGATACATTTTAGATAGATGGTCTGCAAATACTTCAAAAAAACAGAATATGGCATTTAAAATGTTTTGTTAACTTAAAGTTTTTCCATGATAATGAGATACTTCTGCTCCTGGCAGCACCAATTTACTTCAGAGAAAATGATGAGCATTGAAGAAACTCCTTATGGAGTTTGCTTTCATTGTGGCAAGGTTAGCCACTGGGTAAAGAAACTGTTTTTGCCTTTGACTGCTGACAATGTGCTGTGCAGACTGGACATGCGGGACACAGAGGAAAGTGACTATTGAACATTGCCAAAATAAGGCAGGACATTCCTTCAAAATTCCTGCTTTACAGAAGAGTCCGTCAGATATTCTGCAGGACACAGAGAAATACAACTGATGAACTTTGCCAATACAAGGCAGGATAGTCCTTCAAATTTCCTGCTTCACTGAGAAGTCTGCCAGATACTATGGGCCTGTAGGCTGAAGATGGATGCCCCAATGTTGCAGAAGGAACTTTGAGTGAGTGAGTATCCAGGCAGTCAGATGTCTCTGTCATTGCTAGAGTTTTGGAAGTTGTTTGCAATGTGTTTTTTGTTTACTCAAATAATATTATCCTTCTGGGATCTTTGACAGAGTTGAAGACTAGATAGTTATAATAAGTTTCCTTAGTTATGATAGAGAGTAAATTAGGTATAAAACTTTAGATTCATTAAGATAGGATGGATACTGGAGTTTTTCTTTTAAGTTGCCAAACACAAATGAACTGGAATCATTATATTGTGAATGTAATCTTGACTTGAAAATTGTTCTTACTGTGTACAGTCTTATTATGTTAAAGCCTTTCTTCTCTGTGTGTGTAGAAAGGGATGTCTGGATAAAGATCTTAGTGGTTGCAGAGGAATGCAGGGGTAAAATATGGAGACTTAGACTGTTAGAGGCTGGAGAGGTTGCCTAGTGATCCTCCAGAGGACCCAAGTCCAGTTTCCGACACCCTGTAAATCCAGTACCAAGGCTCTAACACCCTCTTCTGACCTATGTGGACACATGGGTTATTCACACACACACACAAATATAGATATACCTAAATGGAAATTTAAAATCTTGGGTAAAATTATAGAAATGGCATAAAAATCACAAGATTCTGGCTATTTTGGGAAGGTAGCAATAAGCAAATAGGATTTCCTGATGAGACAGACAAAAGTCAAGTATGGTTCCAAGGCTTCTGTCATAAGTAGAATTGGTATCTACTGACATGGAGAAATCTGTGAGAGGAACAGTTTGAGAAAGGAGTTCATTTGGCAGGCATGAAATTTGAGATGCTCAGTAGAATATATCCAAGTGGACGTGCTAGGTTAGGTAGTGTCTTGGTTTCTTTGCCTGTTGTTGTGATCAAAATGCTCCCACAAAAGCAACGTAAGGGAGAAAGGGCTTATTTGGCTCACAATTCCAGGTTATAGTCCATCATGGCGTGGCAGAGAAGTCACAGTGGTGGAAGCTGGACAGAACGGGTCACATTATGTCTGTAGTAAGAAAATTAATAAATGCATACATGCTAGCTGGACAGAATGGGTCACATTATGTCTGTAGTCAGAAAATTAATAAATGCATACATGCTAGCTCAACTCACCTTCATAATTCATATTGTCCAGGACTCAGAGCCCAGGGGATGGTGCTGCCCACAGTGGGCAAGTCCCCCACATCTCTTAACATAGTTAAGAAAGTCCCTCATAGACGAGTCTACAGACCAACCTAATCTAGACAGTTTCACAGAGCCTCTCTTCCCAGGTAATTCTAGAATGACGCAAGTGGACAGTTAAAACTAATATCACAGACATTTTACTGTCTTAAAGTCCATAGGAGAACTCTGGGAAAGCCTATAACTACTTAATGTTATGAGACTGGATGAGACCAGTAGTGAAATGAATGAATATAAAGCAAAAGAGAGCTTCAAGAAATCCATGACATTCAGTCATAAACTCTCAAATCTCCCCTAAGGCTAGAATTTATTTCTTTTGTACTAGGAGGGTGCTGATGGGAGGGAACAAAGAAGTAGCTAATCGAGATGGTCTGGCTAGTTGGTAGAGGCAGACTCGGTCCATTGAGCAGGTTCTAGGAAAGGTAGAGGGGTGAAGAGGTCAGGCGCCACCACTGAGCTCTCTCCTGCCTGGAGTGCTGGGTGTGCTAGCTGCCAGGCAATGGTGAGAGCTCCGGGATGGTGGAATTCATCCTGGTGTTTTAGAGAGCCCCAAATAGCCCCAGACTGCCTCATTTGGACTGCACACCATGTGAGAGAAAGCAAAACTTGTTCGTTTAGACTGGGAATTAGGTACATTCCCTAATACATGTCACTCTTCCAAGCTGTATTCCTTCCACCAAGAAAACTGCCCCACATGTAATAGGCACTCACCATAAGTCAATGGATGAGTGAACATCTAATAAGACCATAAAATTAATTAGGCAGTGGCCTAAAGATTCCTGTTTATAATAATACACTGTAAAATGTCAAATATTTAACAACATAAAAGATGACAAAAATTATAAAACTTTACTACGGGATATAAAAACGAAGAGCAGCCACTTTAAGGTTTCCTGGTCCCTGAGTGGTTAACGCTGTGTGGTGCAAAGGCCGGTTCTGGGCTGGGAAGATACCAACTGCTCTTCTAGAGGACCCGGGTTCTGTTCCCTGGACCCCCGTAGTGACACACAGCCTTCTGGACCTCCAGCTCCAGGATGTGATGCCCCCTTCTGGCCTCTGTGGGTAACGAGCACACACAGTATACAGACATAACCTGCAGACGAAGCACCCAGACACAAAGTGATTGTTCTTCAACATTAAAAAACACCAGTGCTCAGGAAATAGCACCTGTGAAAGCAGATGATATAGACACGCTTTTCCAAAATTCCAAATAGCTTTTTTTTTCTGTGTGTTAGTTAGTTGTTTAAATGTATTTTGAAGATTATGTGAAAAGCCAAACAATACTTTAAAAGAATAATTCAGCTGGAAGTTTTGAGGAAAATGTCTAATATTAAAGTATATGCTAAAGCTGCTGTCATGTGAACAGTGGGGCTGGACAAACAGGACACAATAAAACAATATGAATAAAAGCAGTATATGTAAACAAGTGGTATTTTGAATTGGGGCAAAATTATATTGTCATATCACACATTAAAACATTCCAGGTGGATTATACATGAATAAAATTTCTTCTAAAGGTTACCAGCAAATGGGAGCTTTGAGAAACCTTTGAATAGCCATGTGAAATACAAGAAAAAGGTGTGGGAAAGCATGGATCTGTGAACCTAAAAATTATACTCAGAAGGACATTTCCTAGGCTGTGGTGATGGGGTCCAGTACCAGGTGCCAGGAACCGTGAATGAAGAAAGCATCATTGGAGTGTGTCTGCAGCCTAGTGGACCTGGAATTTAAACATCAGCCAGATTCACTAAGTTCAATATTGTGGGCACTCTGGAGTTTGCCAGGCTGCTGGCCCCTGTAGGATATTGGTGTCCTCTCATCGTGCTGGAAGCCAGGAGACTTTAGAAAGCTTAGCTCTGGATTAATGGAGTACTCGGGTGGGGGCAGGAAGGTCTATATTTCTAACTCCGACCTCGGAGTTAACACTTGCGTTCAAATTGGAAACGGCAAGAAAAGGACGGGATGGAAAAACCAGAAATAAAATCAGTCTCCTCGTTTTGGCTTCCTGCCTAAAGCCAGCCATAATTATGAGTTGGGTTTTATTAACAGATCATGGAGAACTCCTGAATGACCGGGCTCCTTGCCAACGCCGTCTGTTTCATGGGAAGAAAGATGGGGTTTCTTCTCACTCACTCATCTTACAGGGCGAGGATGGCTCACACAGGCTGGGTTTCTTATTTAGGCGAGAGGGTTGGCAGACTCGGGTCCTAACAGCACTAATTATATTACCTTTTAGACGTTAAGATCACCCCCAGAAAAGATGTGCTGCTCCCTTGCCCTGGAGTAGGCCTCTGGATAAAAACTGTGATGCCCACATCTCAAGCATCTTGGAGGAGAAAAAGCCACATACTGAAGTAAGGAAAGCATTCATCTAAATGCCACAGAGAAACGCCACTAAACTTTTTGTAACACAATTGCCATCCAGCAGGCCCAGGATGTTCTGCAGCCCGATCCTAGCAGGCAAATTTACAGCTAGAGAGACAGTGGTGAGGAAGAGATGGGGGCGGGGTGAATATGTGGTAGCTTTACGTCATTGGAGAACCAAAATTCGAGAATCCCGTTTCAGCCAAGCAATCAGGCAAAGTCCAGTTCTGGATTTATTACAGTATTTTACAGAGCATTCAAGTAACGTGTGTGCACTTGATGCTGAGTAAACACTGTCACAGCAAACAAAGCGTTCCACCCCGTACAGCAAGGAGGGGCATCCCCTGCCAGGCAGCCTGCCTTTGGATGTGACCCAGTGTCTGTCCCCTTGAATAACCTGACATGTGCGTCCCAGGGTCAGTTCCCTCAGTAATGAAGAAGGTAGCGCTAGAGAAACAAGTTTCCTCAAATTCTTTGCTTCACACTGCCAAGAGATTCATGGAGCTAGAACACAGCATGTTCGTTTGGTCACATTTGTGGCGTTGGTCCTTTAATAACCCACATGACTGAACTCTTAGTTATGCTGTCATTTTCCCTAACACACACCTGAAGACTTCACGGCCATTTTGTCTTAATTTTATGACCTTTTAATCCTGATTAAGAAAAGGAACACACTGTGGTATAAAATGTACAAATAATGAAATTAAAACACCTGCAATGTGGAAAGCAGCAGCTTTTATAGATCAGGTGCTTCCCAGATCTTGTGTATTCCTGTAATAGACTGGTGTCTTTGCTGTTTTGACTTCCCAGATCTTGTGTATTCCTGTAATAGATTGGTGTCTTTGCTGCTTTGCTAAACTGGGGTTATTTCCACTCTTCTGCTTTTTCTCTCTAAAATGGATGATAGTTTCATATCAACACCCACATATCTGCCTCATCATGGGTCCAGGTGAAGTCTCAAATGTCCCTCTGAGTACTTGTTCCCCAGATGGTGACGCCCTTTCAGGAGGCTGTAGCGCCTTTAGGAGGTGGGGCCTACGTGGCAGAATAGGTTCTTCAAAAGTGGACTCTTGACAGTTCCACTTGTCCCTGGTTCTGGCCCTGTGCTGGCTACTTCCTGCCATAATGCAGTGCTCACCATAATGGGTTGAAATGTGAAAGCTGAGCCGAAAAAGCCCAAGCCTCCCCTCCCTTAATCGTCCTGTTAGAGGCCCTGTGACATCAGCGAGAAAAGAATTGTCTATGGAAACAATTCCTGGAACGCTGGTCTACTGTCCTTGACGGCATTGTACTGCCGAGTGTAAGAGTATTTGGATGTCCAGGGTTGAGGATAACTATTTTTTTGTGAAATGTCTGTCTCAGTTCTGTGTGCCCAGTGTGTGTGCTGATGAAGGGTTAAGATGTGGAATATGATGCTCTCTTAGTTTGGGTTGTTGTTGCTGTGAAGAGACACCATGACCATAGCAACTCCTATAAATGAAATATTTAATTGGGGTGGCTTGCTTACAGATGCAGAGGTTCAGTCCATTATCATCATGATGGGGAGCATGGTAGTGTGCAGGCAGGTGTGGTGCGGGAGCTGAGAATGCTACAGATTGGAGGCAACAGGAAGTCGACTGGTTGTCACACCGAGTGAAGCTTGAGAAAAAAAGAGACCTCAAAGCCCGCCCCGACAGTGATACACTTCCTCCAATTAGGCCGTACCCTCTCCAAAAAAGCCATACCTCCTAATAGTACCACTCCCTTTGGGGGGCATTTTCAAACCATCACAGATGTGTTATTTATTTGGGGTTGTGACATTTAAAAAGTGGAGGTCAAGCCTGGAAGAAATCTTCCAGGAGTAAAAATGATACCACCCTCTATGTTTCTCATGAGACCGAATGCCTAACAAAAAGCTTAAGTGAGGAAGGATTCATTTGGGGGGTCATACTTTGAAAGTGGGTACAGTCCTTCAGGGTGGGAAGGCATAAAGGCTGGACAGTGAGGTGGCTAGCCACATGTCAGAGAACAACACATGCTGGTGTTCAACTTACTTCTTTCCCCCTTTCTGTTGCTTCTGGAACCTCAACCCATGAGACAGGACTGCCTACATCCAGGCTGGGCCTTCCCTTCTCAGTTGTACCCCTCTGAAAATGCCCTCACAGAAACTGGCAGAAGTGTGTCTCCCAGGTGATTTCTAAATCCAGTCCAGCAGACAAGGAAGATAACTATGGCACTTCCAGTTATGGAGCCTTCTTGGAGTCACTCCTTTAGCTGGGGACAGCCTCCCTTCCCGTTCATCACCATTCCTCCATCAGATCCCAGGGACGACAATCTCACCCCAGATGAAATCTTGTCAGAAGAGTCTTACTGGCCTCCTAGGCTACATAAATCAAGCTCACCATCAGGGGCTCTCCTTTATGCCACAAAACCAGCCTTCACTTCCTAGCCACTTACGTGACTCAACAGTGATTAGTTAATGTCTTCCTCTGCATTCTCCTTGGGGGTTGTGACCTTGGATGTCCACCTCCATTGATGTTAATCCAGACATCTTGACCCTCTCATCCATTCCTCCTCTGGCTTTGACCAACCTGTACATTCTCCATCGTCTTCCATGGGTTTCCCCCAGTGTGTTCACCTCGGGCTCTCTCTTAACTTACTTTCTGTAGAAAATAGAGCGCAGAGAAATCTCACACACCCAGGGTATTTTTGAGGATTACCATCCCAGGACAGGAAAAGGAAGAGAAGACTGAAGAATCCAGGAAACAGAAGGCAAACACAAAAGGACTGCTCACAGTCTCATAGGAGAACCTGCCTCAGGACCCGTCTTAGGGTCTTAGTCATCATCGGGTTGGAAAAAGGTATGTGAAGTGGAAGTGACTCGGAACAGGAAGGAAGGAGCAAATGTAAAAATCACAGTGTTTATTCACTATCTTTCTGACTGGTCAGTGCTCGCCTGACCACACACTTGTTACCCATCTATTTCTAGGCTTTACTTTATGGTTTCTGTGGACAGCAAGTGAGGAAATGGGTTCGACCAGCGGGGAGGGGTACTGGAAGCCTTAGAATCCTCCTGGCAATGGTTGTGATGGAGGCCATGCTGGAGTCTGGTTCTTGTTTCCTGTCTTCATGCCCTGCTAAGGTAAGACAGCTGTCCATATGACCGCAGTAGCATCCAGGCTGCCCATGAAGCAACCATTTGACACGATAGGGCTGGAGGTGATGAAGGAAGGCCACATACATTGGGAAGCCCCATACACAGAACCATCACAAACTCTGCTACATTAATTAGACTTGGTCTTCCCCGGCACACTTAACTTTTGTAGATTATGGTACCTCACCACACCAGTTCCCCCCTCTCCCCTCCTTCATCCCTTGTCCCCATTCTGTACTTGTGGACCTCAACTGCAACCCATGCTACTGGTCCCAGGTAGTCCAGCCCACAGAGCCCACCCATCGCCACTGTTCCTTTGGATCCTTTTGCCCCACTCCCCACCCCACCCATAGCCCTCTGAGAGCTCTGAGCAGCTGCTGCACACCCATGAAGGAAAATGAGGAACTCAGAGCAGTAGGGAGAGGGCTTTGGCCCGGGGAGAGTTTGGCTCCTGTGTGATTGATACTGGAAGCTGTTGTAGCTGAAAATGGATGTGAGTCAAGGGCCAAGAAAACTAAAGCTGACAAATGGCCCTTAACCCACATCTTTCAAAGAGGAAAACACTCTCCATGTCCTATTCCATCCCCAAGATAAAAACATCAAAACCCCTAGGAGAGGATATGCAAAACTAGACCGCGTATGTCTAATTTGACAAAGGGTTATTGCAAAATAAATTGCTCAAAGCAAAGCACAGAGCAGGAGAGTTCCTTTGGTCCTTGGCCAACCCTTCATTACTGCAGTCTGCTGGCCCCAGCAAATAGGGCCAGGACCAAAGAAAACAGTCTGCAGCCATGCTTCACCTCCAGAAACTGGACCCTGGGCCTTTATGTTCAGTTAACAGTTTGAGATCAAATATACACAACATACCGTTCACCCACTTAAAAGGTACCTACCAATGAAGTTGGGCATGGTGGCACATGCCTTTACTCTCATGACTTGGGAAGCTGAGGCAAGAGGATTCTTGAGTTCAAAGCCAGCCTGGACTATAGAGCAAGACCCACTTCAAAAGGCAACACAACAAAACAATAATAGAAGGCGCGAGTGGTGGTCTTTAGTGTATTCTTCGAGTTCTGCAACTATTACTACAGTAGTTCTCCAGCACGTTCATCACCTCCACGGTCTTGTTGTCATCAACAGCTGCTCAGCTCCTAAACATCAGCTTGCCCAGCTCCAAGCAATGACTAATCCACTTATTGCCTCTGTGGCGTTGCCATTCTGGACATGCCACATTTTATTTTATATTTTATTTTATGAGACGGGGTTTCGCTATGCAGTCCTGGCTGGCCTGGAACTCATTCTATCGAGAACATGTTGGCCCTGGGTGCACAGAGATCCTCCTGCCTCTGCTTCCCAGGTGCTGGGATTAAAGGTTTATGCCACCATGCCCAGCACACCCTCCATTTCTACCAGCAGTTTATACAGGTTGCATCTCCCACATCCTCATCAACATTTGTGATAACTCGTGTTTCGGCATTGTGATTTTAGCTTACATTTGTCTCACAGACAATGTCATTGTCCATGTTTTGGTGTGCTTTCTGACTGGACGTCTAACTGCTTTGAAGAAATGTCTGCTTAGATGCTAGCCACTCTTTTTAAATTAGGATATCTTTCTACATTGGAAGCATTCTTCGTGTATTCTGGAGAAAGATTTCTCTTCAGACATACAGCTTTTACCAACTGTCTGTCTTTCACTTTCTTGATGTTTTCAGAAGTGTGTTTTTAGTTTTCATATTTATGTCGTTTTTTAAAAATTTTGGTTACTTTGAGCTTTTGGTGTTGTGTTTAATGAACTATTGCCTAGTCCAAGATCCCAAAGACTTATGACCATGTTTTCCTTTTATTTTTGGATTTCAATTATTTGAAGCCAGGTGTGGTGATGCTGTCTATTCCTGTTATTCCCATGTTCAGGAGGCTGAGGCAGTAGGATTGTGAAATTAAAGACATGGCTAAGCTACAGGTCAAACCCTGTCTCAAAAAAACAATCTTTCATGATTTTAGCTCAGACACTCAGGTTTCTAGTCCACAAACAGTATCTCTATGTATGGAAGAAGACAGAGGCCTAAACTGATTCTTTAGGATGTCAGTATCCAGCTGTCCAGTCACCCCTGCACTACTTGTTGAAAAAAATATTTCTTCCTTGTTTGTCTTCTTTGTCAACATTGTCAACAATCAGTTGACCACAGTGTGAGGTCTGTATCCTATAGACCAGTTCTAATCCACAGACCATGTCAGTACCATATACTACCCCCTCTTATTTTTTTGATACATATTTTTTTATTAAATTTGTCACACAATATATTCTGACCACATTTTTCTCTCCCCCAACTCCCCCAGATGCTCTCCACCTCCCTATCCACCCAACTTCATGTTCTCTCTCTCTCTCTCTCTCTCTCTCTCTCTCTCTCTCTCTCTCTCTCTCCAACAACAAGAAACAAAAAACTCCACAAAAACACAAAGAAATGAAAATCTAAACAAAAAGACCAATAAGGCAAAAAGGAACAAAACGTCCATAAAAATACCATCCAGTAGCCCATTTTCTGCTGGCCAACTGTTCTTGGGCATAGGGCCTGTGCTGGAGTGTGGCTGATGCACCCTTGACTCCACTGTAGAAAAGTAATGCTCAGTAGCATATACCCTGAGTACTGTAGTATTTTAGAGCGAATTTCAAAATTGGGAAGGATGAGTACTCTTTGTTCCTCATTCTCAAGACTATCTTGGCTATTTTAGGATCCTTGCATTTTCTTATAAATTTGAGGATGGACTTGTCAGTTTCTGCAGAAACACCTGCTGAAGATTTGGTAGGGATTCTGTTGTTTGTGTTGACCAACTGGGGACTATTGTCCTCTTAACAATTTTAAGCTTTCCAATCACGAACATGGGATCTCTTTCCATTTACTTATTGTTAAATTCCTTTCAAAATGGCTTTGTTGTTTATAGAGGGTAAGTTTTGCATCTTTGTTACTTTTTTCCTATTTTACTCATTGTGATGAAATTATAAATGAGGGTGTTTCTTATATTTATTTCTGTACACTCACTGCAAGTATGTACAAATATAGTTGACTTATTATAGTCTTGATCTTGTATATTACAATCTTGATAAACTCATTTATTTTTGGTGGATTTCTTGGTATTTCTCTATGTATAAGATCACACCTTAATTGAGTAGAAATTGCCCTTCTTTTTAGTCTATTTTGGGGGGAACCAGTTGATCTCATTAGAGCCTAGTGCAGTTGAGAAAAAATTAAGAGTAGTCATTCTTGCCTTGTTCATAATCATCAGAAAATGTTCAGGGTATTTTTTCATCATTATGTAAAATATTATGTAAAATTTTAGCTGTAGAGGTTTGGGGGGAGTGTATGTGTGTAAACATACATGTGTGTATATGTGTGTGTGTGTATGTGTGTGTGTGTGTGTGTGTGTGTGTGTGCATGCGCGCCCTTTGTAAGGTTTAAGGTCTTTCTTTTTCTAATTTTTTTTTTGTAAGGGATGTTGAATTCAGCATTTTTCCTGCATCTTGAGATTGATTAACGCAGGTTCTGATCTCTTAGCTTCTTATATAGAGTGTTACATTAATTTTCAAATGCCAGCTCAATTCTAATTCTACTGATCATGGCATATGTCACTGGTTTTGAATTGTGCCCCTAAAAGTTCATATACTACAGCCCTGCTCCCCAGTGCCTCAGAATATGACCTCAGTTACAAATAAGATCAGTGCAGATGTAATTAGTTAAAATAAGGTCCTATTAGATTATAGTGGTTCCTAATCCACCATCACTGGAGTTGTTTTAAAAGGAGAAGATTTTTCACAGACAGACCTAGGGAGAATGTTGTGTGAATAATGAAGTTAGGCTGGCATGTGCCACAGAACCGTGGTAGGAGAGAGTTCTAGAACAGATCTGTAACTATTCAGTGCAGGCATTTAGCTTCCAGAACTGATCCTTAAAACACTCATTTCTGATATGTTGTTATAGAAATCCTGGGAAACTTATATGATATATGATCCTTTTTATATATTATTGCTTCTGGCTAGCTAGTAGCTTGTTGGGGATTTTGCATCTGTATTTGTAACAGATGTTGACTTATAGTTTTCCTTGGGATATATGGGATATCTTTGTTTGGATTTATGTATTCTTGGTGTCTCTCCACACTTGCCATCTCCATCTTAATCTAGCACAGACTTCCAATTACAGACTTAATCTCATTGAGATGCAGAAACATTATCACTCTCATACAACTCTACCCTCTCTACTCTTCTGTACAATTTTTGTCTTACTGTGTTGTACCATTACACCGTATGATGGTTACAACTATATGTGTTACAAACCCAATCGTACATTGGTGTAGTTATTATTCCATATCCATCAGGGAAACTAGGAAAGGAATGTAAGCACTTATCTGTAGGATTTGTTCTATTAGCTTTCGTGTCTATCACCTCTGCCTCTCTTCCTTTATATCTCGGAAAGATAGTCTACTGAAGTTTTTGGTGGAACAAAAGAAACGAGAAGGCATTTTGATATATCTGATACCCTAGGTCAATTGCTTTGGTGAACAGACCATTGCAACTTTAAAATCAGGATGCGTAGATACTGACTCGGAGTCAGGAATGGCTAGTTACACGTAGCAGGACTTGCGATGGAGAGAGCTCTATCCTGCCGCTCTATCCTGGACCCAGGAAGGGAATGGTGCCTGGTCTGGTGATTTAAGAGGCTCAAAAGCGGCTTTTCTCTGTGGAGAGCGCGATGCCTAGCAGGTAAAATCCACCCCAGGCCACGGTGATGAGAGCACACTGCCGAGCGCTTCTGTGTGACTAGCAAAGAAGCAGGGCCCCCTGTGCACGTGTCCCTGCAGCTGTCCAGGATGAAGTTACAGACCGACGGAGAGAATGTAGAGTTCCCTTCCTCTTCCCAGGGCAGGTGACCTTTCAGAAATTAAACAAATCAACTCTGTCCTGGGAGGAAGCAGGTTTGTCTGCCTTGCTTCAATAGACTCTATTGTTCCAGGTCAGTCCATTCATCATTGATGTCCTCCCCAGGAGCTTTTGTCGGTGAATTTTTTTCCTCCGGAGTAATTTTGTAAGATCTGGATTAGGCCTGCCACTATGTGCAATAAAAACAAAAACAAACCAAAGGACAAAGAGTGTTCACCCCTAAGCACAGTGACAGCTGTGACGCCAGAGACAGCATGCAGGGGTTAGTCTAGACGGAGAGAACCAAGGACCGAATAAAGGTTGGTAGTTAACATTCACTTGCAGAAAGCTCAGAAAGGTGATTCAGGATGACAAAAATCAACAAGTAGTATCGAAAGTTTTAAATCCTGTCAATTAAAAACAAAGTTAAAATTAAAAAAATACAACTTTAAGAAGGAAAAAAAAAGAAGGAAAATGCATTCTATCAAAAATGGCATTTTGTGCTGCGGGTTTCATAAGACCTTGAGTGACCCCGGGATCCTCAAGCCAAGAATATTGTTTAAAATAACTGTGCTCTTAACACCTGCTGAAAGGAACACAATCTGAAAGAATTCACTCAACCAAGTTCCAGGGATGACGTCAGAGTCGTGAATTTAAAAACAAACAACAAACCCAAACAATCCGAGAGCCACCCTGAAGAAGATCTAACAGAAAAAATAAAGGCGGGAATAAGACCCATACAATGAAGCCTGGGTATACTAGAATTACTAGACATGGATGATTTGATATGCTAAACAAAAAAAAGTAAAAAAAATGAAGAGTTTTTAATAGAAGACCTTTTATTTTTGACAGTTTCACGCACATAAACAATGTGTCTTGACCAGCTCCCTGCCTACATTTCCTCCATTCCACTTCTCTCAGGCACAACCAGCAGGTCCCCTTCTTTACACCAGGATCCCTCCTCTCCTTTCATTTCCCATTGACACCTGCTGAGTCCTGTTAGTGTCGCCAGTTGGAATGTCCGCTGATCTTGTTGACTTGGTCTTGCAGCAGGTCACCATGGCTGCAGTGAGTTCATGAACTCCTCCCCATCCTCCAGCTCTTCTTATATTCCTTCTGTTCCTTCTTCACAATGTTCCCTGAGCCTTGGAGGTGGTGGGGATTGATACAGATGTCCTATTTAGGGCTGAACATTCAGGGGTCATTTATTCTCCGCACTGTGACCAGTTAGGAGTTTTGCATTAACTGCTGACAGCTGCAGGAAGAAGCTTCCCTGTCTGAGGTTGAAGGCGGCACTAATCTATATGTATAAGCACACATATTTAGAAGGCAGTTTGACAGCATGTCCACATAACAGGACAACAGTGGTAAGCTCCTCCCTAGGGCCTGGGACCTCCTGGACCATGGGCTGTTGGCCAGTTTTACATGCCAGGAATGAATTCCATCCTATGGAGTGGGTCTTAATCTACTCCAAAGTGGTAACCCTCATATTTGTGCCACTGTTGAACCTGTGAGCACATCTTGCCTAGCAGGTCAGTACTGCAGCAGTCCACTACTGGCATGTCCACTGCTAGGTAATACCATCAGTAGCTTTTCTACGCAATGGCCTTCATAGAACCTTCTGGCAATATGAAAGCTATCCAGCGGGAAGGAAGTTTTCAGGTTGGTTCTGGCTCGATTTCTCTATGTTAATTACCATCGACTGCAAGAAGAAGCTTCTCTAATAAGGGTTGAGTGATGCACTGATCTATGGCTACAGCAATATGCATTAGTGTCAGAGTCCAGCTCTGACCTGTCGAAGGGTTCTTGGTGGGAGGAGAGAAGAATGAGGAAGTATTAGAAATACAAGTAGAGAAGACAAGAAAGACAGAGACACAGGATAGCTTCGGGAGAGCCCTGAGTCAATACCCAGCTGCTTAGACTTTATTCAAGATGAGCCTTTTAAACATCAGCAAGACGTGGGGCAAAAGACCTCCCCCTTCCAAGGTTGAGGTATAAAGTACCAACAAGTGTAGACCTTTTAAAACACCTGGTACCCACGCCTTTGGCCAAATCATCTCATTTTAAATCAAATTTTAAAAGTTTGTAGACTTATTTAGAAAGGGTTGCCATCATATTACCATTATTTCTTTATTTAATAACACACTAACACATGCCTTTCAGATTAATCCCTGAGAATTCTATCATGTTTCCTGCTACTGTAAATTGTATATTTTTCTACTATCATATTTCTAGATTACTATTACTTTTTTTGTTTTGTTCTCAGTCATTTTGTTAAATTATCTTACTTTTCTTAATGGGTATTTTTTTTTTTTGAAAACAGGGTTTCTCTGTGTAGCTTTGTGCCTTTCCTGGGACTCACTTTGTAGCCCAGGCTGGCCTCGAACTCACAGAGATCCACCTGCCTCTGCCTCCCGAGTGCTGGGATTAAAGGCGTGCACCACTACCACCCGGTTGTTAATGGGTATTTTTAATTGACTTACTAAACTATCTGGCACAGTTTCATCTCACTTTTAACCGTATTCATCTTTTTCTTTTCTGCTATTATGTATTTTTCTTTTATCTTCTCTAATGATCTTGACTTGTACTGTCCACACAAAATTAAGTAATAGTGGTAATGTGTACCCTTGTTTGGTTTGTGACCTTAGTGGGAATTCAGCATTTCACTATATGTTTTATGAATTTTGATATGAAGTATGTATGTTTTTCCATGTTAAGAAATATGCATCTATTAGTATTTTACGGACCTTCTTAAAGTGAAAAGGTGTATTAGGTAATATTAGATGCAGTTTCAGCAGCTGCAGGAGTGTCCATGGGCTAGCTCTCCTTATATGTATGTGCGAGTCATACCGTGATGATGGGCTTCTTAACACTGAGCCGTCTTTGGGTTCTCTGTATGAGTGTTGCTTCATCAGGATATGTGTTTTAGCAGGGCTCCACTGGAATCTCCTACTAATGTTTTCTCTACTTGAGGGCTTGAGGTTGAGCTGATAAGATTTTTGGCACTTTTCTTTCTATTTTCTGGAACCATTTAAGTAATATTATATGTTCCTTTAAAAGATTCAATAGGATCCAGTTGCAAATTTTTCTACAAATTAGTCTATTTGTATTTGGTTCTTCTTATGGAGTAAGTTTTGATCATTCGTATTTCCACATCTATCTATCTATTACATATACACTCAACCCTCTATCCCTAAGACTTTTACATTTATGAATTCAATCAACCACAGATTCAAAATGTTTTAAAAATACTTCATCTGTGTTAAATATGTTCAGACTTTTTTGCTGTCATTATTCTTTTTTTCTTTTCCTAGACAGGGTTTCTCCGTATAGTTTTGGTGCCTGCCCTGGATCTTGCTCTGTGGCCCAGGCTGACCTCGAACTCACAGAGATCCGCCTGGCTCTGCCTTCCGAGTGCTGGGATTAAAGGTGTGTACCACCATAGCCCAGCTTGTCATTATTCTTCAATGGATACAGTGTAACAGTTATTGGCATGGCCTTTGTGGGATACATCCAAAGACTATTTTCCTATATAAGAAAGGATATGTGTATAAGTGAGACGCAGATACTATGCCGTTTATACAAGGTACTTGAGTACCTACACATGTTGGTTCCCCCAGAGGTCCTGGAACAAGTCTCTCACAGACATACAGGAACAAACACGAAGTTGAGCAAGACATTACCTTACAATTCAATGTTCTCAAAGTTATGCTTTTTTCCCTCCATATTCATATTTAATATTTTGCCATATCTTTTTTTATCATTTGATTAGCTCAGCTAGATGTGTGCCTTTTAGTGTCCTTAGGAACACCCTGTGTCCTACAGCTTCCCTCTTTCCTAACTTTTTGTCATTTTTATCTTCCCAAGTCATCCTTTGTTCTTAAGGTTAGGGTACTAATTTTTTTCTAACTTATTGAACTCTTAATTATTTCATGCTATACTCTTCTTTCAATGAATAGAGCAGCCTAAAGCAGATGTTTGGTTTTCTTTTGTTTTTAAAGATTGATTTTTATCTTATGTATGTGAGTATTTTGGCAACATGTCTATAGGTGTACCAGTGTATACCTGAGGCCAGAAGTGGGTGGATCTGGACTAACAGACAGTTGTGAGCCACCATGTGGGTACTGAGTTCTGAACCAAGTCCTCTTCAAGAGCAGCGAGTGCTCTTAACTGCTGAGCCGTCTCTCCAGCCCCTTCTAAGAAGTTGTAAAGGAAGGATTCCTGTACTTACTCTTTGAAGATTTGTGTGTTTGAAACCACCCACGTGCTGTCTTTATGCTTGAACTAGACTTTGGCTGGAAATAAAAATTCTTTAGTCATAGTTTTCCTGGGGTTTTTGAAGACAGCAAGTTTCTACAACGCGGAATATTGCTTTAATGAAGCTGAAAGCCAACCTCATCCCTTGGCCTTTCCCCAAAGCAGTTTCATTTTCTGTCTGAATGACCATATCTTTGAAGTGCAGTAACTTTATTAGAGAATGTTCTAGTGCTGATTAACCTTTGCTAGATCTTCCTGGAAGATGATGAGCTTTTGAAATTTATAGATTCAAGTATCTTGTTTCAGGAGGTTTTCTTGAATTATACTTTGAATTTTGTGTGTGCTTGATTTTTTTCTGCTGTCTTCAAAAAAAATGTAATTCATCTGTGACTCTTCTGTATCAGTCTCTCATACAGATGAATGTTTCTCTGGAATTCTTCCAAACGTTCTTTTTTCCTTTACTTACCTCGGCGCCCTCCGTTCCTTTAGCTTCTTTTAACACTAACAGTTGTTTGTATAATGTACGTTTTTGTGATGTCACAACTTTTCCGTAGCTTCTCGGATTCACCCAATTCAGTTTTGTCTTCTCGTGGCCTCTTCGTTTCTTTCCTTGGTCTTTTTATCTGTGCTTTGTACTTGTGACCCACAGAAGCCACTTCGTCTCTGTGTCCTTCAAATCTCTGTAAAGCTGTTTGATCACCCTTTTCAACTGCTATTCCAGTGTCTTTCCCTGACATTTGCTGGATTTGTTTTCTTATCTGTTCTGCATTTTTCCCTTTAATTATTTTGTCTCCTGATTTTTTTTTTAGGTTTTATGGAAACAATTCGCATGCAATATAATCAACCCACTTAAAGCACACAATTTAAAATTTTGTGTGCATTATGTATGAGTCCACATGTATTAATGTGTGCACATTTGCCTAAATGGACATGTGAGTGTATCGAGTGAATCTAGAGGCTAACAGCAGGTTCCTTTCTCGGTCCCTTTCTGTCTTAGTTTCTGAGGCAGGGACTCTGACTGAGCCTGGTTGACTATGGGGCTCTAGGAATCACTTGTCTCTGCCCCTGCTTCTGGGTTTGCAGGCACATCTTCCAGCATCTGCATGTGGCTTTTGTGGGGGTGCTGGAGATCGGAACTTAGGTCCTCATGCTTGAGTTGCAAGCATTTTACCAACGCCTCACCATCGGAGATTTTTAAATAATATTCACAGTGCTGTAAGACCATTCCTAATTTCTCTCTCTCTCTCTCTCTCTCTCTCTCTCTCTCTCTCTCTCTCTCTCTCTCTCTCTCTCTCTCTCTCTCTGTGTGTGTGTGTGTGTGTGTGTGTGTGTGTGTGTGTGTGTGTGTGTGTTTAAGAAAAAGTTTGAAGGGCTTTTCTTGTGGATAGGAAGTATGTCACGGACTCTAAATACCCTCTGGGCCAACAGGAAGCTCAAACTCACAGGGAAGCCCTGTGTGTAAGTTGGCTGGAATGTATCTTAAGTACACATTCAGACTTTACAACACTTTACTTACAAGAATTGGTAGGTCTTCTGGACAACTCAATAACCTCACTCTCTCTACTTGCTTAAAGGTTATCTCTTTGCAAGAGCCTTCTATCTTAGTGATTTTTTACAGAGGAGGGAGAATTCTCTAGCCAGAATGGAAATTATAGCCCTAGCTCTTCTTCAGAAAAAGAACGTTTGCTTCTCGGGCCGAGTCACTAACTTGGAAAATTGGGCACTGCTGTTTGTCTGGGATCCACAGACACGAGTGCCGGTCTAATTTTCACTGTGGCACAAGACTAGAGATGGTCCATACCTTCCCTCTGATGGCATTTGTCTCTGTCTTGTTTCGGATGGATTGTAGAAGACACAAGAGGTCAGGGGGATCCTTAGCTCTCCATCCTAGAATGAAGACCCGACAACTTAGTTCTCTTCTTGGCTACTTCTCGCGTCCTATTCATTTAAACCTCTAGTTCTGGCCTTTCGAGTTCAAATTACTCACACATTTATGCACAGCAAAAATAAGAAAGTGAACCTACCTACAGTTCTTCTGCCCGGCTGTTCTAATTCTGCCTGGCACCATCTGGTATTACTCTGTCATCCCTACAATTCTGAGATGTCTTCTGTGGGTTTTTTTTCCTCCAGTTTTAAAAACTGGAAAAATAGCATTTGGTTAAATTATGGAAGCCTGTGAGAATATGATGAACTGTGGCTTCATATACAGTCACTGGAAACTTGGTGAATGAAACAAAACCCCGTGTTACTTACTGTTGAAGAGAAGAACATTCCAAACACCACTGTATCCATCTTACACTCCGAGAGAATGAATATGTATTAGCTGGCCATCTTTCTTATACATCATCCTGTGTTTCAGGGTTTTAATTGCCTTTTTTCTCTTGGTTCTTATATTATATACATTCTTTATAATGTATAGCATTCACCATACTCTTAAAGCAGCTTTTCCCTTATCGTACTAACCCTTGACAAAATCCACTCTTTTCTTTGGAAGGCAGACTCTTTGGGGGCCAGTTGAAGTGCACTCTTCTCAGCACCTACAGTGAACATTTTTAAAGTCAGACTCACAGTAGGTGGAACTGGTCCTTGAAACAGACATTTTCTTTCTTGTGTTGCATTTTTTTTTTTTTTGGCGTTTCTTTTTGTTGTTGTTGTTGCTTAACCACAACGCATCCTAAAGATGTTTTGAAACATACACAGTGGCTGTCCATACTTTGAGATTTAGATGTCAGAAAATATCACTAGTCTACCTTCTCTCTTTACTGCTAAACTGAACATAAAATTCTAGGAACCAGTAAGTGTCTCTGAGAACGTTGAAAGTGTTGCTCTATCATGTTGTAGAACACTATTCCCTGGACATGACATAATGCTAGAGTGACTGTTGTCCCACTGTGTCTGATGTGCCCCAATTGTGCAATTATCAACACATGACAAACAACACCTTCAGAATGAGCGATTTGGTCATTTTTATGCAATTTGATAACTTCAATGTAGTATGCACCCACTCATGACTCCATCCTTTTTCCAAAGTTGCCTCACTTTGGATGCCTTTTGATGACCTGTTGGTGGACCCCTGTTTCTCCTATGCCCTTTCAGATTTTAATTCTAGTGAATTTGTAATGTCAGCCGCTGTGTTTCAGCCCGAGATCTTATCTCTGATTCCTTTTGTCATTGCTAATTCTTATGCTCTTTCCTCTGTTATTTTAAATTCATGCCTGAGAACTCCAAGATCTGTGTCATCCACTGTCTGCTCTGCAGCTTTCTGTAGTCCTCCGTTTGGGTCATTTGGTTCTTTTTCTTCGTGTGTCTGGTCACTTCTTGATTTAGACACTAGTACATGAAAACCATAGATATACTGTGAGATTCAGGCGAATGTTGTCATTGTCCAAGGACTTTTCACTCCTATTTGCCAAGGAGTTAGAGCTGAGATAGATGGCCTGAGGCCAGTCTGGGGAGAGCTCACATGCAATGGTGCTCCGGTCTTTTGCCCAGCCATCCTGTTTCCCACGTGTGCATATACCTATGATGCTTCCTTGCAGGACCATATCTACAAGGCTGGCCTATATATCCAAAAGATACCTGGAATTGCATAAGTTCTGACTCTGTTCAAGTCTAAATATCACAATGCACCAAGCGTGGTGCACGCACCTTTAACCCCAACTCTCTGAAGGTGGAGGCGCGTAGAGCTATTATTTTAAGGTGTGTTACTTTTGCTTACATTGCATTTGTTTAACGCTGTGAAGCTGTGTTACTGTGCCTGTGTAAAACACCTGATGGTCTAATAAAGAACTGGCCAATAGCAAGGCAGGAGAAAGGATAGGTGGGGCCGGCAGGCAGAGAGAATATATAGAAGGAGAAATCTGGGAGAAAAGGATCTAACTAGCAGCCAGAGAAGGAGGAGGACTCCAGGGGCCAGCTGCAAGCCATGGAGTAAGAGTAAGATACAGAAGTAAGAGAACTGGAAAAGCCCAGAGTCAAAAAGTAGATGGGATAATCTAAAGTTAAGAAAAGCTGGCTAGAAACTAAGCCAAACTAAGGCTAGGCATTCATAAGTAGGAATAAGCCTCCATGTGTGATTTATTTGGGAGCTGGGTGATGGGCCCCCCAAGGAAAGAGCCAAAAAACAACAACAGATCTCTGTGAGTCCCAGGCCAGCCTCGTCTACGGAGTGAGTTCCAGGTTATCCAGGGTGATGTAGGAAGAGCCTGACTCAAAAATAAAATTAGCTATCACAATGCTTTGATATATGTCAAAACAGACAAATGAGCTCTTTCTTGTAGGAGATTCCTCATTCACACCTTTCTGTTTCCCTGGGGCCCATCCTTTCTTCTTCTGTGACATTTTACCCCAGCACAACATCTTCACATTTAAAAGAAACTGTTTCTCACCCTATCTCATTTCTCTGCAACAAAATCCACATGTAAATTAAGATGTAGTCGTTTATAATTCCTTCTATCTATAAGCCCTCTAAGTATTCTTTTTCCTTTGAACCAATTCCTGAAATTATTGGCAGTGTACAATTAAGCCAAGTAAATGTTCTAAATAATAATTATATTTAAAAGTAAAAGTCGGCTAGAAAATTATCACTCAGTGATAATGGATGAAGAATTTTCCAATTACTTCACATAGCAATGCTAAATATGACTGATTTCCCCGTGGAGGCAGCCTTAGCATCAATTCTATTCTTTCTTTTGGTTTTTATAGATATAAGAGCTGGGGGCCTTTTTTTTTCTTTTTAACTTAAGTAAGTAGGCAGACATAAGTGTTTTAATACCACCAAAGATTTGAACATCCCTATTCCAGAATTATACAGTGATAATACAAATTATTTTAGGTATCTGTGACTGATAACTTGATAGCTTCATTTTGTAAAAAACCCAGCATTAGAACCCACCCACCTCGTGAAATATTGTGTTTCCCAAGCTTTAGAACCAACCAGTTGTTTCAGTTTCTGGTTACTTTGCCCCTTTTCCAAACCCTTTCAAAACTTACCAAATCTCTATGAATTATTCTTGCTATTTTCCGAAGAATCTCATACCACTCACAGAGTTCAAGAAAGAATGGCCTAATGTTGTGAATAAAGTAGCATCTGGCTGGATCTCAGCCTCCTGAGACAGCTTGAAATGTCTTAAAAAGAAGACAAGTGGAGAGTTTGAACCTTGACAAGATCAGTTGTTAATTCACTTAATGGTTTGAAAGGAATGTGTTTATAATTATGATTCTGACATGATTAGAAAAGTGTATCAACATGGAGATGGAGGCGTTATCCCTCATTAAGGAAAATCAGCCATAGAAAGTTCGGGGTATCATGTTCTAGTGTGTGTTTAGGGAACATTTTATCCTAGGTCTGTACAGAGGAAGCTGTTCTGTCTTCCAGAATGCATTTTAAACTCCTTTGTGGAGAGCACTGGGCCATCAAGAAGCAGAGGACTTATAAAGAGTTAGTAACTGTTGCTCTATGCATTATCTACAGTGGAATCTAGAACATACCATGACTACTAACATCCATATCTACTAAGTGCACAGTGGAAAAGAATAATTAAGTGGCGTGTGATTTATATATTTGTAAATACGCCCAAAGAACAGTGAGCTTATTGTGTTCCATAATCTATTGGCAAAAGATCAACTCCTCCCCTATTAGTTTGAATAAAAGTTCAAGAAGCCATTAAATGCCAATTTAGATGTATTTACTATCTCCAGAGGCAACACGGACCTGCCCCAAGCATTGGGAAGTTAGTGTGAGATTTGTTCACTTCTCAAGACTGTGGGAGACGCACCTTCAAGGACCAAGGGATGGGTAGATGGAAGCTTCTCCAAGTTCAGATTCAGAAATGGCACCTTGTAGACTGACAATCACTTTGATGCTCAAAATTCTCGGATTAATGGAGACAGGATAGATCATGTTGTGATTTTTTTTTTTGTTTTGCTTTGGTTTTTGAGACAGGGTTTCTCTGTGTAGCTTTGTGCCTTTCCTGGAACTCACTCTGTAGCCCAGGCTGGCCTCAGACTCACAGAGATCCGCCGGCCTCTGCCTCCCAAGTACTGGGATTAAAGGTGTGCACCATCACAGCCCGGCAGGATCATGTATAAATTGATTCCCTGAATGCTTTCACGAGATTGTTCCTGGGGTGATGTAGTCTTTGGCAACAAGCATGGATTACAAAAAGAGAGAGTCACAGATAAAATCCATGGTCTTCCCTGCCGCCCCTCTCTCCAGTGAATTTAGAATGTACCAACTCAGGCAGAAGTTTCAATCATCTTCCTTCTGTTTTTCAGAGTTCAGCCTTCTCATGACCATATTACAAGAGAGGTTTGGTAAAAAGAGAACAACATCAGACAAAGCCAAAACCAAAACGGAAAACAAAGCCTGGGTCCTCGTTCTTGGACGCTTCCTTCTTTGCCTTTGTTTTCTCCTCAGCCAGGGCTGTAGTGATGGAAGAGCAGACTTCTGCTGGCCTAGACAGCATCAGCTGCTGGAGCAGGTCCACCGCCCCGGTGTAGCAGACAAAGCCCTCTATTTGAGAGGGGCCAGAGCCTTTGGAAATGAGCCGGGCCAGAGAGGTTCACCACTTATCCCAGCTGCTCCAAGGACAGTGAGGACAGTGAGGGATCTCAATCTTCATCTGAGTTGTGCAGGGTGAGGGCAGGGTAGATACAGTGAGCCCAGAACCCAAGGCCTCAGGGGCAGCGTTTGCACTGCCATGTGCCAACGCCGGTCACCGCATGAAGTAAGGGCCTCTTCCCGAAGAGGCCTTAGCTTCCTAGGGAGAAGCCCGCACAGTGGCCGCAGGTGAAGAAAGGCAATCTTACCGACTCGATGTGGGTTATGGTCAGTCCTCCGTTAGAGGAGGCTTTGCCAAGACCGGTGACAGTGACTGTGAAAGCGGAGATGGGATAAATAACCCACAGAGCACCACATACTTCAGATGTGTTTCCTGTCAGATCAATGTTTTGGAAAGAACACATATGAACATTGAGAGGCTAGAAATCGATGCTCTTAAAAAGAGTCATGCAGCCGGGCGGTGGTGGTGGCAGCGGCGGCGGCGGCGGCGGCGGCGGCGGCGGCGGCGGCGGCGGCGGCAGCAGCAGCAGCAGCAGCAGCAGCAGCAGCAGCAGCAGCAGCAGCAGCAGCAGCGGCGCACGCCTTTAATCCCAGCACTCGGGAGGCAAAGGCAGGCGGATTTCTGTGAGTTCAAGGCCAGCCTGGTCTCCAAAGCGAGTTCCAGGAAAGGCGCAAAGCTACACAGAGAAACCATATCTCGAAAAACCAAAAAAAAAAAAAAAAAAAAAAAAAAAAAAAGAGTCATGCTTGCACATCCCTGAGAGGAGCTTCTGCTCAGGGCTGTACATACTCGCTTAAGATACTAACAGAGCTAAAAGTGAGAGCAAAAATGAAATGAGAGCAAATTGCCAAGTAGCAAAGCTTTGAGGGAGAGATGGCAGTCAAAAGAGATGAACCAAGTAGGCTATTCAAAGAAAGCATCAGGAATAACGGACAGAACCAATATTCAAAGATTGAATTCAGCTAAAAAAAAATTCCTAAAAGTCTAAAAGCTTACGAGAAAAAAGCACTAAAAAATACTGAGCCACAGCAGTCCCCTTGGAGATACGACCTCAAAAACTCCTGAACTTCAGAGAATTCTTTGGAGAAGTGGGCAAGTAAAGATAGGTTACTTATGGGAAGCTAAATTATGGGGCTCATGAAACACACCCCACAGTGACTAAAAGATGATAGAATGCACCTTCTTGAGAAAGTGTGACCTGAGACTTCTATTACAGGTCAAACTATGATCCTAAAGTGAAAACCAACCAACACACTATTCTGAACAATCTGGGACACACTTGAGGATGCCTGTGCCATTGAACTTTATTGATGCGTAAGAGATGCATTTTCATCACCTAAAGAAAACTGGGGAGCTACCACAGCAAGATGATCTATTTAACTGCAGGAATAAATCAAAACAAACTTGAGTTTATGATTAGAGCAGAGACCGTAAATATAAACCAAGATACTTTGAAAATGAAACGAAATAGCAGAGGTTGGGAAAAGGTATAAAGACATGTTTTAAATAGAATAAAAGCTTAAATGCTGGGAGGTCAAATGATATCATTTAATGTCAGAGATGTAAACATCTTTCTATAATTATATTTAAAATTTTATGGAAGTAAAATATACATAGAAAATACAGAAATTATACATATCCATCCTGTTAAATTTCACAGGGAAAGCACATGAATATACTTATATAAAAAGGACCCACCCAGAAATAGGATATTTCTAGCACCCAGAAGCCTTCCTCAGGCTTCTTTATAGTAATTGCCCCTCCTCCTAAAATCCACTCTACTAGTTTCTAAGTAAATACAGTAGCTGTATCTTCATGTATTGATATAAGATTCACATGCTATGTTGTGTCTTGTCTCTGTTGCTAAACATTATGCTTGTCAGATCCATTCATGTTGTTGCATGCAACAATAGTTCATGCATTGTCATACACACAGAGTGCCAAATTGTTTATCCCAGTTTACCCACTCCACTGCTGACAGTCACGGGTGAATTTTAGTAAAAGGAGGCTGTGAGTGACTTTGCTATGAATATTTTTACACCCACTTCTTGGTGAAAAATGTATCAGCTTTCCAGTTGGAAATAATTATACAGGAGAAAGTTAAGATGTTTAATGTTAAAGTTTAATCTTTACAAAAACATTAACCCCGTCATATAAAATACAAGTTCATCAATTTAACAACAGCAACAATAAAAACAAAAACAGCATAGCCACAAAAAGAAAACGGAAGAGAAGAAGTAGATGGGCTGAAATCAAGTAGACAGTATCTAACGATACAATTCAAGAAACACATAATAAAATATTTACATGACAACTTATCTTAATTTTTAAATTTCATAATATTCAAAACCAAATTGAGGTATTTTCCTTTATTGTAACTAAATTACTTATGTAAGGGGAGTCTTATGTATCCACAAGTTTGGTTTTCTTTCTTACTTAAAAAAAAAAGAAACATTAGAATTTTGTTTGAAAGCATGAAGATAAAGGTCAAGAGAATGTTAGAGTAGATGTCAAAATAATTGAAAGAAATTATCTCAGACAGTCGGGGTGGACTGCCTTTGGTTATATGTCTCCTAGGATTATCCAGCTTTTTCCCAGGACCCATGAACTATTTGATTTGTTTGATGTTATTTTCGTAAAATGAAGGGTTTGGCTTTCTTTTGTTCTTTTAGGACTGCAGCTAGTTCTCCATAGAAGAGACTGTGAATCATGCAAATGATCTCACCAAACCCCAAGTAATCATGTTCCCAACTCCATTTTGTTATAGCCAGATTCTAGAAATGCCCTCTGCCACCCAACAGAGGAGACTGAGTCGGAGAGGAGACGTGGGACGAGGTCTGCTGAATACCTGACATCACACGTCAGAGTCCTGGATATCACACTGCCAGGATGAGCCAGAAGCCTGAGGTCAAGACCACCCTACTCCAGGCAGCAAAGGGAAGAGAGAAAACAAATATTCTGAAAAGGCAGATTCAAGATCTACTTAGGAATTAGAGGATGTTGAATACATTCTCAAGTTCATTCTCACCCCAACGTCAGGGTGACTTGAATCATTCTTAGTTCTTCCCAGATATAACTACTATGTCATTCCGAATGCAGCAGAGAGAAGTGAACTCAAGTTGATTGTTGCCTCAAAGCACGTAAAGTTTATATGAAAATATTTTCAAGGGAGAGTCCAGAGTTTAAAGTACAGAGCTTAAAGTGAGAAAAGATAAGCAAGATGGAAAATGAATCCCCTTTATGTAGGTTAAAAAGCTGTGGATGGCATTGCTTACATGTTCAGGGAGCTAGGCAAGCCAAGGCTGGCTGTTGGGCCAGGCCCTTAAATGCTGAGCTAGAAGACCAGACAGGTCTCTGTCACTGAGAGTTGAGTTCCTGCAGATCTAGGTCAATGAGGTAAGTCCTCTGTCACTGTCTGTCACTGGCACAGGCCTTGCTTTCTTGCCTTGGGCCTTTTTCCACCTCTTAGATGGAACCTCACTAATTTGTCCATTTGGGGATGGATTTAGTATGTGCACCACAGGAATGGAATCAGTGGGACGATAAATCCAAGGGAATTTCCACTTGGGCCTGACTCCGGCTCCACATGGCCCCTGCCCATAGGCTTCGCCTGGGATTGTGTTTCAAGCCTTGCCCCATGCGTTTACAAATAAAATCAGGCTGCTCTGGGCATGCTTGTGAGGCAACGCCTGGAGGCTCCACGCTTGGGCCAGAGATTGATACGGTGTGTGCATGCCTGGGCCAATACAGCCCTTTTGATCTATTTCAGCCTCCTGCTTTGAGTGATTGATTAAGTTAGGGTCTCTTTCAGGAATTCTCTCCTCTCATGCCTCTTCGCCGGCTCGCAGTGAGCCTGCCAAAAGTTACTCTGCTTTTATGCCACAGATTGTTCGGTTCCACGTGGATAAGTGGAAACTGTTTCTAATATGCATTCTGCTCCCTGGCTCTTTATATGCAACTGGTGACCTTGAACTTGCTCTTTTGCTTTCTTCTGGTCCACACCCTCCTTTCCCCACCATCAGTCACATGCACGGTTTGGGCCGTATGGTTAGTGAGCTGCTTCGCTTCAGAACTTCCTCCTCACTCTCACTTTGGAGTGATGATCGTGGGGGACTCGAAGGTGATACCATTTGTCTTACTACAAGCCACAGCACGTGTTTGTAATGTAAGTAAGTGGACTCACACCGTCTTCTTTTGGTTGCCGCTGGAGAACGGGACTTCCGAGCAATGGGATCTGTAGGAACGGAGATGCAATGTATTTCCAGGCCCTTCAGAATTCCTGTCCGGCAGACCTGATTGCAGTTCTTCCCTCCATGCATAATGTTTGCTTGTGGTATTTGTGTCCAGCCTGAGTCAAGAATAAGACTGACATGAGCAAGCACATCCAAACGCCATTTTAAAATTCTCTTGCTTTCTCAACCTTACCTTCCCCAAAGTGACCTGTCTTGTAAGGTACACAAGACTGGTCTCCAAGAAAGGCCACACTCAAAACTCTTTCTTTTGTTTTTGTGTCCTGTATACAATGTCTGGGACTTCAGTCCATATAGACTAAGCCTTTCCTTCAGGGTCCTGTGACTGTCAATGAAGTCCGTTTGGATGTTTCAGCCTGCCTCCAGCCTTGCGGTAGGAAATTGGAGCTGAGGCCAAAGCAGTGGTGGATCAGAGCTTTTAGGAGGCATGGGACTTGTCTTCATCACTGTTCTGTGCTGTGAAGAGACACCATGACCATGGCAATTCTTAAAAAAGAAAGCATTTAATTGGGGGCTTGCTTACAGTTTCAGAGGGTGAGTCCATGGTCATCATGACAGGAAGCAGGCAGGCGTGGTTCTGAGAGTTTTACAACCTGATCCACAGGCAGCAGTCAGAGGGGGAGGGGGAGGGGAAGGGGGAGGGAGAGGGGCAAGAGGAGGGAGAGGGAGGGGGGAGAGGGAGAGAGGGAGAGGGAGAGAGGGAGAGAGAGGGGGAGAGAGGGAGAGGGAGAGGGGGAAGGAGAGAGAGACTAGGCCTGGCATGGGATTTTGAAACCTCAAAGCCCACCCCACTGACACACCTCCTCCAGGAAGGCGACACCTACTAATCTTAATCTTTCCCAAATAGTTCACTCCCTGGTGACTAAGCATTCAAATATATGAGCCATGGGGGCCATTCTCATTGAAATCATCACAAACTTGCAGGAAGAGAATCAGAAAGGCAGTTTCAGCACCCTGCCTGCATAGCACCCTCTTCTAGTCCCACTAGAACAGAGTCTCATTCTGTTATGTGCTGTGGAATAGTCATTTGAGATGTGTTGCATTTGTTTATGCTGTGGAATATTTGTTTAACGATGCAAAGATGTGTTGCATTCTTTCATGTTGCATTTGTTTAACTCTCTAAAGCTGTGTCATTTTGCCTGCCTAAAATAGCTATTGGTCTAGTAAAGAGCTGAATGGCCAATAGCTAGGCAGGAGAGAGAAATAGGTGGGGCTGGAGGGCAGAGGATAAATAGGAGGAGAAATCTAGGGAACAGAGGCAAGAGTGAGAAAAGGAGGAGAGGAGAACACCAGGGACCAGCCACCCAGCCACCCAGCCACCCAGCCACCCAGCCACCCAGCCACCCAGCCACCCAGCCACCCAGCCACCCAGCCACCCAGCCACCCAGCTAAGGAAACACATGATATGCAGCAGGGTCCCCGTGGCAACAGCATGGGTTGATTAAAGTTACTCAAAGGCATCATCCTCTCAAAGTCTGGGTCCCTGCTTTGTCTGGTGGCCAGGACTAGTTTGGGGTAGCATCCTTCCTTCATCCTGTACTGTGGACACCTGCGGTGGTGGCACCCTACACAGGGTGCCCAGGATCTAGATCTCCTCCAGCCCTGCCCCTGGCTGCTTGCTTTGGATGGACTGAGAGACACCAGGTTAGGCTGTAGGCACATGGGACTTGTAGAAATCATATATATATATATATATATATATATATATGGCTGGGGATTCATAAGTAAGATAAGTCCCCATGTATTTATTTGGGAGCTGGGTGGCAGGCCCCTAACGAATAAAACAAAACAAAACAAGACTATATTTATGGGAGGTAGGAATTCTTTTTATGATCTAGGATATTAATCTGTGCTTTTGGCAAACCACTGTTACACACACACACACACACACACACACACACACACACACACACACACACAGACACACACAGTTTTTTTAATTACCCATGAAAATTATTGTGTATGTGCTGGTGAGAACGATGTTGCATTTCCTGAGAGCTTATTCACTTACCTATTCACCCACTAATTTACTCATTTAACATGTGCTCCTTGGCCAGGCCTGGTGACAGAAGCCTATAATCCCAGAATTTGGGAGGTAGAGGCAGAAGGAGCACCACAAATTCAAGGCCAGCTTGCTTGGTCTACTTAGCGAGTTCTGGGCCATTCATCCGGGCTCTAGGGCAAGACCATGACTCAAAACAAAACAACCCAAAGTAACTGTTCCTTGAGTATCTCTCAGGTACCAGGTGGAACATTGTTTAATGATGCAAAGATGTGTTGCATTCTTTCAGTATCTCAGACAGAGTCAGGCACTGGGGACATATGAGCTGATGACATAAGTGTGTATATTCTCATGTGGATCTGTGCAAGCATGGTACCCAGCACTAGAAGATTCTCAATACATGTGAAAGGAAAGATCCATGTGGGCATTGATATCTACAACCACCAGTGATACAGGACTGGAGGAGGAGGAGATGACAAGGGTTGATGTTGGGAACCGTGGAGGGAATGCAGTTGGCAGCCATCAGATCCAAGCTGGGCTTTGCAGACAGGCAGGCAGTCACTGGTGAAGAAAGAAAAGAGGCAATGGAGGTGGGGGAAGGGCAAGGTCAAAGGGGGAACCTTGCCTGTGCTGGGGGTGCTGAGACAGCATAGAGAAAGGGGGAGCACATCTGGGCAAGAAGGCACTGTAGAGTCCTGGGAACTACTCAGGACCTGGAGGGAGGGACTTAGCCAGTCATTTCCGCTTCCCAAGGAGGACCTAGACCATAAATAGAAGAAACACACTTCCTTCAAGTTGGAATAGAAACTCGTCCAGTGCTGAGAGCATCCTGGAGCATCCTAGTAGATTGGAATCGTGAATTGGAGGTTGGAAAGCTGCTCTGCTGTGCCAGAGCTGTGAATCCTAGGAAGGTGATTTCTACAAGCCCCACGTGCCTACAGCCTAACCTGGTGTCTCTCAGTTCATCCAAAGCAAGCAGCCAGGGGCAGGGCTGGAGGAGATCTAGATCCTGGGCACCCTGTGTAGGGTGCCACCACCGCAGGTGTCCACAGTACAGGATGAAGGAAGGATGCTACCCCAAACTAGTCCTGGCCACCAGACAAAGCAGGGACCCAGACTTTGAGAGGATGATGCCTTTGAGTAGCTTTAATCAACCCATGCTGTTGCCACGGGGCCCCTGCTCCACATCATGTGTTTCCTACTTAGCAAGAACAAACTCCCTGCCGAAAACAAATGTTCAGTTTACCAAACAGGGAAGGCAAACAGTAGATAACAAGAAAACAAAACTGAAACAAGCATGATCTGAGCCATACTGGTATTCTTATGTTTTGTCTTCCAAAGGAAGCATCCCCGCATGCGAATCATTTTGTATATTTTGACTGATTGCTGGCAAGATAGAGAGACATAAATATTTCTGGAAATGGACATGGTGTAAACATGTCATTAGGCAGGCTGCAGCTCTGTATGTGTGTGTGAGACAGCAAGTGTGGTTTGAAGAGATGTTTATGGGGCCTTCAGTCAACAAACGCATCTCTCCGTTCTCTGATCAGTCTTTCAAGATTAGAGCTTCAGGCCTAGGGATGAGAGTCAGGAAAGGCTTGGGGGGGGGGGCTGGAAGAACATTCCAGATTTTCAGCATTAATTAAGTTAGAAATTTGCTGTCTGCATACTTGCCCCCACCCCTCTGATCATCTTTCTTAATTTTTAAATGCAGGAGGCACATTTAGCCGTCTCCCACAAAGCTGTTGCGACTTTAGGAATTCCAGCTGTTGCCCAGCTCATCTTAATGACAGTGTTGAACAACCTGGCTGTGTGTGTGTGTGTGGGGGGGGGGGTCTCTGACCTCAGACTCCACCAGAGCCCAGGCTCATAAAATACATGTAAATGGGCCACTGTGACATTTTTTTCCCTTTCCTTTAAAAAAAAAAGTCAGATCTTGTCCCACGGAGGCCAGACTCCAGCCTAGGAGGATTGCACGTAAAGACGTTAGCAGCTGAGTTGAGATGGAGTGTTTTCACGTCTGGGATATATTGCTTTGTCTAACAAGGAGTCCCAGCAGGCTTCCAATTGTGGTGTCTCCAGACCCTCCCAGCTGCACAGGCTGATTGACAGACTGTGGGCAGATGCGGTGCCAAACTCCAATAAAGAGAGGGCCTTGGGAAAATCTAAGGCAATTATTGATGGGCAGCAATCCACTAATCAGACAATTTCAAAATTAATCCCATATTCCCTTACTGTATTAGCTTTCTTTCTTGTTTGTATTTATATAGCAAATTCATGACTTCAGTGAAAATTCTTCCCTCCAGCCCAATTATGTCTCTCCGAGGGCATTAAATTAAAAAACACGAGATATTGAAAGTGGCTTGCAATTAGTTCCTTTAGTTAAAGGTTCTGTACCTACTTAGCAACAGTGGGGTTTGTAACAGGATGTGTAATAATAGAAGTAAACACTCCTATTTTCTCCTCTCCTTGACAGGGCAAGGGGCTGGTGAGGGTAACATGCTGGCATTACTGAGGGCCAGAGATAATGGGTTAAATAATTGTGATTTGATTTTGGAGCTGATTATATTTGCATAAAATCCTGCTCAAATGCCTTGATAGGCTCCAATCCTTTCCAGATACTCTGCCTTCCTTCTGGCCGTGGTCCATCCGGGTGGCCTCCTTGGACTTTCCAGTGCTTCATTAAGGGTGTGGTATTTTTACAATCAGAACACACATAGCAAGCCCCAGCCAGTTTCTATTACAAGGTTTCCTATGCAGGGTCAGGTCCAAGTTGTGACAGGAGCTCTTTAAATACACAGTGAAATTTCACAGAGTTTTTTTTTTCCAGTTGCTTCTTATAGAAGTCAGTCTCTCTACTAACTACATCCACTCCTGTACCACCTTTTCCTACCCCTTTTTTTTGTATTTGTTAGGTTTTGGGGGGGAGCACAAGACAGGTGGCATCCTCCTTTTGATACTGAAAAAGGTCCCTTGCACAGAACCCTTCCAGAATCTGTCACTCTCCCATCTAAAGTGAGGAAAGCCAAGGACGGGTGCAGCCTGGGAACAGCCAGGGCCTTGCACTAGCACGGAGATTGCAGCTGAGCTTTGCTTTTCCTTCCAGCTTGGCTGCGCTGCCCTGGTATATTGCAGCCCGCCCCCGTCCTGTGCGAGCTTGGCAGCGCCTCCCTGGTATATTGCAGCCCGCCCCCGTCCTGTGCGAGCTTGGCAGCGCCGCCCTGGTATATTGCAGCCCGCCCCCGTCCTGTGCTTTGGCAGGAGGGACTGGGGCAGCTCTGGTCCGACTTTGAATTCAACAGCTTCAAGTACCATTGGATGCTCTTCCCCCTCTGATGCCAGCCCTGGCTACTGGCTTGAAATTACTGAGCACTCATGGCAGAAATCCTCCCTGTAGCCAGACTTGCCTTGTGGGCCTCCAGCTCACAAATAACGACATGAAGACTTACAGCTTTTTTTTTTTTTTCACTCTTATGAAGGCTTGTCCTATTAGCTCTTAGTACTTAAATTAACCCATATTTTTATTAATCTACATTCTACCGCGTGGCTTTTCCCTTTCTGTGTGTCCAGAGCTTTCCATGTCTCAATGGCGCCTGTCTTTTACCTAGATTCACCTCAAGTTTCCCCTCCCTGCCCAGAAGCCCCGCCTATCTCTCTTGCCTAGCTATTGGCCATTTAGCTTTTTATTAAGCCAATCAGAAGGTGCCTTAGGCAGAGACACATCTTATATTCTGTGACACCTCCCTCCCATGCCTGGAGTGACATTGGTAATCAACCATGAAACTCCTTTCTAGAAACAGTCTCAGCAACTTGGAACCCCGGGTCTAGATGATTGCAGTATCTGGAGCACCAATCAGCTGGGTCAAGGAAAAGGAGGAGATGTAAAGATGTTGAGGATAGTGAAGAGGACTTTCCATCACAGATGTTGGGATGGAGAGTGGGAGGAAGGGAAGAATAAGAGAATGAAAGGATAGAGTGAAGAATATCCTGACTGCATGGGGAACCAGCACTCAAAGGGGGTTATGAAGGCAATATTGGGAGGAGACTCTTACGCCCCAGATCTCTCTACCAACACTCAGAGTAGCATATACCCTGGCCAGGACCAAGTCCCTTATCCAAATGCAGATGCTAGGCTCAACTGTCTGTGCCTTTGGTCCAGTCTCAAAGACCCTGGCCCTGAGGCTTGCTGGTCACTTGCAGAGCTTTCCTGATGCCATTGTCTGTGGGTCTCACGGTGGTCATTTTTAGATGCCTGGTCTATCTCTGGAGTCCTGTGTTAGCGCTCTGTTGCTGTCATAGAGGGATCAGCTTAAGAGGAGGTTTAGCGTGACTGAATAGTTTTAGAAGTTTCAGTACCTGATTCACTAGGCCTGGAAGTGCATGGAGGTGGTAAGCTGCTTCCCTCCGACGGTAAAAGAGAGACGGGGAAGAGGCCAGGAACAAACTGTACTCTTTAAGAACACACTCTCAATTACCCACTTTTTCCAACCATGCCTCCCCTCTTAGCATCACCACCACCACCACCACCACCACCACCACCACCACCACCATGTAGCCCATGAAGCCATCCAGATCAATGGGTGAATCCGTTCGTGAGATGAGAGTCTTCATGATCCCGTCACCTCTCAGAAGCCTGCCTCTGAAGATGGCTCCACTGGTGCCCAAGGCTGCATGGCTAAGAGTGTTTAGTCCAAACCACCACACCCTCCCGCACACATCATTGGAGACCTATTTCCCTGGTCACTACTGCGAGCTCCCAGACCGGCTGGGTGTCGATGCCACGTTCCACTGTGACATTTGGCTTCCTCCCAGGAGCTTCTGTGTCACGGCTGACGCACCCACTTCCGGGCTCTACCCCTATTCTCCTGTCCTCGTGACCAAGCAAAGAGATGGATCACCTGGAAGGTGAGGAGGACGTGAAGCCATGCCTTTGCGTTGGTGCTAACCTGAAGAGCAGACATGACCAAGTTCCTCAGAGGAAACCGCAACCTTTTTCTCCCCTACAAAGTACCTCATGAAGGCCACATATACGGCTTAGCAGGAGAAGGCACTTGGTGCCAAGCAATGTGAGTTCAGTTCCTGGAATCCACGTGATAGAAGGAGAGAACAGACTCCTACAAGCTGTCCTCCGACCTCCACATGTGCGCTCTCTCTCTCTCTCTCTCTCTCTCTCTCTCTCTCTCTCTCTCTCTCTCTCTCTCTTTCTCCCTCCCTCTCTCTCTCTCACACACACACACAAACAGATAGATAGATGATAGATAGATAGATAGATAGATAGATAGATAGATAGATAGATAGATAGATAGATAGACAGGCAGATAAACAGATAGATAGATACATGTATGTTTAAAGTACCTTACAAGAGTTACAAAATGACTAGGCTGGAGCTGAGGGTGTCATTTAGGGGTACAGCACATACGCCGCCCACATACCAGATGACTAGGACAGTTCAGCACTTCAAGACCCGTGTCCCGTGAGAACTACTAAGAGAACTCACTGAGAAGGGGCCGAGGTTGCACGTTAAGACGAAACAGAAGCCGCCTCAAGGAGAGTGAGCAAGAGTGTTTCTGAACAGCCCTCCAAGTGGGATGAGACCAGTGAGCCGAAGGTCTGATTTATCGAAGGATATGGTTCCTAAAAGCCAGGAATTTCTAAAGACAGGCTTTTGCCAGCCGGTGGTGACAACATTGTCCCCCTGGGGTTCAGGCAGAGGATGCCACTTCGGAGTCTGGGGTGCACAGGACAGCATTGGTGACTTTAAGGCCACTCTCAGCCTTAGCAAGAAACAATTTGGTGCTACCGAAAAAGCAAAAAAAATACAAAGTCACTATTTCTGTAAATGAGATCACCTTCTATCCAGATAATGGGGCTGGGGTGGGGGAGGGGGGCCGGTGTCTGGATTTTAATCCTTCTCCATCACCTCCCAGTTAGAAGTTTTAGTATGAACTCCTCCATGCATGCCACTGGCCCATTCCTCACACAGCGACCTCCACGCCCCCTGGCTGCTCACAGTCACTGCCTCTCAGGCCCACGAGCAAGTGTTTTGTTTGTTTGTTTCAGCTTTTCATGCAGACACCTTGTACCTTTGCGCTCTTCCTCAGGAAGTCTGGGCGACTTGTCACTGCCCACACGCTGGCCCTTCCTCCTCCCCCTGCTGCCTGTGGCCTGGTGACTCTTCAGCCACTGCTGCTTCTCCGTCCTTGGGACCCCAGGCAGCCCATGATCTCATGGCTCCTTCACACAAGCTCTCCCTTGGCTTCCTCCTTTCTCTCAGCCCGCGTCCCAACACCCAGATCAGAGAACTCTCGTCACTCTTCCAGCTTCTTTACATCTGGCTTTAATTTAATTTAATTTTATTTTTTTGACCCAACAGGTTGGGTGCCCCTAGAATCTCATTCCTTCACCTTTATGTGTGAAAGGTGCAGACCTTCAGGAGAAGCCGTCTAAGTAGAGCAGACGTACAGGTCAAAGGGAAGACACAGACATAAACAAACAGGGACTTCCTGTCCCCTGTGTTTGCCGTGGTTAATGTCAAGGTCAGCAGCGGCAGGTGAACTCTGGGGGAAGCGAAAACCGGAAGACCCATTTCTCAGAATCTCTGTGTGTGAAACTGTGTCTCTGACCTGGGGGACACGTCTCTGGAGGCCCACAGAGTCAGGAACGCCGTGCATGTGGAGGACGCTAAGGGCTCGGGACTCTGGAAATGGCTCCTGGTTATGATGATGTGAAACTCCACTGGTCAGCTGGTGTCTGGTTGGAGGGGAAGCAAAAGGTACCAGAGTTTGAAGGCCAGAGCATCAGTGCAATCTCGTCCTCTTAGCTGAGGGATCCTGGCTGCGGGGTTTCACGTCTCAAAATTTGCTTCCACATCTGCAGGCTCGTGGCAGCAAAGGATGGCTTCATGGCTGTCTCAGGGACCAAATGAGAAGGTGATTTGCAAATTGTAAAGTATTAGCAAAAGTTTTATAATGCACAGGCTTTGCCTTAAATTTTTTTTTTTTTTTTTTTTTTTTAGTTCTGGTCTCAGACAACAAGCCGGTGAGGGGGTCTTGTGTCAATGCTCACATGGGTGCAGCAGGGGTGAAGGCTGGGTGTGGGTCACGGGGAGGACTACATTCTTTTTGAAATTGAGATACACTCCACGTAGTATAAAACTCACTGCTTTAGGGCCTATATTTCAGCAGCTTTGAGTCTAATTACTTCTATGGACAAACTCACCACTAATTCCAGAACAGTTTTATCAACCCAAGTAGAAACTCCATGTCTGGGGCTAGGCCTGTAGCTTGGCTGATAGAGTGGTTTTCCTTAGCATGCCCAAAGTCTGGGTTTAATCCCTAGCACCACATAAGATGGGCATGGTAGTGCATGCCTTCGATATCAGCATGAGAGATGGAGGGGAAAGGATCTGGAGTTCAAGGCCATCCTCAGCTACATAGTCTAGACTGATCTTAGACCCTGTCTCAGAAGAAGAAAGATCAAAAAGAAACCTCATACCCATTGGTGTGATCCAGAATTGTAGGGAAAGAGGATAGCAACCATGACTCCATTTTCCTTCTCTATGGATTTGTCTCTGTTAGACATTTCATATAAATGGAGCCACAAACTATGGTACGTGTTTTCCCAGTCTACGGCGTTTTTTTGCTAGGCCAGTCAGAACAGGCTAAAACCACACCCAGAGGAATCGCTGGATGTAGAGTGCTGTGAGGGTTAACTGTTTGCTTTTTGAGACAGGAACTTGCTATACATCCAGGCTGATCTTGACCTCACAGTCCCCCCGCCTTGTCCTCGCAGAGGCAGGATCAAGGGTGTGCAGCACCATGCCCTGTTCCACGTTTCTTTGTGAGGAAATTGGGAGACCTTTCCACAGGAGCTGTACCACAAGCATACCCACCAGCAATGCCTGAGGTGTCTCAATGGCTGGGCCAAGACTGTTATTGTCCAGTTTCCTTTATTATCGTTGGCCTATCTGATTTGGATTTTCATTTCCCAAATGAGGTAATCAAATATTTCCTCCCTCCCTCCCTCCCTCCCTCCCTCCCTTCCTTCCTTTCTTAAATAAGCTCTCACCATGTAGCCCAGGCTGGCCTTGAATAATCCTGATCCTCCAGTCAACCTCCTGAGTGCTAGGATTATAGGTGTGTGCTACTACAGACAATTCAAACCCAACATGTTCTTTTTATGTAACATTCTGGGGAACAAACCCAGGGTCTTGAACATTTAATCTTTTTTTTTTTTTTTGAACATTTAATCTTAACAGAACTAAGCCATTTAGGGAAAATCTTCAAAGCAGCCCAAAGGCCTCTATAGAAACAGAAGGCTTGAGGTTTTTTTTGGTTAGTCCTCACTCTGCTCAAAGTAGCCAATGCCAAATATGCTTCTGTGTTCCAAAGACAGTGAGTGCTACAGACTTGGGGAGGGGTGGGTGGGTGGGTAGTGCCACTGTCCCATCTGACAGCTGTGCAAGCGGAAGCTTAGAGATGCCAAACAGCCCGCCCAAGGGCGTGACAGCGAGTGACAAGGTGACTTCGAGTCATGTCCTAATCCAGGCTCTTATGTACGATGCCGCAGTGACCCTCTCAGAGAAACAAGTCGTACAAAATTCAGCACATGGGGCCGGCAAGGCGGCTCAGCAGGGAAAGGTGCTTGTCCCCAAGTCTCATGACCTGAATTTAATCCCCAGAACTCACATGGTGGAAGACGAGAACCAATCCCTTTCCCATATAATTAAATAAAATGTAATAACTTTTTTAGAATTCAGCAAATACTTCCCAGGTAGCCCCTGCATGCCTAAACCTGTGCCTTCGGTGAAACTGCTTCCTGAGGCCGCTCAGAGGCCGGAGAGTTCTGTGTTTGCTGGTGATTTTTGTAGAGTGAAGAAATGAGTTTTATAATTTTTATTTGATTTAGCCCTCAAGTTGTTAACACCTCCAGTATGGGGGAGCAGGGAGGCTCGTCTATAAATATCAACTCCCAAAGTCAAAATGACGCTTTCATCTCCAAGGGCTTAATTAAGCCGTTGACTGGGGAAGGATCGGCACCTCCTCGTTGGTAACAAAAGCCATGTCTGTGGGTGGGAAGGGCTGTCCAGCCACTACTCCTGCAATTTGTAACCTTTGGGAGGACAGAACTAGGCATCCTGGGTGGTATGGGGATAAATCTACCCCAGAGCAGCCTCCCTGCAGGCACTCCGGGAGGCACCCGACCTCTCTGTACTGGACAGAATTCAGAGCAACAGCAGACACATTTGCTGACAGTGCCACTTACAGAGGTAAACTGAGTCTGGCAGCCATGGAGTGTCTGTCTGGGGTCAGGGGACTCTGGTAAGAGAGGGCCACAAGCCGCCTTCCCAGAGGAGAGATGGAAAAGTCAGTCCCTTGCTGTTGGGATGCTGTTGGGATGCTGTTGGGATGTGTCAACCCGTCACTGGGGGCGGTTTGGAGGAACTGACCCCGATCACAGGGAACGGGCTTGTTCTATAGAGAACTCGGAACCGGTGCTGAGAGTGAGTCAAGTACCCAGCAGTTTAAGCCGGGACGTAGAACCTCACTGTAGAACTCAGTGGGGCAAATGGATTTGAGGGGTGAGGGGAGCAGAAAGGATCACAAGCCTGGAGAAGAGGCTGCCTCGGCAGAGCCGGAGAGCGCTGTGGGAGAGGAAAAGAGAGAGGCATTAAGTCTGAGAGCAGAAAAGGAATGAGTGATGCGGGCCGAGAGACAAGGGAGGTGAAGTAGCCACTGCACAAAGTGGGGTGTCCTCTGAGGGGATGACATCGCCGGAGCTGTGGCCAAGCTGTTCAAGGCTCAAAAGTGATGATACCATCCTGCAGTCACCAGCACCAGCAACTGCCTTTGAATCCAATATAGGGCCGCCAGCTTTCTCGGAAAGCAAAATACAGACGTCTGGTGCACGTCCATGCTTCCGAGTCAGCCTCAGGAGAGGCCAGAGCTCCGTTGCCCAAGGAAGATGAGGACGTTGGAATCTGCTCTAGGGGTGACCCAGAGTGCCAGGGGCTCATCACTACTACACAGATACACACTGAGCATCTACCTGCCTTCAGGAGCTCAGGGAGCAGGGGAGGGCTTATGCAGAGGGCACCTGTAGACAGACAGGGTTGAAGCGGGCCAACAAGACTGCATCCTGCAACATGTGCTGCAGAGAGAGTGGGAAAGAGAGAATCTGGGACCAAGGTCTGGAAGAGGGCGTTTTCACCGGCCCCCAAGTCATCCGAAGCACTGAGAACTAGTCCAGAGTCCTGGTTGATCCCAGCTCCCCACAAGAGCTCCGAGGAAGCTCCCCACAGCCTGCCTGCCCCAGACGCCGCATCTCAGAAGGAAACCAGCCACTTCCGATCTAAATGTTAATAAAAATGAAATCCCTGAGCAGTCACCGAAATTAGCGGGGGTATGATTGAAATGCCAAGGCAGGTCTTGTTATTTTTATGAAGCCGTGAATAATATAAGTATCCAATTGATAAAATGTTATTAAAGCTGACAGCCCTTAAGTGATCTAAGTGGTAAATATTGAAATGAGGTCTCTGCAACACTGTTTGCCTGGGGGGGCCTGCAGCCGTAATAAGCCTTGAACAATGATTCCACGGGCTCTGGGGGCCTGCAGAGCTTGGGGGGAGCAAACGCTCTCTCCCTCCTAAATAATTAAACCAGGATTCCAGGGATGGATCGCAGGTCCTTGTAGTGGTTTGTTAACGTCCAAGGGAGCTGCCTGCAGGCAAGGACTCTGTAGGGATGGCTTTCCCCCAACTGGGGGGCAGCAGGCAGCAGGGACTAGGCTGGCTCCCCTCCCGCGGACCCCAAGGAGCCTGTGTGGAGTGAGCTGCATATTTTAGTCTTTATTTATAATATAAACAGACTGGTGCACCCTGAGGGCAATGGATGGTTGATGAGCAATGGGGCTGCCACGTGGGTTTAAGATTTTATTAGCACTGTTTAGGAAAAACCACCAAGGAGAGCAATTTAGAAATTCGGTATCATCGTGATCATTGGATCCTTAAAGACGAGTGAAAGGCATCTTCCTATGCTCTCTCTCGGAACAAGCAGGCAAGGCTCTGTAGAGTCTCTCATTCCATTCTTAGCTCAGGGCCAGCTACGCTCAGGTCACCGGGGTCTTCTGCATGTGGGCAGAAAGGGAGACTAGAGAGTAGGGTACTTCTTCTGGGGTTAGAAGAAGCAAGCATGAAGCTGGTCTGTGAAGGGCAGGGGCATGGAGATGTAAGGTAGAATCACCGCAATGATGTATGGACAGTAGAGGTCGTGTAGTCCTAGTCACAGGTCTAGCTTCAGCTAGGCTGTGTCGTGCCCCTGCAGGGCCTGTTAGGAAGTGTGGATAGGGGACATAAGGTCTTCCGATCCTGAGAGCCCTGCTCTGGATGGTGACACTGCCCTCGGACACCAGGGCTGGGGGAAAACTGGCTTTGAGTTACCAACATTCATGCCGAGTTCCCAGGGTCTTTAAGTTGATGGGTGTCCTCACTTGAGCCAAGAAGCCAGTACTGAGAGACTAAGGAGGGTCTGAAGTCCTTCCGGTTCTTGGGTAGGAAGCTGAAATTATGATGATTCAAGAGTTATTTTCATGATGGTTTTCAGAATCTGTTTTACAAGTAAACTCAGGCCCAGAGAAGGCAAGCAGTGTGCCCAGGTGTGACAGCAACACCCCTGCCCCTCTATATCCCCCCCCACTCCTCCACCCCCCCACCCCTCAGCTCTGAAAACAAGTACTGCTGACTTTAGGCTGAGGAAAAAAAATTTTTTTTTTGAAAAACTCTCTTTCCCCTGGTCTTGAGTTGGACTGTTCTTTCCAACCAACTGCTGCTTTTGAAACCTCTTCTGGGTTCTCCTGAAGCTGAAGAGGGTCCTGTCAAGCTCACCTCTGGGCCATGCCGCTTTCTGCAGGGCCCTCTCGGAGGAGGCAGTGCACAGCTCAGGCTTTACTGGGAGCTGCGGCCTCCTGCCCAGTGCGGAGCAGCCTCTCCCAAATGGTCGCTCCTGCTCTCAAGTGTGGCGCCACCTTCCGGAAACGGTAATTGCTTTCCTGACCTCTGACCCTCGACACCAGACAATGAAAGTAACACTGATCAGCATAGGAAGACCTCCCTACATGACCCAGGTCTTTCGTACCTGTGTGATGATTTAGTTGTTGTGAACAAACTCCTAAGACAATTGGCGTAAGGGTGGAAGAATTTACTTTCGTTCACAGTTTCAGAGTGTTCATTCAGGTTACGCTAGCTTGACCTCGTGCTTGGGCAGAACATCATGATGGTTAGAGTCTTTACCTCATAAGATCAGAAGTTTGAGACAAAAGACAAGGTACAACCTTCAAGGACACACTGCCTGGGACCTCCTTCCTCCTTCCTAAGGTTTCATGACCTCCCAAAACAGGGCCACTAGCAGGAGACCAAGCATCCGACACATGAGCCTGTTGGGGAGATTTTATATTTACATTCATCAATTCACACCCAGGCTCACTACTGCCCCACGAGTGGGCAGGGTAGGGTTCTCCAGGTGGCGGTTAGAATTCTAAACGATGGCAGTTAGAATTCTAAGCGATGGCAGTTAGAGTTCCGGACAGAAACGGAATTCTAAAGCAATGGATGTGAACTTAGCTTTGTTTCCCAAACTGGTACCAAGCTATTCTTTCTCCCGTGACCCTCTAGTGGTTGTTACTGCTGAGGGTTAGAGTGGCCCAGGGAATGTGATGCTGAACACCAGACCTCACATAGCAGAATTCTGTCTGGAGGGGTGAGTGTTCTCTTGTATATATAACCTAGTGCCCCGGGCCTCACCTTAGAGGCCATTGTTTACCTCTGAAAAGGGAGATTATGGGGTATTTGAAAGGCATAAATGCAAGTTCTTTCGTGGGTAGGCAGTGGCTTTGGGGAAGACGGAGCAGTTGGCAAGTGCATTTGAACAACAGTGAAAACTTCCAGCTCCAGGTATCTCACTCACGTGTCTTGGTGCCTCTTTAGGCCTCTGTAAACAGCAAATTGACTGAGCGTTGGTCTTGTTTTCATAGCCATCCTGCACACTGGGAGTATTGGATGAAGCAGACTTTTTATTTAGTTCCTGACAGGTAATTAAATTTTGCCTCTACATTGGTTTGCGATCCAGCCAAGAAGCCAGGAGTAGAATTCTGAATGGCCCTGGCTATTTTCTGGAATATTACAACTTAATTTTGCTTCTCAAGTTGCAAGCAGGGGTTTCAATACCGTGGAAAGCTTGACTCACGCTTGGGGCTCCAGGTTGGAGAGTTCATTTTTTCCAACAGGGGTTGTTTCTCTTTCTCAAACATGTAAAAGCCCCATTTCTACATTCTTTCCAGAGTGACAAACTGTGGGAAAAACGAAAAGTTACAGAGTTAAGAAAAACAGCACCTGGCGAGAAAAGGAATCGGATGCCTTCCACAAGACCTGTTTCTTTAGGAATTAGGATTTACTCGACGACAGAAAGTTCTGGAATCTGTGTTCACTGCAAATGGAAATAAGCGTTATCAGGCATCTGGGAGTTTCTGTAAAGATCTTGTGGGATTGGGTGTACAGGTAGGGTCTACTGGCCTGATGGGTGACCTAGGTCATGATGGTGTATTTCCCTGTGCACCTGGACCACCACCTGACCCCCAGCATGGTGGCAGCAGCTCGCTGGCCCTATTCCTTCCTGGTGTTGGGTCTAATCATACCCCTCACCCTAAGAAGACATGAAAGAAATTCTAGGGCCTGTGAGATGGCGCAGTGGGTGAATGCACCTGCTGCCAAGCCTGACGACCTGAGTTCAAGCCCCAGGACCCACATGGTGGAAGGGGACCCCTGCAAGCTGTCCTCTGCTCACATGCATGCATCACATATGCACCCCTCCCATGCACACACACAAAACAAAAGGTAAACTTTTTTAAAAGAAAAGTAACCAGAGATTCTTGCCTATAGGCGCAGGCTTCCTTGAATGGTCATTTCCTGAGTTCTGTCAGAGCAAGGTCTAAGACATCTTTAGAATCCTCTTGGCCCAATGGCCTGCATTTCCACAGGGATGTCCAGGTTTACCCTGTCAGCACTCAGTGACTACTTTCAATATGAGGAGATGTATCTCCTTAGTATTTGAAAATTTCTAGTACCTCCTCCCTCTGAGTCTGCCTTCCTTCCTTCCTTCCTTCCTTCCTTCCTTCCTTCCTTCCTTCCTTCCTTCCTTCCTTCCTTCCTCCCTCCCTCCCTCCCTTCCTTCCTTCTTTCCTTCCTTTCTTTCTTCTTTTCTTCTTAGTAACGTGGAGAATCTATTGAATGTGTTTGCATTAGCCAACCTATTCTCCAGGCCTCTTAAACTGCATATATAATTTATTTTTCTTTACATGCTGACTTATCATTTAAGACAGGGTCATACATTATGTAGCCCTAGGTGGCCTAGGACTCACTATATAGACCAGGCTGGCCTCAAACTAACAGATTTCTGCCTGCCTCTGCCTCCCAAGTTCTGGGATTAAAGGCGTGTGCCACCATACCTGGTTACATGCTGAATTTTGAGAACATGTTTTGCATCCATGCTGTAATTGACCATTTTTCTCTTTAACTTTACCCATCCCATGTAGAATTGATTTTATTCAATTTAACAATTTCGTGAGCCAGAGGCTTTGGGTTTTCTTCATTTTTTTTTCTCTCTGTCTCATCCTAGTTTATCTTCCTGTTACATAATTTTTAAACATTAATTTTCTTTTACCTCTTGACCTAAATGTATTTATTCCAAATTGCTTTGAATTCTCAATTGTTTTTTATTTCATTTGAAGTAAATTCCTTTCCTCATGGGCTTTTTAGGAAGTTTCTGAGGGTTAGTTTTTCCCCTTGTTTTGGAATTTTTGGTGGCAAGCTTATTTTGAATGCGATTTCTCTCCTCCACCCACTTCCTCCCTCCCTCCCTCCCTCCCTCCCTCCCTCCCTCCTTCTCTGTCTCCCTCCCTCCCTGTCTCCCTGTCTGTCTCTCTCCTTCCCTCCTTCCCTCCCTCCCTCCCTCCCTCCCTCCCTCCCTCCCTCCCTCCCTCTCCGACCTTGTATTTACCTCCACTGAGCGGTTTTGCAGGGGTCCTGTGCCCTGTCCTAAGTGTCTCCTTAAGCCTAGTATTTATGGCTTGGGTCTCCTACCCTGATGCTATGGGAGCTGGGCCTGGGTCCTGACTTCAGCAAACATTATTTCCCCGACCTCTCCAGGCAAAGTAGAACCTGCAGTAATACTCTTGAGTGCGATTTTTTTTCTGCCTCCCTCTTGAGTAGGGAAGCCCTCAAGCAGCCCCTGATGTTCTAAACCATGGTTCTTGATGCAGTTTTGCCTCTGTGGACCACATTCTGGGCCTACTGACCTGCAGGAGCTCATTAATCTGTTGTCTGTTTGCTAGCATGTCGTTCTATGTAGTGTGTATTCTCGGTGGTATTTATCTGGGTTTGAGCTATTGGGCTCTGTCTTTGTATTCTTGCTCATATTTTAGCTAAAGTCATTGTCTTTTGCAGCACAGAGACCTCCAGGTATGATCAAATAGCAGCATATTGGTGGTACGTTCTGGATAACAGCTTCCGATCTTTGCACAAAGATACAGGAGAAGGAGTTCTCATGTCCCCGCCTCTTCAGTGAGTTCTGAGGCACGGTGATTGCCCAGGGTTGCTGGAAAATGTCAGCAAGTACTTGGTTTGAAGGACAGGAGAGAAAAGGCACGTGGCTGAAACAGAAGCAGAATTCTGGAAACTTCATTGTTGGAAGGAACATCAAAAGTCTTCAGATCTTACCTTTTGCTCCCTGTCCCATGATTCTATTCACAACATGACAAGGGCTTGTCCACACTTGGAAAGGCTCTCCAGGGGAAGGGCCTCCACCTGCAGACTTCTACGTCTCTGAGTCCTCTCCTTCTCTTACTCACCTGAAGGATGTCTCCCCGTGGTCCTCTCAGGGTGCCATATGGGAAAGCTCAAGCATCCACCTGGCACATGTAAATGTTCAACACTTGCTCTCCACAATTATTCCCGAACACCATGAACCCACCCCAATTCCCTGCGCATAGCTCATCCCATGCTTTTCCCCAGAAGTCCTATCATCTGGCTGTCTGCTTCTGCTGCCTGGAGTTTTCTGGCAGCCTCTCGGAACGGGAATGGGACCCACGGCAGCCCCCACTTCCGCCCACCCGCCAGCGGCAGCCGAGGGGAGAGCTGCTAAGAGCAAGACCAGAGCTAACTCAGCCTTTCCTCTCAGAAGCCAGTGTGACTGGGGATTCAGGAAGCATCCACTTTAGAGCAGATCCAGCCTGCAGTTCCAGGCTGAGTGGGCCAGGACTGAGAGATGGCCTGGCGTTGCATTTGGTATGTGTGGACTGGCACCTCCTGAATCCTTAGGTTCTAACCTAGCCTTGGGGATGAGGTGCACTAGTTTGGGTGTATGGGAAACATTCCAAAGAGTCAGTCTGAACTTGGGCCTCGGTTATACAGGGCTATTCTTGGTTCAGTCTTCTGCTACCTAAAAGATACTGAGCTCCAGCTCATCAACCAAGCAGAAAAGCTTCCACGACAGTAGCAGCTAGTCTACTAACGTACTTCTAAAACATTGTATGTGTGTGTTGTGAGTGGGGGCACATGCATGCCACAGTGCTTGTGTGGAGGTCAGAAGGCAACTCTGGGGAGTTGGCTCTCTTCCTTCCATGGGTTCAGGGATTGAACCGGGGTAGTCAGCATTACATGGCAAATACTTTTATCCACTGGGCCATCTTGCCAGGTCTCCTGTAGGTCTCTTTAACTCACAGAGCTGTGATCAGAATTGCATTGGTTTGATCAGTATGCACCGGGCACATGTGCTGAAATGTCATGTGGACCCCATAAATATCTGTAGTTTTTACGCGTCAATTAAAAACAAAACCAACAGTTGGAAAGTTCTCAGATTTTGTTATTAGGATGTTTAAATCCCAGTTCATCTACCATATACCATTAACTTATGATGCCTACAATTTCTCTGATCCTTTTCCTTTCTGAGTCTTAATTCGTCTTGTGTAAAATGGATTTAATTGTGTGCATATGTGCATGTGCACATGTGTATGTGTGTGCGCTTGCTTCACTTTTTCAAGTCTACCCCAAAGGATAGATGATTTCACATTAGAAAAGTGTTAATATACTGTCAACATTTATCTAATATTCTTTTCCTTTAGTTATGCTCCAGTTTCTTCATTTTATTTTTCAGGAATGATGATGCTTCAATCACTGCTTCTTCAGAATCAAACAAGATCATTTGGAAATCACAAAGCAGTATACAATAATTTTCATCCTCATCATTAAGAGACATATACGACATGGTCTGGGCTACCTTTCCAGCCCAGGGGAGCCAGAGCCTAATGCCTGCCCACCTTCTTCAGAGGCCAGTAAGGGAACAGAGAGAACAGAGGTGGCTGCGGTTTTTCTCCAAGTGAACAGAGTTGGACATGAGGTCTTTCGTTCATGCCTTTATTCAAGTCTACCTACTAGGGACTTCCGAAATGTGTGAAGCAATGTTCTATGGGTCTGAGAAAATAAATACATCCCAGAAATCGGTGCATGTATGGGTGTTTACGACAGATAAGTCTGTTCTTCACTCAACCATGATCTAGAGAAAAGATATTCGACCCCCTCCATCTCTGTCTCTCTCACTCCCTTGACAGTTCACTGAGTAGCCCTGGCTACTCTCAAAACCATCATCCTCCTGCCTCAGGCTTCCAAGTGCTGGGATTACAGGTGTGTGATGTCCCTTTAAAGTTGGGATTTTTAGAAGAAAAGAAGAGACAATGGAAACAGGCGGGCAGGGGAGCCATTTTACAAGGCCTTCAATTCTGCATGCGTGGACAGCTTCTCACAGAATGATAGCAGGGCAGAGTCCAGGATCTCAAAGCTGGTCTGAGTGTATCAGGAGGCCTAAGGGGATGGCCGGAGATTTGAGGGCCAGCAGTGAACAGACCAAGGAGCCTTGCCAGGCAGGCTCTCGAGGTGGGAGCATTCCACATAGGGGTGCCAGGCTGATTCTTTACAGGCAGGAGCCAGTGACGGGTGCTGCCATTTCTTCAGGGCTGGAGGTGCCGGGGCTGCTGAGCACATTTGCAGATTTGCAAGCGAATGTGTGTGCTTTATAAACGGAGCGGACGCCTTATGTTTCTGATTGATGGGCCATCAGCTGCACAGTTGTTGGGCAGTGATTGACTTTCCAACCCAGCTGCTCCAGCTGTACCACAGATGCTCCTTGTCTGAAGTCAGAGGGCTGGTGCCGTAAGCCACGGAGAAGATCCCTAATTGGAGTGATCCCTGAGAAATCGGCCATTGTGATGGCTAACAGCCATTAATTTGAGGCTTTCCTTGGGGTGCTAAAGTACAAGCTCTCCCTCGGTAATTGCCATCCCCAACTGGATTGGTGCCATTTTGAAACTCACAATGATGCAGATGGGGCCAGGCTGAATCTTAACTCCTGCATGCTGTGCTGAGCCAAAACTCAATTTGTAAAATTGTATCTTATTTTAAAATTCAAAATTAACGCATGGTCTTAAAACACACGAAAAGGTGAAGGATGACGGTGAAAGTCAACCGCATTCTCATAATTAGGGGACAACAGCAGTCTAGTATTTGGGTATGTTTTTCTTTGGTGATTTTATTCTATGTGAGTGTGACCTAAATGTTTTCAAAGTTGAGAATCATACTTCAAACATAATCTTCTATCTCGAGTTTTATCTTTATAATTGGGAATGCAATCTCTGCCCTTGAATAAAAATAAAGTTGCAGACAAAGCAAACAATAAAAAGGTTTGCTTGTACTCAGGGCAAGAACTGCTTAACAACAGCCTGGGCGAGGATAAGACTGTGGAAGAGAATGGAGACCTGGCACGTAAAACTGATTCAGTGGCATTCAGAGTATACTAGGTACCAGATCTAAAAAACAGTGGGACAAATGTCCGCCCACCTGTTTCACAAAGTGATGCAGAATCATACCATGTGAGGTCATTGGAAACAATCATGTAATCAAGTATTATCATTATGACTTAAGATAGGAAAAGGTCCTAAGCCTGCCAGCTGCACACATCTGTACCGTCTGGTTAATTAGAGATACTCCTCATTCATTAGAGCAGACCCGAGGGCTACCCATGCTCAGCCCTCTCCTGGGGTTTGAAGACCTTTCCTGCCTGCAAGTAGGCTTGGGCCAGTAGCTCCCTGGACTCTTCCGGCTCCAACCACCGCCTTTGCTGGTGAAGAACGGCCAGGTGCTTCTTATGGTCCTTCCCGCTTTGTTCATACAGTGACTTGGGGGATGTTTTCTCATACGCCTGTGGCCGGAACAAACCGCTTCAAAACAACAAGGCTTCCTTGAGACTGTGGAGAGAGGAATATAGAGGTGGATGCTTCCTGTCAGGGACGCTGTCCCGGGTAGCATGAAGTTCAAAAGGCTCCTTCGATCTGCAGACCTGAGCAAAGGGGTGGGGTGGCCTTCAGGTGCCAACTCCTCCAGAGTCTCCCTTGAAGACAGTTTATCTGCATATTGCTGTGGCGTGGCGGCGAGTGAGCCCAATCAACACCCAAGCCAGGACTGGCCCTCTTGTGACTTGTCTACACCTGCCGGTGATGGTGACGGAACCGCAGTGTCATTATCTGAAATGACAAATCACTTTGAGGGCTTTCTGAGTTCTTAGAATTTTCACCTCGGGAAAGCAAATCAAACGCACAGGAGTTAGCTGAGTGTCGCAGCACACGCCTTTAATCCCAGCAGGTGGATCTCTGTGAGTCTGAGGCCAGCCTGGTCTACAGAGTGAGTTCCAGGACAGCCAGGGCTACAAAGTGAGATCCTGTCTAGAAAACAAAACAAAAACAAATAACACCCCCTTACCCCCAATCCCCCCTGCCTACCTCCCATCCCCCTCCCTCCCACCCCACCCCTGCACAGGAGCTCACTTGAGTCTCCAGCTCTGATCCCTAGGTGAGTCTGAAGGCTGGTGTGCAGACCGTGGTGTGTGGCTGGGGAAGGGAGCAGGCCATGCACACATCTACCCGCCCCGAACGTCCCGTTAACCCAGGAGAGGAAACCGTTTCTCCAAGTCAGGCCTAGTAAACGCCTCCCTGAGAACTGAGGCCTCAGTCTTTGAACTCAGGCCGGTGCAAATGGCAGGTCTTGCCTGCCCATGTCCCCAGTGTGCTCAGGTGCGAGGAAAGAGCAGCCAGGTAGCAGCCAGAATGAAAGGTACAAAGTGGCTGGGGGCCCAGGGTCAGCCTGGCCCTCAGCCTGGCCTTTCAGGCCCAAGCCAGGGCCCAGGCGCAGACAGGGGCGGGGGCACCCGGGGCCGGGGGGGGGCGGGTGTAGCGGGGGGGGGGGGGGGGGAGACTTGGACCCAGTTGCTCCGGGCCCCCGCGCAGGCGCAGGTGAGGCCTGCCACCCGCTCCCCCTCCGCTAACAAAGGCGCTGCGCCCCTGCAGCCTCCAGGAGGCCGGCCTCCTTTGAAATGCACAGCCTGGATTATTTAATATAATGGAATAGTGCAACTCGACCCATCAGAGACATAAATTTCCAGGTGTTTTAAATTTGTTTTCCCCGTCAGAATGGTAAATGACGGATAGTAAAACTCAGCACAGGTCGTGGCTGCGGGAGCAGAGCCAGCCTCGGGCTGCACTGAGGCGGCTCTGGGGTGGGCCTCGTGGCCCAGGCAGTCGGGGGGTTCACGGGAGAGGGGACTCTCCTGGGCTGGAGACTCTGAAGCCTGGAGAAGGGATTCTGCACCCAGGCTGGCCACGGGTCCTGGGCCTTTAGATCGTGGAGAGTCTCTGGCACCTAAATCTCTTGCCCCAGACATCTGTGCAAGGCAGCCAACAGCCCCTCGGGCCCCCAGGTTAATTGAGGTGCGAGTGCCTGTAACACCCATAACGAGGTTTCTATTGCCCTTGCCAAGTTCAATTACGGACGCATCTGCTTTCTGATTTTTCCAAGATGGCTTGACGGTTTCTTTTTTTTCCCCCAACTACAAAGGGACAGACTGTACAGTAGCCCTTTGCAGAAGGTAAGAAATTCTGCTTGCTTTTTCCAGACTCCTCTTTTGAGATCTGTCAGAATCCATAGGGTGGCTGCCAAGGATAGATGTTACCGCGAGTGATTCTAGAGAAATCAGATCCTTGGTCTCACTCCCCAAGTGAGACCTTCACCCCCTTTCCCTTCAAAGTCATAAAGGATGTTGACTTTTTATGAGGTGGGCTCCCCTGCCTGCTACTCAGAAACCTACTGTGATCTGTCACTTGGAATGGAGAAATCATTTCGCATGTATTTCCTGAACAGGAAGCACTGGCTCAGAGAGGTGGATACCCCAGAAGTTAGTTTAGCTGAGGAGATGAAAGAGAGGGAAAGACCTACTTATTACCAAGGCGATTATCATTCCCTATTTTTTTTTTTTCTGGGCAGGGATGCCTTGGGAGCCAACTTCCTATTGACAGTTACGTTTGCACTGAGTAGCATACTCTGTTGGTCCAGCATTACACCTGGACGTACCGATGAATGTGTATTAGTGGATGAACGGGGCTGAGAATTAGAACACAGAACCAACCGTGAGGCATTGAGGATCAGTAGCCCCCTGGGAACTTAACCACTGTTGCCCCATTGACTGGAATAGTGTACAAAGTTGTAGCTAGCAGGTGCCGGTGGAGAAGATGGTCATTAGGACCCAAGATGGTCGGGGAACGACAAACCCTTCCTGGCGCTCTGGCTTTTTGAAGGAGGTTGACCTTCAGCATGGGGGATGGGAGGTAAGTCCAAAGAGAAAGGTGAGGTACAGATGTATGCATATGAGGCCCAGTGAGAGGTGGCATTATGGAGATCACAATCCGGCGGGGTAGGACCCTGGCGTTCTGAGAAAGTTGCTAGTCCCCTCATAACCCTGCTGATGCGTTTTCAGCCTTCAGTTGCTTCTGGTGAACAGCCCCCAAGATCAAGAGGGTGTTTGGAGGTCAGCATCTCTGGAAGCAGGAAGCAGTGATTAGCAGATCAATTAGGGTCCAGCCAGTCATCGGATTATACAGAGTGGCTGTTAACTGAAGACAGACCTCCGAGAAGGCTGACCACCGCAGCTCTGCTAACCTGTGTGCTGATGACCGCTGCAGCTCCATAAGCCGACATGAAACTCCGGCAGCTCTGCCCTGCTGATGACAGAAGTGACCGTAAGAAACCTAGGAGGCCACAAGTCAAACAAATAATTTGGTTGACAAATAGGAGTATAAACAAGACCTTGATAAATGAACTTCCTAATAGTTCTCTGTTTGTTGACATTAGCTGAGCTTGGTCATTAGCCCTGACGTCGCCTATATATACTGTGTAGTATAACATCTATTCATTCTGGGACTGCTTTTGCACATTCCACCCGTGTGGTTTATGTCTCTGGGTCTCATGTTCTTGGTTCCAAGAAATTGTTATGTGCTCAGGAGAGTGGACCCTGCGCCCTGCCGGGACCAAACAGTAGAGCTGGCCCTGGTGGTGTGGGTGCAGGTGAGCTGGCCCTGAGGTCATGAGAACAGGAGAGCTGACCCCATTCCTTACTGCCTGCTGCAGTGGGTGAGCTAGTCAGGGCGATGCTGGAGAGCTCACCCTATTGGTGTTGATGAAGGAAAGCTGGCAGGCTGACCAACCCAGGCCCAGAACCAGGGCTATAAGTTGGCCCACCCCAATATCCACCTCATCTATAAACTGCTGGGGCACACGAAGGGGTCGGACCTGCAGAACCAAAGCTGCAGGATCTCATGACACAAGGCAACAACAGGATATCCAAGAGGAGCCTCGGAATCGAGGGTCTAGCAGAAACCAGAGGCCTCAAGCCAGACCAATGATGCATCACAACGAACACTTACAAGTAAAGACTCAAGGGTATACGGTGTGAATCACTCCATCACAGTACAACATGCATGCTGAGATTTTGTATGTGTGTATTTGTTTGGTTGTTTTTGGTTTTGGTTTTCTTTTGTTTTGGGGGATGGCAAGGGCGGAGGGTGGATATAAGGGATGGGATCAGGATGCATGATGTGAAACCCACACAGAATTTATTTTTAAAAAAATTAAAATTTTACATAGCATTTAGAATTTCATGTGAAAATGTCTCTTTGAAATAAAGTTATACACAAATAAAAAAGATGGTTGTGTGCTTACTGAATGAAAAGTAGGCTCCCAGAACATCTTGTGAATGGGAGTCGGGAAATAAGAGAGAGAGTCTCCAGTAGCACCTTAACCCTGGTGGTCCGTCTGCATCTAGCTCCATCCATGGTAACATTTCTCTGCTTTTGTTGACTCCTTTCTCCACCTGTTGTGTCCCCATAGCTCCATCCCTAAGCAGGTGCAGAACGAGACAGTGGGTGAGAAGGCACATTGGAGTCTCCCATGAGGACAAAAGCTTGCCTCCCTGAGCATCTTGGCCACCACTCAGAATGCTTTGGGGACACTCAGCCTTGCTTCTAATGGCCCAGACGTGACAGGTTTGCCCTGGGAAGGTGCCTAGGCTATCATCAATTCCTGGCCAGTGGAGCCAAAGAGATGGCCCGCCCTTGCTTCCAGAATGTACAGGGGCCCTGTGGTCCCAGGCCAAGATTCTTGCCTGGGGTGGCTTCGTGCGGAGTGTTAGTAATGTGGGGAAAAGCAAAGGCAGAAAGGGGTTGAAGCTGTAAATGCCAGCTGTATTTTTATTGGTCATCTGCAACTTCAAAGGCTTCCCTACTTTAAAGGAGGCCCGAACAGGTATCCAATCAGCTCTCTGAGCTCCCATTCTTGAATGCCTTATTGATTTTCAATGTGGCTTGACTCCCAGGTGGGCAGACTTCAAAAATCCTGCGGATTTTCCTCTCTGTCATGTTTCCATTCCTCTTAGTCTCCATCTCCGGCAAGATTCTGGGCAGAGTGGAGGGTAGCTCTGCCTTCTTTGGCTTCTCTCACTCTTCCCTTGGACAGGGTTTCAGATGGCCAAAGGCTGCTTCTGTGGGGTTGTGTCTTGGGGTTGCGCGGAGCGGTACCAGATGCTGTACCAGATGCTGCCAGGTGTGAAGGAAGAGATCTAGTGCTTGCCATCAACCTATCGAGCGCATTCTGAGTGCGGCCACTCGGGAAGGTGTGGCAGTGATGGAGAGCGGAGCTAGTCACTGATGCCACTTCCCTGGTGAACACGTACCCTTCAGGAAGGACCCCAACCTCCCAAGTGTTTACTGGGCTATCATGTTCCTTGCCATGGGGAGAATGAATACTTACTGGATGCCCACATAAGCCAGGTGCTCCGTTCAGCTCATATTTCATGGTAGCTTTACTGAAACCCCATGTAAATTTTACAGGGCTTGAGGATCCCAGTTGTTTCAGCTCCTTTACAGGGAAGGAAACAGGATTGCAGGGCCTTACCAAACTTGCTCAAGTTCACTGATCAAGTAAGTAAAGACTGAACGGGGATGCCCTCACTGCCTGTGCCCACCTGGCATGTGTGTGTGCTTGTTTGCACTGTGGAGAAGTGGGAAGAAGGAAGAGACACTGCAAGATGACTGCCGTCTCATTCATCGGCGGATCATACGTATTCACGTGGAATAAATAAGCAAGAGGAGACGTGTGTGTGGACACAGGACAATAACAGCAAGCACTTGCATGGTACTTGGGCTACCCCCCTGGTGACTGAAGTGCTTCACCAATATTAACTGATTCCCCACGAGGACACTGAGGTACAGAGGGCTTGGGTGACTCCCCCAAAGGAACACGGCTGGGCATGTCATATTGGAGATTCAGACATCGGGTGTGTCTTGAGTACAGTCCTTGGTTGAGTTTCAGAACAGCCAGAGAGGGAGAGGACAATATAGATTGACCGGTGCCTTCTGCGGAGAGTTCTGCCGCCTGGCTCCCCATATTTATCTTCTCAACAGTTGTGAGGATGGATGGACGGGATAGCAAGTGGGACTCCAGAGTTGTCCAGGCCACCCCCCTGCAAGGGCTTCCTCTAATGTGGAAAGGGAAGTGTCTTAGCTAGTCGCAACAGTGAACAGATCTCTGATGGGAAGAATCTTACCTGGGACACACTGGTCTATGAAAGGTCTCCTAAGCAGGCAGCTGCCTTCTGTGTGCCCTGGCCACTGGGAACCAGGAAAGAGTTTTTTTTTTTTTTATTTTTTGGATATGAAAGAAAGCAGTAAGGCATGCTGGGTCCAGCTCCCAGGGGATTCCCCAGTGCCCTGGCACAGACAGGCCTTCTGCTAGGCAGACCTCCTGGGCCAGCCATGCACAAGGAGAGGCCTTTGAAGTCACAGACCACCAATAAAATTGCAGCTGGTACCAGGAGCTCCCGGGGCTCCAGGCGTGAGATTTTACACCACAAGAGGCTAAGCCAGTGCTGACAGGGTTGGAATGTGCCCTGGACTCCTTTTTCTTGTGCAAAGAGTCACTAGGGTGCCTCCGACCCTGGCTGCTCTGTCACCCAATCGATCAAGGCTACAGTCAAAGTCCATTAGTTACCGTAGGGAGGGGTGAGAGCAACAGCTTGCGATGGAGGTCTAGACCCAAGACAGAGGCACATGCAGGGCACAGCCACAGTGGAGGCTGCGGGTAGGGGAAGGGGACAGAGTGGGCATGACTGGGATTGACACATGGCAAATGTGTGTGGTGAGGCATGCCCGTAACGCCAGTTACTCAGGAGACAGAGGCAGAAGAGTTTGGGGCAGCCTGGGCTACATAGCAAGACCTTGTCTCAAAGGGATAAAAGGGGCCTGGGGAGGTGGCTCAGTGGTTAAAGCACTTGCCACGTAAGTGTGAGGACTGCGGTTTAGTGGGCAGAAATCCTCTGAAACGCCAGGAGTGCATGGTGTCTCACCCAAAATTCCAGCCCTGGAAAGCAGGGACAAAGGACCTCCCAGAGCAAGCTGGCCGGCAAAACCTGCCATATTGCCAAGTTCTGGGTTTGACTGAGAGACCCAAGTAACAATTAACATGAGAAAGGCTCTCAATGGACACGGAGCAGTAAATTAGTAAGAATAACTAGCTGGATAGTGAGGGAGACATCTTTAAAATTAAGCTTATAAAACATACGTGGCCAGAAGAGGCCTGTCGCCTTTCAGGTAGTTACCATGCGACGTCAGCATTCGCTGGGACATGCAAGCTTTGCTAGAAGTTCTGCCTTGTCCCGAAAGGAACCAGGTGTGCTGGGCAGTAAAGCCCCCATTACTGTTCTCGGATGTGCTAGGGAATCACTCGATGGGACTCTGATTTGAGAAGAAAGGTCACATGCTGCCTGTGGTTGTGACTGCAAGAGAGATGGTCAGTGTGTGGGAAGTTGTTCCTTTTTTACTCACTACATCGTGTGAAGGGAGGTGTGTAGCTGGAGGGCTTCTCTCCAGGTTCCCCAAGCCCCGCAGTCCCACAATCCACTTATAAAATAATCACTCAGATGCTTATATCACTTATAAACTGTATGGCCGTGGCAGGCTTTCTGCTAACTGTTCTTTTATCTTAAATTAACCCATTTTTATAAATCTATACCTTGCCACGTGGCTGGTGGCTTACCGGCGTCTTTACAGGTTGCCTCTCCTGGCAGTGGCTGCAGTGTCTCTCCCCCCAGCCTTCCGCTTCCCAGAATTCTCCTCTCTCCTTGTCCCACCTACTTCCTGCCTCGTCACTGGCCACCAGTGTTTTATTTATATAGAACAATATCCACAGCAGAGGTGAGCAGCCTTGCGTTTGGTTAGCTGGCCTGTGAGGACAGAGGGATGGGTGTGTGGTTTTGTATTGCTCCCCCACCCCCAAAAGCCTGAGGTAAATGGAAGTAGAAGTTCAGTCAACTTGGAGCCTTGCTGGGTCGCAGAAACCCAACCACTTCTGTTCCTGAAACTGAAGCATGGGGTGGGTGCGGTTTCAGCAGCTGTTGGCTTAGCGAAGGCTCAGGCCTGTGTTCTGCCACAATGGTGGTGAACCCACAGAGGAGGTGGGCTCTGGGGGCTTCCTCCTCACCTACAACTGGTTTCACACAGCCACAAGGTGATTGCTGCTAAGCCGAGGGCATTGGCAGAGGCCGCCAGCCAGCACCTTCGGGAACAGTCTGCAGGCGTGAGGATTACGAATATGTGAGAACTTTCCGTGTGGCAGTCTTTTCCTTGCGGAACTGGGAATCAAACCCAGGGCCTGGTGTATGCTGGGCAAGTGCTTTTCCACTGAACCACGCTTCCAGCTCTGCATGAACTTCGGTGGTAGTTTTTTTGTTTTGTTTTATAGTTGGGGTGACCAGAAGGTAAAGGATTCCAAATGTATTTTTAAAAATAATTAACCAAATGAACCATAAGCCTGGCCTGAAAATAATCATGTTCAGTACTTAAATTCATGCCCGGGCATCTGGTGATGCACTAGGAATGAGGCCTCTGCAAAGCCAGGCAGACCTGTTTGCACTCTGTACTGGCCACACAGACATAGCCAGGAGGTCCGTACACACGGTGGGGTCCCATCAACGCAAGCAGCTTTGTGGGGTGATTTTTGGAAACAGAATAATAGCAGGATATTTTCCCTTAGGAACATCTAATTACACATTTGCTTATTTGCTGTGGGTTTAGATTATACTATGTGAGTAACTTTGTATATTGTTTCCTCTATCCTGCTTTTAAAACCTAACAGTGTAAGGATTCTCTCTTAAACATTTTCTCAAAAACAGTGTTAGAGGATGGATGGTATTCCACTAAGTGGAGCTCATAACTCTGGACATTAGAACTATTGTTTTTTCCCTTTTTGTAAAATTTAGGGGTTTTTCTTTGGACAATTTCATATATGCACATACATTACATATGCATATATGTGTGTGTGTATAATGTATCATAAGCATATCCACCCAGGTTACCCTTTCTTATCCACTTCCCAGTCCTACAGACTCCCTTCTTCCCAACTGTCCCCTTTTACTTTTGTGTCTTTTTTGAGGGGTGTGCAAGGTCTTATGTGGGTAGACATAGTCATTCATGTTCATCCAGCCATGTCACAGCCAGAAGATGTTTCAGAGGACCCCCCCCTCACACACACACACACAAACCTCCAGCGCTTGCCACCCTTCTGGCCCCTTTTCTCTGACGTTCCCTGGGTCCAATTCAGGAATGAGAGCTCAGCAGCCATTTATTCTCTGCCCTTTGACCAGTTAGGAGTCTCCGTATTAGCTCCTGTCATCTGCAGAAAGAGGCTTCTCTGTCCAGAGTAGATAGCCTCGCTAGTCTAAGGACATAAATATTTAGAAGGCCGTTGGGCTCGTATTTATCCAGCTTTACATCAGCAGTTCCGTCCTGGGTCTTAAAACATCCTCAGCCGCCGATCTGTACTCAGTGTACAGTACCAGGTGCATGGTTCTTCCTGCGGAGAAGGCCTCACCTCCAGTGAGAAAGGGGTTGCTTGCACCTTGCCTGGCAGCTCAGTACCCACCACCCACCGCTGGGTGCGATGGTCGATGCCTTTTCCCTCCCTGCAGCCTGCACAGCACCTTCCGGTACCATGAGTGCCAGTCAGCCGCGGGGTGGTTCCCGTTCTTAGTTCCGGCTTGAGTCATCTGTACGTTCATCCCGAGTGTGTGGTGTCCTGTCGTCAGCAACAGGGTCTTACCATCCTGTTCTGGTGGGCGGGCAGGAGCAAGGACAATAACCTTCGTCGTTTTGGAAACACCTGAGCGGAGCTCTCTGGCGAATCACTCAAAGGGAGCTAGCCCACACTTGGCACAGGGATTCTAGTTTAAGACACCCGGCTACTCAGAGCAGCACTGTCCATTCATTCTGGGTACCTCTGTTGAGAGGTTTTTTTCAATTAATTAAATCTCATAGTTACAGTATAATTTAGTATGTTTCTATTTGGCTTTTCCCTATATCCTAAGTTTTGGTTGACCGCCCCTCCCCCCCCATTCCCTGTTTAAACTGTTCCAGCCCTAGTATCTACCGACTCCACTCTCAAGTCACAGTGCTCCTCTGTCCTTTCCTCAAGGTCACCCCCCCACACCCTTGACTACACCCCCTCCCAACCCCTGACCTCCCAACAACTCTTTTCTTACTCTGTGATTTTTCTTCTTCTTCTTCTTCTTCTTCTTCTTCTTCTTCTTCTTCTTCTTCTTCTTCTTCTTCTTCTTCTTCTTCTTCTTCTTATATTAAGATGGAGTCCTTCAAGCGGAACTGTTGGGCTAGATGGATGACGTCTCCATGATAGGTTTCGTCCTGCTGTTCACGTGGTCCTGACTTGCTGGCCATCTTCGAAAGGGCCCATTTTTGTGTGTGTCACACTAGCTGTCAATCATTTTCGTCCCAGGAATGGGATGGGCTCGGACCTGCCCTGCTTCATGGCTGGGGGGCGCCTACTTGGAATTTGGTTTCTCACCTGTCCCCTTGCCGCACTGGAAGATGGGGTACCTTTTCATGTGCAGACTTTGCCTCCATCATCTCTTGCTGACTTGAACAGGAGCCTCTGGGTAACTATCAGTGACCCCATCTTGAAGTTCGAGCCCCATTGTCCAAGATGGCTCAGTCGGCCTCTCTACCTTCCTCAGAGGTCCTGACTTGTCTGTCAGGGAAGGTACACAGCAGAAAGGGAAGCCTAGGATCTGAGCTAGATTTAGTTCTGGATTTGGAGCCAGGAAAGTACCCAGGGTTCTCCACCTGAGCCGCGTACAGTCACCAATGTCCTCATAAGAGGGAGGCATAAGGGTCAGTGTTTCAGAGGACAGTGTGACTGCAGAGGCAAAAACGAAGAAAAAAAATACTTGAAGATGGTAACTATTGACTTTGAAGATGAAAAGGGGGAGGGGCACAGGACAAGGAATGCAGGCAGCCTCCAAAAGCTTCAAAAGTTTGAGTTCCACAACCCACATGTTATCCTCTAACCTCTATGCCCACTGGGACGTGTGTGTGCCCCCTTCCACAGCACAAATAAATTAAAATGCAGTAAACATGTTTTAAACACCTACAGTGTCCTCACAGACACGGTACCCTTGAGAGCGGTGGTGGAGTTTTCCCTGCACTGCCCTTGACTGTCCCGTGAGTGCTGTGGTAACTTATATTCACAAGTTACTCCGTGTGCCTTGCACGCATTCCCACCAGCCCTGAGACTCGCCAGCTAAGAGTTGCCCCACGCTGGCGGGCATCATTGGCTGAAATCTGAACCCACACCATACATGGAGTAATGCTGTTCTCAGGAAATGAATGATTTATTTATTTTCAATCTAAAGTTTAAACACTTGAATGTACCTCCCAAGACGTTACCTGGTTCAAAATACTGCAGAGAATCCACAGAGCGCTCGAAAGCCAATTGCCTCCGGGGCCACCTGCGGGAAGCCAGCCTCCCACCCGCCCGCCCGATGCTGAAGGAATGACAGAGAAATGGAAAGCTAGAAAAAAAAATGGCATTTAAATCATATTTAAGGTACGGCTTTGCTGCTGTCCACCAAGGTTAGTCCAGATGTCCGTGAGTGTGAAGGACAGATGTTGTATACTTCCCGGGGATGAGGAAAATGAAAGCCCCTTCCAAATATGCTAAAGTGTTGGTGGCACACTCTGTCCAGGGCTCTCTGTTTTAATAAGAATCACTAGTCGTAAAAATACATTGACTGTTACTGTCGGAACGTAAGTGCCTTCTTTATTTTTCTTAGTGTCAATTTTTTCAAGGTTGGTTTTGAAAGCCTGATATCATTTACCCCTGTAAGATCCCCTTTCTGAACCCAGTTGCTTCTCTTTGACCCAGGTCTCTGTCCACTAATTCACTGGGCAGATTTGCTAGTAGGGGATCCGGGGCTCAGTCTTGCCGGCCGTGAGTATATTGTAGCCAGCCTCACAGGTGGCTGTGAGACCGGAAGTCCAGGCTGTGTCTCTGCAGGTAGGCTGCCGATAGCATCAGTGTGGGAGTGTGCGTGTGTGTGTGTGTGTGTGTGTGTGTGTGTGTGTGTGTGTGTGTGCACTTGGCTTAGGTGTGAGAACCTGTGTTGTAGAAGGGTCATCATCAGAGATGGGAACTTTTCTATCAGTTCCTAGAAAGTACATGGATGGGTGAGAGCAGCCATGCCTCCCGTCTCCCTGTCCCGTGTCCATGAGATTATTCAGCTCCTTCGTCACTACCTCCAGGCCCTAATGCCATCTCTCTTATTCTAGTACTTCCGTGGACTTGCTCATGGGTTGGTTTCAACACCCAGGAAAGCAGGCTGCCTCTGCATGTTGGAACTCTAATCTCTAGGCAGAGAGACAAAGCGATTAGAGATGCTTTCCTCATCTTTAACTTAGACATTAAAATTTGAATCTGTTACAGTAATACACATACACAATTGCCTTGCCTTCCCTGCACCCAGTGGCTGCTCTGTCCCAGAATGCCTGCTGCTTTGTAAGCTCCTTCTGTTTGTCCTAGGTGTGGAGGCATCAACTCGAGTTCTAGTTTCATGGCCCGCATCTCCTGTTGCCTGTGAAGGTGTTTGTCATGGGTTCCTCAGGGCTCAGCAGTGAGCCTGTCTGGGCTGTACCTGGCCCTGATGGTCCTTGCTTTTTGTGTCATAGCATCGTGTTCCCAATGGTCCAGGCTGGCAGCCTTGGCATTCTTGTTGGGCGGGCTTCCCTTTGTGTCTAATCAGCTGCTAGGTCTTCAACCAGTTCCTGATCTCACCCTCCACCCCTCTCCTGGCCTTCCTGTCTTTAAGTCTCTGTGTGCATGCCTGTGTATGTGTTCCTAGATGCCTCTGTGTGTGTGTGCGTGCGTGCGTGCGTGCGTGCGTGCGTGCGTGCGTGCGTGTGTGTGTGTGTGTGTGTGTGTGTGCCCATGCGTTTGCGTGTGAGTGTAGCTGCAGACATGCCATAGCACTTGTGAGGTTGGAGGGCAATCTTGAGCATCTTGCATTTCGTTTCTCACTGCATACGCCAGGATAGCTGTCTCGCGAGAATTCTTCTGTCTCTCCCGATGTCCTATATGCTACCATGTCCAGCTTTCCTCTTGCCCTTCTGTCTGCCATCTGCCCTCTCACCCAAGTAATTTATTAGCTGATTACTCCTCCCGACTGAATCAATGATCTTCATTGTCAACCTGACTAGATTTGGAATCACACCTTTAAGTGCATCTGTGGTGTTTTCCGATAGGCTTACCTGTGTAAGGAAGATCCACCCTGAATGTGGGCAGCAGTAGCCAACAGGCTGGTGTTGTGTGATATTTTGTTTGTGTTCTGACAAATAAAGTTTGCTTGGATTCAGAGGGCGGAGCTAGCCACTCGTTAACCATAGAGGTTTGGAGGACTGGAGAGAGAGAGAGAGAGAGACAGGAAGTGGTAAGGTGGGGCTGAGAGAGGATCTCGGCCCTTTGGGTCAGAGGAACAACAGAAGAGGTAGGAAGTCACTGGTGGCTGCTCCCCTGCTTCTCTGATCTTTCAGGTTTTTGCCCCGATGTCTGACTCCTGGTTTTTATTGATAAGATTAATTAGATTTACGTAACTGGCTGGGGTCCTGAGCATCGGCGTTCATCTGTTTCTTGACTGTGGATACTGTAACAGTCTACCTTGCCTGACAGCCTGGATCCCACCTCAGTTTTCTTTGGTCATAGATGTTTCAGTGCTGAGGAAAGTGATGGATACACACTAACATGTGACTCTCACCCATTCCCTCCCAGCTCACAGCCACTGCACTGGGTTTGGGATGAATCTCCCATGGTGCCCCAGGCCACGCATTCTGTATCATGGTCCAGTTCTATCCCAGAGGGCTCTAAGCTGCTCCAAGTGCCTGAGGTCTGTTCCCGGCCTCTCTGCCTCTGCCCTTAGCTCCTGCATCACCGAGAGGCTTCTCTCGTGTCCCTACATTTTGTCAGGCTGAAGTCCCGCCTGTTGGGAGCCTTGCCCGGGTGTCCCTCTTCTGTGAAGCTCCCCTCCGTGACTTTGAAGCGGCTTCTTTCTTCTGCACAGTCTCTCACCCTTTTCAATTAGTTGGGAGCTTTGCTGGGTTTGCCTTGGACTAAGGTTAGTCATGCTGGAGCCTTATCTTGCACACTAAGCTACAAGTTCCTGAAGGGCAAGACCGGCGGGCGGTCTTGGCCACCTCCCACCCCCAGAGTGTCCAGCGGAGCCCTCCATCCCTTGGCCAGCTTCATAAACATTGGCGGCGTTGAGCTAGCTCCCACCTGGCCCGCTGCCAGGCTGAGAGTTGGAGAAATTAAACAGCTTGCTCCAGGTGGGAATCTACGCTCACAGCCCCCAACACATAATGCACCCTTTCTTTCTGCTCCTCCAAGACTAGCAGGATAGCTGGAGGTCCCACTGGCCACTGGACGCACGTTCATTAGGTGCTAACTATGTGTCAGGCATTGGGTGCTGGGGTACAATGCTGAACAAGACAGCCACAGACCAGCTCTCCCTGGAAATTGAGCTCGGTGGTGGAAAACAAATCTAAATAAATGGTAATTAGGTGCTACAAGGGGGTGACTCTGGGGGTGTTGGGCTAGGATACCACAGAAAGCGGGGATCTGACCTGGGCCAAAAGCTTTCTCGAGGTTCCACTATTCAAAACAGCCTGTGAGAGAGGATGAAGAACGGAATGGTTTTCAGGCCCCGGGAACAGGAAAATTTAAGTGCCGCAGAGCAGGAAATATCAGGGACGGCCAGGAAGCCAGGGTGGCTGGAGACATTAGCAAGAAACAAAGGTGGCTAGGGTCAGTATGTAACAACAGGCCTAGAGGCAGGGGCATGGCATGGAGAAGAGATGAACAAGACAGGACAAGGGAGACAAGTGGGGAGATACCTGGAATCCTCAGAGAGGAGAAGGCAGAGCCCTGGGGTGAGGGGGTACAGGGATAGAGGGACAGAGGGAAGAAATAGGCACTCACCGCCTCCTGCCCACTTCCATGACTGCAGTGTGAGCTTATACCAGGAAGAACAAAGGTTAGCGTCATGGCCTTTTCTGGATGCTGATTTGGAAGGACCAGGTCAAGGAGACCAGTGTGCAGAGCCTGGATAGCATCTGGAGGCCTGGCCTCACCCCCACCCACCCCACCCCCTAACTCCTGCACACACTTTGTGTGGCCTGCACAGGACTTGAAGTCTTTTCGGTTTTCATTTCCTGAATCATATAATGGAGTTGGTAAAGGCCCCACAGAGGGCGCCAGGAAAGCCCTTTTAAAAAGGTTCTAGACATCCTCTGAAGAATGACTACTATTTACCCTCTCCTCCCCGATGTTGTCACCTGAGAAGGGGTCCACGTGTGGACGAAAAGGCTGAGAGAAAGAAAAGAAGGGGCGGTCGGCAGCTGGAGGAAGTTGCTGCACACGGGCCCTGGCAAGGTGGACACGTCCTGTGAGCAGCAGAGAGCGCCGCCTGCACTCATTGGATTAAGAGTGTAGAAAAGCAAACGTGTTCGAATCTTAAACACATCATAACTTTAAGCATCCACAAGTGTTTAAAAAGTGTTAGCTGCTATGAGCACATACATCCATTTACTAGTTAAACATCATAACCTGTTTCTTTTCTAAACACATGGGCAGGAGAACAGAGCACGGTTAACATGTTAAACACACTGACATGTTTACAATGTGTTGCTAGAAGGTGTTTAACTTTTTGTGCTCCAAAGCTAAACACTTTGGAATTAGAGGGTTGGCTAATTCCACCTCCATTTAGCTCACACCGACTGGTCCCTCGGCCTTGGACTGAGCACCTTTGAGAAGCAGGCCATCCCTGAAGAAGTAGATGGTCCCTGGGATGAGCAGCCTTCCACATGAGCGAACTGGCCAGCTCGGTACAGAACCTCAGGGACCGTGCGATGTGTTTCGGAAAGCATGTCTTAGGAAGAATTGGTCCTCGATCTGTGACTCAACGGACCCCATTCCTTTTTCTGATTAGTGGGGGCATAGTTTCTTCTCTCTAATCTTAGTTCCTTTCTGCCGGTTGGGCTTCTGTGGGGGCTGCAGACATACGGCAGCTTGGCCCAGGTGTCTCCTCCACACTGACTCAGACCTTCACAGAGAAACAGAATCCTGGAAGCTACATTGGGAAGAGGAATAGAACAAAGTACATGGGGGATCTGGCGAATCTTCTCTCCTATGGCTGCCGTAACGAGTTACATCGGGTGCCTAACAACAGACATTATTTTACAGTTGTGGAGGTCAGAGGTGAGTGGGTCTCACCGTGACAGTCAAGGTGCCAGTAGGGACTGATTCCCTTCTAGAAGCTCTGGAAAGAAGCCCTCCGTCTTTCCCAGTTTCTAGAAGCTCTCTGCAAACCTCAGTGTTCGGTCCCTTTCAACTTCAAAACCAACCACGGCCGTCAAGTCTTCCTCACACCGTGCCCTTTGACCCTTTCTCCCACTTCCATCTCCCACTTACAGGCACCTCAGCGATGACGTTGGACTTATCCGGACAATCTAGGGATACTTCTCCTGGGTAGCACAACATAGTCACATGTTTTAGGCGGTGTCTGCTCCTGTTGCCAGTGTCTGACTGACAACTTAGAAGTCTCGACTTAGTATCTGAGTCATGTACCTGAGCACAGGGAAGCCTGCGGGTGGCCACCAACGGCAGGAATTTCTGAACCCTTCTCCAAAGCTGTACATGGTCAGTTGGCAACCCTGAGCCAGAGCTATCTGAGGAATCCAGCTTGTCAACCACTGGGCCTGCTTCCCAGGGCTAGGAATTGCTGAATTTTAGAGACTAAGATGTAGATATTGGGGGTAGGGGTGGGGGCACGACTCTGCATGCCATGGGCTATTGCAGAGAGGAAGAGGAAGAAAAAGATTAGGAGAAGAGAAATTCCACCGAGTGACTCTCATCTGGCGTCCTTTGTGCCTAGGATGAAAGTCCATCTCAGACAGTTACCAGACGTTCTGGGAAAGTGAGCCAAAGGGCAGGGACCGCTTGATGACTCCAGAAGCCATTTGGAGACTTCCACATTGCTGCCCTGCTAGATCCCATTGCCTCGGTGAGGCCAGGCCAATGAAAAGCAAAGGGGCGGCTGCAGTGCTAGGAACTTGACATTGCAGACCGGCCTTGGCAAAGTGGAGAAGCCCAAGCGACTCTAACAAAAGCGCTACATACAGTGCCTCGGGCGAGAGAGGTCATTTCTCTTGTGTGGCAGTTGCCAAGGAAAGCAACGGGGGGGGGGGGGGCAGGGGGGGGCTGCCGTAGTGACGCTGACATGCCTGGGTGTGTTAATTAGCCTGCCATTGCTGTGATAAATTATATGATATAAAGTAAGAGAGGAATGATTTATTTTGGCTCACAATTTCAGACATTTTAGTCCAAGACCAGCTGGCTCCGTTGCTTTTTGCCTGAGGTGCGGAAGAATAGCATGGTGTCAGGGATATAGGACAGAAGAGTGAGGAAGTGGAAAGATAAGGGACCACAGACAGAGGCCGATCCCCAGTGACCTGCTTCCTCCTAGATTGCCCCACTTCCCAGAAATCCTATTGAATTAGGAACCCATGGACTCATCCACCAGTCATGTCAGAGTTCTTCAAGTTGAATCACTTCTCAGTGATTGGATCCATGAGCTTATGACTGACTTCCAATACACATACCTTTTCATAAGAGACTCTGTATAACAAGCCATGGCCTCAGGTTTGTGCTTTCTGTTAATAAATAAACCTAAGGTGAATGCTCTAAGAATCTCACCTTGTAGCATGGAGGAGAAGAAGGAAGGGCCAGAGGAGGTAATGGGTATTTGGAGGGCATGATCTAGAATGGAATTTTGTGGCTTTAACACTGATGACATTTTATACCAGGTAACTCTCTTGTGTAAGAGGCTGTTTTGTATGGTGTTGTATGCTTCACCCCTCTGGAATCTACCTTCCAGATACCAGGAGTCACATCTTCCAGATGTGACAATGAGGAATGTCTGTAGACCTTGTCAAATGCGCTCTGGGAAGCAACTTCACCAACAGCGAAGTTGATGTGGAAATAGCTGCTTCAGCTGTCGTTAGCCTTAGCCAGAGAGTCACTGTCCTCTAAAGTGACTGAACACATGGTGTCAGCTGGTGGTGTCTGTACCCACTGCAGACACTTGGGCTGACAACTTATGAGTCTACTTGGTATCGGAAATAAGCACCTAAACCCATAGAGAGTGTGCCGTGAGGGAAACCCAGGGATGGCCACTGCTGGAAGGAATTTCTGAACCCTTCTCCAAAGCTCTAGCTGGTCAGCTGGCATCCCCTAGACAAATTTATCTGAGAAGTCCGGCCCATCAATCATGGAGCCTGCTTTCCAGTGCTAGGTGATCCAAAGACATTCCCTGTAGCCAAGAGCTTCCCTGATCTGTCATACCAAACGCAAACATAGCTTGACTGGTGAGCGGCTTTGATTTGTAGCTTCTGGTTCTGTCTTTAGTGGGTCCAAAGTGGCTTTGCTCCTCTCATGGGGTAGCAGGTTCCAGAGGCAGACAGAGTTGGCATCTATTTTTGATCACGTGTTCGCTTTGTGGTTCTTTATTATCCTGGTTTCCACGTCTGTGATATGAGGACAGCATCAGCTTTTACTAAGGGTTGTTGGGAGAATTCAATGAGATAACCATGTAAGAGAGACTTCCGTTCTTTCTTAAGATTTCAGCACCCAAGGGACTGGGAAAATGGCTCAGCAGGTAAAGTATTTGCTTGTGCAATCGTGAGCACCAGAGTTTGGGTCTCCAACCTTAGCACAAATGCTGCATAGGCGTGGAGGCCCACTTGTAATCCCAGCACACAGTGCGGTTGGGTGAGGTTGGGGAGAGGCAGGGATCAGGATACCCTGAGCACGCCGGCCAGTCTAACCACAACAGCGCCCTCTGTGTTCAGCGAGCGGCGTCGCCTCTATATCTAAGGTGGGCAGCGATGGGGGAAGACGCCTGAAATCACCTTCTGACCTCCACACGCATGTGGGCATACACATATGTATATTTTACACATACATATACCCCCCATACACACACATATACAGAGGGGAGAAAGAAAGAAAAAGGAAGGCTGACTGACTGCTATGTGTACAGCTCTGAGCGTAGCTGAAGATCCCAGGTTCTTCCCTTCACCGAGTTTCGCTGTGATATTTACCATTCTTGTTATCATCATGATTCTAGAGCTTGTCTGCCAGTGGGTAGATGAGGCTGAGCCAAGAAATCCTGGCAGGATGAGGCTTGCTGCTGAGGTCCGTCTGTATCTCTGATGAGGACCAGGTAGGTAAGGAAGAGTGGAGGTCGGCTTCTGACATCTCTTAGGGGACATGACTTCAAGGTAGGGTTGACAGACCGGGTGGGCGGTCGACCATTACAGGCAGGCAGGATGGACAACCTCACAGTGGCGCTCCTTCAGCTCAATGGAGGAGTGAGAGGCCTGGCCAACGTCCAGGCTGCTGCTGGGGTTACTCCTGGTGAGGCCAGACTGGCTGATGAGGCACGAAAGCTTTTTTTTTTTTTTTTTTTCTTTTCGAATGGGGTGCTCCAAGGTGGCCTAATGGCAAGTTTAATAAAATATGACAGCCCCTTAGCTCTGTTCCTCTGCCAACCCATGTGCTGCATCCCGTCTCTTGGCGAGCTGATTAGGGGAGCAGGTTCAGGAGGCAGGTCACTCGCATGAAGTCATCAGGGAGCCACTGAGTTAATGATGCCTCCGGGCAAGGAGGCGCTCAGACTTTTTCCATCCACGGCTCACTCTTGGCAAAGCAAAGGACCTCACATGTTCCCACTTACTGAAACGGAAACCCTTCGTTCTCAAACTCAACTTACCTTCAGCGGTCAGTCATTATAACCGCTCCCTTTTGTGTCCTTTGGCGCCCCTGTCCCCTCATCTCCTTGGAAAACCACATCCATGGGTAAGTACAATGTTTCATTTAATCCATGCTTGTTGGGGTGGGAGGGTGGGCGTGTGGATACAGAATGTTCCCGTCTTTGCTGCATGCTCACAGGTTATCACACACTTATGGCCTGAACGCATCACTCTCCCTCACCAAGATAACAACGCTAACTTCGCTTCTCTCTTCAGAACCCTAATGCCTTCCTCCATCATTCCTGGCTGATAACCTTGCTTCGTTTTCCTTCTTCATGGTCAAGCAGCCATTCCTCCTTCTCCTCTCCCCCTCCCCCTCCCCCCTATACTGTCCCAAGGTCCTCTGTTTCCTTGACTGTGTCAAGGATGAACTTGGTATGTGCTATTGCAAAGCCAACCTCTCCACCTGTATTTCATGTCTTCCCTTCTTCCCTTTTGTCCTTGACCAAAGGACATCACTCCAGCCATATTCCCCATTATCTCCTCCGTCTTCAACTGTTCTCTTCCTCCTTACTCTTTCCTGACAGTGTACGCACATGGAATTGTGACTTCTAGTTTTTAAAAAATACCTTCTCTGGGGCCCAATTTACCTAAAACTTTTTGTGTGCTTCCCCGATGCCACAAAACCACTCTAGAATGTTCTGTTTCGCTTCTATCCCCTTGTCTCCTCCCAGTCTCTCTTAAACAGAATCTCCCAGCCTTTCGTCTCGATTCCCATCAGGCGTCGGTCACGGTGCATCTTGCTGGGTCCCCTGATAGTGCCTGAGTCCCTCAGCTCTGTCTCACACACTTCATTTTCTCTTCTGTGCCGTTTCCTTCCTCAGCCTCAAGACAACGGTCCCTTTGTTCTCAGTCTCTGGAGCTGCTGTTTCTTGGCTGTCTTTGCTGGCCCTCTTTGTTCCCTCCATCCTTTAAGGTTGATTCTTCATCCACAGCCATCTCTATCACACTTGGTACAGTGCCGGTCTCCTAGTTACCCAGGCTCATCACTCCTGTGATTACCATCCTGGCTTGAATGGCATCACCCTCACCTGGATTGTTCAGCAGCCTTCCCCCCTTGTCTCTCTGCAGTCTATTTAAAAAAAAAAAAAAGACAGCTAGAGGGAGTCCTTTGAGATAGAAACAGATCATGCCATTCTTCTCAACATCCTCTAGTCGCTATCCATTTCCCTGAGGCTTTATGGGATCATCTAGCTAGGCCATCCAACTCTGCCTCTCCAAACTCATCTCCTACCCTGCCTCTGTCAACTCCACCCCAGCCACAGACACCCGTGAAACTCTTCAGCACCCCAGGCATGCTCCAACTGACAAGTTATACTATCATCCTCAATCCTTGAATGGTCCCCAGAGACTCCCATGATCCTCTCTCTCCCTCCCTCCCTCAAGTCTTTGTTCCCTGTTGCCATGAGCATGTCTGCCATGTCATGCCATGTCTGCCATCCCTATTTGTTACACCTGCCTCCCCACCTCAGGCCATTCGCCCTGTTCTGTGTTGTTTCCATAGTACGCACCCCACTCTGACCTCCTGTGTGTGTCGTTATTTGTTTTCAAATGTTTATTATGCGAGGCCTCCAACACTTGCACATTAGTTCCGTGAGGGCAATGACTTTTGACTTTTGTTTGGTTCGTGAATGAATTCCAGGGACTGAAAGCTATAGGCTAGCACATGGTAAAGACATATTTGCTGACGAGGTAGTCCTGCTGTGAAGAGCCTTCAGTGAAAGATATGTGCCAGTCAGCTGTCCATTTATCCACCTGTCTGTCCATCATTTAGCTTCATTGTTCAGCAGGTACATTTTGATCATTTTTTTTCAACCAGTTCTCTGGGTTGTGGAAAAATGTTTCCACTCTAAAAGAACTCTTGATCAAATCAAGAGGAAAAGCCCACATGGATGAAAATCATTAAACAGAACTTAACTGTTGCTCATTTAAGTTCGAGTTAAAAGTGCAGGCCTTGTCACACTGGCGGGCTGGTATAGGGGTAGTGGTAGTTCATGGATTTGAGAGCAAAGCGTCTTTGAAGACCTCACTGAATGTCCTGGCTGTGCAGAGAATCTGCCTTTGGCAGTCCTGGGGGCCCAGCAGCCAGAGAGAGGAGCTGCTCTTCTGTCTGGTCCCCCCCACACACCTCCCCCACTCCACCCCAGTGTGAGGCAAAGATTCCCACTGGGAGACCCGGTGAGGGTATTTTGGGGTGGGAGTAGAGCCCCAGGGCTAAGGTGATTTTGTTTGTTTGTTTGTTTGTTTGTTTTGTTTTGTTTGTTTGGTTGGTTGCTTTTTTAACCAGTGGAGCAGACCAAACTTCTAGTTGTCTGTATCCAGGAATTATCCTCCTTTGAAAAATAGTATCTTCCATCTTTGCTGGAGGAGAGGAATTCTAAGCAGAGTCCAAAGAGGCTCTAGGTCCTGGGCATCCTCAGCCGGGTGAGTGGGGGGGGGGGTAATGTCTGGAGCGGGGAGGGGGAAGCTGGGACATGATGACACTTTCCTCTCACCTGAATTCATCTAATGCTGCAAGAAAAACAATACTAATCCCCCAGCCCCAAACCAAACAGCTTGCAGCTGGCCAGCTCAGCAAAACAAACAAACCAGGCCTCCTGTGAGGAGCGGACCAGACCCAGCGGGCCCTGTGGCTTCTCTTTGTTTTGTCGTCCAGCGAAGGGTTGAGGGGGTGGAAGGTGTTGACACATCACAGCACATCTGGGTGTGCCCTTACTTCTCTGGGAAGGACGGAGTGAGAGGCTTCACAGAGGAGCATGATGGGTATCTCCCTACCTCCCCCTCCGCCGTGGGCACTTAGCGGGCACGGCCTAGGGCTCCTGGACCAGGCAGATTGTGTGGAGAGGACCTTGGACTAAGGAGTAGCTCACCCTGGCCTTGCTCTTTCCCACACAGCGCTCTTTCCAGCACGTGTGGACTGGAAGGGGAGTCCTCAGGACATGCCAGTCACAGAGCAGATTTCAGTGCCTCTGCACTCTGCTTCTTCCTGTCCACCCTGCCCCCTAGGCAGGCCTTCCTGAACTTCCTCTACTTATGACCCCTTTCGCTTAAGAAATGAGGCCCTGGGTATATAAGAAATAAAATGAGTGTGCAAATCAATCAGTTACTGATAATAAATCACTGTCTTAGTTACTTTTATTTTTTATTTGTGTTTGTTTGTTAAAATGTTTTTTATTCTTCTCTCACATATTACATCCTGACCACAGTTTCCCTTCTCTCCCCTCCCCCCAGTTTCTCTCCCCACCTCCCCTCTCCCCCAGATCTACTCTCCCTCCATCTTCCCTCAGAAAAGAGCAGGCCTCCAAGGGACATCAACCAAGCATGCTACCATAAGACCAGGCACAAACAATCACATCAAGGCTGGACAAGGCAACCCGGTAGAAAGGAAAAGGTCCCATAAGCAGGCCAAAGAATCAGAGAGCCGCCACCACTGTGCCTGCTGTTAGGAGTTCTACAAGAATACCAAGCCCCTCCGCCATAACACATATGCAGAGGACCTAGGTGGTCAGACCCTGTCTTAAGGTTTCTATTGCTGTGCTGGAACATCATGACCATGACAACTCTTACAAAGGAAAACATTTAATCGGGGTGGCTAGCTTACACTTCAGAGCTTTAGTCCATTATCATCATGGTGGGAACCAAGGCGTGTAGACATGGTGTGGGAGCTGAGAGTCCTTACATTTGATCCAAAGGCAAAAGGAAGTGGTTTGTCTCACTGGGCATGGCTTGAGCTAATGTGAGACCCCAAAGCCTGTCTCCACAGTGACGTACTTCCTCCAACAAGAGCACACCTACTCCAAAAGGCCACGCCTCCCAATAGTGCCACTCTCTTTAAGGGCCATTTTCTTTCAAACTTCCATAGACCCCCTACAGGCTCCCTGACCTCTGTGGGACCCCTTGAGTCCAGGTCAGATATAGGAGTTCTTTACTAGAATTTTTGGAGTTGCTTATGCATACTGTCATATTATCTACAAATAGCAATACTTTGACTTTTTCATTTCCAATTTGTATCCCCTTGATCTCCTTTTGTTGTCTTATTGCTTTAGCTAGAACTTTCAGTACTATATTGAATAAATATGGGGACAGTGGACAGCCTTGTCTTGTTCCTGATTTTAATGGAATTGCTTTGAGTTTCTCTCCATTTAATTTGATGTTGGCTGTCAGCTTGCTGTAAACTGTCTTTATTATGTTTAGGTATGTTCCTTGTATCCCTATTGTCACCAAGACTTTTATCATAAAGCGGTGTTGGATTTTGTCAAAGGCCTTGTCAGTATATAATGAAATAATCGTGTGTTTTTGTTTTCCTTTCAGTTTGTTTATATGGCCGACTGTATTGACAGTTTTTCGTATTTTGTACCATCCTTGCAGCTCTGGGATGAAGCCTACTTGATCATGGTGGATGATGTTTTTGATGTGTTCTTGGAATCTAAGAATATTTTGTTGAGTATTTTTGCATCCATGTTCATGGGGAAAATTGGTCTGTAATTCTCTTTCTTTGTTGAATCTTTGTGTGGCTTAGGGATCAGGGTGACTATGGCTTCATAAAATGAATTTGACAATGTTCTTTATGTTTCTATTTTGTAGAATCATTTGAAGATTGATATTAGCTCTTCTTTGAAAGTCTGGTAGAATATTGCACTAAATCCTTCTGTCCTGGGCTTTTTTGACTGGGAGACTTTTAATGACTGCTTCTATTTCCTTAGGGGTTATAGGCCTATTTTAATTGTTTATATGATCTTGATTTAACTTTGGTACATTGTATCTATTGAGAAAATTGTCTGTTTCTTTTAGATTTTCCAATTTTGTGGAATACAGTTTTTTGAAGTATGACCTAATGATTCTCTAGATTTCCTCAGTGTCTGTTGTTATGTCCCCCTTTTGGTTTCTGGTTTTGTTAATTTGGATATTCTCTCTGTGTGTCTTTTAGTTAGTTTGGATAAGGTTTTGTCTATCTTGTTGATTTTCTCACAGAACCAACTCTTCGTTTCATTGATTCTTTGTATTGTTCTCTTTGTTTCTATTTTATTGATTTCGGCCCTCAGTTTGATTATTCCACCCTGTCTACCCCTCTTGGGTGTGCTTACATCTTTTTGTTCTAGAGCTTTCAAGAGTGCTGTTAAGCTGCTAGCATGAGATCTCTGCAATTTCTTGATGAAGGTACTGAGTACTATGTAATTTCCTCTTAGAACAGCTTTCAATGTGTCCCATAAGTTTGGGTATGCTGTGCCTTCATTTTCTTTGAATTCCAGGAAGTCTTCAGTTTCCTTTTTATTTCTGCCTTGACCCAGTAGTTGCTCAGCAAGGAGTTGTTCAGTTTCCATGTGTTTATAGGCTTTCTGTTGTTGAAATCCAAGTTTAATCTGTGGTGGTCTGATATGGTACAGGGAGTTATTTCAATTTTCTTGTGTCTGTTGAGACTTGCTTTATGACTGAGTATTTGGTCAAATTTGGAGAATGTTCTGTGTGGTGCTGAGAAGAAGGTATATTCTTTTGTGTTTGGGTAAAACAGTCTGTAGATATCTGTTAGGTCCATTTGACTCATAACATCTCTTAGCTCCCTTATTTCTTTATTTAGTTTTTGTCTGGATGATCTGTCCACTGGTGAGAGTGGGGTGTTGAAGTCTCCCACTATTAATGTGTGAGGTTCGATGTGTGAGTTAAGCTTTAGTAATGTTTCTTATACAAAGGTGGGTACCCTTATACAAATTTCTTATACAAATTTGGGGAATAGATGTTAAGAACTGAAACTTCATCTTAGTGTATTTTTCCTTTGATGATATGAAATGTCCTTTTCCATCTCTTTTGACTAATTTTGGTTTGAAGTCTATTTTGTTAGATATTAGAATAGCTACATCAGCTTGCCTCTTAGGTCCATTTGTTTGGAAAATCTTTTTCCAACCCTTTACTCTGAGGTAATATCTGTCTTTGATGTTGAGGTGTGTTTCTTGTATACACCTTGTTATATGTTACTTGGCCCTTTTCTCTTGTAGCTTTTAATATCATTTTTTGTTGTTGTTCTGTATGTTTAGTGTTTTAATTATTATGTGACTAGGGGACTTTTTTTCTGATTCAATCTATTTGGTGTTCTGTAAGCTTCTTGTAACTTTATAGGCATGTCCTTCTTTAGGTCAGGAAATTTTTCTTCTATGATTTTGTTAAATATATTTTCTGGGCTTTTGAGCTGTGATTCTTCTCCTTTTCCTGTTCCTATTATTCTTAGGTTTGATCTTTTCACAGTGTCCCAGATTTCCTGAATGTTTTGTGTTAGGAGTTTTTTAGATTTAATATTTTCATTGACTGATTAATCTATTTCTTCTATCATATTGTCAATGCTTGAGATTCTCTCTTCCATCTCTTGTATTCTGCTGGTGATGCTTGCTTTTGTAGTTCCTGTTTGCTTACCCAGATTTTCCATTTCCAGATTTCCCTCAGTGTGTGTTGTTGTTGTTGTTTTTATTGCTTCTATTTCTATTTTCAGGTCTGGAATAGTTTCCTTCACCTGTTTGTTTGTTTTTACTTGGCATTCCTTTAGGGATTTATTGATTTCCTCCAATTTTTTTTATTGTCTTTCCCTCGATTTCTTTAAGAGCTTTTTCATTTCCTCTTTAAGGACCTCTATCATCTTCATAAAATACTTTAAGGCTGTTCCCTTATGCCTCAGCTGCACTGGTCTTGCTGGGGTAGGATTGTTGGGCTCTGATGTTGTCATATTGCCCTGGCTGTTGCTGACTGTATTCTTACACTGGCTTTTAGGCATCTGGGTTTGGGATAATTATAGGCCTAGGTCCTGATTTCTGAGTTTGTCTTTGTTGGAGGAATCTTTTGTTCAATGGTTTCTGCTTTTTCTTTGGTCTTCTAGTCTTTGTGGCCTGGATTTCTGGCAGCCTACATGACCTCTGATCTAGTAGGGAGTCGCTGTCCAAGTTGGGGGCTGGTCTTCTGGTGGTTAGTTTTGTGCAGCAGGGTCTCTGTTCTTCTGACTGGCATGGCCTGCACCTCAGCAGCAGAAGTCTCCCAGGGTTGGGGCAGGGCCTGGCCTCAAGGCTGGTGATGAGGTGGGAGGGGTGGGAGGTAGAGTGGGTCTTTGGGAACTGAATCTAGGGAGTGGAGCTATTCAGCTGGGAGACAGGTCACTCACCTGTTCTGACTGGTGTGGCCTGCACCTAAGCAGCTGCTGTCCTAGTCACCTTTCTATTGCGGCGATAAAACACACAAGGCAACTTATAAAAGGAAGTGTTTAATTTGCCATATTGATTCAGAGGATTAGATTCTATGATGGTGGAGTGATGGACAGCTGAGAGCTCACATCTTGATCCACAATCACAAGGCAGAGAGAGAGGGGGGCGGGAATGGGTATTGCACGAGGCTTTTGAAACCTCAAAGCCCACCCCCAGAGATACACCTCCTCCAACAAGGTCACTCCTCCTAATCCTTCCCAAACAGTTCCACCAACTTGGAACTAAGTTTTCAAACATAGGAGCCCATGGAGGCTATTATTTAAACCACCACAAATATAAAGAAGTTTATTTTATAACGATCATTGGCTTAACAATTTAATCCTCTATCACCCCACCCTCTGGGGACCAAGACTTCAGCTCATGAGTCTTTTGTGGGGTACACTTTAAGTATCAGCCATATCCTGTTCTTTATCTGGAGAAGTGGATCATCCCAACAAGGACATGGTGCTGTAGAGTTGTCTGGTTGGTAAGTTAGCTAGCCGTAGTAACACTGTTTTCCCAGGAACACAAGTCTGGAAGGGATGCTCTTCCATCCTCCTCCCTGGAAGCACGTGTGCTTGTTCTGCATGACAAGTGTAAATGGCTGTCAGTGCGGTCACCTTGTCTGAGAGCAGGCTCTGGGGTTAAGCGCCAACAGAGGTGCGATAGCACAAAGTTCTTCAGATTAAAAAAACAAAAGTGCATCTTGATGTGTGGTGGTGGCACACACCCTTAGTCCCGGCACTTGAGAGGCAGAGGCAGGTGGATCTCTGTGAGTTCCAGGACAGCCAGAGCTATTGCACAGAGAAACCACGTGTCAAAAACAAAACAAAATTGCATCTCAATACCATAGTTCTTCAAGGATGGCCTTCAGCATCTAAAGTACTCCATACAACTTAGATTGAATTACTAAAGCCATTTATTTGGCTAATTGGATCTTAGAGAAAAGAGGGGGGGGGAAATTTAGTGGAAACAGTGCAATACAAATAAAATATAAATTTTAATTAATTAGAATTAAATATAACCATGTGAATTTCTGAGTTCTGACATATATACTCTATTTACATAAGATGTTAACATCAGTGGGAACTGACGGAAGGGGAGATGGGAACTCTCTTCACTGTTCTCACAACTTCTACAAATCTAGAATTATTCTAAAATAAAATTGAGTAAGAAAAAATTATTTCCCAACTATATGGTAGTATTCTCTCAGTTCTGGCTCCCTAATTAGTTTGCATAAATCTAGACTTCCTTTTCTAGTCTTATGTTCTTTTTTCATCTAAGAAAGTAAAGATTGATATTATTCTATTCTGCTCTCGGCGTTTTCTCCCAAGGACTTGCTTCAGCGGGAACAATAATGGAGTTACTCCTGGAGACAGAGTATGCTCTATGCCCATTAAAAACAAGCCCTGGGGTGCATGGGACAGACATCTGCAGGGGTCTAGTGTTTTCCGTGCACGAGGAGCCAAATGAAGGCAGACTTGGAAGACTTCTGTCTCAGTCTGGGCAGATGCAATGGAGGCCACCTGTTGGGAGGAGTCACCCTCCAGGGGTCTGCAGAGATCTCAAAGAGAGGAGCCATTACAGCTCAGCGCTGATCTTGGGAGGGTGTCTTGTCGTTGTTCAGACATTTTAAAAGATGAAGACAGAATGGAAGACACCGGAAGGAAAACCCAAGAAGATGGCTGATGAGGAATCAGAGAGGATGGGGAGGAGGGAAGAACAGAATGATGGAAGCGTTGGTGGACTGTGGAAAGGCTGGGGTGGCTGTCTCCAGACTAGGCTGCCCTGCCTTCTCCACCGGCCCCACCTACCTGCCTCCTTCCTATCTCAGGCCAGGTCATGATGCCGACATGGCTGGACTTAACTAGGTAGGCTGTGCGGCCATCCTCCGCTTGTACAATGTCTGCCAGAGACTTCAAGGGTGAGTGGTTTCCCCTGGCTTCTCACACTCAGGGGAACCATGAGGCTATCTGCCAGATGGTCACAGAAGCATCAAGGCACACCCCAAACAGGCCAATGGTTCTTAACCACGTCCTTTGTGCCATCCAAGCACCGCGCTGGGTGATAGGGACATGCCGCAACAGCACAGAAGAGTCCCTGCGTGCCGTGTCCTACAGCAGTGGTTCGCAGCGTGGTCCTGGGACAGCAGTATCGTGGTACTGGGTACCAAAGAGAAGCTCAGATATGCACAGAGACTGAGGGTGGGCCTTTGTTCCACGCTCAGCTCTCAGGACATTCTTAGATGCCTAACATGCAGACACCACTCCTGAGTGTGTCCTTAGTGCCCAGGAGATGGGGTTGGGGTGCCAGCATCAGCAAGGTAGGCTGTGCCCCGCCCCCCTTCTACCACACGGGTTCCAGGCCCCTGACCGCCCTCAACTGTACCTAAAATGGAATTGTGGATGGAAAACCCAGACCTCTCAAGGGTAAGGACACAGCTTTTGCAAGGCCGTCGGTGCGTGGGTATTTCCCAAGAGCCACCTCTGCTAGCTAAATCCTCGGGACAATCAGAAGTCATCCCTGCCATTCCTGTCTCACTTCGGTGAGGAGGAGAGAAGCTTGGAGAGGCGTTTGGGTCTGCGGGGCGCTTCACAGCAAGTGGTGTAGGGTGTAAGTAGGAGAACAGCAGCTGTGAGGCAGTGAGAGGAGTTGAACTTGGCACCATCGGGCAGAGGCCAGCCCCGAGGCAGACACAGACAGGTGCCCTTAGTGACAGAAAGGCTGAGGGAAGCTGCCCTGCCTTCTGTGCAGAAGTGGCCCGTGTCTTAAGCTCCCACCATTGAATGTCTTCCTCTCAAACTCAAAAAAAGTACCTGTGGGTTCTCCAGCTGTGGTTGAAAACTTGGAGGTAAATTTCCGTTCGTGAATCCATGCTTCTTCCAGAGGCCTTCAACACCACTTTTGGCTTGGTCTTCATGCTCTTGGGAGCCGGGGGCTAACAGTCTCTCAGGGGAGCAGGAGCCGTCTAGATAGTGAGGTCTTCACCACAGACTGGCTAGCTCTGTATCTGTTTCTGGCTCCGTCCAGCAGGGGCTCTATGCTCGCCAGGCCTCAGAGCCTCTCCCTCTCTGCCTCACCAGCTTTTGGTGCAGGAGAAGGGAATGTAGACAGGCTTCCAACCCCATCTCAGCCCCCAGGGCAAGGGGAGGGTGCTGAGGAGGAGTTATGTCCCTGTGGTTTCCTAGGACATCCGAGTGTTGCCCCATGGAAGCTGACTTCAGGCTAGGCACTAAACAACCCTTCTCCCTTGCTTCCCCACCCCGCCCTCACCCCCTCTATTCCCCGGTAGTATAACATGAAGCATGGCAGGGATAAGTTGAGTGGGCGGAGAAGACACAGATGGGTAAGTTATTTGCTATGTACCACACAACCTTTGTGATTCAGCTCCCTTGGGTGACTCCGTTGAGATAACTGTCTGGATGTGTCGTGAATAAGAAGAATTTGACTCCAAGCTTCAGAATGGAGTGCTTTTGGAAGAGAGGGTAGTTGGTAAATAAATAACAATAGAGGCCGCAGTACCTGTAAGACCTGGCCTGTTTGTCCAGGAGGAGTCTGGGTGTATTTTCTGTTGCTGTAACCAAACCTCAAAGACTGGGCACTTTAGAGAGAATAAAGGCTTACTCCATTCACAGTGGTTGAGCTGGGGAGGTCCAGCGCCGAGAGGCTATATCCAGCGAGGCCTTTTTGCTGGTGGAAGAGCAAGATTCTGTAGAATCCCAGGACAGCACAGGATGTCACATGGTAGGTGAGGCACACCGAGGCGACAGAAGCAAACTTAGCTTTTGGTTCTCCATGGTCTCAAGACAACCAATCTGTCAGTCTATGGACCCATAAATGGAGAACTCCATTCAGGAGAGTGGAGCCCCCACGACTTGATCTACTCTTGCGCATCTTACCCCCTAGCTCTTCGCAATGGGGATGACGTTTTAACTTGAGCCTTGGCAGAGACATTCAAACCATAGCGCTGAGCCCCAGTGTGCATTTATAAGAGTGAAACTGACATGTCCCCGAAGGAGCAGAGTTCCTGGCCGTGGAGCCAGGGAATGTTCCACCGCTGGCCAAGCAGTCAGGGACCCACTGGGAGAAGGCGTGGAGTAGGAAACAGGGTGAGCCGGGAGCACATTGGGAGGGGGAGGTGAGGGGAAGTAAGGCAGTCTTCTGGGGATGCAAAGGGCTCTAGCTGAAGATTGGCAGGGATTCTAACAGCTGGAAATACGGGAGGGGAGGCTTTCCAGGCCAGGATACGATCCTGGGAAATTATGTATAGGTAGGGATGGACATCAGTAGGGAGGCGTTCTGTGGCCCCCCCAGCCCCTGAGCCCCAGGCCTACATGATTCCAGCAGCAGACTCCCTCAGGTCATTAGCTCCAACAGGGGAAACACCTGTCCCTGCTCTGTGCCAGATTTTTTTATGGTGTCTTCATTACTTTATCTCATTTATGACTCTTAAAAAGATTCTTGGCGGCTGTCATCAGATCCTAATGTCCCCCTTTAATGTCCCCCATATATTCTGAACATGCTGGTGATTCCACACTGCACATTCATGTGTTTCTTTTACTTCCAATAAGACGTTAGAAAAATGTAACTTCAGTAGAAAGGCCTGTGAGGACAGTAAAAAAACATAAACACGCACACCCTTCTGATGCTTCAGATAGGTGTGTGCCCACACACATCAGCAGACTCACACTTCTAAAGTGGTTCCAACCTTCCTAAAATCAAGGACATCAGAGAGACCAGGCTGCAGGAAAGTAGAAAGTCTACGTGTCGCATTAGCGGGATGATAGCTTGGGCCAGGCATCCTTAGAATTTGGGATGAAGGCACATCGATGTCTCAGGGCCAGGCACTGTTAACTAAGTGACTTCTATTTGGTTGTGGAAAGGGTATGCTGGCTCCGTGTCCACATCGCCTCCCTGCTAACACTGTGGATGAAGGGAGGCCCTGAGTCTTAAACTCAGTCTCAGCTGGATGTTTAGACTCATCTGCTTCAACGGAGGGCTCTGGACAATCACAGCATCAGGCCACCGAGGGGGTGGTTCTGCTCAGGACTTGGACCTGGACTGTCTCCTGTGTTTTATGAGCTTTAGACTGCTCATGCCCCTTGCCAGGGATCCAATTTACACGGTGTTGCATCCCCGCCCTGAGCAGCCTTCTTGGTCCCTCCTGGGGCCACAGTAGTATCTCTGGGTCTGTCTTGGGTAAGGGGCCTCTCTGTTATTGGATCCATAGATGGTTGGGTCTGTTCTCCAGCACAGAATCAGAAGCCTTCAGGCCATGGAGGATATCTGGGTTTGGACCCCTGACATCCCCCCTTTTGTACCTCCAACACACACCCACGCATACACACGCACACACGCACGCATCATGCACGCACACATGCATGCACCACTCACAGGTCGTTGTTGCCCACCTTGCTATAGGCTTGACTTGTGTTCTGGGCCCCTGGGGCACAAATGTGGCCCATCTCATGGCTAATAGGTGTCTATTTGTCGGCACCCCTCTGTCAGATCAGGCAAGTCAATCACTAATAAATTCATGTAAGAGCTGATGTGCTATTAACCAGCAAGTCTTCAGTGAACTTTTAGTTACCTGGCCGAGGGAAGGATAGTGGATACAAGATATATAGGCATATTCCTGTTCTCAAAAGATTGAATGCAGTTAAGTTCAATGGTTTTCAGCTTCTAACATTGCAGATGATGTCTAAAGTCCAGGTTCCCAATGTTTTCGTCTTAGTTTAGCCCCAAGAGGGGCTAAAACACAGAATCCTTGGTGAGAAATTCCAAAGCTATAGGGTGTGGTGGCTCATACCTTTAATCCCCGCACTTGGAGGCAGAGGCAGGCAGATCCCTGTGAATTCTTTGAAGCCAGCCTAGTCTACAAAATGAGTTCTAGGACAGCCAAGATTACATAGAGAGACCATAGGTTTAAAACAAAAAAGTCCATAGCTATGTACCACCTGCACAGTGAGCCAAGTGTTGTTCAAATAAAATCAGAGTGTCCATATCATTGATGTTTCTTGGATGTGTTAATAATTACTCAGCTGTGGCTGTCCCAGAAGCTATCCAGAATGTCCACATGTATACTTGGAACATGGCAGTCTTCTTAAATAGGCTACACATTGTACACACCCAGGGATGGTCCCACAAAACAAGGTGGACATCTGCAGAGGAGACAGCACCCTGCCTCCTGGATGCCACCAAGAGGGTAAGCAGTAGCTCACTGTTTTCTTTCTCCCTAGAGTGAATGACCTCTTTCACACTGCGCTTTCTGAGACCCTGGGAATGATGGAGAACAATCCTAGGATGGACCAGCAACAGACCTATACGGTCCCAGCCTCTTAGCTTTCTGGAGGAACCTCAAGAACTCAGTGATAGTGTGGCGAAGGGCGTATGAGCAGTGAGCCAGCTGCCGGGCAGACTGTCCCAGGTACAGGGACTTGACTCCGCTGATGTCCTTAAATAAAACTCAAGGGACTCAAGGATGAAGACTCAGAACCCCTTCAGCAGCTTCAAGATAGGGGGATCTTAAGGGACAGTAGTGAGGGCTCAGCCCTGTGACAAACTGGCCATTTGCATTCTGGATGAAAGAGATTATTAAGGCCAAGAGAGAAATGTCCGAACGCTAAGTGGTGTCTAATATGGAATAAAAACCAGTCCCTAGGGCCCATGGAGCCTGGAGCAGCTGTGACAATGGATTGGTAGACTAGAGTTCCATTAGGAGAGTCCGAGATTCCAAGGCCTGATTTCAGAGCTGCCTCTGGCTTTCCTGAGCGGCTCTCAATGGGCCCCTTGAGGTCCAGGAAGGACCTGTGAACCCAACTCTAGGTCTCTGTTTCAATTACTAATCACTCTGTTAACTCCAGGTCTTTTCTGTTTCAAGTACTAATCACTCTGTTGATGGCTGGGGTTGCCATGCTGGACAATGGTATATAGAGTCCCAAGGAAACTCCAAGAGTCAGGATAAGTGTGGTGGTAATCTAATTGTACTGAAATGTGATTTTGATTGTATGTTAATAAATAAAGTTGCCCGAGGTCAGAGCTATTAGAGCCATAGCAAGAGTATGGTGGTGGTGGCACACGCCTTTAATCCCAGCACTTGGTAGGAGAGCTAGGTAGATCTCTGTGTGTTCAGGGATACAGTTACAGCCAGCATTGGAGACATTCGCCTTTAAGACCTGGGGGACTGTACATACAGGCAGTGATGAGGCAGTCACGTGTTTGGGTTTACAACCAATGAGAAGGCAGAACAAAAAGACTATGAAAAGACATACACACAGGAAGTAGCTCTCTTTCGGAGAGCTAGGACCACCGCAAGAGGAAGGGTGAGATTTTAGCTCTGAGCTCTGACCTCTTGGCTTTCTCTTTTACATTGGTTCTGTATTTCTTATTTAATAAGACGGTTGGTTACATCTACAGATAAGGGTGCAGCCTGTGGTAACAGAGGCAGAGGAACCCAACCCCACTGCAAAAGTAAAGCTCCTCGTTCCCTTTCAGGCAGTCCGTGACAAGTGCCAGTGACCAGTAGAGACAATGGGAGGCTCTGTAGGAGCCAGAGCCTCCCAGAATGCACAGAACATGGAGTGCTAAGGTTATTATATCCTGGCCAGCTGGCTTGCTGGACCTGGGGAACCAAGTCTTTGCCTTCTGTGGGCTCTTTCCAGTGGGGGACCTAATGGGCAATCACAGTAGTGTCAGGGCTATTGTACACAATGGCCTTCAGAGCCCTGTCTGACTTCCTGGCCCTGGCTGGGTCTTCTCACAGCCCTGTTCATTGGTGTAGGAGTTGATGTGGTGTGAGCAAGCCTTGGTCAGTACCTACTTTTGTAGAAGTTCCTGGCAGAAGTCTCAGGCTAAAGTGCTCATTACCATGGAGAAGAGTCATTCAATTTAGGCTGAGTATATAACAAGGAGAAATCCCTTGACCAGCAGTGGAGGAATTCCTTTTTCAAAAGGAATTTCAAAAGGTGTGTCAGTCACCTTTTGAAGTTATCTTATTTGAATGATTTTTTATTTAAATGGATGTAGTTGAATACCAGGAGTGGAGAAGGGAGTTAGAAATCCTGGTGCCATTCTCAAAACACACACGCACATGCACACGTACACGCACACAAACAAACAAACAAAAAACCCTCAGGCAAGGAGGTGGTGGTGCACACCTTTAATCCCAACACTTGAGAATCAGAGGCAGTTGGATCTCTGTGAGTTCAAGGCCAGCCTGGTCTACAGAGCGAGATTCAGGACAGCCAAAGCCACACAGACCTGTCTTGAAAAAGAAAAGTCTCTTTTAAAGATGTCTAAGCATAGACCCACATCCTCCAAATGGCCAATTAACCTATGTTCTCAGGATAGTTAATTTGCTAGAGTTTAAAAGACAGTCCTAGGCCTCAGACACATTTCTAGCTCATTGGAGATGTGGGTAGAGGGAGTAGGCACCACGTTTGCCTGGGTTTGGAAGCTCAAATATAATCAATACCCAAGGTCATCAGCGTGTTTAGGGACTATTTGGACCAGTTTTGGAGGTTCAGATCCAGGGTGGGTGTGCCCTGTTGCTTTTAGGCCTGGGGTGAGGCAGCCCATCATGCTGAGCATGTGACAGAAACAAAACTATTTCCCTCATGGTTGAGAAACAAAAAAGAGAAAAGAAAAAGTGGCTAAGGTCCCAACGCCCCCCCTACTTCAAGGTCAAGCTCCCAATGACCTGTAGATATCCACCCCTGCCCCGCCCCAGCAGCAGACTTTCCTTAAAACTTCTACCACCTCCCAGTAGCACCAGACTCAGGACCAAGCCTCTAACTCACCAGCCTTTGCAGGGACATTCAATGTACAAACTATAGCTGTAGAGGTGAATGAGAATGCCCCCATAGGCTCCTGTATTTGAATACTTGGTCTCCAGTTGGTGATGCTGTTTGGGGAGGTTTAGAAGGTGCATCCTTGCTGAAAGAAGCACCTCACTCAGCTTGGGCTTTCAGAGCTAAAATCCACCTCCTACCTTCAGTTTGCTCTCTCTGCTTCATGATTGTGGTTTGAAGATGCGAGCTCTCAGCTTCTTGCTCCAGCCACTGTACCTTTGCTCTGCCATCATGGACTCTCAGCCCTCTGGAACCAGAAACCGTCACCATGTCAGCCCACAGACACCTTCTCTAGAGGTCTTCCACCTAGCTTTAGGCCCCCCACCTATCTACACACACCTTCCTACCTGGCTACACGGGCTGCCTTAATCCTCTCTTCCCCAAGTTGCCTCGTCCATGGTGTTTTATCATAGCAACAGGAAAGAAACTAATACACTGGCACAAGACTAAAGGGTTCCACCCTACAACCGGCATGCTCTACCATGGCTAGTCACCCACGCATTCCCACTGTTGGGGACCACCCTACAACCAGCGTGCTCTACCAGGGCTAGTAAGGCAGCAGTTGGGTAAAATAAGCAGCAGGCAGCTGAGTAGATCTTGCTAAAGGGTGTTCGAGGACAAGCAGATGTGGGTAAAGGCTGCTCCTGTGTTGTGTTATAAAAATCTTGGGCTTGGATTCATTATAGGTAGGAGATATTTTTAAAACATCATAATTGGGTTGGACAGACTAAGGGATAAAATGTGGACACTATGGGAAAAAGCAAAGATACACAAGACAGAAGTTTAGGATGATGCCCAGCTCCCCATGCATTGGACTTACTCAGGTACCTGTTCACATCCTTTCCCTTCCAGATTAGACCTCTGTAGGGGTCAGAATGATAGAAAAGAAATGTCACTTTTGCCCCTCAAACTATTTCTAATAGCTCTATTAATAAACGTAAAAGGTAGGCAAAATGAATTTTAGTAATAATACTTATTTAACCCAATATGTCTAACATTATTATTTCTACATATATTCAGTATTAATGAATTCTTTTGTTCTGGACTAAGTCTTTGAAATCTGGTGTGTATGTGAGACTTACACATCTCAGTTAAGAACGGCTTAGTGAAGCTGGGCATGGTGGTGCACGCCTTTAATCTCAGCACTGGGGAGGCAGAGGCAGGTGGATGCCCGAGTTCGAGGCCAGTCTGGTCTACAGAACAAGTTCCAGAACAACCAGGGCTATACAGAGAAACCCTGTCACAAAACAAGAAAAAAAATAATAACTTAGTGGTCAGTAGAAGTCCATTTTTCTTCTTAGTAACATACACCCCCTCAACCCTACATGTACAGACAGACAGACAGACCCCTATACCTTCTGTCCACTCTGAGAATCAAATCCTAGGAGGGCAGGGAAGTTGGGGATTAAGGCAGTCCATGCAGCCAGGTAGGAAGGTGTGTATAGATGGGTGGAGGGTCTAAAGCTAGGACAATGTGTGGGGCTAGTCCTGCCGGCAGAAGACCTCTAGAGAGGGTGTCTGTGGGCTGACATGGTGACGGTGGTCTTTGAAGTCCTTTTCTAACACAGCCTTCTTTTGTAACACAACCTCTGTATTGGTCTGCCTGTTAGTCACCGAACACCTACTGTGTGCCCAACACTGCGGATGGTATTGTGAGAGGGAGACAAGATAAAGGCTTTGAGGTCAGAGACACAGGGCACAGACATACACGTAGGATGCCCCATGAGTGGTACCCAGCACCAGCTGAAGGGGGGGGGGTACAGAAAACCGTGGCCTCACAAGCACGGCTCTTGAGCTGTGAGGACGGAGCAGAGCTGAACTGCAGAACGCAGGTGGGTTGGGACATTGTTCCCTGATCTTGCCGGATGACATCAGTCGGGACACTTAACTTCCTTAAGGGTGGCTTTCCTGAACTGGAGAACGAATGTGGTGATGTTTGCCTGGTCTGTCTCCTGGGGTGCTTGTACTGTGGATTGAAGAAGAAATCAAGAGAGGCAGGGAGTGACCAGGGCTGCTGAAACAGCGAGACTCAGAGAGCCTGAGAGAGCCCCGGGAAGGAGCCGCCAGCCCAGGTCACACATCCTCAGAGGTTGGCATGATCTCACTTTTCTGCCAGAGACAGACTACAATGCTTTTGCCATTTTCTGAGACCCCCAGGCAGACCGTTCCTCAAGGAAACCGGCTTGGATTATTGTTTTCTACCCTGAGTTCCTGGTGTGGTACCCATGCTCTTTGGCCTGGCAGTAGCAGCCTGGCCAGCATCTTCTCCCCATGTTAGATGAGGAATGACCAAGAAGTAACACTTCACCTCAGTCGTCTGCATCCTGGGACACCTGGCTGGTACCCATCTGCAGACTAAGTGGGTGGATGATCTCTCTCTCTCTCTCTCGGGAGAAATGGTCTTAGGCTCTATGATCCTTCCAAGGCCTCTTATTCTCTGCTAAGTGAGGATTTGGAGGCTGTTTCTGATTTGAAAATTGCAGCTGAGGTGTTTTTTCATTCCATTTTCCAAAATCAACATTCCCAAGCAAATCTGGGGCGGAGAGGAAACAGTGCCCCTGGACCTTGAAGAAAGGATCAGTGTGGTTCCATTATTTAATTAGGTGAAGAATGCTCATGGGCAGTTCTTCCTGAACAAGGGTGGGAGGTCATACCAGGGGTGGGGCGAGCGAGTCCTTCCAACCTGGGAGAGGAAACCCGGCCTGGGAGGACAGCAGGAGGTGAAAGGTCAGAGTTACGGCTAACCCAGAGATGTCACGAATCATGTCTTTTTGTCACGTAGGGCCTCAGTTTCTCATCTGTCTCGTGTAGATGTGGTTACTTCCCAGAAATAGCATGGAAGTTAATTGGGGGCTTTTTTTGTTTGTTTGTTTGTTTTTCGAGACAGGGTTTCTCTGTGTAGTTTTGGAACCTGTCCTGGATCTCGCTCTGTAGACCAGGCTGGCCTTGAACTCACAGAGATCCACCTGGTTCTTCCTCCCAAGTGCTGGGATTAAAGGCGTGTGCCACCACTGCCCAGGGTAATTTGGGCTTTTTGACAAGCTCTAAAAACTATCCTAGTGCAATGGAGAACATTGGGTAATGCTCATGCTGTGTGATCTTGGCTGAGTCTCAATCCTCTCTGAACCTTACATTCTTCTTTTGGGGGTAAAAATGATGAAGCATTGGGTTGGGTTTTCCTGGGAGTTGTTCAGAGTTCCAAATGTGTGCTGGCTCTTCTCACGAGAAGAGGCTCAGGGAGACAAGAGCATAGAGTTCGCATTTCAAGGCTTGCCAGTGTTTGTGTGCCAACAAATCTCAACCAGCAAGCGGTCATGAAGGGCTGTGACCTGCTCTTGACTTTGTGCTTTGTAACGCCTTATTGTTGTTTGGTTATTGACTTCCTGTGTCTTGTGGTCTATCTAGACCAACACTGTCTGGGGACAATACCATAATATGCAATTTAAAATGTCATAGTAGCCACACCAAGAGAAGGAAAAAAAAACACCCTGAGACATTTTAATGATATTTTATTCAGTATAATATTATATACTCTTTTAAAACAAGATGTCTTTATGTCTTTTTGTGGTTATATTAAAATGCACACACTCCCAGTATAACTGTGTGTGTGTGTGTGTGTGTGTGTGTGTGCTTGTGCATGTGGAGTCCAGAGGCCCACATTGTCAGATGTCTTCCTCTATGGCTCTTCATCTCTCTGTCTTTTTTTTTTTTTTTTTTCTGATTTTTTGGAACAGGGTTTCTCTGTGTAGCCTTGACTGTACTGGAACTCACTCTGTTGACCAGGCTGGCCTTGAACCCAGAGATCTGCCTGCCTTTGCCTCCCAAGGCAGGGATTAAAGGCATACGCCACCACTACCCAGCCACCTTATTTTTTGAGATGGAGTCTCTCATCGAACCTGGAGCTTACTCATTGCCTAGACTTGCTGGCCAGCAAGTTCCTGTGGTCAGACTGTCTCCACCTCCTCAGGTCTGGGGTTACAGAAGTATGCCACCACACCTGCCTTTCAGATTGGGTGCTAGGGATCCCAACTCAGCCTCTCATGCTTACACAGCAAGAACCTTACTGACTAAGCCATTTTCCCAGCGCCCCAGAGTGTATTTTATACTCATCACAGGTAACATTTTCTATCAGCCATATTTCAGGAATTCAAAAGTCATAGTGGCTAGTGGCTCCCGCAGTGGGCAGCACGGGACTATGGTTAACTGGTTGAAGGGGAAGGCTGCACTTTCTGTCATTCTGTGTCTGACATCAGCTTTAGTTTACAAACTCCTTCCTCTGTCCTGTCTTTCAGCATTTCTTGTTTGGTAAGGCTGGTAGTTATGGACGCCATTGTGTAGCTGAGGTTTTGGGGAGAGTCAACACCTGCTCAAGGTCAGAGCATGATTAGGAACAGTGCTGAGGGTTGAGCTGTTGTTTTGGCGCCAAGCAAAGAGGGGGTTCTAGTAAAGCAGCCACCCCGACATGTCTGTCTATCTACATGCAGCTTGTATGTTATTATCTGAGTGGATGCTGTGTACTGGGTGCTAATGAGACATTATCCGCCTCTGTCTTAAGAAGCAGCAGAACCAGAGAGGTTTGTGTGATGTGTTTCTATTTCTTTTGTTTTCAGCTTTGAGGGTAAGACGAGCTTCTGTTTCTCTTTCTATCATTGGCATGCCTCCTTCAGCAAGTTCTGTCTCCCAGAGCTGGAGCACATTCCTGCATTTCAGACTCTATTTTCTTTCTTCCACACCATTCCCTGACTCCGTGGGTCCCCGGCCCAGCTCGACTTGCCTCCTTGGTCTGTATCTCACAGAGCTGGAGATACTCACAAGGTGTCTGTCTGCTGGGCCTGACTTGGTGAGAAGATCCCAGCTGCTTGTTTACAGGGCTCCCTCTTTTACTTTTCCGACAGAAAGTCTGGTTTGGGACACCTGAGGCTACTCAAGGTGAGTCTGAACTGGGGGGAGCCTGGTGCTCTGGCAGAGCCTTGGATGCACAGTGGTTACCAGAGGCATCAGAGGATGGCGCTAGGGGAAGGGGAGAGGACCCACCCTGGAGGGCAGGCTAGTGTCCAGAGCTGGTGGTCACTTTGGAAACACTTGGCTAGGAGGCAGTGTTGAGGAGGCAGCAAGGCTTCAGACTCCTGAGCTGAAGTGGATGATACCACAGTCAGGGTCACGGCGGTCAGTGTTGGCGGGTAGGAGAGGAAGCAGGAGCTGAAGGTAGAGAAGTAGGAACCCTTTGCCTCGGGGTCCGCACCTGACCTGTATTCTGCGCCCTCTGTTGCTGCATTTGTGGGTAAGAAATCAGAGGCTCCTCAAAATGAAGGCGTCTTAGAAGGCTCTATCTCCTGTATTCGACATTGTCCATTAACGAGCTCAGCCTGAATTCTACGGCATCCTCGAGTTCATGAGAATGTCTTGAGGGTGCAATACTGTCCAGTGCAATCCTGGGGACATGACTAAACTAAAAATGACTCGTGCTTTATCTGAAGTTAAACAAACCCCAAAGGGAGGCCTTTTGGTGGAACAGCCATTGCCAATCAAAAGCCTGTGTCAAGTCGTGCATGAAACGGGGGTTTCCAAGGTAGAGCGGAGAGGGTCGCAGGTGCTCGATGTCCTCACGCCGGATGTGGTCGGACATTCTCTACCCTAGTTGATGGAAAGCACTTTGAGGCCTTGCTCCTGCTGCTGTGTTTAGTAGACAGTCTCCTGGGTAGCAGTTGGGTGGACTGTGAACACACCATGGTGCCTGAGGCCTGTCTGGGGATGGCTTTAACACAAGCTGTCGGCATGGCCATCAGGAAGTAGTGGTGTGGAGACGCAACTCTCAGGAGTTCTCATTGGCTCATTGATTGTTTATCTTCATTTGGAGCGTAGACTTCAGTAGTGTTAGATACACTTATAGTACTGTTCATCCAATCTGTGGAATTCTTGTAGGACTGAAATTTTATGATCATTAAACAGAAATCCCAGATTTCCTTTTCTCCTCAGCTCCACCCCCCACTCCCTGAAAGCACAGCTACTCTTTTTCTGTTAGTTCTGCTAAGATAAGTGGAATCATACAATGTTTGTCTTTTTTCATAACGTCCTTAAGGATTGTCTGGGTTGTAGCAAGTGTCAGAATTCCCCTCCTTTTTAAAGCTGTATAATATTCCATTGTGTATGCAGACCTATCTTAATCCATTTGGGCCACTGTAACCGACTGCAATATGCTGGGTGGTTCATAAACAACAACAACAATGCATCTCTCCAAGTTTCAGAGTCTGGGGAGTCTGCCCTCAGAGTGACAGTGCATTTGGTATTTGGTGAGGGCACTTGGTTGCTGCCACCCTTGAAGCATTGTGCATGACAGTCCTAATAATCATGGGCGTGGAGATCTCTCATTGAGACCCACATTTGGTTCTTTGCATGTATGCCCAGAAGTACAACTGTCAAATCATTTGGAACTCTTTCAGGGTGTGTGTTGGACCATCCCAGCTCCATCATTTTGTGACCCCATCGGCAATGGACAGGGTCCAGTTTCTCCACATGCTCACCCACACTGGTGACTTGTTGACTTATTTTTTGTAGCTTCCATCCAAATGGTTGTGAAGTGGCATCTCCAAGTGACATTGGACATCTTCGTATGGGCTTGTTGACCATTTCTGTGGCCCCTTGGGGAGAAAAGTCTTTTTGTCCATTTTTAAAATTGTTTTTTATTGTGGTTGGATTACTTATATATCCTGGATAGGATGCACTTAGCAAATTTGTAGTGTACAAGTATATCTCCTATTCTGAAGTTACTACATTTTTTTTTGTCCTTTGGTGTATAGAACTTTTCTAAAGATTTATTTATTTATATTTTGTTTGTGAATGTTTGCCTACATATATGTATGTTTACCATACATATATGTGATGCACAGAACTTTTGATTTGTGATACTATTAAGAAATTGGCTTTTTAAAATTACAACCATTGATTGGTGGGGAATATTGTCAGGAAGGAGTGTGGCCTTTTTGACAAGAGTAAGATGTGAACATGAAGCCCACGACAGAGGCCTCTGAGGTGCTGGGGTACCAGCAGCATTTAGGGGGGCATCAGTGTTGGAGCACGTTGTAGAGAAGATGCTTCTGGCTGAGTGTGGTGGGCTCTTGGGAAATGGGTCCATTCTCTGTGGGGTTCAGGCTTACAGGTAGGGCACTGGGCACGGAAGGTACACCGTAGTGTGGAAAATAGTGGGTGGGCCTTACAGTTCCTGCTCACTGTCCACACCCCCTAGGGGAACTCACTTATTCTACAGAGCTCGTCAGGGAGGAAAAGGGCTCTTCCCTCAGTCTCTGCATTTCCTCATGGGCTGTCTGAGAGCAGATGTGCCTCAGGCCGGGCTCAGGTGGGGTCTCTGTGGGGGTCCAGCCCGTCTTCCTCTGCAGGTGGGAGGAGCTCCCAGCTGACCTAGAGTTATTGTCCAGGATGGCCCTGCAGCTTGGTCCTCCAGGGTGTGGTCTGGGCCTCATAAACTTCCAGGAAGAAGAGGGAATGTGACCACAGGCGCTTGGAAGCTCTGTCCCCTGAATTAGGACTACGAAAGGCCCAAGAGACAGCCCTTCTGGTGGGCTGCCTGCTTTAGGGCAGAACTCTTGAGTCCAGCGTGGACAACTCATGCTTTTCCCATGAGCAGAAGAGAGAGACTGGGGGTGCCTACTAGTCCTTCAAGTCCCCTCTTGGGTGTCAGCAGAGTCCTAGTTAGAAGCGGTGGGTACCTGAGTGGCCGAGAACACTGGTGGTGTCCGTCCCTTTGTGTTTGGGGGAGAGGCGGGGTGCTGTGGCACAGAAGACCCCTCCATCATGGCTGCCGCTTCTCCTCCGCTTGAACCGCTCGCTCTGCCTGGCTGCAATTCACAATCTCCTCTCAGTAAACCCAAGGCTGTGGAGCTAGCTGGGCCCTTCCGCACGGTTCAGAGACCACCGGTATCACATTCAGTGTTACCGAAGGTGACAGGCAAGGCTCCTGCCCTGCGGCTTCCTGCAATGCTGCAGAGTCCAGGAGGGGTTCTGGAAACCCCACTGTCCTCAACCTGACGCATCAGTCAGAGGCGTGGGGTGCCTGCTGGCCATCCCAAATGTGGTGCTGCCTGTGAAGCTGTCTTCACTTTGGAGGACTTTTTTAGCCTAACCTTTTCCTTCCTTAGGGTGAGCAGGAGGCAGGCCCAAGCAGATCCAGCCAGAGTTCCTCCCCTCTGGTGCCCTACTGTATGCGAGCTGCAGGGAGCGGGTGGGAAAGAAGTTGCGTCGTCGTGGTGGGCTCTGAAGGCTGCGGGATTAGATCAGAGGAGAATGGGGAGAGAGAGGTTCCAGGGTAGAGGAGTTCACCACGAACTGGGTCGGGGTCCACTAGAAGGTGGTGAGAAGAGAGGCCGCCAGGTCCGGGCTTTACAGGGTTGGAATGCCACACTGAGTTCAGGCTGGTGGTAGCGATTTTAAAGGACTTCTTGCTCCCACTGGCCCTCTGTGGACTCACTCTGTGATACATAATCGAATATGTTTCCGTCTGCACTGCCCCTTACACAAAGCTATTGACAACCAGAAGCTGTCTCTGGACTGGAAGGAGGGCTCTGGCAGGGCTTCTGGCTCCTGGGAATCCAGATGTTCACACTGCTGGGGAGAAGCTCATTTTAAAAAATCCAATAGTTTGTAATAAGATGCAATTTTCTCCCGAAAGCAATTAGTAGCTGCTAATTTCTTTGCGCACAATTGCTTTCAAGCATAAATCCCAGGCTCCATATGTATCCCATTAATCATATCAAAAGATTTCTTTCTCCTTATGCATTTTAAAACAGGTTCAGACCTCAGCTTTTAAGTAATGAAATATTCTAGCGCACAATCTTCCTTCTCACTGTGGATGAGAGAGTTTATATCTAACATTCCAGACATAATTAGAGTCCAATTTTACACTGTGTATAGATTAGTGTAAAGGAGGATGAGAAATAATTAAAATGAAACAAAGCAAGGTGTGCTGGCTTACACCTGTAATCCCAGCCAGCACTCTCTTTGTGAGCTTGGGGTCAGCCTGGGCTACTAAGTCCAGACAAGCCTGGGCTATGTGGAGACCCTGTTTCACCAACTCCCAAAATGGAGGTAGCTGAAGGAAGCCCCCATGGAGGCCTTGCCCATTTAGACAATGGGGAGAACAGAAGAGTCTATATGTCAAAGGAAAAATTATTTCAGAGCACAAAGCACTTGGGTGCCAGGGATATGGGAGAAGAGCCGGTGCCCATTCAAAAGCAGGGAAATCAGGAGCGTGAAAGGGAGAGCAGAAGTCCTGGCACATAGTTTTTTTTTTTCTCCCAGATTCTGCTTAAAATTACCCTTGCATCAGGATAAAGGCCATGCCCACCTTAAGTCCGGAGCTCATATGAGCGTGCCGAGGCTGCCTGAGGTGTCCTGGAGTCTGGCAAACCGAAGCTCCTACAGGCTCTTCCTAGGGCATGATGTCAGAAAAGGACAGAGTTTCCTCAGGAGGTAAATGCAGATGTTCAAAATGATTCTCCTCAACCTAACTGTTAAGCAAGGACTGTCTCAGACTCACTTGAAGGTTCACTGAACTACTTGGGACCTGACCAGAGGTGGGTCTCTTGTCTGAGGACCAGAGGACCCAACATGGCTGCCACAGCCCTTTGAAAAAAATTTTTCTGAGGTAAGGACAGAGAATTCTTAAAAGAGACATGATGGAGACATTTCTGTTTATGGAAAGTCTACCTGGAGAAAAGGTTGTAGATCTGTGCTGTGCCCTTTGTAAGAATCGAAGTCCACCCAAGCAGCAATGGCTTCAGGGGACTGAAGAGTGCCAGTGTTCTTCAGTATGGAATGGTAACCATGTTGTTGAAGAGTTAGCATTTTTTTTTCAGGGGACTTTTCTCCCAGGAATTCCCTCCATCACCAGCACGTTGTAGACTGAAACATGGAGTCCAGTGCATGGAGTGTAATCCAAGTTCAAGTCCCCATTCTGGTGCCTTTCTAATTGAGGGAGCTAGGGGAAGTGACTCAGGCTAGTTGAGCCACAAGGGTTGCATCAAGCAGCCTGTGATGAAGAATGAACTCCCCAACACAGGCTTAAGACAATAAGCATGGAGTATTTCGTTTGATTCTGTAGGTTGAGTAGGCAATGTGTTATGCCTGGGTATCTTCAATGGTGCTTGGTGGTCCAATCTAGCCTACTCCTATGCCCATGGCCCTAGCTGGGATTGTTGGACTAGCTTGTGGGGTAGTATTGTGTCCTGTAGTGTACTGTGTCTCCCAATAAAACTTGCCTGGAGATCAGAGGAAAAAGCCAGCCACTGTATACAAGGCAGGCAATGGTAGTACATGCCTTTAATCCTATCACTTGGGAGGCAGGTATCTGTCTGGGTCTCTGTGAGTTCAAGGCCACACTGGGAACTGTGGTGATATTTTATTTGTGCTGAAATGAATAAAGTTTGCCTGGAGATCAGAGGGAATAGCAAGCCATTTTAAGTAAGCAAAGAAGTTGGGCAGCGGTAGCACATGCCCTTAATCCTATCATTCAACAGGCAGGATCTCTGTGTGTTCAAGGCCACACTGGGGAACGGAGCCAAACATGGTGACAAACGCCTTTAATCCCAGTACCCACCATAGAGTTCTGGAGGCCGTACAGAAATGAAGTGACAGAGCTGGCCAGGAAGAGGAAGTGTTGTAGTTAGACAGAGAGCAAATCAGATGGCAGAACAGCAAGACAATAAAGGCATGTGTAGATGGAAGTACATCTACGCATTTGGAAGCTGCAGAGTTGGTGAGGTAAGGCTGGCTGGTGGCTTTCCCTATTTCCCTGATCTCTCTAAGGCTTTCACCCCTATATTTGGCTCCGTGTTTTTTATTTAATAAGACCATTTAGAAATCCGTCTACAGGGAACAGAGCCAAGCATGGTGACATACGCCTTTAATCCCAGCACTGACCATAGAGGTCTGGAGGTCTGTACAGACAATAGGAAGTGACAGAGCTGGGCAGGAAGAGGAAGTGACATAGCTGGAGAGAGAGCAAATGAGAGAACAGAACGGAAAGGCATATAGGTGTGGGTAGACAGGAAATAGCTCACTTTTGGAAACTGCGGAGTTGGTGAGGTAAGGTTAGCTGTGGCTTTTCCTATTCCTCTGATCTCTGTCAGGCTTTACCCCAATTTCTGGCTCCAAGTTTTTTTCATTAGTAAGACCACTTAGCAATTCGTCTGCACTAGCTGGACTGTCTTTTCTTTGGCCATTTATTCTGTAAGAAGGCACCCTGTGCTTACTACACAGTGGCAAAGTGTTCAAACCTCCACTTGCATGGTGTTGGTGAATGTCCCACTGGCTGGAGAAAGATGGTCAACCCTGATCCAAAGGATAGAGAAACTGACTCCAATTTTTAATGGGACACGATACAAAACACTGCAGCTGTTTCGTTTTTTAATTTTAATTTTTGCAATTTACCAGAATAGAATAGATAATAAAGCTTTATTGTATGGGTTACCCTGAGGCTTCTTTGAGATGGTAAAGCTCTCAGCATGTTCCTAGCACATAGTAGGTTTTACATGAGTGGAATCCCCCTTTCTCCTTCTCCTTTTAGATTAAGGGCCCATCCTTAATGAAAGACACAATGGATCTGTTGGCCCTTAATTCCATTCTCTTTCAGAGCACATGGAAATTGAAGCCATGTGGGACGTAACAAGAGATCAAATGGCATCTTAAACATCCCAGGGCAGCTGCCCTGTCCCCAGAGCCCGGGGCGGCCTCTGTGAAGAGGCCTGTCTTTCCCGGTGTTCTGGGTCCCTCTCTTCCCAGCTCCACTACAGGTTGGTCTTTTTTTTTTCATTACAAATTGCTCGTAAGCACACACATCCCCAGATGCCCGCATAAAAGCTGGCATTAAAGGGGGTTAATGATGGAAGGGGCCTCGTTATGATTAGTGCAGCCGGGAGCTGTTCCCCAGAGCTCTGACTGCAGTGAGAAAGCCCAGGGAGGCCGTGCAGACCCCAGATGCATCTGTGAGCTTCTTTCCAGTGAGCTGGAGGTAGGAAGATATAGGTTTGTGTACTCGGCTGGTATGTCCATTATCCATGTAATGAGAATGAGGGGGTGGGGGACAGAGAGACCTCTGAAGGGAGAAACCCTGAGGGGCAGAGAGAATCATTTGAGATCTTCAAAGGACTCTGCTGGTGAGTTTTCCCTAGAGACACATACCAAAGGATCTGGCACCTGTCAGCGTTTAGCCCAAGCCTAAAACACTGCCTAACCCATATAGGTATTAGGATGGCATGGTGCAGAGGGCCAGGGTCCTGCCCTTCTTCAGGGTCCCATCCAGAGTCCGGCAGGAGAGTTGGCACCATTTCACACATATAAGATAGTGGGGTTTGGAATCGAGATCCAGCCCTTCATTCTCTGTGGAATGTTCTTTTCTCTGTGTTTAGTACTCCCTCCTCAGTGATGGTGGTGCTGACAAAGCATTAATGGCCAACCTCTGGAATACGCTCTCTGACAAGCCTAAGTGTGCTGTGTGTGGTGGTGCGCTGGGTGACGGCTGTTCCTTGGCCTCTTGCCATTGAAGCATCCAGCGTTCTAGAAGGGGCTGATGTGAGTCTCATAGTGCAGTACTAAGCATCTAAGCATCACAGAAACAAGAAATGATAGCTGGGTGGTGGTGGCGCACACCTTTAACCTCATCACTCGGGAGGCAGAGGCAGGAGGATCTCCAGGTTCGAGGCCAGCCTGGGCTACAGAGAGAGTTCCAGGACAGCCAAGGCTACACAGAGAAACCCTGTCTCAAAAAACAATAACAAAAACAGAAAGGAGGAAAGAAGTGAGAAATGACAGACAGCAAAATCTGAGAGTGGAAGAAGCGACAGGCTAAGAAGTGGGATGGATTCTTAACCAGAACCAGGGCAGAAGAAAAGGCGAGAGACGGACATTCATCCGGCTTCCGGCAAGGGCCAGGCTATGGATTTACATGGATTATTATTATTTTTCTTTATTCTCATCACCTCATTCAACATCACCATGTTTAATGCCTCCTGATAGCTAAATCTTTTCTATGACTGTCCTTGAATACACCCTTGTTGCAGGCAGAACCTTATGGTTAGTTTTGGCCAATGGCTGATGTATGGAAGTGATGTGTCTGGACTAATGCATTGAGCGGTCTCCAGGAAGCATGTAGTTGACAGGGTGACAGACACGTGCTTGCAACAGCTTACGTTGTGGAGGTTTCGTGCGGAGGACACTTGCCTTGGGGAGGCCTCTGGATCAGGATCTGGCTTTGCCTGAATAAAAACAACAAACCTTTGTTTTAATCTTAGGACACTTGGGCTTCTTTATTACTACACTACAATGCAGCATATGTTGTCTGACAGAGCCCTTGAACAGGAGCCCAGGTCAGTTTACAAATGAAGAAAACGGCTGCTGACTTGAGCCGAGAACTTTCCGAGGACACACAGGTTGTAAGTAGGAGCGGCAGGGTCTGGATCCAGGATCTAGCTCTTATCCAGGAGATGAGCTGGCACACGGCTTGGTGCATGGCAGGTCATTCAGGCTCTTTGCAGAGGGCAGGTAATCTGCCCAGAGCAGGGTCTGTGGGAGCCGTGCTGGCTTAAGCGTGGCATGGGCTGGACTAGGAGCCTTGCACTCTTGTTGGCCAATTGGCTTCGCCCTTCCCTCTGCTCCCTGGTGGGGTTGCCATTGATACCTGGCTCCTTTGAGGGGAAGACAGCAAGAGCTGCTTTACCTGCAGTCAGAGGACAGGATGAGCCAGGGTAGCCTGTGTGGAGGTGGAAGACATGTTGCTGGGGAGGAGGTAGGGGCATTCTCTGTCCCACTCCCAAATTCCTGTAGCTCACAGCTGAGAGTTTCTTGTTCCCAGCTGTTCCTCTTGTCAGAGCCATTCACGGGGGGCCCCACTTTCAATGAAGACCGTATGCCCAGAACAGAGTTTTACCACCCAGCCTGGCCAGATGAGTGAGGTGCTAGTGTGTGGCCTGGTTTCCAAAGCTTGCCTGGACAGGAGATCACCTGGGGTCACACACCGGACTCCCTCTCTGTCATGAAGATTCTGCAGGAGCCTTTTGGCTTCAGGCTGTGGGATCTCTGACTTAACCAGCCCTCTGGGGACTCATGCCTCTGGAAAGGTTTCACAAGAGTGACCAGGCAATGCCCAGTGGGTGCCTGGGCCGTTTGAGCGACTTGGGGTATGGATGACATACTCTCTGGTATCCTGAGCACAGAATGGAGCGCTTCAGCCGGGAAAACTTGCTTGTCTGTTACATTTCTTTACATGCTAAAATGAACTTAGTCTGAAGTCTTATCTAGTTGAGTCTTTGGGTTTTGTCTTTCAAGATGAAAACCGCCAGCCTAACACAGCCCTTTGGGTTCCCTTTGCAAATCCATGCGAGAAACTGCTTTGCAGTCGCACTTTCAGGGAATAGCCACGATTCTCATGAGCCGTGGTTTGTATTTTACCTTAGCAATGCAGTGAGTCCCCTAACTGCTTGAATTGCTTCCCATCTGGAGCATCTGGAAGCTCAGAGTCAAATTTATAGTTCTCCTTAGTGAGGATTTATGCTTCATCTTATATTTCTGCCTGGTTTTCTCTTGTTTGCTGTAGCAGCCCTCCCCGACCCCCACTGCCCCCTGCCCGTCTTACGTGGACTTCTGTAAACTTCCACAAATCCTATTGAGAATGAGGTTATACGAACATAAACAAAGCTTATGCCAGGGAAATGGTCTCACGAACCCCTTGCAAGGAATGTCGGCCTTTAGGAAACATTCACGATCCGAGGGAGCACTTGAGCAGCTGAAGTGAGCCCCGAGAGACAGAGCGGGTAAGTGATGGAGGGAAGCAGGCTGAGGAGGAACCAGGTAGATGACCAGGCATAGTGTGGGTGGCAGAGCCACCCCCATCAGGGAGAGTCCTTCTTGCCAGAAACAGCGCTCCCAACACTCAAGGCAGGTGGTGAGCGATACCTTCGGGTCTTGATAACTTTATTTTTCAGAGTGTCAATCAAAGTCCATCTATCTAAAGAAAGGGAACAGACTTTTTGGGTGGCTTGGCAAGTTCTAGGGAAGCCTGCAGAAGGAATGGGGAGCCAAACTCATGGGGGAAATGAGTGGACAAGGCTATCCAAATGCCGGAAGTATGAAGCTGGTGGAAGTGTGTGTGTGTGTGTGTGTGTGTGTTGGGGGAGAGGCTTTCCTAAAGGTCTGGGGCCCCTGTGAGCCTCTCTCTATTCAGCCTAAGACTGACATGGAAAGAAGGGAGGAGAGGTGGACAAAGGAACCTGTTTGAAGCCTTGGGGAAAATAGTTGTGGGCTTTGTATGGTATTTTACTCTGCCTGCCTGGTTTTAAACCCGGCCCTGTCTCCCCCGGAAGCAGAAAGAGCAGAGGAGTGCTCAGATGTGCCTCCCTCCTCCTGACAAGACCCAGGAGGGCACCAAGCTGTAGGAGACACATTGAGAGCAGGAGCCCCAGTGGCGGCTGCTCCGGGCCTCCTGACCTCTTCAGTTAGTGCTTTTGTGTTTCCTCTGGCCTCTTGACTCAAAGGTGTCCTGGCTGCAGGCGGCCCAGCTCTGTGACTTTGAGGCGATTCAGATTCTATAGCCCTTTGGGGGCCAGCCCTGCCCTGGCTCTTCATGAGACACACGTGTGTGCAAGTGTGTCTGAGTGTGAGTGTGAGGGCGGGTGGGCACACAGAGGCCCGCCGACGTCTATTACATGGAGAAACATCTGTTTTCCGCAGAACATCCAGAGTATCGGATGTTTTACTGCGAGGAAGCCATTTTTTTAATAAAATGAAAATGAGACATGGAAATCAAGGTAACCACATTTTCAATGTTTATGGAAGATAAAGGCTTAACCACAAGTCTTTCATCAAGTGGAGGACAATAGAAAAAAGCTTAGGGAATGCCCTTTGGCTGTCCTCACCTCCACAGTGAGACCTTGCAGGGTCTCACCTCATATAGTACAGGGTCCTTGAGGCAGCTGGAAACATTTAGTGATGTGTCTAGATGTTGCTGTACAACGGCCCTACCATCGGCTTGTCTGGCTGCGCCTGTGCGCAAGGAGGGGTTTGGGCATGTGAAGAACCCGGGTCCAGTGGTGACTGTGAATGGTGCCCCCAGGGACAGATCACCCTGAGGCCAGAGGACACCGCAAGGAAGAGGATCCTCCCGGTTGGGCCCCGAGTTCTGAGGTTGTTAGCAGGGAGAGTCATCTGGGTGGAAGGGACTTGTCCCCTCATTTTTGAGGTGAGGTATTATGACTTCTCCTCACTCAAACTAGGGGCTAGGGTTTCAGCCCCTCTCTCAACAGCTTTGTGCAGGGCTCTGCCTTCTTAAATAACTACCGCACACCTTTGGTTTTTAAAAAAAAAAATCCTTCTGTGCCATTGCCTCTCTCAAGTAGATCTCACCACCTGGGAATAAAATGAAGCCTTTTTTTTTTTGGTAGGTGCACTGTCCTCTGGATACAAACAAACAAACAAACAAACAAACAAACAAACCAAACAAACAAACAAACAAACAAACAAAACACAACCTCTCGCTCCTTCAGGGGTCATCGTTTCCACGGAAACGTGGTGCACACTGACATGTTGTCTTCTTTCTCGGCTGAGAGTGTTTCTCATGTCACAGATGAGGACTCAGGGTCAAGACTCCCAGGCACAGTTTCTGAGGAGCTTGACTGAAACACAGACAGAGAAGGGCCCTGTGCATCTTCCTCATGGGGCTCAGAGGAGAGAAACGAAGACTTAGAGTATAGGCCCCTGGAATGGCTCCCTCTCCTCCATGAGCAGCTCCTTGAACCAGCTGCTCCTCTTTGGACCCGAGTAGCTTTTTCCATTTTAGAGCAACCCTTCACCTCCCAGGCCCCTGGCAGGGACTTATCTCTCTCACCATCAGTTAATGTGTCCCCTGAAGCACATAAAGTGTAGACTGGAGTGAGGGATCAGGATGAATTACGTGACCTACAGTTTACTGTGGGGACCTCCAGACATCCGATCCGGTGTCTGAGCTCAGTTACCACAGAGCCAGTGATTAGAGCTTCTGCAAAGGGAGGAGGTCCTGGGGCAGTGATGCCAGGGTAGATGGAGGGGTCCAGAGCGCCGAGCACCATGTGGCTGCTGGCCTTTATTAGGTCTTGCACCTCTGTGGCCTCACAACTGTGAGGATTGCTCAATAGTCCCTGTAATGGGATAGGCATTTGTATACATGGGTGTGAGTGTGTGTGTGTGTGTGTGTGTGTGTGTGTGTGAGTGTGTGTGTGTGTGTGTAGCAAGGAGCTTATGGGGAGAATAGAGATGAATGGTCCCACTAGAGTTCACTTAGGCTGCCAGTGAACTGGACTTAAGGACATGAGCATCTTCCTCCCGGCCAGCCCTAACCTGAACTCTGTTTGTCTTGCTGAGTTAGCAGGAACTAAAATGTAGAAGGGCTTTCAAACGGGGCAGTGAAACCAAAGGTATTTCATAGACCCACAAACCTCTTCCACTATCAAATGGACTGGGGATTCTGTGTGGGCCATAAGCTAAGACTGCGGGGGAGCTGTGATAGCCAGCTGTTTGGCTGAGTTACCCACGGAACAGTGTTCTGTTTTCTTAGACACATGATATAGAGACATTTCCTAAAACCCCAAGATGTGCCCCTGAGGCCAGGTCCTTTCAGCTTGGGACTCTGGTTCTAGAAATTCCAGGGTTCACTGGGCAAATGAAGGGCCAAGGAACCCCAAGCACAACTGGGAAGGGGGGCATAGGACAGATTCATAGCCAGGCCCGGTGTGTGTGTGTGTGTGTGTGTGTGTGTGTGTGTGTGTGTGTGTGTGTGTGTGTGTGTGTGTGTGTGTGTAACTTTGATAGGAATCAGGAGCCCAGATTTGCCTGGTGTTGTAATCATGTTGTTGTTTTGGATAGGGTCTCACTCGGTGTCCCTGGCTGGCCTAGAACTCACTATGTAGACCAGGCTCATACTCACAAAGATCTGCCTTCCTCCACCTCCCTAGGGCTGGGATTGAAGGTGGATGCCACCATGCCCAGTTTGTCTAGTATTTTTAAAGCAAACATACAACTTCAGAGCCTCAGTTTCTCTTTCTGTGAACGGCCTAGAAATGCCTGTCCTGGACCCATTTGAGGACCACTCTGAGGACCCAGGAAGAGAGGGTAGAGAATGGTGTGGTGCTACTCTGTAAGACACAGGCACTCTCTTCCTAGATCCTGAATGGAAAATAAATGTCCCCAAATGAAAGTGGACATAAGACAAGAAGAGGTAGTTACACCATCTTGTTACTTCTGTCTGGAAGGAAGTCCCATTTCACAGATGAGGCCGCTGAGGCCAAGTAACTAAAAAATCACACAACTCATGACCTCAGCAGGAAGAGGAACCCAGATGGGGCCAGAGCCCAGACAGGGTCATCACCGATCTTAGCTAAAAGATGTAAGATCCCAAGTTCTGCTTGTCCTCGTCAGAGCCCACATTACCTCACCATGTGATTGTCCATGCATTAGCCCATGGCTTGTCTGCTGCTTGAGGAAAGGTGAGTATAGGAACGTGGGAACTGGAGTTCGGGAGGCGAGGACTGAGGTGCCAGGTAGACTGCTGTAAGACCGGCCCAAATGCAGGTTCTGCCTTTCCCAGGTCTCCCAGCTGCAGTCTCCCGTGACTCCAGCGTGGAGGTTTCTCCTCTGCGCTTGTAACGTGGCCCGCACTTGACTGGCTTCCGCTTGGTGCTGCACCCGACATGGGCAGGGAGCATTCGGCAAAGTGTAAATACTCCTTGATTCGCACAGCCTGCTGAGTTGTGGGTAGATACCCAATCTGGGGAGATTTCTGATTCCTTGGCTCAAAAATTAGCATGTAAGTGCAGAAACCTAATAGCCAACCAGAGACAAAGTCTATAATAAACCCAATAAGCTTTAATTGTTCCTATTTGTAATCTAAAATGACCTGGCTGGATTGCTGGGTCTTGGGCTACAGCCAGGTTCCTTTCTTTATTTAATATATGTTTGCTACCAGCTGCCGAGGGAGCCTTCCTGTCTGTATTATTAATATGATATAGACCTTCGGTTTCCAGTATCATCTCTTTGGAATTCCTGTCTCAGATCCCGTGCAAATGAACATAATCCCCTGGCAGGAAAGGCATTGCCGAGTCCTGGCATCAGGCTTAGAGCCTCTGGGTTTCATGTGAGGAATGCCAGATGCTGTTGGCCTCCGCCTTCTCCTTACTTAGCATCTTTGCAGCAGAGGAAACATCCATCTCCCCATCCTCCAACCTGAGTTGCAATCTGGACAAGGAGGAAGGAAGCCTTGGGGTTCTCTAGCTGAAGATAGGAAAGCTCTGGCTCACGAGGACTCTTGGGTAGCTGTGCTCTGGAGACAGAGGGCGAAGAACAGGTTCACAAATGTCACAGAATTGTGTTGGGAGGAACAACATGACTTAAGGTCAGGGTACAGCCCAACTTCTGGGTTTTTGATGAGCATGAGGAATCTTTACTTTTTAATGCTAATTGCTTGGCACCCATCCTAGGGAAAAAAGACCACTTCTTCTCTGAAAGACTTGGAGGAAGCTACTGGTCCAAGGACTCTGGGTACCCCAGAGGCTGAGAGGCTATATATATCATAGAGTTCACCCATGACCCCTCAGGCCCTGTGAGTTACTCAGGGCTGGCTGGTAGAAATCCAGACATCCATGGACCAGTCTAACGGAGGGAGCATCAGGCTGCTATTACATAATATTCACTGCGCAAGCTCCTTTGTTTAGTGCTGGGATGAGCACAAGCAGGTGCATATCATCTCAGACCTCAGGAAACTGAAGGAGAGACATCTAAGTACTGTGATGTCCAGCAAGTCAAAGCAAGCCATTTAGCATCTCTGAACGTCATTGTCCTCAGCTTGTATAGGGTGGCATGAGGGGATGCTTGCTATTCGGTCAACATGGCGACCAGAGAGTAGGAAGCATATGTAAGAGGGAAAGCATGTGCTATGTAGCAAAGGGTTGTACAGGGTCATCAGATGGCCAGTCCTCATTTCTTACTCACATTGCTTGTTGATATTAACAATAGTGTGCTACCTCAACGCTGTGATGAAATATCTGATATTCATAAAGGAGGAGCCAGGCGTAGTACATGTAGGCTAGCCATTCTAAGGGGAAAACTGTGGTAAGAGATTCATCAGATAAATCAAACCTAGCTGAGCTACAGAATGAGTTCAAGGCTAGCTGGGAAACCTGGTAAGACCCTATCAAAATGAAAGAAAATAGCTGGGTAAGTAGCTTGGTGGTAGAGCAGTGACCTAGCAAGTGTGAGGGCCTAGGTTCAATCCTTAGTACCACGAACCTCCCCCCAAAAGAAAAAACCTTACAAAAACACAAGAAGACATTACATTGGTTCATAGCTTCAGAGGCTTTGGTCCATGGTTGATTGCTTGCCTGGCTGTGGGTCTGTTGTGGGGCAGAGCATTACTACAGAGAGGGCATAGTGGAGCAAGACTGCTCACCTCACAGCAGCCAGAAAGCAGAGAGCAAGACAGAGGGCCACAGGACAAGACAGCCCCGAAGGCATGCCCCCATGACCTATATCTTCCAAGATCCCACTTCTATTTCCCACCACCTTCCAATTATGCCACTAGATTTCAGTCCATCAAGGGAGGAATCCATTGTGTAGATCAAGGCCTTCATGATCCCCCCAATGACTGGATCCACTATCTGAGAGCCAACTTTTCAACTTGTGGATCTTTTAAGGGGCACTGCGTGTCCAAGTGTCTTTCAGCAGCCGCACAGCACCATGGAGTGGAGGGGTGGGTGCGGCAGGGTTGAGGAGGCTATTGTGAAGTGCACTGATTGTCTAATTTTGTTCTTAGCTCATTCCAGGGAACAGAGAAAGATGGTCCTCCTGGTCTAGGGTCTTGGAGGGAAGTCATGTGTTTCCTGGGGCTTCTGTGTGATTTCCATAGCAGAGCTACATGTGAGAAACAGCAGTGTTTCTGAAAACTGGGGTTTGACATTCCTGTTCCATCCTCCAGGCGTTGGCCACAAGGGTAGGCCTCTGCCTGCCACCATATTGGTAATACTGCTGTCACCCCCATACCGTGATTGAATAAGATCATGGCATCTGCTTTAAACATCCACCCTCAGAACTGTTCGCCTTCAAGTCTATAATAAGAACCTAGTAACCTCGTTCTCGGCTAGACTCTTGAACAAAGGAGAAGCTAAAAGAGGAGACCTTAGTCCACTGTGTGCACTGGATTCCTGGAGAGACATGAGTAAAGCCACTGGAGAGGAAGAAAATCCATTCCTTGCCCCTGTCATGGCCTCCACTTCCTTGTCTCCTCATGAGTTCAACTATTCCCACCTTGAGTTTCCGGGAGACTCGAATTCTTACAGACTTTTATCTTGAGTTCATTTCTCACAGCCAAAATAGTCCTTCTTAACAGAGAAGAGGAAATCACTTATTTTCTATGAAAATTCTGGGGCCGACAAGATGGCTCAGCAGGTAAAACCTTTTGTGGCACAAGGTCGACATGAATCCACCCCTAGAACCACAGTGGAAAGAGAGGACTGAAAGCTGTCCTGTGGCCTCCACATGTGTGCCATGGCGTGTGTGTGTGTGTGTGTGTGTGTGTGTGTGTGTGTGTGTGTGTGTGTACACCTATACTCATTCACACGCACCCCAATAATACATTTAAGTTTTTTAAATTAACAATGTTTTACAGAGGACTCAAGGGTTTAGAAAGTGTTTCACAGCCAACATGAAATCCTCAACAACCCAAGGGGGAGGCGTTCCTTTGGTTCATGGTTTCTGAAGTTTGGTGGGGTCGTTTGACCTTGTCACTGTGCGTGTGGAGAGCGCGTGTGGAGCACAGCTCCCTAGTGTACAAAGCATGGAGGGAGGGGCTGGGACAATGCACAGCTCTTCCCCCACCTTTTTCGTTTTCTGAGACAGGGTTTCTCTGTGTAGCCCTGACTGCCCTGGAACTCACTCTGTAGACCAGGCTGGCCTCGAACTCACAGAGATCCGCCTGCCTCTGTCTCCCGAGGGCTGGGATGAAAGGCGTGCGCCACCCCCACCACCCTTCAACCCCCCCCACTCCGTGCATCTTCATCCCCCTGCCCCCAGCTCACTACACAGCTCTTAAGGGCATGCTTTAAGGGTTTCCCCTGAAGGACTTACTTCCTCCAACAAGGCCCACATCCTGAAATTTCCACTACCTTCCAGTAATGCCATCAAACACTGAAAACATCAGTGGTTTGGTCCACTGCTAGCTACACCGGGGAACTAAGCTTTCTGTTCGGGAGCCTTTGGGGACACTCATATCCGAAGCATGAGAGTGGGTATGATGATTGACGTTTATTTACTTATGCCGGGGTCTTCAGTCTTGTATCATCTCACTTAAACTTGCTGTTAGCTTGGAGTCTCCTCGGCTTTGGACTTGGACCTTCTGGGAATTGGCTTCTTACGCCCGTCACACTGTGTCTCTCAGTGTCACTCAGTTCCACAACCTGAATAACAAGGTTGACAGCCCTTTACTGTTGCTGGGGCATCTGAGAGTTCACAGATCCCAGGTCGTATGTGGAGGGAGCCACTGAGAAAATTGCTTTATTATTCTCTTCATTTGTTGTTTGAGAGCATTGTGCCATGTGCCATTTAAAAAGCTACTACCAGAAGCTTCACAGACAGACATTTTCCTTTTTCTTGGTGTGTGTGTGTGGGGGGGGGAGGCTAGGTAATTTATATTTATTACCTTTGTATATTTACTTATATTTTTTTATTTTTTTAAATTTTAATATAATTACATCATTTCCACCCTTCCCTTTCCTCCCTTGAACACCCCCCATATATCCCTCTTTTTCTTTATTTTTATACGCCTGTGTGCATATGTGTGTGTATTCCTAAATATGTATGTGTGTGTATGTATATATATATATGTATATATATAAAGGTATTATATATACTAAGTATTATATATACTAAGCAGGTTATATATGTATATATATAAAGGTATTATATATACTAAGTATTATATATACTAAGCAGGTTATATATATATATAAAATTTATATATAATGTTATGTTGTATGAAGTTTTCAGGACTGGGATCATTTGGTATTGGATAATCAACTGGTGTGTCCTTCACTGGGAAGACTATTTCTCCAAATCTGAGCATCCCTCAGTTGCCTATAGTTCTTTGTCTAGGGTTGAAGCCCCATGAGCTTTCCCCGTTTCATGTTGGCGTGTCTGTTGGTGTTATTCTTGTTCAGATCATGCTTAGGCAGCTCTGTTGATGAGCCATGTTCATGTGTATAGCGTCTGAAATTTCTAGGAAGTGCAATCTCGGAGCACACTTCCTGTTCATCTGGTTCTCACAGTCTTCCCCCACCCTCTTCTACAATGAGCCCCGAGCCTTAGGTGCTGGGCTTGTGTTGTGGATGTATCATTTGAGCTTGGGCTCCACAGCTCTGCTTTTTCAGCAGCTGTGGTTTTCTAGACTGACCTCCATGCAGCCAAACATTTCAATCCCTTGAATGGAAAGTAGCACTGAGGAAAATGAGGAGAGAGAAGAAATCCAATCAGCAGTCAGGGGAGACACCACAGGGAAAGGGATTGGCAGCAGATAAGGGCCCCATAGCCTCCAAGAACAGAGTGACATCCTCCAGACAGTTGCCTGACCTCTGAGCTCTGGCCTCTTCTGGTTTTAGATGATGTCATCTTGGGTATGGATGCCTTCATCATGCTGTCTCCAAATGACCAGTGTGTGGCACAGTGGCCCGGTCTTGGTACCCAATTTCAGGAATCTATTTCCTCATCAGTAAAATGAGATTGGAAACACCCACTATTTTTCATAGTTTTCCAAAAAGATAGAGCCAACAGTCTGCGTGTGCAGAGTAGACCAGGAGGCGGGAGACTCAGGGAGAGTTCTGGCAGCTCTGAAGGAAGTCTGCCTGCTGAGTTCCTTGCTCTTGGCGAGGATGAGTCTTTGCTCCTATAAGGCCTTCAGCTGATTGGACAAGGCTGCCCTGGTCCTCAAGTGTATACTCCCTTCCTCAGAGTCTACTGATGTAAACGTTAATCTCACCTGACATCCAGAAAGTTAGACCAAATATCTAAGCACTGTACCCAGCCAAGTTGACATATAAAATTAATCATCGCAGCTGGTCCCAGGGGACAGGCTTGGAGATTTAATTAGTCAGGAAATCAGAGAAATCCTCTAGGTTCTGCAAGCTTCTCTCCCAATATGAGGGACTCTGTGGGCTGTCCTTGTACCCCCAGGCAAGAGTGCTGGTGCGGAGGTGGGGGGTTGGGGGAAGGGTGTGCTCAGCAGCCCCTGGACAGACCCAGGCTTTTCTACCTTCTGTCTAAGCTGCCACCTCCTCTCCCAGTCACCCCCAGGTGCACCCCAGCCAGCCCTCAGGTGAGGAGGACATGGAGGGGCCCTGGAGTTGCCTGACACAAGATACTTCCTTCCTGCCTGGATTAAGGAAGTATCGTCAATATCATGTCCATGTTTACCCAATTAACAAATGGTCTTCAAGTTAAACACTAGGAGATTTGTGAAATGGATTTCTCAAAAATGTGCCCGTCTCAGGGGATCACTCACAGGTGATGGGTTGTTTGCCCTTTTTTTTTTTGGACTCCTGGATTTGAACATCATGCCACTTTAAGTTGCTTTTTATGAAGAGCCGTGGCCCTGTCTTTCTTCAGTCCGGGCAGAGAGCCTCCAGGCAGGTGTTCTGAATGCAGCTGGAGTCCTGCTTTGCTGTAGGGCAAGCTGCTTTCTTCTGGCCCCAACAGAGACAAATATTCTCGGTCCGTGGCTCCGGAATGGAAAATAAAGTGTGTCGAAACACTCTGCTCCCCACTGGGCATTTCCACCGAGGGTAGAGAGGAGCCTCCAGCCAGGCAGGCCCTGGCACTCTGCTAACTGTGGCAGAGGCAGCGGAGATGGCCAGACAGCACACAGTCTTGCTGTCCCCTTTGCACCCAGATGTTGGCATCCAGTCCACACTTGGGAGGCAACTGCATCTTTGCCTAGGCACCTAGAGGGCAGGCCTCGGGGTCTGGGGCTGCTCTGCTGCAGGGGTACACAGTCTTCATACCTTTCATGAGGGAGTCGCCCAGGAAACACACTGTTCCGGGTGTGAGCCTTCCTGCCTGCCGCCGAGTGATGCACATCTCTTGTAGCTCTGTCTCTCGAACTCCATTGGCATTGTCTTTTAGACGCTATTTACTTTGGGAAAACGTTCAGAGGAGAGCAACGAGTGTGTCCCGAGCCCCTCGGCAGCGTAGCAGCCAGCCATCTGAAAAGCAAAACTTAGGTCAATTATTTTTCTTTCCTTGGCTTACCAGACAGCCAAGAGCTGGTTTAACTGAATTGACCAGTTGTTGGATGACTCAATCAATCAGCAAATATTTGTTTTGTGAAGCCTCTGAGCAAAGCACTCGGTGTTTGATTAAACTGTTTGATGAGACCGAACAAATAGACCTGTCTTCGGGGCCCCTTGTAAAGAAAGGCGGTGCTTGCCGCGCGCCACTAATTACCCTCCTACGCTAATTACAGATCTGAGCCCAAACTTAGCTCTTTCCCTCGCACCCGAAGCTAACCCTGTAAATCTGGTAATGCAATTACTGTGCTTGCTTCAACATGTTGGGGAGAGGGCAGGAGGGGAGAGAGAGAAAAAAAAAAGAGAGAGAGAATATGAATTTGCCCCATTTATGAACCCCACAATGAGTGAGGGTTACAATAAGACTCTAGACCCGGGAATAATGCAGGTCTGTAACTCGGCGTGGTCTGGTGTCTGAGAGCTGCCTTTGAAAAGGAGCCGGAGCCAGCTTTCTTAAGTGGCCTTTAATGTGTTCCTGTGCGTGGGGTTAGGGTTTTTATTAGCTTAGGTTTTAATTGATGTCACAACTCAATGTCAGGACAGTATTTTAAGAAGGAGCGAAGAATGAAAACACTCAGGAAACACACAAAACAACCCAAACCCTAAACCACAACAGTGAAAAAACATGTCTTTCTTCTAAACATCATCTTAGTACTAGGCATCCGATCTGTCAGATATGCTTGTCATACCCACATATTTTATAATCCAATATGTTCAGGCAAGAATTTTGGCACAACCTGCCAGCAGCCATCCTGAACTTTCCTTGACACTTTAAAGAGCACGTAATGTGTTGTGGGCTGTGGAGAAATGACTGATGGGGTGGGAAGCCTTAACCCTTTCATTTAGGTCTGAGAGTCCTTTGGAGACAAGCCTTACTTCAGGACAGAGCCCTGGGGCACCCGCCACAAGCACTGGTGACAGCCAGGACTGAGTGTTGACACAAGCTTCAACACAACCTCCTCTGGAGCCCTCACAGGCCCGTGTGTCACAGGGCTCCGAACTAGACTTTCTTTCGAAGACTTCATGGAGATGGCCATCCTAGTCATTTCTGCCCACAGAGTCCTGAAATCCCACAGGACTGTTTTGATGATTTTACCCAGCAGTTCCAAGCCTTGTCTACACATTGAAATCACTTGGAATGCTTAAGATAAGAAAATGAAACAGAAAACAATAGATGAAAATCCATGTTGCATCCAACCAGAATCCCTGGAGCATCTCTCACTGTTGAGACTAAGTTCCCTGGTGAGTCTAGTGGAATGCTGGACAGATGACTAGACTTCAGCTTCTCCTTATATAGATGAGGAAGCCGAGGCCCCATCTTTAGAGGAGACGGCCAGTGTCTAGACCCAACTCATAGTCAAACACTTGTTGATTTGTTCCAACACCTGCAGAATACTCAGCCCTTTCCTGCTGGTTGGGACTGTAAGGCGAGCTTGCCTTTCACACTGACCCAGCCTCAGAGGCATGGGCAGGAGAGCTAATGGCTGAAGTAGTCCAAAGCACACTTAAGTGCAGGCAGGAGCTGAACCTCAGGACATAACATCCTGGGAGGGATGTGAACACTGACGGAGAGAGAGAAGTGTCATGTGAGTCGGAGGCCAGTGAAGGAGAGAAGAGGGGACGCATTCAAGAGCAAAAAGTCTCCAAGTCTACCTCGGAGACTAGAATGAGCGATTCCAGATCATGTCCTTTGGTGGCCTGTGCTGGAGGACCTAAGAGTTGGGAGAAGCACGTGAGGTCTGACGAGGGATTGAGGGCCAAAAGGCTGGTGTTGCCAATGCAGGCAATTCTTAGCAGGTATGCTCGAGAGGGGCTCTTGGTCCAACATGGAAGGACAAACTTCAGGTTGAAATGGAAAGGCAGAAGTGACCGGGTGTGATGGAGCCCTGTTCTGATTGGTTGGTGCACCCAAGTCATTGCAATGCTTACAGTATTTTAAAAGTCTTCCTTTCTTCATGTTGTTTTTGGCTAAGTGGTACCCTGGACTACGGGGGGCTCGTTTTGAGCTGTGGATTTAAGGGAGTTTTAAGCAGAAGAAGGCAGATATGACTACTGGTGAGGTAGTGAGCATTCAGCCACAGGTGAGCCAAGAAAGCTCAGGTCAATGCTGATAAGAAGCTCCATGTTCTCAGGGATCGAACCAGGGACTTCTGACCTGTTGTCCACAGTGGACCATGGACCATGGGAACGATGGGGTCTCTCCCCACCACATACATACATTTTCCCACCAAAGCTGCATGACCTTGTATTGTGATCCTCCTCTTGTCTTCTCTTCTCTTAGACCTCCTGCATGGATGTTACCTTCTCCCTTGACCCTGTGGGTCAAACCAACCTCTATTTTCTTAATATAGAGACAGCTTCAGCGGGCAGGAACTTACTAGCATACTGCACCGGGAAGTAGCTTTGGGAAGCGAGAGTGGACTCCTGCCTTTTACAGCCACTTTGTCCAGGGCCCCTTGGGAGTGATGGGAAAACGGGGTTTCTTTTGGGTCCACTCTTCAGTTGTGTGTCTCATTGTGAACCACCTTTGTCACATGATGGTCATCTCTTCGTTGGCTGCCCACCGAGAAGCCCCTTGCCTTTATAGACATGGGTCCCGCCACAGCACTGCGGCAGCATGGCAAAGCCCTTGAGGTCCATGCCCTCTGAACCGATACCAAGGCTTCCTTCTGGAACGCTCCTCAGATTCCATTGTGCCTACCTTGATTCTAATTGGAAATTCAGCTCAAAATTTCCACCTATATAAATACCAAAATTGAGCTGGGTGATGGTGGCACACGCCTTTGATCCCAGCACTTGGGAGGCAGAACCAGGTGGATCTCTGTGAGTTCGAGGCTAGCCTGGTCTACAGAGCGAGATCCAGGACAGGCACCAAAACTACACGGAGAAACCCTGTCTCAGAAAACAACAAACAAACAAACAAACAAACAACAACAACAAAAATACCGTATCTGAATATCTATGAGTGAATCATCTTGGATTTACTTTCATTTGAGATAATTTCTCTTTGTCTGATTGTGTGCCTCGTGCATTAGCTCTGAGAGCATGTAGCCGAAGACCTCTGACATAATTTGCCTAGCTCCTCCATGGTCGTCTGTGTAGACGACCAGCTGAAAAAGCAGGCCCAAATGTCGTATTTATTGACTTCGGATCTTGATGTCAGCACTCTGAAGCTGTGTAACCTTGGGCATGTCCCACCAGCTCTGATAGAGCCTATAGTATTAGTCTTTGCTCATTGGGTAGTTGCTAGTTGCCATGCTTAAGGGGATAACCCAAGTGAAGGGCTTAGCCATGGAGCCAAACACATCAACGCCATTTTTTCTTATCAAGAATTTGAGAAAAACTTATTCTGTAGACTTCCCAGATCTGTTAGCACTTGTCTTGTTAGTAAAGTGTGTCTTATGCTTTCACTGAGGTGGCCCTAACTGCCGAGAGCAGAACCAGATCCCTAAAAACCTAGGGACCTGGTTTCTTCCACAATATTTGGCTACCTTGGACTTGCGTTCTGTTGGCAAATGCATGAAAACTTTGCACCCCCCCCCCATTTTTTTTAAATGTATCTATGCCTTCTCTAACATCAGCTCTTCTTGACATACATATGGTTATCCATTGTATACTGGGCATATCTGTGAGTCCATGGAAGTCCAGTTTGAGGGACTTGAAGTTAGCACATGGAGTGTCTTGAACAGCTGGAAGTCGACTGCTCCTGTGGGATCCTTCCAGGAAAGGAGGCAAGAAGGAGGGGAAAGATTATACTTATGCATCACCCCCCTGGGGGGTAGTAGGTGAAGCCAGCAATACAGGCAATGATAACTTCATCCCTGAAAGCTGGTTGGCAGCTTTTGTTCTCAGAGGCCCCCTCAGTATGACTCTCTGGGCTGCAGACTGGGGGCTCCGGACCTGCTGTGCCCCAGGGAGCCCACAATCTGAAAGATGGGCCGTGACTTGGTGCCTCTCTGCTGGCTATGTGCTGAAATGGCATCGAGACAGACCGTCAGTGTGGGAACCCTGCCCTGACGGCTCCCTTCACCTTCTAGACCTCTCAGCTCTTGAGGAGCTGACAGACCTCAACTAATAAGGCAAACAAAGGCTTTAGAGCTTGGAGGAGGAGGAATGCTAGAATTCTCTCTTGAGTGTTTCTCTGTTCACAACAAGCCACAGAGCTAGGGTAGGAATTCCTGGGTGTGATGAGGAGAGAGGCTGAGCTGGGAGTCTGGGTAGCTCCCTCTGCTGGCCAGGGAGCTACCCGGGAAGTCCTTGGCCCTCAAGGTTGAACCTTTAAGGCTTTTAAAGTCCAGGTTGCCTACCTGCTTGGGAGCCAGACTTCGTTACCATATGGCTTTTTCTGGCCTGCTCTTCAACACTCTAGTGTTCCTTAGCCCAGCTCTCTGCCCCATCCCAGGGTTTGGCTCTAGTTCTCCACAGCTTTGGCACCTTAGTTCTTTTTCCAGGTTTAGCCCCTACCTCATGCCCCAGTCTTGCTCCAGAAGAGCAACCAAGTTCCTTTTGACTGCAGTCTCTGGAGTGTTTTGCACCCCACACCCTCCCTCCCCTTTGCAGGGCGGGGACAAGCAGTGGCACTGTATTTCTGTGCCATTACTTGCAAAGACAAATGGCCTGTTAGCCTTTTAGGGTGTAATTTAAAATCCATTTGTCTAGCGGTAATAACTGGAAATGGACTTCCGCTCTAGGACCCTATGACTTCCTCTATGAGCGAGGGCTCCCTGCTGATGGCGTGTGGCCGCCTTCCGAAGGACGGGTTGGCAGAGGCTGCTTCAGACTCCCTCTTTGTTTTCACTGAGAGGTTCAGGCACCGGAAGTGGCCTGTGGAGGGGCTGCAAGCTTCCAGTGCCGCGGAGGGAAGGCAGAAGCCTTTCTCCCAAGCCAGACAGGGTCTGGCTATTTGACACCCTGTGAGCACCAGGAATAAGAAATAGGCTGGAGTGGGGGATGTCAAGGAGGCCAGTGTCACCAGTCTGAAACCCTGGACTTCTGCAGCCTTCGGAGACACGGTGACTCTCTGGAGTCTACAGGTAAAGTGGAGCCCCCTGGCTTTGGCACCCCTCAGAAATGACACTTCTCAGACAACTGGCCCGCTTTCGTTTTTGTTTTTCCTTTCCTTTAGGCCACGAAGCTTCTCTCTTAGTCATTGGAGACCTGCAGCTTTGAAAAAGATATTACTTATGTTTTCTCTTCAACCGTCACCGCAGAGACTTAGGAAATGAAATATTCATCGATGGTGCAGAGTTATTGTATTGCATGTCAGTTTTGAAAGCTGTCTTGGCTGTACATGTCTTCATTACATGCTATTTCACAATGACATCATTGCTACAGTTAAATGTGGAAAGTCCCCCCCAGGCTTCGAACTCTTGGTCCCCAGCTAGTGGGGCTCTTGTGGTCGGTTATGGTGGACTAGGCGTATGGAGGCGGCCAGGGGGATTCTCAGCCCATTCCACTTCTGGATAAGTCATTTCATAACTTTGCTGCCATGGACGGACCCGCAGCCACCACAATTTCCCTCGCCGTGATGGACTGTGTCCCTCCGAACTGTGTGTCAAGATGAATCTTCCTCTATGAAGTTGTCCACTGGATATTTTGTTACAATGACAAGAAAAGTTAGGTAATACTGTCATGCTGTCTATCCCAGTATTTAATGTACGCTTACTCTTTCGGGTAAAGGAAAAGTGATATAAAGATACACACTCGGTGTACCTCCCTGTGGCTATTAGACAGGACACAGAAGACCATTGGTATTGACACTGGGGCATCAGGATGGCCTCTTCCCATGGGAAATCTGGGTGGGCTCTGATCTCAATCGTGTATTATACTTTTTTATTTTTAGTTATAGTAATTATTTACTTGTATATATGATGTGGGGGTAGGATGGGGTACGTGTGCTGACACAGTGTGTGTGTACAGAGGCCAGAGGACAACTCTGTTGGACTGGTCCTCTCCTTCTACCTTTACATGGACTCCAGGCCATGTAAACTCTGGCCAACAGGCCTGTGCATCCAACAGCAGGCTCTTCACATCTACAAATGAAGAATCCAACATAAACGCCGCCATAGCTGAAAACTCTCTGTACTCAGCTAAACGGCAATCCAGACAATGGGAAGTCAATCACCTCCTGTGTGACAGGCCCTCCTCTGATGCCCTCATGCCTTATCTCAGTTGGTTCTGACGCTCATACTCAGAGCTCACCTTACTCAATAGATAAAAACTCGGAGGCTAAAGGGAGTCGCGTGATGTACTCAGGGACACACAGTCGACAGGTGAGGCAGGTGGGTTTAAACACAGCTGATGCTCACTCCCCAGCCCTTGCTATTTCTATGAGGAAATACCAGTTACCTATCTCCTCCAGAACGCTGCATGGTGATGGCAAGGGCCGTTCAACAGTCAGTGCATACTGCTCGCCCCTTGGGGTTCACTTAGAGTCAACCAGCAGCCGCTCTCCTAGGCTCATTCATATGTCCGGTGGTGGGCTGACAGTCACTGGCTGATCCAGGCTGGCCTCATTCCAGTTAACAAGGGTGACTCAGTTCAGCTCTGCCTATCACTTCATCTGTCAACGGGCCAGCCCGAGAATGGTCTTGGGACAACGGCACAGGAGGAAGAGAGAAAAGGGAGCCACCCAGCCCTTGAAGCTCAGCCTGGGAACCGGCACACTGTCATTTCTGCTGGACATACCCAGGCACATGAGGTAGAGTTGGGTAGAGATAGGCCTCTGTAAGCCAAAAGTAAGAAAACCTGCGAAGTTATGATGGAACGGTTAGGGTACATGGCTAAGGGACAAACTGAGGCCATTAGGACTATGATCCACAAGCTAAAATTTGCTTAAGTTAAGCAGGTATTGTTATTTATTGAGCGGCGCAATGTTATTTACTAAGTGGCATGGTTCATCATGTAAGAGAAGCCATGAGGCACAACAAAACCCACTGTAAGAGTTAATTAAGGGAAGGGAATAGAAAGGGTGTGCATAGGCCTGTGGAATAACCATGCAGGAAGATAGAGAGGGTGGAACTCAAATTTATAGGTCCCCCCCTACACACACACATGTGCATATGGGCTTACATAGCTACGCCACGCATGTGCATAGTTTACGTGATCACGCTGCATGCAGATTACCTGATCATGCGGCACAAGGATTATGTCGGACATAAGGCCCTAGGATGACTAAGCATCTTGCCTGTCTACTGGACAGCACACTCATGGTCATGTAGCTAGGGGAGTGGCTAGGAATTCTAACGGTTGTTCTGAGGGGTTTATCTGGGCCACTCAACTAACGTTTTTAGGGTCTTAATTTTATCTCGGTGAGGTGAGGGAAAGGAAGTTTAGTGGGGCAAGTGGGTAAGAGGAAGGCTGATGCATGTTCAACTAAAATCTCAGTCTGCAGATATTGCTTTGCGAGGAGAAAAAATGTTCACCCTTCAGTAAACATTAGATGCTAGATATAGCAAAGTTAAGGTTCGTTTATTACAGTACTTCTCGGTGCTTTCAATACTTCAATGTGCACTGAATACATAAGAGGAATATTACAAATTTCTCAGCCTTATTTGAAAATGAGATTATTTTTAATGCATCCTGCTGATGAATGGTTCTTAGGGAAGAAAATGTGGGTTTAGGATGGTGGTGATGATTTTAGGTTAACTTTAACAGATCTGTTATCCCATGCTATTTTGTAGCAGAACATGTATCCTGGGACTACTCAGGGAAAGGGAGGCTTTGGGCCCTTGTTTTTCATTCCAACACAAAATAGACTACTTTGTGACCCACAAAGGAACTAGACAACAGAACCATCTCCAGGGACTTCCTGGGCTGTGGACTGTCATGGGTCCCAGATGCCTTGGTCTGGCATGCCGCCAGGCTCTGAGTCTGGGCAAGAGGCTGGAGGACAGCGTCTTTGGAAGAACACGGGGCATGGGCTGGCGGGAAGTTACTTGTCTCTCGGATACTGCTGTCACTGCCCACGGGGAGGTATCCTGGTTCTTTGGGACTGCCTCTCCTGCAAGACTGACCTTTCTTCAGGTGACTGCTGTGGTGAGAATTAATGACAGGCTGATATGTAGCTCATCAAACAAGAGGACCCTTGTCCAGCTTGAGGAGTGTGGACTTGATGCAACCATTCCTCTGTTTGGTAGGCAGGATCTCATTTCTACTGTTCAGTGTGGTATTGTATTCCCCCAAATATTGTGCATGCTAATAAACTTATCTGGGGTCAGAGATAGAGCAACCACAATATTAAACAGAAAGGATAGGCAGTGGTAGCACACGCCTTTAATCCTAGCATTCCAGAGGCAGAAATCCATGTGTTCAAGGATACAGACAGGCATGGTGACTCATCACGCCTTTAATCCCAGAAAGCAAGCCTTTAATTCCAGGGAGTGGTGGTAAAAAGCAGAAAGGTATATAAGGCATGAGGACCAGAAGCTAGAAGCATTTGGCTGGTTAAGCTTTTAGCAGGTTAAGCTTTTAGCTTTTGAGCAGCAATTCAGCTGAGACCCATTCTGAATGAGGACAGAGGCCTCCAATCTGAGGAAACAAGACCAGCTGAGGATCCGGCAAGGTGAGGTAACTGTGGCTTGTTCTGTCTCTCTGATCTACCAGCATTGACCCTAATAACTGGCCTCGGGTTTGATTTTTATTAATAAGAACTTTTAAGATTCATGCTACAGTTCAGTCCTGGTCCTAAGCCTTGCCTGTGTATGAAAACATTAGTACCGACATGGAAAAGACAGACTGGAGAAGTTGGCCTTTCCCCAGTCCTGGCTGGACTGAGTTCTTCTTTCTTTTTTCATGTTGTGCTCACTGCTGCTGAACCAGTGCTGCCTCGGCAGCTCTCAGACTGACACCCGAGACTCTTTCTCCCCCCAGGGCTGAAAAGTGAAGGGACCGCTTGGGCTCTCTTCTAATTCCACAGAGGAGGATGGAGGGTGGGGTCTTTGATGGCGGTCCTGTCTAGCCCCCTAGGTTTGGAACTCTACCTATGGATCTTTGATATGAATTCGGCCTTCTCAGTGCAAGCCACCCAGCTTGCTAGAAGTTCAGGAGCAAGTGAGATCCTCAGACATGGACGTGGCTGGTTTTGTTTGTTTGTTTTAGCAGAGTCAGAAAGACCCTACCAAGCATCTCTGCCTGTGATCTACATCCTCGGTCCTGGGGTCCACAAGCACTGGGCACGCGGTGTTGTGTTGACTGACTTTGGAACGTTGGGCTCATTTACATAACGTATTTCTCAGGTGTATATAAATTATGCATGAGACTGATCTGGAATTCAATTTCAACCCAACAAATTCTCTTATTCTTCGGTTTCCCGCTTTACACTGTACGTTATCCAGCGCTTCAGAAATAATCCGGGTCTCTTTTCCTGTGACCTCCTCACTTTCTGTCGTAATGGGGAAATGGGTACTTCTGAGCCCAGGTGGAGTAGAGCCCCCCCCCTCAGGTAATTTAGCTAGCAGAAAATCTTGGGTAACCCCGAGAATCCTTGCCTTGCAGCTCTCCCTCTTCCCCCCTTTTCTCCCTCTTTCCTCTAGCAGCTGCTGAATCGGGTGCACAAGGCATCCCAAACTTTGCTCTGTATTCAGGCTTCTGGGGCCTTTTCCGAAATTTCCACGGAGGGAAGTGCTCCTTCCGTCTTGATGAATACCCAGAGAGTTCAGCTCCTCGTGGGACTTCTCGGACACGGAGAGGGAGTCTTCCCTGCTAACAGGAAGGCGGGTGTGTTCAAGACTGAGTTAAGGAGCTGCAAGGCGGAGCTCTAATTAGCTCTCATCAGCTCGTCCCCTGAAGGAAATCAGTGGCTCCTTCCCGAGCTCCATCCTGCTCCCCACCCTTCCCCCCACCTCGTGTCGTGACCCCGGCAGTAGACAAGTTCAGTTCCCACAGGTGCACGGCCCACTCTCCTAAATGAAGGAGAGGAGAGGAGTGATGAGAGCCGATCTCCTGCTCGGGAAAACAGGAAGCAAGCTGGATAGATTGACTTGATAGGGAGCTATCAGCCTGCGCTCAGCTCACGCTGGGGCTCTTATCGCTGCCAGTCATCAGCGCTCTGGCGAGCTCATGAATAATGCATTTCCCAGTGATTTCCTTCCTCATTTGCTAGCTGGAGGCAATATTGATTGAAAAAAAAAAGTTCACATAGCTAAGCTGTGTTGTGGTAATTTTTACTTACAATGACTTGGAGCCAGAACACACATATATTTATTTATCTCTACACACGTGGAGCTGGTGTCTTTTGTCAGCGGTAATGGCATTTATTTCAGGGGTACCACGGCTACTGAGTAATGCTTTGCAAACGAAGGCTAGGTCAAGGTCGGGGCCCTGAACAGTTGTAGGGTAGTGGTCCAGGGAGGGTTATCACAGTGGGCAGTGAACTTGGGGAAGATCTGGGAGGAGGTAGGGGTGGTGAAGATGGAGGTGGGATGTGGGGAGGTGGAGCGGGAGGGTGAGAAGATGTGCTGGGGGCCAGGGAGGAGATAAGGGTGAGCTAGAGGGCAGGAACAGATGCAGCAAGACCAGAGGACTCAGGAAGTGTCCCGGGATTAAAACTGGGGAGCAGCAGGCACCTTCAACAAAGCTGTCCCACACCGAAGTGTGGAGTGAAGGGATAAGTGTAAATGGAGTCTCCCCCCTCCCCCCAAATAAGTTTGGGTTGAAGAAATGGTGACAGAGCTAAACCTCTGCCTAGTCAATCAAGAGAAGCACTGGGGGAGGTCTGTGGACTTGGAGCAGGTCATATAATAGATCACATTCGAGGGGACCCTCAAAACATCAGGGGTCCTATAGATTAAGGGGTCTGGGGGGTCCTGATGATTAATGGGTAAGGGTGCGGAAGCCTGAAGATAGAAGGGACCCACGCATCTGCAGGCCTCCAACCCTACCCCACCGCCCCAAAATGCTTCTCTCCAGAACTTCGCTAATGGTGGCTCCCCCACCTCTGTCCTCTTGTACAGCCCCAGAAAATAGAAACTTGAGCCTTGAGTGACTGAAAAACAAGGGGGTGGTGGTGGTGACTGGGGGAGCCTCCTCCTCCTGTCACCCTCTTTCAACAGTCAGACTCAAAAGAACTTTCTCCTGAGCTTTTTAGAGAGTGCGTGTTAAGGGGAGGGCAAGTGAATGGTCTGGGAGGAGAATTAAGTTTCGTTCAGAAAACTCTCTCCAAGGAACCTCTGAAAGCCGGGGTGACAGTATAATTAAGCGGAAGGCTGCGGCAGCCTGTCAAACTGCAAGTGTGCTGCCTGCCTGAGGTGGTGGGTGGGGGAGCCGGGGGTGGGGGCGTCGCACAGCTATTCCAGGTATGTGCTTCTCTGTCAGCCACAAATGAAAGGCAGCAGCGGCTTCTAGCCAGAAACTTCAGCAGCTAAAGGTGGCAGCCGCAAAGAGAGAGAGCCACCCCGGGGGAGCATGGGACACCCTGGTCCCATGGGACTCCTTCCTGCTCCAAGCTCAGCGTGGTGGTCCCCAACCCAGGTAGTTTCAGCTACTCTGCAGAATTACCCACAGGTCACTGTCACCCTTGCCTCTTGGATGTGGAGACTGTGCCATCAGAGGGGTGTGTATGTCCAGGGCGGGGGGGGTGGGGGTGGGGGTGGGGGTGGGTCTGACAGAGCAGCTCTCATTTTTTTTTTTTTTCTCTTTTGGGTGCTTATTTATCACAGTCTGTCAACATTGCTCCAGCTACTCCGGTTCCCTTCAATACTCTTTGGGGCCTCACCTCACATGACCTTTCCTCATGACACTCTTACTTCCGGGGAGCACCCTCCCTCCCCAGCCCATCCTTCGGGAGTCAGCTTGAGCCTCCCCACCTGTCTTATTTAGGGTTGCTATTGCTGTGACGAGACACTGTGACCAAAAGCAACCTGGCGAGGAAAGGGTTTATTTCATACACAGTTCCATAGAACACTTCATTATCAAAAGCAGTGAGGGCAGGAACTCACACAGGGCAGGAGCCTGGAGGCAGGAGCTGATGCAGAGGCCATGGAGGGGTGCTGCTTACTGGCTTGCTCCTCATGGCTTGCTCAGCCTGCTTTCTTATAGAACCCAGGACCACCAGCCCAGGGATGGTCCCACCCATCATGGGCTGGGCCCTTCCCCATCTATCACTAATTAAGAAAATGGCCTAGGCTTGCCTGCACCCTGATCTTATGGAGGCATTGTCTCAATCTGAGGCTCAAATTTGAGGCATTTCTCAAAATGAGGCTCCCTCCTCTCCCGATAGCTCTAGCTTTATGTCCAGTTGACATAAAACCAGCCAGCACACCTCCCTATGGCAGGATGGGCAGTCTTCATGACCTTGCTGCTGGCTCTCAGAGGCCCTCTGTCCTGTCACAGTGGTAGTGACTATGTAAACATCTTCTCTAGGAGACAGACTACAGGTTCATGGACCAAGGCCATGGCTGCTTTGGCTCTACAGTCGTAGACAACTTATCTAGCATCATGCTCGGCATGCAGTAAAAGCCATGTTAGTTCAATGCCAGACTCTTCTGGTCTTGTGTGGGAAGGGTTGGATGGACTATTCTATTCAGTCAAAAGAGTATTTTCCTATCTGGGGCATCTGTTCCAGAAAGAGCAGCCTTGGTAAGAATAAGTTAGGTCTGTAGAGAGAGCTCAATAGTTATAGAGCACTGACTGCTCTTCCAGAGGACCCCGGTTCAATTCCCAGCACCCACATGGCAGCTCACAACTGTCTATAACTCCAGCTCCTGGGGACCGGATACCCTCACACAGACATACATGCAGGCAAAACACCAATGCACATAAAATAAAATCATTTTTTTTAAAAAAAGACGTTGACCCAAGGGAACACGTCTCTGTGGCGTCAACACGTGACAGGGCAGCTGGTATTCCAGGCCAGGCAGCAGCGCTAGCGGATTTCTCAAATCTTTTCAAGTCGACAGTCTTCTCCTTGCTCTGCACACAGAGATGCTTGTGGTCCCCACTGCTAGGGACAGGAGGAGGCCTCCCAGCAGTGGTCTCACCCACTCATGTTTTTTTTTTCCTGATAGTCGTGGGAGACCCTGGTGCTGTGTCTTGGATTGCTGGCCCCCCTATTTGCAGAGTAGTGAATAAACTAGAGTCTATGCTTTCCTCCCCTCCCCTTCCTTCACTGGGTGAAAAGCTTGTAGCTGGAGCACCTCTCAGGATTCAGAGGAAGACACACGGGCAGGGGAAACTTGCTTCCTCTGCGGGGCGTGGGGTCAGGGGTCCGCACCAGTTTATGTGAAATTGCCGTGGAAGGGATGGTGCTCCGATTGATCATTCCTCTGCAAACGTCAATTGGAGAAACATGAGTTCCGTACTTACAAAGCCAGAAAAATGGGGACTTGTCCCCCCTCTCTCAGGTGTGTCCTTACGTATTGATGGATGACCCCAAAGTGGGGTTTGTCATAGAAAAAGTCTGTGCTAAAGGCAGAGCGCTTGCATCTGGCAATCTGGTCTGATAACTGGGCCTCTGACTCACCATTTCGCTTTCACTAATGTATGTCCTCAACCCTGGGGTGGGGAGAACTGGGGTTCTCACTGTTGCAACAATATTATCCCCCGAGGTTGCTTCCCCCCCCCTCCAATTTGGTTTGGTTTGGATGGTGGGGATAGCTTCTAAAAATCTTGGGTCAGAAGCACAAAATGCTAAGCCAGTCTCCTCCCTAGAAGAGAGTCTGGGGGCGAGGAGTTAAAGGTCATGCAGCCCTCTGAAAGATCTAGATGGTAGCACCCTACACACTTGGGTGTCCACCTTGGGGAATACCCATGCTTGCACCAAGGTGACCCCTGACACTGATTCTGCACCCTGCCCTGCCCTCTTCTAACCCCCAAACTAGCTGCCCCTTGCCCGACTTCTTAACAATGGCACCCTTTGTTTGAAGAGGAGGTGAAAGAATCACACTTCCAAAGTGACTCCGTACAGAAAAAGGACAGAGTGAAAAATTAGGGCAGGCTGAGCTAAAAATGGCGTGTTCTGCTTGGGCTCCCAGAAGCCTCGCTCCTTGCAAGGGGCAGCTCGAGCTGAGGTCTGTGCACAGTCAGCCAGACAAATTGGTGCCTTGTGTTTTGTATGCTGTAGGGGAAAAAAAAGAAAAAGAAAAAAAAAAACTGCGTTGGTAAAGGGTTAAAAATTAGCTTTCTTCGTGGAGAACTCCAAGCAACAGACAGGCACGTTCAGTTTCAGCTGGGAAGAAAGACAAGTGTTTGGTTAGTAACTGGATACGGCTGGAAGTGGGTTGCTGGCCTCCGGTCCCTCTGCAGGTTGAGCACTTGGGGATGGCCTAGTGCTTGTGGTTGCTTGAAGGTGGAATCGAGGGACGCAGCCCTCGGAGCCAGGGCCCAGGGCAGTGCTGCACACTTCTCCTTTACACAGAGGGAAACAGAGGCCTGGCGACCTGGTTCTGGTCTGATGTCTTACTGGCACAGGGTGAGTGACAGGTTTCGGGAAAGCAGGGGCAGCGGCAGGGTGGGGTAACGAAGCAGGTCCCAGCAAAGGTGGGGCTCACCTCCTGTTTTGGATCCTTCTAGACTGAGATGGACCTGCAGATCACTCAGCCTCACCATTAACAGTTCTCTGTGAAATGGACCCACCTCAGTAGCTAGGATTTGGGGTTAATGCACATATAGCACATATAGCACATATAGCCCGATGGCTTCAGCATTCCATAATTTTTATTCTCAGCTGGAGAAATGAATTGGGTTGGGGAGCTGGTGTTGTGCCTGTGCACACACATACATGAGGACTTGAGTTCAGATGCTCAAAACGCACTTAGAAGCAGGCATCGCAGTAACCCCAGCGTTGGCAAGAGGCAAGAGAGGCCGATCCCTGGAGTTCATTGGCCAGCAAGTCTAGCCAATTGGTGAGCTCCAGGTTCAGTGAGAAAACCTGTCTCAGAAAACTAGGATGGAAGGCAGTGGGGGGGAAACCCGATGTTGGCCCCCATACACAAGCAGATGTGTACGCACGCACGCACGCACGCACGCACGCACGCACGCACGTACGTACGCACGGCAGAGAGAATGTCCATAAAGCCTTTGAGAACCACACTTCAGCTCTGCTGATGTCCCACAGGCTTCCAGCACAACCCCTTGGTGGAGGAGCCCTGCCCTAAATAGAAAGCAAATGGCCGGGGGAGAAGAAAGGAGCCCTTTCTAAGCAAGCGGGAATTTGGCCCCAGAGGCCCTAAGTAACCATGCCCAGAGCAGGCCTGCGGAGTCAGGGGGCCTGGAGATTAGAAAGCCGGTAGGAAAGAAAGCCTTTCTTGTCTTGGCGTGTACTGGCAGGAGGAAGGTAGCAGCTGCTGGGCATGTGCAGCCTGTGAGGGGCACGATCTCTTCAGACAGAAGGAAATCCTGCCCAGAGCTGGCAGGTCCAGGGTAACCACGGGGGAGAAGGGTCTGGAGGTTGCTGTATTCAGAGCCACTGCTGTGAGGGGTCCCAGTTTCCCCACTCCCCTCAAACTGCTCCATCAGGGGCCTCCCTCCCAGCCTGGGGCCCCTAAGGCCCTTCCCCCTCCCAGGAGGTGTTGGATCTAGCGATGGTATCAAGAGAAACTTCCAGGAAGCAGGGGTTTATTTTGTATCCACTTCAAAACGCCTATGAATACCCCTCCTCTGGCTAGATCAGGATGGGCGGTTTTGGTCCACTCTGAACGCAGCATTTGGTTTCCCTAGTCAGGCCAGACACAGAGTGGCTTGTTTTTCCTTTTCTATTCTCTCCTTGGTTTTCCTGATCCAGCTCTCAGGCTCAAACTCCTGAGAAAGTTACCAGGTTGGACCCCAGTGACAAGATGCCCAGTATTAATGTCTGCTAATTAATCCAAAAGCCGTCTCCCAGTTGGCCTGTAGATTTTTACAAACCTGAATTAAACCAAGTGTTTATGTGACAGATATGTGGGAGGGATTTCAGATATAATCACCATCAATCTGGCTGCAGCCAAAATAAATTCTGTGAAAAGTAAAACAAACTATTGCCGAGACAAAGTAGGCCTTAGGGGTCTCCAGCAATAATCTGTGTTTTCTTATTTAGCTGCGTCTAATATTTCTGCTTTCTTCGGGGCTGATAGGATCTCTGTACACAGGGTGCTCTTGCCGCAGCTGGCGGGGTGGACACATGCCGCCGCCTCTTCCCCTCCGCCCCAGCTCAATGGAAGGAGAGGGGAGGGGATGCCGCATTTTTATTTTTGAAGTTGAGTTCCAGCGAACCAGCGTGATGGGGAATGGAGCAGGAGGGAGCTGCAGTGCGCATGTCTGCTGCAGTCTCCACAGGGCATGCATCAGCTTCAGCGCGCTCCTGCCCCGGCTCCCACCCCCGCACTCGCCTTCAGTTTCTCCAGGATGGAAAGGAGATGGAAACTGATGCAGGAATGACTTACCCAACTTTAAATCAGCAGCTCCGAAAGAGCCTGCGTCCAGGCTCTCTGCAATGCCTTGCCAAATAAAGAAGACTCGGACTTGGCCGTCTTCTCCAAGAAGAAGTGTTTGGGTACCTGAGTCAGCCCTGTCCAGTTGCTCCACCCTGTGGTCCTCCTCTCTCCACATCTGTGCCTGCCCCCGGCTGCCTTCCTCAGTTCCTTTTCCTCAGTTCCCATCCAGTCCAGGCCTAGGTAGGAGATGTTGAAGGAAGGCATTCAGTTGAGTCTTCCTCTGCTGGTCATCTGGTTGCTGGGGATGTGCTAACCTAGTTCTGGGCTCTGACTCTACTTTGCTCTTGGATGCTGCCAGCTGACCAACCTAAGAGCTTTGGCTCCCATCAGCCAAGGCTTTGCTACACACAGATGTTCCCAGCTTGCCTGCATTTGGCCTCAGCATCCTGGTTGAGACTCCACAGCTTCTGAGAATCCCTCCTTCTGTCCCACCCACCATCCCCTGTTCAGTGCTTCCTTGGGTTCAGAAGACGCCACACCTGCTGTGGTGGTTTGAATGTGATTGGCCCCCATGATCTCCTACGGAATGGCACTATTAGGAGGTGTGACTCTGTTGGGGTGGGTATGGCCTTGTTGGAGGAAGTGTGTCACTGTAGGGGTGGGCTTTGAGGTTTCCTAGGCTCAGGATACTGCCCAGTGTCTCAGTCAACTTCCTGTTGCCTACAAGATGTAGGACTATGAGCTACCTCTGCAGCACCATGTCTGTCTGTATGCTGCCCTGTTCCCCATCATGATAATATTGGACTGAACCTCTGAAGTGTAAGCTAGCCACCCCAGTTAAATGTTTTCTTCATAAGAGTTGCCGTGGTCATGGTGTCTCTTCATAGCAATAAAAACCCTAACTAAGACACCTGCTCATCAGATTGGTCCTGCACCCCCACCCAGCTCTTGTGCTGGTCTTTTACCAGCTCTGGGGGCACACAGCCCGACTCTTCCTCGACATCTAGGGTTGCTGTATGTAGCACCCTCACACTGATTGGGTGGGGGAGCCCCTCTGAATATCTATCATGAGAAACAAGCCTTTCTGTTTTACACTCCTCCCTCCGTTCCTGTTTCTAGGAGCCACATCTGGAGTTAAAGGTCCTGTGCAGGATCACTCACCCAAGCCATAGCTTCTCTTCCCCTGGACAAAGACAGCATAGTCCCTGATCTCAGTGACCCAGCAGCAATAAGCAATCTGGTTTCACTTTACTTTGGATACATCGGATATGCCAGAAAACAAATGAACAAACAAACAAAACAAAATGTTTCCATGAAATAAGTGTTTGCTGTGACTTTGCAAACCTTCTCATCCATCCATTCATCCAATCACTAACATCCATTCACTAACTCATCCATTCACTCAGTAACATTTATTACTGTCTGCCATCCATTCACTCAGTAACATTTATTACTGTCTGGTAAGTGTCAGGCATGGTGATAAGTCCTTGAGATATATTAGTGGATTAAAAACTCTTCGCTTTTAGTAGGTATAGACAGATGATAAATAATAACCATACAACATAATGAGAGTGTACAAAAGGCCAAAATGTCGCTATGTAGAACAGAGATGGCAAAAATTATAAATGTTGGAGTAGAGGGTGCCTGACATGCTCATAATATGACAAGCATATAAGACTTGAGGAAAGGAGAAAGTTAGACCAGAGTGCTTGGGGGAAGAGTGTCTTAGGAAGAGAAAATCATCAGTGCCAAGGTCCTGAGGAAGAGTGTGTCTGGCATAGTTAAGGAACAGAAACAGGTCAGGGTGGCCCGAGTGAAGGAAGCAATTGTAACCTAACAGAAGATAGACTATACGGGACCCTTGGGTACTGGGACGACTTTGACATTTTTTTTCTGTCCCTACTTGAGTAAACTGACAAAGGCCAGTCTCTTGTTTTAGTTAAGCTAGAGTTTAGGAAATTCAACATATATTTTAGAATTTGCATGCCAAGCCCCAAGGCCACATGGATGAGCAAAGCAACCTGCCCTGGTAAGTTCAGGTTTAAATCCCAGCATAGGCTTCAGCAGGAGGGAGGGGCTTCATCATGAGGGAGGGGCTTCAGCAGGGGGAGGGGCTTCATCAAGAGGAAGGGGCTTCAGCAGGGGGAGGGGCTTCAGCAGGAGGGAGATGTGGGCACTTGGGTGGTGGTGGTGGTGGTGGTGGTGGTGGTGGTGGTGGTGGTGGTGGTGGTGAAGCTCCGCCCTCCCAACTCTTCAGCTTCCTGTCCTTACACCAAACTGTCCATGCTCCATTCATCTACCCAGCCCTGCGACGATAGAATGAGATAGGACATAAGAGGATCTAAAAACTGAAGAACCATGCAGAGATGAGAAGGGCCCAGGGAACCCAGGTGACCTGGCCACTGCCCCATGCCCCTTTCCTTTGTTGCCCTCCCTGCGACCTCATTACCACTCATTTTCCCTGCTGAGAACCACCGCTGCTGTTCATTCAAGTTGATGCAAATCCCCAGCCTGAAAAACACACCCGAGGTTGTCTGTTTTGCAGAGGAAATTTACCCATTCCTTCTATGTCATGCTTTCCTGGTCAGATGAGCCCACATTCGGTGCTAATTTTTAAGTCCAATATGCAAGACTCCGACCAACAATAACAAAGCCAGGCCCACAGGTTGCCAAGCTCCGCCAGCTTTGAAAATGCGTTCAGACAGTGTGAGGATATTAATAGGGAGACAGGTATCTCATTTCAGGCTACAAAGCAGATCCTACAGAGAGGCACGGAAATGCTTAAACAGAAGCCAGACGCTCCATGGGAATATAGGCATGCCTGCGCTGGGTACCGGATGCCCAGCTTCCAGCTCTGAGAGCACAGCCTGCTGGTGCAGCCCTGCTTTGAACAGAACAGGCACCGACTATGTGCAGACAGTCTTGCGAATGGGAGGTCCCAGCTGCAAGGGCCCTTTGGAGTTCATCTTGACTCTTCCTTTTTTTCCATAGGTGATGGTACCAATGCCTACCCGTGACTTTGAGATGACGATGAGATTTAATGTCAAGTACAGTGGCTCTCGCTCCAATGCCATTTGAGTGGCAAATGAATGTTTGCCTCTTTTGGAGTCCCCAGGGTTCTAAATGTGCTTCACTGTCCTTTTGTGTGACAATCTGACTGACTGTGGACCCAGGACTAGCAGGGTGGACACTGGGACATCTTTGAGAGTTCACTGATGAGGATAGACTGTGTTATTCCTTCAGACATTGGATCTGGGCCACAGGTTTATTTACCAGGTAATCTCTCTTCCCCTCCCTCCCTTCTGCTCTTCTTCCCTCTCTCCCCCACCCTGTGGTGTGTGCATATTTATAAGTACACAATGTGCATACAAGTGTGTTTATATACGTGTGTGCCCAGGACCGTGGAGGCTACAGATTGATGTTGTCCATCTTCCTCTATTGCAATCACTTTATTTTATGAGACAGGGTTTCTCACTGAACCTGTATCCCATCAATTCATCAGGACTGCCCAGCAAACTCGAGAGATTCTGTCTCTGCCTTACCAGAGCTCTTCGCTTTCTTTCTGTGTGGGTGCTGGAGATCTGAACTCAGGTCCTTCTGCTTTGTCAGCAAGCATTCTTTTCTTTTTTTGGACTGAGCCATCTCCCCAGCCCAGTGACCCTTCTGTCCTCACAACTGTCAAACATGGGGGGAGTTGATAGGAGGGTGCAGGAGGACAGAACATAGAAGCGGTCGCAAGGGGACTTTATGACCACGATTTCCAGTCTCACATTTCCAGATTCCATTTGGGTCAGCTCTGGGGACATGATTCTGAATTAGGGGGAAGGTCTCTGCATAGCAGAAGCTGACTGTCCCTAACAGGTGTCATCAGAAGACACCGGGCTTTTCACATCTCAGTACCCTCCTACGATAGAATCCTATCAGTCCAGCTGACCTTACTGCCCCCAGGAGTGCCCTGTCCTCAAGTTCATCGACGTGTCTTCTCATCCTTGTCAATGACAACATCGTGGACTCTCCCTGAGGCCTGTCCTCAGCTCCCCCACACTGGTAAGTTGCCATCTCTGCCATATTGCATTTATTAAGATGACCCTCTAGAACCAGGCCATGAAAGTGGCAATTCCAGCCTACAGGCATTGGGCCATCTGGATTCTCTCTGCCTCAGTTTCCCCATTGAAAAAGCAGAAATAATAAAGGAATGAGTGTCCTGGAGTTAATCTGAGCAGTTAGGCCAAGCTGAAGCTTTGGAACACTGTCTTATTTGTAAGTGTGACATAAATATTGTTTGTTATTTCTAATGTCTTATTACTGTGTGTTAGAACGTACTGTGGAGAACGTAGCGTAATATAGTAGATTGTACATCCTCCTCCCCTGCCTAGACTTACAGAGCTGGAGAAGTATCCTGCTGCCCTGTTTCCCCAGCACGTAGCACCATGTCAGGGACATAGTATGTTCTCGGTACACGCGCCAGAGTAACAACTGGCATCATCTACAGAGTCAAGTCTGTGACATGATGTCTGTGACTTCATTCATGGTGTTTCCATGTTGTTTTTAGTCTTTTGGAGGGTGCATCTCCCAGCTCCCAAATAAATCACACACAGGCTTATTCTTCATTATAAATGCCCAGCCTTAGCTTGGCTTGTTTTTTGCCAGTTTTTCTTAACCTGAATTATCTCGGTACCTTTATGCCTCTGGGTGTTTACTATTCTCTCACTTCTGTAAATGTTGTTCTTACTCCATGGCTGGGTGGCTGGCCCCTGGTCTGTCTGTCTGTCTGTCTGTCTCTCTCCCTCCTTCCTTCTCCTTCTCCCAGATTTCTCCCTCTATATATTTTCTCTGCCCTCCAGCCCTGCCTGTCCTTTCTCCTGCCTCACTATTGGCCGTTCAGTTCTTTATCAGACCATCAGGTGTTTTAGACAGGCACAGTAACACAGCTTCACAGAATTAAACAAACGCGACATAAACAACAGTAACACACCTTAAAATAATATTCCCCAACATTTTCCCTCAGTAAATGTCACACGGCAAGCAATCTGCTAACTATACCTTGGTGACCAACACATGAATTATCTTGTGGTTTTAAAAAACACAGAGCCTTTTTTTCACTAACCACCTTCCACTGTACACAGAAACTTCTCTGATGAGATCTGAGAACCGAACTGACTTATGGGTATAGAGACATGAATTTGGAGGGTAGCTTGATACTACGTCCATTTAAAGGAACAATAACAGTGGGTTTACTCCTGGAGCCTGTGAGCTCATAACTGAACAAAGTGCAGAGTGTCAGTGGAGTGCTCCGTCATAGGAGAGACATCTGTGTCTCCCACACAACAGGCTCAGGGACCATAGAGCAAGAGAAGGTGGGAAGACTGTAAGAGCCGGTGGTCAGAGAGGACCAGAGCAAGAGTATCTTCTGGACATGGCAGAGCTCCACAAGTGAACTCAACTGGTTATCCGTCTCTCCAGTTGAGCTGTGGACTTGGTCACATGGTTGTTGATATTGTTTCAAGAACAGAGTCCAGGCTGGTGGCTTCTGTCTGAAAAGTAGTAGAAAGAAAGAAAGAAAGAAAGAAAGAAAGAAAGAAAGGAAGGAAGGAAGGAAGGAAGGAAGGAAGGAAGGAAGGAAGGAAGGAAGGAAGGAAGGAAGGAAGAAGGAAAGAAAGAAAAAGAAAGGAAGGCAGAAAGAGAGAGAGAGAGAGAGAGAGAGAGAGAGAGAGAGAGAGAGAGAGAGAGAGAGAGAAAGCCGGTGAGCTGGGGTATGCATCACCCAGGAGGCCCTCATGGGGCCAGGCCTGTAATTTCCCTCTCTGCCCCTCACTGCTCTGCACCACATCATGAAAAATGAGACCCAGGAGCCTATCTATCTGCCAGCTTTGGTTTAAGGGGAGAGAGAGCTGCGGAAAGAAACTGCCATTTTCATTGTATTTCCAATCTATTTCCAGTTGCATTCTCAAAGGCAACAACAATAAAAATCCCTCTAACATTGTCATTTACTGATAGTCTCAAGTACAGACAGCAATCTAACAAATGATCACATTCAACAACACTTAGATATTAACTAATGCAGGAATATAAATATGTATTTATGAATACAACTGAGTGTATGTGTACACAGTTATGTTGGTATATAAACAATTTAAGTTAGGGATGAATTGTCAGGAATATCAACACAATCACTTTACTTATTTCATAATAGGAGTTTTCAGACCAATCTTACAGATCGTCAGATGGACTGAACAAAGAGTAGCACCAATTCTCTGCAAAGATGGTGGCCAGCCATTCCTTGTGGGCCTCGGTGTTTAGGTTGGACCTTCCATCAAGAAGAGCCTGGGGCCTGCAAGCTGGCTCAGCAGGTAAGGGGGGCTTGCCATAAAAGCTTGTCATCCTGAGTTCAATGTCAGGGACTCCCATAGTCATGGGAAAGAGCCAGCTCTTACAAGTTACCCTCTGATCTTCATGTTCACACTCTCAGGCACAGCATGTGAGCATGCTCTCTCACACACAACATACACACAAAATAAATACATTGATTAAAACATATACACATGTATGTATACACACGTACACACGTACACACACACACACACACACACACACACACACACACATTTTAAGAAGTAAAGCTGGCTGTGCGGTGGTGGCACACGATTATAATCCCAGCACTTGGGATTATAAGCAGGAGGATCTCTGTGAGTTCAAGGCCAGCCTGGACTACCAAGTGAGTTCCAGGAAAGGTGCAAAGCTACACAGAGAAACCCTGTCTCAGGGAGAGGGGGGAAGTAAAGCCTACTTCTCCCATTGAATCTGGTTGCCATTTTTATTTGCTATGGCCTTAAAGAATTCTTTTGCAAGAGACTCTTGTAAGGTCTGAAGCTCTTATTTTTTTCTGTTCTAAGCACCTCAGCCATCAACTGATCAAGTCTAACTTGCTGAAGGGACAAACCAGAAAACCAATCCCAGCTCCACCCTTCTACCACTTGGGCCTTAACTCTGGACTCCAACAACCAGTGTGCCAGACATGACAATGAGAGACCGTCTTGGGTCTTCCAGAGCTAACCACACTTCCCACCTTAACACCATTTGGAAAAGAGAAGAGTAGATGTCTGTGGCGATATTTTATTTGTGCTTTAATAAATAAAGCTTGCCTGGAGATCAGAGGAATAGGAACAACCATTATAAGTAAACAAAGAAGTCAGACAATGGTAGTACATGCCTTTAATCCTATCACTTATCAGGCAGGGACCTGTCTGGATCTCTGTAAGTTCAAGGCCACATTGGAAACAGATCCAGGTGTGGTGGCACACGCTTTAATTTCAACACTAGTTAACCATGGAGGTCTGGAGGTCTGTACAGACAGACAGGAAGTGACAGAGCTAGGCAGAAAGAGGAAGTGATGTAGCTGAACGCAGAGAGCAAATCAGATGGCAGAACAGCAAGGCACATAGATGTGGGTAGACAGGAAGTAACTAGCATTTAGAAGCTGCAGAGTTGGTGAGGTAAGGTTGGCTGGTGGCTTTCCCTATTTCCCTGATCTCTCTAAGGCCTTCACCCCTATATCTGGCTCCATGTTTTTTATTTAATATGACCATTTAGAAATTCATCTACAGATGTCTTTTGAACAATCCTGTCCGTGCTGACCAACAGGACTGTTCCATATCAATGCCAAGTCTCTCCCTGTGGGGTCTCCTCCTTGCCTCAGCATGGGCTGAGGGGAGTCCTCATTCTCCTCATTGCTCATGGAGGACATTGCTGGTTGACCACAGCTCTTTCCCGTTCTGCCCAGAGACAGCTGCCCAGAGCTCTGGACATTTGCCATTCCAAAACCAGCCATCACGCCTCGTGTAGCCAACTAAAAGGAGAGAGGGAGGTTGACTGCTGTAACTCACTAGCAGTCAGCCGTGGGCTGTCCGGATGGACCACATCAGAGGCCATGGAACCAGCGATGCGGAAGCCTGACCTGCACATCAGAAATGCTTGAGCTGCTTACAAAATGGTGCTCACCTCTGGGCCTCAGCATCGAACACAGCCCTGTTCTTTCTCCTTGGTGCCATTTGACTTCATAAGGAGGGACCTGAAGAGAGAAGTCACCACCCCCTGAACCCTGCTGGGCAAACTAGTTTGACTGATGAAATGTTTGTGGGGTTCTTGGTCTATCTGAGAACTCCAGTATATTCAAGGACTCTGAGCCTCACAAGGGAGAAGAGAGCTCTAAAGGGCAGATAGTAATTAGGATAAGAAGGAAGGAAAGAGGGTGAGCCCCTGGTCGGGAGGCATACATTCCCTCATTTCTTTCAGGAAAAGGCAGCCAAGCCGGGGGTGCGGGGTGGGGAGGTCTGTGCCTGGATCCAGATGTGAGAGAAGGCATGTGCCGAATTCGGAGGATTTTTTTTTTCCTGTGGAGAATTTCTTAAACTTCAGACATGATTGTCAAAAAGAAGCACGGCAAGGTATGGAGCACATGGAAGATGTGTTTGACACAATCAGGTCAGCAAAGTTCAAGACGCGTTCCCTCGTGGCAAGCTTGGCAGGAATGCTAAAATACAGCCGAAGACTGGGACCCCCATGACAGTAAAATTTTAAGGCTTCATTTTTGGTAAAATATGACTTGCTGTCGGGTGCACCCGTTGGTAGCTTTGATGCAAATATGTAATAAATCTCACCTCTTCACTGAAATCTGAAGAGATTTTCTTCTTATAAATAAAAGCACGGGTGTGATAAAAAACGGCTTTTGATCATCTCACATGAAAGGTGTTAGAAATTGTCACACTGTTACCGTAATTAAAGTACCACAGAGTGGGGGAAATAACTCCACTTGCAGACCTCCCCCACCTGCCTCGATTTCAAAGATATTTTTGGTTGTTGTTGTTGTGGTTGAAAACCTCACTCATTTAACTTTGGTATAGTTTTGACCTTGTAGATGGAAAGAAAAGGTTTTAGCAAGAAAATTGCCTTACGGTTGAAACCGCTACAACCCACGGAGGACCCTGGCCTTTGCGAAAACGGAGTTTCTCTCCAACCTCCGCAGCAGGGATGTCCCTAAGAGCTTATTTGAGTAGTAGAAGAGCTGCCCAAAGGTCTCCTTCTCTTCTCTTCCTGTTGGTTTCTTAGGCTCCCAACTCTTAAGGTGAGATGGGAAAGAAATTGTTTAAAATGATTTCCTCCTCCTCCTCCTCCTCCTCCTCCTCCTCCTCCTCCTCCTCCTCCTCCTCCTCCGCTCTTTTATACATCACAGTGTTTGTCCCCACAGTCACGGGCTCAGGCTGGCAGAGGGACCCCTGTGGCTCAAGCACATGCCCCGTCTACTCACACATGCTGGAGGATTGCCAGGGTGGCTTCCTTGGTAGCCATGGCTCTCTCCCACTTGCTCCTGTCTTGTCTGATCTGGGGTTAAAATAGTTAGACGCTCTGCTTTTTATTTCCACACCTCTTGAAATCACTGAGGAATTCCTTTTTGCATCCCGAATTTAAAAAAAAAAACCCAGCTCTTTAAGCGGGTGTGAGAGACTTTGCAGCCTGCTCCAGAGTTCTGGTACCAGCTTAACTTGCAGCCTTCACTCAAGCCTTGCTGGCCTTTTCTCTGCTCTGCCCATGTCTGACTTTTGTCCTGGTAGAAGTGACCTCTTCCCTCTGGTATGACTTCTGCGAGGTCTCTCTCACAGTCACCTCCTTTGGGAATTCACTCAGTTACTGGATCAACTCCCCCAAGTTTTAGCGACAGTTATATTTGATATTTAGCCTATCCCAGCTCATATTTTCATTTTATATGCATGCTTTATTTTATTTTCTGGATAAGATTTCTTATACAAATGACCAATTCATATCTTTCACCAATTTCTCTATTGGACCACTTATCTTTTTCTCCAAGGAGTTTCTTAGCTATTCTGAATACCCACTCTTTGTTTGAAATGGTGCAAATATCTTTTCCTAATTAGTTCAATTTCTGCAAATACTTTTATGGCAATTTCGTTTGACAGAATTTTAAAATGTGACAAGGCAAAATTGAAATACTTTTTCCTGTAGGTTTCACAAAGGTTTTCCCTGAGTCACGTTCTCTATGTTCCTAGGATGTTTTGTAGCTCTGCATTGTGTGTTTAGCTTCAGTCCTTTGGGACTTACATTTTTGAATAATTAAAAGTAGTGATGTGGCTTAATCTCTCCAAATGGACAACCGTCTGTCCTTTCCCCAATGATGTGACATTCCAGATGTGGTACGATGCATTCCCGTATCTTCACGGCTCTACTGCTAGGCTCTTCTTTCTATTCTATCGAGTTGCTTTTAACTCCTTATACCAATATAGCAATGTTGTGTTCCAGATTGTGTTTTTGTTTTGATATTGTGACAGACAACGGCCAGGTTTGTCCCGCATCAGCTCCTCTTGGTGGATGAATGGTTGTGTCTGACATTTTGAAAATACGGGCTCAAAAGGAGAGAACATGCTCTTTTCCTCTTCTCGAGTAGTCCAGCAAAAGATGGACATGAGGAGGGATGGTGATGAGAGCCAGGCATCCCATATGGCCTGTTTGTGTGGTTTTAGTGCCTCCAGGCATGTGGTGCCTGCTCATTGTCATTTGCTTGTGTTTAGTGCAGCAGGGGGGCATGATAGCAATGTGGCAGAAATTGAACTTGATCGTGGTCTGGATAGTGTGGCTTGTAAAATCATCCTGGAGTTTGGCAGTTTTGTGGCTGGGGACTTCCATGCTGCAAAAAAACTCTGTGGAGGACTTCCCATGGCCTGGAAGCGGCGGTTCACCATGGCGGGCACTCAAGCTTAGTACTCACGATAGTTAGGGAACACCAAAAATGCTGCCATGCTTAATGCCATCGTGTGTCATTTCAGGTCATAAAGTGTGTGTTCTGTGTGTCCTCCTCACTCACCCTCAGGCCAGCTTCTCCAGGTCTGCTTCAGAAACTGGGAACAGCGTGTTCTCTTTCAGAGCTCATCCCAAATGTCCTTAGGTAGTCTGCCTTTCCTCTCTTAGAGGAATGTTAGACTGTGTTTATAGGGCCTTTGGAAAGTCCAGCTGTGAACTGATCTTGAGCCCATGGAATTTATAGAGTGACTTGAGGACAGCGAGCATCTTTTTAAGTGGATTCACAAATACTTTCTTTACTTACTTGGGCTTTCCTGTATATCTTTTGATAAAATTTTATCATTTTTCTTCTTCAGTTGGAGCTTGAGTATTTGGAGATGTTTGGCGGTGGCAGTGTTTTCCCGAGTGGGTCTTTTTCATAATGTTTTGTAGCACTTGTAGAGGAGAAGCAAGCTGGAGTGTTCACATGTTAACATCATGTTCGACCTTCTAACTGAACAAACTCTACCCTCCATAGTGCATTCCAGATGCTTCTCCCAAGCTTTCTAGGAATATAATTTTAGCGCACGCCCATAGTAGCAGTTTAGTCCCAAATCTTTATCTTTTGCTTCTTTTTCTCATCTTTGAGCTGTCCAGGACCTCCATCCAGGTCAGTATGGCTTCACTATAATGGATGTTCTTTCTCATTGTGAACACCAGAAACAGTAATTACAGTATTTCATCTCTGGGTAGGACATTTGCTCTAGTTTCTAGCTGCCATTCTGTCTCAGGGAGAAAAGTCTTTGCAGCTTGTTAGGAGTTGCTCTGCTGTGGGTGTTACGTTTCATGAAATGATTTTTCTGCTTCTGTTGAGATGATCATGCATTTTTCTCTTTCTAGTTTGTTAGCTGAATGCTGTTTTGAAATGTTGACCCAATATGACATCCTAGGAAACACATGCTGTTTGATTTTTCTCATTGGTGTTGAGAGTGATTTTAGTTTGCTTATAAATCCTAAACTGGACAGATAGTATTTGATTTGCGTGAAAGCTGCGTGTTTTATTGGCCTCCGTTGTTCTGTCATTTGGCTTTTGGTGACAGGATCCACCGCCATTCTCTTCAGAATGTTGGAGGTTACAAGGAGAATATAAGGGTATTTGGAATGCATCCTTAGCTTTTAAAAGTCAATGTCACACAGGGATAACTGGATCATACCCACTGGAGATTGGAGCCTGTCAGAAACACAGGCCATTGTGTTGAGGGATAGGCCATAGCTCAACTTATGATCCAAGACGGTATAATTCATCTTTACCTGAGAAAATGTAGAAAAGTACAAGCAGTTCCACAAGAGCAGAGAGGCTACACTTCCATGGAAGCAGGCAATCCAGAATCTAAGATCTAGGCAGGATACTAATAACTCCTGGTTTCCACGACAACCAGAGGTGGCTTCCCAGGGATGCTAAGGGAGTTTAAGCTTGCAGCTTTCTCACTGCCTGAAGCCCCTGTAAAGTCTGGCTTCTCGTTTATGGTTTTGCAGTTTGTTTGGTTGGTTTTTTCCCTTCCTGAAAGAGAAATCTCAATTTGTACAAGCTTTAGACCCTGAAAACCCTGAGTGGACCCCTCAAAACGGCCCAGTGTGCATGCTACCTACCAAGCCTGGACCCAGTGCTCCGAAGGCCCTTTTCTGGCAACCCTGATAATTCTCTCAGTTCAGCAATTAGAGTGGGTGGCAGATTAAATTACTCTGTTGCTTCCCAGCTGGGCTGGAAGAATCGTGCTCTGACATAGAAGCCGGTGGGTGTCACTTGGAAGCAGCGCTCAGCTAGCTCACACTTTTCGCTCCACGGGGGCACGTGATCAAATTCATTATTAACGCTGAGCTGATCTGGTTACCTTGATTGACACTAAGTGATTTCAGCCCAAGCTATATTTGTCTGCACGGGGGGAAAATGAGCGCCGTGGAGCTGGAAGGTTATTTTCCTCTTCAAATGCGTTTGGGACCGTCACTGCAGAGTTACGCACCCTGACATCAAAATCAGTCCCACGGGCTTTGGGAGACAGAAAATGACATCATGGGCAAAAAATGGTGTCAGTTTAGTTTTATTTCTTCATTCACTTTTTGAACCCTGACAGAGAAGTTGGTTGTCTAGAATTTGCTCGGCTTCCAGTCAAGGAAAAGAATTAGTAGCGGCTACCCTTGTTTGCACACACGAAAATACCTTCCAGGGTGCATTTCTCTGCCTGCAGTCCATTACTGGGAAGCTTAATTAATTAATTTTTTTTTAAGGTTTTGGTGTCTACTCAATGAGCCTAATGAATTGTTTAAACTATTATTGAATAAAAAGTTAAGCTCCTAATTATTTTTTTATAGGACAAACAGAAAAGGATCCCCAAGAAACTGTTGTTAGGCATTATCAGTCTATGAGTGATCCAATTTTATGTTTACAGTGTTACGTTGGGTGAGTGTGAAAAAGACGTCAAACCCAGTATCGGGTGAGAATCAGAGACTGCTAGCCCAGAACTCGCAGCGGGAAGTGTAAGTTAGATGGAAGGGGGAGTGGAGCCAGAAGATGCTAGGTGGAGCTGAAGTGTCTGAATGTGAGCAGTGCTCTACCCTGACGGTCTCATTAGTTTTTGGATGAAGTAAAAAGTTAAAAGTGCAACGTTTCCTTTCCCTTTTTTAAACTTTCAGTTATTCTTTGAAAACTTCATACATATATACAATGTATCTTTTTATTGAAAATTCTCACAGTATATTCTGATCACAGAATTTCCCCTTCCCATCCCCTCCCAGATCCTCTCTACCTTTCCACCCACCCAACTCCACACCATCTCTCTCTCTCTCTAAAACAGGGGAATTAAAACAAGAAAACAACAACTAACAAACAAACAACAGAAAAGGACATCTTGATTATATCCACCACTCACTTCCTCACCTCCAACTCCCCCCAGGACACCACACACACACACACACACACACACACACACACACACACACACACACACAAAACATCGCCTTTCCCACTCATGTCCTCTTTCATATTTATTTATTTAACCCACTGAGGGCAATTAGTGCTGCCCATATGTGCATGGGGTCTCCCACTGGGGCGTGAGTGACCTACCCTTGACCACACTTCTGAAGAAATGGGACCCCTCCACACACACTTTGTCGGTATCTTTACTTGCAAGTATTCATTGCAAAGAGTCATTGGTCTGGTTTGAGGTCTCTGGTTTCTGCTACACCTTCGATGCTGGGCCCTAACTGGGACTCCTCTTGGAGAGCCTGTTGTTGCCCTGTGTCATGGAGATCCTGTAGCTTTGGGTCTGCGGGACCTGCCCCCTCATGTGCTCCCACAGATCATAGATGGGGTGGCTATTGGGGTGGGCCAACTCACAACCCTGGTTCTGGGCCCGGGTAGTTGCAGGGTTAGTCAGCCCACCAGCTCTCCCCAGTCCTCACCACCAGGGGGAGCTCTCCAGCATCGCCCTGACTGGTTCACCCCTTGCAGTCATGAGCAAGGGGCGGGGCCAGTTCGGGGGCGGGGCCAGTTCTCCTGCTTTCCATAACCCTCGGGGTAGGGTCTCTCACACTGGACCATCAGGGCCAGCTCTACTGCGTTGCCCAGGCGAGGTGCAGGGACCACTCTCCTGAGTGTTGCAGCTGGTGAGGGGCAGGGACAGCTCTCCTACTCATTGACCTCAGGACCATCTCTCCCATCCATGAGGGGCACGGGGTGGGGGGATCTCTCCCCTGCCCTCACCACAAAGTAAAGGGGCCCTTTCTGCGCCAGCAACAATCAACCTCTGGAGACCACCTAGGGGTGGGGTCTCCAGAGGCGCTCCCCTACACCATGCTGGACGTTTTCAGTGGCATGACGTTGCATCAATTGTCTTGCCGGAGAGTTCTTCTGGACTGGACGTTCGAACAGGAATGGTGTCTAAGTGTGAAGCCCAGGGGTAAAGTATATGTGTACTCAGCAAACACAAGGCCCTGAGTTCGATTCTAGACAGAAGGGGAGGGGCTCAGAGTGGATGTAGGATGGGGTAGGGGTGGAGTGTGTGGATGGAGGATAGGGGTCTCAACCATTTACGTGCAACCATTTCACTCCTAGTACCGAGGGATGGACCCTCTTGCAAGGAGCCCACAGGGGAGTGAGACTTGGGCAGAGATGTAAGTCTCATCCCAGCAGTCACTCTGTTTCTTCCACTGACTCCATCAGCAGAGAGGGGAGGGCGCGTCAACGCTAAGCTTCGGGTCATAACTCTCCTCTCCCGAGTTTACCCTGCCCTCCGGGAAGCCAGTCTTCTCTCCAGAGGCAAGGGGAATGGGCGGGTTTCACATTCAGCAGAGAAGCGGGAGGGAGCACCCGCTGATCTAAGGAGACCATCTTAGGAGAACATGGTTTCTTTTATATAAAGGCGAATAAAAATGCATGTAAACAAGTATTTTTTATTTGACATTAAATTTTATTGGTCCAGAGCATGTGTTTTGTTACGGCGGTGACTAATGCCTTTTAAAAATGAGGTTTTGAAATACCAATCTGCTTATGTAACTGAGACAAAGAACTTCTGGCACACGGGCTGGGGTAAACCCCTATAATAATAGCTGATTAGCAAGGGGGCAACTTGAGGCGCCAAAAATGTTTTCTGCAAAACCTTCTGTTAAGTGAGAAAAGAGTTCTTTCTTTCAAGTTTACCCAAATGGCTTTTATCTTGGAAATCTGTCCAAGTAGACCTCAAATTCATCATCTTGGTGTGTAAAAATATTTATGTGCATGTAGATAGCCTGGTTGGCTTGTCTTTCCTTGTCTAATTGGGTCAATAGGAGAATAATTTGTTCAAAAACATCTCGCTAAGCCCAAATTTATTTATGAGAGAGGATGAGCAAAATCCAAGAATAAAATGTAACAAACATTAAAATTGTTTATTATGTAAGAAACAATGATCTTTGCTTCAGAGCTGGCTGCCTTGCAGGCCCATAAAGAGTTGTCTACTGTGGGACACAGGTCTTTAGGCTGCGGAATTCCTGAGCCTCAGCAACTCCAGCGACAGTTATATTTTTTGGAGTACCCCTGTTTTGTAAAAAACAGAGAAGCAAATAGATACTTTCTAAGGAGAAAATAAATTACTGAGATAATGAGCATGCTGGCAACAAAACTTATCCAGAATATATACTTTTCAACTATAAAGTTTATAGATAGTGGACTCCTTGGAAGCCTCAGCAGTTGGACTTCTTGGGATCTCAGTCAGATACAGCCTCCCTGCAGGTGTCTGTCCTGCATCATCTGGAATCCACCAAAGTTTGAGCCCAGCAGAAGTGACCAGAGGCCTGCACTGTGTCCTACCCTGGAATAAAGCAGAGACGAACGCCCTCCATTGCATCAGGGAGGCTCACAGCCTCGACACCTGACAATCTTGAAGTTGAACCTGTGACCAGCTAGCACTGTCACTTTGAACATATTTGCCTCAGTTTCCTCACTTGTTAATACAGAAAAGGGTACTTTCTTTCCCAGGTTTCTGAATGGACCACCTGTAGACGGGACACAATGAATGTCCCTCCTTGTCTCTCTGCACCTCTTTTGAGAAGCCTTTTTCCATTTGGATAAATTGAGACTTCCCGGGAGCTAAGGGTGCTTGCCAGTTCTCATTAAGTCTCAGAAGACTTTCCAGAATATTCTTGTGTTTCTCTGTGATCCCAGGGCAGTGTCTTGACTTGACATAGTTCTTGAGGACATGGCATGTCTTCATGTGAACATTGCTTCCGGGGAGGCAAGGCCCAGTGGGGAGGTCTCTGTGCTGTTCTCTGTACCTTCATTCTCTGTCTTCCCTCCACGCTTGTCCTGAACCCCTGGGGAGCGCTGTGGTGATGGCTGTAGAGTTTCAGGCACAGTGACACCAAAGGGGGCCACTGTGCAGGGGGGTACCTCTTCCGCCTGAATACTGGGTGGGCTCTGGCCCCCTCTAACTATCTCAGAGACTAGAAGAAACAGCGGTTAGCAAGCATCCGTCGGACCATGGCCTGGTTAGACTCCGTGGCCTGGTTAGTCTCAAGGCCGTAGTTCAATCTCTCCACACTCACTGAGCCTCTTTCCTCTGCTCCTCCCCAGCAGCCTCACTGGAGGGCCCTTTGTTTAGATCAAAGCTGCTCTCCGGGCTCCACTACGGGCTTCTGAGACCAGAGGGCCTCCCGAAACCGAAAAGTGTCCACATATTGCATGTTTCTTTGTGCACTTCCTGGGAGAGCATCTAGAAGTTTCACTGGCTTCTCAGAAAGTTCAGAGCCACCTGCTGCCTGTGAATAGAATGTTCTTCCTGAATTCCCCTGGGGCCAGCAGAAATCTTGGCTTCTAGGGGACCTCCCAGGTCTCAGGATAGATAAAATACAGTCTGCTCACCTTTCCCTGGAAGCCTGTGTCCGGGGACTGGGTGTCGAGTGCCATTTGCTGGACCATGTGGTCACTCACTGCTGGCCTGCGTTCTGCTAAAGAGATGTCCCTTTCCACCCTCTGGAGTGGCCCAGACAGGACACAGGGCAGCGAGGTAGGGAGCTAGAGCGAGCAGCTTAATCAGGCTTCAGCCTACGGTGCCTGGGAGAGAGTAGCCCAGTTGGATGGGAGAGTGGATGGACATCAACGACTCTCTCCCCAAGGAGGGGAGAGTGAGCCTTAGGCCTCAATATCTCCCTCTGCCCTCCTGCCCCTGAGCTCTGGAGGGACCAGCGACTGTGGGTGAGGTCCCATGCCAGGGCTGCCAAATGAGGCCCAAATGCAGCCTGACACCTTTCACAGCCAGATGTCATCGGTCTCTGTGGAAGGTTCTGCCTGGTCACAGAGCCGACAAAGACGGGCATTGGAGGCAGGCAGGGAGCAGGTCTGTAATTATGAAGGCAGCTGATAGGCTGTTCCCAGGGGATGGCCTTTCAGCCTAGAGTGTCCTCATTCATAAGACCTGTTTGCAGCAGTGAAATGTAACAGGCCGGCGGGGCGGAGTTGAGATAGGACTTGTATTCTTCTCTTCCTAGTTCCCTTCTTCTTATCATCTTCCCCCAAACTTCAGCCTCTCTCCAAGCTGACCTTTGGCAATTAGAGGTTCGAAGTCTTTTAACACAGAGTCGGTAAACGTTGGAAGTGTTACTGAGTACTGCCTGGTGAGACTCAGATCTCTTTTTAAAACTAGGTTGAAGATCACTCTTCCAGGCAGCCTTCCAGGGTTGCCTTTCCCTAAAATGCTGCTTGCTTTATTAACCCAGACTTGCAACCCACATGGGTAGTTCCTTCTGTTGTAACTGGCCCTGCAAAGCATTGGGGATAGCTCGGAAGCTGGGCTCTTCCAAGTGTCAGCTCTTCCGCCCTTTGCCCAGGGATGGCAGTGGTCTCTGGGGTCCACTCCTAGATCCTGGGTGGGAACAGTCTCCTCTAGCAACGTGAGAGTTTCAGTCCTGCCTCTTTCTCTTCAGAATACATATCCAGTGCTTGTTGGGGGACCAGGTAAGCCAGGCAGGGAATGGATGGATGGGCAGTGGATGGAAACACGGATGGGTGGGCGGGGAGATGGTGGGTGTGGTATGTAGTGCCTATATCCAGCCCAGCACCCCCTCAGCCTACTTCTCTTTGAAATGCCAGTATCACTGACAAAGGTAGAGGACACCAGAGGGGCCTAGGGCCTGAAAAACATGGGGACCTTTCATATGTCTGGACACTGCTTGTAGCTGTACTAAGTGGGGTTGAGATGCCTGCTGTAGTTCATGACCTGGGATGGGAGCTGTACTGTCAAAGCTAGGGTGCCATGGCTCTCATCCTCTGACGTTGCTCATGAGTCCTGGTCTCACTAGGTCACCTCAGTGTTGGGCCCCTGGCCTCTCATTGTGTGGCAGGAGAGGAAGAGTGTTGTGGGTAAAGCTCATGGCCAAAGCCAAGAGCAGCAGACACAGACTGACTGCTGTATACTTTTTGTTTTGTTTTGGTTTTTCATCACAAACTTAAATAGTAATTGCAAGAGGTGGAATTTCTGGTGTATTGAAAATTCAGTTGTGAAATAAAACTGTAGTGCTTCTGTTTGAATGGGCAATGAATACCACAGAGATTTAATATTAACCCACGACTTCTTTAAACACAGGGACAAGTCTTTTAATTTCCAGCTTACAGTAGCTCCTTTTGTCCCTAAATCTGCATAGCTACTCCCCCATACAATGTCATTGCAGCATGTTTATGGTTTTTATACTCTTTGTAACACAAATATGTGTATTTAGTGAAATTAACTAGACAAATATGTTGTGCTCCATAGACCTCTGGGTTAATTTTTTTTTTTACCAAATATCAAATAAGACTATTTTTTGTAATTTGATCAAAATACTATAAAAATAATGGAAGGTTAAACAAATAACAAAAATAGAATGCCACTCGAAATCTATTTGCTTTTTACACAGGAAGGCTTTCTTTTGTCGGTCTGCTGTCCTGACCACAGTTCAGCCTGAGACGGTGCTGTGCCTCGGTCCTAGCGCCTCCTAAGTACTGTACAGACGGAGAAACTGTGTTCGTGAGCTATGACGGGCCTAAAAGAAGTTTTGTTATAGTAGTGATGATCAGTTCTTTAAACTCCTCCCCAGGTGTGTAACAAAATCACACCAAATGTCATTTTTAATGACCTATAGCCGATCCAATTAGATAGACTGGTTGAGGCAAAATTGGTTGGATGGCTGGGAAGTTATTTGTAGCCATTGCACCATTTAGATCCAAAGGTCCCAAGGAAAGGATTTGCCTGTAACTTCGCTATATCTGCTCATTTTGTTCTTGTATAGAAGTACCCTACTTTACCTAATATGCTCTGAAAAGGTTAGAAAAATCAAAATGTTGTTACTATTTCTTGCAAATGCAAAGTGTTGTTTTTTTTTTTTTTTTACATTTTTGTCATTTGTTTATTTATTTTGAGTAACTGTATGCACCATGACATGCATGTGGAGCCACAGGGCACCTTCCAGGAGTTGGTTCTCTCTCCTTTCACTCATATACGTCCTGGGGCTCAAGCTCAGACCAGAAGGCATAGTGGTAAGCCCCTGCTTTAACGGATGAGTCATTTTACTGGTTCTAGAGTTCTTTTAACTCAAGTGTGTGTGTGTGTGTGTGTGTGTGTGTGTGTGTGTGTGTGTGTGAGAGAGAGAGAGAGAGAGAGAGAGAGAGAGAGAGAGAGAGAGAGAGAGAGAACTCAAATACACATTATTGGAATTACAAATTAAGCTCCTTTGTTTTGGGAATTTTGCTTACCTTTTTTTAAACTTTGTTTTTATTCAACCTTGGTGTCTTTCACATCATGCACCTCCATCCCATTCATTTCCCATCCCTGGAAATGTATCCGCCCGCCACCCTCGTTATCTGACTCAGACAATCCAAAACCCACTGTCAAGATAAATGGCCAAATTAGAGGGTCTTTCAGTTAGAAAAGATCAGACTCTGCTGTAAAAAAAAAAAAATTATTTTTATTGTTTTATTGACATGTATGTGTCTGTGAGTGCATACCAAGTGTGTGGGGGTTTCATGGAGGCCAGAAGAGGATGCCAGAGTGTCTGGAGCTGGAGTTGTAGGCAGTCATGAGCTGCCTGAACTGGGTTCTGGGAACTGAATTGAAGTCCTCTGCAAAAGCAAGACATGTTCTCAGCTGCTGAATCATCCTTCCATGCACTCCATCATGCTTCCCTGAGACAGACTTGTTTATGAGTCCCACCCCTGGTAGATGATGAGGCACCAAGGCTTGCCGTAGGGTTGTTACATACAGCAATGTAACGGGTCACCTTTAGACATTCTTCTGGTCCTCTCTCTACCCTGCTTTCAGGGACCCTTCCATAGCCAAGACCATGATAGTCAGGGGGCGGAAGAGTTGATACTAAATGAAATACATTTTAAAGTGCCCCTGTGTTGTGTACTCTGAAGGATTTAATCTCCTGAAATGGATATACTTTGGTAATTCAGGCTCAGAAGAGATTAGAGGAATCCCTTTCTTCTGTAAAGTGGGAAAGGAAAATCCAGGAGCCTTCACTAAGAGGTACTCGTAGGCAGATGTTTAAAAAAAAGAAAGTTATGGACTTTGAAACATCTGGAATTAGATTCCCTAGAAATTACCTGTGCTCATATAGCTTTAGGGAGATCTTGGGTCACATCTGGTCAGGCATTCCATGTTGGTTCAGGACCACTTGACTTAACACGAATAGTCAGGAAGGCCAGACCTGCAGGAAGACTGTGTTGGCTCCCACATCTCACGTCTGATGGATGCTGCTTGCCAAGTATTTGTTGTGAGTCAGACGTGGGGCTGGAGCCCCCAAGGGAAAGCATTTTTTCTCTTGCTGACCAGTTGAAGTCAGAGCTCAGGAAATACGCACAAGTATTGATCTTTGGAGCCAAACTAGCAAATGCTGGGTTATGTTGACTTAGACTTATTGATCCTCTAACTTATTTGATCGGCATGATTGGAAATCTAAGAATTCCATTACGCATGGGGTCAGTCCTCAAAAGAGTGCTTGGTTGGGTAGAGGGTAGGATTCTGGGAACACTTTCTTTGGGAACACTTTATCCTCAGACTTCCCTCATACCTCATTGATTCATTCCGCTCTCCTTCTCTCCCTCCCTTCCTTCCTCCTTCTCACATTTTATTCCTTCCTCCCTTTCTTTCTTCCTTTTCTCATTTTATTCCCAAGGACAAGTGTTGTGGAATATTAGTTGAAGATGTGTTGCATTTGTTTATGCTGTGGCACATTTGTTTAATGATGCAAAGATGGTTTGCATTCTTTTATGTTTTTCTTGCTCCTTGATTTATTCTCTCTGCCTGCCAGCCCCGCCTATCCTTTCTCCTGCCAATTGGCCATTTGGCTCTTCATTCGACCAATCAGGTGTTTTAGGCAAGCAAAGTAACACAGCTTCACAGAGTTAAACAAATGCAACATAAAAGAGTGAAACACATCTTTGTATCATTAAACAAATGTTCCACAGCAGACAAGAACCATTTCCATTTCTCTAGTAGGTTGAATATCACCCCTTCCAAATCTGTGGCCCCTTGCTGCTTCATAATGTAACCTTATTTGGAAGTATGTTGTTAGAAGCTGCAATTAGCTAAAAGATCTTGCATTGAAATCATCCTTTCATCCTTGCTTACAGTAGCTCTAAACCCAATGACTAGTGTCCTCAGAAAGAAAAAGAAGAGAGAAAAAGAGACATACACAGAGAAGGCCAGGTGAAGATGGGGGACAGAGTGGGGTTATCCTGACGCCTGGGGCCCAATCAAGTGCCTGGGGCCACCAGAAGAGAAATTCTTCTTCCACAGAGCTTGTGGAGGGAACAGCCTTGCTGATGTGTTGACTTTGTTCCTTTAGACTCTGGAACTGTGAGAGAACACATTTCTGTCATTCCTTGTTTGTGTGTGAGTCTTTGTTATAGCATCACTAGGAAACTCATACAGTGGGATGCAGAAGCGTTTGCCCTTAGCCTCCACCTCTTAAGTCAGTTCTTTCGTTAAATGTTTGAGTTTCTTGTTCAAATCACATACAGTTCGTAAGTGTGATGTCTCATTTTCTTTCATGAACTTATAGTCTTTCTAATCATTTAAAAAAATCTTTTTCTTCCCCTCTACATTCTTAGAGAGCTTTTCAATAGACAACAGAACCACAAGGGGCTGGAAAGATGGCTCAACAGTTAAGAGCACTGACTGCTCTCGCCAAGGACCTGAGTTTGGCTCTCAGGATTCACTTCAGGCAGCTACCAACTGCCTGTAACTCCAGTTATAGGAGACCTGACAACCACTTCTGGCCTCTGAGGACACTTACATGCACGTGGTGCTCATGTATATATATACACATACACACACATGCATACACACATACACATAAAATTAAAAAAAAAAACATAAAAGATGGAAATGACAAAAGATCCAGAGCATCCTATTGGTGGGGCTGTGTGTGTTGTAGGGAAGATGCATTGGGTCATCTGGCTCTAGAAAGTTCTAAGGCTTCCACTTCTTTTTCCATACGACATTATAACTCTATGATATGTGGGAAATGGGAAATGGTTCTCATCTAAGGAAATGGGGAATGAAAGAGAGAACAGTAAGGCAGGAGGGAGGCCTGAGCACCTACAGGGATGAAAAGTCCCCAAGGAGAATGTTCCAGAACCCTATCTTTCTCCCTCAAACTACTGCGTTTCTGAGGACTGGCCCCATCCCCAGCAGAGTCCTTAGTTCGTCTCTGGCATCATGACGGTCGCTCTTAAATGATTCCCTGGGTCTTAGTGTGTTTGCCAAAGTGCTGAGTAGGAGGGGAAGGGGTTCTTGGAATTTTGGACTTTTAATCGTTGCTCCAGACTGGTTCTGGGAACTGAAAGGCTCCATCTGCAAAAGGGCTTTTGGAGCACCGGTGGGAAGAGGGAAGAGGGAAGGGTGGGGTGTCAGAGTGAAGCTCTGTCCCCAGATCCATTTGGGCCGCTGCGTCTGCTGTCCCGCCCTCCCGGACCGAGGAGCCTCTGGGAGGAGAGCAGGGTGTTATGCCGTCCATCATCAACCAGCCTAGCTGCTCTAACTTCATTTCCAGGCCCATCCTTACCACTCTTTTTTTGATTTATTTTCTGGGTTTTGGCTGTTATCACAGGAAAAAAAATCTGTTCCTTTTTCAAACAAACAGCATTGGAAAAGATAGGGACTGGAGAAAGATTTCACTGAAGGGCTCGCCTCTGAGCTTCTAGAAGACAACTGCTTTTTCCAGTCCTGCCTCTGGGTTAGCCTTCCAGTACCTGGTCCAGGGAGGAGGGAGGGAGCCCTCACTCAGAAGTATGTAGTGAGGCCAAGCTCCACATTGCCCGTGGTGCCCCCTTGTCCCTCCAAACTCCTGCTTCCTTCTCTCTTTCTCACGTGTTTATATTTATTTCTAGACTCGGGTGAGTTATATTCATTATACAACTTTCAATATGGAATTCTTTGGCAGAAATAAACTTCCCAGCAGCAAGGGTGAGCCTCATGCTTAAGTTCCTGCTCACCATTTGCTGCCGGTACAAGGCTGAACTCAGAGCAGGAGTCAGTGATGACGTCAGTTGACCTGCACACACGCCTTGGCCCGACCACTACCAACATAACACCATAATTATGTTTCTCTCTTTTCAAAGTTATGTGTACACGTGTGTGGGTTTGTCCACTCACATGCGGGTGCCGTTGGTGGTCAGAGGCATTGGATCAACTGGAACTTGAGTTACATGGGATTCTAAGCCACCTGCCATGGATGCTGGGAATCAAACTCAGGTCTTCCGGGAAAACGGACTGCAATCTTAACCACGGAGCCCCCTTTCCAACCCCAAACTTGCATTTCTGAGGTTAGGTGAAGTTTGATGGGAAGTGGTTAGACCATGAGTCCTCCAGATGCCCAATATATCCTATCATAGGGAATGACCCGGGTCCCCAGATGTTACCTCCCGAACTCGCAGACAGGGGCTTGTACTAGAGATCTACTGATCCACCCACTCTGAGAGCAGTTGTTCAGTGTACTCTGTGTCGTCCAGGCAGGTGCAGAACCTTCTGCTGGGCTTGTCCATCCTGGGCCAGCATTTCTCGTCCCTTGTCTTTACATGCAGGCTAATTTCTTTCTTACTCCTCCTGCCTCTCTCCCAAGTCTTCCACGGGTTTGGGGAACAGAACATTGTAACAGCTTCTGCCAAGCATCCTTTTCTTCCTTCAAGGGACCCTTTATCTGGTCTTCCCAAAAAAGTCCTGGCTGGGTAGAGCAGAAATGTTTTTTTTCTTCATTTTGATAATTAATCTCTCTCTCTCTCTCTCTCTCTCTCTCTCTCTCTCTCTCTCTCTCTCTCTCTCTCTCTCTCTCTCTCTCTCTTTCTCTCTCTCTCTGTGTGCCTGCAGAAGCCAGAAGAGGGTGTCTGTTCCTCTGGGACCAGAATTCCAGCTGTTTGTAAGCTGCCTTGAGGTGCTGGGAACCTAACTCAGGTCCTTCTGAAGAGCAGGAAGCACTCTTGACACCCTCCATCTCTCCACCCTCTCCCTTTCCTCTTGTGCAAATTGTCCTGCTCCCATCAAAGTGACAAAAACCACAGCCAGTCCCCAGGGTACCAATTCTCTTCTTCTTCCACAGATGAAGCTGCTGGTTGGCTTAATTCCGCATCAGTCTGGTTGCTTGTCTTGAACCTTCCTCTGGGTTCTTTGCTTAAATGTATGCTTTAAAAAAAAAAAAAAAAAGCTAAAAGAGATTGGCCCTCTCAGAGTGGACTCGAATGCTAAGATGCCTGTAGTGTATGCTGTCTGTCCCTGTTTTTCTTCTTTCTGCTCTGGGTTCCTCACTTTTCTGTGGCTCTCTGGAAGGACAACCAGTGCCCTTATCCACTTAAACACCTCTCTAGCCCCACTGTTCATTTTTCTTAATGAACTTTCTTTAAACTATTTAATTCGTGTTTTGGTTATTTGAGACAGAGTCTCACCATGCAGCTCTGGCTGGCTTGGAACTCGCTGTGTAGACTCAGCTAACTGGAACTTGCAGTGGTCCTCTGTCTCTGCCTCCTGAGTACTGGGGTCACAGCTGTGTACCACCACATCTGGCTTCTATAGAACTTTAGAAGCAGCTCTTCTAGTTCCACAGAAAGGGTCCTACAGGTATCTGCAGAGAGATTTGAATTGACATTTTCATGATGAAGACTCTTCCTGTCTGAAATATGATATACTTTTCCCTTTTTTCTAGTCTCCCTTTGTCCCTGGGAGTGTTTTGAAGTTTTCTTCATACATTTCTTACACATTATCAGGGTTATTACTAGCCATTTTATATTTTAGTAAACATTGATTCTAAGACCTTTACTGTGCCTTCTAACTGGTTCTTATTTGTATATGTGTATAAAGGCTATTGTTTACAACATTGTATGTGTGCATAAAGGCTATTGTTTACAATATTATATGTGTGCATAAAGGTTATTGTTTACAACATTGTATATGTGTATAAAAGCTGTTATTTACAACATTGTACATGTGCATAAAGGTTACTGTTTACTACATTGTATATGTGTATAAAAGCTATTGTTTGCAACACTGTATGTGTGCAGAAAGGCTATTGTTTACATTTTATGGCTAATTTTGTTACTGGATTTTCTTGTTTACAACAGATTTTTAGCAGGTTCTCTTGGGGTTTCAAGATATGAAATAATGCTACTTTAAGTTATGATAGTCTTGTATCTGACTTCTTTATTACATATGATAGTTACTAAGCCAGGTGGTGGTGGCACACGCTTTTAATCCCAGCACTCAGGAGGCAGAGGCAGGCGATCTCTGTGAGTTCGAGGCCAGCCTGGGCTACAGGGTGAGTTCTAGGAAAGGCTCCAAAGCTGCACAGAGAAACCCTGTCTTGAAAAACCAAACAACAACAACAACAACGACCCCCCCCCAAACAAACAAACATATGATAGTTACTTATAAAGACATCAAATTTAAAACATTTTGAAGGCTGGGGTGATGGCCCAGTGGTTAAGAGCACTTCTGCTCTTGAAGAGGACTGGAGTTAGGTTCCCAGCACCCAAGCGGGGTGGCTCACAACTGCCCGTAACTCCAACTCCAGGAGATTTGTTGCCCGCCCTGACCCCCAGCCTTTGCAGGCACCCATAGTCATGTATACACATATACACAAAGACACATACACATAATTTTTAAAAATTAAAGATGCTACTGGAAGGTGAAAGGGAGAAAAATTTTCAAATCATATATTTAGTCTAAATATATGAATCTAGAATGTATAAAATGCTATTAACTCAATAAAAACAATAAAAAATTAAGCAAAAGATCCAAATCGATAGTTTCCTCAGAGGACCCATAACTGGCCAATAAACAATGATGAGAGATTCAGTGTCATTAGCCATCAGGAAAATGCAGGTCAAAACTACAATGAAATATCATTTCATACCCGCATAATCAAAAACACAGAAAATGCCGGGCGGTGGTGGCGCACGCCTTTAATCCCAGCACTTGGGAGGCAGAGCCAGGCGGATCTCTGTGAGTTCGAGGCCAGCCTGGTCTACCAAGTGAGCTCCAGGAAAGGCGCAAAGCTACACAGAGAAACCCTGTCTCGAAAAACCAAAAAAAAAAAAAAAAAAAAAAAAACACAGAAAATAATTGACATTGGCAAAATGTTGAGAAATCAAACCGTCATTGCTGCTGGAGTATTTTAAACAGTGCTGTTGGTTGGGAGGTCATTCTGACATTTCTCAAAGATGTAAACATGAGTTACCCTATTTGACAGCAATCCGTAGGTAGCTACCCAAGAGAAATAAGAATATAAATGCACACGGTGTTGGGTGTGATTCTGAACACCCGTAATCCCAGCACTTGGGAGGTTGTGGAAAGAGGATAGAGAGTCCACGGTCAAGCTGGGTTACATAGCAAGTCTGAGGCCAGGTGGAGTTCTGTCTCAAAAGCAAAAACAAAATTGATAACATTATTTGTCCTAACCCAAAAGTCCATCAATTGATGAACTCATATGTATAATGTGTTATATTTATATTATGGAAAATTGTTGAGCAATAAAAATAAATGTCCTGGCACATGGTATGGCATGGTGAAACTTGAAAACAATATATGCCCCACATTATATGTGAAATAAACCAATTACAAATGATCATGCATTATATGATTCTGTTTAAATTAAGTATGTAGGCATAGATGCATGGTTGCCTAGAGGGGTGATGGGCAGGGGGAACTGGTGGAAAAGGAGGGGGCTAAATAGTGTCTTGATTTGGAGGGTTATGAAAATGCTATTCTAAAACTGATGATGGTGATGTATTCTGAATACACTGAATGTCGTTGAACTATACATTTTAATGGGTGTAAATTATGCAGGACATGAGTCATGTCCCAGTCAAGCTGTTTAAAACCATACATGGGGAAATTCGGGGGTCAGTTCTAAATCTCCAATGTATTGGCACCATGATGAATAAGGTACAGAACAAGAGAAGTCCAGGGCCCTAGCTTCAGGTAGGAGGGCCACCAAATGCCAAGCTAAGGAAAATATAGCCTCGGTTGACACAGAGGTGGGCATCCTTGTCATCTCTAGTTTCAGTGAGGGAGATCGGCCACAGGTTGCTTAAGATCACCCAGCTGGCAGTCAGCTAGTAGCAGGCATCAGACACCAGTGTCCTCCCTGGTAGTCAGTAGTGACTCCCTGGAGCATGGGGCCTGTGCTTTGAATCCACCATCTGGTAGCGATCATGTTTCCTGGATATGATTAAAGGGGTGTTCGCTTAAAAATCTCTCCCCTCCACTATGCCTGTGGTTGCAACCCCCGTGGGCTTCATTTGGGGGGTTGGTGTCAGTTGCTCAGGGTCTTGCAAGAGGAGTTGCTCATCAGGGCATCTTCTGGGGACTTACAGCCAGCACCTGGGCTCAGGTGCTGGGGATCAAAATGCCAGGGCATGCAGTGAATTGGGCACAGGTCAAAAGCAATGTGGCGACAAATCTCATGCAGACACTAAGAGACCACGGATGCCAACCTAGACTATTATACCCAGCAAAACTCTTAATCACCATAGGCGGAGTAAACAAAATATTCCAGGATAAAACCAGATTTAATCAATACCTGTCTACAAACCCAGCCCTACAGAAAGCACTAGAAGGGAAAATTCAACCCAAAGAAGCTAAACACATCCACATGAAAAATCAAGCAATAGATAATCCCACACCAACATACACCACAGAAGGACAACACAACACAACCACAAAAAATAACAGGAATTAACGATCACTGGTCATTAATATCCATCAATATCAATAGTCTCAACTCACCTATAAAAAGACATAGGCTAACAGAATGGATAAGAAAACAGAACCCATCCATCTGCTCCATACAAGAAACACACCTTAACTTCAGATAGACACTACCTCCGAGTAAAGGGCTGGGAAAAGGCTTTCCAAGCAAATGGACCAAAGAAACAAGCTGGTGTAGCTATCCTAATATCTAGAGAAAAAGGGTGTTTCAAAAGAGAAGAAGTCTTATGGCAATTCCTCAGTGGTCCAGGTAACTACCAGAACTCGGAAATCCGAGACGGAGACTAAGGCAGCAGAGATCTAGAGTAGAGTGCTGAGTTCTGGCAAACAGCTGCACCTTTCTTCCGGTGGGTGCCTGGGCAGGGCTGATGTGAATTGTGTACAGTCCAGATTTTGAGAATCGTGCTCTCTCAGGGATCTCCACGGACTAGTGGGTGTCCTCCATCACTGCCCCTGTGGGAGAGGCCTCGCGTGACTTTGTCTCTGGTGTTCCTCTGGGGACACCTGTGTGAGAGACTATGCTCCAGAACCAGCTCTCGTGTCCTTTGGCCAATGCCGGAGTGTGAAATAGTCCAACGTGGGAAACAAAAGATGATCCCAATCGGGAATCGTGTCTTTTTTTTTTTTTTTTTTTTTTTTTTGGATGATGGTCATGTTCTGTTTTGAAATAGCCTCTGTGTATTTCATTTGTTTTCTTTTACCTGGCGATCTCTGAGCAGGCTTCAGATTTTGACAGTTGATGAAGGATGCGACAGGCATTAATGTGTGGGTGAAAAGCTTGGTGAAATTCTGAGTGAAGTTTTGGTTAAAGTTGGTTGAACTTGGGATTGACTGGGAGGCCAAAGATTTAAGGAGCGGAAGATTCTCTCAAGACACAGGTTGTGTGATATTGGTGTGTTTTGTGTGTGTGAATGAGAATTTGTGAATGTTGAATTCTGGGCTTCGACAATCATTGTCAGTGCAGATCAAGCTGCAAGTATTTGTGCTTTGGAACTTAAATTATAAAGCTAGTTATGTCTTTCTGACAGCTAGTTTTGGTGTTTGTGAGCATATTTTACCTACATTGCCTTTTCAGGATGTTGAGAAAGATGCATCACGGGCACAGACTGGAGGCTGAGGGCTGGATGGTTTTGAGGAAGAGGTCTTGGTGGACTCTTTCGTGGAGCAAAGGGAAGCAATGCCTTCTGGGAAATGAGATGAGTTTTAATCTAGTCTTTAAGATTAGAAGTCAAAAACAAAAATATTAAGGAAAGGAAAACCTAATTGATCTTTGAAGTATTGTTATGTGGAATTGAGTGGGATTTTTGAGGCCTTTCTTCCAGAAAGCAAGGACTTGGTTGTCAGGCCTATGTTAGGCCTAGGCCTTGGTGCCATGTAGTTGTACTTGAATCATTTCAATGAAAAGTGTCTTGGTGATTGGAACTTCTAGTGCAGTTTGGAGTTCTTCCATTTGAAAAATGTGATATTTGCATGGGATTGTTTGAATCTTGTTTTCTGGTCCCTCCCCATCACCACCCTCATAGTCTGAAGGTAGATTTTTCTCTTGATAAAGGAACAAAAAAAGTGAACATCTTGTTTGTAAATAGGTATCTAGTAACTAGTGGTAAACTTGAAATGGTAGAATTCTTTAAAACTTAATTCTAGGTAGCCTTAAGAAAATGTATCTTAATTATTTTTGAACCTGTATTCACCTTGTTTTTTTCAAATATCTTAAGTTATATTTTCTTTTTCAGAGCTGCTTCTTATTTGGGGCTACTTTTTTTTTTTTTAATTGAGGCGTAATTCATAAAAGGGTATGTTGTTTTGATGAGATTTTTTACAACTGTGGCTGGATATCTTTCTTTAGTCTTCCAAGAAGGGCCATTTTACTTTTTTAGAGTTACTTTTTAAAGTCATGAGGGCAACAACTTGGACTACTATGCATGTAAGTGCTAATGCAAATTAAAACCCAAGTTGACCTCCAGCAGCAGTTCATTCTATGTTGACAGTGAGAGAACACTTTGCCTGTTAGGATACTGTTATTCGTGGACTGAAATGCTGAAGAAACCCCTCCCCCTATTTTGTTTTTTGCAAAAATCAAGGTATATTCTTGGGTTTCCTGGTTGACCTCAACAGATAAACTGAGATGATAGTCTTAGTTCAGAATGATCTGAATGTAGATTTACAGTCTACGTGTACAGCTGGCTAAGTGAGATCGCTTTCACAGTTCTGCATGTATCCCATCAGCTCCCCATTAGTCACTGAACTCTTAAAACTGGTATTGTAACATTATCACAATGTTTTGTGCCAATTTTATAAACTTTACAGTGCAATATGTGTTCCTTTTCTGAGGCAAACCAAAGGTATATTTCTCAAGGTTCTGCTGCTAACAGCAGCGTTGATGGAGGATTTTTTATACATTTGTAATAGATAGAAATAAACCAGAAAAAAAGAAGAAAAAAAAGTGGTGGAGGAAAAGGTGAACACTGCAAGAATACTCAAAAGGGCTGAGAGTTGCAAACGCCAAGAATGGCTTTGCATAGTAAATGGAATAGAACAGCTCTGAACTATAGCTTACTTTTCCTGGTTTGGTCTGACAGAATGATTGAATGCTTTTGTACAAAAATCAGAGCCTTAAAAACAAGGATTTGGTGAGATTGTAAAATGGTGTGCCACTTTGGCAAAACAGTTTGGTGGTTGGTCAAAATGCAAAACATTGTTACTCTGTTACTTAACAATTCTACCCTTAGGAATATATCCTCAAACTACTGAAAATGTGCTCCTATGAAACATGTACATGAAAGTTTACAGCAGTGTGTTGCTAATAGTAAAAAAGTTAAAACAACTCAAATAGCTATCAAATACTGGAGAGAAATAAAATGTGGCTTATTCATACAATAGAATATTATTAAGACATAAAAATGAATGAGAAACTGACAGATTAAATGACTTTGATGAACCTTCATAATTTCATTTGTAGATCTTTCCATTTCTAATTTATAAATACATTTGGGGTTATAAATTATAAATGTACTGCCTCCTGTCAACATTGTATACTTCTATTTGATGATTTCTGTGTCAAACATTATATGGAAATGTTTCCAAGTATTTTCTGTATTAACTGTGAATGAATAGAACAAAATAAATTGCCTGTGATGGAAAAAAAATAATAAGCCTGAGCTACCAGGTGAGCATTTATAATTAAAAATAAATAAATAAATAAATAAATAAATAAATAAATAAATAAATAAATAAATGAATAAATAAATAAATAAAAAAGCAATGTGGCATCTTGTGATTTCTCCTGTGACGTTCTCCAGGAAGAGTTTCCAAAGACTTCAGCTCTAGTCCAGAGTCTCAGAAACTGCACCTGGACAGGTGCAGACACTCACTCTATTTGAGGGTAGATATGGATGTACTTGTCCCCTCTCAACGCCAGTCAATGCCCCTCTATTACGATCAATCCACGTGAGTCTATTAAGTGAATAACAGAATCTATTAAGATATAAAATGAGGAAATACACTCACGATTACAGAACAGAGTAGACAGCAGAAGTCATCCTCTGATCTGACCGGCAGCTAATCCACCTGGCAGGTAGGAGCAGGGAGCAGAGGCATGTATGTGGTGACATACAATGGCAGGAAGCACCACCTCCTTTGGTCCACATAGCCCAAGGTCATGGGCAAAGCAAATACCACTAAGCCCCTCAGCTCTTAAAAGAGGCCAAGAAAACTCGCTGCCTTGACTTGCTTTCACGCGTGGTGAGCTGATACTGGAACAGACTAGGAACCCACTGAGGCCTGGAAGGTACTCCATAGAATCACTTGCCAAGCATGGGGTCTTTGGAGGGGACTATTAATAATGAGCCAGGTCCTGGTAGGACCTTGGTGGAATCTGCTCGTTCCAGGTCTCGACAAGCCTCTCTCCCTCAGCACTAGCGAGCCTTCACAGATCCCGAACCCTCCGCCAAACTTCGGCTCCCACCAGAGTGCCCTGAGAGGCTGGGTGGCATGGGGCGTGGTGAAGGCAGAGGTGATGATGTTCATACAAGGAATGGAGCAAGGAGGTGTTGATTAGGATTAGATGTAAAACGAAGGCGTAAACGCAGGGTGAAATGTGAGATGGGGCAAACGTGGAATTCGGGGTACCTGGCAGGCACAGGGAAGGCTGGGTGGAGGTGGGCGCCGGCCTGGTTTGTCTCAGCTTGTTCTGGGCCTCCTCAGATTTCTCAGATTTCCCTCCACCCTCTCCTCGGGGGTTCACTGTCCTTGTTGCCTGGGCTTAGGTATCGGCTCTGCCACTCACTGTTTGCAAGCCCTGGGAGATTTGCTTCTCTGAGCCTCTGTCCCCCTGACTAAAATGTAGGTACATTGACAGAGCAGACGCCCCATGGGACTGTGGTAAAGGTCAAATAAGTCGACCTACAAAGCACTCAGTATAATAGGGTCTTATTAGGTGCTTAATAATTGCATCGAGTCTTTCAGTCTAATCCATGTAACCATCACCATGATCCACTTCTAGAACATTTTCATCATCCCAGACAGAACCAGTGTCCCCACTAATCACCAACGGTCCCATCCTGTCCTCCCTGCCCCCTGTGTGTACTGCTCTCTAGCCTGGCTTCCTCCGCTAACCAGGTCCCTCTCCAAAGACTACACTCAACTGCCTTCTTTTCCCTTCAGGCAGCTTGGGGGCCTGTGCTGGTTAGGTCTGTGTCAACTCGACATAAGCTAGACTCATCTTGGGATAGGGAATATCAGCTGAGAAAATACCTCTGTAAGACTGGCCTGTAGGCAAGTCTGTGGGGCATTTTCTGATGTTGAAGGGCCCAGCCCCCTGTGGGCTGCACCCCTTCTGGGCAGGTGGTCCTGAGGTACATAAGAAAGCAAACTTAGCAAGCCATGGAGAGGCAAGCCATAGCTAGTAAGCAGCACTCCTCTGTGGCCTCTGCATCGGTTTCGGCCTTGAGTTCATGCTGTGACTTCATGCGATGGACTGGGACCCGGAAGTTGTACGCTACAATAAAACCCTTCCGTCCTCCAAGCTGCTTTTGGACCCAGCAATAAAAAGCAAAGTAGGGCAGTGTCCTCTACCCTTTGGCTTTGCTTCACATACATGTCAGCTCTTTCCTGCGCTCTGGATACCACCTACCTTGCTTATATCCACTCAAGACGGCTTAGGGGATTGGGACATTTCTACAAACTATTGCATAGAAGTCTTTTCCTGCAGGGGCAACGGGTGGGCAGAAGGGACCTGGAACTAGCCCATTGGTGGAGCGACTCTGGTTGTCTTCGGATTAGGCACCTGAGCTGGGTAAGCCTTCTGCTGCTCTGTTGTTTGTATTCTCTTTGTTCGATTCATTGGTTTTTCTCCGAGTTTATTTTTGGAGAATTCCAGCCTGTCTGGACTCCACTAAAGGGGACAGCAGGGGTGCAGCCCACACCTGGGCAGGAGACCAAGGCAGACAAGGGGACTTGGTGGCAGGGAGAAAGCTGAGTGGTGTCATGAGGACAGCGAGCGGAGGGGACAGGGAGGGATCAGCTACCAAGAGGTCACCTCCCCCTGGAAGGCCTCGCTCTGGAGCTCTTCAGTGAGTGAAAGAAAGATTTGTTTATTCAAAGATGAAGTTTCCCCTGTGTCTACTCTAGGGCCCTGGTCTGGCAGAAGGGAGTTTTTCTGAGCTTGGAGGGATGGGAAAGAACTGAGGTCCCCTGCCCCATCTGGGGAGGAGCACAGAGGGAGCCACTAAGGAGGGTGTGAAGGGCAAGGTAAGGGGGGACCACACCATGGTGGAGGGGAGCGGAAGGGAAGGTGGCCAGTTTGGTAATGCTAATGTCTCTAACTTGAGGGCAACCTTTGCTTTTGACTTTTCATTCCTATTACTTCCTTTGGTTCTTTTTTTTTTTTTTTTAAATATTTCCCATCACGCTAGTCAGGAAAAGATACTTCCTTCAGAGACTTACACTGCTGTCGCCTGGGCTGGACACTTAAGACCTAGGCAGAGCCCCTCAGTTCCCTGTGTGTCTGTTTAAGCTGGATTCTTGTGGAGATCTGAGGAGGAGGTGGGCGTCTGCCTTTGGGGATGACGGTAAGCGGTGATGTCTGGGTGTGTCTGACAGGGCCTTCCTGAGGACAGGGATGGATAACTCACCTCCACAGGCCAGGCTGCCCTGAAAGCAAACACCAGGTTGAGGGGGATGAAGGAGGAAGGGAAGGCTTCTGCTTCATCTGGCAGCTGAAAGTGAGAAGCCGATAAGGGTAAGAAGCTCTGTAACAGACCCCACGGTAATCGAGCCGCGCCTGGCATGAGCTCGCTGGAGAATGAGGCCACATCCGGCCTGTCAGGACCTGCCGGGGAAATGAGGAGTGTGGCAGTTCAGGACTAACACAGTTCCCAAAGCCCTTGCAGTTGGAACACGGAGAGTCCACTCTTCAAGGTGGGACTAGTTCTCAACTTCCAGGGTGAGGGCAAGAACATCCAAGTCCACCTCTTCCTGGCCCCAGCTTGGCCAGAAATGCATCTTTTCCCAAGGTAACATCCTTGGGATCTGCAGCCTGGGCTTTTTGCTAGCTCAGACATTGCTTTTGAGAGCTCTGTGGGCCCCTAAGCATCAACAGACCCAACAGTGGTCTTGCATATACTTAGCAAATGCCAGGCCTTGTTCTGAGAGCCTGCATCTAACTCATTTCATTAAATCTGCACACAGCTCGACCAGACAGGACAGGAATTTTGTGCCTCTCACACACGGGAAGACTGAGGCACGAGAGAAGCAGAGTCATGAGGCAAGCACAGACTCCTAGCTCCAGGGTAGTGCCCTTGACTGCTGACGGCACTTTCCTATGCTCCATAGCACTAGGCAGAGTGGAGATTCGGCCTGCATTGTCCACTAAGGGAATCATAAGCCTCGGAGATGGGGTTTGTAAGGGTTCCATAGAGCAACTGATAGCAAGTCATCAGAATGGACAGCGAGGCCTGGAGAGATTACCCGGGGCCACATAGCTAGAAAAGAAAATGACAAGAATATGATTCACATTCTCCTGACAGGATCTTTTCAGTGTGTGTGTGTGTGTGTGTGTGTGTGTGTGTGTGTGTGTGTGTGTGTTTCCTTCCTCTAAGAAGATAAAGCTGTGCCACACTTCTCCCGGCTCCCACTGCAGCTGAGGCTGGGGTAGTGGGTGACATGTTGTCTACTGACACTTTCCTGCGGGGGAGGGAACTGTGGCGACTGGGTCCCAAGTCCCTGCCCTGTCCCTGCCCTGGATTTGTCTCCTAGACACTTGTCCACCTGATAAAGAGGGTTGAGGAGAGCTGGGGAGACCTTGTGCCCTCCCTGAGCTGAGGGCTGAGGACCCTTTCCACCAGGGGACCCTTTGAGGCATGGCTCATTTTTGGCTTTTTCCAGAGCCAGCTTGGGTTGGATGGGCCCATGTGCCCAGCAGGGATCTGTAGGGGAGAGTTGGGCCTGGCCAGGTTCCCTCCAGAAGTGAGAGTGCTCTGTCAGAAAGTGGCTGCAGGAAGGGGCCAGGATGGACATCATCCTCTGTGTTTTCTTTCTAGGGGTTTCTTTAATTTACCTGCTCTGGCCCAGTGTCTGATCCCTGGAGAATGAGGACTGTTTGGTTACGTAGTTTAGAGACTGCACTTGCCCCCTGCAGTGTGTCTATGATCTTCTTTCTGGCCACAGCCCACCAGCTCTACTGGCAGACTGGAAAGAGCATGTTGGCTGCTGGAACAGGAGGCCCACGCTTTGGTCTGTGCGTGATTACAGAAGTCTGGGATCATTCCTGATCCAGAATAGGCCCAAGTCCCTCTGTCTAAGAACCCAACATGGCACCAAGAGACACAAGGTGGTTTGCCTTCTTCAGCACCATCTTTTTCTATTAATGTTTTTATATTGTGGTAAAATGAGTAACACGAAATCTAACTTCTGAACAAATTTAGTCTTCCATATACATTGCTGTGCAGTAGCTATTGAGAACTCTCTTCTTGCATAACTGAAACTGTATTCTCACTGAACAGTAGCTCCCTGGGTCATCCACCTCCTAGTCTCCGGCCATCACTTTTTGCTTCTGGATGTCAAACTCAGATTCCTCTCTGTGCCTGGCTTATTTCACTTAGCACAATGTCTTCAAGTCTTCAAGCTTCATCCACACTGTAGCATGGGACGTGACTCCCTTCTTTCTAGAGGCTGAATGGATTCTGAACACATATATTGCTCCTTTGTCCGTTCCTCTGTGGACCCAGAGTCATTTCTACCTCTCATCCATTTCTGGGAACAGCGCTATCGTGAACATGGGGGTGCAGATGTTTCTGTGAGGTCATGCTTTCTTTTGGATAAACTCCCAGAAGGGGATAGCTGGACCCTGTGGTAGTCCTTCATTTAACTTTCTGAAGTGCTGCCATTCCTCTTGTTAGAGCAGCTGCGCTTTCATTCCCACCCGTGGGGCTCCGGGTTCTGATTGCTCCACATCTTCACCGGCATTTGTTTTTTTCCATTTCTATGGTTGTATGTTTTAAACAATGTCTATCTTAGCAGGTGATATCACGTGATAGCTCATGTGGTCCTGATTTTCCCCATGACTAGTGATTATAGGATTTTTTTTTCTTATAACTGGTAGTTATTTGTATGTTTTCTTTGGAGAAATATTGAGTGAAGTTCCTTGCAAAATCAGCGTATTAATGTTGTTGAGTCGCAGGACCTCCTTACACATTTTGGGTTAATTAACCCCGTATTAGACATACAGTTTGAAAAGATTTTCTGCTGTTGTACAGATTGCCTCATTATCCAACGTCGTGAAGTTATTTTTGTTTGTTTGCTTATATTTCCTTCCAGCAGATTCTTGGCTTCAGGCAGGTCCTGTGTTTAAGGGTTTAAACCATTTAGGTTGGTTTTTGTGTACAGTATAGCATAAAGGTCCTGTAACTAATTGTGTGTGTGTGTGTGTGTGTGTGTGTGTGTGTGTGACAATCCAGGCTTCCCTACACCCTCTGGTAAGCAGTCACTTTTGTCATAGTGTAGCCTTTGGGATCTTCGTTGAAGATCATTTGTCTCTGTGTGAACTCCGTCCTGGGTTCTCTGTTCTGTTCTATTGAGCCAAATGTGTTCCTCCCTTCCACACCACCATAACGTTTGGGTCTCTGTAGCTTTGAAATATGATTTGAAGTCAAGTGTGAGAGTAAAAGCTCCAGTCTTCTTTCTGAGACTGTCTCCCAAGCTTGCTCCAATTTGTTTTTTCTCTCAGGTTTCCCACTTAGGCTACGGTTTGCTTGCCCATGGTTAGCACAGTCATTGGGAGAAGCAGATGACTGGCCAACGGCTCCAGGGCTGGCTGAGTTTTCATTCCAGGAGTGGGGAGCATGCTCCTATGGCTAATCCCACCCAACTTAATCTTGCTCAACTTCCTCCTTCTCCTCACATCTCTTCACCTGTGTATCTCCTTCTCTTGGAGAGCCTCAGGAAAAAGAAAGAAGAAATCTCTTCTAAAAAGAAGTGTAAGGAAGCCACCTCTAGTTCCAGCTGTTGGCCTTGGCCTTGAGCTTCTCCAGCCTGCCATGGGGGTCTTTCTTTACCTTGTTGCCTGAACTGTAATGCAAACAGAACATCAAAAATTATAAACTCCTCACTACCAAATACTATCTTAGGCCTCATTTTATCATGCTTCCTTGAGTTGTCCTCATAAAATAATAGAAAAGGGAATGTGGGCTTCAGTGTGTGCAAGGCTGGCTGGAGAGGGCAGGGCAGGGCAGACCTAATGCATGAGAGGCTGGAGACTCTGAGCTACCTCTGGAGAATATGGCCCCTACCTCACTGCAGTCCCCCCGTTGAGTTTAAAGACAAAAGAAAGCAGCAAGCAAAAGCACCCTGTGCTGGTCCAAGCCAGACATTCCTGCAGGGTGGGTTTGAGCTTGAGGGGACTTGTTTGCAACCCCAAAGAATAGTGTGAGGGGATGTAGGAGAAAGGGGCCTTGCTATTCGGACACTGATAAGGACTGGGATGGGGAAAAAATCCTGAAGATGCCCAGGGCCTGGCATGACCTCTACAGGGTAAGAGGATGTAGAGAAAGAAGGTTGGGCTAATGACAATGTCTTGGCCTTGATTAAGAATTTTTGCCAAATTCTGGCCTCAGAAACTTACCTGAGTATGATAGAGCTTGGAGCTCAAGGCAGAAAAATCAAGCATTCTCCTCAGCTTTCCTGGATTAACTGTAACAGTGAACAGAACATGCTTTGAATCAGAATTTCACCATTTGGAAAGCTCAAGAAATGAGTGGATCTAGGCAGAATCTTAGAATTAAATATTAGTGAGTGTCATAATACGTGTGTGTGTGTGTGTGTGTGTGTGTGTGTGTGTATGTGTGTGTGTGTGTTGTAGATGATTATGTACCTCACCATTTATGAGATCATCTTGCCCAAAAGAATCAGATCCAAAGTGGACCTAGCCTATAGATCCAGTGTATAGGAAAGAAAAGGAAACACACTGATAGCAACTGGGGATGTAAGCTTTGAAGTCTTAATGGTGAGAATCTTTTTTTAATTAATTAATTAATTATGTCTACATTGTTCTGCCTACATGCATGCTTACAGGCCAGAAGAGGGCACCAGATCTCATTATGGATGGTTGTGAGCCACCATGTGGTTGCTGGGAATTGAACTCAGGACCTCTGGAAGAACAGCCAGTGCTCTTAACCGCTGAGCCATCTCTCCAGCCCAATGGTGGGAATCTTTACAGATGAACCCACAAATAAATAAACACAAAGGAAAGAAGTAGGGTGGAGGAGATAGCTAAACCATCAGGGGGTCCTGTTCTTTTCTTTAGAACCAAGCCTTGGTGGGCTGGGGTGATAGTGTAAGCGGTAAAGTGGTAGCCTTGCAAATATGAGGATGTGAGTTTAATTCCCCAGGAGGGAAGAAGAAACCAGGCTGTGGTGGCTGCACTTTTATTCCCAGCACTGGGGAGGTGGAGACGGGTGGGTCCCTGGGGCTCTACCACCGGCCAACCTGACCTACTTGTTGAGCTGCCGGCCAATGAGGCTCTGCCTCAAGAGAGTGGAGGGACGGCATATAAGTACCAATGCCTAAGGCTGTCTTCAGGCTTCCATATGCACACTTACACTCACACACACACTCCGAGAGGAGGGGGAAGGGGAGAGAGAGAGAGAGAGAGAGAGAGAGAGAGAGAGAGAGAGAACCCAAGATCAGTTCCTACTACCCACATGGTGATTCACAACCATCCATAAATTCAGTTCCAGGGGACCCAACACCTTCTCTGACCTCTGAAGGCTACAGGAACACAGGTGATGCTGTAGCAGGCTTTCTCAGACCACCACCTCATGATATGGAGGCTTATTATTAATTATGAATGATCGACCTTTTCTTATGTTCATCCCACTAGCTCCCAGAATGTAATTTAACTTGTTTCTCTTCATCTCCGTTTTACCTCAGGGTTTTTTACCTTTCCTTCATTCCGTGGGTCCTACTTTTTCCTGCTTCTTCCGAGTCTGACTGGCTGGTGTCTCCTCCTCCTTCTTCTTTCATTCTCTGCTCCCTCCTTTCGAGTCTAGATTCATCCTACTACTACTTAGTCTCTCTACCCGCCAGCCCTGCCTATCCCTCCTCTGCCTAGCTATTGGCCATTCAGCATCTTTACATTGTTAAACAAATGCAGCATAAGCAAATGCAACACATCTTTATATAGTTAAAGTAGTATTCCACAACGTGGTGCACATACATACTTGCAGACAAAACACAAATACACATAAAAATGAAACAAATAAACCTAAAAGAATAATTAAGTAAGACAGTCTGGAGGTATAGTTCAGTGATATGGTGCTTGCCTGGGATGCACAGGCCCTGCAAAGGAAACCGAAACCACAACACTAAAGCCTGCGCATGGGAACCGGTAAATACTATAAAGGAAGGGAGGGGACGAGTGTGGTGGCGCACTCCTTTAATCCCAGCACTTGGGAGGAAGAGGTGGGTGAATTTCTCTGAGTTCGAGGCCAGCCTGGTCTACAAAGCAAGTTCCAGAACAGCCATGGCTAGACCGAGAAACCCTGTCTTGGAAACCAAAAGTAAATAAATAGTAAAGGAAAGAAGGGAAGTATTGTCACTAAGGGGTGACTTGTGGACAGAGAAGAGGGCTGTGGAGGGCAGGGCACACTTGGGGCATCTGGGGTGGCTGAGCCTTATTTCTCGATTTGGATGGAAGCTACAAGACTTTCCTTTTTTATAATTTATTGCACTATGAACTATTTTCTCTAATTAGACATTTTCTTGTATTTAGCATACAAAGTTTGTTTGTTTGTTTGATTTTTTTCTTTAACAATACGACTCCAATTCTTTTTCTAACCTCCTCTCACTAATTCGGAGCTTTTGGGATTCTCAGCTGACAACTTCTGGTTGTCTGGTTCTGAATCCCACCAGGCTCTCTCCTGTTCTCCTCGGACTCTCTCCTAAGCATTTCCTATCAATTGAGTGAATGGGATATTATGTTATAGAAACAAACAACCCCAATACCCTAGCACCCTGAAGCAAAGGGTTGCTCCTGGCTGGTGCTACCTATTGTATGGTAACTTGGTGAGGATTTCCTTGTCAGAGTCGATCAGAGAACTACATGTCCTCCTCGGATGGTCTCCCCTGTTATGTGTAACTTCTGCTCACCATCCATCAGCAGGGCTGATCCGCCCAGCCTCAAGGAGACTGCAGCCCTGTGAATATACTCCCAGATGTTTGGTAAATAATATTAATAAAGCACGCCTTGCTTTGCCAGCACTGACAGACATGCGTTTCAGCTTTGCCAACTAACTACTATCACTCCCAACAAGCTGCCCAGGTTGCAGCCACTGCAGTATATTAACTGCAATTGCACGACGTACCTGCGCTGCTGTGGTTTGAACCAAATGGTCAGAGACTGACACTGCACTGATCTGAAACCCACACCTATCCCTCTGTGAGAAGAAAGTCTGTGTTATAAATGTTAACCGTTTGCTTCGCCATCAGCATGCAGACCCTGAGGCGAACGGTGTCTGCGCACCAGAGCATGGCCAATTCCATCACTTCTTTCAGAGTCTTGTCTGTCATTGGTTGTGGCACGTCTGTTAGTTCTAGTACAGACAGCAAAATGTGGGCTGGTTAGACCACCTTGTCTCACAGTGATAAGCCGTATGAAGTTTTTTTTTTTTTTTTTTTAAATTAAAAAATGTAGCCGGGCGGTGGTGGTGCACACCTTTAATCCCAGCACTTGGGAGAGGCAGAGGCAGGTGGATCTCTGTGAGTTCGAGGCCAGCCTGGTCTCCAAAGCGAGTTCCAGGAAAGGCGCAAAAGCTACACAGAGAAACTCTGTCTTGAAACCCCCCCCCCAAAAAAAAATGTATATGATGTATACAACAAAGAAACCAATTGATGCCTGCTGATAAAGAAATTGGATGTGATTAGAAGACTTGGAAGCTGGGCGGCAGTGATGCATGCCTTTAGTCCCAGCACTCGGGAGGCAGAGCCAGGCAGATCTCTATGAGTTTGAGGCCAGCCTGATCTACAGAGTGAGATCCAGGACAGGCACCAAAACTACGCAGAGAAACCCTGTGTCGAAAAACTAAAAAAGAAAAAGAGAAAGAAAAACCAACCAAACAAACAAAAAGAAGACTTGGAAATGGGGATAACAAAGCAAAATTCAGATGAAACAGACGTGGGTGAAGGTGTAGTCCCAGCCACATTGGAAGAGTCCAATAACTGTAACAAACAAGATGCCATTACCTCAACATCCCTCAGTTTACATCACCGTGGGAGTAGAAATCGGAGGTCAAAATGGAGTGATTTCTTCTACTTTGGGTCAGCAACTGGTATTTAAAAACATGAATTAGTTTGACCGGTGAAATCAGCGACTACCCTGAAAGAAAACAGTGCTGATGAGCAGATGAAGGAAGAACCTTGTTAACCAAAGCTGGCTCCATAGTTTCAGAAGTGGTGGATTGGTGGGTGTCGAGTACAGGCGACCACAGATCCCAGAAAAATGAAGTGGCCCCCCAAAAAGCGAAGCCAGCAGAAGACTGTAGCTCAGTGACTCCTTTGAGGGAATTTATGGCACCCAAGAGCCAAAACTAGAATTCAGAGGCTGATCCAGACTTGCAGCAAAGCATGGCCATTCCGTGGGGCAAGAGAGAAGCTTGCTTTCGGTACTGTGGTGTACGCTGTGAGGAAGAAGACGAGGGCTGTTCAAACTAGCTTTGATACGCTTTTTACACAGAAATAAAACCCTTTAATTATCAGTGTTTCTAATGTTTTAAGTTATAGGCTAATAAAATCATCATTATTTTTACTAATTTTTCATTTCCCTCTGCATTTATAACCAACAGCAAGGGGTTTTTTAATGTTTTGACAAAAACTTTTAAAGGTCACAGGGCAATTGTGATTTCCCCTCCCGATTATTAAGGTTGCTTTGTATGGTTTCAATTACCCAGTCACTTTTATGGTCCCTGCACTTCTATGCCAAGCAAGATCTGCCTGTGTACAGACCTGGCTCAGGTAGAGTTACATTACAATTTCCCTACAGCTGTTTGTGACAACTCAGTGTATGAGGAAACTTCTGGGGGGAAAAATTGAGCCATTATGATGGGTAGACATAAGAGTTCCTGATACAATTGGAGGCTCTTAGAATGAGCTTTGTAGGTAAACTGAGGCAGACTACACCCAAACAGGGTCTACTCTTCTGCTTAGGGAAGGTACTGGACAAGATGAATGTCCTTCTTTATTTCACGAGCTATCAATATCTGAAGAAAGAGTCGAAATATAGAGGCAAATCCTAGGCTAGGTGAGCATCCAGGCTGCCTTCCTCGGCTGTCTGGGCCCATGGCAGTGGTGATGTACTTAGAGGTCATCTGATGCCCATGAACTATAGGACTGTGCAGTTAAAGAGGTGTGGGATGAGGAGGAGGCCATCAACACCAGGTTAGGAGGTTATGAGCAACATCTCAAAGGAGGTTAAGAGCAGGGCTGAGCTACAGTTTGATCAAGTGAGGGTGGGTTGGCTCCCTAAGGTCATACAGATATCCTGGGGAGGAAGGCAGATTGGGCCAGCCCAGAAAGCCTTCAAGGATGCTGAGGCCTCAAAGTTATGTTTCTAAAGAGTTCCAAACTCGGGAAATTCAGATTATGTCAATATGATCTCATTTCTCCTCACCGTCAATGACGCCTAGGGACATGAGGGTGTCCTGTGTAATTTATTGTTCAAACTTGGGAGATTTGGAAGTAAAAGGCACTGTTATAGGCAATGAAATATTTTAGTAACTAAAGTCACTGACTGTCCCAGGAAAACCAGACTACAGTTAGGTGTAGACAGAATCCAGGTAAGTATACACTAGCGATAAAAATCAGAGTGAGTAGAAGGAAATGAATTTTCCCCAGTTGGTATCCCATGCTGAGTTTCCTGGGGTGGAGACTAGTGTGCAGGACATTTATGAGGGAACATCCCTAACAGTCCCAACTGGGAGGGAGGGGTCCCACACGGAGCTGCTGGTCAGCATGCTCTCCCGTCAGTGGTCTCCGCTGACCTCATAGGGCACTCTGGGGCCAAGTGATCTGCAGAGTTGTCCCAAGTTGGGGTAAGATCATCGGCTTCTATTCTCGACAGCCACTGCCTTTGGATGTAGCTGTCCCTGAGAGCTGTCCAGCTGGCAGCTGACTTGTGATGAGTGCTGCTGACCTCTGCAGTGCTCACACTGGCCTGAAAAGGATAAGGGAGGCACCCCACAAGCTCCCTACACTAAGGGAGAGGAGAGACTGAATATCTATAAACATCCGGGTCTTAAAGTGAGTCTTTCTGCATCTGTTTGGAAAAAGAGCTGCGAGTCTATAAAATTAACACAGGAAGCTTGTTTGCAAAGACACACACACACACACACACACACACACACACCACACACACACACACACACACACACACACACACACACGCACGCACGCGCGCACGCACGCGCAAAAAAAGGGCAACTTAGTCTATTAAAACATAACACCAGACTTCTTGATATTGTTGGGATTTATTTTTCCTTAAGGTAAATTTCTACCAAGTTCTACTTAGTAGCGTTTGCATTTAAGGTATCTTTGTGAGACTTGCTGCAGCCCAGGTACAGCCCAGCTGGATGCACCATCAGGTGACCGCCCACTTAATTCTCATCACAAACCTGTCAAGTGAGACACAGCAGTCAAGGCAGCAAGGATTCCCCCACGGACAGACAACTGGTTCAAACAGTGGTGCCAGGATTTGGACCCCAAATATGGTGTCGGTGCATCCCTGATTTTTATCTGTTTGCTCGCTTGCTTGTGTTCAGTCGTGAGGACTGAGGAACTCACACCTGCTAGGCCAGTGCTCCAACACTTCAACTGTATCCCCAGCCTACAAAATAGAGAGAAAAGAAAACTCTTTTGTTTTGAGACAAGGTCTCTCTAAGTTATCCCAAGCAGCCTTGCATTGGAGATCTCCTGTTTCCGCCTCCGTGTAGCTGGGATTGCAGGCCTGTGCCACCAGGCCACAGTGACACTCTGCCTTTAGCCTTTATGCTATGGTTCTTTCCAGTCCTCCATTCAGATGGCTTGACACTGTATTACTGCAATAAAATTTAACGAGTTCTTATGGAGCTCCTATCCATTGCCTGTGTTCAATAATTGAAGAAAATAAAAATCCCTTCTCTGGCATGATGCAAAGGATGATGATGATGATGATGATGATGATGATGATGATGATAGCAATATCTAACACGTATTGAACTCTTACTACGTGCTAGGCTCTATCCTGATGGCTTTCCATGCATCATATCCTTTAGCCAGGCACAAAACTTATGATCGCCCTGAAGGAGACTCTGATCTATTGAGAATCAAAACGGAACGGTTACACAACCACACTTAAGACACTATTGGAAACCCTTTTGTATGAGACAGAGTGTTGCTGGACGGATGATCGGTGAATGACAGGCTGGGCTCAGAACTGGGAGACTCGAGCCTTGAAAAAAAATAAGCCCCTTTTGTAAGTTTAAAAAAACCCAATAAAATAAAAAAAAAAATACAAGAAAGGTCATATTTTCCCATTTTGATTAGTTTAGTATTCTGACACATGCCCTGCTTATATGAAATCTACCAAGGTTCACAGTATGGATAATCTAGCCATGGAGAAAGACCGGTTTATCATGAACCTGTAGAGTTGGAAAGCATCATGGGTCTTGAAGACAGTAGGGTGGGCTGACAGGCGCCCAGATGGTTAGCAGTGGGAATCTAGTAACAGTGGCCTTGCAGAGACCTATAGAATGTTGTGCAAGAGAGTAGCTAGTGTGAGCAGACAGATTTTAAAGGCCTCAAATCTTGGTCATTATTGGGTAGTAATATGTCCCATGAGCCTTCAGAATCTATGGCAGGTGACTGCAATGCTGTTCCCGCCTTTGGAATGCTTTCCCTAAATCTGAATGCCACCCAGCTAACGGTCCTCAAAGCCATGCTGAGCAGAAGCTCCAAGCAGTGAGTGAACTCCGGGCTGTCCCTTGTGGAAGCTTATCTGTAGTGTGGCTCTGATTCTACAGTTGCTGCAAACGCATCCATGGTCCTCGTCATGCATGGCTCAGCTGCAATGCTAAGGAAATTTACCTACCAGGTAGAGATTCTGAGCATCTGCCCTGAGTTGGAGGCTGGCCCTAAGGGGGCTCGGCCTCCCTATTCTTGTCAAGAGCATCCCATCATGTAGGAGGGCTCCAGCCACTCTGCTTCCGTGTCCCCCCCCCCCCGCCCCGTCTTCTGCCAAATAGTTAAGGCATTTTATTCCACAAACACATTAATAAGTATGATCTCACGGCTTGCTGAGGCAGAAGAGTGGCAGGACCTCACAGGAATCAGCGTCACTGTGGTTTCACGGGCCAGAAGGCCGGGAGCTTAGCCCTAGAATCAGCAACAGCATGTAGACCCCAGTTCTCAAGGCTGTGCCCCAGCTCTTTCTCCCAGCGATGATGGGAGATGCTTCGCAGGTCACCTAGTCCAGTTCCGGCAGCTGTCCTATTAATTTCCGGGTTGCTGATGGCTGTGTTCTTTTTCTGAAGGAAATTTTCAAGCACAGTTTGGTTTTTTGTTTTGTTTTGTTTTGTTTCCATCTCTGTCTCATTCACTGGGGTCAAATCCTCTGGCTCCTCCCTTTGGTGGGAGGAGCTACCCCAACCTGACTGACAGCAAGATGGAAAAGTTTTGTGGAACTTTTGGCCAGGCACTAGTAAGAGAAACATGCAGCTAGAAAGGCTCTGGAACCCAGGCAACTGTCTCCTGACCACCTGTAGGCTTCCACGTGAATTCTTCCTTGAGTTTGGATCCCACTGTCTGGTTTCACCTTATGTTCCTGTCCATCAAACCTGGCCCAGCCCCTTCCATGAAGCTCCTCCAGGCTGCAGTGCCCTGACCCTACTCACACAGTGGTCGTGGTGTAAGAAGCACAATCCAAGGTTTAACTACACAGCCCCCCATGCCTCGCTACAGGCCTTCTGCCTCTGAGCAGGTAGCAAGTCTGCTGGAAGCAAAAAGTATCTCTTCCCAGTGCATGGTTCAGTCAAGTGTTAGCAAGTGAAATATAACTGAGTAAAAGGTAGACAGGCAATCCTTTCCCAGGGTGGTCTAGGGCCAAATACCAAGATGGAAGCCGTGAATTTATTGGGTCCTTTGCAGAGCCTGGGAAGGACAGCAGCAGCTTCCACAAATCTCATGTGTGGGAGCTTGGAGGACATTCAACAGACACTTTCAATATTTTCAGGGGTTGCAAGTTTGACCAGCAGGAGGTAGCCTGGGCTATATTTTCACCTTCCCCAGGCAAAACTTGCCATGGCCTCAATTTGCCAAAGAGCTCTTCTTAGTCTGGGCAAGCTATTGTAGCAGAATACCACAAACTAGGTTGATGAAAAACAGCAGAAACATTTCTCATAATCCCGGAGGCTGCAGAGTCCCTGATGAAGGTACTGGTATGTTTGGTGTCTGGTGTCCACCTGGTTCGTAGACTGTGCCTCTCCATGTGACCTCACATGGTAGAAAAGATAAGGGATCTTTCTCAGGCCCTTTCTAGAGAAACACTAATCCCTTGGATGAAGGGAGAAGGTGGAAAGGAAGAGAAGAAATGAGATTTCAGTATATGATCCCGGCAGGAGCACAATTATTCAGAGCATGCCAGGCAGTAAGTGATGAACCTGACCTTGGCCATCCAAGTTCTCTAGCTGGCCTGGCGGCATTCCTACAGACACAGTATGCTCTTGCTTACTTTTTCAAAAGCAAGTGAATGTGCAAAGGAGTAGAAAGAAATTAGGCAAGCCTTTCTTCCCAGGAGAGAAAAAAATTGAAATGCCTTCTTCTTGAGCATCTGACTCAGAAGGAAGAGAGACACTATGCCTGGGAACTTATGGTCTTCCGGCCTTGCCAGTCACAGTATGGTCCATGTGTGGGCAGCATCGGCATTACTTCGAAGTTTGGAGTCCCAGCTCTTAGCCCCAGATCTATTGAGGCAAAGCCTTAATTTTTTAAAATAAATAAATAAATAAATAAATAAATAAATAAATAAATAAATAAATAGCATACGCCTTTAATTCCAACACTCCTGAGGCAGAGGCAGGCAGGATGTCTGTGAGTACAAGGCCAGCCTGGTCTCCATGACAACTTCCAGGCCAGCTAAGGGCTACATAGTGAGATTATATCTTGGCGAGGAAGGGCAGAGAATTCGACCTTGGCTACATACCAATTCAGAGCTTTAGTCCAGTTCTTCTGTTCCCTCTGAGCCTGGCCAACTCCTCCAATGGAGACATCCTCTTTTCCAGGAGAGCTTCTCTGAACCCTATATGTTGGCTAGCTCCAAGCACATCTTTAACCGATGTTTTGGCATAATGATTTCACTTACAGATCAGTCATTATAGACTATATGATGCTTAATCTTAATTACCAGCTTGATGTGATTTAGAATCCTAGAATCACTTAAGAGATGCAGCTCTCAGTATGTTCGTGAGCACATTTCTAGAAAGGTTTAACTGAGGAAGATCCACGGGCTGGTGTCCTGTACTGAATGATAATTTAAAATAAGGTGAAAGCAAGCTGAGCATCCGTATTCATCTCTGACTCTGGGCTCTAGAGGAAATGTGACCAGCTGATTCATGCTCCCGTCACTGCGTTCTCCCCAGCATGGTGGATTGTACCTTCGGACCATGAGCCAAATAAAATGTCTTCTTCTCCTCTTTCTCCTTCTCCTCTTCTTCTTTTTCCTTCTTCTTCTCATTCTTTCCATCCTTCCTTTTTTAAATTATGTGTATTGTGTAAGTATGAATATGTGAGTACAGATGCTCACCGAGGACAGTGGGAAAAGCCTTAATTTTAAGAAGATTTGTATGTGCTGCCTTAGGGAACACAGAAGATACTGTTGCCATCTGAGGTCTGGAGTTTAGAAATACAAATAGAAAATACTCAGAATGGCATCTAATTGAAAGCTACTATGAGTTTTGTCCTGAGTTTGACATGGTGGGGAAGAAGGAGGGAGAGCAGATCCAGCTGGTCAGGGCCCACACTGCCTGAGTTCAAAAGCCAAACCCCATCCGTGCCTCCAAGAACTACCCTGACCAGGGGGCAGGCTCTTGCCTAACTGTATTCACTGGAGGATCGTCACACGGACAGCCCTTGCTTGCAGCAGAAACAAGTCATCAAGATTAGGCTAGCACGCTTCGGGGGAGACAGCCTGTCGTAACCTCCGTCATAACATTTTTCTTTGGTGATGAAGCATTGCTGGGTTTGTTGAAAGCTGGGCGTCACTGAAGCTCCCGCACTCGGGCTGCCCCAGATCCTGGAGGAGGCTACAGCTGAAGGCGTCCCGGACTGATTAGTCCCAAGGCAGCGGTGTTACTGAAGTCTGCCCCATGCGTGGCAGCTTGCAACTGAAGCATAATTCATTCTAGAGCACTGTGCATGCAACCGTAGATTCTGGAGACAGACTTCCCTCAGTTCACTTCTAGACTCGGCCCCTCCCAGGCTGTGCGACTTGTGTAGCCATAAATTTTAAAGCTATTAATGACATGTTGCTCAGCTTGTCACGAAGCTTCCTGCTTCATTTAGGTCAAGGCCAGTTTATCTTTTCTTTCATGGATTATGTTTTTAGTGCCACAGTTGAACAAAATCTTTGCCAAGTTCATAAAAGGTTTCCCCCATGTCTCCTTCTACATACTGTACACTTCATTTATATTTACATCTATCCTCCATCTTCAATTTTGACGATGCTCCAGGCAAAGAGAGTGACAGCAGAGTCTCTTGCTCTCCCTTCCTTCCGTCAAATTTGTAAGCATTCTTGTCACTTATAAGCTAGTCTTTACATTTCATTTTCTAAATGTTTACTGACTAATCTATAAAATACACAGTTAATTTTTATATTCATCTTGTAACATAAGACCCTAATAAAACCATTTCCTAGGTCTTGTGGTGATTTTATAGAATCCTTAAGCTGTTGCTCCAAAAGAAATCATATCATCTACAAATAAAAACACCTGTACTTTCTGGTCTTTAAATGATTCTCAACCTGAGGGTCATGACCCCTACAGGGTTGAATATCAGATATACTACATAGTAGATATTTACATTAGGATTCATAACAGTAGCAAAGCAAAATTACAGCTATGAAGTAGATGAAAGTAGTTGTATGGTTGGGGGTCACAACATGAGAAACGATTAAAGGGTTGCAGCATTAGGAAGGTTGAGAACTGCTGTTTTAGAACAATGGCTAAGCATGCCAGTACAACAGGGAAGAGACGTGACGAGGGAGCCCTCTTGCTTTATTTCCAAGCCTGCAAGGAAAATTGTGTTCAGTGTTATATCATTTAAGATTACCTTTATTAGGTTAAAGTTCTTTGCTTTTATCTTAAATACATGTTCGTCAAACAGCTTTTCTGTACGTGTTGAAATGATTGCATGGCAGTCTTCCCTCCTTCTGTTACTATAGTGAATTACATTGGTTGGCTTTTTGAATATTAAACCAACCTTGCATTCATTGGGTAAATCCTTTTGAATTGTGATATATTATTATTTTTAATATATTACTGGATTTAATCTACTTACACTGTTAATGTTTTGCTATTTATGTTCATGACAGGGGTTAGCTTGACATCTCCCTGTTTTAAAAATAACATCTCTGTTATATTTAGGTACTAGAATATTGATTGTACCATAAACTGAATTGCAAAGTATATCCTGTTTGGCTCCATTTTTTTAAAAAGAGAGTTTGTATACATTTGGTATTATTTCTTGTTTGAATAGTTGATAAAGTTTAGAGTCCAGAATTCAAGTTTTCTGTTTCATTTTGTGCAAGTATTAGTATTATACATATATATTTAAATGTCTCCATTTTGTAAGTTTTGTGGAAATTACTGGTATAAAGTTCTTTGTGGTATTCTTAAGTTCTCTATTGTTTTAAGATCTGTAAAAGTCTATAGTGATGACTCCTCTTTGTTCCTGGTATTACTAACTTGTGTCCTCTGGTTTTGAGCAGTATTACAAATGTGTCTTTTTAGGAAGAGGGTACAGTTCTTTGGAAAGAACAATAGCTTGTGTTAATTTTCTGTTGTGTGTCTGTTCCATATTACATTGATTTTGTTACTGTTCTTACCTTTATTATTTTATTTGTCCACTTGGTTTTACTCCGGGTTTGGGGTGAAATGTCATTAATTTTACCTTTCTTTTTTTTTTCTCTTCTTTTTTTTTTTTTTTTTTTTTTTTTTTTTTTTTTTTTTTTTGGAGCTGAGACTCAAACCCAGGGCCTTGCACTTGCTAGGCAAGCGCTCTACCACTGAGCTAAATCCCCAACCCCACCTTTCTTTTTTTAACATAAAAATTCAAAGTCGTAAAATTCCTTTGAAGTAATTCTAGCTGCATCTAACAATTTTTGTTGTATATTCACTGCCATTGACTTTTAAATACTTTATAACTTCTAATTTCTTCTTTTGCATCTATATTGCTTACAAGTGTGTATTTTTTCTTAGATAGCTTATTAGAGAGAAGGGGGTGTTCAAATATCTTACTATACTTGGAATATTTTCTGTTCCCTCTTTCATTCTGACAGACCCTCCTTACCCGAGAATCTCTCCATCACAATATTCAGTTTATTCCATGCAAAGCACTAACAATCTGTGGCCTTTTGTTTGTGTGCCTGATTCTTGTCTCTGGTGGGGTATAAATCACAACAGCGAGGACCTTGTCTTCTTGTTTTTCACTGAGTTGCCAGCACCTAGAAAACTGTCAGGCACATTATGATAACAGATACATAATACTGTTATTTAAATCCTTTGAGTCCACTGGTCCAGAATCTCTCTTGATGGATTTGTGCAATTGGAAAGAAGGCATATTAGCCAGTTCTTAGGTTATTTTCTCTAGACACCAGTTGGGATAAGGTGTGGAAGAAGCTGATGAAATCCTCTATGACTTCAATGGATTTTTATCCTGTGTTGTATCATTTGCAACATTTTTACCCTACTAGACTTGAAATATTTTCAGCTTCTCTTTTTATTCTGTCAACTTTTGCTTATGTTATGTATTTTGAGGCTCATTATCCCCCAGCCCTGGTAGTGGGGATTGAACCCAGGACCTCGCATATGTTAGCAAGACCTCTATCACTGAGCTATATCCCAAACCATCTTTGAACTTTCATTTTGAGACAAGATCTTACTAAGTTACCCAGGCTTAGCCTTGTGCTTGGGGTCCTTTCATCTCAGCTTGTCAAGTAGCTAAGATGTGAGGCTGGACCACCAGACTCTTAGACACATGAGCTCTTAGAATGATCATGCTTCCTTGCCAAGTGACTCTTCAAGTCAATCCCCTTGGTCAGTATATTCATGAGTTGTGCTTTAAAAACCAAATCTGACTGGGAGGAGTGGAGGAAGGGCAGGTTGTGGTCAGGATGTATTTCACGAGAGAAGAATAAATAAATAACTAAACAAACAAATCTGTCCTTTTATTTGAATATTTTGGGTTGTTTTTTGTTCTTGTTTTTATTATTGAAATAGAGTCTTCCCTCATACAATACATCTCAACCACAGTCTCCCCTCCCTCCACTCCTCCTAGGATCTCCCCCCAATTCTTCTTTCCCTTACCCACTCCCCCTCTGTTTCCTCTTCAGAAAAGAGCAGGTCTCCAAGAGTTGACAGCCAAACAGGACAAAACAAGATACAACAAGACAAGGCAACCCAATAAAAGGAAAAGAGTCTCAAGAGCAGGCAAAAGAGTCAGAGATACATCGGCTCCCACAGTTAGGAGTCTCACAAGAACACCAAGCTATCATTTAATGTAATTATTAATATGATTTTATGATTAAATTTTAGCAGCACAGTTTTTAGTTCATCTGCTTTTAGTTCCTCTATCCACAGCCCTTTTTCACTTCTTTTGGATGGCTTCAACATATTTTATATTGTTTTAACTTATGTCCTAATTTTTTTTTTTAGCTATAACATCTTGAATTCCTTTTTAAATGACCTGGTAATTCCAGTTAACATCCTTGGATTTTCCCAGTGCACTAGTTAATACTGTATCTCATCACATAGAGTGGTGTAAAAACACTGGAACAGTATAGTCTATTGGTCACTCCTTCACACTCAATGTAAGTCCACAGACCTATGAAGCATCATTGCCTGTGTGTGTCATTTTATTTATTTTTTGCTCCTTGAAAGATTTCTCTTTGTGTCTAGTATTCAATAGTTTAATTATGATGTTGAAGTTTTATTCATAATTTCCCTGTTTGGGGTTCATTGTGATTTGGGATGTGTAATTTACATCTTTCAGTATAGAAGCTTTTCAGCCAGTATTTTTTCAAATATATTTCTGCCTCATTATTTCTGTCCTTTCTTTCCATCTGGAACTGTAATTAACTATATACTTTGGACATTGTCCCACATGTACTTGAAGATTGCTCTTTTTCTTTGCCTAATCGTTTTTGTCTCTTGTCTTTGGACAGGATAATTTCTGTTGATTAATCTTCCAGTTCACTCACTCAGCCGTTCATTAGAAGAATGTTATTATGTTATATTTTCCATCCAAACTTAAGGCTACAACCTGGGTTTTAAGTGCAGCAGACATCTATAATGATTAGACGTACAGATATTAAAAATATCATGATTTTGAATATAACATAGTTAAAAAGCTGTCCTCTTCTTGACTGTCCTTTCAATGCAAACATAGTGCCTGGCATGTAGAAAATATTCAAGATACCGATGTCAATAAACGGCTATAACCAAATGTTAAAATTATATTATCAGCTCAGTTCTGTGGATCCCAGAAGAAGAGAGATGAGTGGAGATGGAGGATCAGAGAGAGAACACTCCATTTGAAGGACTGGCCCTGTTGCCACTAGCCTTCCTGAAAAGAGGAGCTTCTCATGACCTGGCTATGGGTTTGAAAGCCCCTTAGGGAAAAGGAGTGTCTTTGACTGTGAGGTAGATATTTTACGTCCCCTGAGCATGCTCTCCTCTCACACTCCCCAGGAGGCCCTGTGCATGGAGGCTCACCTCATCTTCCCTTCCTCTTGTGGGCCACAAAATGTTCTGGAAGAACTTGCCTGCTTCATCCACTTTGTCACAACACTCTTAGGAGAAGAAACCTATTCTGTTCCCCAGAAATTGACTTCTTACCCATGAAGACCATAAAAAAGGAGTCATTTTTTGCTGGGTGATGGTATTGCATGCCTTTAGTCCCAGCACTTGGGAGGCAAAGGCAGGTGGATCTCTGAGTTCAAGTCCCAGCCTGGTCTACAGAGTGAGTTCCAGAATAGCCAAGGCTACAAAGAGAAATCCTGTCTCAAAAAACAAACAAATAAAACAATAACAGAGTCATTTTTAATTAATCCATTGCATTACTTAATTTAAAAAATTTAATACTATGCTATTTCTAAAGTTTGAATGTATTTTTTTAATGTCCCTGCCTGAAACCCAGGCCTGGAAATATTACATATAGAAAATGTACATGTGACAGCAGTTGTAACCCCAGAAGCACTTCTCTAGCACCTCAAGCTGAAGTGGGAATAGACTTCAGCAAGACCATGTGGGTTTTGTGTGCACTTTTACTGAGTGGAATATGATGCTTAGGATTTCTACAGCAGTGCATTAACCATGCTTAGGATATCTACAGTAGTGCATTAACCATGCATGCTTAGGATGTCTACAGTAGTGCATTAAGCATGTTTAGGATGTCTACAGTAGTGCATTAACCATGCATGCTTAGGATGTCTACAGTAGTACATTAACCATGCTTAGAATGTCTACAGTAGTGCATTAACCATGCTTAGGGTGTCTACAGCAGTGCGTTAACCATGCTTAGGGTATCTATTAGTGTGTTAACCACTGCTCTCCCCCCAGTGTTCTTTCCCCTTTATTTTTAGGGTTATGCCTTCTTGATGGAGATCTCTTGACCTGGGGGCTTCTTTGGTTTGCTGTCCTACTCCTCCCCCAAACAAATGGTTATCTGTTGGTTAAGGGCGGTCTATCTGGAGTGGTGAGTTACTCTATTTCCAAATGCTTTTGTCCTGCCCCAGATTCCTAGGGTCTTAGAACAGAACAGGCCAGCTGGGCTAGAGGCAGCCAATTGTCCAGGTGAGAGTTGGTATCACTCTGAGCCACCTGGACAATGACTGTCTCTTTGTTCCTCGTGGAGAGGCATCTTAGTGCAATGTTATGATGTTGGTGCCGCTGAACACTGGCAGTGGTTCTCCAGGATGCTCCAGAGGACCAAGCCCCCTCTCTGAAACAGGCCAGAAAGCCCTCCTAGGAGGTAAGGGCACATGCTGGACCATCACTGGGACAATGTCACAAAGCTCTGCTGCCGAACATGGGTTTAGTTAAAAGAGCTAAAAATGTTCAGTAGAAGTCCCCCCATCCCCCTCCCCCGCACATGAGCAAATGATGCCTCCTTGAAATCTTAGAAGTTCGTATTGTCACCAGAGAAATTAAAACAAAAGGAACTTCTCTTTCCAGATCCCTCCTCTGAGTGGATTTGCATGAAGAGATGTCTACAAAATCATGGGTAGATATCTCAGACGGGGGTGGGAGGTTGGGGGTGGGGGGTGGGTGGGAGGCAAATCAGTCCAAACCACTGAGCCTATAACTCTTTCCCCCCATTTCCAGGAGAAGAGTATAAGAGACTCTTTATTGGCAGCCCATTAGCGCTGAGGAGAGGCGCTCTGCAGAGTGACATCAGCCCACCGCTTGACCCAAATCTAGTATTTCACCAGAGAGCTAGCTGCACTCGGCAGGCTTTCACACTACGGAGAAGCCGCGCATGGGGACGAGGGGAAGGAGGCATAAATAAGATACAGATTGGAGACTTTTTGATGTGTTTAGCACATTTTTTGTGACTTCCTTTAATACCACAGACCTTGCATTCTTCCACCATTAGGGAACAAAAGACAAGCTGAGGTGGGGGTGGAGGGTGGGCTAGGGAGGGGAAACCCATTCAATAAAAAAAGTTCTGTTCGCCTCATTAACATTTTTAATTCCAGTGATTAAAAAGGGAGGCAAAAAAAAAAAAAATGGAATGAGAAAGGATACCACAGCCCAGTGACTTCAGATATAAAAGTCCCTTCATTAAATCAGCTGTTTCTTAATTCATAATTGAACGTAAATAAAGAGCGACCTATAGGCAGCTGTTTCTAATATCGAGTCCTCAGCACACATGAAAGACGCATTTATTCCTGCAGCAGCCTCCCTACCCTTGGGTGTTATCAGCTGAACATGTTTTGAACCCACCTAATGCATTTGAGGTAGCTTGGGTTTATTTTTCTTTCAATAAAATAAATGGTTTTGTAATTAAATTTCTGCACGGCCTGCGCTTAATGGTTACATTGACAAGTGCTAATGTACGGCGAGAGAACGGGCTTGAAATGAAACATGCTGTTTTCGAATCTGCAAGCAATTTTGCAGCGGGGGCAATCAAACCCCTCCTGCCCGTGAAACGTTTTCATTAATCTGCACTGTAAGTACACCCCTGCCTGCTCGGCTGGCCGCGTGAGGACACTTTTCAGCTCCCGTTATGTCCATCCTCCCGCCTTTACCTTCTTCTAAGAGGAATGCACACGCACAGGCACGCATGCGCGCACACGCTCACCCGCACGGATCATGAAGTGAGCCGTTGTTTGAACCCCTTTGTGGTCTCTGGCAGCCGGGCCTGTGGAAATTAGCTGGCTTTTCACCTGAAACGTTGCAGCTGTCTTGCTCTTCTGAAAGAACTGGCTGCCTCAACTCCTCAGTCCCTGGCAGGAAGGCAACAAAAAAGCTGCCCCTAAGTTTGGTTGTTGTTGTTTGTTATTGTTTGTTTGTTTACTTCCTCTGTCAGCTAAATTTTTGAATAAAACTCCTCATATGACTTAGAGAGAATAGCTATGACATAACTCTGCTCTCTCTGTGCAGACCCACTTCAAGCCCCAGCTGGAACGTGCAGCGCCCCACGCTCATGCCTCCGCTAGCCTCATGAACAGAAACCCGCGTGGATGAAGGTGGTGATGCTAACTCCACTTCCGCCCGTGGCCCGGAAGTGGGCTGTGCGCTTGCACAGGTATGAGACTGGGACCCCAAGATTCCCGAGGCCCTCTCCTATGGGAAGGTTGTTTGCTGGGAGCTCTTGAGGAATGTTCGTGGATGGTTGCTGGGTGCTTGGGTCTGTGATGGGCCGCTCGTTAAAAGCGAGGTGCAGGTTCGAGGCCAACAAGCCGTCTGGGGACTGTGGAGAAGAAGCAAGTTGGGATCACCTGTTTCCATGGCTGCTCACAAGGCGTGCAGCTCAGCAGTTTCTTCCGATGCTGTGTAGGGTCCGAGAAAATGCGAAGGATGACACCAGACTTAGATAGTATACAAGAGCAAAGAGTGTTTATTAATATTCCAGCATGCATGTGGGGTCTTTCACCTGTACGAAACAGGCGGTGACCCTGAGAGGAGCATGCAGGATCTTTTTAATCACAGCTAGGGGGATTTCAGGAGCAGTTAGGTCATCTCAAACGTAATTGGTTAAGCAAGCAGCAGTTACATTAGTATACTTTTAATTGGCTGAGGATTAGTCTTATCATTTTTGGACACGTCTGCACAAGTTTGGTCAAGTTTGGATGTGACTTAGAAGGGGCTGCTGGGTTTGTCCTTGAGACCTTGTGAGGCTGGCTCAGGCCACCTCCCTGAATGGAAGGGCACTGTGGATAAATGACCCTTTGTTGGGAGAGACACCTGTTCTGCCCTTCTCAGAGAACTGGAACCTGAATTGGGTTGCGGAGAGTGGGAGAGTTTAACCCCCTCAGCTGAATTGCGATCAGGGCAGGCCAAGACGCAAGTGTCCTGCCTTTCTTGTGTTTCTGCTCCCAGCCCCAGGTTTGGTGGAAGGGCTGTGGCGTGGTTCGCCCCTCCCCGAATTTACTGCCTTGGAAGAGAGAAGGTTGGGATTATGCCTCCAAAGGCACAAGGTCGGCTCCTTGGGACGGTCCTCTCCATTTCCCCAACTCCAGAATCGCCTTCTATGGCTTTGGATGTAACAGTACTTGGGGAAGGAGGCACAGGATGAGATGGCCACTCAGGTCGAGTCATAGGCGAGGTGAAGTCCGTCCTGGTGGGGGGGGGGCACAGTAAGGATTAGTTTGTATCTGAAAAAGAGGAGGGGAAGTTTCTTGAGTAAACAGCAGCTGGTAGATTAATGAGAGAAGCAAAGATTTAACCTCGTCTGTGAAAGAGCAGAGAGGCCTATGCCCAGCAGGAAGGAAAATAGTGAGGAGTGACGTTGGAGGGCCACTTGAGTGGGCCTGGCTGAGTCTAGGCTAGAATCCTAAGAAACTAATATACAAAAACATGGGCATGATCACCTGCAGTCAGCCTGCCAGACATAAGAGTTGTTATGATTTCTTACTGTATAGAAGGCATGTTAGGCTCTTGGGGGGTATAGGCCTCCCCAAAGGTACTGGCTTCTTGAGGAAGTTTGTGCTGTGATGCAGCTACAAACAAAATACTATGTGGTCTGTGTTTGGAGAGACAGGAGAAAGTTTCGTGGAAGTGGTGAGCTGTGAAGGCGAATAGAATTTCAAGAAAGGAGAATGATTGGCAGTCTTGAATGAATGGAGGGAAGGTATTTGTGATGGATATGGGGGAGTGAAATAGAATTGAGGAGGTAAGGTGGGGTACATAGGAGCCCTTGTTTAGCTGGCTACAAAGGTCTTCATAAACCACTGGCACTATTTAAAGATTCCATAACTATGAGGACTGGGGTGGATCATTGAGAGGTGGTGTTGAAATCTATTTGTGCATTTATTAATAAACCTTGATGTGGCCAGAAGTTTTTCCTGGTCCTGCTTAACCCCGTGGTCCTGCAGCTGCTTATAAAATAATCATTCAAAGGTTTGATATTACTTACAAGCTGTATGGCCTATGGAAGACCTCTTGCTAGCTAGCTCTTATATCTTAAATTAACCCATTTCCATTCATCTATGTTTGACCATGTGTTCCGTGGTGCTACCGGTCCGCTGGCATGTGGCTTCTTGGGCGGCAGGCTGCCTTTTTTCCTGCCTCTGCCTTTCTTCTTCCTGTCTCTCTCTTTGGATCTCTTGCCTGCCTCTAAGCTGCCTTGCCATAGGCCAAAGTAGCTTATTTATTAAGCAGTGGGAACAACATATATTCACAACATACAGAAAGACATCCCCCAGCACCTTGATAAACAAGGGTGAGCTGAGAAGAAATGCCAGTGGGTACAAGCAGACCAAGGTCCACTTTGATAACTCAAGTCAGTGAGGAAGTGGGCTGCAAGATGGAGACAGTAAGCATACACAGAGTGTAACCAGTTGGTATGGTGGGAGGAAGAGAGCCTTCAACCAGCAGTTTCTCTTCAGAGCTCCTCAGAAGAATCCTGTGTCAACAATGGCCAGGGAACTCTCAAGTAAAGTGAATTTGGAGAGAGAAAAAAAGAAAACACCAGTTCTAACTGGATTTATGAATTTTATGAAGAATTATCATGGGGCAGTGTTGTGAATATTGCTCTGTATGCTGTGAATATGTTGCTCTGATTGGTTAATAAATAAAGTGCTGATTGGCCAGTAGCCAGGCAGGAAGTATAGGTGGGACAAAGAGAGAGGAGAATTCTGGGAACAGGAAGGCTGAGTCAGGAGTCGCCAGCCAGACACAGAGGAAGCAAGATGTGAAGGCAGAACTGAGATAAGGTACCAACCCACATGGATAAACATAAATAAGAATTATGGGTTAATTTAAGATGTAAGATCTAGCTAGCAAGAAGCCTGAGCCATTAGGCCATACAGTTTTGATTAATATAAGCCTCTGTGTGTTTATGTGGGTCTGAGCGGCTGTGGGCCCAGGCGGGACTGGAGATAACCCCAGCTACAGGGCAGTAGAGGGAGAAATGGACCAAAATGGATGGAATGTGGAACTCCTAGGAATGTCTACATCAAAAGCAGCCACAGCAAAAGCCAAGGAGGTGCAGTAGGCTCGGATAAGCCAAGATGGGGGAGCTGAGGTCTGAGAAAGGCTGAACATTACTGTGGGATGTCCTCCTGTATGCTGTGAATATGTGCTTCTCTCATTGGTTAATAATAAAGTTGTTTTGGCCTATAGCCAAGCGGAATATGGCTAGGTGGGAAGGCCAAACAGAGATACTAGGAGAAGAAGTCAGGGCAGATGCCAGCAGATGCCCAAGGAGCAAGATGCCAGAGCACCGGTAAGCCATGGTCACATGGCAATGCATAGATTAATAGAAATGGGTTCATTTAAATGTAAGAGTTAGTTAGTAATAAGCCTGAGCTACTGACCAATCATTTATAATTAATATAAGCTTCTGTATGTTTATTTGGGACCCAGTAATTGGGACAGAAAGATTCCACCTCCAGTTATAGAACATTGTTGTATTTCAGTGAGACCCAAGAAAGTGAAGCCCTTGGGTTTAACAATGGAGAGACTGGTGTTTATCCCTGAAGAGTTGGCTAAATGAAAGGGAACCTGAGAGGCCATGAACAGTAGAGACATCCTCTGTAAGCCTGAGGAAGAAGTATGGTCCCACAGAAGTCTGAACATCTTGTTTTCTCATTATTACAGCAAAATAAAAAAACTCAACTGAACAAAAACAATCTTTTGGCTTCTTCAGTAGAGCTTATCAAAGCTAAAGAAAATCAGTTGTACTGTTTGATGTTGGAAATTATACCTTCCCTGTGTCAGAGACTCCTGGCCTCAGGAGTGAGTACTCCTGGCTTCCGGAAGTACAGGCTTTCAGGGCACTTTCACAGTGAGATGTGCAAGGAAAGCTTTCTCAGGGGTCAGTTCACAGATCATAATGAAAGAAGAATCAGCCGAGAAGCAGTGATTGAAATGGCACCAAAAAGAGGCCTCTGAGTGGTAGGATCATGGCGGGGGGGGGGGGATGTAAAAGCAGGTGGAGAGAGTGCCCTTGTAATGCACAGGAAAGATGAGGTGTTGGCCAGAGAAACACAGAGGTAAAGGCAGGAGGAGACGACGGGAACAGTGTCAGCTTCTCAGGAAAGAACAGTGAGGTCACCTTGGAGGTGAGGGGTGAGGATGGAGGTGATGGAAGAGAGGGTGACTTAGAGATGTGAGGTGGGTAGGCGAGGGGGGTAGCCAACAGAAACAAAGAGTGGCATCTGGCAGCCCGAGAACCCCACCGGAGATGGAACCCTGGCAGGCAGTCCCATCCGCGTGGTCATGATACTTGCCCCAGCCTTTCTCAGGAAAGGGAAAGCGGGCACAGAAGCCCAGGACATGGCCTCAGTGTTGCTCTGGCTATCGATAGCACCATAGCTGTCACTGGAAGCCAGAGGCAAAGGAACTTGAGGGCCAACTAGGGAGATGTTTGCAGCAGGGGGGTTCCTTGATAGTATGTGTAAGCTTCATCTTTTTACATAATGATGTATGCCTCCACCGGAGAGGATTGTAAAGTAGGAGGTGGAAAGGAACCCCCCCCCTTGCTTTTCTTCTCCCCTTTGGGTTTCCTGTGTGATCTGGGTCATCAGGTCAGACTTTTCACATCACTGCTCCTCCCTGCCTTCCTTGAGCTATATTCTGATGAACAGCCCAGGCTTCTCTGTTCTTCATCTACTGCCCATCTGTAACACCATAATACGCTGCCTTTTAGCAACGCTGGTCTCCAGATTACACTGAGATTGTTCCTATTGTGTTGTTCCATGCTGGTGTCTGTGTGGAAGGCGATTACACACTCAAAGATGCTGTTTAAGTAAAGACAAGCTATAAGCAGGTAAAGGTGTCTGCTGCCAGGCTGATGACCTGAATTTGATCCTTGAGACCCCCATGATAAGAGGAGGAAACGAGCTCCCTACAGTTGCCCTCTGACCTCTACTTGCCCACATATATAAGTGAATAAAAGTAATTTAAAAGCCAGGCCTTTAATCTCAGCACTCAGCAGGCAGAGGCAGGTGGATCTCTGTGAGTTTGAGGCTAGCCTGGTTTACAGAGTGAGTTCCAGAACAGATGGGGCTACACAGTGAAACCCTGTCTCAAAACATGCCCCCCCACCACGTGAAGTAATTAAAAATAATAATTAATCATAAATATAAATATAAAATAATAACTAAAAAATAAAAGACAACCTCACTGATAGGTTTGATTCTGCAAAACTATACATTTTGCCTTGTTGGTATTTTGATTAGTTGTTGATGCTCAGTCAAGTTTATTAAAACTAAAAGAGATCCACTGCTGTCATTTGGTTTTGGACAGGAGACACTGTTGGACTATATATCACATGTATAGAGAATCCTGGCCTCAGGTAAAATGGCCTCCAGTGGTGTTTTTTTCCCCTGCTTGGGGTGGGCAGCATGTTAGTGTTTTTGGGAAGAAAAAGGCTCACAGCATGGGAGCCATCCATCCTGATTCACCTTACTATCAAGAGGTAGGGATTCCATAGGCTCTGTTTGGTTTTTGTCCTCTTCAGATATCTCCATCTCCCTCCCCAAAGCCCTAAGGAACCCTTTGAAGCCATTCTTTATGTCCTGTTAACATTAAGTATATGCGGTGGTGTGAGCTGGTCAGAGAAGGGACAAGAGGACAAAACCCAAGAAAGGTCTCCACAGCTTCAGCAACTCTAAGTCCTGCCTGTCCTAGAAGCTCTGACTGCTGCGACACTTGGGATTGGGAAGAAAACCATGAAGGATGTCCATCACAGCCTCAGAAAGCAAAGAATGGACTAAGGAACCAAGGAAACAGCTACATGAGTATGTCCAGATAATGAGATATCCTGATATACCCAAATATTCCATGTGCTCTCTGTATTTTCTATCAGGACCACATCTAAGAAAAGAAAATGTCTTGGGAGAGGGGATCACATCTAAGAAAAGAAAATGTCTTGGGAGAGGGGAATGAATATGATCAAAATATATTGAATGAAATTCTCAACAAGTAGCATTTTTTTTTTGAGACAGGGTTTCTCCATGTGGTTTTGAACTGTGTATGTCCTAATGTGACTTTCCACTGTCTTAATGGAGACATCTATCTATCTTTCCTTAGCTTCCAGGTGAGGCATTTACTTTCAACCATTTGAACACGATGACCAATAGAAAAGCGGAAAGGGTAAATTATTAGGACTCTGCGATGCTCTAAACCTTTGGCCCAATTGTTTCAGGGTGTACTTGTTGGATGGGGTTGGAGCCTAAGACTGTTTGTGTTCATCTACTGCTTACCTGAACACCACCATGCACTGCCCAATAGCAACCTTTGTCTCTAAACTGCAGAGGTAGTGTTCCTCTTCTGATGGGCCGTGCCAGTCTGTGGGGAGGAGGACAAATCTCAACACACTGGCTGAAAACTGGTAGCATTCTTGTCAAGCATCACTGAGACTTTCACTGAAGGGAGACCATGGGAAGAGACCCTTCCTTACCTACTGCTTTAGGATACACAGTAAGACATCCACAGGTCATATCTTCTCAGCACCCAGCCCCGGAGGCTCTGGTTATCCCTTTAAAATGCATAACACACCTCAAATGAGAACCATTAGGTACCCAGCAAATTCATGGCCCCTTCCTAAAGAACCGTCATACACCATTGAGCCCCAAGCTAGGGTTCTTCAGTGATGGTAAGCAAATGGGCAATGCTGGGGGGGGGGGAGGTGTTGTTAGAGTCTCCCTCCTAGTGAATTCCCTCACTCTGAATGTCACTGTGTGAGCCTGAAAGAAGAGAACAAAAATTAGGAAAAGAAAACGGACATACCTAGTGGTAAGAAGCACGTTAGGTCAGCACGCTGAGGCAGTTCACACTTTATGTAGCAGAACTGATTGAGCATTATAATTCATCTTCCCCTTGGCCCGGAGCCCTTGTTAGACTTCCAGAAAGGAAGGCCCACAGAGGAAGGGAGAGGAGGAAGGAAGGAAGCCAGGGCAGTTCCCACAGTAGGAAGGTGCCTGGCCTGAGATGCGGGAGGGTGGAGGCTGAAGGCTGGCCGCCGAGACAGGCAGGCAAGGCTGGGTGCTTTAGAGCCAATGTGCAAGTTATGAGAATCTCTTAATGACCATAACTCCTGAGGGAGGCATGTGAGCAGTGCCTGGCGCCAGCCAAGCTCGCACAGGCGCTCCTGTCCAGATGGAAAATGTGTAGGGAATGAGGGAGGAGGGTGAGAAGAGACTTGGGGCTGCTGAAAGTGACTGATGGCCCTGGGATGGCGAATCTGGCTCCCGTGGAATTGGGGTTTGACTGGAATAAGATGCAGAGATCAGTGACTTTCAGGGGAGAAAGAACCTCGATTATCGTTTCTAGAACCAAGTTTCTTCAAGGTTCTCCGAGAGCCTCATTTATGTATCCCACCTCCAACCTCTACTCAAGACATTTCTCTCTTTTTTCCCCATGTGCCCAAGGCCCACCGGGTCAGCATGGGCCTCACTGTCTTCCCGAAGCCCTCCCTGAGAGGTGAAGGCCAAGCCTCCCTCCCCCTCACCCACTGACTTTCCTTAATGGAAGCCCTGTTAGTCTAGGATCCAGCAGAGATGTGTGTTTGAGCTGAATGCTTCTCAGAGCCTTGAAGTTACTCAGAAATTCGTGGGGGAAAAAATTTCTAAGATTTCATTCACAAAAACATTTTATGGAATAAAATGCAAAGTTGCCAAGAATGGTTAAAGCTAAAACTTCAAAGCAATTTGATGACACTCTGGGCCATACCCACCTGGATACCTGTTTGCATCCACGGAGAACTTTCGTATATTAGTTTGAGGAGTGAATGAATTGGATGTCAGGAAACAGGAAGCTGGAAATGGAAAGTAGAAGTCTTGCTAATAAGTAGCAGCTAGAAATAGTTTTATGAAGCTGTAGTTAAAATATAATAACAGCAAACACTACTTACCACTCATTTCTAGTGTAGGACACTGGCGTGTGGTGTCCTGTAACGCAACTAACCACTACAATGTAAGAGTTGAACTACACATTTTATTTCAATTAACCCTCAACAAATCAATGAAATGCATGTGGCTCCCTGATTTATGACTGGTGAAATCGTATCATGGGTGATAAAATAACTTTCTGAACGTAGAAAGGGGGTTAGGATCAAGGTCTGGGATTCAGTCCTGGGCTGCTGTGATGCCGTATCATACAGGAGAGGGACAGAGTATATTTCTCCACCCTTCTCAAGCCCTCCCTAAAGATGATTCTTATTGGCCCCAGATGTGATCCTCCGACTGCTGCGGGTACAGCACCCCAACTTGAATGGAAACTCAGTTTGTCTCAGGACTTCCTTCTAATGTTAGGGCTCCTGAGGCAAGTATGGCGGGGACCCACATGCCATACTATCGTTAAGGAGATCTCACAAAACCCCAGTTTGATGTATCTAACTAGAGATTAAATTACTGATTTGGTACCTCCATGTGCAATTTTGGGATCCACCGAATCTAATGTAAATGTCCATAAGCAAGAAATGAGGACCAAATCAGTGGCTAGTTGTTCATCTTTCTCTGTACAGAAAAACTCCGGAGCCAGAGAGCAAGGCTGGAGCTCTATTGATTGGCTAGTTTATCTCCAAGAACTTGTCCATGCAGTAAGCATTCTAGTTGATACATTCATTGTAATCACAAAGGCAAACCTGAATTGTTTTTAGTAATACATTCCACATCATCCAGTGTTACACTGTTTTATGATGTGCCTGATTAGGAAACCCGGACCAGTGTAGGAGGACTAGGCAGTCCCCTCTTTCAGCCTTTCCTTGGCACTTCTGTACAAGATGGAGCTTTTAATACCCTGTGCACACTTTTCCACGGTCTGTTCAGATTCACCCCGTCTTCCAAAAGGCCCTTCTCACTTTACACCACACAAACTCATGTCTCGGGGACTTGCCAGATCTTGTCAAGTCCTAATGTTTTCCTTGGCAAGAACTACACGGATCAGCTTCGCTGAAATGGATCACCGAGTCCACTGGGCCTTGATGCTACTTCTCCAGGTGCTGTACATGGCTTTGAGCCTCTTCCAGTTTCCACGGGACACTGGCACGCCCCAGGTTCTTCCTGCTTCAAGCCCACCAGCTTCACAAGGCATGAGTGGACTTGAGCACCACCCTGGTCTAGAGGCCAGCAAGCATCTTTCTGCTGCTGCTCTGGTCTCATTATCAGGCCTGGTCCCAGCCTCTGCTGCTGGTCTCCTCGGTGTTTCAAGTTAGAATGAAAGGTCGCTTATCCACCATCAGTATTTCCAGGCTATTGCTAAAATCTCATTTATTGGCCAGGCTGGTAACAGTGAACTTCACAGTGAGCAGGGCTGATGAAAGGCCGTGGGCCCTGTGGAATTTAAGTTTGAACTCACCAACGTCAAGATGGATGTGCTGGAATTTAATAGGCTTCTCTTCCCAGAATGCCTCTTTCTTAAAAGAAAACACTAGGAAGTACAGTTCAACACAGAGTGGGGAAAGTATGTGTAGAGGAACTCCGGGTACCCAGTATGGGGCGTGGGACTGACTGAGAGATCTCTTTGTTCTTCTACAACCGGGAGACAGGTAACCACTGCTCACGGTTCCAACACCTGTTTTGTATGATCCACAAACTAAGAATGAGGTTTCACACTTGTAGAGGTTGATAAAAATCAACAGAAGAACGTTCTACGATCTGAACATGGAGATAGGCGTTTTAGGGCTGGCACCCAGCCACACCCACTCACTCCCACACATCTGTGGCTGCTTTCACGCCTCAACAACAGTTAAGTAGTAGTCATAGAAACTTGCATGTGGCCCAAAATCCTAAAACAGTTGCTGACTGAACCACTTTCGCTGACCCCAACAGTGAAAATCATATGATGGGTAGCTATGTTATTTCCTGGGTGCCTAAAACTGGTGCAGTCTGAGAATCCCTTTGTCTGATTCTGCCTGTGGGAGAGAATCACACAGTGCCATGAATGTAGGGGTGGAGGAAGGCTCAGAGCCTGTCCCTGACCCCATCTTCTCTTTAGTGCCTTGGACAGGCCTCGAACACAAGTCTCACACCCAGGGCATCTTCAGTAATGCTTGCTGTGTTAGACGCAAACTTTCTCTTCTGGGTTCAGTGATGGAGGGCCTTCTTGGTGGCATGGCTTTGCAAATATGAATCTGTACCCGTGGGAAGAACAAGGCTTCAGCTGTCCCTCTGCCACTTAGTCTCCAGAGACCAGGAGTTAGACAGCCTCCCTGGTGGACGGATAGGGAGAGGGGCCATGGCTAGGAAATAAAGGTGGCAATTCCCAAGATTGCCAGCTTCTTCAACCTCCTGACTTGGGACAAAAGCCTGGCAACTTTTGTCTCCCACCAGCAGGCACCCCTGATGGACTGGCTCACCAAGGTCAGGGCCTGAACTCTCAACAGTTGGCATGTTGACATGACCAATCAACCCTCTTCTCTGTCTTCAAACCGACCAACCCTAAAGTATGGAAGGAAGACTCGTGTGTGTCCCTGTTCCTCAAAGCTCAACCACAGTGTCCCTGAGGTAGTTGGGGGCTTCAGAAGGATGATGAGCCAGGAAGAATGCTTACAAGGGCAGAGGGAAGATATGAAGGGACAGGCAGATGAATGATGATGTGAAAGCCACAAAGAATAAATCAAAAGTTAAATTAAAAGAAAAACAAGGTTCCAAGCATCTTTGGGGCAGCAGCCACGGCCTCTGTTCTCTGTTGTGTCCTCCACAGCTCTATGGTGACAGGCACCTGGTGTAGACTCAGTACATGTCCTTTGAATGAATTCATGGTGTCTTGGGGTTTTGTGTCAAGACTTGGGCCATTTCTGCTGATAGCGCTTATGAGTTTCTGCACAGCCCTTCTACAATAAACACAGTTCTACTCACAGGTGTTATCTAATTGACAACAGTGGATGATGATAGCAATGAGCATGAGGTTGGGAAGGCAGTCTCCTCAAGTCTCAAAGCCAAGGGAACAGAAGCAAGAACAGGGATAGAATTCCAGCTCAAGAGTATCTTCTTAAAATTAACTTTCATTTGTTTGCAAGAAGGCTAGAATCCTGTACCATTCTATGTTGTGTCAGGACTGAACTGCCATGAGGTAATGAAAACCTGACACTCTGACCCCTAGCCTGGGAAACTGTAGGGCAGCCGATGCATTACTTGCATCTTCTGAGAAAATGCTAGAGCAAGAAAAAAAAAATCCACCAACGTTTAAAGGAGAGAGGTTTTTTATGTACAGACTGTGGAAAAGATGTCGAACCCCAGTCCTGCTTTCGGCTGTGTGCTGTTTGTCAAGAGTCTCGCTGGAGCCCGGCCCATCCTGACACCAGTTTTCCCGGGGAGCACTGGGGTGTGGCTGGCAGTCCTTGCTAAATAGTGGGCTTGGAAGACAAGAGCAGAAGTGGGGCCTTGAACTCCCACCGGCTCCACTTTGGTTATCCCCTCCCCCGACTAGTCCTCCACCACCTTCATCCTGCCCTCCAGAACTGGATCCTTCACCCTTTGCTGGGCTCACAAGTCAGCTCCTGCAGGACTGACCCATTACTTGCATGGAGAAATGGGCAGCTGCCCCAGAGATGTCGTTCAAGGATACACCTGTGCCAGATTCTTCAAAAGATTCTTCTTTGGACAGCTGTATAAGAAGATGGTCTTCCCCCCAGCCCCCAGGGCCTAGGAGAACTTTTCACGGTCCTGACGCCCACTGGCTTCATAGTTTCCAGGATATTGGGGTAGGGGGCCCCGGTCAACTCGGCTATCACCTGCAGTGGATTTCTTTTGTCTCGATTTTCCAAGTGGCATGGCAAACTCCTTCTTTCTCCCTCCCTCCCTCCCTTCTTCACTTTAAACATGTTCTAGGGGCTAGCATGATGGCTCAGCAGGGAAGAGCACCTGTTGCTGACCCTGGTTCAGTTTCCAGCATCCACATCGTGGCTCATAACTGTCTGTCACTCCAATTCCAGGGGTTCTCATGCCCTCTTCCGACCTGCTAGGACAGCAGGCATGCTCCTGGTGCACAACCATGTATACAGACAAAACATTCATACACATAAAAAGTAAAATAAATTTTAAATGAAATTAAAATGTCCTAATTGGCAAAAAATGACACATGCAAACACACACATTTGATATTTGTATACATTGTGACAAACATAGATGCAAAATTCTAAATAAAATACTTATAAGCCAAATCCAAAAACACATCAAGAAAAGTTCATCCACATGATCAAGTAGACTTCATCCCAGAGATGCAGGGATAGTACAACCTACAGAAACCGATAAATGTAATCAATCCACCATACAAATCAACTGAAAGACAAAAACCACATGATCATCTCATGAGATGCAGAAAAGGCCTTGGAGAAAATCCAACACCCCTTCATGATAAAAGTCCTGGAAAGATCAGGTATGTAAGAGACATACTTCAACATAATAATGGCAGTTTACAGTAAGAGCATAACCAACATCAAATTAAATGGAGAAAAACTCAGTAATTCCACTAGAATCAGGGACAAGACAAGACTGTCCACTCTCTCCATATCTATTCAATACAGTACTTGAAGTCTTAGCTAGAGCAATAAAACAACTAAAGGAGGTCAATGGCATACAAATTGGAAAGGAAAAATTACAAGTATCTTTATTTGCAGCTAACATGATAGAATACATAAAGGACCCTAAAAATTCCTCCAAAAAATTCCTACAGCTGATAAACACTTTGAGCAAAGTAGTTGGATACAAAATCAACTCACAAAAATTAGTAGTCCTCATTTGTATATAACAAATGATAAATGGACTAAGGAAGAAATCAGAGAAACAGCAACTTTCACAATAGCCTCAAATAATATAAAATATCTTGAGTTAACACTAACCAAGTGAGTGAAAGACTTGTCTGATAAAATCTCCAGGTCTTTGAAGAAAGAAATTGAAGAAGATATGGGAAGATGGAAAGATCTCCCATGCTCAGGGATCTGAGGCTTAATATAGTAAAAATGCCCATCCTACCAAAAGGAATCTACAGAGTCAATGCAATCTCCACCAAAATTCCAAAACAATTCTTCATAGATCTTGAAAGGACAGTTTTTAACTTCATATAGAAACATTAAAAAAATTAACAGGATAGCTAAAACAATACTGAATAGTAAAAGAAATTCAGGAGGCATCACTATCCCCAATTTCAAGCTGTACTACAGAGCTATAGTAATAAAAATAACATGGTATTGGCACAAAAACAGACACGTCGATCAATGGAATCGAATTGAAGACCCAGATATAAATCCGCAGACCTATGGACACCTACTTTTTGATAAAGAAGCCAGAAATATACACTGGAAAACAGAAAACACCTTAAAGGGTGCTGGTCAAGCTGGGTGTCAGCATGCAGAAGAATGCAAATAGATCCATACTTATCACCCTGCAAAAAATTCAAGTAAAACATAAAACCACACTGAACCTGAGAGAAGAGAAAGTGTGGAACTCATTGAACTACTGGGCACAGGAAAAGACTTTCTGAAAAGAGTATTGGTAGCTCAGACACTAAGATACACAATTAACAAATGGTTCCTCATGAAACTGAAAAGCTTCTGTAAGGCAAAGGACACCATCATTAGGACAAAGCTGTAGGCTACAGAATGGGAAAAGATTGTGCCAACTACACATCCAATGGAGGGCTAATATCCAAAATATATGAAGAACTCAAAAATTAGATGTCAAGAAAACAAATAATCCAATTTAAGAATGGGGTGCAGATCTAAACAGAATTCTCAATAGAGGAAACTCAAATGACTGAGAAACACTTAAAGAAATGTTCAACATCTGTAGCCATCTGAGAAATACAAATCAAAACTACTTTGAGATTTCATCTTACACCCATCAGAGTGGGTAATTTCAACAAAACAAGTGACATCTCATGCTGGTGAGGATGTGGAGTAAGGGGAACACTCATCCATTGCTGGTGGTAGTGCAAACTTGTATAGTCACTATGGAAATCAGTTTGGTGGTTCCTCAGGAAGGTAGAAATTCAGCTATACTGGATCTTGGGCATATACCCAAAGGACAACTCATCTTACCACCAAGACACTTGCTCAACCATGTTTACCGCTACTCTACTCATAATGGCCAGAAATTGGAAACAATCTAGATGTCCCTCAACAGAAGAATGGATAAAGAAAAAATGTGGTACATTTACACAATGGAATGTGACTCAGCCATTTAAAAAAAACACCATGAAATTTCCAGGTAAATGGATTTTAGTTCAGAAAAATAAAAAATCATTATGAGTGAGCTATCCCAGACCCAGAAAGACAAATATGGTATGTATTCACTTATATGTGAATATTAGGTGCTAAGTCAATGATAATGAAGCTAAAATTTATAGAACCACAGAGGGTAGGTATACAGTTAGGGACCAGAAGGTACAGATAGATCTCAGTAGGAAAGCTAAATCGAATAGGTAGTTTATGGATGGATGGAGGGCTGGAATGGGAGCATGAGGTGAGGAGGGGAATGGGAGAGAGGAATGAGAGAGGGGGTATGGGGAGAGACAGCTAAAATGAAGGGCCATTTGAGGTGTAGTATGGAAACATAACACAGCAGAAGTCTCCTAAAATGTACACATGTGTGAAGGCAATCTAACTGAAATAGCCCAACCTTAGGGAAGACAGAGCCCCAGTTGGACATCTCTTATCACCGAATGAAACTTCCAGTAGCAGGATTGGGTTACATCTAATTGAGTTGTTGGCCAAAGGGGTCCCATGGGAATCCCCAAACAACCCAGGCTGTTGCCAAGACAGTAGTTTGCTCTCCACAAACTGACAGCAAGGCCTCTTTGCTGAAGACAACACCCACACACCTCGTTGAACAGGAAGAAGACGAGCTGGTGCCTACATAGAATGTTCAGCCCTGTATTATAGAGTCTTTGGTACAGGAAGTCCTCACACACTCTCAAAAGAGAAACACAAACAACCCAACCACAAACCCTCAGATTGACAATGGTGCCCTGCTTGAAAGACATGCTAGGGTAGTGGTGGTACCAAGTTTGTGGGAGTCACCAACTAGTATCTGTTATCATTTAAGATCCACTCCACGAGATGGAACCCATACCCGCCACTGCCTGGGTGACCAAGAGCCACAGACAGATAGACCAGGGATCTAGGGTCCAAATGCTACTGATCTAAAAAAAAAAATGTAATGATAAAATGACTCCTGTTGACATTCTGTTATACTCATAGATCAGTGCTCAGCCATCATCAGAGAAGCTTCCTCCTGCAGCAGATGGGAACAAATACAGAGGCCCTCAACTGGACAATGCTCAGAGAGTGAGAGACCTCGCAACACTTGATCCTAAATGGGATGTCTAAATCAAATCCTCCCTTCAGAGCTTAGGGAGCCTTGTGGAAGAGGAGGCAGAAAGAGTGTAAGAGCCAGAGGGGCTGGGGGACACCAAGAAGACAAGGCCCTCTAAATCAACATGATCAAAGCTCGTATGAACTCACAGAGACTGAGGCAGCATGCACAGGGTCTTCATGGGTCTGTGCCAGGTCCTCTGCGTACATATTATGGCTTCCATAATATGTAATAATGTGGGATTCCTGTGTGTGCAAACAAGTGGGTTGTCTGGTTCTTGTGCCTTCTCTTGACTCTTTTTCTTCTGTTTGACTAGTCCAACTCCAATGTGATAGTTTTTGTTTTATCTTGTTATATTTTGTTGTTATCCCTTAGGATCCTATTCCTTTTTAATGAGAGACAGAAAGAGAGTGGATCAGGATGATGGGGAAGGTGGGGAAAACCTTGGAGGAGTAGAGGGAGGGGAAAACATAATTAGGGATATATTATGTGAGGAAAGACTCTTGTCAATAAAAGGAAAAATACATTAACATAGTGTATAATTGTGTGAAAATTTCAAAGACTATATTATTTTTAAAAAGAAAAAAGTCCTGACAAAAATTACACACACACACACACACACACACACACACACACACACACACACACATACACACACCTTTGATATATGTATACATTGTGGAAAGGCCAAATCAAATTATTTAACAAATACACTGCCTCACAAACTTATCTTCCTTTTCTTTTGTTTTTGTTTTTTCCTTCCTTCTTTATTTGTGTGTGTGTGTGTGTGTGTGTGTTGTGATTAAAGACACTCAAAATCTCTCTTTGAACTTTCCAGTACACAGTTTGCTATTGCCACAGTCACCACAGTATATCAGCTCTCTCCTCTTTCCCTCTAATTAAACCAGGATAACACTAGGGCTTTGCGTAAAGAACTATGTAGAAACACAAGGAATATCCCAAACAATTGGAAGAGGCTTTCCTGAGCTGGATAGTCTCATGAGACAATATCCCTCTTCTTATTTAATTTGGTTCCTAAACCAGCCTAGAAGAGCCCCAGCCTGATAGGCACCCTTTCAGCTTCAGTGAACATAGCTGGCCCCCAATTTGACCATGCTTTGCCCACTTTGTGGCCCCAGGAGCAGCATAGGTGTATTGGGTGGTTTTGTGTGTCAACCTGACATGAGCTAGGGTCATCAGAGGAAGGAGCCTCAGCTGAGGAAATGCCTCCTTGAGATCCAGCTCTAAGGCGTTTTGTTTCCTTATTTATCAGTGGGGAAGGCCCAGCAATTGTGGGTGGTGCCATCCCTGGGTTGTTGGTCCTGGGTTCTATAAGAAGGTGGGCTGAACTAGCCATGGTAAGCAAGCCAGTAAGCAGCACCCCTCCATGGCCTCTGCATCCAGGATCCTACCCTATTTGGATTCCTGTCCTGACTTCCTTCAGTGATGAACAGCAATGCAGAAGTGTAAGCCTAATAAACCCTTTCCTCACCAACTTGCTTTTGGTCATGGTGTTTCATCCCAGCACTAGAAACGCTAGCTAAGACAAGAGGAGAGTGCCATTGCCCAGGATGCTGGCCACCTTCTCTAGAGCCAGTCATTCTCATGGGAATGTATCAGCATTGTGTCCTTATTTTAATTTGCATTTCCTTGGAGTGACTGGTCTCCCTATGCTTCCTATTCATCTGTCTGTCCTCTTTTGCAAAGTACATTTCTAGCCCTTTGTATATTTTTAACAAGCTGTATCTCAGGTCTATCTGTTATAGAAATCTAAGCGTCTGCAGCTTTCTCTTGTGCCTGCTTCATGCTTACGGCCCGAGAGTAATCTTTGTAACATAAAACTGCAGTGAGCAGAAAGGGAATCTATACCAATACGGGCTGCTTTTACTGGACTTGCGCTTGCAAATGGCTTTCCCAACGGTCAATAATATTTACAATTCACCACCACAGAAGGTGCCCTTGCCCCTCCTCCCAATCAATACCCAACCCTGCCAAGGTGAGTCCTGTTCAGACCGCCATCGCCACAAATTTGTCCTGCATGTTCTTGACCTTCACGGGACTGGAAGCGTATGGTGTGCTCTCCTGTGCCTGGCTCCTTTTGCTCTGCAATATATTTATGAGGTTCATCCAATTTCTGGGCAGTCATAGTTTATTCTGGTTTTGGTGCTGTATGATAATCTGTTGTATAAACATGCTGCAATTTGGGTTGTTTGTTTCCAACTTGGTGATATAATCAAGAATGAGATAATGCATAAATGAGTGTATTTATATATTATGCTAGTGTCTAGTTACATTTCCACACATACCATGTGTGGGACTTTGTGGTTCTACATGCTTTCCTAAACTCACATTGCAGATGATTTTTATTTTAATTTAGATCTTATGTGATGTGAGCCTTTTACTGACTACTACATACATTCATCACCTTTAAATGTTTGAAGGCCTTTGACACCCACTTCTAAGAAACTCTTGGTGAGTCTTCTGGTTACCAATAAGCTTCAGAATACAGTTTTATCTTTGTGTTTTTATTTTTTGTTTACGAGAGCTCTGAATATTCTGGGAAAGACTCTTCTGTTGGATATATTAGAGATAAGGTGCAGCCATCAGTTACACCTTGCCTACCCTTCAGACATACTCCTGCAGTACCATTTGCAGGCTGCTCTAGCTGACCTACGTATGCTGCCTCCTCTCTTTCAGCAGTACCATTCTCCTCAGGGACTTGCTCATTCACTTGGGATCCCTGCAAAGCTGCTGAGGCTGGGGCTTTTCTCTGGAGGGGAACTATTCTTTCTCTGAACTTAGAGGGTGGAGCTCTGCTTTGCTCCTAAGGGAGGGGCCCTGTCTGTTGGGGAGTGGGCCAGTCTCCTTCCTTAGGTCCTACCTAAAGTGCACTCTGGGGTCTGAATCCACTCTGGGCTCCTTCGGTAACCAGCTCATCCTTATCAAGCATCTTTATCAAGTCCTTCATGGCTCTGGTTTCCACTCCCTGCGGGACAGGAGATCCTGACACCCCTCCAGTATCTTTAATGTAAGAGAATGCTTCTCAAGCTCTGAACTCTCCAGGATTACAGTATAGAGTTACTTCCACCTTAAGGACAAAGTCTTATAGCAGAGGCTCAACATTTACACTGCAAATTTGGGTCCAGTATCATCCAATCAAAAGTCCATGTCAACTCATTGCCTACCCCTAAGTAGCCAGAAAGTTTCTCTGGGTCCTGCCAAGCCCCATTTATAAAATAATCACTCAGAAGCTTCTATTAATTAAAACTGCTCGGCCATTAGCTCAGGCTTGCTACTGACTTGCTCTCACACTTAAACTCAACCCATTTCTGTTAATCTATATGTCGCCACGTTTTCCGTGGCTTTACCTGTGTGCCATTACATGCTGCTCTCTGGATGGTGGGCTGGCGTCTCCTGAACTCAGCCTTCCTCTTCCCAGAATTCTCTTTGTCTGCTTATCCTGCCTGTACTTCCTGCCTGGCTACTGGCCAATCAGTATTTTATTTATCAACCAATCAGAGCAACACATGTTCACAGAATACAGAAAGACATTCCCCCATCAAAGGCACAGTCAAAAGGGCTGCTCTTCCTCTCCCTAAGGGGTTCTTCTAACCATCAAGTATCAGCGGAAGTCCAAAAGTTTGGGTGTAGAAAACGCACATCTTCATTTCTGCAAGCCTTGTTTAAAAATTAATATTTCTTTTAACTGGATGTGAACAGTAAACCACAGTAACATAGCAACACCCATCACTTGGCCAGCAACAGAAATTGAAGACACCTTCATAACATATTATCCTTATTTCAAATTGTTATCCACATTGACCATTGATTCCATATTATAAATGTTAGATGCATTGCTAGATTTTATATTTAATGTGCTAATAAAGAAGCAACTCTAATACAGGCATCAGATCATAAAGTTTCTTCTAAAATTATATTGGTAACTTTATTTTACTGTAATTTATCCCTTCAAACACTTTATTCTGAGAAACCGTCCATGGTGTTTTCAAACTTGTCAAAAGGCCCTAGGTATAAGAGAAATTAAAAGAAAATTCTGGACAGCTCAAGGGTCCTCCGAACGAGTGGGCGAGCCATACTGATGACCGGGCAGCAACAGGCCCGACCTGGGCTGGGTGCTGCTGCACGTGCGCTGTGTCTATGGCTGCGTGCCTTTGGCATTCTGGGGTGGGGGGTGGGGTGTCTCTGTGGGCCCGAGCATGTGGCTTCAGTTTTCCCTGGATTCTGGCATTCCGGAGATTCTAAAAGAATAGGGCATCTCTTTCTCAGGTCAGAGGAAATGGGTAGCTATCCAGCTAAATAGATTTCATGCTTGACTTCAGGGGAATAGCCCGAATGATGATCTGTTTGGGAGAGTAAATTAGAGAGGTAAGTAGGCACTCGGGTTTTGTTTGGTTTAACTTCTCCCGAGCTCTGGTCACTCTCCTGAGCATCTCAAATGAAGAATACAGTTTGTCAGACCTCTTCTGCCAGCCTCCTCCTTCCCAGATTCTAACCGGATCCTGCTTCTTAGAGGGCATTGACCTGGAATTAGCTGGAAGGAAAGCCCTTGCCAGGACTGCCTCCCTCCAAGCCAATCAAACACGCAACTATTCTTTTGTCTCAGCTCCAAGTGCTAAGTCTGGATTTCACTCTTATCTCTTCTAATCATTCCCTTGCCTTGCTCGAGCCAAAGGCCCATGGAGGACAGTTACCACCCTCCCCTAGAAGTAATGTCCCTCCATTCTCATTGGTATTGAATATGCCAGGCACGGTGATACACGACTATAATCCCAGCACTCAGCGGGGCAGAGGCAAGCAGATCTCTGTGAGTTCGAGGCCAGCCTGGTCCACATAGCAAGTTATAGGTTAGCTGGGGCTGCATAGTGAAAGCCTATTTGAAACAACACACAAAAACCAAAACGTTGAATAAAATAGGAGATTGAGTATGCAAGTGTATGGTAACATCCTATGTGTGTCGAGTGGAGTCCACTTCCTTGGCTCATACCATGAAGGCCTATGGAGATACCCTATGCTCAAACTTGGGGGTGTACACATTTTCGTCAACACATATCTCCCCAACTTGGCCACCTCTGTCCTTCCCCCTCCAGCTTCCTCCGCATCCTGTCACTTCTCGAAGGCAACTGGGGTTGGAAGTGAAGATGCTCTGGATTGGGTGTCGTACCATCGACAGCCACGTCTTCAGTAATGAATAGATTTGGGTGTCTGCAGCTCTCTTCCTCCTCTCCCCCCCTCCCCCAACTAAAGTCGCTTGTTCTCTTCAGAGAAAAATGAACGCGGCATTCTGCACATGCCATTCTTCCAAGCACTATAAGTTCCCTATAAAAAGCTAAGCTGTCTTTTGCCACCATCGGGCCCACTGGCCAAACAGCTGAAGAAAGGGCCGTTTTATTAGCTCTGTTTTTGCAATAGTCTGTCTTCCTCCAGAGGCAAAGAGGGGGAAATGCCGCTCCGGGCTGGCTTGGTTTTATAGTTCTTAAATGTGTAGCAAACGAGTCCTCTGGAGCTCTTCCTAACTGTAGCGACTGCTGTCAGAATCTTGGATGTGACGGGGAGTCTATACCTCAGAGCAGTGCTGTAATTCCAAAGGCAAGCTGCCCTGGAGAGAGGCTTGGACTCCGTGAGTCACAGTTGGAGCTCAGTGAGTCCGCTTCCTCTAACTTCTGTGAGGGCTGGGATGGAAGTTCCTAGCTTTGGTCCCTAATTCACTTATCCATAAAAGAGCAAGAGAGATCTGGATGCTCTCTTGGTCTGTCCCAACTCTGTCAATTTTATTTATTTATTTTAAATTTTTATTACATTTTGTGTGTGGGAGGGGGAGAGAAATGGATGCTGTGGCATCTGGAGGTCAGAGGACAACTTAGAGTCCTGGGACTCTGGAATCTAACTCAGGTTATCAGGTTTGGCAGCAAGTCCCTTTAGCCAGTGAGCCATCTCAGGGGCCCAGCTCTGTCATTTTAGTATTCCAACTCATGAATCACACACATACAAAGTCATTAAGATATCCAATTATAGCAATCCAGAAAAAACAAACGGGATTCTGTTTTATATGGTGCTAAAGATTCCCATTTGACTCTACAATCTCTTAACTATTCATTATGTGTACCCATGAAATTCTTCTAGATTACTGTAAACTGTTTTTGAAAACTTGGTTTGGGGCCAGTATAAAATGTTGCATCTTCTTATCCGAGGCCCAAATTCATAGCTGTAGGAAGGCCCACTTAAACGGTATGTTTTTCTTTCAGCGACTGTCAAGGGGTAGGTTTTATGACATTTCAGCATTCATCACACTCATTATCTAAATAGTCTCCTGTAGTCAGGGAATGTGAGGCTGATAAGCGACCTGGAATCCATTCTGGTTTGATTTCATCTGCTGATTCCATGGAAGGCCTCCCCAATAGGGTCCTTCTTCCTCAAGCGGGGCAGAGGCTTGAGCCAGTTCTGACTCCACTCATGATCTTAAATCTCTGGGACTTTGGGGGAAGGAAAAAAATGGTGCTGCCTGCCATCAACCCCAAGCTTAATAGCTGTAAAGTTATAGTGACACTCTATATGAAATCTGGTTGTCACCATACTGCTGACTTGTCAAACAAAACCCTGCTCCCACTCAGAGCTGGGGCCCTCAGCAGCCTTTGCTCCTTAATCATTTTGTTTTAGGTTTTGAAATTAAAATACAATGACGTCATTCTCCCTTCCCTTTCCTCCACGCAAGCAACCTCTCCCACGTACATCCCTTCACTCTCTTTCAAATTTATGGACTCTCTTTGACTGTTCTCTCTGTCTGTCTTTCTGTCTGTCTCTCTCTCTCTCTCTCTCTCTCTGTCTCACCTGCCACCCCCTCCCCCACACACTTCTAAACATAGATTTATTTATACCTGCTTGACCCACATCATGTTCCTGTGTGGTTTTAATGCTGTATCACATCCACGTGTTTGAGAACGGGTCACCAGGAAGAGTGGAGGAGAGAGGACTTCCCTGTGCAGTGATGATCTTCGTGCCGTGGCATTCGGGGCCAAGGCACACTGTACAAACTGCTGCCTGGTGCTATGCTTTATCCACTTAAGATTATGGGATGCCCAGACGAGAGTTTTGGAAAACCATGTCCTGTCAGCCGCACCATTCTCCCGAGGAACAAAGACCTTTCTCTTTTAGCATCCGGTTCTGTTCTACCCCCTGGCCTTAGTGCACACCTACGGCTTGGACTACATTTACCGAAACATGTACTTAAGCACTTCATTTGCTGATTGCTCTGCTACATTCCAAAAGGCCTGGCGTTCTGTAGTCGAAAAAGTGTAAATCTTGCCTTACGTGGGATACCCATGGTAGGATGTAATGTTTGGAGACAGGAAACTATGTTTCCTTATTGAAGTGCCAGGCACTAAACCATCTGGGTTGTGGAGAGAGAGAAAAGCCAGTCAGTCATTCTGATGTTTTGTCTATACAGCAGCAAACATCTGGAAGCTGGGTGACAGACTAAATTTTTCACTTTGTATCCTGATGTTTTTGCATTATGCTGAAACAACTTAAAATCAGCTATACCCTAAACGATTAAGCGCTAAACTCCTAAGCGGTGTCCTGACAGAAGTTTTGAGGTAATTGAAGCAACAAACAAAACAAAAGCAAGTTTGGGGCTGCTGCTTTGTGCAATATGCTAGCTTTTGTGTTTCAGTCACACCCATTGCAACCGTACTGGAGGCTCAAGAAGGACCGTGAAGAATATCTGTACTGAGTATCTGTTCCTGAAGATGCAGCGGAGACTTTTGTTTCACAGTAGAAATGCTCTCAGTTCTCAAATCCAGGTTAACACTTGAATGGGTAAAAGCAATCACTCCAACGGAGTCGCTTCCTCCAAGCGGTTTTAAAACCCGTCTATTTCCCTCACACAAGCATCAACTGTAGCCTCAGCAGGTCAGCAAGGTTCTAGCAGGATCCACCAGGAGCCTTTTAAGGAGACATTTTGGAGAGACAATTTTATTGATGGAAAATTTTAAAAATAAAGGTCTCACGCTCTGGAGCCACCTTGCACACTTGTCAACACCAACACAGGCAAAGGGAATGTTTAAACAGTGTACTATTTGGAAAAAAAAAATGGCATTTTGTGTTGAGAGTTGTGTTTCTCATTTGTTCCCACATTAAACGCAGTGGTGGGATCTAACACTTGCTACGTGTTCAGAACATACTTCCACGTATCATAAGACACAGTTCTTATTTAACCTAGCTTCTCAGCTGCCAATAGGCTTTGCGGGCACGTCTTATGCCATGAAAATTCCAATATATTTTTGATTGTTTCCACAAAGGTATATAGAGTGTGTACATTACACATACCAGCATTATTGAACTGAACTGGCCCAGTGCCGCATTTTTGCTGATTCAGCCCATGGCTCCTCTTTCCCACATTACGAAAACAACTTGCCTCCAAAAGCAACCGAAATACAGAGGGCCCTTATTTTCACCCTTAGTTTTACCAAGTCCAAAGGCAAAGGCAAAATCAGACCAAGCTTTTTGAGTGGTATAGAATAAAAAAGTTTGCAGTATCCCCTTCCTGACTAACCCCGCCACCCCAAGAGTCTCAGTGACTGGAAAGCAGCTCGCTTTCCATTGATGAGTTTGTACTCAGCGTCTTCTGTTAGGGTTGGCTCTCCAATACAGGTCGTTCATGCCTCTTTTACGCTTTGTGTGCAGTACACTAAGCGAGGCAGGCCAAGCTCTTCTTGTTGTGGACTTGCACCCGTAAATATTCCTTAGTTTCACACAGGGAAAGGTGTATTACCCGGTACCTACATGCTTTGAAGCTCTGACTGTGAGCATCCCCTTCTCGGAGTGACTCAGCGAGGGGATCTCCCGAGATTTGAGGCCTGTGTTACGCACCAACACAACGTTAGGAGTAACACACTCAACGACTGCACTTTAAGCAGCTGTGGTCGGTGTCCACACACACAGAATGTTCTCGAAGTTAGGTTCTCTTTTTCTCTGAAGCCTTCAGCCATCGGTGCGGTGGGAATCACTGGCAGCCTAGGGTGGCTGGAAGGATTGGGACAGGCGGGATATTTCTGTACCTCCGGTCTCCGGTATATTTCCACAGCACCACCCTCAGGACCAGACCAGCTCACTCATCAACGCAAGTCCCAACTAGTAGTGAACTAGGCCCACAAGTGGCGTTCCGGAGACCGAGGACCACCAGCTGAGCTTTAAATAAATGCAGATGTGACAGGCAGAGGAGACCCCCGGGAGGGCGGCCTCTCCACTCACACAGGTCCTTCCCTGCACAGACGAGCTCGCCCACCGGCAGGAACGTGGCAGGGGATGAGGAGATCACCAAGTTGACAACCCAGGGCATCCAGAGGCCCTGGGTTTGAAAACAGTGCGGGAACGCTGATTCAGGCCGCTCAGGACCCCTGTGGGCCAAGTGACTTCTTCCTAAAAGAGGCTGTGGGTGACCTAGCCGGGCCACCACCGGCTAGACTGTCAGGCCTGGCTGGAGGAAATGGCAAACCTGGCTTGCTCCCGCAGTGACTGCAGGGAGGCTTGGCTCTTCCAGCGCAGGGCCTGTAGGCAAGCGCTGCAAACCTGGGAGCTGGGGCGCAGAGCCGGTGACAGTGTCTCGCACTTTGTGCGCCCCAGGCTACCGAGAGGTCGGGCCCCGGGCAGGCCCCACGCTGCGGCCGGGAGCAGCGAAACTGCCGGGCGGCCAGAAACTACTACCGGGACTGCCGCCACGCCACCCTCGCGTCCGCGGCTAGGGGGCTTGCGGGAAAGCTAGGAGCAGGGAACCGAGTGCATTTCCCTGTTAGATCTGCCCGGAGGCCGACTCCCGGTGACTCCCCGTAACCATCCGTCCTCCCCCAGCCTGGACGCCACCACTCACCACCTCTTAGCCACCCTAACCTCCTCTCTCGCCCTCCCCGGTCTTCCCCGGTGCCTATCGGGTCACTCACGGGGGGATGGCTGAGATTCCAGCTGCACAAACAGTGGAGGCAGCCCGCGTCCGCCGCAGGACCTCGCACCCCCCCCCCCCCCGCGCCCTGTGCGCGCGCCCCTAGGGTCCCCGGGTCCTTCTCCGCCGGCCCAGGGAAGCGCTGAGCGGGGGGTGGGGGTGGGGTGAGGGGACAGACCCTGCAGTCGGTGATTGCCTCCAGCCCCGATCTCACCGCCTCCATCTGCCCGCGCGGGGTACCTCCAGGCTTCCCTCGGCGGCCGGGAACCGCAGGGCCAGAGCGTCCCCGGAGCCCGGGCGTCTCCCGCACAGCGCTGGGCTCGGGGATCCGAACGGGAAGCGCCCGCAGCGGCAGATCCCCGGCCTCCGCTCTCTCCTGCAGCCGCCCGGAGCCACGTGCGCCGAGAGGGCTCCACACTCTGCAGGGGCCGCCCGGTCTCCCCGGCGCCCGCTGAGTCGCTGCCCCGCACCTGCACCCACCTCGCCTACTCGCCTTTCCTTCTGCGCGAAAATACCACTGGCTTCCAACAATTTCAGAGGTGCTCCCGGGAGTAGATCGGGCTGGGACAATGCGACTACCGCGGGAGTGCGAACTGGCCCCGGGCGACCTGCGTTAGAGCGAGACTCCTTTGCCCTGCCTGGAGAAGGGGGCAGCGGAAAGGAGAGCGACGCTAACCCGACCAAGTGATAAACAACTTCCTAGTAGAGCGAAGGGCTATCTGAACCCTTCATTCCTTTCTGCAGACCTGGCAGGACCCGGAAGCTGGTCGTAAGCAAGAACTTGAATTTATTGGTGTAAGTCTCATTTGAAAAGGTCAACACAAGAGGCACATGGCAATTAAACGCGGGTGATGAGAACGCGGGACGCGGCTGGGCACTGCGCAGACGGGTCTCCTGGATCTGTCGTTTATATATTTTTTTTCAGACAGCAAAATGAAGCTAAAAGATTTCCTTACAGCAAACAAGCGCGGGAGTGAGGTGACTTCCCCTTTGATGGAACTCTTGACGTTCGTGTCACCTTAAACAGCATTCCTAAGGTTTGGGCTCCTGCAACCTAAACGGTAAAACAGAACCAAGCTAAAGGAAGGCTAAATCCCACTTCATTCAATCACGGAAAAACAGCCATTGGTTTGCATAGTCAATCTGAATCACAAAGGGCCAAGCGCAGCCTCCCTCTCCACCATCTCAGCTTTCCTAGGACCCCAAAGAAGACAAACTGTGTTGTCAGTATTTTGTTCCTTGGGGGAATAAATTGTCCTTTTGAGCGGCTGTGGAGTGCCCAGAAAGGAGACGTGCTATATATATTAGGACGGTCTAGAAGACAGTACAGGTGCGGGCTGATTCAAATTACTTGGGTTTGTGTTTTTCTAAAGGGTCAAATGAAGGATCTGGTTTTAGGGGAGGTGGACCGAATAAGATTTCCTGAGTGGAAACGCCTGTGTGCCCAGCCTCGCAGAGAGGAGATAAATGCAAACCTAACCAGGCGTCCCCGGATGGCCCAGGAAAACGACGTGTCTATCAGTATGTACGTCATCAATCAAAATTATTTAATATTTGCATTCAATTAATCAAATGCCCTCCATTGAGAATTTTCACAAATAGCAATTAGTAAAACAATCAATAAAGTTTACACTCCCGTTGATTTAGTGGTGAATTATTGAGGACCATTATCCTTATTTAACTTGTAGGGATATTTAATAGCTAGGGAATTCGTGGTTGGTGAAAGTCAAGTGCACGGATTTCGCTGTTAAATAGCCTAAACTTGTAGAATTCTGACAGAGACACCCAAGCACTTTTCACAAAATCATTTTGGAACAAAATCTAGGGAACAAAATTAGGATATCTTGATCTTAATATCTGAGGATATTATATGAGGATACTATATGATTTCTTAAATGACTTTCTACACAAAAAATTCAGAGAACTTTTTAAATCCCTGTTAAAACATGTAAACCAGGCTGTGTCAAGATAGGCATTTAGCTCTATGCAACTATTATTCATTCTAAGCCAACAGAAGAAACCAACAGCCATATTGGTTTTATTCCTTAAATATCAGTAATTGAAACTTCCTGAATATAATTGACCTCATAGAATTGGCTCACAGGATATAAAAGCTACTGGGAAACTCTTTACATACAATTATGCAGATCAGTAGTAGTTTTTAAGTCACTAATAACTAGATACATAAATTTTCTGGCTTGAAGGAAAGACTGTAAATCTATCTTCTATGATTTTCTAATATGAGATAAATTATAGCTTATTGGGATCTGTTTTATTCTAAGAAAATAATAATTTTCTCTGCTGTCAGAGATGCCCATGAGGGCAACTTTTTATTATATTTTTGAGAGCTGTTAAATTTGACGACTAAACAAATAACTTCAAACCATTTATCAGAAAGGCTTTCAGAACATTAATGATATTTTGCTTCTGAGGAATGCATTTGAGAATAAAAAATAGCCACATTAATATTGCACGTTCATATCCAATAATCTATACATAGAACCAGAAATACATGCCAATAAAAATGAAATACTAAGATCCAGGTGGAGAAGGACACTCTAAATTATGCTAGACAGAAAAAGCATATTTTGCCAACAGCTTTCAAGCTCTGCCCTTTATGATGACGAAGCGGCTCGGGGACCCCCTCTCCCCAACCTTGCACAATCACAGCTGTGTCCTTGGGTTGTATGGGGGTCTCCCCCACCCCCAATCTCCACTTAGCCTTTTCAAGGCAAGGAAATAAAGGGGTATGGAGATCTCTGGCTACTCTGCCACACATGAGGATGTATATAGTTTATTAATCGGAGAATTTAGCTTAGCCCCCTCGCTATTCATCTGAAATTAATTAAGTGTGTAGAATTACAAGGTGGGTGTATCCCAGACAGCGGGCCCTGCTCGGACTAATCAAAAGGGCACATGTTGAATGAGCACGATTTAGTTAAGGTTAATCCAGTGGAGACGGTACGTCCCTGGTCTTAATTACTCGAGGTGATAGATTGTGGGATGGGAAAATAGGAAGGAAGGGAAACTCGGTCCTGCCGAATACCAGGATCTTCTAATTTAATTTAGCTCTCTGTTTTCCAGTTTCCGTTCTGAGAGCAGGAACACACTCTCTGGGCTCTTGCTGAAGGTGGGTAAAAGAAAGAAAATGATCGTTGCGCTTGCAGGGTTGTTCTTTTTTTTTTTTTTAATTAAATAAAAACAAATATGAGAGTTCCAAAGATCTTTGTGATTGTGTGTCTATCATTATATACGTGTCAGTTCAGGAATTTTAGCATAGCTCAGTGTAGTCTTGCTGATTTCTCTTGGAGGTTTTTGTTTTGTTTTGTTTTGTTTTGTTTTTTAAACCCTTCCTCTCGGTGCCCAGACTGGTCACCTTGCAGAAATAGAGAAATACCTCTACCTACGTGGCTGCAATGGTGAAATAAATACAGCTGAGCTATTTAGAATAATACAAGGCAAATATTAATTAGTACACAAATGACCATCGTGGATGACTAGCACAAGCAGATTATAAAATCAAGGAATCCAGTTGCAAGAATACATACTTAGTGGTTCCATTTATATGAAGTCACAAACAAACAAAAAAAGACACTCCATGGTATTTCCAGGCAGAGTAGTGGGTTGCCCTCAGACAGACAGACAGCCATTCGGCAGCAAGTCTCTAGGCACCCATCCTGTGTGTTTCTTAGGCACTCACTGAGCTTACAGATGTGTGAAGCTGGGATCTGTGTGTTTTTCCGGGTTTACGTTTTACTGCAACCAAACCTTTGCTTTCCAAAAGTTCTAAAATGCTGAGAAGTGTGAGGCTGGAGCTGTGGACAATATTTATATTTCAGCTGACAGGAGGGTTGGGGCAGAGGCCTGAGGATACAGTGACAAAAGAAAATGTACAAGTCATCTTAGCAGGGTGTTATTTGTAAGGTTGGAACGAGACCCCTTGGCCATTTTAATCTTGCACACCTACACACCCTTGCAGCACGCCTGGGTTCCCAGTCTTCACCCGGTGTCTGGATGTTTCGGGTTCCTTTGGTGTGTTTTAAAGTTGAAATCTGAGTTAAGGGCTGAAGACTCTTACTCTCTGTCCCTGTGCTGGCACAGCCTTCACCTCAGTTTATTTTCTTTACATAGATGCATTTAAAAAAAAAATCGTCAGGCGATTTCCTTATTTTCGGTTTTGTGATATATGTTCTGCTCAGGAGCGGGGTATCTGTTTCTGATTTATTAGCATTTGAGCCTCTCATTTCCTGCCATTGATCAAGCCTAATACTTAGTGAGCTGATGAGTTTTATATGAAATCTGATATTTCAGGAAGACAGAAGGCCGAACCCATTTTTAATATCTTTCTGCTCTTCATCTTTTTCAGAATTTTACATACACATGTGATACCAGCAATGCCTTCAACAACATCCAATTTTTTTTTTCACTACATCTTCATGGTAGAAAACATTTTGGAAATAAAGTTGTATTTGTCAATAAAATGGATGTTCGTCAAGTGTTGGTCACATTCTATCCTCATATATACGTTTACACGCTCCTGCCAAAAAGGTGCCTTCACCTGGTACTAGCTATCTGTCTGCAATGCCATTTCCACTGATCTCAGTTGACCAGATCAACCCCTGGAAACATCTGTCTTTGATCGTTTTGCACAAAACGGGGGCTTTCCTAATACTGGATTTTCCTGAAATCAGCTACACACTGCCCAAGTCTTCCTCATGGGGGTGGGGCGGGGAGGGGGCGGCGGCGGCGGGGGGGGGCAGTCCCCTCTGAAAGTATATAATGCCTACACTAATTCCTACTCAGATAAGGCCAGGGCCATTTGCAGTTCTAGTATCCTAGCTGGTATCATACTTTGGGAAGGGTTTCCCATCAATAGGAACAGGTCATTCTGAATATGGCCAAAGCTAGACCATTGCTTGCTCTTTGTCTCTTTGAGTGCTGTGAAAGAGAAAAAAATGATAGAATCTGATAAGACAGTCATCAGCATCAGTTCAGAATGGCACCCGTTCCAGACCCCAGTGCAGGCTGATGTCGTGTGTGCCTAGGTGCATGTCAGGGGAACAGCATTATCCTGCCTGTGTGGTCTGTTCTTCTCTTGGTCATTGTAGTCATACTGTTGATATGTATTTCCAACAGAAAATCTAACTTAACAGAAAATCTCATTTAAGTCAAAATAATAACAACTTTTAGGATAGTTAGATAGCCAGAGAGGGCATTTCATAGCCATAAAATATGTTTTAGTGAACTCTACAGAAGCATCATTGAAATATAAAAGAAAGTCTGGCAAAGGGCAGAGTGTAACCTTTTAATAAATCATAGACCTTAAGATAGCGTGGTGAACGCTTTGTGAAAATCTCTAAATTCATTTCAGTGGAATATTTAGAAAATCGCCAATGGAGTGTTCATAAAACTTACTTATGACATTTAAAACCGTTGGAATCTTACTGCCTTTCCTTCACCAAGAGGATAAAGAAAAGAGGCAGAAAAAATAACTCGGTTACATCTTCACTGAAAACTACCCCAAGGTAGTATCCTGGAGGCAGGAGGCGGAGGATGATGGTGTACGTCTTCGGGAGCTGTGGGTCTATTCAAGGGAAGAAACAAATGCCCATAAATATCAGAACAACTCTCTCAGCCAGGAAGGAATTCCGCAGCAACACCACCGCGTCTCCGCCTCCCTGGTGTTAGACATGTCACTGTGGAGAGGCATGTCACTGCTGCAGGCTGAGCCTCTGCCCACGGTCCCTCACATCTCAGTGCTCTCCTAGGACCTTCACTGGCTGTGTGCTAGGGTCGGAAGACCCCCACGAAGGACCCTAGCATGGCTGGAAATGTGAATAAAATAACGCCATCTCACAAGGCATTGTCAGGGGGAGGAAAGAACTCCACGTATGCCAAGTACGTCAGGCTTCCACTGCTCTCAGGGCACCTCTCCAACAACAGCCAGTCCTGCGGTTATATATGCTGCGTCCATCCGGATGAAGATGAACTTGTCTGGTTTAAAAAAAAAAAAAAAAAGCAGTAAGCTGTTTGTTTAGTACTCCCTGCTATGGAGGCTATTGGCTACCCTGGCTTCCCAAGCTCAACCCCATTCACCACCAGCATGAAGGTCACAAGGAGACTCCTGTCACCCTGTTTTCCCCTTAGTGCAAAACAGTAGACAGCTCAAACAAAGCGGTGGCATTTTTCCACCACAAAAGGAATAGGTTTTAAAGGCCTTGTCACGACTGTAGAGACCCTGCTTGGCATGAAGGCCAATGTCCGGCTCAGATGTCAGTATGAGGAAAGCCCTGACTTTTCTGTTTTCACCGCTTTATGCAAATGAGCCCGGCGCTTTTTCTCATCTCAAGCAAGTCCTCACATCAGACAGGTGGAGTCACCGTGGCTTGTGAGTCACCAGCTCTCTGGAGAACCCCGACTTTCCCCAGCCACATCCTGCTTTCCGGTGAGGTGAGCCCCGCTCCTAGGAGTCCTTCCCCTAGTCCTCTGGGCCTCCTCTTGTGGTTCAGGATGCCAGCCATCTCTTGAGTCACACGATGGCCCTCTTCTCCATGTGGCCCCTCAGCTCGTCTTTCCTCCAGCTGGGCTTTCGGTAGCATTCCAGCCGTCCCCCAGCTCATCTTCCAGACACTAACTAGCTCTACCAGGTTTCTCCCTTTACTTTCTTCTCTAGTTCAAACCCACTGTCCCCCAGCTCTGGCCCACCTCCCTTCTGAATCTTTTCTTGTTCCTGAGACTCAGCCGTTCCACGTGAGGAGCACAGGGATTGTGGGAGGTGGGGACCAGGAGGCTGGAGCCGGAGTTCCTAGCCCCACCGATGTACTAATCATTTAAGTCCTCTTTGTACTAATCAGTTAAGACAGCCCAGGAACCTGCCAACACCTTCTGGAACTATCCGAATGGTCAGTGAAGAAGTGACCAGAGAGAAACAAAGAAGAGGCACTTCTGAGAAACCAGCACATCCAAAAAACACAGAAGGTTCATCCCAGGTGAGGGATTCCCGTCTGCGGATGTGGAACTCTTCCCCTTTGGGTCACGTGTTTAGGGGTGTTTCCCTGTAAGGCCTATGCCTAACTGAGTTCTTTACAGGGCCTGTCAAGTCCTGCCATTTGGGTTCCAAGTTCTATTCAATCCTGCTAAGTGTGGTTATGTGAAAATGTAAGGATAATTTGATGGTGCTCTGAGCGTGAAGGGAAATGAGTAGGGTATTTTTGCCCGTTTGCTGGCAAAGTAACCCACATGGAAAAAAACAGCAATGTAAGGTTTGTGTAGCAGAGGAAGGTGCAGGCAAGCCAGCCTTGGAGGTAGGCTCTCTCTGGGGAGGAGTCGGGCTTGTGGTGTCTGAGGGGCTCCAGTGGTGGCAATGAACCCCGGTGAGCCCCTGTTGTCCAATTGTCTCATTTTTAAGCAATTAACATCTTGAAAATATTCACACACTACCGAATAACTAATAACTCAAAAATGTCAACTAATTAGATTCCTCCAATAAGTAAATACTTCTGGCACACTTAAGCAATTAAAGTCTCTACAATTCCAATATATCAGTTTCTCCTAATTGCCTTAAGTGCCTTGACAAACCAATTGGCAATAATTTGATGATTGCGAGGCTTATCGGTTTACAACTCAGCTCGAAAGGGACAACACCACATACTTAAAATGTGTGCTTTCTTTCCCCGTGGTTCTATTCTTAATTGGTCATTTCTTAGTTCTTTATTTTCATAGAGGGTGTGATTTTTTTTTTTTTTTAAACTTAGCTACCCTCATACGTCAGGATTGACTTTTTGGCCAAGCTAAGGTTTGCCATTCAAGTGGGTGGCCTTGACTGGAGACAGAGGGACAACCACTGAAGCATGCTTTCCAGGGTGGCTACTCAAAGGCAGCTTATGACTCACTAGGCACTTTGGTATGTAGAGACAGCTCATTGCAGCAGAACTGTGTATCTAAAGGATAAGCTTTGATCAGCTCTACCACTGTGGTTTTGAACTTAATTTTCCCCCCAAAAGGAGGCTTGTTTGGGGGAAAACTGCCATCTTGATAGCTTGGTAGAAGATGGTGTGGTGTGTGTGTGTGTGTGTGTGTGTGTGTGTGTGTGTGTGTGTGTGTGTGTGTGTTGCTGGGAATTGAACTCAGAGCTTCATACAGGCTAAGGAGACAGCTTACCATCGGGCTATACCCTAGACCCTTGGGAGTCAATGCCTCCTCTGAGTGTCTTTTATTAGCTTCATGTCAAGTATAAGCATATTTTGCAGTTGTTGTTGTATGCGACTCAGGAGGCTGAGGCTAGAGGATCTCAAGTTCAAGCCCAGCTGGGGCAATATGAGAAGACACCGTTTCAAAACTAAAACAAATAAAAATGCAATAAACAAAGCTATATAGGTGCAGTATTGATATTCCACTCACTTAACTCTAGGAACTTGGGACAAACTCTTTTCTTGAGCTTCAGTTGGTCTTAAGGGCCTGAGCTGTGACACTTTCTCTATGCTACAGAAGACCAGGGCTGTGAACCTCCAGGGGAGGCTCTGACCAGGCAAATGAGTTAGGGAAGTCTTTGGGATGGCATCCTGGACCACGTGGGATCTGAAAGATGGGTAGAGAGCGTTCGAAGAGTAAAAGGGACATAGAGAGGGCCTTGAGAGGGGAAACCATGAACAAAGGCAGGAGTCATTTGTGTGTTTGAGGGTTAATGGAATGCCGAGTAAAAATTCACGAGACCTCAAAGAGGTAGAACTACCTCATTGAGGGCGACGGTGTCCATGTGCCGATGGCGAACTCGGCCACTTTTGTCCTAGACCGCTGTTCTCTGCTGCTTAAGCATGTTTCCTTCTTGACAACAGTTGATGGTATGTTTCAGGGGAGTAAGTTCAAACCCAGACACAGTTTAGCGGAGGGTTCACTCTTCCCCTGTTGTCTCTGCGCCAGGGCCTGCAGAGGAAGGTTTCCACCTGCCAGATGCTGAGGTAGGAGGTAGCAGCTCGGCCACTTTCCTCTTTTCTTGCCTGGCTCCTGCTTTTGGTTGGTGCATCAACAATGGCCCTAACGCAGAATGACATGTGTATAAAATAATCTCTCAGGCTTCTGCCCCGGACTGAGGCCAGCCAGGTAGTTCTGCTCCACGTAAGTATAAGAGGCAATAGCAAGCCTCGTGTAGAGTGTCCAAAATTTCCCATCCTTGAGCAGAGGCTGGCAGATGTGTAACTGTCTACCACAAGCCTTTGCCCTCTGCTATTTCTTAACTAACCCCAACATACACAGACTAATCAGATCAAAGGCTCCAAGGAACTGGGGCTGCCTGTTCTTCTCTGTGCCTAACTCTTCTCTGAGTCAAGTTAATTGACTCTGAAAAAAGGCACAACTGCACGAAATCCGTGTCTCCATATTATCTTTTTTTTTTTTTTTTTTTTTTTTTGACAGGGTTTCTCTGTGTAGCTTTGCACCTTTCCTGGTACTCACTTTGGAGACCAGGCTGGCCTCGAACTCATAGAGATCCGCCTGCCTCTGCCTCCCAAGTGCTGGGATTAAAGGCGTGCGCCACCACCGCCCGGCTTTCTCCATATTATCTTAAGCACACACTAGAAGTCCGATCTTACAGAAGGGAATATCCCCCACACTCAGGCAGCTCACATTATTACTAGATAATAACGACAGTGGCATTTTAATAACACAGCTATATGTACTATGTCTGGAGCACCCATGCTTTCACTACTAGATATTGTATCTGTCTCTTTGCATATATTGTTATATTGTTTATCCTCCCAACATGTCTACAGAGAATAGTTACTATTCTTCCCAATACAAAAGAAGAAACTCAAGCTTTGAAGAGATTGCACAGTTTTCTACAAGCCTAGAATTTGTCAATAACAGAGCTGGGATCTAAACTTGGAACTATGTGCATCCAAAGTGGGGCCTGTAACTTCTACCCCGGGACTAGCTAGCATGGGTGACTGCCAGTGATCAACACACTGTCTTCAGTTGCCCCAACAATATCATGTCATAGTGATAATATGAAAACAGACACACTAAACAAGCACATCCAAGGGTGTGTGTGTGTGTGTGTGTGTGTGTGTGTGTGTGTGTGTGTCCATGGCCATGCATAGGTGTAAGAGAAGGGAGCTGATGCTCTAAAGGGATGATGATGCCTTTATCATTCTCATGCTCTCATGAACTTACACTGAAATTTTCCATCATCTAGATCAGTGTTTCTCAACCTGTGAGTCAAGACCCCCACAGGGGTCGCATATCAGATATCCTGCATATCAGATATTTACTATTCACAGCAGTAGCAAAATTGCAGTGATCACTGTAGCAAAGAAATAATTTTGTGGTTGAGGGTTACTACAACATGAGGAACCTGTATGAAAGGGTTGCAGCATTAAGAAAGTTGAGATCCACTGGTCTAGATACTAGGTTATATAATAACAGTCTGGATACTGAAACATATTTGAGAATCAAGATAATGTCTAAGAAATCAAATACTGAATTTTTAAAAAATTTTTTAGTTTGCATATATGTATGTTTTAGATGCATATCTATCTGTGCACCACATGTGTGTCTGGTGCCCTTGGAGACACCACAAGGAGAATCTCGGGTCTGCACTGGAGTTACAGAAGGTTATGAACTACCATGTATACAGGTGCTGGGAACTGAACCCAGGTTCTCTGGAAGCGCAGTCAGTGCTCTTAGCCACTGAGCCGTCTCTCCAGCCCTTGAAAACATTTTTTAATGGGAAGCAGTGCCAGGCTTCTCGGCAGATTTTATGGTAGCTGCTTCTCTGTGTGTAGGGTTTTCCCTCATAAAACTGCTACATGTGTGAACATATAACCATAGACATCGCTCAGAAATCGTGACAAAATGTCTGGGAATTCCAGGGTGATGGCTCCTGCCTGCAGGAGGCAGCCTGGAATGCTCAGCAAGCCTTTGTCTCAAAGCATGGCATGGACATGGGGTCCTCATTAGTTACAAGGAGATGAGAAGGAACTGGTCCAAGACCAAAAAAGTGTGAGAGCCACCGCAAAATTGAGAAAACAAATAGTCGAAAGCTAAAGATGTTGGTCTCTTTCCTGAATTTTGTCCAGCATTTTGAAAGACCTAATAGAGTTTTAATGAGATTCCTGAAGGGAAAGGACACAATGAAAGTGCATTGGGCAACACATTGAATCTCTTCCTTCCCCCGCAACCCCAAATTGTCAAAGGGTGAGGCACACTTTGCTCGAGGTCACAGCAGCTGCCCTTGCTGCGGAAGCCAAGATTCACCTGGACTAGACAGTCAACACTTTAGGAAACTGCCTGCATAGACCTGCACACCCTGACGTGTGAGGACATTGGGTCTGGACTGAACTCCTCATACTCAAATATCTATGCATCAATTTGGTCCAGGGAAGAAGACAAATGGAAACACCATCTGCTTGTCAATCTGGTGTTCTGAGCCTGGCCCAGGTGTCTGCCAGAGAGCTTGTGAGCCCTAAGTGAGAAAGGATATTGCCGCATGACTACTGAACGAAGTTCTTGCCTTGGACTCTAGTCCCAGAGTCAGGGTCAGGCAAGCTCTCTGAACGACTTGCTTGGACCCACGCGATACCTTTAATTCTCTCTGAAAGTTCTTCATCATGGCTGCGAGGACGTGAACACAATATCCACTTAGTCTGCCTGAGCTGTGTTGCCCAGCTTGACCGTCTATCTCATTTATCTCATTTGCAGTTGGTGGAGCAGAAGATGCCTCCCCATAGCACCGCCCCCAGGTTAAACGATGAGGCGTTCTCACAGGTCAAGTCTACAAAAGTCACTCTGGGTGGAATTCCTGGCCCTGGGAAAACTGAAGTAAGGTGAATCCAGGGTAAAAAGGTTTGGATTGAAGCACAGAAAGCCCAAATCCTTGCCCTTAAGGAGTAGGTCCCACATTCCTCCTTCCTGCCCATGTTACTATTACCTGTTTATCTCTCCTTGCTTGTTTCTTACATTTCCCATTCTCTGCTCTCTGGGCCATTTCTCCACATGCTCTCTTCCTTCCTTTCTTTGGCTTTGCACCTGGAATCTATGGACATGACTTAGCTCTGCTGGAGACCCATGGGAAGTGCTTCTGAGTGGGGTCTGCTACTGAGGACAATGTGGAGGGGAAAGGGTGAATCAGCCAGCCAAGTGCCTTTGGCCTCAGAAAACAAGAAGCATGCGAATCTCGTCTTGGGTAGACTTTCCTTAATTTTATTAGTGTAATGATGCTATGGTTATATGACCCTAATCACAGAGCATATCTGAATAGTGTTGTGCCAATCACATGTCAAGCTGTATTGATGATGCCTGTCTGAAAGGTCTCAGATAGTGGAGTCTCAGGCACTCGTGTGAGTGACGTTCAGAATAAAGGACCAATTTTCCAGTTACACCCAAAGGAAGACCATCTAGTCTAGTTATGTGGAATTCGGTCTACACCCATTTTCATGCACACACAGGATTTGTGTGCAAGCTAAAATGACTTCATTCCATTTATCTTCTCCAACAAAGAGCTATAGAAAGTTAGAGCCCCACTTCTGCAAATGATAATCTCTTGGCTCCCAAGGTCCCCTCCTCTAGAATGGACTGCCTGGTTGGCTTGGCTTCATGAACAGATGAGTAGAGTTAATTAGTTAATTAATTCAGTGAATAGTGAAGGACTGGAGGGCAGTTGGGACTTTCCAGGGGGAATGTGAGGAGGGTATCCCATGGCTTCCTTTAGAACTATCATTAGAATCTGGAAGAGGGACTTGTCTCTCGGTAAAGAGATGGCCTCCAAAAAGGAAGAGACGAGGCCAAGGATGAGCCTATGGGCTCCTCCTCAGTGTCCACCCACCACGCAGGACACCATTGTACAATGCCTGCTCTCTCAGACACTGACTTCCTTCGCTTTATGACTAACTCATTTCTCTCTCAAGCAGGTCAAGAGGGAGCCATCTGTTCTGAAACATGCTTGGGGGACAGAAGAGGGTCAGGAAGGCCCTTTTAGGCTCTCCTGTCACCCCTCTCTGAGGATGATTTGCTCTTCCGGTTGGTTATAAGCATTGATGCAAAGACAAATAACATCTTAAATCCTGAGCATCCATTAACCCCCAGCAGGACAGAGGCAGGAAAGCATCAGATTCAAAGGAAAGAGCACTGAGCATTGGAATCAGATGGCTTGAGTTCAAGTCCCAGCATTTCTTAAATGCATGATGTAGAGCAGGTCACTTAACCACATGGAGTCGTGGGTATTTATGCCCTTCGTCACTGTTGAAGCAAGAAGGGTAGCATCAGGGGCTGATGTGGGGTAAGAGAGACATTTGCTACATATGTTTCTTTGCTATAGAACACAAGTGCATTAATGCTATTAAATTAACTTTATCATATCTTTGGGAGAGAGACAACTTGCTGGGAGGAAGTTTGCCAAGAGCCCTGATTATGAGGGATTGAGGAGAGGTGGAGACTGCCACACCAGGAACCTTCCTTGGGGTAGGCTGATGGGGATGGGTGTAGGGTACCTTCAAAGCACCAGAAGGTCACTGGGAGATGAAGTGGTATCTTGAGCAGAGAAGAGGGTGCAGAAGAGAAATGAGAAAGATCCGGAACAGAATTGCCAGATAAATGAGTTGCCTGAGGCATCAGCTCGGCTTCTTCTTCTCCATGGGAGAGGGTGTGTGGGGCCAGGAACAGGTTAGAGGTAGGGATGGGAAGACCAGGGCTCTCAGACTCCTTGTTGGGGGTGAGTTTTGGAGAAAAGTTTACAGAGTTCTCTCATTGCTGTTTTCTAGGTTCCGGGTAGGACGCGGGGTGCCTCGCTGTGGGCCGGAGAGCATGCTGCATTCTCTGCTTTAGAGAAAGAAGTGGGGTGGGCAGATGCTCGGGCTAGGATGTGTTTTGCCCTCTCACTGGGATTCTAAAGACAGGAACCGGCATTGGGGTGTTCAGGGTTCTGAATGGAGCTCATAACTGATTAACAAATCACTTCTGGTGTCCACTCTTCAGATCCCAAAGTCATGGGCGTCTGTCTGCCTGGATTTGTGAAGCTCTGAAGGTTTTACTCAAGGAAGCACACTCAGTCACGTGGGGAGGAGCAGGACTCCTGACAATCACGCTAAGTGCCCTGTAGCTTGTTTCTTAGAGCCCTGGATCCCCATGCCCCCCCCCCCCCCCCCCGCTGTCGTTAAAGTGGCCTAGAGGACAGAAGAGCCGCCTCCCCCTGCCCCAGCGCAGGGAGCTAGGCCCCAGCAACCGCTGCAGAACCTGCCCCGCTCAGGCCTCGAGGCTCTTACCACATTGTAAACCATACATTTGCAAATCTCACAGCTAATCCACAGTACAGCCTGTGTGCAACCTAATATGGGTCTCAGAGCCCAGAGGCACCCTCGTGGCATAGGCAGACCCTGTCTTAAGCCTCACGCTGAAAAAAGTACAACCAGTTAGCCAGACTGCACAAATATGTAACTTGAAGTCCCTTGCCCCGAGAACCAGGGCGCTGGAATTTCCTGGCTTCGGGAGGGGCTGGAGTTCAGTTTCTAACCTTTGCTTTCTGTTGGTTGAGCTCTTGTATTTTATTCCTGGGGTCCGTTCTGCATTTGGGAGAGAGGTGAGGGGGGCAGGGAGAAAGGAATGAAAGACTCTCAATAGAAAAACACAGAGCCCGAGGCTGCCACACAGCACAGGATGGGGCCCATCTGGGCCCAGAACAGTGAACCCGTGCCTGAGACCGTGGAGACAAAACCCCCGCAAACATTCCTACCCCTTGCCCACATCCTGGGTTTTTGTCACAGCCCAGCTGATAATTGCAGCAAGGAGGGTCAGTGGGACAGTGGTCACATCGAGGTAGGCGTGCTAGATTGGGGGTAGACCGCTGCGCTTTCGGCCCTGGTTTTGCCCCTAGTGATCTGAGAACTGTGAAGCTGTTTCACTTGTCTGAGGAGCAGCTCCCTCCATGATAAAGGGCAGTGCCTGGAATGTCCACCTCACGATGAATTGTGAGGCCTGGATGAGTTAAGCGGGGGTTAAAGGTCACGTGGAAGCCGGTCTGGAATATCCAGGATCGGATGCGCTTCCGATTCGGCTAGCAGAGGGACGAACAGAACACCTGTTGACCAGCGGCTGTGCTGGGCTGTGAGGGTAACACTGGGGAGAATAAGAAAGGCGATCGTAAACTTTAGAAACCAAAAAAAAAAAAAGAAAGAAAGGCTATGGTATTTTCTACCTTAGGAAGCCAAATCTTCTTGGTCCACCATGCCGCTGGGTAGCATTAACTGTTATGTTCTGCGCTTCCAAATCGCTTTCATTTTTAAGGCGTTCTTGATCCCTCACCGGCCACCTCTGATCTTTCCTTTTTATTTGTCAGGTGTACAAGTTTGCCTCCCCTATTACTCTCTGTCTCATCACCGACCGTTTCTACTTGGTGGCCCTTGGCTTGGGAAAAAGCAGCGTGATTGTTCCGGCTCCACTGGGAGTCTAAGATACCCCACTTCCTCTGCTTGCACCCCACAGACACACCTCAACCTCTTTCCTTCAGCATGGTTCTACTCACTCAAGACTGTGTCTGTCTCCTGGAAATCCTACCCCAAGCTTCATCCCTTTAAAATCTCCCTCTCCTCAAATAATGATGGCTCTAACTCAGTACTCTACAGAAAACACACCACACACACACACACACACACACACACACACACACACACACACACGCCATTTCTAAAAAAGGAACATCTTTTTCCTTTACAGAGTGTCAGCCCAAGAGCAGGGGCAATGTTTTCTGTGTGTTCTAGTGTTCCTAGTATACTGTAAGTGCTCAATAAAGATTGGTGATGCGGCGTCTGACCTAAGGACACCTGAGTGCTGAGGGCAACCCACCAACACCCTCAAAGGTGACTAATAAGATGCTAAGGTATATTTTATTAAGAATCAATAAATGTTGAGAAGAGCTCAGAGCCAAAAGGAGTCAGTGATAAATAATAGATTAAAAAAAAAAGTAATCGAGGGAAGAAAGAGACCTAGAAAATGCCATCTTATTTTCTCTGGCATCTAGGAAATATTTCTGGCCTTTCAAAAGTCCAGCCTCGTGTATCCTAACGGGAACAGCTGAGAAGGCTGTATCTGGTTGCCTAACCATGGGAGTAAGCATCCCGGGATTAGACTGGCCTCAGGGAATGCATCTCTAGCTTACTATGGTGACTTTCCCACTCGCCCCAGGTCCTCTCACCCTGCAGAGCAGGGACCGCCCCCCCCCCCCCCCCACAACCTGGCCATGCGCAGGCCCTAGGACTTGATCCTTTTGTGCATGTTTCATTTTTTAAAAATTATTGAATGTCATCATGCGATTCAGTTTCTTGGCCCCTGCCTTTAAAAGCCGGGGATTGCCTCTAAGGGAATGTTTTGTTGATAGCTCAAGCCTTGAGATGGAGACCAAAGCCACATGTGCTGTCTCCCTTGCAGCCCTGGGGGTTCAAGCGGCAGTCACCAGGGAGGACTTGAGTTACGATTCAAGCATTAGATGACATCCTAAAAACATCCAAACAGTACTGCTATTGCCTTGAAAGCTTCCTCATGCGTGTCCCCGTGTGACTATTGGAGTGCGGGGGCCACATGCTTCAGAGTTACACCCAATCTAGATGATTTCTGAGGGTCAAACCGAGGCCAAAGGTTTTGATGAAGCTCTGTTGAAAGTGAGGTGAATACAGTGTGCCTAAAATTTAGGGGTAGCATATCTGTGGAGAGCCATGCGTCAAGGTGTTAAAGAAAACCCAGGGATAAACAAAGACGCACAGACAGAGGCGAAAGTCTATAGGGAAGCAAGGCAGTATGGCTGCAGAACTCATCTTTATGAAAAGGGATGAAGGGTACCTTTGTTCTGTAGTGAAAACTGATCATTAGAAAAATCCTTGAGAACTGTTCATTTAACAACAGAGAAAACCGCCCATGATATTTTGGATCTAAATGGGGGAACTTGATTCTATGCGATCCTAGGCAAGTCACATAACTTTTTTTTTTAAGTTTCTGCTTTCTCATCTGGAGGTTGAGGAGAACCACGGACCTCAAAGAGTTGTGGGAGGTACAGGAAATAACACAGATAAAGCAGAGGAGAGGACCTGGTGGTCGAGAAATCTCAGGCGATTTTATTCTCACCTTCATCCTAATCATCATCCTTTTGTTTCTGGAGATGAAAAAAAAAAGTGGAATGAGGAGTTGGCGCCATCTCTCTTGGGTAACAAAGAGGAAGTGAAGCCAGGTGGGGTAGAAAAGAGGCTATGGATCCATGGCATGACTTACAAGTCCTACTGTTCCCCAACAGGTAGCACCGAGGCATGGGAAATGGTCCTCCCACCACAGGAGTATGCCGTGCTTATTGTAAATTCTTAACAAGCTGCCCTGATTGTGTATGCTTTTTTCTCAGCTGTGCCTTGCTAGCAGTAAAGCGAATCCACGGGCATCCCAATAAGGGCAAGGTACAATCAGTCCCTTTGGAGCGTGTCTGGCCGATCAGAAGAATGCCTCCATGGACATCTGGCCCAGGTTTTGCAAAGAGCAAGGTGCTGAGGGGACTCCTTCCTGGGTTGGGAGGGAGGACTACAGGAAGGCACCTGACTTTAGAGCTTGAAGAAAACGGTGACAGAAATTTCTTGTTGTCTTCCAATATGCCTCTCATTTCTTGCTTTAGTTAGGTTAATTGATTTGATTGATTGATGATTGATTGATTGATTGATTGACTGATTGATTCAGTGTTTGGTAGTGTAGCCTAGCCTGGCTTTGAACCACCATTCTCCTGCCCATGCTTCTCAAGATCTGGGATTACAGGCTTATCGCCATTTCATTTCATTCTGAGTGGAATGGGCCCTTTAGTCTCCAGAGGTGGAACAGACTCCAAGACAACCTGAGCATCATTTGCCAAGAGCTCTACTTACCACATTCCTTGGGTTGCATTGTTGACTGACCTTTTATGAGTGGGTACCAGATGGAGATGGATGGGGCCAGTGTACGGAGGGGGGAACATACGCCCACTTCGTGCTGCGACTTTTGACTCAGGAGTGCTTAGCACTCCGAGAAGTGAATACCCCAGTATTCTTTCTCTAAGTGGGCAGAACTGTTTGAGTGTGAGGGTGAGGCTCTGATGCTGACAAGATGAAGAGGGGGGAGGAGTGGAAACAGCTGGAGTGAGGGATGAGACAGAGACAGAGAGAGAGAGACTAGGATATGAGACTTTCCAGAACTCATCTCCAGGATGTGCTTCCCACAGTCAGACCTCACTTTGCAATCATGCCAACACATTACAAAAATTCATAAAGGGCTTAATCCGGCAATGAAGCCAGAGCCTCTAGAATCCAGTGACACTCCTGAAGCCTGCAAATTGACAAGTGCTCAGCACCTGGGCCTTCAGGGCGGGTCTCAGATTCAGACCACGATAGGCATTTATTGATTAACTCACCAAGCAAGGAGTTGGGAGGTGAGGTGAAGACAAGAAGGGCCGGGCGGAGACTCAGTGACGACATTTGGAATCCAGATAACTCATCCTCCTGCCTCTGCCCTCTCGAGGGCTGGGACTATGGGTATGCACCCCCATGCCTGACACTCTTCCGATTCTTGGTGAAATATACCTTTCCCAGAAGCCTACGTCTTCTTTTCCTTAGGTCCCATTGGCCAGTACTGAGTCACATGCCCAGGCCATTTTGAACTCCTATGGTGTAGTGTGGGCAAAAGCAATGGATGGAGTTAATATAGGAGAGCCCACCAGATTCTGGAGGGGTTTGGGGGGATAGAAGTCTCCAAAGTGAAATTGAATTGAGTGATGAAGATGGAAACATAAATTCAGAAATTGTGGAGTGGGGATACACATTGGGAATTTGGAGATACCAAGTGCCTAGTTAAAAAAAAAATCCCCCAACCTGGACATGTCTACTAAACTCACCACAGAAAGCATTAGAGAGTTAGTTCTGTAGAAAGTTCACTTTATTTCATTCTTAAATTGGCTCTAAGAAGCAGAGAGGGTTCTTAGAGGGTGGGTTCTGTAGGGATGGTTTCGGTTACACACATCTGATCCATAAAAACATGAACTCGTCTGTGGTGGGTGTGCTGGCCAGTGAATTGGCTGGCGACATTTGGTTCGCAGAACTAGAGAAGTGATAAATGTGTCGGTATATGCTATTAAATGCTTCATTTAAAAGGGACAGGGTGGCTAGTGAGGCCTGATGAAGGCACCAGCTGAAGGGACGCACCTCTCTCCTTCAGTGGACGCAGGTGACCATGTCAGGGACCTGGAACTATTAGGACAGAAAGCATCTAGAAGTCTAGAAAAGGGAAATCTAAATCATCTCTAAGTAACAGGGACCATTGAAATTGATATTATGTATATTTGACATCTATGTATATGAGATGTAAATATGTATATGATTTGTAACATAGACATGTGTCTAACACAATACCCCACATACAGGATATAATAATATAACACATAAACATTACCTAGAATAAAATCACAGCTCAATATATTTAAAAAAGAGGACAAGCAACTTTCCTGTAATAGCTCCTTCATATTAGATCTATTAGCATAGATCACTAGATAAAAACCTGTGCTATAAGGCCAATAACACAGGCAAGAGACATGGCATTAGATGCTACTGCTGAGGACACACACTGCCACCAACACAGAGAGATCAGAAGTATCTATGTGAAGCCAAAGGGCGTCGTGTTTACTCAGCTCCTGCAGACAGGCTCTCCTCTCTGTATTATCTGGCTTTTCTGGTACATCGCTCTCCAAAGCAGAGTTTTCATAGGTGTTACACGCCCAAGACAGGGTAAATCCTTAGGAAAACCTCAGTGCCTCTGTGGGAAACCTTACAAAGCTGGTAAGTGTTCATTCCTCTTAAAATATTTGGCAAAAGTCAACACCTGAATTCCAGCAGGCCCCCTGCCTGTCTTGGCAGCCGAGGATTAGTGGCTCTCAGAGGCAGCCTTCCATCCCTGACCACCTGGGCCCAACATCCTTCGCAGAGGAGACCCCAGGCCTCCTATCTCTTTGGGTTTTGCAAACTGAACACCTTCTTAGGGCCCCAGTAAGGAGCAGGAGAGACCAAGGGTGAAGGAGGGACCTTGCTGTGGTCTCCAGAAGCCAGAAACACCAGGACACAAAGCTGAAGCGCAGGACACAGTATCACCTGCTTGTAGCACAAATCTTAAAAGGTCTTATAATAAAAAAACCCAGGGCCAGATACTGGGGTGAAAGCTGAAAGATCGGAGAAGCAGAACAGCCAGCCACTAGCTTACCTCTATGAAATCCTCAGCCTCAAGAGAGCGAGTTCCTGTTTCCTCATGCCTTATATACCTTTCTGTGTCCTGTCACATTACTTCCTGGGATTAAAGGCGTGTGTCACTGCTGGCTGGTTCTGTTTCTCTCATGTACCTCAGTGTGGCCTTGAACTCACAGAGATCCAGACAGATCTCTGCCTCCCAAGTAATAGGATTAAAAGTGTGTGCCACTACTGCCTGACCTCAGTGTCTAATTTAGTGGCTGGCTCTGTCCTCCGATCCCCAAGTAAGGCTTATTTGGGTACACAATATATTGGGGTATACAATATATCACCACACCTGTTCTTGTCTTCCTGTCCTTGGGCACAGTGAGAATCGAAAGGTGGTGGGATTCCTGTGTTTTGTCTCCAGGATGACTTGGATCTTACCAAGCCAGGGCCCTCTCATGGCCAGAGGAGTTGCTCATGAGGATTATTAGGGTTAGAGCAGGCCACTGCGGATGGAAAGCTCGAAGGGGTAAGGGCGGCACAAACCTCATCACAGAGACCTGCTTCTTCCCAAGCGGTAGCGCAGAGGTGCACTGGACCTCAGTCATGATCCGTGCTCAGTGGCTATGGGGAGACATGTTCTCCTTCCTGGGTCCCCAGGTCACTGCAGCGGGCACAGCAAACTGGTCCTGTACCCATTCCTTATGTCCCCATCCTTCATGTGGCTGAGGAGGAAGAAACCTGAGCTCTTCTTCCCTCACCCGAACTTCCAAGCCCGCTGAGGGGCACAGAGGTGGGGGTGGGTGTGTGTGTGAATCTTTACAGAGCTTCTGGATTCCCTCCAGGGTGCATTCCAGGAGCATGAGGCTACTCCCTGTGCTTAGACGGGCCCATACTTAGATGGCCTTCAATGCTCTGTGCTCATCACCATCTTTAAGTTCTTAAGAATAATTGAGCAAGAGGCATCCCATTTTCCTTTTGTGTTAGGCCCTACCAATTATGGAGCTTACCTGTGGTTTTCCCAGGAACCGGGTGCCTCCCTCCACTCCCTCCAGAAAGCACGACTACTTCGTTTCCACCTCTCATTTCCTGAGAAAGCAGACTTCCGGGCGTGTCTCCTCTGGGAGAACCCAGTGGGACATGGCCAACTGTCCAGAATGACAATTATGAGGATAAATTAAACAGAGACAGATACAGATTTGGGTGTGTAAGTCTCGCACTTCCTCCTTGATAATCCACAGTGCAGAGCTGCGACCCTACGGTCCATCAGCAGGTGCTCATGTATACAGCTCCCACCTTCTAGGGCGGGGAGGGGAGAAGGGGGGGCGCAGAGGGCGAGACCACAACAGACAGCTCCCTATCTCTTCTCCCTGGTGGCCATCGGCAAACACAGCTGTTGCATGCCAAGTGCCAGTGAGAACATGTGTAATAGAGAGTCAGAAAGAAGAGCTCACGTGGGTTTGGGCAGAACCTCATGCACAGAGCCACGTTCTCCATTTGTCCCCAACAGGCCATCTCTCAGTTCCAGTGTGGCTCTGTCCCTACAGGAAGCCACTGATGAGAAAGAAGGGGGAGGTGCATTAGAAGAGGAAATGAACTAAAGCAGCTCCCAGTGTAGTCACTTTGGATGGAGATGGATGAAAACATCGTGTGTGTGTGTGTGTGTGTGTGTGTGTGTGTGTGTGTGTGTGTGTGTGTGTTGCTGAGGCTCACAACCGGGACCTTACAGATGTCATACATGCTAGGCAAATGCTCTACAGCCGAACTACATCTCCAGTCCAAGCTCCTTCTTAGGCTCTCGATGGTGACTCACGCAGAGCGCAGGCTGGTAAACTCTGGTGAAGAGTGAAAACAGATCAGGACACTCTGAAGTCTCTACTTGGGGTTCGCTTCTCCACAACAGCAATGGCATCTGCTGTGCCACGTGGTCATCCCCTCATCATAGTCCTTACCTGTGGGTTAGATGGGGCTTTTAAGTAAAGTCCAATCTTATATTTCTTCTCCCCTTCCCAGCGATCCAGAAATCTCTCCTGCACTGATGGGGGAGTGGGGTAAGTTGACATCCATCACAGAGGCAAGTAGGAAAAAAAAGATTACTGTATCAATTTGAAACAGGAGCTATTGTGTCTCAGAGAACCAAGGAGTTTATTCAGAGGCAACTGATCATCTATCCCAGAGTATCCCAGTGCAAAGGGTCACAGTGAGAACCAGACTGGGGACAAAGGATGCAACCCCATTCTGCTTTTCTCAGCCCCCACCCTGAGACCCCTCACTCCCCACTGGCCCTCCTGCTGGGGATCACTCACCTCCAACATCAGGAAAGCTGTTCCCACGCACGTGGCTCAACACAGACAGGAAGGGTGTTTCTCATTAATAGGATCAGAAAAAACATCTCTGTGATTGAAAGGCTTTTGGTCCCCCCGAAAGCCCTCTGAGAGCATACAAAATTGTTAAATTATCAAAACATTAATTAGATTGTTAAGTAAGACCGATGCTAATGCTCAAAGCATGTGAAGCAGGCCTTTTGATGAGTCTGGTCTGACGAAAACGTCAGGGTCTGACTGGAGTGAAGAGCTGGAAAGGAGCCTGTGGTGGAGACGCCGGTCATCTACCTCAGCAGTGCCTGACAAGCTGGTGCTCTCGGACCACTGTGCCAGTTTAGGGGGACAGCTCTGTTTCCAGCCTCCATAACCCGGTGTCTCCCCTTCCCTTCTAACATTTGAAACAGTTGATTGGGTCCAGTGATTCCACCTTTAATCCACATGTACTGGTCCAGTTCCTTAATACTTGTGGTGAGCATCATGGAGGCAGTTATCACACACTTTATCCTGAATTGGAAAGGGTAGAATTGGAAAGGAACGCTGTCCATGTTCGTTTCTGCTTTCTAGACTTCCCCACGAGTCACATGGCTGAAACCATCTCACACAGTAGTCTGCTTTGCAGAAGAGCATTCCCTGGTCAGTCTCCAGACATTTTACTGCTGTGGGTACTTCTATATTGAAAGCAAAGGTGAGACCCCAAGCTACTTGTAATCCCAGCTACCCGAAAAGCCGAGACAAGAGAATCATCAGTTCAAGGTCAACCTGGACTTTGAATTCAAGCCGGGGCAATGTAATGAGACCCTGTCTCAAAATTATAAATGAATGAATGAATGAATGAAGAAAGAAAGAAAGAAAGAAAGAAAGAAAGAAAGAAAGAAAGAAAGAAAGAAAGAAAGAAAGAAAGAAAGAATAAATAAGGGCTGGAGATGGAGGTCTGTGGTAGAGTGCTTGCTAGCATGCATTCATAAAGCCCTGAGTTTGATTCCAGTACCAACAAAAGAAAAGAAGAAGGGGAGAGGAAGAAGAAATAAATGGAGGAGAGAGGACAAGGGTGAAGAGAGAATGGAGAAGAGGGGCAGAGCTAGGCATACTACTGTAGCTTGAGTTTTCCTGCCTTGCCCACAGTCAGGACAAATCTGTCACCTGCCAGTCCCACAGCCGCTCAGACCCAACCAAGCAAACACAGAGACTTATATTGCTTACAAACTGTATGGCCGTGGCAGGCCTCCTGTTAACTGTTCCTATATCTTAAAGTAACGCATTTCTACAAATCTATACCTTGCCACGCGGCTCGTGGCTCACCAGCATCTTCACATGCTGCTTGTCCTGGCGGGTGGCTGGCAGCTGGCTGGCGGCTGGCTGGCGGCTGGCTGGCCGAGTCTCCTTCTGCCTTCCTGCTCTTTTATCTCTCCTCTCTGTTAGTCCCGCCCATACCTCCTGCCTAGCCACGACCAATCAGGTTTTATTTATTGACCAATCAGAGCAACTTGGCATACAGACCATCCCCCAATACAGCCAAGTGCAGACCATCTCAGACACCTGCACTCAGGCCCATGGTCCTAATCATCCTCTATGCAAACCTGCTGGGTAAAGCCACAAGGAACCCAAGAAGGGCTCCCACAGGACATACATTAACATCCCACAGCATACTACCTTTTAAAAAAGATCGTGTGTGTGTGTGTGTGTGTGTGTGTGTGTGTGTGTGTGTGTGTGTGTGTTATTTACATGGCAGTACCTGGACAGGCCAGGGGCCTCAGATCCCCTGGAGCAGGATTTGCAGGGCATTGTGAGTCACCCTACAAATCCTCTACAAGACCATTACCTGACTTGAACTTCTTTGGTGCCTACTCTCCAGCCCTAGGCACGGAGCTTTGATTTAAGGCTAAGGGAAACCTTTATTTCTTAGATTAAAACCCTAGCGATTATTTGGATCTGTTAGGACAGGGCTGAGGAAAGAAAATACTTCCCCAAACCTACATCAACTAAGTTTAAAAATGCTTCTGCATTCATTTATTTATGCCCATGTGTGCATGTGGCAGCATCCCCTTGGAGGTCAGGAACAACTTGCAGAGGTCGGGTCTCAACTTGCACCATGTGGGCCTCAGGGATGGAGGTCTTCAGGCTTGGTGGCAAGCATCTTTACCTGCTGATCCATCTCACTGGTCCTCACTTATTACAATTTTTTTTTTTAATCTTCATTGAGCGATGTCTATTAAGAGTCACACACTGTGACCATTTTCTCAGGTCAGAAAGTAATTCCCATCCTGTAAATAAGAAAACAACTTTTCCAAGTGTCACTAGTAAGTTCATAGGAATGAGGGTCTAGAGCTGTCCTGGCAGGGTCACCAAAGTTTGTTGACAACATAGTGGCCTTTTAACCTCTTCCCGAGGGTGTGTGCAGTTCCCAGCAGCCCACAAGCCTTTCACCCTCCACATAGTCATGTCCATAAAGCCTTCAAACATAACACAGCTCAAACCTCAACGCTGACAGAGAGAGAGAGAGAGAGAGAGAGAGAGAGAGAGAGAGAGAAAGACAGAGACAGAGACGGAGAGAGAGACACAGAGACAAACAGAGAGGCAGAGAGAGGATATGAATGGCTTGCAGGCTTTGATGGAGGCCTGGAAGGATGGAAGTGCCATTTACTGAGACAGAGAATTGCCCACACTGGTAGAAGCAGGGCCTCATCCTTAGACAGGCTAAGCGTAAGTTCCATATCTTGGTGGAGATTCTGTGTCTGCAGTTGGATAAGGGATTCTAGAGTTCAGGGTCTAGAGACAGAAATGTGAGAGTCATCAGCACATACTGGAGGATTAAAACCACAGGAGTAGACCAGATCTCTGAAGGAGTATGGACAGAGAGGTCCAAGGACTGTCCAGAGCGTGAGTAGATAGAAAGGAAACAGCAAAGTTGTCTGCGAGGACACAGTCCACACGGGAAAGGAGACTCCAAGACTTCCCCCAGTGATCTACTTCCTCCGGGTAGGAACTTCTAAAATTTCCATAACCTCCCAAAATAGCCCCGGCAGCTGGGGACCAAGTGCTTGAAACATGAGCCGAGGGAGACGTTTCATACTGAGAGCCTAGCAGAGAGGGCAGCAGAGCCCCTGTATGGGCAGAAGAGTGAGTGTGAAAGTGGATTGGTGTGGCGTGAGCAGTGGAGGGGTTGGTGTGGTGTGAGCAGTGGAGGGGTTGGTGTGAGCAGTGGAGGAGTTGGTGTGTTTGAGCAGTGGAGGGGTTGGTGTGGTGTGAGCAGTGGAGGGGTTGGTGTGGTGTGAGCAGTGGAGGGTTTGGTGTGGTGTGAACAGTGGAGGGGCTGGTGTGGTGTGAGCAGTGGAGGGGTTGATATGGTGTGAGCAGTGGAGGGGTTGATATGGTGTGAGCAGTGGAGGGTTTGGTGTGGTGTGAACAGTGGAGGGGCTGGTGTGGTGTGAGCAGTGGAGGGGTTGGTGTGGTGTGAGGAGTGGAGGGTTTGGTGTGGTGTGAGCAGTGGAGGAGCTGGTGTGGTGTGAACAGTGGTGGAGTTGGTGTGGTGTGAGCAGTGGAGGAGTTGGTGTGGTGTGAACAGTGGTGGAGTTGGTGTGGTATGAGCAGTGGAGAAGTTGGTGTGGTGTGAGCAGTGGAGGGGTTGGTGTGGTGTGAGAGCAGTGGAGGGGTTGGTGTGGTGTGAGCAGTGGAGGGGTTGGTGTGGTGTGAGCAGTGGAGGGGCTGTTGTGGTGTGAGCAGTGGAGGGGTTGGTGTGGTGAGAGCAGTGGAGGGGTTGGTGTGGTGTGAGCAGTGGAGGGGTTGGTGTGGTGAGAGCAGTGGTGGAGGAGTTGGTGTGGTGTGAGCAGTGGAGGGGTTGGTGTGGTGAGAGCAGTGGAGGAGCTGGTGTGGTGTGAGCAGTGGAGGGGTTGGTGTGGTGAGAGCAGTGGTGGAGGAGTTGGTGTGGTGTGAGCAGTGGAGGAGCTGGTGTGGTGTGAGCAGTGGAGGGGTTGGTGTGGTGTGAGCAGTGGGGGGGTTGGTGTGGTGTGAGCAGTGGGGGGGTTGGTGTGGTGTGAGCAGTGGAGGGGTTGGTGTGGTGTGAGCAGTGGAGGAGTTGGTGTGGTGTGGGCAGTGGAGGGGTTGATGTGGTGTGAGCAGTGGGGGGGTTGGTGTGGTGTGAGCAGTGGAGGGGTTGGTGTGGTGTGAGCAGTGGAGGAGTTGGTGTGGTGTGGGCAGTGGAGGGGTTGGTGTGGTGTGAGCAGTGGTGGAGGGGCTGGTGTGGTGTGGGCAGTGGAGGAGTTGGTGTGGTGTGAGCAGTGGAGGAGTTGGTGTGGTGTGGGCAGTGGAGGAGTTGGTGTGGTGTGAGCAGTGGAGGGGTTGGTGTGGTGTGAGCAGTGGAGGGGTTGGTGTGGTGTGAGCAGTGGAGGGGTTGGTGTGGTGTGAGCAGTGGAGGAGTTGGTGTGGTGTGGGCAGTGGAGGGGTTGGTGTGGTGTGAGCAGTGGTGGAGGGGCTGGTGTGGTGTGGGCAGTGGAGGAGTTGGTGTGGTGTGAGCAGTGGAGGAGTTGGTGTGGTGTGGGCAGTGGAGGAGTTGGTGTGGTGTGAGCAGTGGAGGGGTTGGTGTGGTGTGAGCAGTGGAGGGGTTGGTGTGGTGTGAGCAGTGGAGGGGTTGGTGTGGTGTGAGCAGTGGAGGGGTTGGTGTGGTGTGAGCAAGGAAGGGGTTGGTGTGGTGTGAGCAGTGGAGGGGTTGGTGTGGTGTGAGCAGTGGAGGGGTTGGTGTGGTGTGAGCAAGGAAGGGGTTGGTGTGGTGTGAGCAGTGTAGGGGTTGGTGTGGTGTGAGGAGTGGAGGGGTTGCTGTGGTGTGAGCAGTGGAGGGGTTGGTGTGGTGTGAGCAGTGGAGGAGTTGGTGTGGTGTGAGCAGTGGAGGGGTTGGTGTGGTGTGAGAGCAGGGCTGTATCCTCCACAGTGCTGGGGAGATGACAGGCTGTGAAGCGCAAACACAGGATGAAGACAGTGGGACAAGCAGGACGTCTCTTAGATTGCTTGGAGGAAACCCACTCGCCCCGGAACCACACACCGGAGCGGTGTTTGAGAGGGGTGTTTGGGATGGGCGTTGTCAGAGAGAGAGGAGTCCAACTGAGGTTAGTGATCATGAGCATGAATGTGAAAGCTTTATGCTTTATTTCAATCACCATTGGCTGTTATGAGTGGAGGCATGAAGTAACAGAAGATTAAATGTTAAAAAAAAAGAAAAGGATTAGGATTTTTGCCAACTGACATAATGATGAGAGAAGGTGACTGGGGAGCTAAAAATGTATCCGCAAAGAACATTCATAAACACAGAACACACAAAGCTAGAGTGGGACAAAGAGCGAAGGGCATGAGAGGGCTGATGTGGGTTAGAAGGACAGTGAGAGCAATGGAGTGCGGTCCTAACAGAACTAAAGCAGAGCTAGTCTAGCCCATGCGATATCTTGAGTGAGCTGATACTCCTCAACTGTAGAGTACATAGCCCCACGATTGTATAAAGAAGCTGTAGCTTCCCCTCCATAGGCAGAGCCATTGCCAGTCACAGTACATCCTGGAACTGCTGGACTTCAAATCCCACTCCTTCCTTTGGCTAAGGACTTTCATACAGTGGACAACTGGATGCAGAAGCCTATGGGATGCAGAAGGCACGGTGAGCGTGAGTTCCGGCACAGCACGGGTTATTTCATGATGGGGAGAAGGACTTAAGATTGAAAGAGAACGGCAGTCATTTGTCACTGAAGGGTTGTATGGTCTGAGCATCGAAGACAGGTCAGAGGACAAGGTCATGGGAGAAGAATGTTGCAAGTATCGTCAACAACGTAGGTTATGAAGTCATCAAGAAGTCTAACAGTAGAATAGTAGGGAGCAGTGTGGTGAGCCAGGGGTCAGCCAACGACCACAACCAGAAGCTGTCGCAGCATCACTGGACTCGGCGACATAACCTTTGGAGCAGGAACTTAGTGAAAGTGAAGGTCATTGGTCTCACGTAGCACTTCCTCATCTGGAGGCAAGAGGGATGGACAGGAAACACCTCTCTTCAGAGGGCTGTAGAGGATGCTGTGTTCTTGTGGGAAGTCGGCATGGATTGGAACAGGAAGCAAAGGGGGCATTCAGTGGAGACAGAGGGTGGAGGAAATCCTGCTTACAATGGCCTGTAAGATCTAGAGGGCTTGAGAAGGGGAGAGACGGGGAAATGATTGAGCTTGGGAGCTTCCTGGAGCTTCCTGTAGGGGAGGGTTAGGGAAGATGTGAGAGCCCTGGTTTTCTTGGTTCACCACGGGAATGCAGGGCTTGGTGGCCTGTGAGGTTGACTTTGGTCATCAGGCTAGAAGTGTAAGGATGGCATTGCCTTGCAAGAGCACACAGAACTCTGTGACCCCTCTTTCCTCCTAAATAGAGATGAGGAGGCCAGGGGCCATATTGTCCTTAGCTAACTGGCCTCCTTGGCTAACTCCATGATTCTAGTTCCTCTAGTCTTGTTGTTCTCTCCATTCGAGACATTGATGTCTTGGCAACAAGAGTCACTCAGCCTCTCTGGCCGAGCAGAACAACTCAGTGATGCTCCCAAAGGCCAGGCCTATATGTTGCAGTGATCTGGAATCCCCACCCACGCGGTTTCCAACTGAACTTTCCAACCGGAACATCCATTCCCCATAGGCTATGGGCACGCTTCGGCCTGCCTCCTTCTAATGTACCAGGCCGGACTGTTCTGTAAACTCTGGAAGCCATCTTCAGCTCACTCTACACCGGAAGGACTAGATGTGTATCGGGAGAAACCAAAACAGGGTTTGATTAATCGCCCCTTGCAAGCTGGAGAGTGACGGCTGGGCGAGAACTGGGGTTGTTATCTAAATGGAGTGCCGGCCTGTCCCCGGGATCCTGAGCAAATGGACCCCCCTCTATTTATAAACAAGCCTGAGGGATGAGCAGCTCGGTTTACGTTTGGAAGGGGCCATCATTCATTTTTATCCATCATACCTGCTTTTAGTGATATTACACACACACCCTGCTTGGGCTAGAATCTCAACAACTCAAGAGGTTTATGTGCTTTTAACACCAATTTTGAGGGTCTCTGTGTACATTTCATCACTCGGGGGTAATGGTGGGCCCGAAACACAGTGTGCGAGCTGATTTCTCGCTCAGGGCTTCGTGTAGAGGATTCATGTTGAAGATGAAATTGGATAAACTACTGTTGGCCCCGAGGCTGTGTTTGCAAACCAGAGGTGGTTCTGGGTGGTGAGGGGTGAGCCATTCAGAAAAGCAGGGTCCTTCGACAGAAAAGGTCAGAGCAAAAACAGGTAAGGAAGCCCGCCTGTGCTCCATAGGAAGGCCAAGTGCAGCCCTGGGCTGCAGTAAGAATTGCATTTAGGATTTGCTGTGTGAGTACAGAGGGAAATGAGCATGGGCGGAGCAGAATTCTTCAGTTTTGTGTATGCAAATTATTTAATGTCATAATTGCATTTTTATTTTCCTCAGATATTAACTCTCAATATTAAAGTAGCCCTGAAAGAGATAAGGAAGAGTCCTCTCACTTTGTGGGAGAAAACTAAAACCCAATAAAGGGGAAGTGTCGTGCTCAAACTCACCCTGTGCCAGATTCATGATTACCATGAAATCAGGGCAGAGTCTCAGCTTTGAAAGTCCCAGTTCAGGAATCACTCCCCTCAAGTCTTTAGTGTATCCCTAACCCATGCCACACTCTCCTGGAGGCAGCAACATCTCTTCTTCCAATGCCTCCCAGAGAGAAAGCGATTGTCAAAGGACGCAATCAGAGGCCAGAGAGAGAAGCTAGAGTCCTCATTTACACGAAATCTGTAAATTTCCTTGCAGGAGCAAAGAGGGAAAGTGCCAGCCCGAGGGGCACCACTATTGTGCAAAGTCTAAAACCTGACGAAAGACCACAGTGACAGTCGTCACCCTCACAGCTTCCTTGTTCCTAACATAAGTCACCGATCCCAGTGTGATAGAGACTACGTTGTCCCCCAACATCCGGCTTCACTTCTTCCATAATATTATGGTTAATTTTGTCTGAGCCACGAGTCGCCCCAGATAATTTAGCCAAACATTATTCTGGGTGTTTCTGAGAGAGTATTTTTAAAGTCAATTAATATTTAAATTGATGGACTCTGAAGAAAACAAAGCCCTTCATAGTGTCTGTGGGCCTCATCCAGCCAGAAGGCTTGAACCAAAGAGAAAGACTGGCCCCTCCCCCTGGTAAGAGTGGATTTGCCAGGCTGCCAGACCACCCTGTGAATTGTGACATATTTCTCCTTATTGGCTTCCTGGGCCCATCCAATACATTAATTCACTGATGCCATTTCTCTGGAGAACCAGGACTATTATGCATAGTAGGAGAATTTTAAGCCAGCAAATGGCCGTCTGCAATGAAGACCACCAATCCCAGCCCCTCTTGTAGCCGGGGGTGGCGTGTAACTAAGTTATGACCAATGGGATGAAAGCAGATGGGATGAAAGCAGGTTCTAGGGGTCTTCGTTAAGTTACAGCTGCCCTCAAGCCTTTGCTACTTCCTTTCATCTTCCCATTCCTGGGGTTTGAAGTAGACATGGCCACTGCATCTGTACCCTGGGCCGTGGATGGAGAGGGACCTGAGCATGGAAAAGTTCCAAGTCGGAACGAACAGAGAAAAACCACTGTTGTATGTTTTGAATTTTTACTTTGAAGAGAAATGAATATCTTTGTGTGACCTACTGCTATTTGGACTATTTATTACTAATAGTCAAACCTAATTCTAAACGATGTACGCAGTCTTCTCTCTGTCCTTCTGCTGTATCTGAGTATCATTTTATACTGTAGTGAAGGTCACGGAGCCATTGCTGCTTTTGTATATCCCAAGGCATGTGTTAGAACAATGAAGGTGTGGTGGTCTGAATGAGAACGGCTCCCATAGGCTCATATGTTTGAATGCTTGGTCCCCAGTTAGTGGAACTGTTTGGGAAGGTTAGGAGGTGTGGCCTTATTGGAGGGAATGGGTCACTGGGGCTTAGCTTTGAAGTTTCAAAAGCCCACACCATCCTCCCCTCATTTGTCTGCTTGCTGCCTGTCAGTCGGGATGTGAAGTCCTCAACTACTGCTCCAGCACCATGCCTGTCTGCTTCCCACCATGATCACACACTAATCTTCTGAAACTGTGAGCAAGCCCCAATTAAACGCTTTCTTTTATGAGAGTTGCCTTGGTCATGGTGTCTCTTCACAACAACAGAACAGTAACTGAGACAGTAGGGTTATCTTCTCACATAATTAAACTTTTCAAGAAATGGGGACTGTAATTTATACTAGTCAGCTTTCCATCACTATAATGAAATACGTGAGAGACTCAGCTCGTAGAGAGGAAAGGGGTGCTTGCAACTCTAATCCATGGTCAACTGAATCTGTTCCTTAAAGCATGCGGTGAGACAGGACATCATGTGGGGGGCATGTGTGGCTCAACAAAATCACTGACATCATGAACCACTCAGCGAAAGAGAAAAGGAGGGACCTGAATCCTGACATGCTTTGAGGGACATGCTCCCAGTGATCAAAACACCTCCAGTAAGGTCCTGCTTCCTCAACATCCTCAGCGCTGCCCTGAGGACCAACCCTTTAACACATGAGACTGAGGGATGTTCTGTACCCAAACCACAGTATGACGAGATGCTGCAATGCCTCCAACCTCCTTTGGAAAGATCAAATTATATTTTTAAAATGACTTCAGCATTAAAATACCCGATTGTGTTCAGTTTAGGTTTTGACAAAACATTAAGTTTGTTATCCCCAAGGGTTAAAGTGGATGTTTACAACCTTTAACATTATTTGGATACCGTTAAGCACCTGTGTGCTTATTCCATACCTGCAGGTCTTAAACTAAGTCATAGTCATTTGGTATGCACGATCGATAGTCTTCTTCCCATAGAAGTATTTTTATATTAAAAAACTGTGTGTTGTTGCAAGCACAGCCTTCCTACCAGGGCTTTTCTGGATAGCTATTGTATTATCAGTGGCAAAGCTGCTTCCTTCATCCCCAGTACAACTCATGAACTCTAGCTTCAGAGCCCTGCAGTTACTCACCCCTTGGCTGCTGCATCCAGATGGGTATTTACCACAACTGAGGCCAACACACACACACTGGTTGTACTGGGCACTGTGCTCTACTTCTCCAAAATGACTGAGACAAGTCGGGCCCGTTACATTCTTCAAAGAACAGAGACACAGCCAGTTGTCATCGGGAACAGAGACTGGAAGCTTTACAGAGGACTGCCAAGACACTTAGCACTTAGGATGAGCTTCGTGCAAGAGGAAGCAAAGAAACCATGTCTGAGCACAGAGGAGAACGGAACAGAGCAGACAGATGTGGGAAAGAGGGTCAGTCCCCAGGGCCTCTGCGGATCCTTCTGCTTTCCTGGATTCAGCTCCTCTTCCAGCTCCAGCACACACGTGCCTGAGTTATAAACAGACAGCTGCTAAGAACCCAGCCATGTTCTCCCTGTAGCACGAAGCTGGACCAAGGTGACTGTCCATCCTTTGCCTCTTTGCTCTTTGCAGCTCAGTCTCATGGGGGCCAGGTCATTTATGCATGTATCATCACCAGCCTGGCAAATACTGACTCGTTAATTTAAGTATTCTGGAACAGGTCAAAGAGCAACTCCCTGATGGGGCAGATGTAAAACTCGAAGGAACAAAATAACCCATGCTCTTTCTTGCAGAAGGCTCTCTGGGATTCACTTGTTTTGCTGAGTCCTTCTCATTAGACATTGTCTCTGTGGGACTCCTGGGAAATGTGGAGCACACAGAGGCATTTTCGTTCACCGAAGTTCATCTTCACAGGTGAGGATCATGTTTTAGAGTCCAACAACTCCCTTTTCTCTTCGATTGAGTAAGACCAAACATTTGTGGGTTGTCCAGTGCTACACAGGGCAGTGGCTTCTGTGTGTCTCCTCCAACACTGCCATCTCAGGACTGAAAGACACAGAAGCGCAGGTCTCCAGTTTGGGGCCAGAGAGGTGGCTCAGAATAAAAGTTTTCGCCCACCAAGCCTGACAACCCCAGATGTGGCAATGCGCATCTGTGTCTAGATTCCCAGCACTCCTATAACAAGATGGAAGGCAGAGCAGGAGAATTACCCAGAAGCTCATGGGCCAGCTCGCCTGGAGTACGCAAGGCAAAAGAAATAAGAAAGACACTGACTCAACAAGTGGAAAGAGAAGACTCCCAAAACTTGTTCTCTGACCACTACAAAAGTGCAGTGACATGCATGTGCCTGGGGGTGTGCACGCACACACACACACGCACATGCGCTCACAAATATACACACACACTAATAGTAAAGATAAAAATAATAGTAACAACAAACAATAGTAGTATTTTTTAAAATGAAGCTAGTTTTGAACAGCAAAGAAATCTAAACACCCCCCCACACACACCTCAGCCCATTTAGTACAGCATGAGCTGAATGGGAAAATGAGAAAATGGTCTGTGAATCTCTCTTACATGCTGTCAGAGTAAGGGCTGGAAGAGAAAAATGCCTTCGCAAACACGTTCTCTTTCAGCTTTTATTTGCACACATTCTCTGCAATTATGGCCAGTGAGAGGGCATTTTCCACAGCCACACTAGCAGGATTTTCCACACAAAGGTTCATGCTGGCGGGCAGCCTGCCCCAGAGCTATTTACTTGTGTGGTAGATAGAAACCACTGGACCTATGACCAGTTCTCCCCAAGCAAAATGTTTTCATTTGCGCCTCTCCTGTTACAAAGCAGATCATTTTAATTTCCCCTCTACCCTCTGCCCCATTTTCCCAGGTAAAGTGATTCAATATGCTACCACCACCTTGTCACAGCCAACTCCAAGGTATAACTTTCACTTAACTGAGAATGTTCACTTGTTTTTTTAAATGTTTTTTCTAACCTTCAAACTCGAGGAACTTTCTGACTCAGCTGGGTAGCCAGCTTTCTGACGCTACAGTAAGATAGTTGAGATCATTATCTCGCAAAGAAAAAAAAGGTTTATTTTGACTCTCAGGTTTGGGGGTTCCAGTCCACCATGAACCATCATTGCCCTGTGGTGACACAGCCCATGATCACGGGAGCTCGTGGCAAAACCTCTTATGTCACAAGCCAGTGAACAAGTGAGAGGCAGAGCCAACCATCCTCCTCAAGCGCTCACTGTCAATGACCTAGGAAGTCCCGCCTCCAAAATATTCCACTCTCCCCTCCACCACCACCCTCGTAGCCCCAGGGTAGGATCTAAATGTTTAACACACACACACCTTTGAGCAACGTCCAATATCATAATTTTAGCGCTAACATTCATCTCAAGACTCCATGTCCTCACCAGATGCTCACAAGCTGAGCCCTTTTCTTCCCGGCTCTCTCCCTGGCATGGCTGACTACCGGCTTCCTTTGGCTTCTCTTGTGACACCAGCTGAAGCCCCTGGGGAAGATGCTCAAGTCGCTCAGCATCTCCGGTCCTCAGTAAACCGTACACTCAAGGCTGCTCATGGGTTGCTGCTTTTGCAATGAATGGATCAGTGAACAGTTGATCAAAACGTTAGCATCCATTGGACCTAGGACTGGGACATCCAACAACTCATTCATTTTGTAAGTATCTCCTGGGTGCCTACTTAGCTCTGACGGTCATTCTGTTGGGAAATGAAGGGCTCTATGGGTAAATCATGTCTGTTTCTGTCCTAAAGGAGTTTGGAAAGACTGAGAAAAACAAACTATACACACGAAAGAGGATCTTAGGGCTGCCATCAATGTGATGGTTCATCAAGCAAACACATAAGAACAAAAGGTAAGGAGAGTCGGTACCATCTATGAGAGTGGGGCAGACAGTGGGAGGCAGCCCTGACAGAGGAGTCATGTGTCTGTGGATTATGGGATAGATAGATGAATACATGGATGCACTGAATGATCAAGATATGCATGCATGTAAATGCGGTTCAGCCAGAAGATGGGTGTTCCAAAAGGTATCCATCTACCCAAGAAACATTTGCCTAACACTTACTGGTCACACAGTCATCCCTCAGACTGTAGCCAAGTCTGGCAGCAGAGACGCTCGGCCATAAGGCAACCAATGGCAACTTTAAAGTTCAAAGAGGAATAATAACAGCTGTGAGCTTCTAAACACCTACAGCATGTTAGGTGCTCGTCAAACATTATTGCTACAGCTCCCACTTTGTGGTGCCAAAGCAAACTCATAAGGGGATTGTGGGTTGTTTTAAATGTCTGAGGCACACAGAAGGATACTTAACATCTGTTGGACGCTGTGAGCTGCGAGCTCAAGGTAGTTCACAGTTTTAACATTAGATCACACCACATTCCTCCTGATGATGTCATGTCTTTGTGGACCTAGGTCTTCAGAGGCAGTCTTAATAAGTAAATAAGAAACATATGAGAGTCAACACAGAGCAGGAGGTGAGGCAAACAGCGTCCAATCAGACTCTCAGTTCGAGGAGCTGCCCGGTGACTCCATCTCATTAATAAATAATGGCCGCTATTGAAGAAGAAAACCAAACTATTATTTCTTCTTTCAATGTATATGTAATTACTTTGTCAGCACATAAGTTCTCATTAAGTCATTTGCTCCTGACTTCTGGTTTTCTTTTTGTCCTCTTTTTTTTTTTTAAATACATGTGTGTATTATGAGTGGCTCCATATGTAAGTGTGGACACATATGCAAAGACTGGGGGTTGACGCTGTCTCTCTTGACATTCGATGTCTATCTTCAATTTTGAAACAGGATCTCTCAATTACATCCAGAGCTCACAAATTTAGCTAGTTAGCCTCCTCTGGGATCCCTTGCCTCTGTCTCCCAAGGCGTGGGATTGCAGGCAGGCCACCACACCTGCCTGCCATTTACCTGGGTTCCAGGGATTCAGACTATGGTCCTCATGGCTGCCTGGGGAGCACATTACCCATTGAACCATCTCCCCAGGCCTGACTTTTTTGTTATAATATGATTTTTTGGTTGTTCCTAAATATCCTCAAATATATTTTTGAACCTTTGGGTGTTTCTGTGGGCCTAGAGACAATGTTTTAAAACAAACAAACAAACAAACAAACAAAAACAAACAAGCAAACAAAAACTATTGAGATACCAAGGACATGATAGATTGAGAAAGTTTGGGCATCTTGGGTAATTGCCATTTCTTCCAAGTTGCTAACTGCTGAACATCACAAATAGGTAATAAATTCCTGAGCAGACTCTAACCTAGATCTGGTCAAGTGGTCTCCAAAATGACGTCGGTTTGCTTGGGGGAATGGTTCAGAAGTGCTGGCCAGGCAAGTGTGGAAACCTGAGTTCAGATCCCGAGAGCCCACATCCAGCCAGTCATGATTATGAACATCTATACTTGCAGCACTCCTATGGTGAAATGGGAGGCAGAGACTGCAAAGTCCTTGGAAACTTGTGGGCCAGCGAGCCTGGCAACAAGATGGAAGGTGACAACCCGCATCCGAGGTTGTCCTCTGACTTCCATCTATGCTGTGGTGAATGCCGGCACTTGCAAACACATAAACACGCACTCCTCACACACCTGAGAGCACGTATGAGTGCACGTTACACACACACACACACACACACACACACACACACACACACACATACACCTTTTTAAAATAGGATCAGTATCGTTTACTGTAATGTCAGAGGTCAGGGTCCTCCCTAGACGATGGGAGTTGAGCTGGGCGGTGCAGACAAGAAGCGGAAGACCAGCTGCTTGCAAGGGATTGAGAGAACTTAGTGTGAGCACTGAAAGGGTGCTTCGCTGTGCAGCTCAGGTCTTCGGCCGCCTCTGTGGGTGGATTTCCATGAGCCCTTGATCTGACAAAATCAAGAAGAGTCAACTCCTGAGAACTGTGTGGCAAGCCGACTAGTGAATACTGGTCACACGAGAGGAGGAGGTGGGGTGCAGAGAACATGGTCAAGACCTGAGGAACACTTGGGGGTGAAGTCATTCATTTCAGCTCAGTGGTTCTTAAAACCTTAATTGGCTGCTGTAAAATGCTATTTTCATCTACCCAGAATGCTTTGTTTCAAGTTGCTGAGCCCTGACAACAGTGCCGGTGTGTGTGTGTGTGTGTGTGTGTGTGTGTGTGTGTGTGTGTGTGTGTATGGCAGTGACTCCCTTACAAAAAAGAAAACCCTCTCTGGAATTGGGAGGAATTTAGATTAACATCATTTGCACCTTGACCTCCTGCTCTCTTGTGCCCAGGGCAGACATTCCCTTGACCTCCAGAAATTCCTCTGGCTCAAGGAAAGACTTCTACTCTGCTCCTCCCTAGATAGCCCCCAGAGGTCTCCAACCTGTCTGGGAACAGGACTCCAGGAGACCCCAGGGAAGCACTCAGGGCCTCTGGGGAGTACAGGGGCTTCCCTGCAATTCAGCAATCTTCAAAGGCCAAGCCCAAGGCGCTGTGCCCCCCAGGAGGGCTGCTGGGCAGGGGAGGGAGAGCCTGCATGCCATGAGGCCTGGCTAGCCGACCCCCTACCAAGGCAGTGAGCCTGCCCCATAGAAGTCCTGAGAGGCCTAATTCAATTACCCTTATCAGAATGCCTCTGAACTTAACAAAGCAGATAATCCATTCCAGAGACAGATACTGCGTGGGGGGCCAAAATTATTTTGCTTCCCCAAATTGGAGGCTGAAATTGGAGATGTTTGAGTAATGGAAAACATAATCCCTCCCAAGACCCCAGCCTCTCCCAGTGCCCACACCTGAGACACACTCACTCTTTGAGCCTAGGGCCCTGGGATTCCATATTGATACACTATCTCCTGAAGATACCTGGTCATGTACTTGATGATTTTTCCCTTTGTGCCATGGTCAGAAAGACGCTGTGTGGGTTCTGGAAGCAAGGCCCGGGTAAAGAGATGAATATTTATGGAGTCCTTATTTCTGTGTCTGGTAAGCAACAGGACTGGGCACGGCCTTTGAAGAGAAGTACCTGACATTATAGAAGGCCACAGAGCATGGGAAGTTACCTTGCTACCAGAGGACCCAACCTTGGAGCGCACATAGGAGACTCAGACACAGGTGTTGCCCTTGGCAACTCACTACACACAGGGTCTCCCCGCTCAGCATCAGAAAGCAAACAGAAACTCAGAGTCAAGGATCCATAGCAACCCTCCCACTTAGACCTGCATCCTTTATGGATGAAGAAATAAACTCAGAGACTGATTAGTCCAAGGTCCTTGTCTCAGTCGAGACTTGACGCCATGACACCAGTTAGTTCAAACAAACAAACAAACAAACAAACAAACAAACAAACAAATAAATAAACTGGGCTCCCTGCTGTGGGAGCTTGCAATGGAAGCTGGGTCTTGGAATCTACTGCAGCACCAGGGGCAGGGACCATATCTTCACACCATCTCCATCTACCAAGTAAAGGGATAGTCTGGGCAGGATGGCATAAGTTGGTTTCTTTTTCTTAGTTTGGTTGCTAGATGACCGGGTTCCAGTTGAATGTCCAAATTTGTCCCATCTCCAAAGAAGAGCACTCAGTTCTTGATTACCATTGAGACTCCCTCATTCTCCTGGGAACAGATTTGGATCTGGAGTCACCTCCTAAGAGCGCATCCCTCCAGGTCGTCTCCCTCGACTCTCTCCTATTCCCCTACAAACCTTCTATCATCCTCCAGACTGGGTTCCTCCAGGTTCCCCCAACAGCAGATCTATTCTGAACTTATTTGCACACGTCTCTGTCCTCCCCTGGAAGGGCCTAAGTCTACCTTTATCTCTTTCCTCCCCAAAGCCCTCTGCTCAGGCTCTCTTCCCTGCAGCCTCCATGATCCTCAGTCCCAGCCTGCATCACTTAGGGTTAGACTGTGTCACTCATGAAAATTCCGCAAACGCTCGGTGAAAAGTCTGCTCTTCAATAAAGCAGTCCCTTGCAGAAACCTGGTATCAGGGCTCCTGCATGTCAGAGACCTCAGCCTGGTCTTCATTTAGCTCCACACTTTCCCCCAGAGCAATGATTTGTGGACCGAGTTGAGCATGGCTACCTTGGGCCTGCATCTACCTATTTCCACCTTCAGCTGGTTTCACTGGCCAAGACCATAAGCATGGGGCTTAAGTAGTGTTCAGGTGGTCACTGTGAGACATCAAAGGTCTTGGAAGGGGAAGACAAGCCGAAGGGCAGAGCTGGGGTGTACAGAATGGAATGTGTTCAAGCAGACGCCTCTCCATCCCTATTAGAGGAAGAGAAATGGGAACTGATCCTTCCTGAACTCCTTCCCTTCCCATCTCCTGCTCTAAGTCTGGTTGAAGTCATCACTAGCCAAAGTTCAGAACGAAGGATAAGCCGTGAGTTCTAGCAGCACACTCCTCGGTGATTCTGGAGGCTCCATGGACTATGCTTTTCACCAGATACATAGAGTAACTTCCCCTGCCATTGAGTTACATCCTATAAAGGCCTAGAAGAACAGCTAGTTCTTGGGTGGCCAAGTGCAAATTCTTATCATCACCTAATACAGAATACATGGATCAAGTCACAGCCACGGTCATGTAAGAGCCCAGCACACTCCTCATGGATGACTAGAGTCCCCCAGGGTCAATCTAGCCTTCACAAGTGGAAGAGAAAATGGCCAACATCAGGGGAACTTTGGCTTATGAGTTTCTTACGAGCACATATCAGTTGTGAGCTGGGTCACGGCATCTCTCTGGAAGGCAAGGATGATACTGAAATGTGTCCCCAGTTAGTCCGGAGCGCAGCAGAGCAGACAGGCATTGAGGTTCCTTGCTGGCTGCATGGGGGAAACTACGTGAGGCGGACTGCTCCGCCGCGTGAGAAATGCTCTCATTCCGTGGTCGCCAGCATAAAATCTTTATAGGGAGAGTCCAGACCTCCCCACTGTCAAGGACCCAGTGTCACTCACCAGACACTCGAGTGGCACAGAAAGGCTTGCCCATTGCAGGTGTGGGTTTTCAAAATAGACTGGGAAGGTCAGGTGTCATGCGTGGCAAGCTACTCCCCACAGAGGCTCTGGAAAGGAGGATTCATGGAGTTCTAGCTCCAAGTTCAACTGCATTTTATTTTCTAGCCATTTCCTTTCTTTCTTCCTTCCTTCCTTCCTTCCTTCCTTCCTTCCTTCCTTCCTTCCTTCCTTCCTTCCTTCCTTCCTTTCTTCTCTCTCTCTCTCTCTCTCTCTCTCTCTCTCTCTCTCTCTCTCTCTCTCTCTCTCTTCCTTCCTTCCTTCCTTCCTTCCTTCCTTCCTTTCTTTCTTTCTTTCTTTCTTTCTTATATTCTTTTTCTTTCTTCCTTTTTTCTTGGTTTTCCAAGACAGGGCTTCTCTGTGTAGTTATGGTGCCTGTCCTGGATCTTGCTCTGAAGACCAGGCTGGCCTCGAACGCACAGAGATCTGCCTGCCTCTGCCTCCCGATTAAAGGCAAGCGCCGCCGCCACCACCACCCCCTCTGGCCTATTTTCTAGCCCTTTCTATGGGTCACCTGTCACGTGGCACCTTGGATGCTCTAATCTGTCCTTCTACCCCACAATCCTCCTCTGAGGTCCTGTCTGTTGAAAATATGTCACTCTCTGCCTCTCTTTGTTGTACGTCTTGCAAGAGGGAGGCCCTGCACAGGTCATGCTGAATTACAGGTGATCTTGAATCCTTCAAGCAAGAGAAGCAGATGCACTCAGAGATCTGCAGTAGAGGGGCCATTGAGGTTCTCCGCTTCCTCAGTGACAGCTGAAGCATAGAATGAAATAAAATCATTTTGGATGCTGCATATCAGTGGCCTCAGAAGCATCTGTTAAAAGATGGTATTTATTGCACTTGAACTGTCTTGGTACCCTTGTGAAAATAAAACCAAGAACCAAAAATGTCCAAGAGCCTATTATTTCTAGACCCCTGGCTTTTACCCCAGTGATCTAGATGTACAATTTGATGTCACTACTACACTACTACAAAAGGATTACCAAACCTTTGTAGTGTGTTTTTAAATCAGAAGGGTCACATCTCCCAAGTTTGATCTTTTCCCGGGTTGATTTTTTTTTTTTTGCATCCTCAGATTTCCACGGGAGTTTTAAGCTGTGCTTACTGTGTTTGTACATCTCAATTGTCACCTTGGTAAGGTCTAGAATCCCCCAGGAGACAGGCCCCTAGGCATGCCCCTGGGACAGTCTCTTGATTAGGTTGTTGGAGGTGGGACCTGCCCACTGTGGGTGGTGTCATTCCCTGTGCCGGGATCCCGGGCTGTATTCGGAGGAGAAGTGAGCTGCACACAGGCTTCCTGACTGTGGGTTGGATGTGGTCAGCTGCCTCAGGGAGTCACTGTCTTGACTTTCCTGCCGTGATGGGCTGCAGTCTTGACCTGTGAGCTCAAGCCACCCCTTTCTCCCTGACATCCCTTTTGTCGTAGTATTTTATCACAACAGCAAGAGAAGGAAACGAGACAGTGGTGTCCGCAAGGGAACCATCTGAGACTTTAGCAGGGATGGCGTTATTGCTGCAGACAAGCCTGCGAGGTATTGATGCCTTAGCACCTTCTTTCCAGTATGTGAATAAGATGATTTTCCACTAATTTAGATCTTTTTAAAGTGCTTCCAGTGATTTTTTCGTAGTTTTCACTGTACACAACTTATTTGACATTTATTTATTTTAAATTGCATGATACTTCATGTGTTTATTTATATGTACACATATGGGCCTGTGCACCCTTTGGCATGTGTACAGAGGTCAGAGGACAACCTGTGGGAACCGGTTCTTTCTCCACCATGTGGGTCCCAGGGATCGAACTCGGGGCAGCAAAGCTCTTCTACCTCGTAAGCCACCTTGCCATCCCTCGAATTTACTTTCCAATTTATTAAAATATTTCATTTAAAAAGTACTGTCATAAGGCTGGCTGGTGATGGCTTACACCTTTAATCCCAGCACTCAGGGAGGCAGAGGCAGGCGAATCATTCAAGGCCGGCCTGGTCTACAGAATGGGTTCCATGGCAGTCAAGGCTACACAGTGAAAACCTGTCTTGAAAAACCAAAAGAAAAAGAAAAAGAAAAAAATACTATTGAAAACGAGACTGTTGTCTGAATTGTTATTCTTGCCAGTGCTATAGAAGTTTGGTTGATTTTTTGGATCCTGGTCCTGTATCCTGCAATCATGCTAAACTCATTTATAATTAGTTCTAATAATTTTTTATGGATTCCATAGAATTTACTACATGCAAAATGATGCCATGAGCAAACTGTACTTTTCCATTCACATTTGGATGCTTTTCCTTGTCTAATTACTGTGACTAGAGCCTCCAGTATGATACTGAGTACAAGTGGTCAAGGTAGATGAACATCCTGGACTTGTTCCTGATCGTATAGGGAAAGCAGTACATCTTTCTTACTGCTGCTACTGGTTGTCACAAATGTGCTGACTTTCAAGTTGACTTCCCATCCATAAACTAGAAGCTGGCATTGGCTTCGCTGGGCTACATCAGAGTTTGGACAGGCGGCATCTGGAAACTCTAGGGGAGGTTCCCTTTCCTTCCCTTTGTCAGGCCGTGGAAGATCCCTACTATGCCTAGGTGAGCGTTTTTAATAAGAAATGGTGCTACATTTGGTCACTAGAGAGAGAGCTGGGGCCGTGCATAGAGCTCGTGCATCAGGACCTGAGGTTTGAGTCCCTCGAACACAAGTAAAGCTGAGCATGGTAACGCTTGTCTACAATGCCAGTGCTCCGGCGGTGAGATGCAGGCATCCCCAGAAGTTTATGAGTATATGCAGCAGTGAACAAGAGACTCGGTCTTAAACAAGGTGGAAAGTGAGGGTAACACACAGGGTTGTCTTCTGACGTCTAAACATGCCTTGACATGCATGTCCACAGACACACACACACACACACACACACACACACACACACACACACACACACACACACACACACCTTTTCTGCCCCTCTTGAGATTATCATGTGGGGTTTGGCAGTCAATATTTAAAGACTACCCAATAAAAGGAAAGGAGATGCAGAGCAGCTGGATACGGAAGACAGTAAGTGAAGTTGGTGTTATGGAAACTGGCAGGAAAGAGGCCACGGGATGGAAGAGGGGCTGAGAGCATCCATACTGTGGAGACAGGGGATGAAGGGGGAACTGGAAGACGTACATCGTGGAGAATGTTTGTGGCCTCAGTGAGAACTGTTATAGGAGAATTAGAGGCTGTGAAGCGCCCCTGAAAGTGTGATAAGTTTCCCCAGATTTCTAGATGCTGAGGATAAACCTGAAGGGTGGTCATCCCACTGGTGCTCAGTGTCAGGATGACTTAATGGTACACTGTGTAATGGGTCTTAGATGTGGTTTGGTTTAAGCATGGAAAACAAGAAGAGCATCTTCAATACTAGAACCTTATTCTCTACTTCGAGAACCAGTTCCCATCCTTTGTGAAGAGACGGCAGCCTTTCCTCTACCTCCTCAGACAGAAGATGCTGAGTGGCATGTTCAAACGATCCCATTTGGATAAAGCACCAGAACTTGGTCCCCACAGTGGAGGATGGGGTGAATTTCTGATACACTTGCTAATCTTTTAACAATGTATACTGGTGTGCCTAAGGCCTTTTTTATGCTTTCATACAAATGGAAGTTGACAAGTCTTTTAAATTGTGGAGATCTGGGGGAAGAGGTGAGGGAGATGGAGGTTTCTTGACGGTAGGAAGACATTTCTTATCGTCAGCATCATATTCCACACTGAGAAGGAGCTAGCTCTTACCAGTGCCCTGAATTCAACCTCCTCACTACATTCCTGGAGGCCCTTCTCACACGGCCTGACCCAGGAGGCCTGAGTAGCCTGGGCAATGATCACGACTCTCTCTGTCTCACCACCTGGTTCAATTGACTGCTACTCTGGGATATTTATGTGGAAACCAAATAAAATACCCCAAGGTCATTTTTAATAAGTGCCAATCCCTCCTAGGCTATCTGCAGCCATAAACATTTATGTCTAATATCCCAGGGAAAATGTTGTACTCGAGCTGATACCGGGGCAATGCACATGGATTAGTCTAAACAAAAACACGCGGGTGACAGTTGGCTTTTTCCAGCATGAAACTGCATTCACTCATTTTTGACATGAAAGTACAATTTGCATATTCTTTCAAGTCTGTTTAGCTGCAAACACATGTGTTTGGGGCACCAAAAAAAAATTTTAAATTTGTAAATTGTTCTAAAACGACTGCCAAATCGTAATCAAGTGGTAGGAAAAACAGTCCACGCTGCACAGTTGTAAGAACAGAGGGGAGTCTTCTCAGACTTGGGAAACATTTCTGAACGGACTGGTGCTTAATCAACTTGGAGAAAACAGGGGGAGAAATGTTTACTTTCTTAGCAACAATTTAATATAGATGTTAGGGTTTTTTTTTTCTGTTTATTGAACACTGCAGAATGGAATGATTTTCGTGTTGTAACAGTAAGTAAATAAGGCCCCTTCCAAGAGAAAACTAAACCCCGTGGTTAGGCTGAAGTTGGAATTTCTAATGCTTTCTTACAAAACATTGTAAGTCCAGAGCTCTAATTGCTGGAAAGCAATCCAATGTGATATAGCGTAGAGCCATGGCGTCCTTCGGATTGCGACACCCAGTGTGTGTGTTTAGTCCCATCCCATCTTTGATACCTACCCATCCGTCTTCTCATTCCCCCTCCTATTTTGTGGGTCAAGCAAACTTTGCTCCAGGGCCCTAGTGTTTGCAAATGAATGTGCTGGACACATCAGGATCCAGGGAAATTATAAGTGGAGGTAGAGATAGAGACACCAGCTAAGTGAGTCTAATATTCATTTTCAGGGGATGGATCGCTGGCAGTGCAGGAGTGTCTAGTGTGGACAGAGAGTAGACGCGCCTGTCTCAACACAGACAAAAGAAAAGTGAGAAGAGAGGCCAGAGTTACCAGATGATGGGGTGAAATCCACTGAAGCTGCACGACGATGCCGACATGTCTCCCGTGACCACAACTGTATGCACAGCATTGACACATCACGCTTGGGTTTTCTTAAGCCCAGGTCTGCCCCACATCCCCCTCTCCTCCTCACTGCTGAGCTGTGGGCAGTGCCACCCTCTGACCAGTGAGTTTCAAAGAGTGGTGGAAGGAGAGAGGCCGATGTGGCCATATTTGACAACAGTCTGTTCCAAGTGGGACTGTCCCTTTCACGGAACCGGGTTGTAAATGGAGACCCAGGTTATCTGACTATCGAGAGAAAACAATGAATAATGTGAAGGTTAATATAGTGAGCTGCCAAATGCAACTGAAGACTGGGGATGAACCCCCTACACCTCCACTCTCCCACTTCTGCAGTTAGTAACGTGTTCATCTAATGAGAACATCGTTGTCGTCGTAAAGCACAGTTTAGGAGTGAAAGTCAAACCCCGCCCTTATCTCATGTGTGCTTATGTGAATAAACACAGGAATAATTTTGCTTTCCAAAAACATCCCGAGACATCAAGAGGCAAAGTTCGGTACAAGCAAAATTGTTCGGGACCCTCTGCATCCAAGCTGATGAATATTTTGTAAAATGCTTAACAAAAATTTTTCTCCAGGCAAAGATATGTTTGCCTTTGCCATGAAAGCGATTCATTATACACCCGCTGATACGTCTGTGTGTTATGTGTGTGTGTGCTGTGTACATTCCTGTACAGGGAAACATTTTCTATCAAGGGAGGCATTTGGGGAGAAACCATATCCAAATCATTTCTCCAGTTAAATTATCCAGTATTTTTTCCAACAAAGCCTTCTTGTCTGGCTACTTTTTATGGCTCATTTTACATATGACTCCAATCAGGACTGTCAGTCCAAGGGCAGAATATTTGGAAGCTCTTCCAAAAGGAAAAGTAAATAAATGACCATAAAAAATGTGTGAAGAAGAAGTAAAATGATATTTATTTACAGGTATCAATGTGGTGAATTCTGAAAGGACTGAAATAAACTATCAAAATTAATATCCCAGTTACTACTAAATAACCATATAAATTTGCATTTCTATGAAGTAGCCACAAAGAATTGGAAAAAAAACTTTCAAAGATAATATGGCTTTACGGTAGCATCAAAATAAATACCTGATAATAAAGTTAACAAAATGTACTCATAAGATGTGTATACTAAAAACACAATAGACAAAATTATCAAAAGAAGTTAAGTATATGAGACACACAGCTCAGGGATGAAATGACCTAATACTTCCTGAATTAATAAGTCAATTAATAATTGATTATTAATTATTTATTTATAAATAAATTATTAACAAAATAAGAAATTGGTTGTTAATTAGTAATACTGACTGATTAATAATTAGTACACTCAATGAAATCCCAATAAAAATCCCATAAAATTTGACTGTTGAAATTGACTAGTAGCTTCTAAATTTTATGAGAAAACTTACAAGATGCAGAAGAGCTAAAGGTAAATAAAGAAAAAATGTCTTGACCAGGCCTGTGCCACGAGCTTGTATCCCAACGGGGGCACCGAGGCAGGAAGACCCTGCATTGAAAACCAGCCTGGGCAACTCAGTGAGAAGCTGTCTGAAGGTTAAACAGTTTTTAACTGGCTGCTAACTTAATGGTAGATCACTTGTCAAGCATGCACGAGGCTCTAAATTTAACCCCTATTACCAAAAACAGTAATAGTAATCTTGAAAAAAAAATGAAATTTTTATACTAAAACCAAAGACTTCCATCAGGAGTCATGATGATAACTTAAAAGGGTGCCCTATACCAGTATCTTCGCATAGGCAGGATAAAAGACTCAGCTCTGACATGCATGAAGAACTCTTACGAGTCATAGAGAAAAGTCAAACGATTCAGTTTCAAAAGGTGCAGAAATGTTAAACTGGCACCTTGGAAAGGACATCCAAACGCCAGTCAGAAAGCATATGAAAAGGTGTTCAACACTGCTACCTACCAACCAAACAGAACCGAAAACCACGAGCCACCTCTGGTCACCTGTCAGAATGACCAAGATTAAAACAACAGTCAGGACCAAATGGATAATGAAGATAGGACCACTCCAAAAGATAGTCCAGGAATGGTGGGACTTTAAAATGGAATTAGCATCTTTAACATTATTTGAGGGCATATGTATTTATTTAAAGCAAATATATGTATACCCTATGACCAAGAAAATCCAAAGACTTTTGCAAAGCCAGAAGAAAATCGCACATATATACATAAAAAGACATATACAAAAAGGTTGTAGCAGCCTTATTCATAATGGCTAGAAATCAGAAAAAACAAAAAAGGAAACAAAATCTCATCATTTGGAGAATGGATACATAAATTGATACTATGTGATAGTAGGCATTTGTATGCAAATTTTATACATGTTCACATGCGTATACATGCACACACAAATATATACATGCACACATATGCACACACAAGGGCAGTAGAATGCCATAAAGCAAAAATATATGCAACATATATGTGTGACATGGATGAACTTCAAGATATATTGGCTGAAAGAATCCAGATATTAAAATGCATATTGCATGATTTGATTTATATTAAATTGATAAGCAGGCTAAGCTAGTCCTTGTTGGTAGAAATATATACAGTAAAGGGCTGAGGAGGTAGCTCAGTAAGAGCACTCTCTGGGTTTCATCTTCAGCACTGGGGGAAAAATACAAACATAAACAGTAGTTATTTCAGGATTGGAGTGGATAGAGAAGCATGAGAAATTTCTTTCAGATACTGGAAAAATTCAGTATCCCGATTAGATCTATAAGATCAGTCAAGATGAACACGTCACTGTCTGTCTGTCTCTCTCTCTCTTCTCTCTTCTCTCTCTTCTCTCTCTTTCTCCTCTCTCCTCTCTCCTCTCTCCTCTCTCCTCTCTCCTCTCTCCTCTCTCCTCTCTCCTCTCTCCTCTCTCCTCTCTCTCTCTCTCTCTCTCTCTCTCTCTCTCTCTCTCTCTCTCTCTCTCTCTCCTCTCCCCTCTCCCCTCTCCCCTCTCCCCTCTCCCCTCTCCTCTCTCTCTCTCTGAGTGTGGGTGTACAAGCATGTGAGTACAAGTGACCACAGAGTCCAGAATCGGGGGTTGGAGCCCCTGGATGGAAACTGCCCAACATGGGTGCTGGGAATCCAATCTTGGTCCCCTGCAAGAGCAGCAAGTGCTCTCGCCCACGGAGCCACGTCTGCACCTGTGGTTTATGATATTATTTGAACCAGATGGGTGCTCAGGGCAGGAGAATCCTCACTGAGGTGCTCCACCTGGGATTGCTGGCAGATAATTCTGTGTTGTGCTGTCTCTCCTACCAGGTTGTTTGGTTTTCCCCCTTTCCTGTTTCTGGGTGATTTCCTCAGATTCCATTTTATTGCCCTCCTTGGATTTCTAGTTAGGCTTTTTTTTTTTGTTTGTTTTATTTCTGGTTCTTTAAGGATTGCAATATCCGACTTTCGCTTTTTACAGGCCGCAATTTTCTAACATTATGATACTTCACGTGTAATGAAAACCTGTGAAACTCGAGACGTCCATTCGGCTCCCCTGTGCTCTGCACGGTTGTGGTGGTCATATATTTTACTTTTTCAGTTATGAACCCCATGATTATTTTATTCACTTTGCTTTAAACTGTCAGTTGCACTTTTCAAATTTTTAGAGAAGAGGGAAAAGGCCTTTCTATTGACTCACGTGACTACTGTGTCTGGACTCCTGGTATTGATCCATTTTCAGTACTTGGCATTGAACCTACAGGCCTGCACATGAGAGGCGAGCGCTCTCCTTCTCATCCATGTCCCCGGCTCTCTTTTCTACTCCTAATTTTAGAGACAGGATCTCTCTAAGTTTCCCAGGCTGGCTTTAAACTCTGAAGTTTGTGCCGGCCTTGAACTTGTGAAGCTCTCGGCCTACACCTCAAGCACTCTTCCCACTGAGCCGGCTCCCTAGCTCCTCTGGGTTTCTGCCTGGTATTGCTCCCCTTCCACGCAAAGGAGTTCTTTTAACTACATTTAACCATGCACTGGCTGCAATCACTCTCTCAACGATCGCTGATTGGAAAAGCGTCTTTTCAATGAAAACCCTAATTTTTGAAGAATGTTTCTTTTCACTGACTCTAGAATTCAAGATTGAAGATTGCTGTGGGTGGTTTTTTGTTTTGTTTTTTCTTTCAGTAGTGAAAGGATATTGTTTCACTATTTTTGGCTTTGTGCCTTTCCTAACTTGAAAACCCAACCGTATTTCTCACCTCTTACCTTACATAATATTTCTTTTTTTCTTTTGTGCTTTTGTTTTGTTTTGTTTTGGTGTGTGTGTGTGTATGTGTGTGTGTGTGTGTGTTTTCACTTGAGATAGAGTTTCATGTAGCCCAGGCTGGTCTCAAACTTGCTCTGTAGCCAAAGCTGACACAGAAAACATGATCCTCTTTCGTCCAGCTCCCAAATGCTGGGGTAATGGCACACACCACCACACCTGGTTGTCACCTGTGTAGTCCTGGGGATTTAACCCAGGGCTTTACATCAGCTAGGCAAGGGCTTTGGTAACCAAAATCACATACTCAGGTCCCTCCAGACCCTTCTGAGAAATTTGGCCATGATGTATCTGGCTGTCAGTATTTATCCCATGTAGGATTTGTTCAGGTTCTTGGATCAAATTTGAAAAATGCTTGGCTCCTTCACATGAACTTTTTTCTGCTGTATCCTCCTTCTCTCTCATGGCTCCGATTACACACACATTGTCCTCTTGCTATTATCCCAGATGTCACTAGTGGTGAGTTCATTTTTTAAAATGTCTTCTTTCTCTCTCTGCTCCAGTTGGATCATCCACACTGCAGGCTGTAAGCTCGCTGACCTCTCTGCAGTACCCGATGTCTGTCCCATCTGTTGTGAATGCCACCCAATGGAACGGCTTCAGACACTGGATTTTTCAGACCCAGCACTTTCATTTGATTCTATATTAGCTCCTGTTTCAGTTCTGAATTACCCTCTGTGATTCTTTGTCTGACTCCACACATTTCTCTGCTCACTGTATCTATCTTTTCCTACAATATATACTATTTTTAAAATATTTATTTTTTATTTTATATGCATTGATGTTTTGCCTGCATGTACGTCTGTAGGAGTGTGCCAGATCCCCTTGAAGTGGCATTACAGACAGATGTGACCTGCCAACATTTGGGTCCTGGGAATTGAACCCAGGTCCTCTGGAAGACCAGTCAGTACTTATCTGCTGAGCCATCTCTCCAGCTCCTATAATATATATCTTTGTTTAAAAAAAAAAAAAGAAGAAAGAAAGAAAAGAAAGAAAGAAGTTATTTCTTATCATTTCTTATCCCAAATGAGGAAAATTCCACAAATTGTTAGGTAGTACTATTCAAGTTTGCCAAGATCATTAAAAATAAAATAAAATAGGACTGAAGAACTGTCCCAGGTCTCAGAGAATAAGAAGGGTATTTCCAGAGAGAAGGGAAGGCCCACCGTGAACAAGGGCGGTATTCTCCCATGAGCTGGGGTCCCAGACTGAATAAAAAGAGAGAAAGGAGGAAGCCAGGCAGGCACCGACATTCCTCTCCGATGCTTCCTGAGTGTAGTGCAATGTGACCGCCCATATCACCTCCCACTGACACCCCCTGCCATGAGCTGCAGTCTCTCAACCATCACACACACACACACATTCCATCTCAACTGCTCCTCATAAAATTTAGGAATAAAATACTATTATTCCCTTCCTGATGATGGCACTGGACATGGAGTTTAGGTAATCTGCCAGTCTCTACTGCCCTAGTAAGGACAGGACTAGGGCCTGGAGCCAAGATCCTCTCTTCTCCTCTTAACATTGTACCATCATTTCATACACACCACACACACACACACACACACACACACACACACACACACACACACATAAAACATATACAACACACACAAGCACATACCACACACATACACACACCACACATACACACACACCACACACACACAAACACACACACACCACACACATACACATTCCACATACACACCATACATACACACACCCACACATATACACACCACACATACAAACACACAACACACACACACACATTCTTCATATAAGGCTCCTCACCATATGGTTCATAAAGATGATTTCTGACCATCGGTTTGTTTGAACTGTGGCCTCCCCAGAGGAACCACCTATGGCCACTAGTATGATGCTGTCTTCCACAGATCCCAGCCCTTCCTCAGGCATCCACAGTTGTTCTTCATCATAAAATGCTATTCTCCCAGCTGGCAAACATGTATGGAGTCCCTACTATTTGTCATTAATATTGGTGCAGAGACCACAGCAATGACCCAAACAAGGCCTACCAAAGATTGTAATTGTCTGTGTGTATATGGGCAAATTTATTTTGATATCAAGTTATACACATTCCTATGGATACAGGCTCATCATGAAGGAAAAAGGTCAATTTCCTCCTCCAATTACCGGGATAGCTTGACTTTCATGGTCCAACGTCAGACTAACTCACACATGTTCAGGGTGATATGACTTTATATATGAGGTCCAATGTCAGATGAGCTCACACATGTTCAGGGTGATATGACTGAATATATGAGGTTCAATGTAAGACGATCTCACACGTGTTCAGGGTGGTGTGACTGTATATATGAAGTTCAGTGTCAGATGAGCTCACACATGTTCAGGGTGGTGTGACTGTATATATGAGGTCCAGTGTCAGATGAGCTCACACATGTTCAGGGTGGTGTGACTGTATATATACGAGGCCCAGTGTCTAAGGTTCTTTGGGAAGGGTAGTCTCTCCAAGGTATTCAGGGGCATTAGGCAAAGGGAGGAAGGGCCAGAAGCTGGTGTTTTTAACAGAGAGCCCAAGAGTTTGCATGAGGAAACTGAGGGAGCTCTTGTGAGGATCCAGTGAGACTGGGACTTTCTTCTGGGGGTTCAAAGCAGGTACCTCTAATCCTGAAGCAAGACGTGTACGTTTCAAATGGACTGTCACAGCACAGACACCCACAAGATCCCTCTCTGTCATTTCCTATGCCGTGTAACTGAGCCGGTTTTCCAGGGTTGAGGAACATCCTAATTGTCCCATCACTGTGCCATCACTGCTGCCCAGTGGATTACATGCTGCCCTCATTTGATAATCAACAGCTCATGTCTCCTCCAGTGACATCACCACTGCAGAATGTGAGAGAGAGGGACAGTGGGGCCACCTTCATTTACATCGTTTGGCAAATTAAGGAGCAGAATGTGTGGTGGCTCGTCTACGGTCCAGTCACCGGCAGAGTCCAAGCCGTAGGCTTACACCTCCTGTTGTTTGTGGCCACTGTGTCTGTCCACTGCCTGCGACTACAAGAGACCCAAGAGCGGGGGCCAGGAAGCTGAAATTTCAGACCCCATCAGACCCTGGTGGCCTTACTGTTAGGCTAGAGAACACTAGAGACCCCTTAACCCTCTGGCTCTCTGCTTCCTTGTGCAAAAATTTAAATAAAAAAAAAAATCTATTGCTGTTGGTTTGATGACGAAATGAAGAAAAACAGAGGCTGAGTCAGGAGGACTATAGAATGATTGAGATCACCACCCTAGGCCAGCATGAGCTACTGAGTGAGACCTTTCAAGACACGAGAGAGAGAGAGAGAGAGAGAGAGAGAGAGAGAGAGAGAGAGAGAGAGAGAGAGAGAGAGAGCCTGGAGCAGGCTTTTTCAACAGCTGAAAAGAGTCAACTTTTCTCCTAAGGGTTTGCAGGATTTTCTGCTGTCCCTACTATGCATCATTCCTTCCTCGATGCTCAGGGACCAGGGCATGGATTCAGCTCTTTGTCTAGGAATGATCTAGAACTCCATTTGCCAGAAGGTAGCTCTGGGCAGGTGACTAGGACCCTGCTGCACATAGACACCACAGTCATTTTCAATTCAGACAGAGCCTTGGAACTTGAAAAGGCAGGTAGCAACTGGAAAAAAAAAAAAAACCAAACAGATAGCTTCCAATACATGAACGAAACAAACTGTGGTATGTCCATACTAGTGGAATACTATAAAGTAATGAACAGGGAACAAACAGTTTGTGCATGAAATAACCTGGGTGACCCTCAAAGGGATACTGATTTTATAGCATCAATTACAAAAGATATCACATACTGTATCACATAGTTCCATTTAAGTAACATTCTTGATTATGAAATTTCCAGGTTGCCAGGTGTAAGAGACCTCTGTGGTTCAGTCCATACACTTTTCTGTGCTCTGATTATGATGGTACAAGAGACTGAATAAAATTGGACAAAAGTAAACATCTACATGCCCACAAGTAAGACTGGTCAAATCTCAACACAATGAGTCAAGAATATCATTTCAATTTCCTGGTTCTATTAATAACACTATACACAGGTTTGCATCCAGTTACCATAAATTGGGTGGAGGCTACTTTTTTTTTACAACTGCATACAATTCTATAATTGCCATAAAAATAAATATTTAATTGAAAACAAACAAAAAGGTCAGTGCTTTTTAAGTTGAAAAGGTGTATATGCTCATGCTTGCACAGCTGTGTGTGAAATATCATCTCTAAATGAACAATTCTAGGAAAACGTGGAGTACGGCCTACAAACCAGGTAGCTCATTGTATCAATGCTCCTAAGAGCAAAAGAGTGGGAACAACGGGCATGTCCACCACCAGGAAGCTGGTAAACAAGCCACAGTGTATCTACTTGGGATGCTATGCTATTTTAAAAGAAAATGAGGAAGTTCTTTTGGATTGATGTACACAGATTTTAAGGCTATAATATTAGGTGAAAAAAACCAGAATGGACAAATGTATGTAAAAGAATACAACTTGTAGGTTTAAGGACTTGCTTGAGAGTGGGGGTGCACAGGAGGATCTATAGAGATGGCTCAGTGGTTAAGAGCACTGTCTACTGTTGCAGAGGACCTGGGTTCAGTTCCCAGGACCCACATGATGGGTCACATTCATCTGTAACCCCAGTTCTAGGGGATCTGATGCCTTCTTCAGACTCCCATGGGCACCAGGCACGCAGGTACCACACAGCCATAAATGCAGACAAAACACATAAAATCAAAATAAGCCAATCTTGGGGGTGGGGTGGGGAATACTTACTTGGATGGTGCTATGGTTTGCATGTAAGGCATCCCCAAAGGCTCATGTGCTGAAACCTGGTCTCTACCTAGTGTCACTTGTGAGAGGCAGTTGGACCGTGAGAGCTTTAATTTTATCAATGAATTAATCCATTTATCAATTCATAGCTGAATGGGCTTTGGGGATGCAGAACCAAGTAGAAGGCAGCACGTGACTAAGGATATGGCCTTGAAAGGGTACATCTTGTCCCTCTGCTCTCCTCTCACTGTCTGTCTGTCTCTGCGTGTGTGTGTGTGTGTGTGTGTGTGTGTGTGTGTGTGTGTGTGTGTGTAAGAAAGAGAGAGAGAGAGACCTGGCTGCCACGGTATGGTGAGATTTTCTCTGCCATGGCCCTTTGCCATGGCACTTCTGCCTTACCCTAAGCCTAAAAGCAATGAGGTCATGCCATGGAAACCTCAGACACCATAAGGCAGAAAACATCTTTCCACTTTTAAGTTCTCCTTAGGTGTTGTCACAGGGACGAAAAACTGATGAACCCAGGAATCTCTGTAAGTGATGCAAACACCTAGTGACCGCAGCCACGTTTCCACTGTTGTTAAGTGGGGGAGGCTCCGCAGTGGGAAGCTGACTGCTCTGTGTGTCTTATTTATATCTAGCTCTTGAACTGCTTGATGAAATTGCCTACTCAACACGTTGATTTAATCTGCTAGTTTACTGTTGACGATCCAGTTGGAGACCTGTCTGTTGTACTGAACAAAATTTGGCCCAGCCCCTTGACGATGTGCTGGCGAACTAGCGAGCCCCCATACTGTAACAAACATCTCTTTGGTCAACCTCAATCACAACAGGCCCGCTCATCCATCAGCATGGCTCTGGGTGTGAAGCTGAGCAGGAGCTCACACATGCAGGTGCTTATGGAAGGGTAGGAGGTGGGAAGTCTTTATGGTGTGGGGAGCAGATATGGGGCTGGAAGAGTTTTGGAGAGTGCCCCGAAGGAGCTGGATTGAAGCCTCTATCTAAGGCTCAGTATTGAACAATGGAAAGGGAAGACTGTTTATTTAGAGATGCAGGGGTAGCAGGTGCCCAGGCATTCAAATTCCATCTACAAAAGAATCCACCCAACTGGAGGCTGCTTTGTAGATGAGTTAGCTTTTCCCAAGTGTAACTGTTCTCCAGCGAGCAATCAAGAAGCATTGAGGTGGACATCTTCACCAGCAATGTCAGTAGAAGACGTGTGTGTGTGTGTGTGTGTGTGTGTGTGTGTGTGTGTGTGTGTGTTTCACATCCATTTGATACTTTGCTGTCTCTCTACTCTGAGACCCCTTCTGTTTCTCTGAGTTCTTAGCCACCATTGCATCTGTAGAGCTGGACCTTTGCATCTTCCTGTGACTCTGCTCTGTTTTCCATCATGGTCCTTCCCAGCATAAAAGGCTTCAAGCCTTGTCACTCAGCCTCGGGCCCCAGCTGAGCTAGTCAGAGCTGGGTGGAAGGACTCAGGCAGCATGGAGCATCCTTGGCATCTGAAACCCTGCTTCATCTCCTCTGACTGCTTAGAGACATTTCTCTAGACCATCACCTTAAATATTTCATGGTCAGAGTGCTGCCATGGTCACGTTCTGGTGATGTTTCTTTCCAGTTACAGACAGCTGACTTACATTGTTCTCATAGAGATCTAGAGAACTCTATGGGTCTCTTTCCTAAGGGAACTTAGTAAATCCCATTAGTCAGAGTTCCATTCCCATGGACTAGTTACTTCCTGGATTTGTGTACTACCACGTGAAGGTTGTAATTTCAACAAGAATTTGGGGGAAATGCCAACTTTCAGTTTATTTGACGCTCCTTTCCTCCAAAACCAATGAAAAAGTTGGAGCAGGGAGTAGTAATGAGACCTCTGGGTGAAAGGAAGATCGCAGTGGGTCTAACAAGGGATCAGTGTTCAACCACAGCCAACCTGAGCTAACCATGTGTCTGTCGTGAACTTCCGACAGTCACTGAACAGAAGCACACGGTATCTACCTTACAGACTAGGACGTTGGGTACCACCAGGATCCTCGCCTAACGACCACTTGCCTGATAAGTGGCAAGTTCCCAGTTTTTAACCCAGCCGGTCTCCAGAGTCTGAGCTCTAGCCTGCACCTCCCCCACCCCCTACACACACCAGAGTGCTTCTAATTTTAGGCTGTTGCTGTCAATCCAATCTCCTGTGCATCACTGTCGGGTTGAATTCCACTCTCCCTATCTAAATATTCATGGCTTCAGTTGCCTCTCCTGGTATCCTCTGGCGAGTCTCACATTCTTCACCTTAGCATCTGCCTCTGTCCTCAAGTCCTCCTCGCCCAGCAGGTCAGCCCTAGCTGCCAAGGTTGGGGCCTCAGACGTCCAGGAAAGAACCTTCTAGAAAGAGGCAATGAGTCTTTTCTGAATTCTTGAAAATAAAAGTGTGATTTGAAAACTGCCCAACCATGACCGTTCCAAGGGGGTAGGGGCAGAGGAGGGATAATAAACCAGGGCAGGCGAAGAGACCTCCTACTCACAAGTGTGACGTGAGTGGGGCTCACAGTCTTGCCGCTGTCCAAGCAGAAGAGCAAGAGGTACAAGCATGAGAGGTGAACTTCATGAGATCTACTCTGCAGCAGGCAAGGACTCCGGATAAGAGACGGACTTAGGGCTGTGCGGGAGACATGACTTATCAGGCTCATCGCTTGCCAGGACAGATATCACCTCTGTTGACATTCTCCTGCTTCACCCAGCTCTTGGGTACCTGGCAAGTTTCCCTCCCTTCCAGGGCCACACACCCAAGTTTCACCACCTGTGCCTTCAGGAAACAAGATAGGTACACCCGATACGCCGCTGTGGAGGCGTTAGATAAGGACGCTGGAATCCTCGCTAGCAGTGGTGTGTGAGGCAGTCTGACACACCGCACAGGTGACAGGCTGGCTGAGGCCTGTTGTCACTGAGGTTCTTCTTCTGGGTCAAAGGCAAAGGGAGGACCCTGCTTCACAGGTTTAGCCCAGCAACTTCTGTCTGCGGGAGACCACCCCAAGGCGGCCAGAGTAGGCAGCCAGGCTCCAACACACCCTTCAAATAGCACTCAGCCTTGGTTGAGATGCCCCCAAAACTTGCAACTGGAAAGGTCTTAAACTTAGAAACTCCTGCAAAAGCTTGGGCCACAGCCGGGCGGTGGTGGCGCACGCCTTTAATCCCAGCACTCGGGAGGCAGAACCAGGCGGATCTCTGTGAGTTCGAGGCCAGCCTGGTCTACAGAGCAAGATCCAGGAAAGGCGCAAAGCTACACAGAGAAACCCTGTCTCTAAAAACCAAAAAAAAAAAAAAAAAAAAAAGCTTGGGCCACGCAAGCTCCCAACAAGTTAAGACAGAGGTTCTCAACCTGTGAGTTATGACCCCTCGGTGGGTCAAGTGACCCTTTCGTAGGGGTCACCTAAGACCATTGGAAAACATAGATACTGATGTTTCAATCCATGGCCATAGTAAAATGACTGTTAGGAAGTAGCAACAAAATAATTTTCTGGTTGGGGGTCACCACAATATGATGAACTGCATTAAAGGGTTGCAGCAGACAGAAGGTTGAGAACCACTGGGTTAAGAGCTGCTCGAAGCTGAACTGGAATGGTAACTGTTGAACTTCCAGAAGCATCCCGGGGTCTTTGCTGAGCCAGGTCTTGAAGGCCTGACTCATCAATGTTAACCAGAAGTGACTATGAAGCAGAAAATAGATGTGGCAGCAAGATGGACCTCCAGGCTAGGAGTAACGAGGTGTGCTGTCCAATTTCATACACACAGACTAAGCAGACACTGTCTGCTGGACTCTGATGCAGAACAAAATTTCCCATCGTTCAAGGCAACACTTCAGACACAGTCTTCATGATCAAAGACACAACGTCATGGAAATGAGGCTGTGAAGAGGCAGCCTTGTGGCTGGGATGGCTGGATCCTTGCTGTGATGGCATCCAAAGTGGGTCTTGGGGATCAGAAGAGTCTCAACATGTAGACGTGGAGAGGTTATGGCAGACAGAGAACCAGACATGCGTGGAGAAAAGTTGGGGAATGGATGTTTCGGTTGGCAGAGAGATGAGTGAGAGATGGACAGAGACCTCAGAGGGCCTTGTGTATCTTATTATATAAGATGTATCTTATTATAGACCCTGTGTTGGGAGGGGAAGCTGGGACATTACTAGCTGGACAGTTAGAAAGAATGGGTGCAGTTTCCACCAGCTTCCAGAGTTAGTGCTCCTTGTTCAGCGGCCCTAGAGTCACCAGGTTTTTAAGTGACAAGTAGGGCTTGCTTGGTCCTCGAGTGAGGATAGACCCCAGGCTCAGGATTTCGTGCAGCTGGGGCACGTGGGTCTGTTTCAGAGACTCTGGTGAGAAAGCTCGGAAGAGTCCCATTTTGAAGCTGGACCCAACTCTCACGCCAAGTTGATGGTGGCAGGTGACCTTGGTCCTAAACATCCGGCCCTGTGGCATCTCTGGATTCACCATCAAGTTCCCTTTAAGTCCCATTCATCCATTCTGACAACAGCATCTTGCTATGCAAAGCACAGAATGAGTCTGTTCTAAATGGAAAAGAAAGAGAAGCCATCAATTCTTTTTAAGGGCCAGAGAGCACTCAGGTAAAAATGAGGCTCGCTTAGCTGCTGTCCTCCTGACCATACTGGACAAAAACACGCATCCTAAAGAAAGCAAAAAACAAATGTTTCGTGGCTCTATTGTATTTACTCTGGGAGACCAAGTGTGGTCCAGGTGCCTTCCTTCTCCGGTTATTTGCTTTGGTTCTCCCAAGGGTTACTGGATCCCCTGGAGGAGTAAAGAAAGTCGGCATTGGACTGAGTACTGTTTCCTTTCTCTCCCCTCACACTGATTTCTGAGACCAGACCGCACCAGCAGGTCTGGGGGAGGCCTATGGGCACCTTGGCTTTGCCACCAGCCGCCAGGTCTCCCCCCCTCCCCCTGGGCCTCCCTCCTTTTCCGTTCTGTTCCCCATGAATGGCAGATTCCTCTATCCGGGTCAGGTTTCCAATCACCATAGAAACAAACTGGAGGCAGTTTCATTAATCATTTAGAGCCTGAGAAGTCTAGGTCAGTCTGATTGCAGCATATAAAGTATCATCTCCGGGCCACATGGGACTCAGTCGATTTGAATTAAAAAAGATTAAGCTGCCCTGGGCTGCCTGGCCCCATCAGTTTAAGTTCTCATGTGACAGGGGTCTCTGGAGCCATATGGATTAGTGACTGAAGCTATGCATTTATGTGGCAGGATCCAGTGAAACGTTAGATGGCTGCAGGTGTCTGAGGGAAGAGAACAGGAATCACATACAGCTTTTTTTTTTTTTCCCTATACTTGTTGCTGTTCTTTTGAAACTGGAAACAGTAACTCAGTTTTATTTCTCCAGTGACAGTTACCACTCTTGCTGACCATGAAATGGTACATTTGTTACCCAGGGGTTTATGGTTCACAACGAAGTAGTCTGGGAGGAGCCCAGGAATGGCCATGGTCCCTATCATCTCCAGGGCGGTGGAGGAGAAGGTTGACACTGTTTTGTGGTTTTTTTTTTCCCTTCCTTTCCTATGGAGTGGTAAGAAATACCTTAAATAAATATTGATGACATTTTAGTTTTGCTTGAATCAAGATTTATGAGCCCCAGGAAATTGACTTAGAAGTGGCTACAAATCAATGTGGTTCTGAGAGAGCTGTGTAGGGATCCCTCAAAATGAGCGCCCCCAGCCCTTCCAAAGTACCAACCTTATTTATGGGCCTCTCTGGGACTTCAAAGAAGCTCTGTAACTTAGGCCAGACTGTTTTACTGCATCGTCGAGCTAAGATGTTTCTAGAGAAGATGCCGATTGTGGTGTGTTCCGTGGGTGGTGGGCAAGGGCTTTTCTGCATATTGAACCGTTGATGTAAAGCTTATTACCCTCCGGCTTCCTACAGAATCATCCTTAAATCTTCTCAGCCCACTTGGCATTGTCTGAAGTCCCAGGTGGTAAACCTCCAAGAAAGAACTTTTGCATTCTCTTACCGTGACCCGTCTCTCTTGGGGACAGCTGCCTTAGACTATCAAGGAAGCAGCCTGGTGAAGGGCGATCAATTGCAGAGTCCCTTGGGGTGTCTCCGTGGGCCCATGGGCCCATTGGCCCCAGCGCAGTGCATTGTTCCATTTCCTGGTGAGACATTGATGGTTCTGAGTTCTCTGCTAGGATTGCCAGGAAACAGGGGCACCCTGGAGTGTGTCCGCAGCCTGTCTGAACATCCTGCACTCAGAAGTGGCTTAGGGGATCAGATAAGCTACGACCTGGAATACTCAGGTCCACAAACCAGCTATGTTACCTGGCTCTGCCATCTGGGATTGGGGTGGCGGGTACTTCAGGTCACTTTCTGGGCCTCTAGTTTCTCATCTCAAGAAAGTTCACCAACTTTCTTTAGTTGTAAAATTCTTTAATCACTTCCGATTTCTAAGCAGCTCTATTGTCCCTCAAAGAGGAGGAACTGGCCTACCCTCCAGGAGATGGGGATAGGTAGGGGTAGAAGAGGCATGAGCATGGATTCTGAGGCAACCTTTTGCAGTCTTTCCTTTCCCTCTTCCTCTTCACCCCACAGTACCACAGTAGCCTCCATGCTCCAGTGGCCAGCTTCACCGTAGGCGGTGACCAGCATCAGTCTCCAAGTGCCTGTAGCCAAGCTGCGCTGGCAGAATCCCCTTCTTCCTGGTGGAGGGCTGGGACCCTAGTGGACCAGAGTAGCAGAAACTGCCAAGGATTGTTCAGAGAGAAGAATGAGTGTGGAGCCTAGGAAACGTGTAAGCAATTTCTTAATGAGTAGGTACCACTAAGACCCAGGGTCTATAGCTTATTAAACGTATTCCGCTTATGACCCCTTTTCACCCAAGAAACTTTTTTTGTGACCCCAAGCATGTAGCTCCATAAAAAATGGAGGTTTATAAATCAATCATTTATTGATAATTAATAATAAGGAAATATATTTTTAATTTTCTGGTAAACATGTAATTTTACCATTTATTAAATAAATAATGTAAATTTATAAAATTTATAAATTTTACCATTTATAAATTAGATGAAACCTAATTGGATACTAATGAAGGAGGTATGTTTGTTAAACATGAAGAAATAAATCTTGGCTGAATATAAGATAGTGATAGGTCATGGAGTGTCTTCATTTTGCAGGGAGTTAATAAGTATTTTGATCTTAAAAATCATTGGTCATTCTCCTAAGTGTATAGTCAAGATGACAGACGTCTGTTTAGGACGTGTAATGATCAGTCTTGATGGACCTGGGACTCACCTAGGAAACACACGTCTAGGTGTGTCCCACGAGGGGATTTTCAGAAAGGCTGAACTGAAAGGGAGGACTCACCCTGAGTGTGGACAGCACCATCCCTTGGACTGGGAGTCCAGACCAAAGAAAGGGAGAAGGCAAGCTGGTCACCAGCATCCATCAGTGCGATGAGTCAGCCGCCTCACGCTACTGCCATGATGGACTGTATCCTTCCGAAAACCACCAGTCCAGGTAGCTCTTCTCTCCTTAAGTCTCTTTTGTTGTTGTTTTTTTCTCACAGCAATGTGAAAAGTCAATAGTACAGGGTTATTTCCGAAGTTATATCGAAAGCTAAAACATATTGTGACATCTTTTTAATGAAGCTCAGTAATCTCAAATACAATATTTTAGTGATAAGGTGCAAAGATAAGCTGATTTGACATTTACCTGTTGAAGGGTGGTGATAGGGAAATATTAAAAAAAAGTCTTTCCCTTAATTAAACCATTATGTTTCCATAAGAACAGAAAACTGTATATACAGTAAAAACACTGCAATGTATAGTATGCAGCAGGCTCAGATCTGAGCCCACATGTTTCTAGATGCACTGGTTGGCATTTACAGCATGATGGCATGCACAAGGCAAAGGGAATACATACATGGTGTGTTCAGAACCAAGGCTACAGTGAAGTCATGCTACGCAACCCAGGAGGGTTCTGCCAGACTCCGTGGACACATGACACAATTGGTTTTGAATTAACTTCTAATCAGTGCCCATTCAGAAACCTTCTGCTGATACCCAAGTTTTCAACCCCTCACATTCAGTTTGGTGATCCCATGTGAGGTCACAAGCTACAGCTTAAGCCGTTGTTCAGGGTACAGATGAAAGAGCTTGATCTGGGGACTTCACTTGTAAGTTGTAACTTTGGATAAGCCTTTGAACCACCATAAATAAGCAGAGAAAGCCTTAATGCTGGAGCCAGAAGTCCTAATTCTGCTTCTCTTATATATTGGTGTAAATTTTTGTGTAGGGAGCTCTCTGGTCCTTTCAGGACCCACTTGCAGCCCCTGGGAGGACTGTAAGGGGAAAATCTTCCGGAATCCCTCCCCTTCGGGGATCACCTCAGCCAATGAGAATGATTTGTGGAAGGTCAAGTTCTACCTGGGCAGCCTACATGCTCTGAATGACCAGCAAAGGGATGTCCCCAGTGCCAACTCGGAACAAATCCGCAAGGTTCTCCTGTTTCCGGAGTTCACTGGGGAGCGCAGGGACTCTTACTATAATTATATCCATCCCAGCCCAGTTTTCCCTCTTCTCACTTTTATTCCATCGCTTCCTTTGACCAAATCTCCTCAAATACCTCTAATGCACACCCTGCCCTCTCATGGAAAACCTCCATCTCAGAGCTCCCTCTCCAGGGACCTTCAGCTATGGCATTTCATGGCTCTGAGGCCCACTTACACCGTGAGTGTGCCTAGTCCAGTGGACCTGTGGTGTCGATTAAATGAGATGACTTCAATGAAGCGTTCAGCTTGTTCCCTGATGTGAATTAGGAGTTCTGTGGGCTGGCCCTGTGTTCGTCTACCACACACTGTATCTTTTACAAACAAATTTAAACTACTCTTAAAGAATAAATATGAATCACAAACCACGAAATATAGAGATGCTAGTTTTATTATTTGTTCCTTCTCTAATCATAACAGAACTCTGATTTTTAGCTAGGCACGTGATCGCTTAGGACAAAACCCTTCCAGTTTCTCCAGAAGACAGATATGTCCATGTGATCGGGTGCTAGCCCATGTGATATGTTAAAACTAACATATATAACTTCTAGAAACAGGATTTCCTCTCTCCTCTTTCTCCTCTCTCCCCTCCCCTCCCTCCTCTCTCTCTCTCTCTCTCTCTCTCTCTCTCTCTCTCTCTCTCTCTCTCTCTCTCTTCTCTCTCTTCTCTCTCTCTCTCACTTCTCTCTCTTTTCTCTCTCTTTCTCCCTCTCTCTTTCTCTCTTCTCTCTCTCTTCTCTCTCCCCTCCCTCATCTCTCTCTTCTCTCCTCTCTCTCACTTCTCTCTCTCTCCTCTCTCTTTTTCCTCCTTGATAAGATGTGACTAGAACTTCTGAAGATATCTCAGACCATAAGTTGATCTTGGAATTGGCAAACAGACTCAGCAGGCACAAGATAGCAGCGTCTTGGGTCACCCAAACCAGCCCTGGACTGCATCCAGATTAATACATGAGACACAAGCCACAGTTATCTTGCATCATGAGGAAAGCCCCATGGCACAAGGACTTCAGGACCCAAATGAGTGTGAGACAACCATGAAATGGTGAGAAATTGGTCAGTCAATAATACAGGTAGTGCTTTGTTCTTTCAAAGTCCTTGCCGTCTCATTTTAATAGCTCTGTAAGATAAGTGATTACAGGAACACACCTGCAATCCCAATACTTGGGAGGCTAAAGCAGGAAGATCATGACATCGTGGCAAGCCTGAGCTACATAGCTCTCTCTCTCTCTCTCTCTCTCTCTCTCTCTCTCTCTCTCTCTCTCTCTCTCTCTCTCACACACACACACACACAGAGAGAGAGAGAGAGAGAGAGAGAGAGAGAGAGAGAGAGAGAGAGAGAGAGAGATATTCCTCATCTCTATTTTGCAAATTATGTAATGGAAGCTTATGGAGACACGTAATGACTTTCTATATGAATAGAAAGCAGCAGAGTCAAAGTCAGAATCCTGGATCTCTGAGACCAGAGATTGGGTTCCTCTTTTTGTACCAGAGGTATGTCTTTGACAATTCACTCTGACCAATTTAGTCGACATATTGATTACTTCTGTTGTTGCTGCTGCTGCTACCAAACACCTGACACAAAAGCAGTGTATGAGAGGAAAGGTTTGTCTTGGCTCATGGTTCAGAGGAACACAATCCATCATGGCTCTGAGAACAGGCAAGCCTGTGATGCTGTCTGGGAAGCAGAAACAGAGCAATGCCAGTGCTCATCTGCCTTTCTACCTTTTTCCTTTCATTCAGTCTGAGACCCCAGTCCCTGGGATGATGCCATCAATGTTAAAGACAAGTCTAACTTCCTCAGCTAATCTTCCCAGGAAATGCTCTCACGTATACAATCTCAGGTGTGTCTCCTAGGTGATTCCAGAGCCAGTCAAGCTGACCGTGAGGCTCAGCCATCACTGTTAACAGTGCTGCTGCAAATGCCAAGAGGTCCTATGCAGGGGAAACTCAGTTCTCAAGACATCTTCCATGTTCTAATGCCCTCTACAGACATTAGGTGATGTGCGGTACAACGGCCACCAAGTTTTTCATGCCAACTCTTTAATACATACTACTCTCCCTTTCCTTCCTGTTAGCTCTGCATTCTGCATGTCTAGTTCCTCTTCCAGTCATGCTCCTGCCTCTGCAGGCCTTCCTGGTATCTCCAGGAGGAAGGAGTTGTTTATCCACTGTCCTCAATCACCTCACACATCTCCCAGATGGGCACAGGCTTTTCAGCCAGATCCAGGCTGACCCAGAAAGATGGAACTAATAAGTTCTGAACAAGTTCCCTAGATTTAGAGCAAGAAAAGGGAACAATCTTCTTGGGAGAGAACAAGGAATCATAAGGATACTATTTTCCCAAGGATGTCATAGCAAATAATAACAAACTGGATGAAACAGAAACTAAAAATTCAAAACCATCTTGTTGGCAGGGTTGGATCTGTTTGGGTGCTCTCGGGGACACTGCATTCTCTGCCTCTCCCCTGGAAGCTGGAGACTGTCAGCCATCCTGGGCATCCCTGGGTTCGTGGCAGCACATTTATCTGTCTTTACAATGCCTTCTCACAATATCTTTGTCTCTGCATTTACATTTTCTCCTTTTAAAAGGACACCAGTGACTGAATTAAGGCCCACACTTGATCCAGCATGGCCTTCATCATCTCCTCATAGCCTTTGCAAAGACTTTATCAAATAAAGTCACTTTCTGAGGTACTAGAGATGGGATGTCAGCACTGTGGGTGACACAACTCTACCAACAATGAAAGTTAAGCAGAGGTTTTGCAGCCAAGGAAGCTAGTTTCTACAACATTTGGTTCCACTGCCCTTCTGATCTTGTATAGGCGAAGTCACCTGTTAAAGCTTCAGATTCCTTCTCCAAAGGAAGAAGCATGGGAGACATGTGGAGAGGCTCAAATGAGGAAATAATTGTAAAACACCTGAATCGATGTTGTGAATATGTTCTCTTCTTCTCCAGTTGGGTACCAAGAAAGACACTGGGGTAGTGTTGGGGAGAGAAGGACAAATGCTCTGTACTGCTTTTTGTCTAAATAAAAAAAAATGTTTTTAACTTTAACATGGTAAAACTATATGCAATAAGAACAGTTATCAAGGAAGAAATACATTTACAGTATCCAGTCCATTTGTATTTGGCAAATTCAGAGAAATCACTCTATTACCTATCCTATCTTGGTGAGTCCAAAGCTCTGTACTTAATTTACCTTGTGTCATACCTAAGGAAAATTGTACCTATAACTATCTAGTCTTAAACTCCATCAAAGACCCCAGAAGGGTGTAATATTACCTGAATAAACAGTAAGTGTATTGCAAGCCACTTACAAAACTATAAAAATGACAGAGACAGCCAGCTACCTGGACATTGGGACATCCATCTTTGGCCTGCAGGCCTAGAATATCTGACAGACTCTTCCATGAAGCAGGAATTTTGAAGGACTGTCCTGATTTGTCTTGGCAAAGCCTGCCAGTCTTTTTCCTTTGTGTCCTGCTTGTCCAGTTTATACAGCACACTGACAGCAGTTAAGGCAAGGGCAGCTTTTGCCCAAATGGCTTTGCCACATGGAAAGCAAACTCCATATGGAGGTTCTTCAATGCCCATCATCCTTTTATGAAACAGATTGGTGCTACCAGGAGCAGATGTGTCTCATTGTCATGAAAAGCCCTATGTTAGCAAAATATTTTAAAGGCTGTATTCTGTAGGTCTTTGAAGTCTTTGAAGACCATCTATCCATCTAAAGTATATCCATTTAACTTTGAAAACATACCTAACATAACTACAAGTTTGGTTACTATAGATGACTAACTACTAACCTTAATTTCTTAATTATACATTACATTTTTAAATGAGCTACATAAGCACAATACCCCAAACAAGAGTAGAAACATACATATAGTATAACAAAAATAACTTTAAATTTGTCTCAATATGACAAAATCCATACCAATGTAAAATATTTGAGGTTAATAGTTGTCTTTTTGTCCTATATTCCTATATCCCCCCTAAATGATGACAAATATCCATAACCCACTGAATAACCAAAAACTACCCACCCCACCTCTTAGAAATGTTGGCATTGTGCTCTCTAGACTGCTTTCTGTTGTCTGAGGGTCACAGCTTCTTTAGAGAATCCTGAGAAAGTTGAGATAATGGTCAAGTCCTGGGGAAACTAGTTGTAACATTTATTGTCCAATCTCAGAACTGTTTCTGTGCAGAGGGATCAGTATATACGTCACCTGCTTGTAGTTTTTATTGGTTTATTTCTCTATGTCTGTAGCTAAGATTTTCAGGAATTATCCCCCTATCAAATCTGATCTCTATTAACCTCAAAGGAATCCAAAGCCTTTTGTTTCCTATGGAAACAAAAGCATAACCTTTCTCCCAAAGCAATACATTTTCTGAATTCCATTTTAAAGCTAAGGCATCCCTAAAGTATCTAGGCTGGTTTAATTCAGCAGTCTCTTTTACAATCCAATGTCTCTCAGCAGCTGTCAGTTGCTCATCAACATTCAAAAAGTTCAAATTCAACACACCATACAGGATTCAGACTCCCTGTGTATTTCAGCATTGAGCCTCATCATATGGGGCCAAGGGGTCTCAGAATCAGAACTGGTTAGCCTAGCACATTCTGGGAGCAATTTCTCTCCTGGGAGAGAAGGGCACACCTAAGCTGCAAGGTGTCTGTTTTCAGTGTCACTCTGCCTTTGAAGGTCATCCTTGAGCATGTGGGCTGTTCATACTGCCTTGGAAGATAAATAGCTAGAAGTCCCAAGTGAGGGCAGGAAGAATAGAGGATGAGGTTAACGTAAGACTGTGCCAAATCCCATGGGCAAGTTGAACACTCTATGGGGCTGAGACAGATACTTTCATGGCTACTTTTCTCTGTCTGAATGAGTGGCACTTGGTCAAATTCAAGAGTCAGCCTGGGCAACCCCTGACCTACTTTCTCCCAAATCATCTTTCATCCTTAACCTTCATCCCTTATACTATACTATAGTGTTTTGTTTTGTTTTGCCCTTTTCTCTTTTGGCTCTTTGGGGTCCCGCCACCCAGCTCCCAAATAAATATACATGGAGCAGACTTGTTCTTACTTATAAATGCCTGACCATAGCTTGGCTTGTTTCTTGCCAGCTTTTCTTAACTTAAATTTTCCCATCTATCTTTTGCCTCTGGACTTTTTCCTTTTCTTACTTCTGTATATCTTACTTTTACTCTTACTCTGTGGCTGGCTGTGTGGCTGTGTGGCTGTGTAGCTGGCCCCTGATGCCACCCTCTCCTTCTTTTCTTGTTTCTTCCCAATCCTCTTTTCCCAGATTTCTCCTTCTATTTATTATCTCTGCATGCCAGCCACTCCTATCTTTTATCCTGTCTTGCTATTGACCATTCAGCTCTTTATTAGACAATCAGGTGTATTAGACAGGCACAATAAAACAGCTTCATGGAGTTAAACAAACACAGCATAAAAGAATGCCGCACATCTTTGCATCATTAAACAAATGTTCCACAGCATAAACAAATGCAACACATCTTAAAATAATATTCCAAAGCACTATACCTGTGCTCATATTGCTTATATGTCACTTGGGTTAGGCCTCACTGCCATCTCTGAAAGCCCCTACCAAGAGAGGGGCTGAGAGCCTGAGGACAGCATTCACGAGCTCAATAAGGACAAAGGCCATGTCTTACCAACCTCCCGCCTTGCTGCACCTCCACCCCAGGTAGCATTCACACTAGAGTCTTCCCATGATATAAACTTAATTCTAGTAAACATTACCCCTCCTCCATTTTTACTTATCCCTAAATATTGTTTAAGTGGAGCAGAAGTAGAGCAGTATTTTCCCCGATAGACTTAAATTGAGGGCAGTGGAAGGAAAAGGGAAAGAGGGGAGTGAAGGAGGAAAGGAGTGGCTTGCTGGAGGAGCTGGCCATTTGCCCAGGGTTCAGTCTTGCATAGGGGGTTTCATATCAATCTTCTCGTGTATAACGGGACATGCCTTAGTCAGTCACACACTGCTGTAATAAAATACCTGGCGGCTGTAATTCAAAGGGAACATAAATTCACTGGTTTATAGTTCTGGAAGGACACTGGGAGGTCCAGTGTCGAGGCAAAATAAGCTTGGTGATGTTACCTAACATGCTGAATACTCACACAGCAGAAGATGGAAGAGGACAGAAGCCAAATTCACCCTTTACTGATGGTATTAATCCTACCCATGGTGACAGGTTTCTCATGGCTTGATCCCTCTGGGGTCTTTAGCCTGTGTGCCGGCCTTCCTTGCACCATGATGATAATGTACTAAACCTCAGAACTGTTAGTCAGCCCCAATTAAACGTTTTCCTCTCTCCCCACCCTCAGCCCATCAATGCCTGAGGCAAGTGGGAGAGCTGGCCTTGAGGTCATAAGGTCAGGAGTTTTGGCCCTGGCCACCAACAGCGGCAACACTTGGGAGAGCAGGCCCTGCACCTCACCATGGGAGCACAATAGAGTCACTTCTGTTGGCAGAGGTATGGATGAGCCAGCCCTGAAGTTGTGAGCATGGGAGAGCTGTCCCCATTACTCATCTGTCATGTGACAGCATGGGCAGGAGAGAAATGCCCCTCTCACCCTGAAGCAGATGGGAGAGCTGGTCCTGCCCCTCATCAGATGCAGCACTCAGGAGAGTGGCCCCTATGCCATACCTGGGCAACACAGTAGAGCTGGCCCTGAAGGTGTAGTTGTGAGGAATATGACCCTGAGGGTGTGAAAGCAGGAGAATTGGCCCCACCCCTTGCTCATTGCTGCAAGGGGTGAACTCACCAGGCCAATGCCGGACATCTCTCTTTGGTGGTGAGACAAAGGAGATCTGGTGGGCTAACCAACCCTGCAACTACCAGGCCCAGAACCAGGGTTATATATTGCCCCTCCCAGCATCCACCTCATCTATGAGCTGTTGGAGCATGTGAAGGGACCGGTACTACAGACCCAAAGCCACAGGATTTCCACAACACAGGGCAACAGCAGAATAATCAAGAGGAGCTCCAGTGCAGGCCCAGCATCCATAGTGTAGCAGAAACCAGAGGCCTTGAACCACACCAATGACTCTCTCTCTGAAATGAACACTTGCAAGTAAAGATATATGGACAAAAGGGTTTAATGCATGACTCATTATGTCACACTACAGCTTCCATAATGAGACTGATTTTTCTCCTCTTTTTTTTTTCATTTTTCTTTTTTCTTTTAAATTTTATTTTATTTGTGGGGTGGGGGCAGGTTGCAAGGGCAGAGGGTAGATATGAAGGGATGGGGAAATGAATGGGGTGGAGATGCATGAAGCAAAAGACACAAAGAATAAATTAAAAAATGTTTTCCTTTATAAGAGTTACCATGGTCATGGTGTCTCGTCACAAGATTGAAGTTGGTATCAGGAGCAGGGTATTGCTGTGATAGGCCCTACCATGCTTTTATTTGGAGGAATGTGGACTTTGGAACTTTGGATAAGAAGCAGCTGAATGCTTTAAGTGGGGATTAATGGGCTATCTGAGTGGAGACATGGAAGACAGTAGGTGCTGAGGGTGATTTGAACTGTGTGTGCTGGGCTCAAGAGGTTTCAGAGGAGAAGTATGTTAGTGTGTGGCCTACAGACCATTCTTGTGATATTTTGGCAAAGAATTTGGCTGCTTTTTGCCCTTGTCTGAAAAATTTGCCTGAGGCTAAATTGAAGAGTTTTAGATTAATTCAACTGGCAGAAGAAATCTCAAACCAGCCTAGTATTGATTCTGTCATGTGGTGATTAGTGTTCACTCTCTTGAAGATCTATAATGAAAAGGAGCAAGCTGAGCAAGGCTTGCAAAAAAATACAAAATGTACAATTTGAGGAGAAAAGAGGCACCAGGAAGTAGAATGGAGCTGAATCCTGTGTTCAAGGAGATAAACAGATTCAAGAAATGCCTGATGGTAAATGGTATAAATGAAGTGGTGGCCTCAGGGCAAGACCCCACCCAGCTAAACTTCCAACTTGTGAAAAGGAATTAAGGAAAATCTCAGAGCTGGGTGTGGTGGTACACATCTTTCATTCCAGCACTCCAGAAACAGAGGCAGAAGGATCTCTGAGTTCAAGTCCAGTCTGGTCTATAGAGCGAGTTCCAGGACATCCAATCTTAGGCAGTGAAAAAAAAATCACTAAAAACAGAAAGCTGGTGAAGGTGTAATTATGTCGTGTTTCAGCCCCAATCAGCAGCAGAACTTGGCAGTTTTGGCCACATAGCTCTGGCTTTAGAGTCAAGGATAGAAGAAAGAGATTATGGAATCTCCATCAGAAACTAAGGAAAGCTGCTGAGACCAGGTGTGTGGCAGGGGTATCCCTGCTTGGAGGCCCAGAGAGGCCATTGTGTGAAGCTATGAACGTGAAACCTAGATTGCCTTGGAGACCCCAAAATTTTGAAGATGCCAGAGTTATGGAATACCTGCAAAGGAAAGCTGCTAACTGTGAGTGGAGCCAGCTCAAGAGAAATAAGTATGTTTCAGTCAACAAAGATAAAAGGAGATGAAGATTTGAAGAACACTTCCCTTCGACATCAGACATGGAGATGCAGAGTTTGGAGTTTATCCAGCTGGTTTTCAGTCTTGCTTTGGTCCAATATTGTGCTCACTATGCTCCTTTTCCTACCTTTTGGAACAGTAATATATATCCTGTGTCATTGTATGTTGGAAGCATGTAATCTGCTTTTTCATTTTGATTTTACAGGAAGTTACATGAATCTCAGAAGAGACTTTGAACTTCGGACTTTTAAACAGGGTTGAGACTGTTATTATAGACTATGGGGACTTTTGAAGTTGAACTAAATGCATTTTGCATTATGTTATGTTCAGTAAGCTTTCTTCTCATCAGATTTTCCTTGGATTGCCAGCCTGCAAATAATGACACAGAGACTTATTATTAATTATAAAAGCTTGGCCTATAGCTTAGGCTTGTTTCCAACTAGTTCTTATAACTTAAAACTAACCCATATTTTTTAATCTATGTTCTGCCATGTAGCTCATCTCCATACTACACATCCTGTTTAACCTGAGTCTTGCTGGTGAATCCACCTTTCTTCTTCCCAGAGTCCTCTCTCTGCCAGGGAAGTCCTGCCTAGTTCCTGGACATTCGGCCATTTATTGAACCAAAAACAATGGCACATCTCCACAGAGTGTAAACAAATACCCAACAAGAGTTATGGCTACAAGCCTATGGGGGCCTGGGAGTGGAATGTGGTGGTTTGAATAGGAATGATCCCCATGGGCTCATGTATTTAAATGGTTGGCCCATAGGGAGTGGCACTATTAGGAGGTGTGACCTTGTTGGAGGAAGTATGTCCCCGTGGGGGAAGGCTTTGAGGGCTTATATGCTCAAGCTATGCCCAGTGTTGTAGATGTAACCAACCGTCTTATTAAATAAGAAACACAGAAACAATGTAAAAGAGAAAGCCGAGAAGTCAGAGCTCAGAGCTAAAATCTCACCCTTCTTCCTGCTGTCCCAGCTTCGCGAAAAGAGACCTACTTCCTGTCGGTTCGTTTTTTTATAGTATGTTGTTCTGCCTTCTCATTGGTTGTAAACCCAAACACATGACTGCCTCGTCACTGTCTGAATGTACAGCCCCCTAGGTCTTAAAGGCATATGTCTCCAATGCTGACTGTATCCCTGAACACACAGAGATCTTATGGGATTAAAGGCATGTGCCACCACCGCCACACTCTTGCTATGGCTATAATAACTCTGACCCTGAACACACAGATATCTATGGGATTAAAGGCGTGTGCCACCACCGCCACACTCTTGCTATGGCTCTAATAGCTCTGACCCCCAGACAACTTTATTTATTAATATACAATCAAAATAATATTTCAGTACAATTAGATTACCACCACATTTCCCCTTTTCTATTTTAATAAAAAGAAAAAAAGCAAAAGGTTATAACTAACAAAAGAAAAACTATATACAAAAGTACAATAACTATATACAATATATACAAGTAATAAATACCTAAACAGGTATTTGACAAATCAGAGAAAATAATTCCATTATCTATCCTATTTTGGTAATTCCAAGATGTATTTAATGTACTTTCTATCCTAATTAATGTTCAACTATAACTAACTAATCTTCAACCATAACTAACTAATCTTCAACTCCCTCAGAGACCCAAGAAGGGAATAATTAGCTAACAAAAATTAAAAACAGGAAGTGCATGCAAGCAACTTCCAAAAAATTTTGTGAGTTGACAGAAACAGCCAGCTGCCTGGGCAGTCACCTGAGGTTTCTCCGCAGTGTTGGGGCATCATCTTCAGCCTATAGGCTTAGTGTATCTGACAGACTCATTTGTGAAGTAGGATGTACACAAGGTCAACAGTTCAACCTCACATTGGGTGAGAGCAGTCCATGTACCAGAAACACCTGAATTCCACTAGTGTCCTGTCATGATTCAGGATTTTAAATTCTGGAAATTGTTGACAGTTTTTTAATTCAGCTGTCCATTCTTCTTGGCTGTGTATATATGGCTTCATCTCAGCATCCCCTTCTTCTCCACATCCCTCTATTAAATGCCAGTCTACTTTTGAGAGGCATGAGCTTTCAGCTGCTGTTCCATTGTACAACAGAATCCATCGGCCCTCTGCCTGTTAAGCTGCCTTCGAAGAAAAGGGCACTGTACCTTTTCCGGATGCGAAGGCCACTTCAGGGATGGGGCCATATTGTCCTGGCCTCAGAAGATGCCTTTTGATAAAGCCATAACCACACTTGTTTTGGCAAGAATCAGTAGTCCCTTGTTTCGTGATCTGTCTGTCCATTTTGTCCTGTTGATTCGAGGATACTTTGTTGTCCAGTGGCTAACTTTTGCCAGAATGAAAGTTGACTCCATATGCAGTTTCTTCAATGCCCATATTTTCTCTAAAGTAGATTGGTACTGCCAGGAGCTGACATGTCTCAAAAAAAGAAAAATTTTCTAAGTTATTAAAACATTTTAAATGCCATATTCTGTAGATCTCTGAAGGGTTTGAAGATGACCTGTCTAAAACATCTCTGCTCAATTTTTAAAACATATCTAATATGACTACAAGTTCTATGATAATGTCTAACTACTAGCTTTCATTTCTTTATATCCTAATAGTTGATAATAATAACATTCAAGGATCAGAAATTTGCATTACATTGTTAAATGAATGGTATAAATACAATTAGAAATATACATAGAGCATTTTCTAATAATATTAATTTCAAATTTGTATACAATATAAAACAATCCAATCCAATGTAAAGTATTTAAAATTAGTAATTGTCTTTTTCTTTTCTTTCTTTCTTTTTCTTTCTTTCTTTCTTTTTTTTTTTTAAACAAGAACCTTAAATCTAATCTCCTTTGCTTAGCCTTTTTCTTAACCCTTGACAATAACTTGTAACCAACCCCCCTATTTACTGAAAATTATCCCAGACCCAAAACCCATTAAAAAGACCAAAAAACCACCCGCCCCACACCACCTCTTTGGGAATGTGGGCGTCGTATTCTTAAAATTGCTTCCTGCTGGGTATGGGCGAAGTTTTCTTTATCCTGAAAGAAAAATTTTAGGTTAATTGTCAAATTCTAGGAGAGGTAACTATATCCTTCATTATCCAGTCTGTGTATAATGCCAAAGTTCAGGGTTTATCTCAAGTCCTTATTCAAGTAGTCTTTGAGACTGGATCATCTCAGCTAGTCATCTCAAATTTGCTCTGAGCACCTTGTAGTTCAAAGCTGATCTGTGGATGATGTTTGTCATCTTAATGATATTATTATTGTCCACGTGGAATTGTTGTTGTTGTGGGGCCCCATCTTCTTTCTGGAGACTTCAGTTGATGTTAGGCCTGGCCATGATTTCCTGCAGAAAACTGATAAGAGACTCGAACACAAAAGCATATATATGCAGCTAGCCTTTTTTCTAGAATTAGTTAGTACTCTATGTGACCATTCATATCTTAACAAAGTTTAAAATGTATATATATATATTAATCTTGTAAATTTTGATATAAAATTTATACTTTGAGAAAAGTTTAAAGAATCAGAATAGAATCAAAGAGTTGAGATTAGTAATAGAATAGTCCCTTAATTAATTTTGCTTTTGTCCTGTACCATAGCAGAAGATGGCTCTTATTCTGGCATGATACAGGGAGTTTGCATTTACCTTTTAACAACATGCTTGATTTTAAAGAAGGAGAGAGCCATTCTCCAACTCCAAAGTCAGCTTTAAATTTTAATTGAACTGGGACTGTTAGAAGACCAATAGTGTTAAATCTTTAGAGAAAAGCAGAAACAAACATTTAGGAAGACATAAAAATTTTTTTTTTTTTTTTTTAGATAATATATACCCATACACCGTTTCACTCTGTTTCTTGGGATAGATGATTTGTCCCTTTTCTTCAGTTGTCTCATTTGTCCAGTGTTCTTCAGATTCCTTAACCTTCATTCTCCTAAAAGACAAAAACAAAAACCTTTCCCCAAGACTAATTTTGGGGATGTTCCTTTTTAGCAAGTTATTATCTGATTAAATGAAAAAGCATGAGTTATCGATACAAGTTAGTTTAAATTGGATGTTCATGTTGGTTGATGAACTATCACCTCCTCAATTAAGAGGCCTCTCTTGTTCAAATCGAACCTTTATCAATTTTGATGGTACCCACAGCTTATCTTCTCCTGTAGAAACAAAAGCAAAACCACGTCCCCAATGTAATACATACCCTGGTTTCCATTCTGAGGTCAGCACATCCTTAAAGTATATAGGCTGATTTAATTCTGTAGTTTTTTCTATTATCCAATGTCTCTCTGCAGCTGTTGTTCCTTTCTCATTGGCATTCAGAAAATTCAAAGTTAGAAGAGCATTATGCAGTCTATTTCTGGGGGGTTTTGTTACCCATTTCTGTTTATTTAGCATATCCTTTAGAGTTCTGTTTGATCTTTCTATAACTGCTTGACCTGTAGGATTATGTGGTATGCCTGTAATATGCTTTATATTGTAATAAGCAAAAAACTGTTTCATTTTAACAGAGACATATGATGGAGCATTGTCAGTTTTGATTTGTGCAGGTATACCCATGATGGCCATAACTTCTAGCAAATGAGTGATTACAGAATCAGCTTTTTCAGAACTCAAAGCAGTTGCCCATTGAAATCCTGAATAAGTATCGATAGTGTGGTGTATATATTTCAATTTTCCAAATTCTGCAAAGTGAAACACGTCCATCTGCCAGATTTCATTTCTCTGAGTACCCTTTGGGTTACATCCTGCTGGTAATGGCGTCTGATTGTAGAAGGAACAAGTAGGACATTTCTTTACTATTTCTTTGGCTTGTTGCCAGGTTATGGAAAAATCCTTTTTTAAACCTTTACTATTAACGTGATGTTTTTTATGAAATTCTGAGGCCTCCAGCACATTTCCTATCAATAATTTATCAATCTCATCATTGCCTTGTGCTAGAGGGCCTGGCAGACCAGTATGGGATCGAATGTGAGTTATATATAAAGGATGATTCTTTTTCCTGATTGTATCTTGTAATTGAATAAATAGTGAAGTTAATTCTGAAGCATCAGGGATAAATTCTGCAGTCTCAATATGTAACACCACTCTTTCAGCATACTGAGAGTCAGTTACTATGTTGAGAGGTTCTGAAAAATCCATTAATACCAACAGAATAGCATACAATTCTGATTTTTGAACTGAATTATACGGACTTTGAACCACTTTACTTAAATTTTCTGATTTGTAACCTGCCTTTCCTTGTTTGTTGGCATCTGTATAAAATGTACGAACTCCAGATATGGGTTTTTGCCGTACAATTCGAGGCAAGATCCAATCAGCTCTCTTTATAAGATCAATTCTATTGCTTTTGGGATATTTGCTGTTAATTTCTCCCAAAAAATTACTGCAAGCTCTTTGCCAAGGTTCACTTTCTGTCCATAATTTTTCAATGTCCTCCTTAGTTAATGGTACGACAATTTCTGCTGGGTCTATGCCTGCTAATTGACGAAGTCTCAGTTTTCCTTTGTAAATCAAGTCAGAGATTTTTTCCACATAAGTTTTTAATTTTTTATTTGGTTTATTTGGTAAAAATATCCATTCCAATATAATATCTTCCCTCTGCATTAATATTCCAGTAGGAGAACGCCTAGAAGGTAAGATAACCAAAATGCAATCCAGCTTTGGATCAATATGATTCACGTGTCCTTCATGCACTTTCTTTTCTACCAAGGCTAATTCTTTCTCAGCTTCAGGTGATAATTCTCTTGGACTATTTAAGTCCTTGTCACCTTCTAAGGTTTTGAACAAATTAGTCAGTTCATCATTTTTTACCCCAACAATAGTTCGTAGATGAGAAATATCTCCAAATAATCTTTGAAAGTCATTAAGAGTCTGTAGTCTATCTCTCCGAATTTGCACCTTTTGGGGTCTAATTTTTTGTAGCTCTATTTTATATCCTAAATAATTAATAGAATCTCCTCTTTGTATCTTTTCAGGAGCAATTTGTAATCCCCAGCAAGGCAAAATTTTCTTTACTTCTTCAAACATTATTTCTAAAGTATCTGCATTTGAGTCAGCTAGTAAAATATCGTCCATATAATGATAAATTATAGATTTAGGAAATTTTTTACGTATCACTTCCAATGGCTGTTGCACAAAATATTGGCACAGAGTTGGGATATTCAACATTCCCTGTGGGAGGACCCTCCATTGAAATCTTTTAACCGGTTGAGAATTATTATAAGTAGGCACTGTAAAAGCAAATCTTTCTCTGTCTTTTTCTTGTAAGGGTATTGAAAAGAAACAGTCTTTTAAATCAATAACTATGAGAGGCCATCCTTTTGGTAACAGAGTAGGCAAAGGCATCCCAGATTGTAGAGAGCCCATTGGCTGAATTACTTTGTTAATTGCTCTAAGGTCTGTTACCATTCTCCATTTACCAGATTTCTTTTTAATAACAAATACAGGAGAATTCCAAGGGCTGGTTGATTCTTCAATATGCTGAGCATTTAACTGTTCTTCTACCAGCTCTTCTAAAGCCTGGAGTTTCTCTGTTGTTAAAGGCCATTGCTGGACCCATACAGGCTTGTCTGTTAACCATTTTAAAGGTAGAGCTGTTGGTGTCTTTGGAAGATCATCAGTTATTGTGCCCTGTTCTTGTATAATATGGATGGCTGGTGACCACTCATTAGAACAATATCTTCTAATATTTCTCTCAGTAACATGTGCTAGTTTATGATTTGTTTCTGAGATTGGAGGGATGTTAATCTGAGTATTCCATTGTTGCAACAAGTCTCGACCCCACAGGTTCATAGTTATGTTAGCCACATATGGTTTTAATTTTCCTCTCTGTCCTTCTGGACCTATACATTCGAGCCATCTTGCACTCTGTTTCACCTGAGATAATGTCCCAATTCCTAACAGTTGAACGTTTACCTCCTGAAGAGGCCAAGTTGGATGCCAAAATTCTGGTGCAATTATGGTAACGTCCGTACCTGTGTCTACCAGACCAGACAACAAAACACCATTTATTTTTATTGTTAATTTTGGTCTTTGTTCATTAATAGAAGTTTGCCAAAAAATTTTCTTTATGTTTTCTCCTGAATTTTCTATTCTCTCTGTTTCATCATCCTGACCAGCATGATTTATTCCAATAGGCATTTGGTTATTTAATCACTCTCCAGAGCAGGCATTTCCTCTATGGCTGCAGGAAAGGTTTGAACTGGATTTGCACTGGGGGCCTGCCTGAGGCCCCTCTGGGAGTTTCCCGAAGACTGAGGCAAAGGATTACCCTGTCTGTCCTTTGTTGATCTACATTCGTTGGTCCAGTGTTTTCCCTTACCACACCTTCTGCATACTCCAGAAGGAAGGGGCATTCTGTTGCCATTGTTCCTTGAAGAAACATTGTTTCTGGGAATGACCTGTCTACAGTCCCTTTTCAAATGTCCTTGCTTTCCACATCCAAAACATCTAACACTCCTCAAACCTTTTGAAATTACTTCTCCTACCCATGTATCATCATGCTCATCAGCTTCAACATTAATTGTTTCTCTAATCCAATCTTCCATAGGTGCAGATCTTGCCCTTAATGGCCTGATTATTCTTTTGCATGCTGCATTCGCATTCTCAAAGGCCAAAGATTCAATTATTGCCTTACTAGCTTCTGAATCCGAGACCATTCTCTTTACTGCTGAAGCCAGTCTTTGTAAAAAATCTGTAAAAGACTCTTTTGGGCCTTGCATCACCTTTGTAAATGACTCAGATTTTTTTCCTGGTTCCTCAACTCTGTCCCATGCATTCAAGGCTGCCGTTCGACATAAAATTAGGGTTTGGACATCATATAAACATTGTGTTTGTGCTGAAGCATATTGGCCTTCGCCCATAAGCTGATCCTGGCAAACTTGTACTCCTTTATCCCTCCATTGTTTTTCTGTTTTTAGCCTCCTCCTTAAACCAAGTCAGAAATTGAAGTCTCTGGCTGGGTTCCAGAACACCTTGTGCAAGGTCCCGCCAGTCCTGTGGTACTATCCTATTATATGTTGACCAAGTGTTTAACATTTGCTTTACATATGGGGAATGCATGCCATAAGATACTATTGCCTCCTTAAACCTTTTTAAATCCAACATTTCAATTGGAGCCCAAGTATTTTGTGTAGCCATTTGATCAGGCATCTGCTGTACAGTTACAGGATAAATTAAGGGTGACTGTGTGAAAACAGGCTTTCTTTCTGCAACCTTATGATCCCGACTTGAAACAACTTCACTGTTAATTTCTTCTGTCTGAATTTTTACAGGTTTAAGAAGTTCTTCTAAAGCTGTTATCCTGGCACTTAAATTGACTATCTTTTTAAATATTAAAATGTGGATTATTATAGTGATAAGGTGCATAATTCCACCAATACTAATATTATATAGTTGTTCCATTGCCAGACTGCCTAAAATTTCGAACAAAAACCAATTTTCTTCCAATGTACACATAAAACCCATTTGTTTTTTAATGTGGAAAAAAATTCTCTTTTAGATAGTTTCCTTTAAAATATCTGATATATTATGACTTACCAAATCTGCGTAGAACAGTAGAAATTCGAGGGGATTTTCAAAGCAGCCACCTAGTGTCCCAGGTGTAAATCCAAAGAGAAAGAGTGAGAGAGAGAGAGAGAGAGAGAGAGAGAGAGAGAGAGAGAGAGAGAACAAGAAAGCGTAGCTGGCTAAAGTTTAAATGCAGCCACGTGTTCCCTCTTGTGCCGAGTCAAGGCTTGGGTCTGACTTCCTTAAGCTCCGACCACGTGCGTTGGCTTTACAGGCAGGGCCCTGTTCGGCAGGGCAGGTCTGAGTTGTTTGTAGCACCGGCTTTAAGCAAGCAGGATTTAAGCAAGCAGCTCACCGATAGTCCAGCCTGAGGTCAAGCAGAACTAGACCCAGGCTAAGAAGCCTATGCTTGGACTAAGAAGCTGATCGCCGCGTGCCGCCGCCGCCGCCACCGCCGCCGCCGCGGGCCGCCTGCCGCCCTTGCAGGAAAGCGGACCTGCCGCCAAGCCAAGCAGTTTTTAATGGATTCTTGTCACGTTGGGCGCCAGATGTAGATGTAACCAACCGTCTTATTAAATAAGAAACACAGAAACAATGTAAAAGAGAAAGCTGAGAAGTCAGAGCTCAGAGCTAAAATCTCACCCTTCTTCCTGCTGTCCCAGCTTCGCGAAAAGAGACCTACTTCCTGTCGGTTCGTTTTTTTATAGTATGTTGTTCTGCCTTCTCATTGGTTGTAAACCCAAACACATGACTGCCTCGTCACTGTCTGAATGTACAGCCCCCTAGGTCTTAAAGGCATATGTCTCCAATGCTGACTGTATCCCTGAACACACAGATAACTATGGGATTAAAGGCGTGTGCCACCACCGCCACACTCTTGCTATGGCTCTAATAGCTCTGACCCCCAGACAACTTTATTTATTAACATACAATCAAAATAATATTTCAGTACAATTAGATTACCACCACACAGTGTGGCACACAGTCTCCTTCTGATGCCTGCAGATCAAGATGTAGAACTCTCAGTTCCTTCTCCAGCACCGTGTCTGCCTTCATGCCGCCATGCTTCTCACCATGATGATAATGGGTTGAAGCTCTGCAACTGTAAGCCAGCCCTAATTAAATGTTTTCCTTTATAAGAGTAGTATGGGGGCCTGGAGAGATGGCTCAGAGGTTAAGAGCACTGGCTGCTCTTCCAGAGGTCCTGAGTTCAATTCCCAGCAACCACATGGTGGCTCACAACCATCCATAAGGAGATCTGGTGCCCTCTTCTGACCTGCAGGTGTATATGCAGACAGAACACTGTATACATAATAAATAAATAAATCTTTAAAAAAAAATAAGAGTAGTCTGGCCATGGTGTCTCTTCACAGCAATAGAAACCCTAACTAAAACATAGGAAAAGTGCCCCACTCCTAGGATTGATATAAAGATTGCGTGAGATCACACACAGAAATTTCACAGCACAATACAGGCATGCAGTAAGTGTTCAATGGATACCAGCACCTGTTACTCTGCAGGTACATTTAGATGGTACTGAAGATGGCATGGCATACATTCTTTTATTCACTTACTTACTGGGAACATTTCCCTATATCATCTAACGTTCTTCAGAGCATCTTTAACGGCTGTACTATTTCAACTCAAGAGTTATGGTCATTTATTTAACCGCTCTCAGAGGGATTACTTCTATAAACTATTTTCTTAGACCCAAGCTCTGAGGTCAGAGCCAGAAGGCAGAGCAATGGGTCGGGTCCTCCTCCAGGGCTACTGATGCTCTCTCCCCACACCCAGCTCTCCGTTACTCTCCTCTATGCTGGCCTCCCTCCTTCTTCAGCTGGAATCAATTTTCCTCCCTCCCTAGCCTTTCCTACTGCCCTGTAACATCAGTCAACCAACAGCCATCACTGTGTGCCCAGCCCCGGGCCATATGAAGGGTGCCCGAAAGAAGAGATGTTGCCTTGCCTTCAAAACAGACTTTATAGGGCTGGAGAGATGGCTCAGTGGTTAAGAGCACCTACTGCTCTTGCAGAAGACCTGAGTTTTGTTCCAGCACCCACATGACAGCTTACTCCAGTCCCAGGGAATCCACAAATACCCTTCTCTTGCCTCGGAGGGTTTCTGCATGCGTGTGATGCACATAAACTCCCACAGGCTCACACACGTGTGCATAAATAAAAAAAATAAATTAATCCTTAAAAAAAAAAAACTGGCTTCTATTCCAGAGAACACAAGTTTTGTGCATGCCAGACAGGAAGAGAGCTCCGGAGGTGGCACTTAGGAAGGGAGAGAAGAGGGGAGAGGAACTGGTGCTCCCTGGGGCCACTGAGAAGAAAGGCCAAGAAGATGCCTCAGCAAGGTGCACCCTGGCTGGCTGGGCATGGAAGCTGGGAGGAGGGAAGGGGTTGCTGGGGGGAGGGGGAGGGAGAGAGCACAGCTGTGAGCCCTCGTGAGGTCACAGTCCTGCTGGGGTCTGAGCTGGTGGGGACCTGTGGGACTGTGGGGCCCCAGCACAGAATGGATGCCCCCAGTGGCCGGGGGCAATCATTTCGAAATGAAGGTAATGATCCAATTAGTGGTTATCCATCAAGTTCAGTTATCTTTCCTTGGGCTGGGGAGAGGAGAAGCTGAGTAAACACGTGCCTTGGACTGTGACAGAAAACCAGACTCCCTTGTGCTGGCAAATGAGTTCAAGATGTGGGCTGAGCCACCTCTCCCCGGGCCTGCAGGTTTGGGACTGTGGCTCCTTCTTATGAGATGCAGAGCCTCTGGGCCACAGGCCCTCCCCCACCACAGTGAGACTGGGGAGGGAAGCCGGGCAGCTTAGAGCCCCGAAAGACTTCACAACACAGCCAATTCAGACTTCTAGAAACCTTAGCAGAGCTGCCCAGTGCACCCTCTCCTCGGGGTCTCTGTCTAGCCACACATCTCCACACCCTTCTGCTGGTCTCCGGCTCCCTTATTTCAACTTTCTTTAGACTCTAAGTCTTCAAGTAGACAACAACACAGAGAAATCACCTATCCACGTGTCCACTTGATTTTTTTTTTAAACTATTTAAGAGTTTTTATTTTATTTGTTTGTCTGTTTAAGCCAGGATTTCATTAAGTCAAGGATGACCTCGAACTCCTGATCCTCTTGCCGAAGCCTTCCAAAAGCTTGGACTGTAGGCATATGCCACCACCCCTGATTTTCAATGTCCTCATCGGGATGGAGAAACTGGGGACCAGAGATGAGAAATGACTGGCCAGCACCACACTGTTGGTTAATGCTGTACCCAGCACCAGACCCGGTCTCCTGGCTCCACAGGTGAACTGTTGGGTGCTGTTCCAAACCAGGCACTGGGGACAAAGCCCAAAGTCCCACGTATAGCTTTCAAGTGACATGAGGCAGGAAATCAACAAATTCAGTCACATCTAAAGCACATCACATGCAGAGAGAGGCTGAGGAGAAAAACCCAGCTAGGAAGGAGGGTTGGCAAGAAAGGAATGCTGGGGTTTCTGAAGCCATGGCTGGGGAGGGGGAGGGTTTCTAGGAAGAAGGTGCCTAAGGGACTCAGGGCAGAGGAGGGATGAGGGGTGTGGCTTTGTGCGGACTAGGAACAGTGGGTGCAAAGTACCCCAAGCAAGAGAGTGCCTGGAAAGTTACAGACACCACCAGGAGGTCAGAGATGCCTGAGCAGAGGTCAAGGGGGCAGAGTCAAAGTTCATCAGAGGGTACAGAGATGTAAACTCTCTTAATAACTGTAGGGTTTGTTCTGAGCATGATCAGGAGTCATCCCAAGTGTAAAAGTTAAGACTGAGTTCACCTGACTGGGTTTTAAAGCAATGGCTCTGGCCATTCCTCTCCTGTACACACCAACACACACACACACACACACACACACACACACACACACACACACACACACAAACACACACACACACACACACACACTCTACACATGCCAAAGCCAACACCAGAACCATCAGAATGTCTGGTCCAACAGAGGTCTGCCTGATTAAAACTGGCCAGGCCAGGGCAAGCTTGCATACAGAGATCACAGGAGTAAATGGTAGGGTAGGAGAACGCAACCAGAGTCTACCAGGTTCCCAAATCGAGAGGGACTTGGGATTGGGGGGTCTTTCAAGAGGCATGAAATGCATGTGGACAAAATTCCAGCCCTCCTATTTCTCCAGGCCTGGGGTGTGCCTATAACACCTGAGAACCTCGGGCTGGGCTGAGAAACACTTGTCGAGTGAGGGTTTTCACATGCAGAGTACCTCAAGTCCCCTTCACTGAAACAGAAGCCTGTTTTTCCTCATCCTCCCCAATGAAGGCCCCAGCTCTGGCTTCAAACAACCTTTCCAGGCTGATCAGCCGTTCATGAGACTCTTCATGAGGCCCTAAAGCTGCTTCATACTTGGATCTGGTCTCTAGTTCCTCTACTGTACACATAGTGCCCACTGCCTGCACCCCCACACACGTACTCAGGCATTGGAAGGGAACATCAGACGATCATCCTACTCCATCATTTATCCCCTCATTTGGAGTCTCGCTCCACCACTGCCCCTGATACACAGTGTCCCTGGCTGCCTCAGGAAGCTGTGCTGCAGGACATACCTACCACCCAGTGACCTGGCTCAACCTCGCCTGATCTGGCTTTGAAGCCTGGCTTTTCTGGTCATCTACACTTCACAGGGGCCAATGAAGGAAGCATCTCCCTTGGTTTCCAACCTAGAAAGAAGAGAGGAAGCTAGAAGATGCCTGATTCACCAGAACACTGCCAAACCCTCTGCCCCCTATCCTTTGGCTGTCAAGAAGTCACGGGGCCTTTCTTCCCATCTTGGGATGGTAGGATCCTTTCTATCCAGATACTGCTAGTCCTGAGGGCTTGAAGACCCTAGACCTATCATGGGGGGGGGGGGCGGGGTTCTTCCTTCTGTAACAGCATAGCAGGATTTGCAACACAGGCTCACTTATTGTCTACAGAAGTTTTCTAGAAGGTTCGTTGCTCTTTAGTGCTGACCTAGGCTAGTTCTCAGTGGCCATTTTGATCTTTCAAATGGACTTTTGCTCTCTCAACATCTCCAGCTGCTCATCTCACATCATTTACACCCTGGCCATCTGCCTAGTAATTGCAAGCTATTTTATCCATCTATCCAATTTCAATTTCTGGGGCCCATTTCTGGCTCCTTCCTTCTATTTCTATGAAAATCCACTCTGGGTTTCAAAGGTGAATCCCACCTGCCGCTCCAATGTCACGTGACATGGAGCAAGTGACGAAACTTCTCTGAGCCCTGGGCTCTTTGGCTGAAGACAGAAACACTAACAAGTGCCTCAAGGGGCTGCTGGGATTGGGGAGATGAAAGACAGACAGCCCAGCTCGGAGCAGGCCTCTGCTGAGTGGTTACAGTAGCTGGTGCTGCCTCGATGCTCTTATTGGATGAGCCAACCTCTTCCACGGATGCCTCGCATGTCTTACCTGACAATCCCTATATCCATTGCATTGTCCACTTTTCTCATAACACTTCTCTCGGGAAATGGTTGCTATGGGACCTAAGAAAATAAGAGAGGTAGAAAATGGATGTTGTTTGTTTGTTTGTTTTTTTCTAAACAGAAAAAAAAAGGCTATCAAACAAAATTGTGTAATTGAGCACAAAATGGGCAATGTCTCCTGTGGTCACATGATTTGAAGAGGGACTATTTAAATGTCAGGGAAGTGGTGCTGTGGTTAATTAATTATGTCTGCTACTAGTGACGACCCCAGATAATGTGTTTCCCAATACTGGAGTAAACTGTAGTTCTGAAGGATATTGTTAACTACCTGTGACTGTCAGTCACACAGTCAAAATGCCTCGGGTCATAGATAAGGAAACTATAATGTATGCTAAGGTGTGCAGGTATGGGGGGTTGGCTTGCTTGATTTTTGTTTCACTTGATTTTTGTTAGTTTGAGTTTTGGGGGTTCTTTGTTGTGAGGAGGTTTGTGTTGTTTTGTTTTGTTTTTCTAAGATCTCTGAGGCTCGGTCTAGCCTTGGATTCATGGCAATCCTCCCTCAGTTTCCCAAGCACTGAGATTACAGGTGAGGTCCACTATGCCTGAGTTCTTTTGACTATTTTTTTTAAGGACTCATAGAGTTTCCCATGGGGTTAGAATGTAGTAAGTTATAGAATTATTGTTACTGGTTTTGCAGTGAGAAGGAAATTTCTGAGACAAATCAGTTTATAAAGATAAAAGGGTTATTTTGGCCCTTGGTTCTGGATGTTTCAATCTATTACCAGTTGGCCTTGTTTTTGCCTTTGTGAGGCACCCAGTCCTGTGGCAGAATGTGGTGGAGCACAACCACCTGCTCACCTCACATAGGAGGGAGAAAAGAAGCCAGGCACACTTAATGGCCCCCAAACCTCTGACAGGCCCACCTCTTCGGGTTCCATTAACTCTTAACAGCGCTTCTCGTGGGGACCAAGCCATTAACACACAGGCCTTAGGGGAACATTCCAAAGTCCAAACTGTAACAATTATCCACTGTAGAGTTCCTTTCTGTACCTTACTTCTTCAAAAAGAACATTCTAGAAACTTAGACCTTAAAAAGAAACACGTCCCAGAATATAATCACTATTTACTATGCACTCAAGGACGGCAAATTGGTCTGAGATGATGGTTCAGTAGATTCAAAAAACAAAAGTCATAATAAGTGTGGGGACCTGAGTTTAAACCTTCAGAACCCAGAACCCAAGTAAATCTGAGCACAGCAGCACACATCTGCAATCCTAGTGTTCCCATAGGAAGATGGCAGCAGAGACAGGTGAATCCCCGGAAGCTTGGGGCCAGCTAGTCTGGTGTACACAGGAGTTCTTTTTTTTTTTTTTTTTTTTTTTTTAAGATTTCTTTATTTTGTTATATCTGCCTACCAGAAGAGGGCACCACCTCCCGTTATAGATGGTTGTGAGCTACCATGTGGGTGCTGGGAATTGAACTCAGTACCTCTGGAAGAACAGCTAGTGCTCTCAACCTCTGAGTCATCTCCCCAGCCCTCATCACTACCAATTCTTTCCCCCCTACCCCCACCCCCGCCCTGGTTTTTCAAGACAGGGTTTCTCTGTGTAGTTTTGCTTCCTGTCCTGGAACTCATTCTGTAGCCCGGCTGGCCTCGAACTCACAGAGATCCACCTGCCTCTGCCTCCCGAGTGCTGGGATTAAAGGTGTGCGCCACCACTGCCTGGCGCTACCAATTCTTAAAGGAGCATGTCTCCAATGTAGAAGGTGAAGATGGATTCCTGAAGTTACTTTCTGACCTCCACACACAAATGCTGCGTGGCACACACATGTCCATACTCACACACACACTCACATGCATGCCCCACACACACGAAGAAGAGAAAAGAAAGACTAGTTAAAGTGCAAATCCATGAAACAAGCAAAACAAGTGTGGTACTCCTCCGGAGAAGACAGAGATGACAACAGAAAAGGTCCCTGGTCTACCCAGAGTGCAAAGCCTCCAACACGGTAGTAGCCCAGAGATGTCTAATGCCCAGGTACTTCAGCAAGAGAAGATTAGTATGTGTGGTGGCTCTTTATCGAGGGAGAGGGGGAGGAACGTTAGCAGAGGACATCATTGTCTCTAGATTTAGTTTTTGTACTGGCAGGTTTTGTGTGTCATCAGAGAGGAGGGAGCCTCAGTTGAGGAAATGCCTCCATGAGATCCAGCTCTAAGGCATTTTCTCAATCAGTGATCAGTGCAGGAGGGCCCAGCCCATGGTGGGTGGCGCCATCCCTAGGCTGCTGGTCTTGGGTTCTATAAGAAAGCAGACTGAGCAAGCAGGGGAAGCCATCTAGTAAGCAGCGCTCTTCCATGGCCTCTGCATCAGCTCCTGCCTCCCGTAGCCTCCTTCGATGATGAACAGCAATATCGAAGTGTAAGCCAAATAAGCCTTTTCCGCCCCAGCTTGCTTTTGGGTCACGGTGTTTGGTCGCAGCAATAGAAACCCCAACTAAGACAGTTCCCTCGCGAGTACAAGAGTCTCCAGAGGAGAGGCTGCTATGGGACTGTCTCCCACACTCGCCTCTCTCTCGGGACCATCAGACCACCTTAACTGCAGAATTACTGGTCATTACAGTTTTCCTTCTGAGCTAGAGGACGACTTCCATTTCGCCCACAGGACTGAAGTTTCATAGGCGGAGTGTGCCGGACAACACAAACAAGTTACAGAGCTGGGACAAGCACTCAGGCTTCTGACTCCGGATCGTGACATAGTGCCATACCGTTCGATGCACGAGGTCCCTCCACCTACGGCGCAGAGTAATCTGAACAAAATCCTGCTTCCACGCTGCAGATTCAGTGCTTTTCACCTTGGAATCGGGAACCCTTTGGTCCCCCAGGGTTTTCTTTCTGAGATTTGCTTTGGAGAAGACTCAGAATCTGAGAGTTTCTCGTTACCATGTGGAAGGGGCTTTGCTCTTTGAGGGAGATGGCCCTGGGAATGGCCCTGGGAACCTGGAAGCCCACACGGAGAAGGGAGCCCCTGGGTGCCTCTAACTGCCCAGATCTCCATTTGTGGCATGCCTGTCTGCGTGCAGCCTCTGCAGGGCCCGGCCATATAAAACTGCTTCAAGCAGCCTATAAAATAAAGACAATTGCAATGCCATGAGGAATAGCATGTCCCCAACTATAAATAAATCAGGGTGCTAATTCCATCAAGGCCTGCGGGTGACATCACACACCGTGAGAGCTGAGCTCAGAAAGGCTGTACACAGCACCGCAGATCTGAGACGAAATTGCCATCTCCATCTAGTTACATCTTCTGGTGACTGGGTCACTGTGACAGATGACTCCCCAAGACTCTGGTCCCTCCGGATGAGGACCTCATAGTCCGCGTTTTCCTTCCTCTCTCCCATCCTTTTCTACCCCGGCCCTCTTTAGCAGACTCCTCTTTCTTTTTCTTTTTCTTTTTCTTTTTCTTTTTCTTTTCCTCTTTCTTTTTCTTTCTTTCCTCCCACACCCTTGGACCTGTATTTTCCTCGGTGTGTCTTGTTTTCTCCATGGTCCTGGAAGACACTGGAAGGAGGTAAACTCCTAGCATTGAGAAGAGCTGGAGAAATGCAGCCAGCAGGGACAGGTCTCGGGAAGATGGGGGCGGCACCAAAGAATAAACCTCTCCAACAGCGTGATTTGTTGCGCTGCCCCAGGCCATTCATCCGGGACCTCTCTGGGGACATATAGCCTTTCCTTGCTTAAAATTTCAATTTAATTAAATCCAATAGGTGTGTTCTTGGATGTCAACCATGTCCTGGGCAACATGAGGCAGTCAGAACCATATGGAACCAAGGAATGTGAGAGGCAGCCAGGCCTTTGGCAATCCTGGGCTGGTTCAACGACTCGTTTTACAAATGAGGAACCCCACGGCCCAGAAAAGTGAAGTTTTTTGTTGTTGTTGTTTATTTTTTGTTTTGTTTTGTTTTTTAATCATGTAGCTAATTCACAGCAGAGCCGAGTGTAGGATGCACAAATGTTAACATGGTCTGCCAGGGCTTGGAGCTTAGAGAAACAGGGCAGATCCCTTCCAAAGACCTGAGAGCATGGCAGTGCTGTGTGCAGCATCTGGAGCTGGAGGCGGGGGAGAAGGGAAGTAATGATGGCTGGCAGGTTTGGCCGCTCTCATAGACGGGGCAGGGTGGAGCTGGATGCTGAAGAGAACCTGGCATCATGTTTGGCAGGGATTCCCAGGAAAGTACCACAGTCAGAGAAACACTCCCAGCATAGGCCTGGGAGCTAGATGAAGTGTGACCTGGTCACAGCAGGTCACTGGACTCCAGCGGGAAGGAGGGACTGCTGTCTAAGTGATATCTCGTGGGGTCAGAGGACTCTGGACTGCACACTGAGATTAACTGGAGGCTCTAGAATCTTCTTAATAAAAATCAATAAATGAAAACATGCTTTCAAGCTTGATTTCAGGAACTTGGAGCTGGGAGACATTGGTGCAGCCTCAGCTGAGACTCACCCAATCAGCAGGGACTTCCAGGCAACTCAAGGTGGTATTTGAAAAGTCTTGCTTTAAGATACCTGGCCTAGTGTGAAGGTCACTCAAGGTTGTTCCAAGGTTGATGCTAGGGGATGCTCATTTTTATTTTTGTTTTCCTAGCCAAGAATGTAACTACTATTACACTCAGTAATTTCTGCAAAGTGAGATAAAACAACAGTTTTCCAATAGGAGGAAGCGTGCAAGAATGCTGACTATAAGTGACAATCACATTAGCAAGTTTTGCGAACACAATTAAAGGTTTGCACACTTCCATTTGAGGAGTTACTTGTTAGGTTTTGGAGCCTGCGACCTTTTTTCCAGTCCCCAGGCACTCCTGTGAGCCCTCAAATAGCTCCCAGAATCGGTCACTAATGAACGAAATCGGTTAGGTTACATCTCACAGAATCAGATCATCCCTGCTTAACTGAGTAGCTTTGTGGGGAGTTGGTAAAACTTCATCGGGGAGAAACTGAGTCCCTTCCTCACACAGTTCCTATTCAGAACCTGGAGTTTGATCCACTTGGGTCGGCCTGCTGGTGTCTACAGCCAGCTTGGACCAGAACCAGAAAGTGATGAATTTCCCAGAATCTATCAGATGGGAGCTTAAGGTGAGAGTTAAGTTGATTTAAAGAACGCACATAAAGTGGTGTGTGTGTCTGTGTGTGTACATGCGCGCATACCTGAATTTATAGTCCAAGAAGAATACTTGGTGTTCTCAAACAAGCAATCAAAAAACAAACAACCTTTTTTTTAAAAAAAGATCTGATCATTTATTTTCTTAATAAACACTTACTTTTTGACTGTATTCAGACCTGGAACTAGACATTCTCAACGAAGATAGACCATGTCTCTTGGCAATATCTCTGTTCCTGGCATTTTTCCTTGGCTTCCTTCATTTTTTTGGCCAGAAGTTTAGCGTATTCTGCAGCCTCCTCATTTTGAGTAGCGTGTTGCTTCTTTGGAGCTGTAATTCATCAGCGTTCCTGTTCCGGGACACACGGAATGACAGGATGCTGCATCTTGGGGGCTCCGGTCCTGCCCGGCCTTCTCATCATCTTTGTTTTAGGGCCTTCTGACTGTACATGGCTGGACTTCATCTTTGGAGGGACTGAAAAGCTCTGAGTTTCTCACAGCCAGTGGCTGGGAGGCCCATAGCTTCATTTTGATACAGCTGACTGCCTAGTGATGAGAATAGACAAAGTAGCCAGGCGGTGGTGGCGCACACCTTTAATCCCAGCACTCCGGAGGGAGAGGTAGGTGGATCTCTATGAGTTCAAGGCCAGCCTGGGCTACAGAGCGAGTTCTAGGACAGGCCCCAAAGCTACATAGAGAAACCCTGTCTCAAAAAAAAAAAAAAACAAAACAAACAAAGTACGAGCTGGGGAGATGGCTCAGCACTTAAGAGCACTGGCTGCTCTTCCGGAAAACCTGGGTTCGGTTCCCAGCACATACCTGACAGCTCACAATCATCTGTAACTCCAGCTCCAGGAAACCTGTCACTCATTTCTGGCTTCCTCAGGTTCATACACAAGTAGTGAGCACACACACACACAGGCAAAACAACCACACACATCATATAGATTTATTTATTTGCTTTGTTTTTCAAGACAAGGTCTCTCTGTGTAGTCCTGGTTATCCTGGAACTCGCTCTGTAGACCAGGCTGGCCTCAAACTCAGAGATCCACCTGCTTCTGACTTTTGAGTGCTGGGATTAAAGGGGTGAGCTACCACTGCCCCGCAATAAGTTTTTAAAGAAAGTAAAAAGTCAAAGGAAGAAAGGAAGATAAGAAGGAAGAAGGAAACATTTCACAATGTCTTCTAAAGACAGGATAAAGACTGGTCCACAGCTTAAGTATTCTTCTTTGAAAATACCCTTGGGGCTAATGAGATGGCTCCGCAGTTAAAGGTGCCTGCCACCCAACTCAATGACCTGAGTTTGATCTTACGACCCACACAGTAGAAGGAGAGAACTAACTTCCGCAAGTTGCCCTTTGACCTTCACATGTGTGCCCTGGCATGTGCATGCCCCTCCTTCTCACTAAATAAAGTGTCACTTAAAAATACCATTTTATGCGCACCAAGAGAAAGGTCTAAGAGTGTAGAAAAGATAAATGTATTGGCAAGCCATGAAATTCACTTGAATTTGCAAACAGAAAGAAAGGACCCACGGTGTGCCAGTTTTGGAGAAGCAGTACCCAGCCTTTTCAAATTCATTCTCATAGCCAACCCGATAGTTATTCTTGATTGCATCAATTGACATTTTATTAGGTTCTCATTTCAGCATCCCGAGGGCCTGGCTTCTCTTACCCTCTGAATTGGCTGGGTATCAAATTCCCTGCGTATTCTGTCCTCCTTCTCTCTATGGGATCTTCCTCGGGGAGACTGGGGTTCCCACTTGTAAAATTCACGGCCTTTCTTCACATCAGCATCAAGACTGTTTCAGCTGCTCATTTCCTTGAAACTTCTCCCTCTGCACACTCCCCCTGTCAGGAAGTGATCCTGGTCCAGTGAGGGTGCGAGTTTGGGGGGTGGGAGGGAGTAGGAGAGGCCTGGGGTTCCAGCGAAGAGGTACTTTCCCTTGATTATTCCAGCATTTGGTTCCCAGCACAATCTGGTTCCGCATCCAGATGGCTACTTCTCTCGTTACAGTCGACTGAATGAACGCCTCCAGAAGACAGATTGGGCCAGATGAAGACATCCGAATCAAGACCATCTAAAAGATGAGCTGTGCGCGGCAGATTTTCTCGTCGAAGCGTTGGAATCAAGAAATCGCAAGTGAAGGATGTCATCGGCAAATAAGGCTGGGACAGGAAGCCTGTGAGGTGAAACAGACCGTCAGAGACCACCACATGGTGACAAGGGGAACGAAGCCACAGGCCCCCAACCCCCGACACATTAAAGGCACGTGTGTGCTTTCGTCTGCCTCCATTCCTATATGCTCACATTGTCATGAAACATGAGGCTAAGCTGCAGGGCCAGAAATTTTACAGACAAGTGTTCCCTTATGACTAGACCAGACTAACACGAGTAGGATCTGAGATGGCTGCAGAAATCGAGAACAAAGACAAGGGGGGATTGCAACCAAGGAACGGCCCCATGAAATGCCCGGTAAGCCCTCAGCATCCGTGTAGATGCCAGACAGTGGGTCAGAGCAGAGGACCCAGCCCCACTAGCTTCACTATGAGGTAACATTTCTGATGTGTGAGTTGGATTGACAACAGCATAGATGATTTTGCAGAAATGCAAAGTTCACTTTTGCTAGAAACACTGAGTCTTGGCTTCAGGGGATACTGGCCAAGTGGGGTGATTTGCATGAGAAATGCCCCCCCATCTGCTCAAGTATTTGACTACTTGGTCCTGATGGATAGTGCTCTTTGGGGGAGATTATGGGATCTTTAAGAGGTGGCGGCCTTAGGCTTTGAGAGTTCATAGCTTGACTCCACTTCCAGTTTCCTCTCTGTTACTGTTGGAGGTGTGATGTCTCAGCTTTCTAAACCACGTACTCCCTATCATTATGGACTCTCCCTCTGGAACAATAAGCTAAAATAAACTCTTCCTTCTATAACCTGCTGTGTTGATCAGAGTTCTCTAAAGGAACAGAATTGATAGGATAAGGGTGTGTGTGTGTGTGTGTGTGTGTGTGTGTGTGTGTGTGTGTGTGAATTAAGGGGGTTTATTAGAGTGGCTTACATGCTGTGGTCCAGCTAGCTGCCTTCCAACAGAAAGGCCAGGTATCTAATAGTTGTTCAATCCACAAGACTGGATGGATGTCTCATCAGTCCCAAGCTGGTGCTGGAGTCCAGGGAATTTCTAGATCCTAGAGTCTACGCTGGAATCCCAAAGAAATTGGTTCCAATGCCAGTGAAGGAATACCTCTGCAGCAGGAAAGATGAACATGCCAGCAGGAGTAAAGGCAAGCAGGCAAAAAAAAAGCAAGTGCTTCCTTTTAAGTGGGCTGGCCCAGATTTAGGGTGGGCCTTCCCACCTCAAATGATCCAATCAAGAAAGTCCCTGTAGTCATGCCCATCCAGCTGCTTAGGCTTTAGTTGATTCCAGATGTAGTCAAGTTGACAATCAAGATTAGCCAGCACAGTTGAAATTGGTCATAGTGTTTTATCACAGTGACGAAAGTAGTTAATAACACTGAACAAGTCTGGTAACCCAAGCCTGATCCCCATAAGCCACATAAAAAGCTAGTCACAGCACTCCTACAGTAATCTGGGGGGAGGGGGGCAGAGAAACTGGAATTGCCTGGAAGCTCATGGGCCAACTAGTTTAGAGTACATAGCACAGTGGTTAAAAAAAAAAAAAAAGTGAGCTCTTGACTCAATAAAGTAGAAGCCCAAACCAACTCCCAAAACTAAGTTGTCCTCTGACCTTTAGACACATGACATGGCACACATGCACCAGCACACTCAAACACAGACAGACAGACAGACAGACAGACAGACAGACAGACAGACACACACACACACACACACACACACACACACACACACACACACAAAGTACCTACAAATGCTATCAAAAATAATAAATCTTTTTCTGGAGCTCATAGATGACTAGGTGGGTTAAAATGTTGGATCTCTCTGTCTTTATATTATGTCTGTCTCCTTTGTTGTGCCGATTTTTGAGTCTGACTGTCCAGCTCTGAATGTAGATATGTTGATCATTTGAGAAATGCTTCACCCCAGACCACAATCCAGAGTCAACTGGGGCTATTGCCTGTGTGAGTGGGTATGTGTTTCTCCTCCATCCTGGTGCTCCTGCTCTGCCACAAGGCCAGGGCATTTATGCACAATGGTGGCACCAGTAACAGGAGGGACTCAGTGCCCCGTCGGTTGCAGTGGGAATCCTTTAAACAAGAGGAAGGACTTGGCAGTTCCCGGATTAAGTCTCCATCCTTTAGCTCATCAAAGACAAGGCTAAGATGCCTACATACAAGAAAAAGAACTATACCTGTGACTAATGAGCAATCACCAAACTTCAGTCTGCTCTCCAAAACAACACAAGCCTGAGGCCCGCTTCAAGTCTGAGGCCTGCTCAGGACTGGCTGCATTTGATACAAGTTGGCCAGCCGGAGTTGATGTCCCAATTCAGAATCTTTGCCAGGAGTGTCTGTAATGTGTGGCTTGGTCTCATTTCTCCTATTTCCATGCCATAAAATCCCACTGTACAGTATTAAAACCAAAGAAGCCATGAGACTCCCATGTAAGCCAAAATTACATGGGAACAGGAATTAGAAGAAAACGGGAGCCAGAAATATCAGGAGAGAATGGAAAACACACAGAAGGAGAATGTGCAATGATGTAAAGAGACAGACCACCCGTGGGAGAAAGTGATGGGCCAGATTTCTGGGTTCTAGACCGCATAGTCTGTTCCAAACTATTACCCATCAGCTGGCTGGAGATGTTTTCCTTGACTCGGATTGAAATCATCTAGACAAGCAGTAGCTCTTCTATTTCTGGCAATCCTGGGCCCCCCAAATGCCAAAGGCTACGAATTTAGCACACAGAGCTTTGTAATTCCCAGCCTTGAACTAAAGGCTGTGGCTCCTGGGTTTAGACTCTTGATATATACTCAAGTTAGAAGCTACTTCTCTGAGCCTTGATTTCCAGTGACCTGACACCTTATAGCCTTGATTCTCAGTGGCAGCTAGTCGTAGCAAGTTAGCTTTGTCTTCCAAGCATTGCCTGCTGAGACCCTCAGGCCCCAACAAGGGCTGGCATTACAGCTTTCAGACCTCGGGTGCTGGGACCCTTGGTCATTAAGGCTTGACACCTCTTCTAACTTGTCTTTGGCTCTTCACAGTCCTCTGCCGTGATTAATTCTCTCAAGTAACTTGGTCACAGTGATGCAAAAATAATGAATATAATAGGTAATTGTCTGAAAGTTACTGCTGCCCACCAGGGTTCAGATGTTGTCTAAAGTCTTATGGACTCTTATTTTTAAATTATTAATATCAGGCTGAAGGGATGGTTCAGTGGTTAGAATCATTTACTGCTCTTCCAGAGGACCTAAGTTTGATTCCCAGGACCCACATCAAGCAGCTCACAACTGCCTGTACATCGGACCCCAGGGAGGTCCTGACACCAGTGGCCGCTTCAGGTACCTGAACTCATACACACAGACACACATACATCTAAATAAAAGTAATAAAAATTGAAGTGTGTCACTATTACTTGTGGGTTTTCTAATGTCGAGAATAAACAAGTTGTCTTTAAGAGAAAAGAGGATTAAAATAAGGTATGAATCCTTGAAGTATAAAGAAAACGTTGCATAAATCTTGCATCCCTGAAGATAGACACTAGCCTCAGAATATGCACATGAAAACACAGTTGCTCTTTTTTTAGTTTTTTTTTTTAATCCACAAAGATGGATGGATGGATGATAGATAGATAGATAGATAGATAGATAGATAGATAGATAGATAGATAGATAGATAGATAGATAGATAGATGGACAGATAGATAGAGATGACAGATTAGATAGCTTACACACAGACACATAGAGGGGGAAAGTTGAGAATGCAGCTCAATAGTAAAGCATTTGTCTAGCATGTGCAAGACCCTGGGCTCCATCCCCAGAATCACAGGCAAAAAGCGTTTGTACTGATGAGTATGCAGCTTGTTGCTGTTACCTTTTCTTTTCTTTTCTTTTCTTTAATTTGGAGCACTGTGTACCTTTCCCCACATGGTAACATACAGATCCATGTCATCATTTTTCATTAATCACATGAATTCCATTCTGTACACTATCAAATTACTGCAGCTTATTTCTCTATCAGTGGACAGTTGTGGGATAGGACTCCAACTTTTCATGATTATAATAATAATGTACTGAGGGCTGGGCATGGTGGCATATACCTTTTGCCCCAGCACTTGGGAGGCAGAGGCAGATGGATGGATCTTTGTAAGTTCATAGCCAGCCAGGACTACATAGTGAGACTCTGTCTATAATAGTAATAATAATAATAATAATAATAATAATAATAATAATAAAATGAGCATATGAGTATATCTTTCTTTCACAATTGTATGAGCATTCCCACATAATATAATCCTATATGTGTAAATTTTTCTCCAAATGATATGGCATTCAGAATTCTACAAACAATGGCAAATTGCACCCTAAACTATTATGCCAATTTATCCTTGCATTCTGAGAGCAAAAATATCTTTCCCTCACATCTCTGCTAAACTGGGGTACTAGCAATATGTGTCATGTTTCTTAACCTAACCATCATATTTAAAAAATACAGACATTGGGAGGTGGGGAGACATTGAGCTGGGCGGTGGTGGCACACACCTTTAATCCCAGCACTCAGGAGGCAGAGGCAGGCAAATCTCTGAGTTCGAGACCAGCCTGGTCTACAGAGTGAGTTCCAGGACAGCCAAGGCTACACAGAGAAACCCTGTCTTGGGGGGAAAATAAAAATAAAAAATACATTGTTTCAATTTACCTTATTTATTATTAGTAAGATTAAGCACCAGTCTTAACCATTTGTTTACACCATCTGTGTAAATGTTTTCCCCCATTTTTTCTAGTAAGTCGAGGGATTTTTTTTTCTACTTATAAAAAGACAGCAATTGACTGGTGTGGCGGCTCAGCTGGTATAGGGAATTGGCTCCAGTCCTGATGATCATAGTTTGATCCCTTGAACTCACATGGTGTAAGGAGAGATCCAGTTCTTGTAAGTTGTGTTCTGACCTCCAAATGCATGTCTACACACAAAAATAATAGTAATAATAATAAAATATAATTTAAAATGCATACAGAAGACAGCAGTTGGATATGTATACAATAAAAGTCTCTATTGACATGCATAAGTTGGCAGTTTAATAAATCATGTATTTGTCTATCCGTTGTGTCAGTGTGGGCTTTTTTCAATCTTTTGCTGTCCTTATAAGCTCAAGAACATTTGAGGGTGATGGTGCATGCTTCTGATCCCAGCACTTAGAAGACAGAAACAGACAGATCTCGGTGAGTTCAGGATCAGCCTGGTCTACATAGTGAATTTCACCAGCCTGGGATACATAGTGAGAGCTTGTCTCAAAAGAAAAAAAAGAAAGAAAAATAACTTGGTTTTATTGAGTGCCTGGAGCACACATAACTAGGTTATGTGAATTAGGAGGAGAGCAGGTAGAGGAGTGAGGAGAGAATGGAGATGACAGTCAGCATTTGCTGTCACCGTCCGATGGTCATGGTCATCCATACCCATAGGAGCTCACCATTACTCACACAAGCAAAAGGACAGATCAGTTCTACACTAAATGGTTCCCAGACCTTCAGTAAAGATTCGATTGGTGGGATTTGGCTTTGCTGTTTTCTTTTCTAAATAACTGTAACACACCACATCAGTTTTGCCCAGCAGATGATCTCTGCCCAGCTCAGACCTCTGACCTTTGGGGTCTCCATCAGAAATGTGGGTCTACCCTCCAGGGCCAGCTCTAATGTTACGGCATCTCAAGCCAATCCCCTGATGAGCTTCCTTTTCTTCTAAGCCTCTATTCCCAGGATACATACTTCCATATAATAGATACATATTTGCATATAACAGATACATGCTTTTACATATAATAGAAACATGTTTGTGTATAACAAATACATGCTTACATATAACAAATACATGCTTGCATATAACAGATATATGCTTGCATATAATGCTCACAACACAAGGGTATTGGCACCTTCTTCCGTGGCTGTCAAGCAGTAACAAGTGCTCTCTACTAACCACAATAACAAAGCTGTGAAAAAGAATAAGCTCCTTCAAGGAAGGAAAACCACGCTAATTTAAACCAATATCTAAAACTTGAGGCTCGTAGCAAACAAGTGTGTTTCTACTGTTAGGTGAGGCTTCTCCTGGGGGAAGTTGTTTTGTTTTGTTTTCCTTCCACTGATTTTCACTTTTGTCTTCACCCAAGGCACACTGGCTTCTCTCCCCTCTCTGGGCTGCAGGAGGCCAAGGGGCTGCCCACAGCTGCTCAGCAGGAGCTCTCTGGCAACTGATTAGTCCCTGAGCCCTGCCTGCTGGTCTTGCAGCGTCCTCCAATACAAATGCCTGAAAACATGCCTTTGCCAATGAGGGAAGCATGTGAGATTGAGTTCCCAAGTCATGTTTCATGTTTACAACGGTCTTCTCATCAGCACTAGTTGGATTAAATTTAGTGATTACAGAGATTTTTGTTTTTATCAATAATACCCTTGATCTTGAAAACAAGAGCAATTTAAACAGCCCCAGATGTTCTAAACCTCACCACATGTGTGGGGTAGGTTTTTTTAATCGCATTGTATTTGAGGCTGTCCCTTAAACCAATTAAATATGAACGATATTCCTATAGCCACATTTCCCAGTTTCTTGTGCCAAACATTCACTGTTTTGAGTTATTTGACTGCAAAACTTGATGGGGAAAATGCTTCATATTTATTGTCCTATTATCCCTCTCTCTGGCAAGATAGGTGTGCACCCCCACCCCCGCATCCCCACTCCCCCTGCACGTCACAAAGCTCATGGAAAAGGCAGACTAGGATTCCAGGAAAAATAGCTTTGAACCTGCAGAGCTGTTGGAGTTTAACTCACTGATGTCTGTTTATTTCTTTTCAGGAAAAACAAACAAAACACACACACACACACACACACACACACACACACACACACACACACACACACACCTCTAAAACATTGCTCATTTTGTAACATTCTTACTGCTATGATCACCTTCAGCTTTTTCTGTCAGATTCCACCACCTCTTACTGTGAGCCCAATGACTTTCTGTAGACATCTCCCGCTCAAAATCAAAGAAAGCAGCTTCAGAGACTTTGGACATGCAGCAGGGCATTCTGGGACAGGAGAGGAGAGGAATAGGGAAGAAAGGCATGGTACAAGGCAATAGCAGGGTATGTGTTTAAAGAAGACCTGACATTAGCATCCATCAGGGACCCTGGACATGGCACTTAATTGGAATTTGTTTTCTCATCTATAAAATAAGCACAGACCTAACATCTTGAGCAAAAACATCTGTCTGGACACTTTAGAGCAGTGGTCCTCAACCCTCCTAAGGCTGTTCTTCTAGTTATGATGACCCCCAACCATAAAATTATTTTCATTGCTACTTCATAACTGTCATTTCATTATTGTTATGAATTGTAATATAAAATACCTGTGTTTGCCGATGGTCTTAGGTGACTCCTGTGAAAGGTTCGTTAGACCAAGGGCTCGAGCACCCACAGGTTGAGGTTGAGAACCACAGCCTTAGAGGATGACACTTGCAGAATGGCAGCTTCCATGGTGGACTTGGATGGAGCTAGAGCTGCTCCCACATCTTAGGAAGTAGGGCCTTCTCTGCTGAGACCCGCACAGCTTTGGGACTGACCTGACTCGGGAGATGGGGGATGAAGAAACAGTAGGACACACACACAGAAAAGCTGGCATCAGGGGACTTTATGCTTGATGGAGCCACACCAGAAATGTTTACTATTATATACAGTGGGGTTAGCTAACTTTGTCAGGAGGCCCTCTGAAGGCCAAGGGTGGAGAGGGTAGTCTAGGGTATAGTCATCCATGAGGAGGAAGTTGCCAACATCCATACTCGCACCGGAGGAAGGCCTTGCCATTCACATGGGGTCTGAGGCACTGGGGACCTTGACATGGCCATGCTCAAGCCAACAAAACACATTTGCTCAAGATTTCATTCGCTCTTCATAGTCCTCTGAGAAGCTGCCATCTTTCAGATAAAGGAGGAACCCGAGGAACTCCACTGAGAACCACAATGAGGGCTATATTCTGTAGGAGGGTCTTTCTAGAGAGGAGTGCAAATCATTGTGCCCAGTGCTCAGACCCAGTCCAGAGTCAAAGGCGAAGACTAGGATCTTACTCATCTTCAGGCTGCACCACAATGAATGCCCTGACAAAAGCCACTTCTGAAAGGAAAGGTCTAGCCTGGGTCATAGTCTGAGAACATAGATCGTTGTGACGGGGAGGTCAAGGTGGCAGGCACTTGAGACAGCTGGGGAGATCATATCGGAAGCCAGGAAGCACAGAATGCTGAATGCCTGTGTCAACCACCTTCCTCATGTTTAGGCGGTTCAAGACCAGCCCAAGCCCAGAGAATGGTGCTGACCTCCTTTAGGGTTGGTAGTCCCACCCCAATTAACCTAACCAAGAAAACTTAATCTAGACAACCCTCGCAGAGATTATTTAGAACAAATAATATGCCTGGAGACTTATCTCTTAGGTGATGCCTGATGCTGCCAGACTGACAATCAGCCCTATCATCGGCAAGGGGGCTGAAGAACTGTTCAAATCCTTTAGATGGAAATGAAGAAACGTTATCTTCTTAGGTCCCTCCCTGGATGAGCCCTGGCTTGGATCCCTGTCCTCTCTAAACCAGCCTTGGAGGTGGATGGTGTTTAGGGCTTTTCTCCTCCTTTCTTTTCTGGGCCTTCCCTGAGGTTTCCTGAAGACTTTGGAGAAACTCCAACGGTCATAACTGAACTAATAAAGAGGGATCGTGTTCCACTGGGCCAGGGCATTAAAAGAGCAGCCCCAGCTACACAGGCCAGCAAGGGAATGGGCGGCAAAGGATGGCTCACCGGTGTACCAGGACCACTAGATTCTGATTTTTCTCTCTCATCTTAATACACTTGGAGTTTCATTTTGGCACAAAGGGCTAAGTTCTCTCGCACTCCTTCCAGGTCTCAATCCCCAAATATCCTACAACCTGACATCCCAATGTACCAACCCCTACCTCCCACTCAGCTGGAACTAGACCCTGTCTCTGGCAGTGGAGATGGGCTGTACAGAGCCCCCAACACCCTCTCCCAGGCCACTTGAGTTCCAACTGCACACTCCGACTGACTAGAGTATGATGATGCAGCTGGCAGTCTAGGAAATCACTCCTCTCATATCCCTGCTCAGATACTAACTTCGCCATTTTGAGATTTAGCGCCTCCCGTCAACTGCCAACCAGCACACACACAAGACTCCCTTTTGTGATGTAAAGAGCTCAATAATCCTGAATGGACTCAGAGCCATTGTGGAAATCAGCTTGCTGTCAGGGGTCAAGTGCTTCCCATTAAATGTCAAAAGGCCACTTCATGATCAGAATGACCTCCTTTCTCCTCGGTATTTGTTATCTGTGTGCTACACCAAGCATGGTAAGTGGGAGTGGGCAGTCTCTGGCAGCCTGCTTCTAGCTAGATTTGACTTTAAAGACTCAAGACCTAATAATAAAAATAAATCTTTTTTCCCCCCCAAGATGCCAAGCACAGATCAGTTCACAAAATCAAGAAAATAACTCAATGCATTTTGGTCTTCTTTTCCTTATTTTGATATAGAAATTAAGCCCCAGAGAAAGAGACCTGTCCAAAGTCACAGAGCACGTGAATCTGATGGCAGGTTCAAATGCAAGCTTGGCTTCTTCAGCACACTTGAGCTGCCCTTTCCCGTGGCTGGTACTTCCTGTTCTCCAGTTATAACACAGACAGCAACAGTAGCCAAAGAAGCACGTGAGTGGGTCCCAGGCTGTGGAGAGGGATTCTAGAAGAGCTAGGGGAACCTAGGAGGAGAATGCACCAAGGCAGGAAGACATCAGAGCCCGTGGGGCCTGAGCAGGAAGATTTGAGGACATCTACCTGGCCAAGATACATGGTACCAACTCTCTTCAGCGACTCAAAGACACAGAACTCCTAAGAACATAGCTCCACATGGAAGTCGAGTTAGCCCAGGCTGGCCGTGTGTTCATATGACACTACTCAGCCTTGACCAGCAGGGGCAGGCTCTGGGGCAGCATGCCAAGAAGGAAGCAAAGCTGAGTTTCCTGGGAATTAGGGCACCGTGAGCCTGCTGGGAACTGCTCCTCTGCCTTGAAGACCGACAGTTCTAGGAGAAGCACCCCCCCCCCCTCCTCCCACCGAGGGACCACGGAACCTTCCTCCTTACAGAGATTCGGAAATCCCATGGAACTCTTGCCTACTCCTGGCTGACACCTGGGCTCGCGAACCAGTCTGTACGAGCTGGTCCACTGCCAACAGATAGGTTTCCTTAGCCGCTCTCCTTTCTCCTCCCTGAGAGGCCTACCTGGCCTAGGCCTTTGCTCAGTTCACCTCCCCACCCACCCAACACCCCCTCCGTCTCCTCTCCAACACCCTAAATCACTTCCTCCTTCCATGCCTAGCAACATCCTCTGGGAAGCCTTTCTTGGTCCTTCTGTAGTCTCTTCCTCTAATAAACACCGTCAGCCATTAATCTCACTTGACTTTGAACTGTATTTACCATCCCTATTACAATAGTTCAGAAACATTTTCTACCTCTTAGCCTTCTCTCCTGCCAACTAGCATAAAATTGGAGAATTTTTCCCCTCCATGTTTTTATGTTTTCCTTACATAAATGAGTATAGGACTGAACACGATGGTGGGAAAAAAATGACCCACAAATATAATACCGACCTTTATAGAGCCTTATCAAAGGGCTTCTTTGTGCATTATTTCGTTTCTTCCCCCAGCAGCCCTGTGAGGATATGACACTCTGACACTGCTGCCTGAGGTCCGGCCTGAGGTCCTGCCTGAGGTCCGGCCTGAGGTCCTGCCTGAGGTCCGGCCTGAGGTCCTGCCTGAGGTCCTGCCTGAGGTCCTCACTGGAGGACAGAGTCATCTAGCGGCTGGTGCTGGTGCCAGCCGAAACTTCTGGAGCTGATAGCCAGAGCGCCTACATGTATGTGGCTTGGGCTTCCTCGTGGCATGGCAGTCTGGGGTGGTTAAGCTTCTTCTGGGGACTCAAGTCTCCACGGGTGACTGAGCCATACAGCGAAAGCTGGGCGGCCTCTTCTGATGGTGTGTCCGAAGTCACACCGTGTTACTTTCTGATGCATTTCATTGTCACTAGGCTTGGCTCCAATGAGAGTGTCAAAGAATGTGTCCAACACGGCTTTGACTGATCACAAGTCCACATTGAGCCGACTTTTTTCAAAGAAGAGCATAAGCGGGAGGTGAGGAGGCCGTTCAGGAGTCAAAGGCTTACCACACAAGTGCGAGGATCTGAGTTCAATTCCCCAGGACCCACGTAACAACCCCAGATGCAGCAGTGCTCACCTGTAATTCCAACACTCCTGTGGCAAACCCAGAAAAATGTTCGGAAGCTCCGGGGCCAGCTAGCCTGGCATGTGCAGGAGTGAAAGGTACGGGACCCTGCATCAGACAAGGTGGAAGGCAAAGCCTGGCATCAAAGGCTGTCCTCTGACTTCCACACACATGCTAGGGCGGTGTGGAATATTTGTTTAACCAGGCAAAGATGTGTTACATTTGCTCATACTGCAAGTTTGTTTAACTGTGTAAAGATGTGTGGCATTTGCGTTAATGAAATAAAATTCACCTGGACTCCGAGAGGCGGGGTGAGCAACTAGTGGACAGGAAGTAGCAGGGAGGAGCTTGGCCTGAGGGTTTTTTTTTTTTTTTAAAGTTTGGAAGGCGTGGAAGGGAGTGGCTTCTGGAGAGAAAGTTAGTCAGTTGCTACTCTAACTCTCTGAGCTCGCGGGCTTTCACCCTAGCCTTTGAGTCTCCAATTTTATTAGGATGAGAGAGATTTAGTTAGAACTACCTTTAGTGGCAGCAACAGAGCCATTGACTGGAGGAACAGAATTAATTCCCCCAGGCTGTGGCCTTAGCAGCCGGCAGCTAGTGATGTAAATCGCAGCTACTGTAATGAAGGTAAGGTAACACTATGGCACAAGCCGGCCTGTTCTCCTGTTCTCTCTCTCTCTCTCTCTCTCTCTCTCTCTCTCTCTCTCTCTCTCTCTCTCTCTCTCTCTCTCACACACACACACACACACACACACACACACCATACATATCTCAGCACTCAGGAAATAGAGACAGGAGCGTAAGGCGTTCATGGCCATGATTGACTCTGTGGCGAGTTTGAGACAAGCCTGTACTACATGAAAAACAAAAAAACAAAAAACAAAACAAAACAACAAAACAAATACAGGGAGGTAAGTGTCCTTCCCAAGTCATGCAGCTGACTAGGAACCGGCAGTGAGAAGTCTCCTGAGTTCCCTGTGGTGCGTATTCTCCTCCTGTCATCCATGGGCATGTGCAGCGGCACCCGGAAAAGGGGGAGGAATCAAGGCCAGCGACTACTCTATGCCTTCTCAGCATCACCAAGTACCCGGGATCCATCTGCCCCTCTAGGTGCAATTTGACAGATGTCTACTCTCTGTTACCTAGAACAAGTAAAGTACAAGCACTGATGACGGATGTGTGTGCCCTGTATTAACCCACCTATAGGGAGCAGGTATGGCCCTGTATTAACCCACCTATAGGGAGCAGATATGGCCCTGTATTAACCCACCTATAGGGAGCAGGTATGGCCCTGTATTAACCCACCTATAGGGAGCAGGTATGGCCCTGTCTACAACCACACAAAGGGGCTGAGACTGAGGTCAGAGATGGCGAATGGGCTCAGGGCCAGGATCTAAATGTAAGGGCTGGACCAGAGTTGGAGTTGGAGCTTAAAGACGAGAGGCTATGGCTGGATTTAGTAGCTCGAGCTTAGACTGGAGGTTGGAGAAGGAGGCTAAAGGCTGGGGATGGGAGATTGGGCTTTACTTCTTTGTTTAAAGAAGAGAGTGTTTGGGGGGCCTCAGGACTAACACTGGAGCTAAAGGATAAAGGCTAGGATTGGGGATGTAAAGATACAGGCTAGGGTTGGGGTTGGAGGCTGGAAGCTGCAGTATAGTGTAAGTGCTAGGTCCAAGACCAGAGGCTAGAGGCCGGACTCAGGAGTAAAAGTCTTCACTCCATTTTCCGGTAGGAACTGGTACTCAATCCAAAGCCAGCATGCCTGCTCACACATCTGATCAGTACTTGCTAGCGATCGGGGCTTGTCGCCATATTGATGCAGCTGTACATTTAAACCAGCTGTAAATTCCTTTTAAAAGCTTTTGTTTTAGTTTTGCAAATATTATTTAGCTGACACACCGAAATGAAAAAATGAGTTGGGGATATAGCTGCCTTGTAGCGTAATTAACAAATATGAAGCTCTAGGTACATGAAAAAATTCCTAGCACATGCAAAAATTTACTAAAAACCAAGAAGAGTTGGGGAGGTGTTGCTCAGTTGGGAGAGTGCTTGTCTGGCAGGTACAAAGCTCCACATTGCATCTCCAGCTCCTCAAAAGCTGGGTGCATAACTATAATCCTAGTGCTCAAGAGTTGGACACAAGAAGCTAAGAAATTCAAGGCTGTCCATGGTTACACCACGGGTTCAAGAACAGCCTGCAATACTTGTGACTCCCCCTCCCTCCCTCCCTCCCTCTCTCTCTCTCTCTCTCAAAAAAAGTAAGTACGTAAGTAAATAAATAAATAAATGTGATCATGTAGCCACAAACCTGCTTTCCTTTTTCCTCAAGTCAAAATTGAGGGTTCTGTGCAATGCATAAAATGTGTGAGTTAATATTTCACAATTAAAGTCAATTTCCCATTGGGAAGATGGGATAATGAACTCCTTGTCACCTGTAATCTACTGACATGTTTCTATTAGGAGCGAAAGGCTGCATGTACCTTGTGATCTGGATGATCAGCGGACAAACCCAAGAAATTGAGACCTCTGGTGGAAGCCAAGGCAGCATCCGTCTCATGGCAAGCCATAAGGCTACAGTTTGGAAAGGCTGCATGCTCACCAAATACAGAGATGGAGCTAATGAAAACCAGAGACTGCACGCATTGAACAAGGTCACAGCCAATGAACAACCTCCACAGACCTCAACCATGCTGTGGAACCTTCTTTTTGTACAATATGAATATGTATGACTCTCATTGGTTAATAAAGAGCTGACTTGCCAATAGCTGGGCAGGATTGGAAGGCAGAAGAATGCTTGGAAGAAGAAAGGAGATGCCATGAGACATAGAGTGACCAGGATGGGAAGTGCATACCTGAGGTAAACAGGCCTTGGGGCAGCATGTGGATTAATAGAAATGGGTTGATTTTGTTATAAGAGCTAGGTAAAAATGAGCCTTGCTATCAGTTGAACAATTATAATTAATAAGTCTTTGTGTGGTTATTAGGGAGTGGCTGCTGGGACACAGAGAAACACCTACACAACCACCTTAGTTTTGTTGATGGGTTGGTTTCTGAGACAGTGTCTTACCATGCAGCCCAGGCCTGCCAGGAACATGAGATCCCCTTGTCTCAGCCAGCTGAGTGCTGACCCCCTTTGACAGGCTTGGCTTTTCATCCCACCTGCAGACACCTTCACCATAAACCCTAGAGGATAGCTCCCAGAGGCTGTTGAATACCCCCAAACAATAAACCCACCCCAACCTCTGAAGGCCCATTTTTAGAGCCATCTGAAAAGGGGAATAGATATGTGTGGGTGGCAACACATAAGGTACCAGTAAGCCATAAGCCATGTGGCAAGGTATAGATTTATAGAAATGGATTAATTTAAGATGTAAGAACTAGATAGCTAGAAGCCTGAGCCATTAGGCCAAATGGTTTAAATACTATAAGCGTCTGTGTGTTTAGTTTATAAGTGGGCTGCAGGACTGCCGGGGCTTAGCGGGACCCAGAGAGAAACTCTCCAGCTACAGGGGTCTCATTGTCTCACCATCATTTGCTGAGTAGTGACCAAGAGAAGGGGGGCAGCAGGACCTCTGGTCTGGACCTTTTCCCAAAGCCTTTTTACCTCTGTGCCCTCGGCGGAGGGCAGTGCCATCAGGAAAGAGCAACTGTGGTCATATGAATTCTCTTATTACACGGAGAGTTCCCCCTTCACGCTCTGGTCACACCGTATGCCCCTCCCAGGACTCTGCCCTCTTGCTCTCCTGCCTGGCACAGCAGCTGCTGATGCTCAGTAGGACAGCAGCAGAGTGCCAAGGACTGTCCTCTGTGACACCACCCCTGGCATGCGTCTTCATGAGATCCCCAACAGCAGAGTGCCAAGGACTGTCCTCTCTGACACCACGCCTGGCATGCATCTTCATGAGATCCCCAACAGCAGAGTGCCAAGGACTATCCTCTCTGACACCACCCCTGGCATGCATCTTCATGTGATCCCCCACAGCAGAGTGCCAAGGACTGTCCTCTCTGACACCACCCCTGGCATGCATCTTCATGAGATCCCCAACAGCAGAGTGCCAAGGACTGTCCTCTCTGACACCACCCCTGGCATGCATCTTCATGTGATCCCCAACAGCAGAGTGCCAAGGACTGTCCTCTCTGACACCACCCCTGGCATGCATCTTCATGAGATCCCCAACAGCAGTTGGGTACTAACTCCCTAGACCCAAGGAGTTGTGAGCCAATGGAGATTTGTCAGGGAAGGCCAAGGACTGCAGAGAAAAGAGCTCTTGACTATGAGTCCACAGTCCGGACCCTTTGGTTCATCTACCCAGGCACTTAGCTCTATGCAGCAGGCTCCAGGCGAGAGTAAAGCAAGACCTCTATTCTTGTAGAGACCATATTCTAGAAGAGGGGGAGGGCATGGAAGGGAGGAAGGACTGGTGGGGTGCATAATGCTAAGATCGTAGGTGGCCTCAAGAATGTGATATTGGGGCAAAGATGACTCAGACATAGGTGTGACCTCCCAGGACCAGCTTGCATGGGCTTCCTGGGTGAGCTTGGAAGGGTCACTTTCCTTCTTTGGATTGTTTTGTTGATGTTGTTGTTGTTTTTTTTAAATAAAATAAAATAAAATAACTGATTGAAATAAGTAATTTTCAAACTTAGTTTCCTCTATAGCAGTGAAATGAGGAATTATCCAGGACCTCATAAGTTAGCTATCCCAGATATGAGGGGAAGGGGTGTAGAGGCTATCCAGGTAATCTGAACTTTAAGTAAACCAATTAATAAATGTTAAAACATAGCTATGTTCTAAATAATTCATAGTTCCATGTAGTTGGTTGGTTTTTTAATCTTTTACTCTTTTAGGGGGCCCATCACCCAGCTCCCAAATAATCACACAGAGAGACTTATTCTTACTTATAAATGCCTGGCCTTACCTTGGCTTGTTTCTTGTCAGCTTAACTTAAATTATCCCATCTACCTTTTGTCTCTGGGCTTTTTTTGTTTGTTTGTTTGTTTTTGTTTTTTGTTTTTGTTTTTCGAGACAGGGTTTCTCTGTGTAGCTTTGTGCCTTTCCTTGGAACTCACTCTGTAGCCCAGGCTGGCCTCGAACTCACAGAGATCTACCTGGCTCTGCCTCCCAATTAATGCTGGGATTAAAGGCATGTGTTTACCTTTCTCTATTTCTGTATATCTTTCTTCTTTTTCTGTGGCTTGCTGGGTAGCTGGGTGGATGGCTCTTGGAGTCTTCCTCTCCTTCTCTTTCTTGCTCCTCGATCTCTCTTGCTTTCCAATTTTTCTTTTTCTCCTTTTATTCATTCTCTCTGCCTGCCAACCCTGCTTATCCTTTCTCCTGCCTAGCTATTGGCCGTTCAGCTCTTTACTAGACCAATCAGGCAAAGTAACACAGTTTCACAGAGTTCAACAAATGCAACATAAAAGAATGCAACACATCTTTGCATCATTAAACAAATGTTCCACAGCATAAACAACTGTAACATATCTTAAACTAATATCCCACAACAGTTCCACCTTTGCTAACCAGTGTTTGTTCCGTATCTTGCTAAAGTCAACAGCCTACTGTAGATGACAAAGGACTGGAAGTGAGGAAGCAACACCTAGGCTCAGGAGCTCCACAGCCAGGCTTGCAGCCTCTCCGGGCCTCAGTTTCCCTGCTGACAGAGCCAGAAGCCATCTCCAAGAGGTCATGATGGATAATTCCCATTGGGAGAGTGGGAGACCCCTGCATTCCAGAGCTCAGCCTGAGGCAAACCCAGGGCTTCTATCACATTCCTAAGAAAGGCATGCAAATCAGTACCAGTGACTACAGAGAAAAGTGCTTTGTCTGAGGCTCATAGTCTGGAAAACCACCTTAGACTTCTCGAATCTCCCTAGATTCTGACTTTCTATCTATGGGTCTTTGCTATCTGTGGTGGTTTGAAAGAAAATGGCCCCCAACAGGAGTGGCACTATTAGGAGGTGTGACCTTGTTGGAAGAAGTGTGTCACTGTGGGGGTGGGCTTTGAGGTCTCTTGAGTCCCTCAGTGTGACTGTCAATCAACTTCCTGTTGCTTCTGAGTCAAGATAAAAGGACTGTCAGTCCCAGCACCAAGTCTGCCTGCAGGCCATCATGCTCCCTGCCATGATGATAGTGGACTGAAACTCTGAAACTGAAGCAAGCCACCCCAATTAAATGTTTCCTTTATAAGAGCTGCTGTGGTCATGGTGTCTCTTCACAGCAATGAAAACCCTAAGACACCATCCTTCTTAAATGTGAGCCAGAAGCTGGTTAAATGTACTTGTTGCTCAATTATAAAGACTGGAGTCTGGAACCCTGCACCCACATAACAAGCCAATCAATCATCCTGCACACACCTGTAACCCCAGCTGTGAAGAGGGACAGAGATGAGATGATAAGTGGGCCTTGCTGGCTTCCAGACCAACACCCCCCCCCCAAAAAAAAAAACAAAGCAAAATAATAAAATAAAATACATGCAAGCTGTAGCATGAATCTTAGATGGTCTTATTAATAAAATCAAACCTGAGGCCAGTTATTGGGATGAATGCTGGAAGATGAGAGAAACAGAACAAGCCACAGCTACCTCACCTTACCAGTTCCTCATCTGATTCTGTTTCCTCAGACTGGAAGCCTCGGAGTTCTCATCCAGAATGAATCTCAGCTGAACTGCTGCTCCAAAGCCTGAAAGCTTAACCAGCTAAAAGCTTCTAGGTTCTGGTCTTCACGCCTTATATACCTTTCTGCTTTCTGCCATCACTCAGTGGGATTAAAGGCATGAGTCACCATGCTTGACTGTATCCTTGAACACACAGAGATCCAGGTAGACCTCTGCCTCTGGAATGCTAGGATTAAAGGTGTGAGTGCCACCATTTTCTAGCCTCTGTATCTAGTGGCTGTTCTGTTCTCTGGTGTAGCTAGAGTTTTCCGCCTTGCCCACAGTCAGGACAAATCTCTGTCACCCGCCAGTCCCACAGCCGCTCAGACCCAACCAAGTAAACACTGAGACTTATATTGCTTACAAACTGTATGGCCGTGGCAGGCTTCTTGCTAACTGTTCTTTTATCTTAAATTAATCCATTTCCATAAATCTATACCTTGCCACGTGGCTGGTGGCCCACTGGCATCTTCACATGCTGCTGGTCATGGCGGCAGCTGGCAGTCAGTCCTTCTGCCTTCCTGTCCTTTTATTTCTCCTCTCTGTTAGTCCCGCCTATCCTTCCTGCCTAGCCACAGCCGATCAGGTTTTATTTATTGATCAATCAGAACAACTTGACATACAGACCATCCCCCAGCACAGCCAAGTGCAGACCATCTCAGACACCTGCACTCAGGCCCATGGTCCTAATCATCCTCTATGCGGACCTGCTGGGTAACGCCACAAAGAACCCAAGAAGGGCTCCCACAGGACATACAGAACATCCCACAGCACTCTGGCCCCAGATAAGTTTATTAGGGTGCACAATATTTTGGGGAACACAATATCTCCACAGCAAGTCTTCAGGTTTGGGGAGAGACCCCCGGCTCAAAGGAGGGTGATAGAGAAGGATGTCTGGAGCCTTCTGGCCTCTGGGGGTGCACACAGGAGTGAATACCCACACATATCTATGAGCATACACTAACACAGACACATACACAAATATCATAAGCAAATAAAATGTTCAAGGCTAACCTGGGCTACATAGTGAGTATGTTCTAGACCATTCTGAGCTACAGTATGAGACCCTGTAATTGAAAAACATAGAAACAACAAAAATATCCAACGTGGCAGTTTGATTAAAAATTCCATTTCTTTCCCCTCCCCTCCTTGTCCTTTGACCTCAGGTGACCCCACCAGTCCAGCAAGAGGTTGGTCAAACCAGTTCCAGAGTCTGAACAAAGTCCCAAGATGACCAAATGGCTTTGTCCCCAACGCTGTTCTCTTCCCTGGGTTGGGGAGCTGAGTTTGACCTCAATGCTCTTTTGGTTCACTGGTCTTAGAAGTGCTGGCTCTGGGTGAGTCTCCCACCCACCAAGAGTTTAATTGGCAAGGGGGACAACACTTTTTAATAGGAAGAAAAAACAGTCCTAGAGCTAGATACAAGGCAGAAATGGGAACAAGAAAATGGCCGAAAGCCCCTAGCAGCCTTTGGAAATGGGCTTGGGATGTCGAGAATCGTGAACAGTTCCCCCGCACCTCCAGCATCCCCAGCTTTGGAGCAGGCTCCAGCTGGGGCGGCTCAGCTGGCCATAGCGTTTGTTTTCTCTCTGGGGGAGAAGTGGTAGTCCAAGCAGTCTGCTCTCAATGACCTGTCCTGTGGTTTATCTAAGCCACACCAACTTCAGGGTAAGGAAGAAGGGGACTGGAAATCGAAAAGAAAGGAAGAAACGGAGCCCAGACAAGAGACAGAGAGGAGCTGGAGAAACCATGGCCGTGGCTATGCCCACTCCAGCATCTATAACAGTCAAAACAGCTGAGATAACTGCTTATTTCAATGTCTTGTGGATCTGTGGGTTGACTGGGCTGGCTAGGCAGTGCTCACTTTGGGTCCCTGCAGCCACCTGAAGCCTTGGCTAGAGAGAGCACTCCAAAGGCCCTTTCATGCATGTCTGGCACCTTGGCAGAGGCTGTAGGTGAGCTGGGTGGTAGTCTCCACGTATTCACATTATGTGGCCAGTCTGGGCTTCTTCACAACGTGGAAGTCTCAGCATAGTAGATACCTCATAGATTGGTGGCTTAACCTTAAATGTGGTGTACATCCGGAGTCCACGACAGAAGCTGCAGGGTTATTTCTATGACTTGGCCTCAGAAGTCACTCAGTACCATACCCTTGCACGTATTGGCAGCACTGATTGGGCACAGCAGGTTTAAAATACAAAAAAAAAAAAAAAGAAAGGAGAGAGAGAGAGAGGGAGAGAGAGGGAGGAAGAGGGAGAGGGAGAGAATGAAGTTGGAAGGAAGGTGTGCTGGAATCCTGGGGAAGTGGATGTGGTCAAGATATATTGTGTGCTATATAAAATTTTCTTTTTTTAAGATTTATTTTTAAATCATGCATCTGCATGTGGATATGTGCACATGTATGTGAGTATCCTCCACGGCCAGAAGCATCCAATTCCCCTGGAGCTGGAATTACAGGCAGCTGTAAGCTGCCTGACTGATGTAGGTGCTGAACTGAACTCCAGTCCTCTGCAAGAGCAGTACACGCTCTTGACTGCTGAGCCATCTCTCCAGCTCACAAATACAAAATTTTCAAAGAACAAATTAGAAGAAGGAGGAGGAAGGACAGGGGAAGGAGAGGGAAGAGGAGGATTAGGGGGAGGCGAAGGAGGGGGAAGGGAGGGGAGGGGGAGGGAGAGGGAGGAGAAGGAAAAGGAGAGGGAAGGAAGAAGAAGAAGAAGAAGAAGAAGAAGAAGAAGAAGAAGAAGAAGAAGAAGAAGAAGAAGAAGAAGAAGAAGAAGAAGAAGAAGAAGAAGAAGAAGAAAATAAGAGAACTACTTACTTAACCCCTGGTATATTCTAGTGACTGAAAAGGACCAGACCAGATTCAGAGCTGGGGGGCTTCAGGGAGTGTAGACCACCTACCACAGTGTCCTTGCAGGGTTGCTGGGACTGCGGTGCAGTGAAAGCTTCCAGAGAGTGAAAGCCACTCTGGTCAGCGGTACAAAGGTGGCCCTCTAGACCCCCGAGCAGGTGCGTGTGCTTGCTGTAGTTTAGATGGTGAAGGTCCTTCAAAGGCTTACTGCCAGGCACTGGTGGCACCTTTAAAGATGGGCCTAACAGGAGGTCTTTGGAAACTGGAGGCACACCCTTAACGGGGATTAGGGGACTCTGCCCCGATTGCCTACTCCTGTGTCACCCGTCTTTACATTTTCTAAAGCAACAAAATTCAGGTGGCTCAGTGGGTGTGTCCAATTCAAGAGGCCCTCTATTTCCCTTCCTGCCCGCAAGTGCAAATGCAGGTGTGTGCACTAGTACATGCGTGTGCATTTGAGAGGATGCAAGTGTACCTCTCTGTACATCTGACTCTGCTCCAGAGAAGACTGCCAAATGGGTAGTTTATCCTGGAAACTACCCGGGATGTCTGACTACTTCTGTAGCTGTGTGTTGTGCCGACTCTTAATTTAGCCCTCATTCCAAATGCATGACACGTCCTTTTGACACCTTGAAGAAATGTTCCTCAGATGGCAGGCTGGGCACCACAGCTCCAGGCTGCCAAAGGAAAACACACAGCTCTGAAAATTAAAAGTGATTTAGATCCTCCTAGGAAATGCCTTGCTTCGGGCCACTTGATGTGGTCATTTATTAAGTGGCTTAATCAGGAAAGGGAACTCAGTCTCAGAGCAATTAAGTCCCTTTCTGGGCACTCCTAGGTCCCCTGACGATGGGTGGGGAATGTGTTCATGATATATTCTCTCCAGAAGAGAACTGATCCCTGAGTTGGACAAGGGTTCGGCTGCTCAGCCAGGGAGACTGTTGCCTAGAAACACCTAAATCCCCCGGTTTGAGGAACTTCCCTTTGATGGAAGCCAAGATGTCTTTGAGCATGGTTTCATTTGCCCTGCAGTGGGAAGGTTAGAGTCACAGACTGGCAGAATGTGAAGCTCCATGCTCTCCCTGGCCTAAGCCTGCCCTCCCTCTGCCAAGGAAACAGAGACACAATGTCAGTACTTGAGGCCACACACTTCGACTCTGGACCGACACCCAGGACTCCTTTCTTGAAATGCCTGACTCTTGCTTAAATTCGAGAGGAAAAAGGATTCTCCAGGGCTCTATTGGGATACTGAAGGAACATTCTGGAAACCTGCCCCTTCCCCAAATAAGTAGCTATGGATCCAGGAAAGGAGCAAGACCCAATGGGCTCGACATTCCTGTGCCAGGGTGAAAGCTGAATACGCGTAATTTATTCTGAAGTGTTAATTCGGGGCCCAGCACTAACAGGCTCTATGTAAGAAGATAGGAGAGAACAGGGCCTCTCCACAGTGAGAGATCTTACCTTACAGTGGGTAGAAGGAAGGGAGAGGATGAGAGACTGTGAGCATGGATAAGTAGACCGGTAGATGAATGGATGGTGGGAAATAGATGGGGGGGGGGGCGGTGAAAGGGAAGGTTATCACTACTCTATAGGCCACATGGCAGCTAAAACCAACTCTAATCAGAAATTCTGCTCAAAAACAACTAAATGCATGGCCAGTCCTCCACAGTCTGCTCCCTGTTCTGCTCCGATCACTGCGTCTTAGTTCCCATTCTGTTGCTGTGACAAAACACTCAGCAAAAGCGATGTAAGGACGGAAAAGGTCTATTTAGACTTACAGGTTCCAGCCTATAATTGAGAGAAATCAAGGCCGGAACCCAAGAATCTGAAGCAGAAACCAAGAAGGAACCCTGGGTGCTGGCTTGCTCACCCATAGCCTCCTGACTAACCAGCTTTCTTATGCAACCCAGGACCACCTGCCTAGAGATGGTGCCACCCACCGTGGTCTCAATAGTCCACAATCGCTCACCAACATGCCCAAGGGCCAGTCTAATCCAGGCAATCCCCAAGCCAGACTTTCCTCTAAGATGACCCTGGGCGGTGTCCAGTTGACAGTTAAACCTAACGAGGACACATTGCCTTTTGCTTCAGTTCGGGTTAATCACATCCCAGCGTCCCCGGCACTACCACTAACTGAAGCCTTTGCTGTCCCTTAACCCAGGCTGACACCTGCTCCTAAAAGATCGCCCCCTCACCCCCTCACCCCCTCACCCCCTCACCCCCTCACTCCCTCACCGCCTCACCCAGTCACCCCTGCACCCAACACTCTTTCTGCCTCTTCCCCAGCCCCCACTCTTTACACCACACCTGTCTTGGCACACACCTAAAACTCTGAAATTGGGCTGTATCTGCTAAGCTAGATAAGTCTCATTATCCTCACTAAATGATCGGGTCATCAAGATTATACACGGCCCCACTGCCCCACCCTCCAGGGTCCCCATACACTAAAGCATGTGGTAGGCACACAATAAATGCTCAGCTAAGACTTCAAAAACACCACGGTATATGGAAGAGTAGGTAAGAGGGATTCCCTGGGGCACATGCCTGGCTGGGGCTCACCCCTGGGGAATTGAAAAACCTCCCTTTCCTGTACATCTCCACTCCGTGTTACTTTGTTGGAGGCTGCCCTAAGGGTTGCCCTTTGGGTGGAGGCCAGAGAACTGAACAGAGATGGGCAGGAAGCCTCGTGGTGTCCTCCACGGCAGCATTCTGAGTTAGTGAATGACTCGGAGTGAACAGCTCTTCTCGTGCCGGCGTGAAGGGAGAACAGAGGACCCAGCTAAGGCAGTGATGCTTTAGTGCCAGGCTCAGTTCCCTGCCAGACTGAGTGGGGGCACCTGAGGTGTGAACTGCCAGCTAGCCTAAGCAGTTCCAAATAGATCGAAACCCCTTAGAGTTCCCAGGCTGCCTCTTTTTCTCTCTGATGGCTATCTGTAGCCTCTCTCAACAGAGGAGAGGTAAGGAATTAGCCGCTGAAACCTGCCTGAAGGAACAATGTGCCTCTAAACACACATTGACTCTTCCAGGGTCCGTGACCAATGTTTGCACCTTTGGACTATTATCAGAATAATACTGTTGAATTCATAAAATATTCATGATTGTAAGAAATTAATTATGTTGAAATCAATTTACAAAAGCTGTCTTTAAATTGTGTATAATGATGCATGGACTTATTTTTATGCTTATTTGTTTGATGTATCCAAGGATGGCCTAGAAGTCGCTATGTAGCCCAGGCTAAACTTGAATTTATTGTGTCGTGTGGGATGACTTTGCACTCATTATATAGCCCAGGTTAGACTTGAACTCATTATATAGCTAAGGATGGCCTTGAACTCAAGATCCTCTGGCCCCTGCCTCCCGAATACTGGGACCACAGGGGTTTGCTACTATATTCGATTTATGCAGTACTAGGAAATAAATCCGGGGCTTCGTGCATGTTGACAGGCAACTCCACCAGTTTGCATCCCCAGCCTGTGACTTCTTTTTTTTTTTTTTTTTGGTTTTTCCAGACAGGGTTTCTTTGCGCCTTTCCTGGAGCTCACTTGGTAGCCCAGGCTGGCCTCAAACTCACAGAGATCCGCCTGGCTCTGCCTCCTGAGTGCTGGGATTAAAGGCGTGCACCACCACCACCGCCCGGCATGCCTGTGACTTCTTTAGTAACATTTTAAATGCAAAAGCTGGAGCTGGAGCTGGAGCAGCAGCTAGAGGTTAATAGCACTGGCTTCTGTTCCAGAGAGGACAAGGGTTCGATTCCCAGCACCTACATGGTAGTCTATAATCATCTGTAACTCCAGCTCAAAGAATCCAACCTTCTGAACTCCCAGGCTACCAGGATGCCATATGGTGCACATGCATAAATGTAGACAAAAGACTCATATGCATAAATTGAAATAAATCTGGAGAAAATTTTAACTGTAAGACCAAGTAGCAAGTCTAGAAAGTACCAGAATATCAAAACGATAAGCCTAGCTTTGTCACAAGACCTTCACTGAATGAGATAAAAAATACTTGAGCATGTTCCCTCACTTTGTTATGACAGCTACTTACATTCTTGGAGGACCTCTTAAATTTCATTTTGAGATTACTGAAAAGGACGATGTCCTTTCCCCATCCACGTTTGCAGATGCCTTGAATCCCTTGGTTAACATGTTCACAATGGTCACAGCATGATGGTGACACTGTCCATCAAGTGATCTCATGCAAAAGCCTTGGCATCCTCAACCTCAAGTGCTCTGTTCGCCAGGCACTCAAAAACTGCTCAATGAATGGTATCTGATTCCTCTCCTCTATCCCTGCCTACTGTGGGCAGTGGGAGATCCTTCGCCTGCAGCCTGCATGCTTCAGATTGGCTGGCTCCTGAAAGCGGGCGTCTCTAGAGAGAGGCAGGCCTCTGCTGTGGTTGGAAGTGGAGTGAGGTGGGAGATAACAGGCAGGGTGACTACTGAAGGGAGACCTGGGTGGGCAGGAAACATTTGAAGACAGTTCATCCTTATGAAAACACCCTCCCTTTGACACCAGCCAGCTCTGAGAAGGGGAGAGAAGAGAGATGAAAGGCAATCTCCAAACTCCTGCCCTGCTGTTATCAAATGGTCAGGAAGGTGTGCCGTCAGCTGCTCCTTGCATCCCAGCTCCAGCTGCCTAGCCCCCAGGACCACACCAGGAGGAGAGGTGAAAGGCCTGGCTTTAAAGGGTCCCTGATGGGTGATATCACTCTGTATGCTGTGAACGTGTTGCTCTGATTGGTTGGTAAATAAAATGGTGATTGGCCAGTAGCCAGGCAGGAAGTATAGGTGGGATAAGCAGACAAGGAGAATTCTAGGAAGAGGAAGGCTGAGGAGGAGACACCAGCCTGCCATCCAGGGAGCAGCATGTAATGGCACACATGTAAAGCTATGAAACATGTGGCGACATATAGATTAACAGAAATGGGCTGAGTTTGTGTAAGTACTAGACAGTGGTACCCATGAGCTAATGGCCGAGCAGTTTTAATTAATACAGGCCTCTGTGTGTTTACTGGGGTCTGAGGTGGGACATGGGAGAAAACTTCAGCTACAGGTCCCTTGCTTGCTTCAAGACTAGCCAGGTCTTGGGTTCCCCTCTTTCTTTTGTCTTCTCCCAGATCACAAACCTGTGTGGTCAACTTCAACCCAACAGTCCCACTGCTTCTAGCACAGCGTAAGATAATGGCCACATGTCAAGACTCTGGTTCAATGCCCTCTCTGTCACTACACTAATAAACCCTACAATCTATAACATGAACCCAGTGATAGACCTCACCTCACAGAGTTCCCAGGCAGTCCATGAATTCCTTCTTCCAAGGCCCCTTGCTTGGTGTCTGCACATAGTAACCACTCAATAAAAGCTACCTGTGATTTACAAATTAACAAGAGAATGATTTTCTTCTGAGTATAAAACTCTTTGTTATTGTATTAGATGCTTTTCTGTCACCGTAACAAAACACCAGGACTGGAAGCAACTTACAGAAAGAAGAGTTTTCTTGTGCTTGCAGTTCCAGACAGTTAAGAGCCCATCATGGGCCGGGTGGTGGTGGTGGTGGTGGTGGTGGTGGTGGTGGTGGTGGTGCACGCCTTTAATCCCAGCATTTGGGAGGCAAAGGCAGATAGATCTCTGTGAGTTCCAGGCCAGCCTGGTCTAAAGAGCTAGTTCCAGGATAGCCAGGGTTCTACAGAAAAAATCCTGTCTCGAAAAACTAAAATTAATTAATTAATTAGTTAATTAATTAATTAAAAATTAAAAAAGAGTTCGTTAAGATTGAGAGGCATAGCAGCAGGCAGCAGGCACGGTGGCCAGGATCAGGAAGCTGAGAGCTCCCATCTTCAGATGCAAGCACAAAGCAGAGAGAGCAGACCAGAAGTGGGGTGAGGCTACACACCCCCACATCCTGCCCCCAGTAATGTACTTCCTCTAGCAAGACTGCACTTCCTAAACCTCCCCCAACACACACTGAGTGTTCAGATAGCTGAGTCTGTGGGGGAGATGTTTCTCATTCAAACCACCACAATTAGAGCGTTTCTACATTTATTAAGGATAGACAAGAGGCAAGGAGGAAGGAATTATTCAGTCCAGTAAATTACGAAGAGTTAGAGAAGAGGAAAGCAGATTTGATGCCTGAGGAAGTCAACAGCATTGACTAACAGCCGAGGATGATGTCTGCCCCTGATGAGAGGGGAGACCCCGGGGGGCAGGAGGCTGGGATGGCTGAGCAAAGAGTCTTCCATCCACCCTTACGCTATGAAGAGAGATGGAAGCCCTGTTGTAGATACAAAAAATGCTGAGAGCCCCCAGGAGGCAAGATCCACGCCCCTGAGCCAGGGATGCATTTTCATGCATGTACATGTAAGCATATTTGTGAGGTGACCCCTTTCTTCACAGGCTGGGCAGGATCTCTGACCCCATCTAAGAACCACACAGGGTGCTCAGCCTGTCTGGGGAACCCCACGCCTCTCCCTGCAAAAGAACTGGATTTACTCTACTCTGCTTGTTTTACCATATTAGAAGTCTGAAGGGGATGGAGAGATGGCTCAGAGGTTAAGAGGTTAACACTGGCTGTTCTTCCAGAGGTCCTGAGTTCAATTCCCAGCACCCACATGGTGGCTCACAACCATCTGTAATGAGCTCTGGCGCCCTCATCTGGCATGCAGGCAGAACACTGTATATATAATAAATAAATCAATCTTTAATTTAAAAAAAGAAGTCTGCTTTTCACTGGCCCCTTTAGAAAACGGAACCGCAGCATCTGTGACCTGCAGCCTTGTCATTCGCTCTTCTTGTCAAGGAGCATTTACCGAGGACCTACTACACGCCAGGCATCGCTTCTTATGTCAGAGATCTAGGCGGGAATCGATCAGGTACATAACTTATCCTCTAGGAGGTAGGCTGGTAACGAGCAATCGGGCAGGCGTGATGGCCTCGCACGCTGGTAAGGGCTCGGAAGAAATTAGGATTATGGTGTGGAGATGAGGGGACAGCTAAGGTCTAAGTTAGAAGTGGGAAGGGCATTGTGTGTTGGAAGGGCGGGAAGGGAGCAGAGAGGCCCCCAGTGTGGTGTGAGAGCCGGGCAGGGGTTACACTAGCCCCTGAGATCTTGCTTAGGAGTTGGGCTGGCTGCAATCGGAAACCGCCGGGGAATTCTAACGTTACAGCGCCGTGGCACATTTGGAAAATGGCTGGAGCTGCTGGGAAAAGTTTTGGGGAGGAACAAGAGCTGGGAGGTCACATGTCAGGCACCAGGCCAGGCCCAATAACCCCATAATGAACAAGACAGCCTCGGAACCAGATCTCAGGGTGCTTTGGGTCTTAAATCAGGGGCTTTAGGGTTCACTGCCCCAGGCTGAAGACCAAAGGGTCTCCCAACTCAGAGAGAGGAAACTGCAGCGCTTCCTCTTGCTCTCCCAGTCACTTCAGAGGCCTGTATTCACGCTATAGCGCTCCATACTATTCCCTCTCAGTTCCTCTCCCCCAATTCTCCTGTTATCCAAAGTCCTCATCAAGGCCACCTTTCTCCAAAAAGCCTTCCGTGCCCACAGGCAACGTTTCCCCTCCCCATGTCGGGCTTCAGGATGATGGTAAATAGCAAATGCTGTCCTGTTTTCTTCTGCATGGGAAGATCGTCATTGTTGGGGTGGAGCTGAAGCTCTGTGGATAGGGCATTGGTCAAGCATGCATGAAGTTTTAGGTTCGGTTCCTAACACTGCGTACATCAAACATGGTAGCACATGCCTATAATCCTAAAAAGGATAAGAATTCCAAAGAAAGCTTGGTCTACAAGACACCCTTTCTAAAAGAGAATTTTTTTTTTTTTATCATGGCATTGACTGTTTCCTTGCCCGTGACTTCGATTTGTACTGACCTGAACTTAGCATCTAGGCACCTTACATGTCCTTGGGTTTGTGTTGGGGCTGGGGAGTGTGTTTGTTTCAGTGACCAGAACATAACGAGATTAGGTTGAAGGACTGATGTGGGTGACACGTGACCTTCCGTCACGTCTCAGATGAGACGCAGGCTAGAAAAAAAAGCTACGGATTCCTCATAAACACCCTCAGCCTCAGCCACGTGCCGCAGTAGCCACAAAGATTATAACACATCGAGGGCACAAATTTTTCCAATTAGGAATGCATGCTATTCAGTAACTGAATTTATTTACATTTTCTTCCTTCAGCTTCCCCTCTCACCACTTGAGGCTCCCTCCCCCAAAGCCCTGGCTATAAATCATGACTGAAGCCCCTTCTGAAGGACTGACTCAAGGGACCCAGAGGCTTGGAGTGCATTGACGGTGAACTTGCCACTGTCGTGGCGTCAGAAGCAACTTCTTTATGTGAACATATGTACTCATGTGTGTACCTATCATTCCTCTTAACTACAAGCATGATGCCTTAATGTGTAGCCACATGCATACAGGTAGGGACACATAGATGCCTGTATACTTGTTACTTATATGTGTATATACAGATGTTCCTGTTTAGTTCTGTGTACGTGTGTGGGGGTCCATCCATATACCCTTCGATATCTTTCCGGGCTACCAAATGTATTGCTATGTCTTAATCCATTTTCCAGGGCTGTAACAAAAATACTCGAAGCTGGGAAATTTGTGAAGAAAAGACGCTTTGTTTAGGCTTGATGGTTCAGGGGATGAATGAGTAAGCAAAGAGGAAACCTGAAGGCCAGCCTCCTTTGCAACAACCCACTTTGACAATAACTAATCCAGTTCCGCAGTAGCCTGAGTCCCGAGAGAGAGGTGTACTGAGTTCTGCCCCAGCCCAGCTTCCAACACTCTTTAGCTTCTGTTCATCTGCCCACACTTCACTGGCCAAAGCCAGTCACACAGGCAAACTCAAGGTCAAGGAAGCAGGGAATTGTGGATCTCCTACAGCAGCATAAGTAGGTGATGAAGGACGTTTACAATAAGGAGTGGGGAGAGGACCTGAGCTGTAAACCGTGCTGGGTGGCAGTAGCCTTGAGTAAGAAGTGGACAGCATGGGAAGAGTCTCCTGACACACATGCAAAGTTCAATGGGAAAGGGCCTCATAAGCCATGCTAGAGGCTGTGGGTCATCCCGAGGCTGCTGGGTACGGTTGGATGAAACATACTAAGTCTTATTTGCGCTAGATGGCCCTGGACACCTTGTAATGGATGGACTGGACACTAGGGAATCGGGAGGAAGAGAAACAAATATTTAATCAATGCCTCTTGTGCACACTATCAACTGGAATAGAACAGCAACCCTACAATCTCTCCACTCTGGGCCTCACAGTCTCTGTGGACTAGGCAGTAGGTCAAATGGACCCTCCCGTCCTCCTGTCCATTTGAGCATCACCGCAGTGGGAATCACCTAACTCAAAATGAGCCCTTAGGTGTTCTCAGCTTCTGTCTCTGTTTCTGTCTGTCTCTCTGCCTCTCTGCCTCTCTCCCCACCCCCTACCTCCCACCCCCACTCTCTCAAGATCTGGAGCAGAAGCAGAGGTTTTAGAGTGTTCTAACCAAAAGAATGGTCAAAAGCAGTGGACACTGGGAAAATGACGCTTCAGAGGACAAAGGTGCCCAGAGGACACAGAGAAAGGAGGCCATTCCAATACCAGTGTGGGGAAAAGGTGTTGCCTTGACTTTCAACTGTTCCCCAAGTCTGTGTACCACCTCTCCTAAAGACAGGGGTGCTCCCTCTACTTAAACCTAGGCTACTGCCTCCCCGCCCCCAGTTCTCATATGTTTATTCTTTGGTTTCTTCTGTAATCGGAGTAGATTTTTGCAAACTGTGCTCCAAAATATCTTGACGAAGACCCCATGTCCCAGACTCACCCCAGCACAACGGATAAGAACACAACAAGGCCATGGGCAAAGCCAGAGTTCAGCAAATGCGGAGCTGAGGGTACTGCCTCCAGCCTAGCAGGGGCAAATGGGACCGGAGGGCACAAAACTCAGGAAATCTCAGGGACTGGGGACTGAGACTCAAGGAGGGCAAGGGATGACTTTTGCTAAATAATTCTCAAACACCAAGAAGCCTCTGGACCCTGGGAATGCAAAGGAGCATGATGGGAAAACTTACCTGGGCAGTTCTCTGCAGCCCGGCAGTTGGGGTTTTAGAGTGAGGCCCTGGGGTCGCTCTGTGATTGACCCCCAGCTTCCCAGTGGTGCCCACCTCACCGAGGTAGCTGAGGGCATGTGAAATGAGGCCCGGCACCTGGAAGGCTGTCAGCAGGCTCTCCTGTTCTTACTACGTTTGTTACAGAAGAGCCAAGGGTAGCAAAGGTTTACCGTGCAAGTTGTGGTGTCAAAGATGACTTTCTGTGTACTATCCACGTGACCCTTGGTCAAGTTGATTGACCTCTCTGGGCCTATTGTTTCATCTGTAAATACTAATAAATACTAACTATACCCACTTGACAGGATTATCATATCCACTGAATGTCAGCGTGTTATAATACACACACCAAACAGTCTATTAATGGGAGCTCCTTTTCTTCATTTTAATGGATATTTCTGGCTTTATTTGAGGGCACAGAGGGCTGATGAGGAAAGAGTTAGAAAAGAAAAGGAGGGTGCACATAAGTTATTTTGGTCTCCATCATCACCCACACATGACTATAGAACTTTTAGGGTAATCTGCTTTGCGCTCAGTCCTGAGAACCAGCCGGACAGAAGGAGCAACATTGTCTCAAGCCCATAGGAATATGCAATGTCACGCTTACATGCAGCTGTCTTTTGCTTTCTGAGAACTGTTCTAATGAGACCTAAATCCTGGAAACACCATCAGATAATGCAAACCATTTTGGCAGCTGAGTCTCCCATTTGTCTCAGAATCCAGCCGTTTTGAATACATTAGCTCACTTCCTCTTCCCACCCCCCCCCCTCCCGGGAGTGAGGTGCTTTTTTAACACTCTCCTCCCCTAGGCAGGGAAACTGACTCCCGAAGAAGATTAAGTTGCTTGTTCTTGGTTACACTACTCCCGAGCATCAGGCGAAGATCTAACCCAATCAGCTCTCGCCAAAGCCCACACTCTTTCCAAGGTTGCGGTAGAGGGCGCACCTCAGAAACACAGGTCGTCTCCTAAGACACCCCTTCTTCTGCCGACCGCCCCTAAAAAAACCCAGTCAAGCATCTCAGCATTCCTAGATTCCTGGGTATATCATACAGGTTTGGTATTTGTTTGGAAATGAATCTTTTTGACACTCCATCAGGAAGTTTTCTGAAATATGATAGTCCCCACTCTGTCTGCAAGGGGCACCACATGCCTGTGTGGTGCCTGAAATCACAGCTAGCACTGAACCCTCTCTGCCTACTGTTTCTCCTATGCATGTACATTGTGATAAAGTTTAATTTATTTATGCACAATAAGAGTTAACAATGATAACTTATAACAACAGGAAACAAGAATAAGAATATGTTTGGACAAATGGCTGTCATCATTACTCTCGTGCTTCAAAAACTCTACCATATCACAACAGAAGAGCTGGGTAAAAATAGTTACTGGGTGACTTGGGGCTGTACAGTAAAAACGGTGGCTATTTTGAACAAAGAGGTGATTCATCCCAGGTAGGTCATAACAGGATAGCTTCAGATTTCATCGCAATGTGCAGAAGGGTATACACCATAAAACTGGGGAATTTTTTATTTCTAAAAATATCTAATGTGGGGCTAGAAAGCTGGCTCCATGGTTAAAAGCACCCTCTTGTTGAGGATGGGTGTCCAATTCCCAGCACCCATAAGGTGATTTACAACCATCCGTAACTCCAGTTTCAGAGGATCTGACTCCCTCTTCTGGTCTCCAGAGGCACTACAACACTCCACGGTGTCCTTAACATATATGCAGGTAAAACACACACCCATACATTTTTTTAAAAACTAATCTTTAAAAAAATAAAAATCTCTATGTAATATTTTCAAAGTTCAGTGGTCATTGGCCACTGAAACTAAGGCTATTCAGGGACTAAGTAACACTAATTATAAGCAGTTTTGAACACACTTTCACAATCACAGCCCTAGTGATGAGAGCCTCAATTAGAAAGCGCCTACTATGAACCAGAGGTTTGCTGAGCTTAATCTATAATCTCCCACGTAATTGCATTCAATTGAACAAACAACCGTTGAATGCTTGATGTGGGGCTCTTAAACCCATCTTACAAATGAGCAAAGTAAAGCTCCAAGCTTAAGTAGTTTACTCAAGAGGTGCCTGTGAGTCAAGGGCCCATAGCCGCCTGATGCCAAAGCCCACACCCCCTGCTCCACACCCCGTGCATTCTCCATGCGTGAGCACATGCTGACAGTACAATTCTATTAGGACGGTTGGAACGGAGGCAGTTCACGGCAAACGGGCCAGCCATGCCGGTCCCCACAAGCCAGAGTGCCACCAGGCTAACTAAAGAAAAGACATTTATGTAAGGCTGGTTTTGACCAGTTCCTCCTGCAGCAGCCTCATCCACCGGGGTGTCCCTGTCCTATCTGTTCTCCCCATATCTTGTTTCTACTACTTCATTAAAGTGTTCTTACAGGGCTCCACATAAATCAATTAGTGCACATCATTCTATAAGAATCGGCCTGGGGATTTTAGTCTTAATTCAAAATGACAACAAGATATTGGATTTCCAAGGTAAGAACAATGTTGGCTTTTTCCAGGTCCCCTTCAAAGTGCAGAGCTTCGTGGGAAGCCCTGAGTGGCTGCCTCTGATACCAGCTGGGAGGAGATGCTCATCCAGGTGCAACCCAAATCGAGATTGCCAACAGCAGTCACTACCTTGAGGGAGGGGTTGTCACTGATGAGTGGGGCTGATGTGTTGTAATTACGGGTAATAAAAAATAGATACCACATAAGAGAGAAGTACCAAGCAAGGAATTCCTACCTCCAGATAGAGTTTCTCACAGGTAATGGAAAGATGAAGAAAAATAATAAAAGAAAAAACCCTTACTTCTTCCAGGGAATTTGATCTACCCTTTGTCTATGGAGAATTTTTGTAAACTAACTGAGGAAATGCAGCTCATGACAGCCGCCCCAGAAAAATTAGAGTAACTCAGAAAACTTTCCTGTGACCCACGGGAACTTGGTGATACTGTAGGCGATCCATGACTGGATTTTTAAAAGCACTCATCCAGTATCCAGTCTGTGGCTTCTTGGACCATAAGAAGACTCCAACTCCCAATTCTTCAAGTTGAAGAAAGGCACCCAGCTCTGTAGGATTTCCCCCCTATAAACAAGAGGGGAATTTTAAAGAACGTGATGGGATTGAAGAGGAGGAAGGAAGTCATTGAGTGGCCTGATGACTTCCCAGTTGGGGCTGTCAGTCAAACCCCTGTGGTCATTCAGACATCCATTTAAACGCGTCCTGGGCTCCCAGACCCTACAGAGGGAACATAGCAGGGAAAAAGCGTGTGTGTGTGTGTGTGTGTGTGTGTGTGTGTGTGTGTGTGTGTGTGTGTGTGAGACTCCTTACCGACCAGTTCTATGTATCATTTCTCTTGCTTTCTCTGCCAGTAGTTAGGTAGTCCTGTGCTGCTGTGTGGGCCTGGGAGGAGATCGCGATCTGTCAGGGCTCCTTCTCCCTTCTAGAGGCCTCGGGGAAACTGAGTAAATCCACCCTTAGACCTGAACTTGGTGACATGACGCGGGGCGGCGCTAGCACCTAGTGTCAGCAACACATCGCTTAGGGATGCACAGTCACTCCACTGTCCCGCGGAAAAAGCACCCCGGGGCCGATTTCAGCAGCTTCCTGAAAATTCTATGAACCGGCCGCCCCTCGCCGGATGCCGGGCCTCCTGCACCAGCGGCCCCCACCTCCACTCGGAGGGGCCCGGCACAAGGTGAGGCGCCATCAAAAGGCGCACCAGGCCCAAGCGGTGACCGCAGGCGGGGACCGGGCCAGGCGTCGCAGGAAGGCGGCCAGGCCTTGGAAGTCGTCTCAAACACCGCCCGCTGCGGGCACCTCCCAGGCGGATCGGCTGCCTTGCCGGCCTCCAAACGCGCCGCGAGCCCTGGCGCCCTGTCTTTTCGTTTACACAAGATCCCGGGTGGGGCTGCAACCCCCAACCCGTTTTCAAAAGCCAGGCCTCCTCCAGACTGCAGCGTGGGTCGCAGGCTAAAGGTTCGCAGGTCAGAGAGGCGGAGTGAGCCCCTGGGATCCATGCTGTCTGACCCTTGGGGCCTGTTACAGTCAGAGCCACGTGCGGCGCAGGCGACAACACGGTTTATGCCCTTTCCAGAGTGCAGCCCGCCGCCGGAGCCCAGGGCCTTGCAACCTTGCCTGCGCTTGGGGTGCCTGAGAACCGTTCAGCTAATCGGGGCGAGCAGTAACCCAACATCTGACAGCGGTCCTACACGTCGAGCAACACAGAAACCGCGGGCTGTCAGAGTTTGCAAATGCCAGCATCACTTGTGGAGACACAGCAGACCTGGCAGAGGCAGGTGAGGAGGCGCAGAGGGCCGCCATGCAAACCCGCTCGAGCTGCTGGCCCGCTTTCAACGAAACGCACAGCTCAGGCCCAAGAAGGTTGGGGAGAGTTGGTGGCCGAGAGAGAACAAGAGTCACTGTCCAGCGCCGCACCCGGACCCGCAGAAGAGCGGACATGCCCATCTCTGAGCCTCACAGAGCGTCGCCGCCGATCAGGCGTTTGTATCATCAGCCAACAGCAGCACCGGAGTCAGTCCGGGAGATTTCTGCGGCCTTTATAAAGGGTAGGAAAAATAAAGATTAAGCAGACACAAGCTCTGATTTCGCATGGAGAATCCACTCCCCTTTCTTCTTTTTTTTTTGGGGGGGGGGGAGGTCACAAGGGCTTGCCCAGAACGAAGGTCTTCTGGTCCACTGACCTGGGAAATAGTCAGCGAGTACTTTCTTCCCGCTGGATCATCCGATTCACTTCGAAAGTCCCCAACCAAAGCCGAGAAAGCCCTCGGGACACCCATAGGGCTGCGTGTGAGTGCGGTGTGCCAGATGTCCATTGGTCAATGGGCGCCGGTCAGTGGTGGCCTTCGGGTGCTCCATTCTGCAAGTTTCCGGCCAATTTCCAGGCGCAAAGGCCTTAGACCATCCCTGTCCAAAAGTCTGGAGCAAAGAAATCCTGTCGGCGTGAGCTCATGGGGCGCACCCAAAACTGCCTTCCAGACAGTCCGAAGCTCCCAGGGAATTTTCCAGCGCAGCTGGGAATGCAAGGAGACATTTCAATGAATCGCAAATTCCCAAACGTTTACAAAAGTTTCCTCCATGCTGGCCATAAAGTACCCTGCCTGTGCTCGCCGAAACAAACTTTTAATGCAAGCATTTTTTTTTTTTTTGAGTGTACGACGGGGTGGAGGAAAACGCATGAGGCTGAAAGCTGAGGTCAAGTAGAGACCCAAGGCTTGGCACTAACAGGCCTCTCAAGCAGCTGCTCTATGTGCTGGGACTGAGGGCTGAGCTTGCCTGGCTTCTCTGAGGGTCACGCTGGTGTCTATCAAATCCCCACCCAGACAACCTCTGTTCTGTCTTGTAGCAAATCCTGTAAAGGAGGGGCCAGACAGGCGACTGAGTTCGAGGAGACCCTGGCTGAGATTCTAACCTTTTTAGGGCAGGCATCCTGCCGGGCCCCCAGCTGCGGAGATGTTCTCTGGCCCAGACCTGCTAGAACTGGTTTGTGAGGAAGATACGCACTGCGTAATGGGGTTACAGTTTTTTCTGTGCTTGCAAGGTAATGACATTTCATCGGGCACCCTGGATGGCAGGTCCCTCGTGGGTTCTGCTCTGCCTACTCCTGAGTACTGCCTGGAGGCTCCAGGCAGGGTTAGTGGTTGAGCTGTGAGATGGGGACCCCAAAGGAGGCAACGCGAGGAGGCCTAGAATGGTGGATCTCCAGAAGGACACAGAAAATCTGCCTACCGTGAGCCTTGGCTGGGCCCACTCCTGGGGGAAGTTCCATCAACTTAAAGCTTCAAAGGCCCCAGAGGGGGCAGGTTTGTGGTCAAGCCACGCCTGGAGTTGCAGAGAGCATCCTCCTTGGCAACACTGGTAGGCCAGCACCAGAAGGGCTCACTGAGGCCCCAGCTAACAATGGTGATACCGATACCCAAAGTCTTACACCAGGAAGCAACTGGTCCAGCACCCAGCCAGGGTGCTTCTTTCCCTCTCTGGCCTTCCTTTACCAAACAACAACAACAAAACAAACAAGCCCTGTGTTGGCCGTGACCAGAGCTGGGATCAGCTGAATCCTTTTAACTATGTGGCAGAGGGGAGACCCTTGGAAAAGGTAGGTCACCCTAAGCAGCAAGATATGCTCTGAGCCTCGCTGTAGTCTGGGTATTATATTTTCCAGGTCTCCCAGGATCCTTACAGCTCCCTCAGGGGCAAGCCCCATGCCATGGCGACACTAAGATCTGCCCCAACCCACAGAAGAAGACTACAAAGACGACATCTGGATTTCTGCAGGAAGCGTATTCTCCTAGTGCTGGCTTTAACACCTACTTAGGCAGTCCTGTGTCCTCGGTTCAAGGGGACAGGCCTCCGGAAAGTAAAGTCTCAGGGCATCTCTGAGCGCTCCAGTCCCCCACCAAAAGACGTTTGGCCTTCTAGAGCAGAGCTGGAGTTCAGGAAATCATGCTGGATCCTTAAACAAATGTGTACCTCCCCCACAAACCACGGGCAAAAAACTCAAATCAAAGCTGAGGGTCCAGACGCCCCCACTTTCGGGACCCGTCTCTCTGTCCTCTTAGAACGCCTACAGGGGTGGTCATCAAAATGAGGTCTAAAAGTTACTCTGAAAACAGACCTTGTCATCTGTGCTGCCTTGAGTTTTGAGACTTAGGAGCTTGCAGCCCAAACCCTGGGTGGGAAAAGGGGGAGGGGGGAACGGATATGCAAAGGACAAGTTGGGCAAGAAAATAAGCCCCGGGCTTTTTGAACCCTAGAAACTGCGGGGACACCCCCTCCCCCGTGCATAGCCCCTAGGACTCCCTTGTCCTTCTTGTGCTTTTTTTTTGCCAAGCAGCAGCACCACGTGTTTTCTTGAGGTGTTCTGACAAAGAATCAAAAGGCAGGGGGCACCTCCTACCCTCCTTCTCTAAGGCCCCTCATGCCGGAACTCTGCGCTGGATTCTCTGGCTGAAGCGTCCAGGAACCCTAGCCCAGAAGTGGAGAGGCTGGAAGTTGGTAGATCCTGCCTCCTCTCTCTCTCTCTCCTGCGCACTAGCCACCCGGGAAGCGCTACACTCATCCTACACCCGCTGCCCTGGGCTCCCCGAGGGCAGTCTGCGGGTCTCTGCGGCTCCTGGGTTTTGCGCCTTGGTCCCTTGCAAGAGTCAACTTCCGCAGAGGCCACGCAGGACTGCCGGGCGTTTCTCGGGCCCTGGGCCCCGTGGGGTTAAAGTCTGAGTCCCAGCCTGGCGAGGAGTGAAACGCGCCGAGTGGGGGCGGTACGGGCCGCGGGGCAGCCAGCCGGCTCGAAAGGAAGGAAAGGCGGGATCCTCCGGGAAGTTGATTCTCGGGCGTCCAGCTGCGGCCACTGCCAAATCTCTGACTTCTCTCCCCACCTCCTCCCCCTTTCCCTGAAGGACAGCTCGGGTCCCGGGTTTCTAGCATGGGGGTGGGGCGTTGTCAGCTGGAAAAGCCAAGTCTTCCAGAGGCCCCCCCCCTAAGAGAATCCAAACTCTCCATCCCACTGACCTCCTCCTGGGTTACAGTATCTCTGCCTGACAGCTGCGACCTTCCGAGCGAGCGACGCGGTGACCCAGCCGGGGCTGGAGCACCTGGCAAGGCCTGGGCAAGGCTGTTGCGTCGCCCTTAGTTTTGAAAAATAAATAAATAAATAAAGCGTCCCACACTTCTTCCCCTTGGAGGCTCCTTCTGTTCCCCCTCTTTCTCCTTCCTGCAAGGCACCCCCTCAAACGGTCCTCCGCTTTCCTTTCTATCCTCTCCCTTCCCGTCCCACCTCGGTCCTCCTCTTTTCTTCGGGGGGGGGGCCCACTCAGCCCCCCTCCTTCGGGGCCCTCCTCCTCCTCCTTTGCTCTTTGGGCGTCCGCCCCGTCAATCACCGCCGTCTCGGGCCCCAGCCCGGCCCCTCTCCGCCTCCCAGGCTCTGGGAGTGCCTGGGGCTCCTGTCTCGGCCGCCCTTCGCCATGTGCAGAGCCCGGACGATCTGTCAGCGGAGCCGGCCAGGGGGGAGCAGCCCCGGCCGCCGGGGCTCGGGTTACCGGTGACTGACAGCGTCTCCATGGCGAATAATTTGACTCGACTATTGTCTGGCGCGGGCAGGCCCCGGGTCAGATAACCCGACCAATCAGGGCGCGGGCCGCCGCGCCTCATGCCCGCTTAGAATAATATTATTAAAAAAGCTGCGAGCGAGCTAGACGGGAGGGAGAGCGAGCGAGGAGCGAGCGAACCAGCGGCGGGCGGGCGCAGAGCATGCGGAGCGGCGCCCCGGGCGGCCCCCGGGCTTGGGCGCGGGCGAGGCGCGCGGGTGGCGGGGGCGCGGAGCTGCGCGGGGCCGACGGCGGGAGCGAGGACGGACCGCAGTGACTCAGGAGCCGCCCGGGAGCCAAGCGCCTGGCCAGGGGGCCCCGCCCGCCTGTCGGCCGGGCCAGGCCGGCGGGGAGGCCGCCCATGCGGGGCCGCGAGGCTCGGTGAGGGCGCGCGCGGGCGGGCGGGCGCGCAGCCGGCACCATGTCCATGCTGCCCACCTTCGGCTTCACGCAGGAGCAAGTGGCGTGCGTGTGCGAGGTGCTGCAGCAGGGCGGCAACATCGAGCGGCTGGGTCGCTTCCTCTGGTCGCTGCCCGCCTGCGAGCACCTCCACAAGAATGAAAGCGTGCTCAAGGCCAAGGCCGTGGTGGCCTTCCACCGGGGCAACTTCCGCGAGCTCTACAAAATCCTGGAGAGCCACCAGTTCTCGCCGCACAACCACGCCAAGCTGCAGCAGCTGTGGCTCAAAGCGCACTACATCGAGGCGGAGAAACTGCGCGGCCGGCCCCTGGGCGCCGTGGGCAAGTACCGCGTGCGGCGCAAGTTCCCGCTGCCGCGCTCCATCTGGGACGGCGAGGAGACCAGCTACTGCTTCAAGGAGAAGAGCCGCAGCGTGCTGCGCGAGTGGTACGCGCACAACCCCTACCCGTCGCCGCGGGAGAAGCGCGAGCTGGCGGAGGCCACCGGCCTCACCACCACGCAGGTCAGCAACTGGTTCAAAAACCGGCGGCAGCGCGACCGGGCGGCCGAGGCTAAGGAAAGGTACGAGTAAGTAGAGCATCGGCGCCAAGTTCCCTGGTCCCGAGGGTCGGGGGATGATGTGCTGCTCCTGGAGGCGGTTAAACTGGCCCCGGGTCCATGCTACGCTCTGGGCTGCAGCCCAGCCTGGCTCAAAACAGCGCTTAGGTTTTGCTGGAGTCTGAGCGAGCGGCCAGGACTTTGTCTAAAGCGGGCAAAGTAGTGCGTAAGTTCTCAACTAATTCCCTAGTTGCTTGTGGACTAGATGGGGGGCGCGGGGGGGAAGAGTTGCAGAGAGGACAGGACTTTGGGCCTGGATCCCCCTGCAAGGTAGGGATAGGCTCAGGGCCTGCTCTTCCTCGGGGATCAGAGAAGTCACCTCCGAGTCAAAGTAAGTTTTTTTTTAGGGGGTCAGAGCTGGGGTTGGAGCCTCCCAAGTATTATCTGGGCAAGGCAATATCTGGGCAAGGATATTCCTTGTCTGGACGGAAGAGCCGAGGGCAAGGGAGTTGGGAATTATCCCGCGTGGAAAGGACAGAGAAATGAAGGGCCCCGGGGAGGAAGTGTCAGCTGTGGAAGAGAAGACAAGCACACACCTCTTTTCAGGCCTGCTGAATCCAGCAAGCCTTCCAGGACTTGTTAGACCCTTGGCCTTTCTCTCCTCGGGTCCTGCTCTCTTTGACGGGCAAGTCGGGTGTGTAAGGTAAACTGAGATCTGCGGAAGGGCTGGGAGTTGTATTTCCTCTCCTCTCGGAATGCCGAACTAACCTAAGCGCTGAGGCCCTGGTGTGACCGCCTGCAACCTGCTCCCGAACTTTAATCTCCACGAGCGAACTAGAGAGAAACGGGGTGTGGGAACAGAGTCTCTCCTTCGGGTAACGGCAAAACAAGACACCTGGGTTAGGTGGTGTGAGGTGTGTTCAACACGGAGTGTCAGTGATCCTAGTCCCAGGGAAGGGTGCTGAACAGTGTGAAAGATGAGCAGGCTGCAGACTGGATCTGAGTATTTGAAACCCTGAAGTTGGACTATCCGCGGTGATGAGGTCTCACTCGCACAACTAACTGCAAGCCCTGTGGATGCTCTCTCAAAGAGATCAGAAAGAACAGCTGTTAGGAATCCACACGGAGATTTTACCCAGGATTTCAAATACGCACATCCGGGCAGCGACTGTCCACAAAAGCAGGGCAGGAGGTGGGCTCTCGACGCTGGGTTCACTCTCAGGCTGGCACCGAGTACAGTGAGGGTTTCTGACCAGGCCCCAGGTGAGAAATGCAGATTTTGTCCCTGGGTCTCTGGTTATGACAGAAAGATCCAGGCCAGCGCTAACCACCCTGATCTTCCTTCTAGCTTCCGCCAGGGGTGGCTTCCCAGTCCCCTGGCTAAATATTTCAGGAGATGGCTAGGGAGGGAGAAAGCCTCCATTCTCTAAGCCTGATCCTTATGCCCAGTCAAATCGAGCTCACAGAGCCTGCTCAGTTTGGAATCAGGGAAGGAATTCTCAGGAGCCCAAGCCTATCTGCTATGGGAGTTTCCCTCGGGCAGAGAAAAGCAAAGGACAGGAGGCCTGTGCTTACCCAACTCCAAGTGGGCCCCTCAGCTGGGATCGCTGTACCTGGAGTTTCTGTCCCCACTGCTACCCAGCAAACCTAGTTTGTCCAGCCTAAGTGATTTGAAAATCCAGGCTCTACCTTCTCATCCCCCTCAACTCCAGGCACCCCGCTTTGGTGCCTCGGCTCCAGATGGGGAGAAATGGAGTGGGAGACTAGGACCACACATACAGAGAGACCGGGAAAGGTAGTCAGGAGATTAAGAATGTGGGCTGATCCCGGGAGAAGGACAAGAAAAAACCAGAAAGGTTGCGAACGCCGCAAAGAACCAAACGCAGGGTGTCAAAACTGGTAGAAACCGAAAACGCTCTTTAGCAACCCAACCGCAGAGGCACCGAGTCCTGAGACGGGCCTCAGGCGCTGGCGTCCTGAGGGGTGGCTCCGAGGGGCCTCGGTTTCCCACTGACCCCACTGCTTTACTCCTGCGCTTCCAGGGAGAACAGCGAGAACTCCAATTCCGGCAGCCACAACCCGCTGGCTTCCTCGCTCAACGGCAGCGGCAAGTCGGTGCTAGGCAGCTCCGAGGACGAGAAGACGCCGTCGGGCACGCCAGACCACTCGTCGTCCAGCCCTGCTCTGCTGCTCAGCCCGCCGCCGCCCCCTGGGCTGCCCTCCCTGCACAGCCTAGGCCACCCTCCCGGCCCGAGCGCAGTCCCCGTGCCAGTGCCGGGTGGAGGCGGCACGGACCCACTGCAGCACCATCACAGCCTGCAGGACTCTATGCTCAACCCCATGTCTGCCAACCTTGTGGACCTGGGCTCCTAGAACTCCGCTCCCGGCACTTGCTTTCCGAGCTCGGTGCGGGGACTTGAGAGACGGTGCCGGAGGGCGCTAGGTGCTGGAGTCGGTACCCGGTCCTAGAAGAGGGCCACACCACCCACGCAGGAGCAGCAGAACTGGCCGGCGGGACAAAGTGGAGTACTGTCTGCTCCGGGGCCCTTCGGGGGATTCCTTCTCAACAAGTTGCTTTTGAGATCCTTTGGAGGCCAGAGACTCGGGTCTTGAACCAGGCAAGGGAATAAATTATAAACCACCACCACCCCGATTTTTCTCATCTCTTATCCATTTTCGTTTCTTTCCTCTGCTTTCTTTTCAGTTTTTTAAATTTCTCCTCTTTCCATTTCTTCTCTCTTTCCCCTCTCGCTTTTTCTCTTTTCTCCTTTCCTTCTAAATTTCTAGAGCGATCTCTCTCTCTCTCTCTCTCTCTCTCTCTCTCTCTCTCTCTCTCTCCTGATCTTCACACATCATACCCTTAGTCTTCCGGTCATCTTTTTTGAGTCCTCTCCTTCTCGAACTTTCCGGGGAAGTCCATGTAAAGGAAGTTAGACATCCTGGGCCTTTGGTCCTCAAAGACCCGCCTCCTCGAAGTGTGAGCCTAAGGTGCCAGCTTTTTGATTAATAAGTGAACCAGAAAGGGCTGCACCCCGGAAGCCCCTGAACAGTCCCATATGATTCTCTCTCTCTCTCTCTCTCTCTCTCTCTCTCTCTCTCTCTCTCTCTCTCTCTCTCTCTCCCTCTCCCTCTCCCTCTCCCTCTCCCTCTCCCTCTCTCCCTCTTCTCTCTCCCTCTCTCTCTCTCCTTCCTTCCCTTCCTCTCCCTCTTTCCACCTCCCTCGCTCCCTCTTTCCCACCGCGCCGGTTCTCCTCTTCCTCCTGGGACTGTGGCCTCCTTGCTCCCAGCCCAGAGTGCCTCCCCAGCCGTAGACTTGCCTTCCCCCTTTTATGCCCTCATGTGAATGTTCGTCGGGAGATATTTCTGCTTTTATTTTATAATAAAATTAGAAATCATAAATATATGGATATATGCCCCCAAGGCCCGGTCGGCCTGGCGTGTAACAGCGTCTGATTTCCCTACAGAGACTGGGTTCCCCGGGGCGGGCAGTTCAGGGCAGTGATCCTCGGGCGGAGTCCCAGAAACTTGAACTGGCCTTCCCTCGCCGCCGTGTGTCTCTGGCAAGGTGAAGGGATGAGACTGAAAACTCGGAAGCCTCCTTCCGTTAAGACCTAAGTCCCTTTTCTCTGCAGAGCGCTCTGCAGAAACAAGGACCAGACTTCCGGCTTCCATCGCAGCCACCACAGCAGAACCCCTGCCTGACACCCCCCCAACCCCCCCCACACACAAACACACACCACCGCTGAGGATGCAGAGGGAGTTGAGAGCCTGCGTGCAGACCTAGTAAACGAGTTTGGAGTTGTGGGGTCCGGGAGGAAAATTGGACTGGGAGGTTTTGAGTCGGAGTTACTTCTCAGCATGGTCCAAGTCACTAGAACTGGAGACCACAGTCTGGGCAGATTCGCCCGACCAGGCTGAGACCTGTGTTTCCAGAGCACACCCTTGGCTCACCGGGGAGGAAACGTCTCTGAGTTCGGGCGACCTGCACTGGGTACTGTGAAGGAGAGTGGACCGCCAGCGGAGGGTCAGTGTCGTGGATGCTAGCAAGTGGGTGCAGGGGTTCCCAGGGGTTCCCAGGGGCAGGCCCCGGGGTTCCTGAGTGTGGCGCGGTGCGATCGCCGCTCTGGCTGTAAAGAAACCTACAGTATTATTTTCGGAGTTCTAGCCCCCTTTTATCCAACATGTCCGGGCTGGTCCAGACAGATCCGAATCAGGCAAGACTAAGGAGGAAGCTTTCTGTATTGGTTCGCAGCAGTAGTGACTACATGATGATGGAACAGGACTACAATGGTGGTGGTGGTGCCTGCCCTGGTCTGGAAGGGATGGAGGGGAAGAGGCATTTGCTGAGCCCTAGGACCGCTTGGGACTTCTCCTCGCTAATAAAACCAACACTTCCTGTTTCGACCATAAACTCATCAGAACTCTTCTCTCGAAATTTTTTTTATCAAGAGTTTCTTCACCCATGACTCCGGCAATTGAATGAACTAAGGGGCACCGGAGGTCACACTGTTACGCCGGCCTGGAGTTCAAGAGGAATGAATACACAAACCTGGAAGACTCGTGGAAGCTGGATCCCTCTACCTGGCGGGACACCCAGGGCCTCTGCACTTCTGCTTAGAAGAGAAAGCCCAGCCCCCGGAGCGTCCTTGGCCTCTTCGCCAGTCCCTGCTTTCAGGAAACGTCTCAAGTGCTTTCTGGAACTGGTTCGCTCTGGAACAGACTGAGCAGCCCAGCTTCCCCTGACTTGAGGCAAGCAGAGCTAGCAGCTGCTGCCCGAAGGTCTGACTGGAGAGTTCTTCCAAACGGAGCTGCCTCTGTCAGCCCACTTGGCCAGACTGCTTGGTGATGTCATAGCCCCACACTTCTGCACAATTACTTCGCTGGATAAGGAAAATCCAGTAGCCTCCGTGTTCCAAGTCATCCCTAGTCCCACGCTCACAGGAAAACAGACCTTTAATTATCAGATGGAAAAGAAGACACACATTTCACGTTCATGACACAATTATTTGGAACCTGCTGCATTCTGTTCATTTTGAATAGCACCAAAGCCTATTGTGATAGAGCCTTCCAGGGAAACAGAATGCAGCAGCATCCATGTTAATTCTTACACTCAAACACATGAGCAAGCACACAGACTCTCAACACACTGTCACACAAGCACTCTCCCTTAATGATATATGTGTAAGGTAGTATACAAGTGAACCTGTCCAGTGTGTGTGAACTCAAACATGCAGTCCACGTATCCATCAGGCTCTCTCCACATCAGGCTTCTCTCCAAGAAACAGTCAAGTCCACAACTGTCCTCTGCTGCCCCAGCCCACTACCAGTCCCGGCAGGATGCCCTGATGACGTCAGAGCAAAGCCTTGCAGAGGGCCTTTAGAGACAGAAAGGATCCCAGCCTAGAGGGGGGTAGCTGATCAGGGCGGGATCCCTGCTCTAAGCTCAGGAGCGCCAGTAGGGGGCAGGGGGTCAGTTCCAAGGCTGTTTTTCCTTAAAGTGATTTCAGAGCCGTTCAACTTGCTGGGGCTTCTGCCTTTCACTCTTCCCCCAGCGGCGACGGATGTATTTAAACACTGGGAGGGAAGGGGGTGCAGAAGTCCACTGCATCTATCAGTATAAGCTACTCGCAGCTGTGGTTCCCATTAGACCATGAGAACTGGACATACTATACAGATGTTGACTGGTTAAAAACAAACAAACAAACAAACACCAGTGTTGCCAGACTCTGGAACAAGACTCTTAGGGACCTTCGTCCATCCACCTCTTAGAGTCCCCACCCCACCCCCAGGTCCCCAGCCCCCCACCCTCACCCCACCAGCAGCCAAAGAGTTTTGCCCTGCATCATGGGACTATCCAGTCTTCATTGCTGCTCTCTTGAGAGTGTGTCAAGGATGTCCTTCAATTTGTTCCTAAGCAGGTACCCACATAGCCACACAGGCCTGTAGTGAGAACAGAAATGGAGACAGCAGGATCCAGTCATAAGGGAGAGCTGACGAGACCTGAAAAGAAACTCTGTTTTTGGGGTTTAAAAACTGTGAACCACGGGGCGGGAGGGGGTTCAGAGGGGCAAACCCTCTCTGCCTGCGCTGGTGGTCTTCTGGGGTACTTGGGTCAGAATCTTTAAGGGAGCGGCATCTGTCCCTGTCTGTGAAGCAGTTGGTGATTCTGGCATCTACAGCCAGGAAAGAGTAACCAGAGCCAGGAAGACGTGGGAAGAAAACACTGGGCTTCTAGAAGGACAGCAGAGCCTGGGTGCCTATGGCAGAGCAAAGAATCGGGAATCAATCGCCTCCACAGCTCTTTGGCTCTCAGAATGTGCAGAAACTCTGGAAGAAAGACGAAGACTTTTGTGTTGAGGGACCCGTCAGGAAGAACCAAACTGGAGTTGTCCCCATTCTATCCCTGGGACTTCAGCCGTCTGAGCTGGGGTGACTGAGACCTCAAGAGTGTCCAGAAAGAAGGGTAACTGTGTGCAAGAGGATGGTGAGGCTAGACATGCCTGCTGTAAGTTGAGAGAGTGACTGAATACAGAGGTGTGCCAGTCGGAGAGATGGTAAGTGCCCAGAGCTCTTAGGGGTACAGAGGTTAGTCTGAAATGGGCGAACCTCCACCAAAGAGCAATGTGCCTGGTCTGGCCCAGGCTAACCTCTTCTTTTCTCACTGCTTGATCCCAACCTGTTGCAACTTAGCCCTCACTGCGAGACCTGCACCTCCTGGCCACCTCCGGATGATGCAGAAGGAAGGAAGAATTCCTGTCCCCGAGTTTAGGGGTGGGAGTTGTGAGCCAAGCAGTGGCCCCAGCCTAGAGCATCCTGGCAAAGGCTAAGGCCGCCATATGTTGCTCCAGTGGAGTCTCTTGTGGAAAGTCTGCTGGTGTCTGTGAGATTGAGGTTGGGAAATAATTTCTCCAGGGTGGAGGGTGAAATCCCAGTGTAAAAGAGCAGACTGGGGCCCCTCCAATGGAGTCACAGCAAGACCGCGTCCCTGCCTGCTTAGATGGCTGGTTGATGAGCAAAGGCCACCCGACACAAGGAAGGACATTTAGGCAGACCTTCTCTAGATACTCCCAACCCTCGACCCCGGTCAGGGATAAGATAAAATCTAGCACAGGCCGGCACCTGAATTCTGAAGACTGCCTCTCAGGCAGAGACACTCTGACAAGTGGCCCAAGCCGGGTCTCGGTCCACTTTGTTCCCGAATCAGCTTCCTAAGGACCACCTGCCTGTACCAAATAAAGCGAATCATTAGGGCCAGGGCAGTCGGGTACCACCGATAGCGATGAAGCTCCAGGCACTCCACTGTCTGAGCCCCTCGGTGTGGCCTCGGGGGAGGACAGAGGCCTTGAGGTTTTGGACCCGCTACAAGCTGGCCATCCAGGAAGCCCGCTGAGCTGGGAAGGCTTTGCCTCCGCTTTCCCAAGGTACTAGGTTCCGTCCGACAGGTCAGTACCTAGGATTCGGATGCTTTCTCCGGGATCGGGATCTTCCCCTCCTGCCCCTGCAAGCAGTGGGGCTTGACCGCCTAAGGGCTTGTCAGACGAGAGCGGTCGTTCGTTCTGCGGGACAGTGAGCAGCAGCGCGCAGGTCTTTGCGGTACCAAGACCCTTGATTCCGTTTCCCCCGGGCTTTAAGCCGGGGCTGATGAAACTATCCAGGCAGGGGCTCGCTCGCCCAGAAGTTCGTTGTTGGCAGAATTAGCGCGTAACTTGCGGAGCTGTTGATCCATGTTGACTTATAATATCCGCTTTTTTCTCGCTGCAGCGGTTCAAACACGCTGTCACTGTGAGTAAGGGAAACTGAAGGCCCAGGTTAGAGAATTTGCCTGAGCGGGACAGGTTCCCGGGGCCGATAGGACATTTGAAATAGACCTTTGAGACTGTAGCTCACGGTCTTCTCGAGTTAGGAGCCGCCTCCGGAGCGCGGTGCTCAGAATGAGAGCAGGGGTTCCTGGTCCTGCAGCTCTGAGTGGCAGGGATGGCGCTGGTTCTGTCGCTGGAGGACTTGAGGCCAGCTGCAGGTGAAGAGCAATAGCGGGGTTTGCAGGTTACATTTTAGGAAAAAAAACTTAGCTCTGCGACAGTTTGGTGATTGCCAGTTTCTCCCGGAACCCTCTAGCAGGCTAAGCTGCACCGGATATTCATCCACTGCTGGTTACACGGAGTAAAAATAAAAATCCAGGTGAGCCTGTCGGTCTCTCTGCCCACCCGCTGTGTCTCCCACCTCACCCGGGGTCATTATGCTGGGAAGGGAAGGGTGAGGCTAACCGGGCACCAAGGACCGCAATTTGAGTTGTTTGTAGATTCTCCTCCGTGCTACTCTGGCCCTGGTCAGAGATGTGGCTCTCTTCCAGCACGCGGTACATTAGAACTGTCATTCCATCCCCACTGTTTTCCACTGGGATGTGAGGAAGGCCAGGAGACAGCTGGCGAATCCCTCTGAATTCCTTCTCACTGGGCCTCTCTGAGAGCAGTCACCCATCCCCTTCGTAGCCAGCAGGAGTTTTAGTGGTTCACGCTCTGCTCTCTCGGAAGTGATTCTGTCAGTTTTAAAACAGGGTGTGTAGGATCTTATTTTTCTGTAGAACACCCATCAGAGTCTCCAGAAAGCCATCAGGGGCCACTTGAACGGATGAAGGGGGTCAGTAGTCCACAAGGAAAAGAGTAAACGTGAAGAAGGTGAGACGGTTGAGGAATGGAGCCAGGGTGTATGAGTGATTCCTTCCTTGTCCTACACAGGTGTCTCCCTAGGAGAGGGAGGCAGGAGAGCTCTCTACAGCTGGGGGACTTTAATGGGGTAGAGGGGGTGGACAGAGGACTTAGAAATACAAAAGATGCTGAGCAGTTTCTAAAAGCAACACAGTATACCCAGCTTCCAGAATTTCTATGGAGACTTATAGTCTGTCAGTCACCTCCCGAGCATCCTATTGTTTGACATTTTAAATATATTGGTGTCTTAGTTAGGGTTATGATTGCTGTGATGAAACACTAAGGGCCAAAGAAACTTGGGGAGGAAAGCGTCCACATTGCTGTTCATCACTGAAGGAAGTCAGGACAGGAACTCAAACAGAGCAGGAGCCTGGAAGCAGGAGCTGATGCAGAAGCCATAGAGACATACTGCTTACTGGCTAGCTTCCCCTGGCTTGTTCAGTCTGCTTTCTTATAGAACCCAGGACCACTAGTCCAGGGATGGTCCCACCCACCATGGGCTGGGCCCTCCCCCATGAATCACTGATTAAGAAAATGCCTCATAGCTGGATCTTATGGAGGCATCTTCTCAACTGAGGTCCCCTGCCCTCCTATGACTCTAGCTTGCATCAAGTTGACATACAACTAGCCTGGACAAATGGATAGGTAGGTGATTCCAACCTTTATTTGACGAAGGCTCAGGGAATTAATGGTGTGTGATTCTCCTGAGGCAACAAGGGCTAATGAAGGGTCTTTGTATTCTATTTTTGAGGTGAGTTTTGAGGAACTACCAGATCCCAAAACAGCCCAAAGGATAAAGTTTGTCCCCTTTGGGGTTAGGGTTCAGAGAGAGGGCGCCATCTTGGAAGTCTGTCTAGATGATGCTATAAAGACAGTACATTAATGCCCCCCCCAAATCAGAACAATGGACCCATAAGACAACTAAAAGGGACACCAAAGGGAAGCTTGGGAAAGGGGCTGGGACTGAGAACATGAGCCTTGCTTGAAGGTCTGTCATTTAAGGTTCTCAGCAAAGAGCTGGGAACCAAGGATTTGCTTAGACAGAGAATTTCAAAACAAAGCAAAACAAAAGCCCTGTGAGTGATGTCCAAAGGGCTATGGTTTTGTTGTAATTGTTTTTTAATAGTTGTGTGTGTGTGTGTGTGTGTGTGTGTGTGTGTGCCATAACACTTATGTAGAGAGAGATCAGAGAGAGCTTGCAGGAGTTGGTTCTCTCCTACTATGTGGGTTCCAGGGATTGAACTCAGGTTGTGAGGCTTGGAGGCGGGAACCTTTGTTCCCTGAGACATCCTGCCAGCTTTGTTTTGTTGTGTCTTTTTCAGCTAGAGACAATGTGCAGAGAGGTAAGACTTCTGTTTACACTAACTTGACCCTAATGTCATTATGGAGGCTTAGGTGTAGAAATCAAGCCCCACTTTATCATTAATCCATCGGTCTTTACAAAAGCAGTTCTCAACCTATAGGTTGTGACCTCTTTGGGGTCAAACGACCCTTTCACAAGGGTCACCTAAGACCATCAGAAAACACTGATATTTACATTACAGTTCTTAACAGTAGCAGAATTACAGTTCTGAAGTAGCAATGGAAATAATTGTATGGTTGGGAGGGTCACCACATCATGAGGAACCGTATTAAAGGGTCGCAGCATCAGGAAGGTTGAGAACCACTGCTTTAAAGGAATAGACAAAGTGGTCACCCTGAAGGCAATACTAAATAATAGGAAGAGATCTGGAGGAGGGTCAAGGACTAAGTGGAAACGAGGCTCCAGGGAAAGGAAGTGATGACACCTCTGATAGATGGAGCCAAGACATATCTACAGAGTGAGGCAAGGCTCAGTGAGGCAGCTGCTGCCCCCCTACCCCAAGGAACCAGGAGTTGGGGCCACAAATAGTGCCACACTGCTAATGGGCAATTGTGATGTTCTAGGCACCAAATCAGACACCAAGAGACTGAAAATCTGCCGAATCCGTTAGCAGCGTCCTCCAGAACCTGCCCTGAGTCTAGTGTGCTCAACACAGGCTGGCTTCCAGGGCTGAGGCCAAGAGCAGGAAAAGACACCGTGAGCATGGTGGCTGGTCTGAGGTGGTGCCAAGACAATCTGTGCTCGGCAGACCTTGGGTGTTGGATTTTGATCTTTGCCAAGGCTAGCTATGTGCAGTATGGTTCTCTTTTGTATGGATGATGCTCTCGCCTAGCCCCAGGGAGACTCAACACTCTGCAGTATGCTGTGTTGTTAATCCAGGGTAACTGGTGGGTTGCCTGTAGTGGAAACCTCCACCTTGTGATATGGTCGTGTTGCAATGGGGCTCACTGGGATGTGAGGCCCCTGTAAACCCAGTGACATCTGTGCTGCTTCTACCTACCGTGGCTTGAACGGCAATGGCCAGAGCCATTCACTGGAGATGGAAATGCACTAGCCTGGGTTCCTACATGACTGCATGGACTAGAGCAACCCCCCCCCCCCAAAAGAACACCCTGGAATAGCTGCTCCAGATTTGAGCTGCTGAGCCTTTAAAATGTGTTTGGAAGACAAAACAAAACAAACAAACAAATAACAACACCCCCCTTGCCAATTAGACAGCTTAGTGGGTAATGGGTTCGCTGTGCAACCTGACAACCCGCGTTCAATCCTTGCAACCTCATAAAGGTGGAAGGAGAGAACAGCCCCTCCAAACTGACCTCTGACCTCCACACATGCGCCATGGGTTGTGCAAGCCCCACAGACATCATACATACATACAATAACACCAATTAATAGATAATTTGTCAAAACTCTGGTGAAAAGGGCATAATTGATAACTCCAAAAACCCAGTCTCTGGAAACAGTGAAAAATTAGAGAAAATTATCATAACCAATTTTTTTTCGAAACTTTTTTAATGCTAAAAGCACACAGCAACTGCAGGAACAGGTATTCTTAGTAACAACTTACTCTAGTTACATCTCCCACTTACCCAGTGAGCAGTAGTCCTGAAAAGAAACAACCGACCTTTGAAGTCACAGTGCAGGAGGGAGCAGAATGCACCTCCATTGCAAAGCATCTTTAGTTTGATCTGTCAGCCTCTTCCTGGCAACTCTGCTCTGAAGACTTGTCTTTTGGGTGTCCGCTTGACTGGAACTTGTGTGTGTCAAAGCCACTGTCAAGGAGCGTTTATCAAAAACTTCCACAGGCATATTGTTTTGGTTTCTGCTGCCTGAGGCCCTTGGATAACAATTTGGCAAACAACAGAAGAATCAAAAAACGTGGGAAGAAAGGCTGGAGTGCTATGCTGTGGGGAATAAGGGTTTGTAAAGTTGCAACATGTTCTTAGTAGCCTAGAAGACCATGTATATGTCTAAGGCTCTATATACACCCAGAAAGCACCAGGAGGCTTTGGACTCTCAGCTTTGGTTGACTTAAGGTTCTGCAAAAGAACAATTTGAAGCCTGAAGCAGAGTTATCAGATTTCTAGCTGAGTGTGGGAGAGACACCTCACAGGCACCCAGAATTCCTCTTCAAAGACACAACTTCCCAGTTCCAAGTGTTTAAGGAAATACCTGTCTCATCATTAGCTGACTTGTAAACTTAGTTGATCAGATTTCAATGGCAAGAATATAGACTTTACTCAATTAGTTTTAGCTCAGAAATCTCACAAACCAAACAAACTGCAATTGTAACAGACAGAAAAGCCAGGGGACAATATCTGATGTATGGGTTTGCTGCCATGTAATACTGCTCCATTTTCAACAACAACAAAATGTGAGGCATACAGAGAAACAATGTGTGTTCCTGTTCTGGCTAGTTTTATGTCAACTTGATACAAGCTAGTGTCATCTGAGAGGAGGGAGCCCCAGTTGAGAAAACTGAGCTGTAGGCAAGCCTGTAGGCCATTTTCTTAACTAGTGATTGACTGTGGGTGGTGCCACCCCTGGGCTGATGGTGCTGGATTCTATAAGAAAGTAGGCTGAGCAAGTCATGGGGAGCAAGCCAGTAAATAGTACCCTTCCACGGCCTCTGCATCAACTCCTGCCTCCAGGAACCTGCTCTGTTTGAGTTCTAGTCCTGACTTCCTTCGGTGATGAACAGCAATATGGAAGTGTAAGCCAAATAAACCCTTTCCTCCCCAACTTGCTTTTTGGTCATGGTGTTTTGCTGTGGAACAATCCTTTCCTACACTATGAATATGGATTACTCTTTGTTTGCTAATAAAAAGCTAATTTGCCAATAGCTGGGCAGAAATAGATTGAGTGCAAGAGCCAGACAAGGACAATTCTGGGAAGAGGAAGGGCAGAATCAGAGTCATTGGCAAATGCAGAGAAACAAGATGAGAATGGTGTACTGAGAAAAAGTACCAAGCCACATGGCTAAACATAAATAAGAATTATGGGTTAATTTAAGTGTAATAGCTGGTTAGTAACAAGCCTGAGCTATCAGCCAAGCATTTATAAGTAATATTAAGCCTCCAAGTCAGTTATTTGGGAAGCAGCTGCCATGTATTTGGGAACAGACAGGCAAGAGAAAAACATCCAATTATAGTGTTTCACCATAGCAATAGAAACCCTAAGACAGTTCCATAAACAAGAAAATAGGGTCCACGGAAACTGTCCCTGAAGAGAGCCAGACACTGAACCTAGTTGATAAGGACTTTGATATCAGCTCAAATAACTAAATAAAATGATGAAAAGCATTACAATGATGTATCACTGAACAGAAACCATCAGGAAAGAAACAGAAACTCTGAAAAGGACCTAGGCAGAAACTCTAAAGTTAAAAAGTACAGTGACTGGAATGCAAAATTCCCTGGAGGGGTGCTATAGAAGATCTGAGCTGGCATTTTAAAAAATCAACAAGTTTGAAGATCAAGGCAATTGCTCATATCCAAGCTGAAAATCAAAACAAAACAAAAAAGAGGGGACTGAGCAGAACTTAGGAAAGCTGTTGGAAACCCTCAAGCACCCAATCAAGACCCTGGTAAATCTGTATGTCCTGAGGCTCTATGAGGCATTCCACATAGAAAAAAATGGAGAGATGTGTGCTAAGATACATCATAACCAAAGGCACAAGAGACAGAGAGAGACATCAAGAGAGGAGGAGCATGGCATGTCTAGACCAAAGGACCACAAGAAGGATTAGTAAGTAGGAAGGTGGCCCTTGAGCTGAAGGAAAGGGATGCATGTAACCCCCCTGAGATTCTGTATCGGACAACATTATCCTTCAAGAATGCAGAGGAAACCGAGATGTTCCCAGATGCAGTGAATTACAATAGCAAAGAAGAGCTTCTGTTTTAAAGTGAAGTGTTTTCAAAGCCATGACTCTCTTCTCAATACTTGTCGAGGGTCAATGGTACTATCTGTAACAACCAGTTAGCACTTACTCCTCTTTTCTAAACAATTCATTTCTAAACAAAATAAAAACAAAAAAGAGGCCAAAATTGAGAGACACTGACTTCCAGGCTCTTTCCCAGAGTCTTGAAGGGCCCTGCAAGAACTCTGAAAAAAAATCTGTATTATTCATCTCTTTATTTTCCAGTTGAGAATGCTGTTTCAGATAAGTGAGGTATCTTCTGAGCTCACTTTGGGGTATAATTGTCCTGGACAACCTGTATTTGTGGACACTTTTTTTTTTGTTCACACTTGATAATCATTAATTTTGTCAAGATCAAATTTGTAGGGAAAGGAAAGTCCAAAGTCCAAATAATTTTTATTTAGTAATTAAATAATCTCAGTCAGTTTTCAATTTTGTTCATAAAAACATACATCAAATACCAGAAGGAAAAAAATGATAAAGAAAAAAAAGAATATGGAAACAGATTTTGGGGGGGGGGGAGAGAATATAAGGCCTTGAAGGGACTAGAACAAAAGATAAAAGGAAATTGAGAGCCAATGGGAAGAGGAAACTAGGAGACCAGCCAATGGAATCAGCCAGTGGAATCAGCCAATGGAACAAGTCAATGGAATCAGCCAATGGAAACAGACAATGGAAATAGACAATGGAAACAGACGATGGAAACAGACAATGGAGTGAAAGAAAAGAAAGACTGTGAGGAAAGAGGATTCGTTAGAGGTTTGGAAGCCCAGGAAAGCCTGCACACATCTCCAAGCAACTCTGTTTCCCCAAATTGAGAGGTGCCATATTGCCCACACCTTGGAGAAGTTGTGAGGAAATGGTATTTTCTTTTTAAAGATTCATTTATTTATTTTCTATACAGCATGTATGACTACAAGTCAGAAGAGGGCACCAGATCTCATTACAGATGGTTGCGAGCCACCATGTGGTTACTGGGAATTGAACTCAGGACCTCTGGAAGAGCAGTCAGTGCTCTTAACCTCTGAGCCATCTCTCCAGCCCGGTATTTTCTTTTGCACTGTCAAGTGTGGAGTTTGACACTTGACATCTACTCTCATAGTGGGGTGAGGTCCTGGCCCTCAGAACCCCAACTTTACTCCTCTGTACTCTTCATTGCTGATAACACTACCCTGAGAGCTTTAGAGACAAACTCATTGGCCCCATAACAAATGCTACCCTTGTTCTCATAACATAGCTAAACCTTCACTAGAACTTCTAAAAGGTTTTTGCTCAGATTTGTTCCTTCTAATAGTCTCTGCTCAGTCTCTGGTTCTGAGCCCATCTGGTTCCATCACTTAATCTGGATCCCTGCAACTGACCAGGCCGATGTCTTGGTTTAATTTGTCCCTCTTGGCTTCTACTCGTCCCTATTGAAGTCCCCTGATTTGGGAAGAAGCCAGGTCCATATCCTGCCAGGAGCGTTTACAGCAAACACTGTCTTTGTCCCCATCTCTTCTTAAGAGAGCCTAGAGTTTCCTTTGAGAGCAGTGATGTTACCAGCTTCACAGACAGCCCCGATTTTATGGCTGCCATCAATGCAGTCACACCTCCTTTGTTATAGTTATGGTTAAAATGATGGTTGTGTAACACCCACTTTACATCTATAGGGTTTATAGGGTTGTGGTTTAGGATCCTTGACTCATAGAGAAAGTGTGGGACTAATATACCTAAGTCCAGTAACGGAAGACAAGATGGGTGTCTCCCTCTGCTTTGACTGAGCAGTGAGGCTATGATCTGGAAGTGCTATGGCCACTGGCCACTTTGCCACCATGTAGGAGAATGTCCCAGGGGGCAGGGACAGTACTCAGGGAGAAAGACACTGGGGAATCCCACAGAAACTGAGCTAAAGCTTTGATCAGCTGTTCTCAAAAGTCACCCTACTTCTGGACATATTTATTTCTGTGACAAAGAATTTCTTCATTGTTGCAAATTGTGTTGCTTGGCACCAAAAGCATCCTATGAACACTTGGTTCCACAGGCTTTCAGTCTGGTGAGATTCTGTCGAGGTTTGAACCTGATCCTTAACTGTTGTCACTGTTTGGGAAGGTCGTGAACCTTTATCTATCACACCCCACTTAGCAGGGATGAGTTGTTGTGGGAGGGCTTCTGAAGGATTTAGCTGTTTCTGGTTTGTCTGGGGCCCTCTGCTTCCTGGCCATGTGAAGTACCATGTAAAGTCATTGGACAAGCTAAAGCCACCTCTTAACACAACACCAACATCACCAGGTCTCCTGGCCTGCGCTGAAACTGTGAACCAAAATCAAACGTCCCTTCCTAAAGTTATCACTGTCAGTGTTATGGTACAGCAATGAGAAAGTCACTACTACAGACCCTACAGGCTTTTAACGCACGCCCCCTTCCGTTAAAAGGACGAGCTCATCAGACCCAGGCTGCCCATCTGCAGAGCTCCAGGCGTGATGCTCCATACAAATCCCAGTGGCAAGCAGTGGATATTGTCCTAGAATAAATGCATTTCCAGCTCTGATCCCTGTCGGTTTCCCAAGACTGAAATTTTCCTACTGAGTGTTCCTGCAGCCACAGCCACTATTTATAAAAACGCCTCTCACTTCTGGAGTGTGCTGACATCAGACACCGTGTGACAAGCAATCCTACCAGGGGGAGGTGGGGCCAGTGCTTCTCAGGGAAGATTTTTGACAGCCTAAACACGTATGTGTTTTGTGTCTAAAGTAGAAAGGGCAGTTTTCTGAATTAGGAACGTGTGACTAGGCGTTTGGTGAGATAGATGTGATAAGGGCAGGAAGTGCTCCACAATGCAATGGGAATGAGCAGCAGTCAGACGTATGCCCTTCAAGGCTAAACTGGGAGAGATGGCCTTCGGTCCTCAGTACAGGATGATAACTGACAGCTGAGGTCAAAGGCCAAGGGGAAGAAGAACTGATGCTTAGAAAGTAAGAAGATGAAGAGGTCCACAGTAACCGGGAAGGAAGAGAATAAAAGAAACAAACCCACTGGGCATGGTGGCACACTTCTTTAATCCCAGCATTGGAGGCAGAGTTCAAGGCTAGCCTGGTCTACAGAGTGAGTTCCAGGACAGTCAGGGCTGTTACACAGAGAGACCCTGTCCCAAAAACAAAACGAAACAACCACGTATCCACATGCAGAGAGCATAGTCTTTCCTCCTGGGCCCCTGCAGCCCTCTCACATGTGTGATTGGCACTGCTTTTCTCAACGTTTACCTGGCCTGCACCATTGAGTCTGAGTACTCCCATGTCACGGAAGTACTAAAACATTAGATTTCGGGGTTCAAAGTGCTTCTGAAGGCAATGGAGTCACTTAGCTGAAAAGTGGTGTCTCTCCTAGCTCTCTGTCCTGGCTGGTTTTGGGTCAACTTGACACAAGCTAGAGTCATCAGAGAGGAAGGAGCCTCACTCTGCTGAGGAAATGCCTCCTTGAGATCCAAATGTAAGGCATTTTCTCAATTAGTGATCAATAGGGAGGGCCCAACCCATGGTGGGTGGTGCTATCCCTAGGCTGCTAGTTCTGGGTTCTATAACCAAGCAGGTTGAGCCAGCCAGGGGAAGCAAACCAGTAAGCAGCACCCCTCCACGGTCTCTGCATCAGCTCCTGCCTCCAGATTCCTGCCCTGTTTGAGTTCCTGTCCTGACTTCCTTCAGTGATGAACAGCAATGTGGAAGTGTAAGCCAAATAAACCCTTTCCTTCCCAACTTGGTCGTGGTGTTTTGTCGCAGCACTAGCAACCCTAACTAAGTCACTCCCCAAGAGACTTTATCAGGAAAAAGGAAATCACAGCATAAGTAGTCTGTGCATCGGAAAGAGGACCGCTTCCAACCACATAAACACCTAGATGGATTTGTTTGGATGCAGGCTTCCAGATCTGTTCCCAGTTTTAGCTCAGGCTTTTCTGTGGCTGAACTACCAGGAGCACCCCCTTTCCAGCTGGCAGACGCTGTCCAGAACTATTGTGTCTAATTTTCATAAGTGACCTGGAAGGCGGTGCTCAGATCACTAGCTTTGGGAATGACATTATGTTCTGGGGGTATCAAGAGAATGACACAAGCCAGGCATGGTAACACATGACAGAAATTCTAGCACCCAGGAGGCTGAGGCTGAAGGATTGAGAGTTCAAGACCAGTCTGGTCTGCACTGCAAGTACCAGGTTAACCTGGGCTACATGTCAAGACTCCCTCCATTACTCCATAGAAAAAGATGGGGACAAGTTCAAGAAGTTCTTCCCACATCCCGTCACCACAAATTCAGACAAATGACTAGCTGCCTAAGGGTGGATGGTAACCTAGGTTACTGGGCGAGGAGTGAATTGTGAAGGCTTATGCCAGCTGTTTTTTTAAGACACTGACTAGTCAAGACACTCAGTTATCAAGACACTCAGTCTGATTCGACTGCACAAAATTAATAGAGTCTATATAATGGATGCACCAGGTATCAAGCCCAATGCCACTTTGCAAGTATGTGTGTGTGTGTGTGTGTGTGTGTGTGTGTGTGTGTGTGTGTGATGTGGATCTGGCCTGAGTAACAGGAAGGGCTTTGGAAAGAGTCTCCTTCCCTGCTCTGTGGGACACTGTAGGCAAAAGGGAGCACTGTGCTTGGAGAGCAGGCCATCATAGGACCAGAGAAAGTCCAAGCAACAGGGAACGAGAGGGAAAGTACCTCCTGCCTCTGTGCACAGGTTTCATGCTGGCACTGGTTCAAATATCAGGATGAAGCCTTGATTGACTCCAGGGAAAACTGAACATTCTCCCTTGAGCATTCCATGGTACTTGATAAACAATTCTACATTTTTTTTCATTATATAGCTCAGGCTGTTCTAGAACTCACTATGTAGACCAGGCTGGCCTCAAACTTACCTGCCTCTGCCTTCCAAGTGCTAGGATTAAAGTCATGTACCACTATGTCCTGCTCAATTCTACTTTTTAAATGTGTCTATCTTTCCTATAACACATGAAGTTAAAAAACCTTATTTACTGTTTATATCTTTCATGTTAAGCATAACATGTACATATAAATAACACCTGCTCAATAAATATTAGAAAGATGGACATAGATGTCATTGGTCTCCAAAGGTTTTTGTTCATATGCTGCATTAAGGGAAATTTTTTACTATGTTCCATATGCCTGTTGGTGTTGTAAAAATCTGTGTGTGTGAGCACTCAGGCAAATTTGCATGCTTGTGTGCAGACATGCACATGCCATGGTGCCCTAGTGGAGGTCAGAGGACAACCTCTAGGGTCGGTCCCCAACTTCTACTTTATTTGCAATAACATCTTTGCAGCTAATGCATGTGTGTACAGCATGCTAGCTGGCCCACAAGCTTCTGGAGACCCTCATGTCTCTGCCTCCCACCCAACCACAGGGCTGCTCGGGTTACAGGTGAGCACCACTATGGAAGGATTTATGTGGGTTCCCACCATGGGTTCTGGGCTCCAAATCCGTGTTCTCGAACCTTACTCTCTGAGCCATCTCAGCCCTGTATTTTTTTTTTCTATCGAGATAAGATTTCACCATGTAGCTTGGGCAGTAGTGGAGCAAGCCTTTTATCCCAGCACTTGGGAGGCAGAGGCAGGAGGATCTTCTGAGTTCAAGGCCAGCTTGATCTACAGAGCTAGTTCCAGGACAGCCAGGGCTACACAAAGACACCCTGTCTTGGAAAAACAAACAAACAAAAAAAGATTTATCAGAGCTGGAGCGATGGCCTAGTGGTTAAGAGCATGTGCTGATTTCCTAAAGCACCCACATCATGTGGCTCTCACCAGCTCCAGGAGATCTGACACCCTCTGGCCTCTGAGAGCACCTGCATATAAACTCACCCAGGCATACACACATGCATCAATAAAAATAAATAATAGACTTTTTTTAATGTTTAAAGGAGAATGTAAACATTCGTGGACGATGTTTTATTTTTGTTGTTGCTGTTGTGGTTTGATGAAGCTCGCTCTGTCGCCCAGGCTGCAGCTTGGCTATGTCTCTCATTCCCCCACCGTTTGTTTGTAGCTTGGGTCTTGGCTCTTGGGTAATGAGCGAGGCTGCCAATGAGCTTGACAAAGAGTGTAGTTTCATTTTGTCTTGTGGCCACACTGGTGATGGAGCCCCGGGCCTCACGCGACCTCTCCATCCAGACTAACAAAGAGAGTTGAACAGATAAGAGACACTGGAGTTAGTAAATGTACAGCTTCAAGCAGATATGGAAAATATAATTTCAATTAAATGGCATGGCTTCAAAACACAGCCGCGGTTGTCCCCTTATCCCATCAGGAGATGGAATTTATCTTCCTGTCCTTCCAGTCTGGGCAGGGCTTTGAGTATCTGGACCAATACATTCCAGTGATAACGGTGCTACAAAACTTCTAAGCGCAGATCATGAAGGGCCATGGGACTTTCACGTATTTGCTGGTGTGCTCACTGAAGGAGCTGAGTCATCCCACAAGCCTCCAGGCTACCTTGAAGTCTCAATGCTGGGGAGCCCGAGTGGAGATGATCTCGGGTCCCATCCAGCTTTCCAGCCCTTCACCAAGGTGACAGACAAGCAAGTGTAGGCAGACTTTTCTGTCTCACCAGCCGCTCCCCCAAATAACCTCACAGAGACTTAATATTAATTATAAATGCTCGGCGGGTCGCTTAGGCTCATTTTTAGCCAGCTCTTATAACTTAAATTAGCCCATTTCTATTCATCTATGTGACGCCCTGAGGCTTGTTTACCTCATGTATGAACTTCCCATGTGGCTTCCTCCGAGTCTGTCCACAACTCCGAGACCCCTCCTCCTTCTTCTTCCCAGCATGCTCTTAGTCTGGTTCTCCCACCTGACCTTATCCTGCCTGGCTGCAGACCTGCTTCTTTGTTACACTAATCACAGTGGCATGTAGTCACAAGGGCAAAGCAATGTTCCACAAGCAAGAAACATCGTCTTGAACCTCTGTCAGCCCACTAGCCAACTAAATGCTACCACATGACCTCTGTGGTTGCTACATGGGGCAGAAGACTCAACCAGGCAAGAGTCCCCTGAGGGGCTGGAGAGATGGCTCAGTGGTTAGGGCCACTGACTGCTCTTCCAGAGGACCCGGGTTCAATTCCCGGCACCCACAGGGCAGCTCACAACTGTCTGTAACTCCAAGATCTAACACTCTCACACAGACATACATGTAGGCAAAACACCAATGTACATAAAATAATAAATAAATTATTTTTTTTTTTAAGAAAAAAAGAGTCCCCTGAATTCCTATGGTGCAACATGTGAGCTGGAGGTCTGCAGGCACTTAAAGTCACTGAACTAGGGTAGCTTGTCCTACTCGGCTGTGGATAGACAGACAGAAGCATCATATTCCCTAAAATCAGAGGTTGCAGAAGGTGGAAAAGGCATGAGCCAGGAACCTCAGCACTTGGACTGCTAAGGCAAGCGGATTTCTAGGAGTTCAAGGACAATTTGGCTGCACAGAGAGTTCCAGACTAGCCTGAGCCACAGTGTGAGACCCTGTTTCAAACAACAACCAGCAAGGATTGTATCTACCAAGTCATAGCTTTTTGTTTTTGTTTTTGTTTTTGTTTTTGTTTTTCCCATTGTGTTTTGGGAGTGCTGCAGATCAATCCTGCGCCCCTGGGCTAGTGTGTGTAACCACTGAGCTATACTGTGCCAGTATTCAATACAAACTGAAACTGAATATGGGCCTACCAAGGGTTGTTGGGAGGCAGGCACAGTGTGGGGTTATAGGAATGCTGAGAGGCTGAGTGCAGCTCAGGGGTAGAGTGAGTGCCCAGCACGGACCAGTTCCTTCCTCAGCACCAGAAAGAAGGAAGGAAAGGAGGAAGGGAGGGAGGGAGGGAGGGAGGGAAGGAGGGAGGGAGGGAGGGGGGAAGGGAAGAGGGATGAGGAAGGAGGGAGGAGGGAGGGAGGAAGGAGGGAGGGGGAGGGAAGGAGGGAGGGAAGGGATCGAGTTGTTTTTTTTTTTTAAAGAAATTCATAAAAATATTCACTTTACTCAACATGGGCTTGAAATGGCAGTCATTATATATACAGTGCACAGCCTTAACAAAATGTCAAATCAATGACAAGAACAAAAGAAATAACAAAACCTCAAACAAAAATGAACCAAAAATCCAAAGCAACCAAAATCCAAGCAGAAATCAGACAAAAAAATTAAGCTGAGCAGTATTGTCTTGCTGCAGATTTAGTGGTACTGATGTACATACACGTGGCCGGCCTTAGATACTGGGTAGGAAGGCAGTCATGGATTGTAATAGACTTTTCAAGGAGGAGGGACGGAGGGAGGGGGAAGGGAGGAGGGAGGGGGAAGGGAAGGGAGCGAGTGTCTGAGCTGGGGTCAGCCACTCTGAGACCCTCCTTCAGTGAGTGCAAGTCACAGAGTTCTTGTGTCCATTAAAATGGATCTGAATGTCTGCAAACTGGAAGGGTCTCTACAGAGTCCTGTCTTGGATGGGCAGCTGATTTGGGTGAATTATCTCTGCGAGTCTGGGAATGAGGGGCTGCCCTATTTCACGCAGTAAGGCATGAGTAATTAATGTGTGTAATAATGTTTGCTCCGGGTGTTATTAGCGGTTCGTCTTCCCAAAGACCACTCAGAGGTGCAGTCAGGTGTCTGCTGCTTCTGTGGGCTTCTCACATTGAGAGTCAGCCAGACAGGCTAATCTCATGAGATTTTTAGAAGCAGATCGTTGTAAAGAGGCGGAAGGGTCAAGGATCGGGGATGCCTGACAGTTAGGGGAGGCAGCAGCCATCGAGGCCACAATTATTTATGACTTGCCTGGATTCTTTCTGGCTGTTCGAATCTAGAAAAGCAAATCAGTTTTTCTGGACAAGCTTGTAGGGGTTCTTTGTGATGCTCGCATAAAGATATAGAAATAACGAGGGTCTGGGGGAGAGTAGTGTAGGGAAAGTTACTTGACATAGGAGTCCCAGATAGCAGCCTCACATCCTGGGTTTGCCAAACACCATCTCCCATCTCCCGCGAGGCGGCACGGAAGGTAAAGTGATGGCGCCACCTGCTGGAGAAATAGAGGCTTGGCCTCGCTCCTTTTGGAAGTCCTGTTCCTCCAACAGTCCCAAACTCAACCCTCCAAAAATCTGCAGGTGAGCCAAAATCTGCGTGAGGGCGCGACCACACCCAGTGGGAAACCACTGTGCTGCTTACCCATATTCCTAAACTCTTGCAAGCCTATGCTTTTGTTGTTGTTGTTGTTGTTTTGCTTTTTTGGGGGGTTGGGGGGTGGGCTGAAATCTACCAGTCTAACGATCTTTCCCAGCAGACTGGGATCCTGTGAGTACCGACCCTCCAAGTCTCTGACCAAGACAGGAGGGGAGAAGAGTTGGCGTACTTCCCCCACTTCCCCTCCCCGAAGGAAGAGGCACGTTGGCAGAGACGGACCGACCGTCCCAGGCCGACACTGACGAATCCCTTCCGGCCCCACTCTGCGGAACGCCTCTGAAAGCCTCCGTAATAACCCAATAATGGAGCAGACACTCTAAAACGGCTCTCTCCTCTAGGGATCGTTAGGGAGCTATTACGGTGTCTAATTATTTCCTAGTGCTAATAAAGGTGCCAATAAGCAGACCAAGTTTTCTCATTTTTATGGAGGTAATTAGAAGGCCAATTATTTTTTTTTTTAATGTACACAAAGGAGAGAAACTTTACCCGCTGCCTTCTGCAGCTGTATCCGACCCTGCACTTTTGACAGGAGCAACAGCCTAACGCCATTATTTAAGGAGGATTGGGATTGAACTACAGTCTACCTCAGGTCTGGGGAGCAGAAGGAGACGGACGGTGGACCTTCCTGGTTAAGTGGCCATGAACCCTACTGCAGAAATTGTATCTCATTTGCCTCTAAGGTGAGCTACACAGCAGAATCCCAGGAGGCTGAGTCACAGCCAGAGTTTCCTGGATTGAGTATTTGGGAGATGATTTTCATTTCTGATAGACGATGCTGACCCACCTGGTTCTGGGACCTCGCTTTGAGAAGCACTGTTCTGAAACAGGTGCACACTAAACTTGAAGCTGCCAGGTGCCATCTCCCCCACCAACAAAGAACCCCAAATAATTCCAAAGGTGCTTTCCTTGGGAGCAAAGGGAACTTACATCTTTATATTCACTGGCTCCCTACTGAAATGTAGCTTTCCTTACATTGTGAATGCTAGCAACGGATCATAATAATATTTAGCAGGGATAACGGGTACTTTAAAATCCTGCACAGCTGTGGCAGGTATCTGCAATGTTATCTATGCCTGTCCTTGTTTCAAAACCCTGACGGGCTATTAGTCCTGCCAGGGGATTTTATTCTTTAATCCATTAATGGAGCAGCACACATTACTATATCGCACCTTAAAAAAAAAATATTGTGATCGCTGTATTTCGAAATGATTGGTTCCCTTGAGGACGTGTGTCTATTCTTTTGTGCATTTGAAAATGTTATCCAGACTGCCCAGGGAGAGGGGAGATTAGGCCTGTGGAATAAAAAGGAGGCGGGGGGGGGGGGGGGAGAGTAAACATTTTGCTTTTGTGTTTTAGGGCTGGGATGATGGTTCACTCCTTAAAGCTCTTGCCCCACGAGTATGAGGACCTGAGTTCGACCCTTCTGGCATCTATTAGAAACCAGGCTGATGAGGTGGGTGGTATGCACCCATAATCCTAGCAAGCATGTGAGGTGGAGACAGGACCATCCCTGGGGCTTGCTGACCAGTCAATCTAGACAAAGCAGTGAACTCAAAGTCCCCAAAGAAATCACACCAAACACCGAGAAAGCCCACCCCAAGCCGGCTGTGGTGGGTGGTGCACACCTTTAACCCCAGTTTTTGGGGAGGAAGAGGCAAATAGATCTCTGTAGGTTCAAGGCCAGCCTGATCTATATAGCAAGTTCCAGATCAAGCAGGCTACGTAGTGTCTCCAAATGAATAAATAAGGAGGCTAGAGAGATGGCTCAGTGATTAAGAGCATTGGCTGCTCTTCCAGAGGTCCTGAGTTCAATTCCCAGCAACAACATGGTGGCTCACAACCACCTATAGTGGGATCTGATACCCTCTTCTGTCATGCAGGCATATGTGCACATAGAGCACTCATTTACATAAAAATGACTAAATAAATCTGAAAATAAATAAGTAAGTGGGATGGAGGATGATTTCGAAGGACACAACATGCATCTCTGGTCTCCACCCTGGCATGTGTGTGTGTGCACACCCACACATACTTGCTTTAAAAGTGTGAAATTAACTATGAAGAGGAATTCAAAAGTTCCTTTTAAGGGTAAGTTGGTAAGAAGTGATAATACCTGGGTGGGTGAGGGGAGGATGGACCAGAAGGAACCCAGAGGCAAGACTGGACATGATGGCCAGTCGTTGGCACCCAAGATGTGATAGGAGACCTGAAAAGCCATGGGGCTGCCATCTGTGGTATTCACACTGTCTTGAGGAGCACCACCCAGTACAACGCCCTCCTCAAGAGGGAACAAAGAGAGTCAGCACAGAATATGGGGAGCTACGGGTTCACTAAGGACCACAATGCATGGGGAGCTCTCCATGGGAGAGCTAAAGAGAATGGGAAATTTTCAACTATGGAAATATGGAGCCATCCATTCAAATAAGAGGAGAGATGAACCCAGTCTTTGCATCCCCAAACCTATACTTCTCAGCCCACTGAAGGACGTGTGTGTGTGTGTGTGTGTGTGTGTGTGTGTGTGTGTGTGTGTGGAAACTGGGAGGTAGCATCTCTTTGTATTTTCTCTTAGTACGTAATTACGTCCTGTCACTGTGGTTCTCTGGCCCCAAGCCCAAAGTTCCTCTTTGTGTGACGTAGAGAAGAGCATGGGATCTGGGGACCAAGACCTTGGATTCGATGCTGCCGCCGCCACTGTGTCTACCATAAGCACAGTGCCTACTCACCGTGACAGGTGGCACACATTGGCTAAGTAATTGTGGGGGCCCACAGAGACCCCAGCTTGTGGCTTGTTTTCATCTTGACTCAAGCTCAGAGAGTCCAAGCTTGTTTTCCCCTGCAAGGCTGAATAATAGGATGTTTTGGGCTAAAGACGTGGTTACCAGGTGTCTTATACTTCAAGGCCTATTTATAGAATGCTTTGCCTTAAGGTGTGGTCACCAGATGTCTTGAGTACTAAGGAGGTGTTTACACTTGATTGTACTTTGTACCTTGAACGCTGATGTCCTTGAAGGGGGCAGGTCTTTTGCCCCCCTTGCTTTGGGTATATAAAGGCTGTGATAAGAATACTCAGGTGTCTGTGGTATTGACCCAGAGCCCTCCTGAAGCTATCCTGTGTCTCTGTCTTTTCCTTCATCTACGTCTATATTTCATAGCTATCATTTCCCAATTCCACACTCCCCCTTCAGGACCGTCCAACAGGTCGGGCGGGACTGGACAGGTAATAAATGAGTTGCCAGAGCACTGACATGCCCCTTGCTCCTGTGCCCCTACCCAGCTCTTTTTTCTGCTCCCCCTCCAGCCCTTGTACCTGCATGGCCAGTCTTCTCCAATTGTACCCCAACGTTGCCACCTGCTCCCGAATCCCTCAGACCTGGGGCAACTCATCTCAGGCCCTTCCGCATAGGTCCCCCTTAAAGGTCACAGAAGGGTCACTGCCTGGCCAGGGTGACAGAGGGTTCCACACACTGCCGTTAAGATCATTCCAGCATGGTTCTTCCCAGAACCCACCTGGGACCTGCTAAGACCCCGGCTTTTCTTCTTCTTCTCTCTTGCGTGGCTTGAGACAAGTCTCCCAAACCTGTGACCTTGAGTGCATCCCCCCCAGAGCTCTGCGCCTCCTACCCCACCCCCACTTCTCTGTCTACACTTCCTTTTGGATGGTGCGGAGAAGTGTGTAGAAGCCTGTGCAAGAGCTGGGAGGAACTGGCTGGGCCAGTGGCAGCACACCCCTCCCCCACCCCCTAAGAGCTTGTATTCAGAGATACTAATCCTTTTGTTTGCTCCGTGTCCTTTCTGGCTGTAGAATAACATCCTGGTGTGTGGGATGGGGTTGGGGGGGGTGCAGCTCATTTCCTGGGTGCCTAGAAGAGGTGAAGGGAGATTTGGTTGCATCCAGGGTTGGCCATGGCCTTGTCACCAGGGCAGACTGTCTGACGGAAGTGACTCAGGGGAGGATGGTTCATTTCTGTCGACAGTTCGAGGTCACTGAGCTCCATGCAGAGAGGAGCTTGTGGCAGCTGGTTACAGTGCGTCCTCAATCAAGAAGCCACCTCAGGAGGGCTCGTGCCCAGCCAGTCCTCTCTTTCTTTATGCAGTCCCAGATGCCAGCCCAGTGGGTCTCCCCATCTCAGTTCATTTGATGTTATGTCATTTTGTTTGTGCTCTGACAAATAAAGCTTGCTTGGAGTCAGAGGGCGGAGCTAGCTGCTAGTTAACCATAGAGGTCTGGAGGTCTGTACAGAGAGGAGACAGGAAGTGATAAGGTGGGTGGAGATAGGATCTTGCCCCTTTTGGTCGGAGGAATGGAAGAGGTAAGAAGTCACTGATGTGGCTGCTCTCCTGCTTCTTTGATCTTTCAGGTTTTTATCCCAATATTTGACTCCTGGTTTTTATTAATAAGATTAATTAGAATTACAGTCAATTTGATTTGGATAATCTCTCACAGATAGGCCCAGAGGCTTGCCTTTTATTTTTTTTGGCTACTCTAGATCCCTTCACATTGACAGTATTAGCCATCATATACCCTAGGGAGGGAGGGTTAAAATTTAAAGAGGACACTGGCTACACTGATACATCCAAGAGTGTCACAAAGCTTTTCTGTTTGGAATCTCCATCTCAGGCCTCATTCCAAACTCCGCCCAGATTTTTGGCAGGAAACTCAGTACCACTCCCCCCCTTGCAGACCCCGCCCAAAGAAAGCCTGCCAAGCAGTGGATCCTTTCCCAAAGCTGCTCAAAGACCACACCTACAGGGTACTTAAGGTCCCCTCTTTGGGAGCAACCTTAATTTCTTCTCTTCCCCAGACAACATCTGAGGATGCTTGGTTCATTAAACCTGGACTTTCAATTCGGTTTGATTTGGCTTATGGCATGGGCAGAGTTACCCACTGCCGGGGGATTTTAAAAACACTATCATTTTTCACATCCCCTTTTCTGTCTGTCCATTCTTGATGCTGACTTTAAAGAAAGAGATGATATAAAGCTAGTCCTCTCAGCACAGAAGAGGCATGCAGAAACCATTAATGTCATTATGGCTGGCTCTGCCCTGGACTTACAGGAACACTGTACACATAGGGGAGGGAGTGGCCAGTTCCTCCTGCAACAGAGAAGTGGGCTCGGATCTGGATTCTACCTGGCAGGAGGGAGAAGAAAGGCACCACAGAGGCAACAGCACGTATCCAGGGTACAACCTGGATCTTATTACACACGCGTCTGTGTAGTCATGACAATCTGGGGCTTGCTAGAGAAGATGTAGCTTTGCCTCAAAAGGTAAGGATAACAATAATCTATGGCTGGCCGTTGGTGATGCACGCCTTTGATCCTAGCACTTGGGATGCAGAGGTAGGTGAATCTCTGAGTTTTAAGGACAGCCTGGTCTACAGAGCGAGTTCTGGGGTGGTCAGAGCTACACAGAGAAACCCTGTCTCAACAAACAAACAAATAAATAAATAAATAATGAATAATAAATAAATAAATAAATAAATATGTCTGGATGTAGACAGGTCATGTGTTATAAACTGGTATCTAATACTTAAGGACCACAACTTAAGAATGTCTGAATCCCAGGGGTTCCCAAGGCATTCCCAAGGGGAATCATGTACCCAAAACAGAAGGATATAGCCATATCCTTATAATATAACTAAATATATTATTATAATATATGTTATATTATATTGTATTTATATTATATTATATTATAATTAATATATTATATTAATGGATATATATTATAATAACAGCAATGGCAAGGTGCATTTATTGAACTTGTACTATGTGACAGGAGCCTGCTAAGGAGCTTCACTACGATTTGGTCCTCATAGCAAACCCACAAGGTCGGTACCATGCCCCGGTCTTATGGCTAAGAGAACTGAATCTTCCAGTGCATGTATCACAAACTCCTAAGTGCGTCCAGTATGTGCCAGCACTCTGCTGTGGTCCCCCGGTGAGCCAGATGGGACCTCACAGGAGGTTCGTCTAAGTTCTGCTAGTGGTCACAAGGGCAGGAGCCACCATAAAGGAAATGGCCCCTGAGTTGGTCCCCTTTCACACGGGCCCTGAGCCTTAGTGGCTGCACTCGTGGGAAACAGTCCATCTTGTAAGAAATAGGGTCCACAGCTGAGCCAGCCTGACTGTAGGCCCAGGACCACCTTCCCTGGCCACGGGTGTATAAGTCTCACACGAGCAAGAGGCCAGAGAGGGAAGAGCTCTCCTCCAGAACTGACCTGGCTTCTAATCTTACCGGGAGAGTCCTTGTCCTCACCCAGGATCCTGATCGCTTACTGAGGGGAATGGGATGCCAGGATATGGGGCAGAGAGGAGGTTCCCCCCCCCCCAGCATCTCTTCTTTTTTCTCTGCTACTAACTTACTGGACTTAACAGCCCAGCCTCACAGGCTGACATCCACCCCATGGCCACTCCATGTAGGAGGAGTTCTGCAGTGTGTGTGTTGCGGGGCACGATGTTAGAAGTTGGTCTCCACTCTGCTTACCTCTGACCTTCCCTGAATGCCCCTGGCCACAGACTAGGTCAGACGAGCAAGTCATGGGTAAGTTGAAAACAGCTGCAAGTCAAACAGCCTGGAGAGCCAGACCAGAGCTCCCAAGAAGCAGGACAGGGGGACTTTGTGCCTTCCAGCACCTGGGAATCTCAGGGAGACCAAGGATGGTGGATACTGGTGTACAAATTTGCATTAGGATCTTTCACCAGCCCAGGAGTTCCTCTCTGAGAGCAGGGATTTACACACACACACACACACACACACACACACACACACACACACACACACACACACATCTCATCTTCAAAAGCCCCATAGGCAGCTCTGGCACTGGGAGAATCACCTCTCTCCACCAGTACCTCTCAATCTGGAGGAATAAGGAAGCTATGAGAAACTTCCTTCTAATGCAGCTATTAGAAGACTGGATCTTGCCGGGTGTGGCAGTGCACGCCTTTAATCCCAGCACTCAGGAGGCAGAGGCAGGTGGATCTCTGTGAGTTCGAGACCAGCCTGGTCTACAAATCGGATTCCAGGCCAGCCAGAGCTATTACACAGAGAAACCTTGTCTGGAAAAAAAAAAAAAAAAAAAAAGACTATTTCAGTGATTCTTAACCTAAATTTTTATTAGGGGCCAAGAATATGAGCATGACTGTCCTCATCAGTGAAGCAGGATTAGTTACATGTGATAACATACGTTAAAAACTCCCTATTGGAGAAATTATTTTGGCCACTCCACGTAGATAAAAGGATATTTATTTAATGGCGTAACTCACAAATTAAGTGAAAGGTAGGACAAATTAAGTGAAAGGTAGGTCGCAGGGTCTGGGAAAAGTGTATTGCAGTCCAGTGGTGTTCTCCGGAGCTCTGCACAGTCCACCTTCACTGTTCAGCGTCCTGGCACAGAGAGAGAGCACAGAGCTCGCTTGCTCGCCCATCCAGCTCTCGGGTCTCCAGGCGCCTCCCCTGGCCCCGCCTCGTAGGCGTGACAGTTGCCAGAGTCTCAATGGGGGTTGGAACTTCCAGATCCAAGCTGGAATGGCTACCCACTACAACTCCCCGTCTGTTTGAGCTACAATAAGAAAATACCCCAAATCAGGAAATGTTTCAAAGCCAGGAGTCCTGCCCTGCATAGGAATGCCCAGGAGTTAGCTGACCACTGCCTTCCAATAATTAAAGAGCTGCTGCACTTGGAGAAGCGGTAGCTAGGTGATCCTTAAGAACGCCCAGGGGAGATAATGAGGTCCACAGAAGGCACTTCAGTTAGACGGTGAAACATTCAGCCAGGAGAGACTCCCCAACGCCAGACCCGGCAGGGTGGTGTAGGCGATCATGAGCTCTCTGCTACTATAGGAGCCCAGGCAGAGACTGGGCAAGGTCGAAGGGACTGGATTATGTGGCCTTACACCTCCCAAATCTGAGGCTCCTGAGTCTGTTAAAACGGGTGACTGCTAAGAGGTATGTTTTGAGGGCTCTTCACCCCAAATCTCTCTTCCGTTCATACTAATGCCTGAGTAGTTCTTACAGAGCGGCTGCTTTGAGTCAAGGCACTGTCTCCTACAATGTTGTCTCCCTGAGTGGTGTCACACTGGATCTCGAAGCCCCAGTGACACTTCTGATTGGGATGAGGTCAAGTGAAGATGGGCTACCCTGGGGGGAAGGGCACCAGAGGGGAAGGGGGGCGAAGGCAGCTCATGTGTGTTACTGAGACAGCGGAGCCAGTTCCTAGTCTTAGCGCCCAGATCCCAGGTACTCAAGGACTCAAGATGAATTAAACATTGGTCCAAGAGTAGCCCAGGCCTGAGCACACTTCCCAGGGGTCTTGGGGAGATTTAGGTTGTAGCAGGCCTCCTACTGACATGCACCTGCCTTCTTGTAGACCAGTCTAAAAAAGCCGGGCCTCTGCTCCTCAAGAAGCAGAGGGGAGGGTAAGGAACCACAGAAAACCCCCACACCAATAATCCCCGTGTGTGTGTGTGTGTGTGTGTGTGTGTGTGTGTGTGTGTGTGTGCGCGCGCGCGCGCGCGCGCGCGCGCGTGCTAGGTCACAATCACGAGAAAGATGGATGGCTGCGACAATTAGTCTTCAAGACTTTTCTTCAGTGATCAGAACCATTTGGAAAAGTGGGCATTGTCTTCCTTTTGCAAATGGCAGCCCCTGCACTGAGTGAGACAGGTGATTCAGGGTGAGGGTTGTGTTCTGTGTGTTGTCCTAACAGTCGTCTTGAGCGGCAATTCTTACATTGCCCAGCCTTGGGACCCAGGGTACTAGGATGCACAGCCTAGATCAATGAAACATGGCACCCATCCGTTTCCCGGGTTGTAAGCGGGTACCACAAGTACTCATTATTGTGCCAGGCTGTGTTAAACTTGGGGACAGATACAAAGAGTCCCAAGACCGAGGTTTCTACCATATCCTAGGGCAGAGGTTCTCCACCTGTGGGTCGCAACCCCTTTGGGGGTCAAACAACCCTTCCATAGGGGTTGCATATCAGATACCCTGCACTTCAGATATTTAAATTACAATTCATAACAGTAGCAAAATTACAGTTAGGAAGTGGTGGTGATATTTTATTTGTGCTGAAATGCGATATTTTATTTGTATGTTAATAAATAAAGTTTGCCTGGAGATCAGAGGTTATAGCCAGCCATAAACATAAGTCAGGCGGTGGTAGCACACACCCTTAATCCAATCACATGGCAGGCAGAGTCTCTGTGTGTTCAAGGACACAGCCAAGCGTGGTGACACATGCCTTTAATCCCAGTACCAACCATAGAGACCTGGAGGTCTGTACAGACAGACAGTGATGAGGAAGTGATGTGGCTGGGCTTAGAGCCAATGAGAAGGCAGAATAGGAAGGCAATAAAGGTGCAGGTTAGACAGGAAGAGGCTCTCTTGGGAAGCTACGGCGAGATGGTGAGCTAAGGTTAGTTGGTGGCTATTGCTCTGATCTCTACAGCTCTGTGTTTCTTATTTAATAAGACTGTATAGAAATTCATCTACAGGAAGTAGTAAAGAAAACAATTTTATGGTTGGGGGGGGTCACCACAACCTGAGGAACTGTATTTAAGGGTCACAGCATGAGGAGGGTTGAGAACCACTGTCCTAGGGGAACTTTCTGGCAGAGAGCGATGATGTATTATGGAAGAAGAATGAGAAACTATTTGAACAACTTGTGAAATACACACTAATTGAGCAGACACCTGTTTACCCATGCTCACAGCGGCATCACACTCAATACTCAACAGCCAAAAGGTAGAAACTACCCAAGGGTGGTCATCTGAATGCATGGACTCCACAGATTCATGAGTTGAGATCTGAATACCAACAATATGGCATCAAGAGGAGAGTCCTTTGGGAGGTGACTGGATTGGAAGGGTTGAGCCCTCATGAATGGGATTAGTCCCATCATGAAAGAAGCTTGAAGCCACTGTTAGCCCTGTTTACCCTTCCTCAAAGAAAGTGTCACCTATGAGAAGCAGGCCCTCGCCACATCAAATCCCCTGATGCCCTGATCTTGGATGTATTGTCTAGGCTCCAGAGCTGTGAGTTATACATTTCTATTGTTTATAATTGACCTAGCTCAAGAAATTTTTACAAAAGCTTAAATAGACCAGGACAACAAATGAAGAGATAGCAAACATGGTGTTAATCAGCCCCACAAGGGAATGAATGGAATTTCCATGTGACTAGGGATACAACACTAAGTGAAATAAGCCAAATGCAAATTGCCAGGTACGTTTTTATCAAACACCTGTGCATGAGGAACCTGAACTGGTCACATTCATGCAGGCAGAAAGGGGCTGGGAGGGAAGGGACATGGGATGCTAGAGTTGGATGGGTACAGAATTTCAGTTATGAAGATGGTTCTGGAGATGATGGAGGTGATGGATGCGTAATAGCGTAAATGTTCTTAGTGCCACTCAAGTGGATACCTAAAAATGACTAGTATTAAAAACTTTATGCCTATGTATTTCATCACAAGGAACAAATGTGCACTGGAGTTTGGGGGTTCCGTGAGTCTTGATGACGGAGGCTTTGACATCCCGTTTCCAAATATGAAGCCTATTAGCATTTTGGGTAATGGATACCTACCTATGCATGGACCCCTAGGACTTCACGTGGTGGCTGAGACCACGCCTTGAATTCATGAGGAAAGATGTACTAGGAATGTGGGTTAGCTGCTTTTTCTATTAATATGATCAAACACCCCAACAAGAGCAACTTAAGGAAAGAGGGGTTTATTTGGGTTCACAGTTCAAGGGCACAAGTCAGCTTCAGGCAGCTGGTCTCTTTGCATCCAAGACCTGAATGCAGAGAGTAATGAATGCTGGCTGTCAGCTAGCTTTCCCTTTTTTTATGTAGAACAGGGTCTCAGCCGAGGGAATAGCACTGCCCAATCAAGGTAGCTTTTCCCACCTCAATTAACTTCATCAACATAATCCCTCATGGACATCCCCCGAGGCTAATCTAGTCTAGATAATCCCTCACAAGCATGCCCAAAGGCTCTGTTCATAGGGGATTCTGGGTCCTGTCAAGTTGAAAACCAATAGAAACCATCACAGAAAATGTAAGAGAAGGGACTTCGGGACAGGCCCTTGCTGTGTGCGAGGTTTCAGAGACAGCATCCAGCCCCTGGATTAGGGAAGAGTGGGGACCAGAGCCACTCGTTACTGGTGTTAGCTAGGCTACTGTGATGGCTTGGATTGTGGAGCTCACGGGTCCTGAGGTCATGGGAGGGGCTGCAGAAACAGGAGAGGACACTAGACGGTTTCCGAAGTATCTTCCCATTAGGTAGGACATCTTCGTCACCCCAGGAGGTCTCCCAGAGAGTGGCAGTACTAGCTCCAGGATTCCTGTGGAGGAAGAACTTGGAGTGTGCACCCTCTTGCTACTTCAACAGTAGTGTTTTTGTGACCCCAATGTCCCAGAAAGTAGCACCGGGTGACAGATGAAATAGTCTGGTTCTCAGCGCTTTTGCCCCAAGTGGCAGAGTGAGCAGGCAACAGGTGGAAGATGAGGGTGGAGAGGAGAGGGGAGAGAGAGATGCCGGTCTTACCCAACCAAAATACTTGTATAAAACCTAAAAGTAGGTGGTCTGGGCTAGAAGGTAAGAACCTTGGGATCCCAGACTATGGTAGATACGGGGATGCTGTCCACGGCACAGTCAGGATCAGCTCTGGACCCTGAGATGAGATTTTCCCCCTTCACAGCCTCTAAAAGGGGACTCTCCAGAGCATTGGCATTTTAAGAGGCTCCGAAGGAGACCGCACATGATCCAAAGGCGTGACTGGCACTCCACAGTGTGACTGACGTTAGGCAAAGGCGGCTAAAGATGGACTTTTTCACTCCAACCTTCCGCTCAGCCCACCTTAGGCCTATTTGGCCCACAAATGAATGACTGGGCCTAAAAGTCAGCACTTCACTGTGTGTCCTTGAGGGCCCCAGATCTGCTAGGCATCAGAATTGTCTGCAAGGCATGCTACGATATAGACTCTTACCTGTCAAGATCTTTTGCCTTGATCTCAGGGATGAAAAACCACAGGGCTTTGCAACCGATGGATGGACCCAGGAATGAGAGCAGAAATGGAAAAATCTCCATGGCTAGAGTGGTGGTTAACCTTAACCTTGTGTGGTTAGGGATGAGGTAGCTATGGAAGGCGTGTGTTCACGGGTTCATGAGCGTCCTTCATGGTGCATTTACTGAGCATGTGTTAGCTACTGAGGACACATGGATGGGAGGCCGAGGTCAGCCCCATGAGACAGCCAGCGAGGCTGATTTACCCAAGGCTCTGGGTCCTGGCGCTCCAGGGCCCAGCAGACAACCACACACCACCCAGTCTCGAGCAGCAGCCTCAGTTTGGACCCAGCATCTCTCTAGCAGTTCTTTCCTAGGCTCTGCTGGAGGGGTCACCATGTCACCAGGACACATTTCAACTGTTCTTCTGGGTCAGGCTGGGTCACCTCAAGCTCATGAATGTTTAGAGAACCCAGCAGGGACTGTTGCTCCTGGAGCTAAAGGGAATGATCACATCAAAGGATATGCAAGCGTGCTCCTGTCTGTGGTGAGCTTGCCAGAGCATCTGACTCCTGGTTCAAGGGTGGAGGTCAAAAGCCGTCCAAGGAGTCTTTGGAGAACCCACACTAGGAGGCCGGGGGCGGGGGGGGGGGGCGGGGGGGCACCACAAACCCAACATTATGAGAACTGTGTCCCGACTACAGTCCCCTTGTGGAGAGTGTCCAAAGTCTGGAGATCTATTATAGAATGACCCGTCCCTAGTCCTGAGGCTGATATGAGAGGCAGAGTTGCTTTATTCTGGTGGTAGATAAGTGAGAATTGCCCTCCATTAGATTGTGATTAATTGTAGATTCATAGGCATGATGATCCAACAGCCAGGACCTTCCTTCTTTCCCCAGAGCTCACACACCATCATCCCGATAAGTGTCTTGGTTTCTGGTCTGTTATTGTGATGAAATACTCTAAAGAGACAGAAGGGAAAGTGTTTGGCTTTCAGATGTTTCAGTTCCAGATGGGAAGGGATAACAGAGAAGGCAAGGCACTGGGAGAAGGCGGCCAGCCTGTCTTTGCATTGGCGCTCCAGAAGCAGACAACAGGAAGTGAGGCCAGGCTATACAACCCCGAAGCTTGCCCCCAGTGATTCACTTCTGGGGGGTCCAGCCTCGGCTCAGGTTTGGGTCATGAGGCAAGTGGGGAGCACACAAGTGGCCCTGAATAGCTCGAGCCATCTTTATACTTGAACAGAGTTCTTCTTATCAGGGTTACATGAGGAGTTTTATTATTGGCTCCTATTTTTGAATTTAAGAAATACATCACAACTTAAGGAGTCCATCGTGATCATTATGAAAGCCCACATTGTTCCCCTTCATGCTTCCCTAAATACATTTTCCCACCTGCTGCACAACCTTATTCTAAACAGAGTTTAGCATTCTTGCAGCTTAACTAAATATCGAGCCACACATCTCCTGCTCTCTCAGCACTTAGGTCGTCAGGCAGCTACTTGTGGTTACAGAGTTAAAAAGTTATAGACTTGGGCACAATGCTTTAAGGACAACATTCAAACTCAAACAGTTCTGTCATGTCTGCAAGATATGCTTTTATTATTTCCTTTTTTTTACAAGAGGGTCTCATGTCTCAATCTCTCTGTAAAAGTCAAATTTTGATAAGGCACTCTTTTCCCATTCCACTACACCATACATTATAAGCGCCTGTGTATGGTAAAGATGAATCTATCCATCCTGTATTTTACATCACATTTTCCCCCATGGGACCATACTAGATCCTATCATTGATTCTATGTGCTTGGTGTCCAGGCTGACACTGTGTGTAGTCCTGAGACTTTTCCTTCTTCTGTGTATGCATGCCTTAACTTGGCTTTACTGTAAGACATGGTTAATGTCTCAAGTGTTGTTTTCTCATATGTACCTGTCTCTATTGAGTCAGAAAAGTGCCCAGGATTAGGAATTGTAGTTAGTAATTCCAGATAAGAGATTTGAGAAGCATTAGCCCCCTGCTGAAACTTAGGGGGAAATATTTGAGAAAGAAGAGAATTTCCAGGGAAAATTACAGCTATTGTGCGTGTGACTGACAAAGTAAAACTAAAAATCACCCAAAGAATCAACAATATAATGAGAGCGAAAAGAGCCTAAAAGGTGCACGAATTTTGCAAATTCCTATTCTGTCCCATGGACTACTGGTCCTTGCCAAGTGAGAGTCTGTTTCCACAGGTACCTTGCCCCGAGGAAGCCCATTGGACAGGTGAAGTCATTTGCTGATATGAGACTAGGCTGCATGGCTCCCAACACACTTCCTCCAGCAAAGAGCCACCTTCTGAAGGTTCCAGCACCTTTGGAAACATTGTCACCAGCAGGGGACCAAGTGATCCAACACATGAACCTATGGGACATTTCACATTCAAATCACAATGAACAGTAATTCAAAAGTCTGCCATTTGCTGAGTTCTCACTAGGTGTCATGGTTCATTATACTCTGCACCACTATGGATCTTGTTATAATTCGGTTGTGAAATGTCCCCCGTGGGCTCCCGTGTTCGAACACTTGGTCCCTAGCTGATGGCACTATTTTGGGAAGATGTGGTCTAGTTAGCAGGCGTCAATTGCTGCAGCAGGCCTTGAAGGAGACGACTGCTTCCTGTTGTATCCTGAGCTCTCTGCTTCCTGAGCTGTTAGGATGTGAATAAGCCTTGCTACACGCTCCCGTCACCATGGATTGGGGCACTGCAGCCTCCATGTTTGTCCCCAGCCCCACAATGGACTGATTATTCCCTGAGCTGTAAGTCGGGATAAATCTTCCCTCTCTTGTATTAGTCATGCATTCTTGTACAATGTGACTACTACAGACCTCTGCCTCGAGACACATCTCTGACATCAGGGTAGTCATCTTAGCTGCTCTCTCTAGGTAGACTAGGTAAGAGCTGCTCAGCCTCTTACCTAGTCTACCTATTCTCGCTGGAGTTGGAGTTCTCAGAGCCTCACCCTGTTCCATCTACTCCCTCCCCCCAGTGATGTCATAGCAGCGAGAGCAGGTCAACAACTCTAATGGCCCTCCCTACCCTTCAGATCTTTTCCAGGCTTCTACTTATACATCCAGCTACCCACTCAACTTCTTGCCTGGTGTTTTACAGACATTCAAACTCAACATGTCCAAACTGAACTCCTAATGATTCCGGCTTTCACTCCACCCCCCAAAACACCCTTCACCTGAAGGCTTCCCAGCCCTGAGCATGGCGGCTCCAACCTTGTAGTCTCTCAGAATGACCAAGGGTTCCTATTTTCTTCCAGAGCAAGACAGCTCTTCACAAGCACGTCTTTTTGGAAAACTGGCACTCAGGCCCTACATCACGTTTATAATGTCCGCTCCTAAGTCCTATGTGTCCTATAATGTCACACTGGCCTCCTGGCTGCCTCTCAAACACAACAAGCAGGTCTCCAGGCCTAGATGGAACTCTTTCTGGAACACAGGCTTCCTTTGAGGCTTACACATCTCCCTTTGTCACTGAGGCACAAGCTGACACCTATGTGTGTGTGTGTGAGCACATGTGTGTGTGCATCAGATAGATGTGTATTCTTACCACAATTTGCCCAACCATCCTGTTCTCTTCCTTATTCTATTTTTATTGTCATTATTTTTTTTGATTATATATTTTATGTCCTGAGTGTTGTGCTCAGGAGCCTGCAGAGGTCAGAAGAGGCTATCAGATCCCCTGGAACAGTCAGTTGTGAGCCACCCTGTGGATGCTGGGAACCGAACCTAGGTCCTCTGTAAAAGCGGCAATCCCTCTTAACCACTTAGCCCTCTCCCCAGCCCTTTTCATTGTTCTTTATAATCTTCAAGCTCACCATATGTTTCACATATTTATTACATTTCTCTCTTCATTGTCCATTTCTCTGGACACAAAGACACAGATCCTTCACTGTTTGTGGCCACTAATGTCATACAAGTTCTTAGAACAATGTCTAATTGTAGTAGATTCTCAGTACACAGCATTGAATTGCTTGGCTGACTCTTTTGGGCCAATCTTAAGTACTTCAAGGGCTGAATATGAAACAAACAAGTGGTCAGAACATTAAATTTCCTGCTTAGAATTTCCTGTCTATGTGATCTTGACACATTTCATTTATGTAGTTTTGATGTCTTGATTACTGGACATATTTCAGAAATCTTGAGAAACCTAAGTCTTTACCTCAAAATTTCAAATCATTTATGAATATTGAATCAATGAACTTTAGATATATTAAGAAAATATGTGTTTATTAAAATCTTTACAGTTGTCCTTTCAGATTTTTGGAGCCAAAATGTATTTGCAAAATTTTAAACATCTATTGCAGGTCCTAGGCCTGGTAACCCTGGTCACTAAAAGTAAAGATATTCTGGGATGTTAGTGATGGAGTGGAACAGCCATATGACTGGGAAATGCCTTGATACATGAATGAACAACCTCTTGATTTCTAAGCAATGTATATGGTCTCTGAAGCCTGCCCAGACAGCCTCCCACAGTCCCCAGAAGTCAGCCTCAGGACTGAGATCTACTTGTTTTCTTGTCCACATACCATGAAGTCGGCTTTCTGAGGACATGATGCAAGTCTCTCTTCCAAGAAGTTAAAAGAATCTGCCATCTTCTTCATATTTCAGGTCCTGCTTCCTGTTCATTTCACAGATGAGATTGCTGGATGGATCTTGGTTCTCCTTGTTATTTTATGATCTGGGGTCCTCGCTACCATGAGCTATGCACACACTGAGCAGAACACACACACACACACACACACACACACACACACACACACACACACACTCATATTGCTTGCACAAGGCTCTTCAAAGTTTATTTGAGGAGTTTGTATGTGTTCTGTCTCCCAATTGTGTATAGGTTGGCAGCCTAACAGTGTTATCAGGTTTTAGGAGTAGGAGAACTACATCTCCCCAACCCTCACCATGTGCTCCTATCCTTTGTCTACGATGCATGTGTCTGCTGAACCCCTGGAATGCTGGCCACCAATCAGTCCCCCACCTGTATGACGGTCTTTGGGCTTTGGCCCTGACCATGCACCTTCAATGAGGATAGCCCTCATTCATCCTTCAAATGTCCTTGTCCTCTTGGCAGCTGGCTGATGCTCATGCTTTAACGAGGTTATTTCTCCTGCACTTCTGGATTTGTCTAGCTGCGGACCAGCCATATGTTAGTGCCCCTTGTAAGAACAACATTGCTACACCATGATGTCCCCTGCCTCTGGCCTTCAGAAAGTCCCACCCTACCTCTGCCTGGTCTGTTTCCCCACCCTGACCCTTGACATCGAGGTTACATGCTGCATATGCGTGAAAAAAAAAGAACACAAATCTTGAAGATATATAAATTTAGGTTCTGGTTATGAATGTGCTACTTGGTGACATTGGGTGTGTTATTTGGCATATCACTTAGTTGGCCAGAGTCTTGCTTCTCTCTTAAGTTTAGCGGATTTAATAATATTTGTACATCAGGCTCTGAAAGAAATACTTTGGGTGGAATACCTTGGACAGCTCTGGGTTCCGCTTGGGAACTTAGTTACCATCTTCATGTTTATCCCCTGTTCTGACTACAAAGGCTCACTACAGAGAAGGCATTAATCTCTGAAGACTGTGGTAATGCTTCCCCTCCAGCTGGCTTGGGATGTGGAGGGTCCTGTGTGTACGTGAGGGATGGATGAAATCAGTGTCTTCCACTTTCTACAGCCCAGTCTCCTTCATCCTACCTCATTCGTTCACTACATGATGCCATTCCAACTGCCACGATGGGAACGCCTTCATCAGAGGGCCAGGTACCACCAGCCTGGCTGTCAGCATCAGGACCAACATCAAGAATGTTCTCAGTTATTCTCTTCTTGGTGCCAGGAATAACCTCAAGGCTTGAGAGTCACCCACAGTGTCCCTCATTAGCAGCGTGAATCTTGGCCCTTGGAGGCTCTGGACTCCCCTCTTCACATCCTGACCCTGGATAGGAATCACATTTAACTAAACAGCTTCAAAGGGCACAGTCACGAGGAGTCTGAAGGAAAAATTAGAAGCAGTCCCCATTCTGAGTTAGGGACAAGGACAAAAGGCAAGAAGACATCTACAGTCCTACAACTCACTCTCCAGCCTTTGGGAGCCCACCTCCTGGAGATACTCAGGGGTCCCTAGATCTCCGAGATAACCTGTTTCAGGATTCATGACAGACATTCTTCTTTCCACAGTATAGAAACTTCTCAGCTCCTTAGAGACCCTTCCAACATTCCTGTCAATCAACATCTCCTGTCAATCAACCTTGTTTTATTCTGGGAGAAACAGAAGTACAACACAAATGGTTTTTGATGTTGTTGTTGTTTTAACAATCTTTACCTTGAGCTTTTATGCCTGGATACGATCTGTTTTCTTCTAAAGTTTGGGGCTTGAATACAGGGCCTCGCACAAGCGAGGCAAGGTCTTAGGCTAGTCTGCCGCCCTGGCTGTTTACTAATTGTGTGACGGAGTCCTGCCTTGAACGCTGCAGCTCAGGCAGGCTGTTTACCGGCTCACTCCTTCAACCTTGGGAAGAACTGGATTACAAGCCGGAGCCGCACACCTCACTTCATCCCAAGTCTTCTTGCAGAAGAGGCAGCAGAGGGTACAGAAGGAGTTCGCCAGCACCAAAGAGGCAGATCTCACTGGATCCCGTTTTTCCCTCTCAGTCTACGGCAAAGGCACATGTTAACAAGAGGCTCCTTGTTCACTCTTCGAGGGGCTACCACTCTATGTTCTACAGGCGAAGCCATCGCCTAGGCAGCATGCAACTCCTTGGACTTTGCCCACAGGGTGTGAGTGCCGGGACCAAGTGGGAAGCAAGATGGAGGAGAAACAGAGGAGGGGGCTGAGGCCAGGCCAGTGGGTATCGCTGCCTCCCAGGCAACTGGGGAGGAGGTATTTCATTTCCTGAGCTGCGCTTGTCCCATTTCAGTTTGAACAGATGGAAATATAGTTCAATGTTTCAACATCATTTGCCTTTCTCGTGCTAAAATATTGATAAGTGCTGCCCGCGCCGATGCCCCCGCGGTTGCGAGCAGTAACTGGAGCATGATGTGTACTGAAGTGAGACACGGCAAAGCCTTTAACGAGTGTTTAAAATTCCTGGAATAATGCGCAACACTGGCTCCTGAAAACCTCCCTCCTGGGCGGCCTCCTAATCGGCGGGAGGAGGGTGAGCTGCGGCGCGGCCCCCCTGCTGGTGGCAATTAACGCCGCAGCTGCTCGGCTTCAGGACTGAACAATGCGGGAGGTGCTGCGTCCGCCCGGGCGGGGAGGCGGCCGCACTCACGGGGGGCAGGACACCCAGCGTTGCCTCCTGCGCCCGCCAGGAGCCTGTCACTCCGTACCCAGCCCCTTGAAAGAGGGAATGCTGCGCCCCGGACTCTTTAGAAAAGCAATCAGCAGACCCAGAAAGGAAAGGGAGGAAAAGGAAATTAGGAGGGTGGGGCACAGAAGAAGAAGAAAGGGAGAAAAGCAAAGAGATAGGAAGAACTCGGGGAAGGCAGATTCTTTCTAGGAAGAGCTTACCGGCCCCCGAAGGTTGCGTCGTCTCACTCCCAAGCTGGAGCGCCCGGGACGGTCGCTGGTGGCATCCCGTCCTAAACCACTGTCTCTCAAATCACAGCTGGGACAAAGGTTCCCAGGTCTCAGCTGAAAGTCAGCCTACAGGGTGGACCTGAAATGCCACTGCCAAGATTTACAGCAGCCCAGTTTGCCCGGACAAGGATCCGCCTGGATGACAGCATCCCCACATGGCTCTCAGGTGGAGAGTCCCCACCGTGGTTCATTTCTCCCGTACTCCAGGCTTCTGGGTTTGGATTCACGACTCTGGAAATCTCTTTATAGATCTTTGTGGAATCATCCTGAAGACTGTTCCCCAAGAGGCCTGTTCACATCAGGTTACAGAAGATAAAGCCTGCATTTTCCAGGGGTGACCTGGAAAAGTACTCACATAGGAGGAAGCAGGGCTGCACCCCAGAAAGCTGTGGGGTACCAAGCTGGAAGAAATCCTGGCCTATGGTTTTATGACACACACCCATACAACGGTTTAAGAATCAGGAGGTTTAAGAAGACTGTGAACCGCTACTCTTGCAGAGAGCCTGGGTTCAGTTCTCAGCACCCACAAGGCTGTATATAACCTCTGTACATAACCTCTGTAACTCCAGTGCTAGGAAATCCCATGCCCTCTTCTGGCCTTAGAGGGCACTGCACACACATGGTGCACATATATACCTACATACAGGCCACACATAGACACACAGACACGTAGACACACACACTAAAAACAAATAAAATTGTATGCCAGTCCTGGTAGCGCATGCACTCAGGGGGCAATCAAGCAGATCTCTCTGAGTTCAAGGTCAGCCTGATCTACATAGAGTTCTTAGCAAGTGTGGTGGTTTGAATAGGAATGGCCCCCATAGATGCATGTGTTTGAATCCTTGGCCATAGGGAGTGACACTACTGGAGGGCATGGCCTTGTTGGAGTAGGTGTGGCCTTTTTTGAAGGAAGTGTGTCACTGTGGAGGCAGGTTTTGAGGTCTTATAAGCTTAAAGTACACCTAGTGTGACACACAGTCTCCTCTCCTTCTGCTGCCTATGGGTCAAGATATAGAACTCACAGCTACCTCTCCAGCACCATACAGCAATGTTTCCCGCCATGATGGTAATGGACTGAACCTCTGAACTGTAAGCCAGCCCCAATTCCATGTTTTCCTTTATAAGAGTTGCTGCAGTCATGATGTCTCTTTACAGCAATAGAAACCCAAAGTAAGACAGCAATCAAGGGATACACAGCAAGATCCTGCTGTTTTCTCACTCCCTCAGGGGGGAAAAATCAGGAGGCTGGAGGCGTAGCTCAGTTGGTAGAGTGTTTGCCTACCATGGAAAGGGCCTTGGGTTTGATTCCTGTGCCATAGCATAAACCACATGTGGTAGCCTACACCTGTAATTCCAGCACTTGAGAGGTGGAGGCAGGAATATCAGATGTTCAAGGTTATCCTTGGCTACATATCAAGGTCAAGGTCAGCTTGGACTACAAGATGCTCTGTCTCAAAAAGAAAGAAGAATCAGTGTAACTCAGAACCCTTGGCTGAAAACATGGATGCTATGTGCTATAGAACAGATGACGTTCGCAATTGGTAAGCAGAAGCGGAAATCTCCCAGCTTGGAAGAAAGATCTGGCCATTTTTGCTATGTCTCCCACAAAATAAAACTCAAGGGCTTCACAAATAAAATTGTTAGTGAGCTAAAGGGTGGAGGTGATGAGTGATTATATACAGCACAGGAGGGTAATTTGGGGAACAAATAGTATATAATATAAAATAGATGGGACAAGCCAGGAAAGTCTAAAACATGCAGCTGTCATGAATCAGTGACAGGGGCAGACCAAAGGGCTCCTAAGACCCACTTGTGGCAGTTCCTCTGGAGAGATCTTTGTTTGTTTGTTTGTTTGTTTGTGACAGAGTTTCCCATGGTAGCCCTGGCTATCTGGACCTCACTGTAGACTAAGGTGGCCTCTAACTCAGAGATCCGCCTGATTCTGCCTCCCGAGTGCTGGGATTAAAGGTATGCACCACCACCGCCTGGTTGAGAAATCTTAATAGTGGAGGAAGTGCATGAAGCCAAAGCATCCTGTGGCTTCTAGAAGGTTGCCAGGAAGGCCATATTATTCTTGATCCCCATTCAGGTCACCCATGCTCAAGGAATAACTTGTCTGTCCGATGGTTCAACAATGCTTCTATTCACACATATCTGCTCCAGGCACCACTCCTCACGGGGGGGGGGGGGGGGGGTGCTCCAGGTGTGGCTCCAGTCACCTCTTGAGCACAGCCTCAGCAGTAGGTCTGTCCCCCTGTCTGGGGTTGCCCTTCACATTTTCCTGTAGCATCTGTGCCCTAAGGGATGCCCTGTCTGGTTTCCCTGACTAGATGTAGAGTTGGGAAGGAAGAGCTGTGGGCATGACCAAGGTGAGGTCCTTCCCGATGCCAACTGCCTCCACCTCCTCTGGAGTTTATCTGGAGAACCTGAGGAGCCCCTGCCTCGGGCAGCTAGCCTGGGTACTGAGTTAGAGCGGCAAGAGCAGGACCAGTGAGAAGACAGACAGGATGAGGCATCCTCAAGGGCCAGAGAGAAAGACCAACAGCCAAGGATGGACAAAAACTTTTGAACAGGGTTTCCCCTCCAGTCCACTCCTAGGAGACACTGGGAACCCCTGAAAGTTCTGATCCAATAAGAACTCAGTAGTGTGACTCAAAAGATTCTCATGGGTCTGGCATGGTCAGATGAACTTGCGAGATGATACCCTGGAAGTGTGGGGCAGATGTGGTCACAACTGAGCTCTTTCATCAGGGTCCTAAGGTGACCCTTTATTCCCTGGTTTCTTCCATTTAGTAGACTCCAGCACAGAAAGGCTGCCTTGGCTCTGACCTCACTTAGATAGTTATCCTGCAGCAGACTGCTTCCCATCTCCCTCCACCCCCCCCCCCCCACTTGGACCCACCCTTTGGTCACCATGGACCCTATATCTAAAGGCCAGGGCACTCATCAAAGCTGATGGAAGAGGTACCTAAAAGAAGGGGCTGTTGGAGCTGCCAGGGTCACCGAGGTAATATCAGTCCCTTAAGCACCAGGCAGATAAAACAGAAAGAAAATGGGCCTGGGAGGAACTGGGCAGCCATAGCTGTGCTTGGAGCACAGGGACAGAATTAGGAGAGTGCCACAGAATGAACCACACCTTGGCAATAAATACCCTTGGCATTAAAAAGTGCGGTGGAACAACCAGGAGATTGATTGGCTAGAAGCAACAGTGAGGAGAGGCCATTTCAATGTGAGACCCAGACTGTGTCCACTACAAGTCAGCCTGGCTCTCCGTGGCCAATCAGAGTAGAGAAACAAGTCTGGAGGGCTTGGCTGAGGGCCCGGAGTGGGATGGAGGGGAGGACTGAAAGACTGGTTCTGGAATCAAGATGCTGCTGGTCCCAAAGTCAGGAGGAGCCGTAAGATAGAGCCATGCTCTCCCAGCTTCCCACTCACTGGCTCTCCTCCACTCCCAGACAACATCATCCCACTTCAGAGTGGCCACTACCACACCCGGGGCCTCTTGGCAGGCAGTGATGATGCATTTACTGGAAGCTTACTTTTTTTTTTTTCATGAATACCCCATCCACTCCAGAAAGGTAAGTTCCACCATTCCTGTTTTACAGACGAAAGAAGCAGACTTGGAGCACTGAAAATTGCAGAGATCTTATGCAGAATTGGAACCAAACCCCATGCCTCCTGCTCTAAACCGCCTGGCCTCTGAGGATCCACCTCTCGTTGGGTATTTACACATGCAGTACAAATGCAAATGAACCAAAGTACATAGGTACTCTCCTCCTAAAATCAAATTGAAAGTATACTAGGGTTGAGTGTGACATTCCCACCTATAATTCAAGCCTTGAGAGGCTGAGGCAGAAGGATGGCTGAGAGTTCAACACCAGCCTGGGCTACTGTAGTTAAATTGCAGGCCAACCTGAGCTATATATTGAGACTCTGTCTCAAAAAAGAAAAAAAAAAGTCTATGAGAGTGACATTGTGGGAGAGTGATGGAGACATTGATAAAGAGATATATTGACTTACAAAAAAATGATTAGTTTGTGTGCCTGCAAATGGCAGCTTATGGTAAAAGCACTTGCCACCAAGCCTGAGGACCTGAATTCAGTCCCTGGGATCCACATGATAGAAGAAGAGAACAGACTCCCCTGAGAATTGTCCTCTGACCTCCACAAAAACACTGTCACATGCATGTGTACATGCACACAAACAAAATGTTAAAGTTTTTTTTTTTTAAAAAAAAAAATTAGCTGGGTATGATGATATACACCTTTAATCCCAGCACTCTGGAGGCAGAGACAGGTGGGTCTCTGTGAGCTCTAGACCAGCCAGGGTCTCAAAATGAATAAGTAAATAAAACAATAAGAATAAAAGTTAAGTAAATTATTAGTGCCGGTTCTGTTCATTTTCTGGAAATGGAGTTGCCATGTACTGCAGTGGATGAGCCAAGATTAGTTCTGTCTTAGCGAAAACCAGGGTATGGTGAGTTCTGTTTCTCTTTTCTCTTCATGAAACACACCACCTGCTACTCTAGGGCACAACCATTAGTCAGAAATGACCCTGCAAAGCCAGCTCAGCCCACGTGTCTACACGAGAAAGTAGGAATGTCAATTTGATCCCGTATGTTTTACTACTTTTACAAAAGACAAGTGGACCTGAAGACTTGTGCTCAAGTGATTGACTGTTTACAGTCTTTCGCTTTGGGGGGTTCTGGGATTGAACCCAAGGCCTCTTACCTGCTAAACAAGTGCCCTACCATTGAGCTATATACCTGGTCCATGTCGTGTATTCAAGTGTTTGTATGTGTTTCAAATGGCTGGATTTGTTTTCAGATTTATTTCTTTTTATTTTGTGCGTGAGCGTTCTTTGCCTGCATGTGTGTCTGAGCACCACATGTATGCAGTGCCCATGGAGGTCAGAAGAGAACTTTGGGACCCCTGGAATGGGAATTGTGAGCTGCCATGTGGGTGCTGGGAAGGACAAAAGCCTCAAGTGCTCTTAATCGCCGAGCCACCTCCCTATTCCAAGTGGCTAGATTTTAAATTTAGTAACCAAGGAGGCCCACAAGAGTTACGCAGAAGTTTGTTAAAATACATAGGATGGAGCCGCTATCTGAACTTCCATACTAGTGTTCAAATGGACCCCAAAGAAGAAAGCTCCAGTCTTGGATTCCAGGCACTTCCACCGCCTCCCCAAGACTACCGTCCTCTCTGGCTCCCCCATGGCACTCACCCAGAACTTCTGTAACTGTGCTTTCAAGGATGCCCCCCCATAGTTTTCGCCCTGTGCTCCCCAAAGGCCCAAGTGGTGCAGGCTTTGTCAGAGAGGCATTCCAAAAAGGCAGTAGAGCCCTAAGAGAGCCAGGAGAGCCTGGTCTGCAGGTCTCTGAGGGTGTGCTCTGGAAGGGGACTGTGAGACCCCACTCCCCTCTTTCCTCTGTTTCAATTCCTTGACTATGAGGTGGGTGGCTTTGCTATACTGTAAGAGTCAGTCATAGTGGGTGGACTCAACAGTCCTGAATTTGGAAAGGTCACCCATCATGGGCTGAGACCTTTAATATTGTGATCCAAATACATTATTTTTCTCTTTACAAATTGACTGTATTTGTGTGTGTGTGTGTGTGTGTGGGTGGGTGGGTGGGTGTGTGCGCACGCCTTGCCTAGGTAGTGCTTACTCCTGGAAAGTTTATCTTATTCCTCACATCTGATGCCAGAGAGTCCTGTCAGCTCCGGAGGGTCCCAGTCATTCAGGCAACCCTCACTTCCTCACATTTAGTGGCCCTCACGGCTCCAATTCTCCCTGTTCCTTCTGGGTTCCAAGCTCACTTCTCTAGGTATATGCTGTAGCAGGCTAGTAATGCCTGGCTCCCTCGTCTATGACTCTGGGTGGATACTTACTGGTTTACTCATTCATTAATCCAATAATACGCACCTGGATTTGTAATAGGTGCCAGGGGCAGTACGGAAGTGCACCCAATGCAGCCCCGCCTCCAACTCAGCAGGAGAAACAAGCATCTGCACCACTCACTATCAGGCCAGAAAGAAAGTGGTCCTAGGCTCCATAGGAGCCGGGATATCTGGATAAGGAGACCATGTTAGCTTGGTACCTTCTGCCCTGAGCTGTAACCTCTGGCTGGTCAACAGTTGAGACCTTACTTCTGCTGTTTGAAAATCCCAGCTCCTTCGTGCCCACTTGTGGGTTTCCTGCTCGCTCTGCTCTGGATAGCCAGAATGACTCAGAGAGTTCCTCATCACCCTTCCCCACCCTGTCTCTAAGTAATTTCAAAGTGACTCAGGGGCCCGCGATGTTCCAGGGCAGTGCACTTCCAGACTCCTGGCACACAAGTTTCCAGCGTCACAATACATTAAATAAACAGCAAAGACAATACATCTAAAGTTCTCACAGAGGAATGAGGGAGGAGTCTGACCAGAAGGAAGGGCTGAAGAACTGTAGGTGCATGCTGATGGGGAGGAGGTAGCCTTACTAGAAGGACCAGGGGATGTACCATCATCATTCTGGTCGGAGACAGAGTCTCATAAGGAGATCCACAGGGTTATCCTCAAGCCAAGCCTTCCTGCATCATCCCCAGACCTCAGTCTCCAGCTACTTCTCTCTCTCTCTCTCTCTCTCTCTCTCTCTCTCTCTCTCTCTCTCTCTCTCTCTCTCTGTGTGTGTGTGTGTGTGTGTGTGTGTGTGTGTGTCTCACACACACAATCAGAGTTCCAACTTAGCGCCTTCCTAAAAGAAGGTAGAGAAGACAGTCTGTGTTGGAATCCTTCTCTCTACTGCAGAGTGAAGACAACAGAAATGGCTATCGAGCACCTTGCAACTTCCCAGGCCCTCAATTTCCTCCCCTGAAAAATGGGACAAAAGTGCTCTCTTCCCAGGAGAGCATGTGGGTAAGAAGATGGGTAGTGTACCCCAACACCCACAAGTGTCACATGTGTCCAGGTTCCTCTTCCTTCGGGCACTGACTCTTCCATGTAAAGGTCTCACATCTTACACAGTTGCCTGAGGCTTTGTTAGAGGATTTTCCTCTAAGGCATCCAGTGAGGGAAGGGACCTCTTGACTATGTCCACCTGGCACGTGAGTGGTGGGTGGTGTCCAGTGTTTCCCTGGATCTAGTGAAGGGGTAAGTTTTTGTCAGCAAGGAAGAAGCCCCTCCATTTGGGAAGGAACAGCCGTGACCAATGAGAGCCACCTCATGTTGTGTGGTATTTTGTTTGTGTTCTGACAAATAAAGCTTGCCTGGAGACCAGAGGGCGGAGCTAGCCACCAGTTAACCATAGAGGTCTGGAGGTTTATACAGAGAGGAGACAGGAAGTGACAAGGCAGGGTGGAGACAGGATCTGGGCCCCTTTGGTTGGAGGATCCGGAGAGGTAGGAAGTTACTGGTGGCTGCTCCTTTGCTTCTCTGATCTTTCAGGATATTTACCCCAATATCTGACACCTGGTTTTTATTGATAAGATTAGTTAGATTTACGCTTCAGCCTCCAGCTGAGATGCTGTGGTCGGACTTGAGTTTGAGATGTGGACGTTGAACCACTGACTTTCCTGAGAGGAACCCATTCTGCTTTCTCAACTTTGAAGCTTTTTTTTTGCACGAACTCTCTTCTCTTTCCCATTGATGGCTAAGGCTGAATTCTTCCTGGGCTCTGCAGAAAACGGCATCAACCTAGACATTCACGAATGAGTTTTCTGAAGTTGTTCTCCCAGGCTGTCCCAGGAATCTTCCCACACCTCCAGATAAGTCTCTGTCACCAACTTTGCTCCTGGCTTCAAATGTCCTCGGGCCACTCTGACATTCCCATCTCTTCTCCCCCCCCCCCCCCCCCCCCGGCCAAGGGAGAAATATTCTATATGAATATGTGTTGGGAACAGTGGGGTATGTAAGCCAAGCTGTCAGAAAACCCAACTGCCAATGGTCTTACCATGTGTGTGGTCCAGTATGTTCTCCTCTGCTTCTGGCCACCTGTGAGAAGGAGAAAAAAAAGTCCTTTTCATGGAGAGGTTGATGGGGCTGGAGAGATGGCTCCACCAATGAGAGCACTTGCTACTCTTGCAGAGGATCGGGGTTTGGCTTCCAACACTCACATGACAACTCAAATAGTCTGCAACATCAGTTCCACAGGAATCCAGTGCCCTACTCTGGCCTCTGTGGCCACTGCATGCACAGGGTGCATAGATATCCTTGCAAGAAAACTCACTTTGCACATAGCATAAAGGTAAATCTTTTTTTTTTAAGAAGTGATAAACAATAGGGTCTCAAAGCACACATCCATAAGTTTGTGTATTAAAGGATTGAGTCCCAGGGAGGTGCTACTGGGAAACGCTGTGGCTCTTTTGGAGGCAGGGACTAGGGAAAGGTTCTTAGGGTAAGAGGCACATCCTTGAAGAGGATTATGGGACCCTACCTGTTTGCCCCCTCCATATAGTTCTGTCTTAAGTTGCTATGTGAGTCCTTGCTCTGTCACAATTTCTCACCGTGACTCTGATCCCATCCAAGCAATGGGGACACCCAAATCTTGGATTTGAACCTCCAGAACCATGGGCCAAAGTAAGCTTTTCTTGACTCCATAAACAGCTTGTGCCGGACATTTCACTGTAATGATGTGAGGTTCACTGAACACGTCCATATAATGGGATGATATTTAGCCATAAAATGGAATGACACATGCTCGGAATGAATGGGACCTTGTGGAAAAAGCCAGATACAAAAGGCCAAATACAGCATGACCCAATTAGAGCAAACGTCTGCCGTGGTAACAGAAATAGATGGATGGTTGCTGGGGTCTACGCAGGAGAAGGGGGTGTACAGGAAGTGGCTATTGAAGTTATTTGGGTTTCCTTTGGGGATGGCCAGACTAACTAGGTAGCTCTGACAGACAGACAACCCCACTGATTGGACACCTAACAATGGCTAAAATGGCGGCTTTGTTATGAGCGCTTTGCCACAACTCTGAAACATAAAGAGCAAAAGGAAAAACCAGCCTTGAGTATTTTTTTTCCTCCACTTTCACCCTCCCAATCCCTGCCCTATGAGAAGTGTTCTAGAGCTCCCTTCACTAAAAGGGACGTTTCTATTTCTTTTGTTGAGAAGATAGTATCCAAAGGGCAAAGCTCACCCAAGGTGGCTCCCAAAGGCCTTGGCTGAGACTGTGTTACCTTTAGACCTAAAATCTGTGGCCACATAATGAAACACACCAGACTCCTTCCCAGCCTTTGTTCCTAGCCTCTCAGCCACCCTGGCATGGAACTTCCAAGCTGGCCTCGAGCAGAGGATGTATCTTCTTTGCCTTGAGAGACTGGAGGTCCCAGTTCCAGGAAGGTGGGCAGGATGGAGCCAAATGCTCACAGGGTCTAAGGACCGTTTGGAGGGAGACCTGGTGACCAGACCACACTCAGAGGCCCTGGCACTTTGTTTGGTCAGATCAGTAGTGAAGCAGAGGTAGGCACAGCTGGCCACAGGGAGCCTGGGCCATCTTCCCCTGCATGCTGGCATTAAAGCAGAGAGAAGGAGCCGTTATTCTCTGGGAAGATTCATTGCCTTCCTTGGAGACAATCTGGAACCTGGGACTTTACCTGAGATATCACTCCACTGGTGGGGACAATACTTAGGCACCTCGACTCACCGTGAAATATCCAGTAGAGAGTGATTCTGGGGGCTGGCCATGGTGCTACATACCTTTAATCCCAGCACTTGGGAGGCAGAGGCAGGTGGATCTCTATGAGTTCAAGACCAGCCTGGGCTATATAGAGAGTTCCAGGACAACCATACAAGGTGAGACTTTGTCTCAAAATAAAACAAACAAACAAACAAAAGTGGCCCTGAGCTTGGATGTGTTAGTGAGGAGAAAGGTTCCTTAGAGACAGGAGTAGGCCCGGACAAATCCCCCAACAACTGGGTAGCAGAATACACCCAGAAATACCCATTTATTGCTGACAGCCAGGATTTATTTGACTTTCCTAGCTTGTGTAGAAATCAAACTCCCAACTCCTGGAGTCTTCCACAACGCCACCAGTTTGCTCACCGACTCTGTGGCCCTGACCCACAGCCAATGTGACCTCCCTTTCCTGTGGACTCTGCCTTTCATGGTGTATCACCGTGATCTAAATTCTAGGCCTTCTGATTCTCTGTCCCACCCGGCAACCCCAGACAGGGGGACAGACCTACTGCTGAGGCTGTGCTCAAGAGGTGACTGGAGCCACACCTGGAGCACCCCCCGGGTGAGGAGTGGTGCCTGGAGCAGATATGTGTGAATGGAAGCACCACGGACAACATAAGCTCCACTCAGTGGAACACCATCCCTTGGCTCAAAGCTCTGCAACACCAGAAGTTTGGAGATATCAAAAAAGCACCAACGGAGTTGAGATATCGCTTGGTGGTAGAGTGTCTAGCTTGTGTGAGACCCTGGGTTTGATCTCAAGAGGGGCCATGAAGGAAAGGAGGAGGGAGGGGAAGGGCACATATATTGTACATTGCCTGACACTACACTGCGGGTCCGGAGCAGTACCTGTAGTCAGCGCACCGATCCTTCTGCAGGGAAAACATCTAATACCCATGCCAAGTGGATAAATAGACTCTAAATAGCTTCATACAGTTCAGGTCAGGTTCTGCCTGCCAAGTCATGTTGGCAGCAACCGTACCCGACACACAATAAGAAACCAGAGCCTTTTGAATTTTAGAAGTGTAGAGAAGAGAGTTTGGATCTCTCTCTCTCTCTCTCTCTCTCTCTCTCTCTCTCTCTCTCTCTCTCTCTCTCTCTCTCTCTGTGTGTGTGTGTGTGTGTGTGTGTGTCTTAAGAGAAAACCCAGCAAAGTGGAGGAGGGAGGGGGGAAGGAGGAAGGAGGAGAAAGAGGAAGAGGGAGGAAGGAGGAGAGGGAGGAGGAAGAGGAGGAAAAGAAGACAGCCTTGTCCCCCACAATCCCCTCACCTCAGGCCACCTGGCTGTGGAGGCCAGCCTTCCTCAGGCATTGTTTCGTACTCTGTAGAGTTAAGGGCCGCCTTACTCACTGTGTGCTTAAGGACAGAAACTTCACATCGGCATCAGCAGTTTTCTTACCTATTTAGACAGGGCCCAGAGGGCTTCCAAAGGTTCCTTTGTCTGTAATATTTAATGAACCCACTCAGTTCATTAGCCAAAAGGTGACTCTATTATCAGAGTGGGGTGTTGGCTTCACCATCAGGTCATGGGGTGCCCCTAAGAAACAATGGTTCCACACAATACACGACGCCCTTTACTTCTGGGTATCCAAACTCACTGTCCCCAGCCTTGGTGTTATCTGTTCCTCCTCCGTCTGGAGAATTCATATATCCCAACCAAGGTCTGCTTCCAATGCCCCCCTCTGGGCTCCTTCTGTATCCACAGTTCAGCACAGTAGTGTGAGTGATATCTCACATCCTGCTTTTTCTCTGCTTCCTTTAAACTATGGCCGCTGCAGGGCTAGGGGTCTGGGCGGCCAATAGCTGTCCTCTCCTGTGTACCTCTGAGGTCAGCACTCAGCAGGCGGGGATGGCTTCCTGCCAGTCAATCACTGAGGAAGAGAGCCATGTGATGCGTCTATAGGTGCCCTGGAGGCATGGGCAGAAGTTAATAGTTTTGGAGAAGGAAGCCTCAGCCCGAGGCTTGCAGGTTCAGGTAAGCGATACAAAGTTACATACTCCAGGGCAGACAGTCTTTATAAGGCAAAGTCCAGTGTAGCACAGAGTTCTTTTGCCCTCATTAAAAAAAAACTATGGGAAAGTAAAACAGTTTGCAGGAAGCTGGGTGAAGGGAGATGCTTCCAAAATCCCAGACTAAAAGACATCAACTGCTGAGGAAGCCCTGCATCCCCTCATCCCAGCAACCAGATACTGCGCGCCACTGCCGCGAGGTGGCAGCAAAAACCCGTCAATGTTCCCTGCGCGCTCTGCTGTCTGCCTGGGGCCTCAGTGTGTGTTTGTCCCCCAAATGCCAAATACCAGAGCAGAGGGGGATCCAGCCCCAGAGAAGGACCGAGCGCCCCGGAGAACTTTGTGGTTGCTCCTTAAGACTCAAGAAAGACTAATGTCTTCTGGCCTCTAGCTAATAAAGATTCAAATGTTACCTGGAAACTTCTCGAGGGTGTCATGGAGTCTATCCAACCTGTGCCCCCGTGGGCTCCCCTTGCCCTCTCACTTCTGGGAAGCCGATCTAGTAGTCTTCTGCCTCCTCTGTTCCCCTCAAGTGTCAGGACTCTGGATACAACCGGACCTGCTTCTGCCCTTCCCGGTTGCCTCTTTCTGTTCCTATTACTGCTAGACCCTAAGAATGACCCTGAAAGCTGAGCCTTCTCTGTAACTGCTCCCAAGATCACACAACACACAACACACACACACACACACACACACACACACACACACACACACACACACACACACACACGGGCTCTGGAGAATTCCAAGGAGTTAGCTCCGGAAGACACCAACTGAGTGTGGGGCCAGGAGACCCTGGAGTGCAATTGAAATCACAAGATAAAACTGACTTCTCTTTGCTCTTGATCTCAGAACCCGCCCTTATTTGATAACATGTTCTCTAAGCTGTGTGGTGGCTCTGACACCCACGCCTCTTGGGAGGGGCCACCGCGCAACAAGGGAGACTGAGAAACAGTTTGCAGGAGTCTGGGTGCGCAGAAGGTGGGCAGAGCTCAGACCTAGATTCCCCTAGGGCCATGAGGGTCCCGTAAGACTTGGGTTTCCTGCCCTACCTCTGACCCTCCAGCCCTTGGCGGGGCCATGCTCCCAACTGCCTAGTGTACTGGCCTCCTACCTCAGCGACTCCCCACACCCCCCTCAGGGAGCCTGGTAGTCAAGATTTCACTGTCCTCAGACTCGCCCCCTCCCCAGGATGTTTCTGCACGGTGGAATTAAGGCAGAAAGGTGGGCACGGGAATAGAGCCAGTGAGGATTCTCACTCTGGGTAGGGGGGCGGCCTTTCCAACAATACTCACAGAATTTGATTGGTTGACTAGACTCCTCTAAGGCCAACTTGGGAGTGGAAAGCTGACGGGCTCCATGTTTCTTGAAGTCACAGGGAGTGGGGATCCAGGACCATTGAGTCATAAGTCCACAAAACAGTGGCAAGTTCTGAGGCTGGCCCCTTAAGCTTTTCCTAGGGATGTGTCCGGCTGCCCATTGGGTATGGGGTCAAGACGACATAGCCTGCTGGAACCTTGTACCTCACTTCATGTCTCGGTTCCTCTGACTCAACTGGCAGCTTCTCCATACCCCATGGGCAACACCCTAGAGTCAGGAACCAGCCCTGCCACGCTGCTGCCCCTGGAGCAAGTTCTGCCTCCACACCCTGGCCCTACTCTGCCCATCTGGAATCCCCTCCTCCACTGAAGCCAATCCATTTGTCTGGGTCAATGTTACCCTTTCCTGCCTCCACTCCCAGACATCCTGTGTGCATTTGTCTCCAACTGATGGTCTCACCTGCCCCTTCCAGTCGACTGTAAGCAACCTGAAGGCAAACCTGAGTTACATCTGACCCTCAGTTCTTCCAAAACTTAGGTGGTACTTTTGGACTAAGTGGGATGCCCAGCCTACATTCGGATGAATCAAAACCCTAGGCTCATCTGTATGTGGGTGCGTCTCCTGAGTAAAATGTATATTTACCTTATACACCCAACAAAGGTCAAGATCACACATCCCCACGTCCCACACTACTGAGTCCAGCCCACTGTGACACTCTGAGAGTGGAGCTACCTTCATTGATCCCAGGGCCTTGGTAGGAATGCCTGCTTTTAGCCCCTAGCTAGGGGCTTTCCGAGTGTCTGGTCCTAAGCAGGCTCTTAGTAGTCCAGTCTCTTGCAGTGTCAAGGGTCAAGTGTCTGAGGCAGGCCACTCCCTGACCTCCCCAGCTCCCTGCCTGGTCTTGAGCACCAATGAAGGATCTTAGAAATCTGTTTACTCAGGTACCAGAAACTCATGATGAGAAAGACTGGGGGTGGGACATTGAGTGGGCAAGGGTAGCCTCGTGACAGTGTCCAAGTCATGGTCCTTTCTGAGCTTTATTTCTTCTTAATCAAAGTCTCTTAGGTTTGTGGCTGCAATTCTTCGATCAAGGTTTTCTACACCCTTGATCATTCTCAGCTGGTCCTGGCCAGGGTGCGGAGGAGGTGAGGGCAGACAGGGTGGCCATGGGATGCCAAGGATACAGAGGCATGCACGCTGCTGGTAATTAGCCACACTTACTCATTAGAGGGCCTTGCTAAGAATCTTGGTTGAACAATAGACTGAAATTAATTATGATGGTAAACATTCATCTCAAAATCCAACAAACCAAAGCCTGCATGGGCCTGGAAGGGCTCCAGGAAGCCCTCAGGCACAGGCTGGACCATCGCCTGGGGTGGCCCAGGCTGCGGGGGAGGGGGGGGTGGAGGCTGGGGTTAAGAGGAAAGGCTCTATGATGCTGTGACTGCAGCTTTTCCAGAAGGAAGGCCTGGGGCAGCCAGAGCTGGACCACAGCGCCCCCCAGCAGACTGAAAGAAGAAAGGCAGTCTGAGCCAGAGAATGGGAAGGGGCGTGGAGAGGGGGTGGGGGCACAAAGGCCCAGCTAGCAAGAGCTCCGAGAAGGCCAGGAGGCCACCGACTGACGGCACATCCGGGTCCCAGGGGACTCACTGACTCCCACACACCTCCCGCCTTTCTTGTAGATTCCTGGACCCCAGACATTCACTTCATATCCAGGGATCTGAAAGGTCTCAGGGCACTCACCCCTGATCCCCAGCCTAGGGATTCTTTAGACACCAACGCTTTATATAGAATGTGCTAGCCTGAAAGGGAAACCCAGGTAAATCCTCAGGCAAGTACTCAGCTAGTGGCCTGGTATGCAGCTCCTCCTGTGCTCAGAAAAGTCCGTCTACCCACAGGGCGGGGGCTCTCTCCTCCCTAACCAGCCAGGGTTGGCCTGGCTGCTGCCAGGTGGACACAGCCAGAAGAGAGAGAAACACATGTGGACAGGTCTGGTCTGTAATTCCTCTTTGCCATCACCTTCGGTAAAATCCGGAGGGTCTGAATTAGCCTCCTTTGGGTTTAAGCTCCTCCCCCTTTTCCTTAAAGACCGTGTTTCTATCAATGGGAGCGAGGCCTATTTGCAAGATGTGGAGAGCACAAACGTGTTTCTGTGTGGTGCTGGTGGGCCACTCATCCCTGTGCGGAGAGAGTGGAATGCAACTGCCCATCGTAGGAGACATCTGTGCGCGTGTGTGTGCGCGCGCACACACACACACACACACACACACACACACACACGTGCTCACTTGCAGGACAGAGTGGGTAGGGGGAGCTCAGTGGAGAGGCCACTGCCTAGGGCAGGAAGGGACGGGAGGTGCTTTCTTGAGTGGAGCCTCCGGGATAGAGGAGGGTGTCTAAACTCCAACCACCCTCCAAGGGGAGTGGGCGTCGTTAGGACTCCAGGCTGCCCGGCACACAAGCAGCAAGTTCTCAGTTCACTTACTAAGTCTCACTGGCCATGAGGCAGATGTTCCCTCAGGTGCTCTCGGGGACACTACCCTGTTCCCTACCACAGCAGCACATTTTCTCTAACCCAGCTCGGTGCGAGCCTGAGGCCAGCTGGCTTTTCTAGAGCTTTCTGAATTACTCTGTTCCTTTTCTCCCCTCCCCTCCTTACGCCTCTTCCTCTTCCCCTCACTTCTTTCTTTCCCTCTTCCTTCTGTCCTTCTTTCCTTTCCTTCTTTTTCCTTCTCTCTCTCTTTCTTTCTTTCTTTCTTTCTTTCTTTCTTTCTTTCTTTCTTCCTTTCTTCCTTTCTTCCTTTTTTGAGACAGTGTCACTCTATAGCCAAACTGGCCTTGAACTTGTGGTAATCTTCCTGCCTCTACCTGAGTTACAGGCATGTGTCCAGTTCCCCTCTTTTTGTCTCCGTTCACCTCTCTTCTCTCTTTCTTTTCACTCTGTGATGTCCATCCATTCTGCTGCCCTTATTCTGCAGAGCAGCATACCTAGGCACTTGGGGGGAGGGGAGTTTCAAAACAGAGACTTCTGTTCCACTCTCAATAATAAGCATGTTCAGCTGATGGTATTTATAGCACACTGGCTGTCTTCTCTAATCTCTAGCCACCTAGTGTGTTTTTTGGGGGGGGGGGAGGGGGAGGGCATCTCTGGAAGTGGATGAGGTTGAGAGAAGTGGTCTCTGAGGTGCCCAGACAGGCTGTGTAGTGGAGGGCAAGTGACCTGAGGGACAAGGTAATGTCTTTGGGTTGGCTCCTCTGTCGGCAGGTGTCTGAAGGTTCCTCAAACGTCCTGTCTTCGTGAATATGCCATGGCTGTGTTCTTCAAATGAATTAACCACTCTTCTGAAGCCTCTCCCATGTACGAACTTCCGGTGAGTCCCAGCCCTGTCTGCACAACAGACTGTGTGTTGCCGGTCTGTGGGTGCTAATGGTGCTTTACACGAGTGTGCAGCTCTATTGTGGTCTGAGTCTGGATAGCTCTGTGGGAGGAAGATTGTAAGACCGGGCATGTTTGTGTGTGCATCCATGCAGGTTTGGAGCATGTGCGTCCTGGAGAGAGTACCTGCAGGGAGGAGAGATGTCTCGGATGCTTGCATTTGTGTTTTGAGTACTGATGTGGACTCCATAAGGGGTAGAGCAGAAAGACCAGCTGTGTGTTATGTAGGGTAGACCTATGGGTGTTAGGAAATTGTTCTGGTAGCAGGTGTGTGTGTGTGTGTGTGTGTGTGTGTGTGTGTGTGTGTGTAAGCTGTATTTATGCAGAAATGGCTGGAAGCAAGGTGTGCATACATGTGGCTAGGGTATATTTGTATAAGTGTGTGTGTGTGTGTGTGTGTGTGTGTGTGTGTGTGTGTGTGTGTGTGGTGTAGCCTCTGTCAGCCTGGCTGTGCCTGCCCCCTCCCGCCGAGTCCTTCCTGACACTGTAGAGCTCAATCAGCAACCGCATGAATACACTCGAATGGAAAGTTGTGCTCAGCTGACCGGAGAAATTGGAGCTGGGCATGTACTACTACCCTCCTCCCAGACTCCCTTATCCCCCCTCCCCCTTAGGCCAGACAGCCATCCCAGCCGGCTGGCTGGGACCAGGAAGGCTCAGTTTAGCTCAGCTGCCCCCCACCCCACCCCCCGGAAAGAGACCCGGCAGTGGGAGGCGAGGGGGGCCATGCTCGAGGACGTGCAGCTCAATGGTCTTCATAGGCTGGAGGACTCCGCCTCAGTGCCCAGGGAGGACATTGGAAAGCCTCAGAGGTGGCAGCCAGTACTCCAGGTGACAGCCACACAAGGCAGCACAGGAAGGTCGGACGGATGGGTAGTAAAGGAAGACAAGGACGGGGAGAAGAGTCTGAGGCAATCCCTGCTCTGGAGGAACTAGAGCATGCCCAGTGCTCCACAGGCCTGGCAATAGGCTGTAGGCTTAGTGATCCTTGCAAGGTTCAAAATGTACCAGATAGTTCCGTTCCACTTTTGAAGCACATGGGTGTCCGTGACAAACTGGTAGTGGGCTATGGGAAGTCAGATCTTCAGCCGCTCTGACTGAGCCTCTCTGAACCCCAAACTACAGTGTGCTGAATGAAATACAGGATGGGGCCACTACTCTGCCTCCACACTCCCTCCCACTTGGCCTGCCTAGGCCTTGGACTGGCCTCCCCAGCACTGCACTGGAACCAGCTCCTGGGGCCAAAGTTGGACCACTAACCCCAACCACCCCCAATCCCAGCCCCGCCACCAGGTTCCCCATGCCTCCATCCAGCTCCACTATCGATCAGCATCCCTGCCTAGCACTGTGGTACTGCGGCAGCTTCCGGGTCATTTCTTTTAAATCAGTTGTGCATCTCACCAGGGAGAATCAACTTCACTGGCACTGGGCAGTTAATTTGGCAGGATTCAGAGGGCAAGAAAAGGGCCTGAATAGGAGCTCTGGGACGGGGCTGGGAAGGGAAGTGGGTTAAGAAGTGAGCAAGCCAAAAGGGGTACATAGGGGGATTCTGAGGGTGGGGTCTTTGATACAGATTTTCCCAGCTTCACCGTCCAATCTGCTGTTTGGGTTTCCGATGCAAATCCTAGATAACTAATGTTTTTCTTTGGAGGGAGAAAATTGGATGTTACTCCTCAAGCTGTAGACCCCAGAGTAGTGGTCCTCAACCTTCCTAGTGCCGTGACCCTTTAGTACAGTTCCTCATGTTGTGGTGACCCCCCCCCCAACCATAAGATTATCTTCGTTGCTACTTCCTAACTGTAGTTTTGCTACCGCTATGAATTGTAATATAAACACCCAATATGCGACCCTAGGGGTAGCGACCCACAGGTTGAGAAACACTGCCCTAGACCAAGCACCTAGGTCTAGGGAGGTCTTGCGTTGGGAATGTTCTCAGCCAAATGCACTCCAGGAGAGGTCAGAGGAAGTGCACAGTACACAGGGAAGGGGTCTCAGCCCTCTGATGCTCAGGGGTACCAGCCCGTTAGCTGCTGTGTAGCCCACATAGAGGGTCCACAGAGGCCCCCCTGGCTCAGGCACGGGTTGCTTTACTCCCAGGAGGTTAGGAAGTGAGCTGGCTTTTGTACAAAGAGCATCAGTACTGCTCTTCCATCCAGCTCTGCCCAGTGGGACCTTGACTGCTTTGGCCATAATTCTGGGGGCTAGAAAGAGAATGGACAGGCACTGACTGGGTAAAGGAGAGATCTGGCCAGAAATGCCCCCCCCCTTTCCCTCTGCCCTCTGTTTGAAAGGGCAAGGGTCAAATCCTCGGTAATAACTGATGTATCAAGGGCAAATGAATAGAGGAAACAACCAACCCACACTAGCCAATGAACATCTGTTGTGAATTCTCACACCTGCACACACACACACACACACACACACACACACACACACACACACACATCCCCATTTCTTACAGGGGTAGGAAGATTCTTAGGGATGGGGACTGAGGTTCACTGCTCAGGTTCACGGACTGACTAGAATAAGTGAACATAGTTGTCCACAAAAAAAACCCCTGAAATGCATGAGACACATGTTCTCTGGAGAGAAAGCCCCTTCTCACAGTACCCCCCGGCAGGTGTCTGGGAGCCACTGTGATATTCCTGGCAAGACTAGGAATTTGCAAGCTGCTCATTCTGTACGTAAGTACTACACCCAATCTAGGCAGCATATATGAAAACCCAAGCTAGGCACATGCCAAGGAAGTATGCATGCGTTTATATCTAGCACACGCATGCATCCTTTCTGTATGCAGAACTTGACAAAATGATGAGAGCCCAGCTTTAGAACGGCACACACATAGGCGCTCACACCAAGCACACAGGAGACCTGTAGGTAAAGTCAGAAAACTGCAAGGAACACGGCATTGGTATTTGTGGCAGACCTATGTAGAAATATAGGCGTGATTGACAGGGGCCACAGGCTGGTGACACCCAACGGGGCACAGGCCCTCCAAAGTGAAAGCTGCTTGCTGGTGGAGTCCAGTGACTGTTTTCTTCGGCGGAGGAAGAGGCAAGGAGTTGACCCAAACTTGCTTTTTCTGCTGGCCATGATGAGAGAAAGAAGTGTAACTCTCAAGTTTTCCCCTTTGTCCTCACACAAAAAGCCCCCTGCTCCTGATGTCACTGGGTCTAGTCTGTTCCAGAAGTCACTCTGAAGCAGCGACAGCCTCTTTCCTTCCACACCCCTCGGTTTGGGTTCCTTGGCTGCTCTGGGTCCATCCACATTGTCTACACCGAGGCAGCCATTTCTTTTGGGTTGAAAGGCCCAATGTCTGGGTCAAGTATGTGAGGAGCAGGCTACAGAATGGAGGTCCAAGCCTGGTGGGTTTTAGATCGCCTCTTTCCAATCTCCTGGCGATGTCAGAAATACGGCTGCACTGGACTGTTTCTATGGGCAGTGGGCACACACGGAGATTCTGACATTGTGTGCCAGGCCGGCTGGGGAGTCGGCTGGATGCCCTGATTCTAAGAAGGGACCCCCTAAGGAACCCTCCGCCCCGTGTAAGCGCATGCGCTCTCGTGCACCTAGGGCACCTCCAGGCCAGTCAGACCCTCTGCCCAAGCCGGCCCACGTAAACCCCCCTGGTGTTGTGGGGCCTAAAGACAAAAGGAAATCGGAAGTCAAAATTAGTTTGGAAGCGGGAGCGAAATTCCAGGCCCTTTTCTCCCTAATCCTCCTAGCTTGGAAATTGAACTTTCAAGTGAAGGCAAGTTTGCTGAAATTACCTCTTTGGCCCCTCCTCGAGCGCAGGCCGCCCTGGCCCAGAGCGGCAGAAGCGCTTACTGCCCGCCAGCCATCCTTGGGAACTGGGTAGCCCCAGCCGGCCAGGGAAGCTTGGGGCCAGCAGAGGAACGTGGTTAGGAAGGGATGATGCTTTTGTTTTGTTTCAGGTTTTCATTTAACCATATGCAACCCAACCCAAATCCCACAGAAGCTGAAGGGAGACCGGGTGACTCCAAAAGACAAGGGGGAAAAAAATCAAACAGATAGGTCCAGACTATATATAAAGGCAAGTGACCCAGTCAGACAAGGGTGGTAAGGAAGGCGGGAGGCAAGAGCATCCTGATTTTAGGCCCTGAAGTCAGAAAACTACCTACTTCTTCTTCTTCCCTGTCCCTATCCCCCCCACCCGGGATCATAGTTAACTATTTTACGCCTCCTCCACAAAAGGGGAGGAGGGCAACAAAGACAAATTTTCAGCTATGTCCAGGGTGCTTGGGTTAGGGGACCGTGTGTCTTTCTATTTTTAAAAAAGCAAAGTAGCAACCAGAGGCTACCAAACATCCCAAGGACCCACCAGGGCGGCGGATGCTGCAATCTCAGGGCAAAGCGCTTCGGGGAAGAGTTCAGGCCTGACACCGTGTCGTGCACGAAACTCGTTGTAACCCCCATGCCTCGGGCCCTCTCGGCCTTTCTCTCAGGATGCTGCTGGGGCTCTCTTGCCCAGCAAGTGTTTGTTCTCAGTTTTCGACTCCGCTTCCAGAAAAATCTCGGACCCAGCTTTGACATCCTTCCTCAGGCTCTGGAGGGCCGCAGAGCTAGAGAGAGCAAGCCCGAGGCTGGGCCGCTGCACCCGGGAACTGTCGGCCTGAGCGGACACAAACACCAGTCTCTGGGAGTGATAAGAAAATGGAGAATACTGTATTTGCTTTAGAAAGTTTTTTTTACATATAGATAAACACGCAGTTAAGATAACAGTAAAAGCGCCCTATGGGAGTGAATGAGGCCTCCGAAGCGGCTAGGAAAAACTTGAATAGCTTTTGCATAAGAATACTACGGCCTCACTCAGCTTTCGCTAGGGAGAGGGTCCCTCTCTCGCCCTAACCCTGGCCACCTCGCCAAGCCTTGACTGACAAGTCGACGCCTGGGACCTCGAGTGGGAGGAGGAACCCCCAAAAGGAAAGAGGTGAGTGGGCAGGGAAGGAGGGAGGAGAGAGGAGGAAGAGGAAGAAAAAGCAGGTATCATATACAAGCAATTTCTACACATATATTACAAACTGGGAAAATGACCGATCATTAAGATATACATAATTCATATAAAATTTTGAAATAAAAATAAAAATCTGTTACAGTCATAACTATTCTTTTTCCACATTTATAACCAGTACCCACACAGGCAGTGACAGAGTGGAGAGGAAAAGGTGCTTACGAAGAAAATGATTGTCTGTTGAACAAAAAACAAAAGATTCTATCTTGTTTGACCAATACTTGGACTTAAAAACAGAGAGAGAGAGAAAGAGAGAGAGGGAGAGAGAGAGAGAGAGAGAGAGAGAGAGAGAGGAGAAAAGAGAACAGAAGGAAGAAACATTTGCTATTTCTCTCGAGGAGTTCTTTCTTTCCTTTTTTAAAAAACAAATTCAGAACGGAGATGTCAGATTTTTTTTTTTCCTTTTTTTGTCTGTTTGCTTTTGTCGTCTTGTCGCGGCGGCGGTGGTTTTTGTATGGTCGACTCCTTAAATCATTTTAAACTAGAGAGAATATTTTCCCAGATACAAATAAATCGTCATGCAGGTGGGGTGCCGGGTCCGTGGGAACCAAAAGGAGAAACCGTGCTTGTCCTGGAAAGTATACAATTGTCACCTCTTTTATGTTTTCTGCCCGCAACATTAGCGTTTGTGACTGTCTGTTGGCGTCGCGGTCCTTTGGGGTGGCCGTGGTGGTAGGTAGTGGTGGGGGGATTGTTGATGGTTTGAGGTTAATTTATTTTTCTTGTTATATATATATATATATAATTTTTGGCTGGGGTGGGAGTGTGTATGGACTTGTGTGTGTGTGTGTGTGTGTGTGTGTGTGTGTGTGTGTGTGTGTGTGTGTGTGGCTGTGTATCCTGATTTCGGTTTGTTCTAGGGATGGAGCAGAAGGATGAGGAGCTGGGATAGGAGGAGGAGGGGAGAGTGGAGGGGGGGAGGAGGGGAAGGAGGAGGGCGGCCTTGGCTATCATACATCACATTCCGAGTCGCTGGAGGTTACCGAGAGGATGGAAGTGCCGGTGTCCGCGCGCTCCGTCAGGCTGGACACACTGGTGGTCGGGCTGGCCGCCGTGGACGGCGACTCTGCCGAGCCGTGCGTGGGGCAGCCGGGCTCGGCCAGAGAGCGCATGCCGCTCGGTCCGATGGCCTGGTGCTGGAGCCTGCGGGAAAGAGAGAGCGGTGCCTGCCCTCACTCAAAGGCCCGCCACCCTGCTCCCCCTCACTTGTACCGCGGGGAGCCTGGCCCGGCTGGGCCCCGCACTCCCCTGCCTCTGCGGCCTCCCGCGTCGCTAGCCCGGAGCGATCTGCCCCCGACTGTGCTTTGTGTTCTTCGGGGCACCCAACTGCTTGCTCCGCGAGCAGCGAGCTGCGCAGAGCCTTCCTAACCCAAGTCCTGGCTCCCTGGCTCCTTGGCTTAGGGAAGCGTTCCAGATAGGGACGGCCTTAGAGAAAGGGTTGAACCCCAAGCCAGCCGCCTGCGGAGAATTGAGCACGCGCCTAGGAACGCTGAGCCCTGGACCAGCAGACAGTAGGGAAGAGCTCTCCGCTTTTCTTCCGCAACCTCGGAGGCTCTTGTAACTGGGCCTGCCGCCTGGAGACCCAGAAATTCCACAGAGCCTCCAGCCACGGCTTTCCCAAACACACATCCAGAGCTGCGGGGGTTCTCCCAAGAGTACCCACCGTTTTACTTTCTAAGTCCCTATGCGGAGGGCGCAGGATCCGGGGAAGAGAAAATAGGGAAGGGTGGGAGCTAAAAGATGCGGGACGAGAAAGCAGCCAGAAAAGGGAAGGAAGAGAATGCAGGAGGGAAGGACAGACTGTCTGTTTTCCGAGCGAAGAACCAGTTGCCTGATCCCAGTGTCTCCCCACAAGGAAGCCTTTCCCTGGTCCTGGGTGTTCCCTCCATCTGGCGAAAAGTGGCCTCCACAGGCAGAGAGGAGAGAGAAGTGGCCTCAGGCCTAGACCACCTAACCCTACACATCATACTTTAGGTACTCTCGCTAAATCTCCAGCGGCTGCAGCTGTCAGCAGCTGGGGCTTCTGCTGCCTGCAGCGTCCCGGGCCTAGTGCCTTTCAAGCGGATTGAGGATCTGCATCCGAGCTTCTGCTCAGCGCCCCCCCCCCCCTTCTTTCTCCCTTTCCTTTGGACTGATTTGCTCTAGCTCCTCTCCCTTTCCTCCTCACTTCTCCCAGCCCAGCTTTAAAGATGGACAAGAACCCAAACAACTTCGTAACTTTGTAACCAACTTGCTGGCAACAGAGCTGCACCTGCTGGCGTTTGTTTGCTTCCTAGCTAAGTGGACCAAAGGGATGGATGCTCCTTAACTGAGGACACAGGAAGACGTAATGCTTGAGGGACACCAGGGGTGGACACACTTGTGTGAACACGTTAATTAAAACACACTAGGCCTCTTCACACCCAGCCTGTCTCTCCTGTTCAGGGTCCGAGAGAGAAGCTCGCTGGATGGTGGCCACGGGGCCTTCTTCCCTTTGTGGCAGGGTCCCTGGTCCACTTTCTCCTCTCGAACGTTTCTGGACCTCTCTAAGGCTTCCCACTCCTCTTTTGCGATGCATGGATATAATCAGATAGCAACTAGAGTTTGCCTTGTCCTCCCAGCCTTCTAGCTGGGGCCAGGGCTGAGGAAACCTGCCAGGGGACCAGGGCTTCCAAGGACGGGCACCATGGGTTGAGGACACTAGAGGCTCCTGGGGAAAGCAGTCTGTAAACCCACAGCCTGTCGTCCCCTGTTCCGGGGCAACCAAAAACTTTCCCTAACTACCCAGAGTCCCGGCTTCTCCAGCTCTGGGTCAGCTGCCCCTACCATGCCGGGGATCGCCTGCGTTCCAACCCGTCGCCCCTTCCCCAGCCCCGGAGGCTGTGGCCCGGCCGCGGTCCCCGCCACTGCCACTGACCTGTTCTTGGCCGCCGCGGCACGGTCGCGCTGTCGCCGGTTCTTAAACCAGTTGCCTACTTGTGTGGGAGTGAGGCCGGTGGCCTGCGCCAGTTCGCGTTTCTTGCTGGGGTTGGGGTAGGGATCCTGCAGGTACCACTCCCGCAGCAGGCTCCGAGTCCGCTCCTTGAAGCAATGAGTCTTCTGCTCGCCATCCCAGATGGTGCGCGGCAGCGGGAACTTCTTGCGCACGCGGTACTTGTCCACCGGGCCGAGCGGGCGGCCGCGCAGCTTCTCGGCCTCCTGGTAGTGCGCCTCGAGCCACATGGCCTGCAGCTTGCCGTGAGACTCCTTGGTGAACTTGTGGTTCTCCAGGATGTGGTACAGGTCGCGGAAGTTGCCGGTGTGGAAGGCAACGACGGCGCGCGCGCGCAGGATCGACTCGTGTTTGTTGATGGCCTCGCACGCCCCGGGGGCCACGGGCAGCGACCAGAGGAAGCGGCCCAGCCGCTCGATGTCGCCCGTCTCCTCCAGCGTCTCGCAGACGCTGGCCACCTGCTCCGGCGAGAAGTTGAGGGTGGGCAGCTGGAACATGGACAACTCTTCCGGGGGGGCCCTGGAGCCGCCGCCGCCGCCGCCGCCGCCTGCTCCGCCAGCACCGCCGCCTCCCGCACGGTTCCCGCCGCCGCTGCCGCCTCCTCCCGCGCCGCCGCCGCCGCCGCCGCCCGCACTGCTCCCGCCGCCGCTACTCGCCAGAAGTAGGGAGCAGTGGTGAGAATCGGCGAAGTTTGGCAACAAGAAGTGGGAGGAATAGAGGTCTAGGGGGGAGCGGAATACCATGGACTGACCTGAGAGGAGAGGAGAAAATTCAGGGAGAGGAAGAGAGAGGGGAGGAAGAGGAGGAGAGGGGCGATGAGGACCAGGAGGAGGGAGAGGAGAGGGGGGAGGAGGAGATGGAAAGGAGGGGGGAGCAGAAGGAGAAGGAGGGGGAGGAGGAAGGACGTAAGGGACACCCACACCCCACACACATCCACATACACACACACCCGCGCAGCCACATAGAGAGGGAGGAAGGAGAGCGGCCCGGTGCGCGCGCGCAGAGAGAGAACCCGAGGCAGGGAGAGGGAGAGGGAGAGGGAGAGGGAGAGAGAGGAGAGCGAGAGGAGAGCGAGAGCCAACCACCGCCGAGTCAAGATTCAGCGATTCCACAGCAATCGCCCTAATGACAACAGCCTCATAATATCTCCCCTAAATCCACAGTGAGTGCAGCATTGAAACATTTTGTTTCGCTTTTCTATTGGTCTGCGGCGTGTCGTTGTGGCGTTGCCACGGCAACCACTGCCAATCACTGTCAGCCCTGCCAATCAATACCGAGAACGTAAGGACGGTTTTACCACTTAGCCGGAGGGGGGGGGGGAGGAGGAGGGAGAAGAAGGCGAAACAGAATTTAAAAAAAAAAAAAATCTTTGCAACTCTTAATATTCTCTCTCTCTCTCTCTCTCTCTCTCTCTCTCTCTCTCTCTCTCTCTCCTTGCTCAAAGAAGTTGATCGAAAAAAATTCGAAAAGGAATAGCCATAGAGTAGTTGGATGAGACAAGCAATTAGTTACAAGGAGTGTTTTGGGAAAGCGAAGGGGCTCCCAGCCTCAGGAGCACCAGGCAGCTTGTCTGTGGAAAGGTTGAGGACCAGGTGGCCCGGCAAGGTTTGCACACGGTGTCTCAGTCACCTCTTTCTGTCTATGTGAGCGCTGATAGTTGTCAGGAAGAAAGAAGAGAGGAGATTATAAGGCCTTTTGCACAGTCACCCTAGCAAGACGCTGGGTGAGCCTAGATTTGGGAGACGATTTCTGGTGCCTAAGAGGTTGAACCCAGGACAGTGCCACTGAACTGCATTTAACGGACCTCCTTCTGTGCTGACTGTACAGTTCTTTGCTCTGCTCTCAGACGAGGATCGGTGAATTTTTCCATCACCATGTATTTAAAAATAGTGGAAATAACACTACACTTTCTCCATCTTCAAAAGCAACCCATTCTTTGTTTCCCCACCCCCAGACTTCAGCTGCCTCCCCCCAGTTATCGAATAGCAACAGGAGCCCAGAAACCTAGGGACTCTCTGGACCACTTTTCCTACATTCATAGCACAACCACTGGGCCTGCTCAACATCCTCAGAAAGATGCTGAAACTGTAGAGGGCACCCTGAGTAAACACCCAAGGCCTGAAAGTTCCTTATTTGCTCATAATGTAAATAATTATAATAACAAATAATAAAAGTCCTATTTCTCCATAGGTAAGATAATATCACAAGCCTGAAACAGACTCCCACCTCTTCTAAAGAATGTAGAGGGCCTTCCTTGCCTAGGGGCTACGACAGCCCCCAAGCCAGCCATGAGCATTTATTTATTCTTAGGCATGTTGCTTGTGAGAAGTTGTAATCTGCATCTTGGGTCCAGCCTCCCTTTGTAAAGCTTCTGTAACTATGGAAGTGTGATTTACGCAGATTTGTCCGGGTCAGAGACATCTTTTCCCTACTCACTGTGTATATTTAGACAGGATTCGGTTTGGTGTTAAAAAGTGTATATGTTGAATGGATTCACACACAGTAGCCAACAATGCCCACATTGTCGGCCCATGTACAACGCGTATTGAAACTCAGCGCCCAGACTTCAACTAATCTGCTCTCAATAAAGCTGAAATAATTATCCTAAGCTGCCTTTCTAGAAGAAAAATCATTGAGGAATTCAAAACTTTTTTTTTTTTAAGATCTTTTCTACATTCCGATGCAGATCTGGGGGCGCGGCGCCGGGTACACACCACTCGGGAGATCTCAGTGAGGGAAGAGGGAAAAAGAGTGTGGGAGAATTTAAATGTGGACCTAGCTGGAGCCTGGAGCTAAAACGGTCGCAGGCCTTAAATCTCAAGCTCGGGTCTTTCTTAGGCCTTGCTCCAGCAGCGCCAGGTTCCAAAGGGCCGCTTTGAGGGTGACACGGAGTGTTTAGGTTGGACTGTACTGGCTCTCTAGCTGGAGGCAGGTGGGGGACCCTAAACTCGCTGACTAGGGTGGAAGAATGTTTCCCCTAAAAGGTGGGTCCGCCGAGCCCCACTTTGGCGGTCTCTCTTTCTCTCTCTCCATACATCTATCTTCCTGTGGACCAGGAGAGTCCTTTTCCTCTCAGCTGCCAGGCTCTGGGCGGTCGCTCAATGCGGGCCCAAAAAGAGCCCAAAGGTTGGGACACAAAAACAGACACTTCGTCTTTTCTTCCCCGACCCCTTTCTCTTGTAGGGGAAGGATTATAGGCTGAAAGGTGGGAGGGAGAAGGGGCAGGAGGAGGAAGCGGGGGAGGAAGGAATGAAGAAGGGGAGGGGAGTGGGTATTGTGCCGCGTGTGGGGGGGAGAATTCCTACGGGTGGGTTTCCGAATATTGTGTTCAACTTTTTGAAAGCAGCTCGTGACCCCGAAACTGCATCCCCCGGAGCCGGGGACCCAGGCGCCAGGCGGGCGGGTGAACCCGGCCAGTCCCCTCCCAATCCCCGCAACCCCCCGCCTCCGAGTTGGGGGGGAACCCAGGCCTGGAGGGAGGTTGGGCAGGTGCCGCGGGCTGTGCCGAAAGCGCTGAAATCGAAAACCCTCGCCACTCGGGAAGAATTGAGGCAAAAGGATTGCAGACTCGGCTCGGGAACAGCCCTGCACTCCAGCCACTGCCTGGTCGCTCGTGGGCCCGCTGGGCTCGGCAGTTGGGTGGCGGCCGCGCCTTTCGAGCGCTAAGCCGGGAGGAGGGCGCAGGCAAGGCGCACAGTTCTGAGTGCGCCCCTACCCGGCCCGGGCCTGCTGCAGCCCCGACTGTCCGAGAGCCTCTCGGCAGAAGAGGGTTGTGCGCAGCCCTCTGAGCCCACCTCCTGGCCACACGGTCGCCAGCGCTTCTCCAGCTCAGGCCGGAAGCAATACGCTGCTTCCAAAGCCGGTAAGTTGAGAGTCCTGAGAGCTGGGCAGGGAGGCGGGGCGGATGGTCCCGGATGCTTATGGCAGGTCTGGATCCCCCCTGATGATCCGTGGGGTCTTGAACTAAAAGGTTTGGGGGTGTGCATTTTTTTGGGGGGGGGATTGCTGTGGACCTCTGGAGTTTTTCCAAATTCCCATGCACTGAGCTCTGGGGAGAGAGGCCGATGCAAAGGACCCAGGCTGCCTTCTTCGCTAGTCTGGGGTGGGAAAGAGCCCAGGGCACTTCCAGAGTAGGTGGTACGCTGAGGATCTCCTGCACCCCAATACTCTCAGAGCCACAAGACCCGGGTGAATTAGCCGGTAGGGCCTCTAGATCTCTCTTTCTTTCTGGCCTCCGAGACTCAGGAATCTGGGACTTGGCAGATCTACGGCTTTGGTACCCACAGAGGTCACCTGCACACACAAAATTGCCATCTCTTCCAACCCTGGCCTATACCGGATTTTTGAGTCAGAGTTCAGTTGGTGCGGGGAGAAATGGGGGCATTTGGATAGTGGGGTGTTCTATGGTGCTCCGCCAGGCACTTATTTACCATGTCAGCTCCTACCACAGGGCTGAGAAAGGCTCAGGGGACTTTGCAGGAAGCCCGCTCCCTCCTTGTTTGGTATGCCAAGGGTTCTGCAGGTCTGCGGGAGAGAGTGCCCCAGAGGGCCTGGGCCAGCTACACCCAGTTCTCCTTGCTTAATCCGGAACTGCCGACCCAAATGGTCAGGAAGGTTGGTCCTGAAGGGGCAACGCCTCTTCCGGGCTGTAGGATGTTGGAAGATGGAGATTGCTGGGCAGCGGGTGGTCTGGGCCTCCCCGCAAGCTGCCAACGAAGGAGCTTGGCGCCGGCCGCCAGGGAGGGCGCAGGGGAGCGCAGTCCTCCGGCGGGGAGGCCTCGAAGCCCTTCAAGGACCCCCGATTACTTTCCTTTGAACAACAATAACAACAACAACTGCTCCCCCCACCACCACCCTCAGCTCCCTCCCTTCCTTAGCCTCCGGGGACCCGGGTTTCTAGCAATTGTGGCTCAGGACAGTAAACACAGCTCAGTTGCCTCAACTTTCCTGGTGCATAAAAGTTCCCGGCGTGAGGGGAAATTTGAATATTTGATCAGCCCCTTTGAGTGACCCTCATTAGCCCGGCGCCCTGCTAAGGCCCCAGCATTTCAAGAAAGCTGCTGGGCCCGGCATTTGTACGCCTTGTTAACGCTGCTTAATGAAGCCGCCCCGACGGCTCAAAGGCGGCCTCTGGGGCCGGCAGCGCGCACCTCTCGGCACCCCGCTCCGCCTAATGAGCCCCGCCGCCCGCTAAAGGCCCTTCCACCCCCCACATCCTCAAACAAGAGAGGTTTGGCTCTGTCTAGGACCTGAACACCTCCCACCGCCAGGCCCGGGAGGGTGGGCACAAACCCAGTCTAGCTGGCTGCACAGTGATCTAGCCCCAGGAGAAAGGAGCTAGACACTCGGGGAACGAGAAGCACAAATGGTTATGTGGCTGGGGAAGTAGGGAGGTGGATTTTTTTTTTTTTAAGCTTTTGGATCTAGCGCATCCCTGTCTACCTCGAACTTTTCCCCATAGGGCCAGCTGTAAATCAATTAGCCACCCCAGCTCCTTAAAAGTCAGTCTGGACCAGTGTTGGCGTGTCAGAAGGAGGGATTCACAGGGGAGGGTCAGCTTTCCACTTCCCTTCCTCAAATTCCTTTGGTCTCATCTCCCCAGGAGGCCTCACACTTCTTCCCACCAATCTCCCCACCACTGGAACCCTGGGCCTGTATTTGAGAAAGGGTGGGCAGGGTCAGCTCCCCAACCCGACGCTCCTGGCATCACCACGGAGCCCAAACAGAGAAATGATGTAACCTGTCGGCACTGATGAAACCTGGGCACCACAGCCTGACTTGAAGGTTCACACTTGCCTTCACACTGTCCCTCTTCTAATCTCTCTTCAATCATGTTTGTAGCCCTGGAGAGGCCTGAAGAAGGCACCCCAGGCAAGGCCACTCTCCTTGGGCACGACTGGGCCCAAGACAAACCTGGAGGAGAAAAGAGGGAAAATTCTGGAAGAAAGGGGGTGGACACAGCCATCCGCTATGACCGTCATCTACTTCTCTTCTTGGGCCAAGGGGCATGATTGAGTAGTTAATATAAGCAGTCTTTAGAAATTGTACTTCACTCCTTGGAAAGAATTGACTTTTTTCCCCTGACCCCTCTCTCCTCCATCGTCCTTTCCCCGGGACATTTGGAACTCAGGGTCCCCTCCCACGCCTTTCTTATGCGCCTAGCTCTTGGGTCTTTATTAAACGGGGGTTTAGAAGCAGGGAACGCTCAGTTCTCCACTCGGGACCTTCTGGACTCTCTAGTCTCCATATGCTCACACCCTCCCCCTCCAATTGAGCAGGATGAGACTGTTGACCCCAGGTCCTCATTCAAGGCCAGTGTTCAAGGACTGCTGAAGGCCAGTGCAGGTCCTGGGGTAGCAGAGTCTCAGAGTCTCTCTGACCGGCCCCTCCTCTCTTCCCTCCTTCCATTCAGCTCCACTCCCGTGCCCAGCCCCTTTTCCATTCCACGACCCCCTAAACCAAGCCCGGGCAGACATTCTAGCATCATCTCTGAGCTGGGCAAAGGTAGTGCCCAGGTCATGATCCATTCAAAGGGCAAAAGCAGGGGCGGGTGCTCTTGGAGTGAAGAGAGACCTAAACCGGAGGGCGGAATTCAGTTCGCGGCCCCACGGGCTGCTCAGGGGAGGAGGCGAAAGGAGGGGGTTGTGAGTCCATGGGCATTGGGTCGGGGCAGCAGGGACCTCAGGCGTCGGTGTGGGGGGCTAGATCCGGAGGAGAGGGGAGGGGTGGCGGGGGTCGGAGGAGCACGCGGGGCGGAGGGGTGTGGGGCTCTTTAAGAGCCACACGGCGGCTAGCAGGAGAGGCGTGCGGCCCTGTGCTGGGAGCGCACTGACCCCGAAGGGGATTTAGCGGGAAGGGAGCGGCCGGGTTCTGGGGGCTTTGTCCCGGGGCGCCCAGAGAGGCCGAGACACAAGAATAAGAAGCGGCTGCTGCATGAAAGGCAGCGAGGAGCGGCGGCGCTGCTGCTCTTGACTTCTGAGCAGGGCTTAGAAGGCCTGCCCCGGCTTAAGCTGAACTGAGGGTGCTGAGCTCTGAGCGCCGAGTTCACGGGCTCAGAGTCCCTGGCCTCTGAGCCGAGGAGGTGTGGGATGGGGACCGACGCTGAGTCCTGGGTCTTGTAGCAAAGCCCCCTCTTGGATCTTAACCGCCTTGCAACCCTAGCGCAGGGCTGTGAGCCTAACCTGCCTTGCCTAGCCTAGCCTAGCCTAGCCAAAGAAATTTATTTTCCAACTTGGCTTTTTGTTTTTGTGTGTCCACCTCGAGCAGATCCGGAGTTGGCCGACCCCAGACTGATTCTCAACAGGTGGCTGGGTAAGTCTGTTTAAAAAATTCTGTGTAAATCATCAGCTCCTCCCCGACCCCTTCCCTTTCCCCTCCCTCTTTCCCCCTAGGCGGGTCCGAGTTCGCCGGGCTCCTCCCGCCAGTGGTGGAGGGGGTGTGGGGGGGTACTAGCGCCCTACCATGGGAGGGGGTTCTGGCTCTCAGTTCCTGGTAGTAGACCCCTTGTGAAGTTCAGCCCAGTATCCGGGAGTCCCAGTCATCGACCATCACCCTCATCTCCCATCTCCATGCACTGAGCCCCTGCGCCCCAAGAGGGGGAAAGAGGGAGAGCGGGCGGCAGACTATCAGGAGCAGAACCCGCAGGAAGGGGGTCGAGGGTTCCCTTGACCAGCGGTCTCGGTGTAGGGGTTACAGCGGAAAATGAGCTCTTCATCCTCTTTGTGAGAGATGCGAGAGCCTGCCTGGAGGGATGCGCACCGGCCGCACAAAGCCGGGCAGATGAGCGGTTTTGCAAGCAAGGGTACCGGAGGGTTGGGGGAGGAGGTAGAAGAGGCCAAAAGAGGGAGGGAGAGAACCGAAGAAAGGCAAAGGCAGGAGATTCAGGGCGTCCGAGAGAAAAGTCCGAAAATGTCCTTAGTGCGCGCCTCGAGCAGACGCGCGCTCGGGGGCGCACAATCTATCTCTCTCTCTCTCTCTCTCTCTCTCTCTCTCTCTCTCTCTCTCTCTCTCTCTCTCTCTCTCTCTCTCTCCTCTCTCCCCCCCCACATAGGTAGCCCCCACACTCCGTTGGTCGTGAGGGCCCACCGCACACGGCGGCGAAGCCACCTTACCCCACACCCCACACCTCACCCCGCCGGCCCAAAAATTGACCGCCCGCGCCCGAGTCGGGGGAGCCAGGAGGATCCCCCAGGGTAGGGGAGCAGGGAGGATCTTACCTGCCGTAAGGTAAGAGAAGCCGGGAGCGTGTAGTAGCGGCGGATAAATATTCATTAGGAAGTGTAAGTCCTTTCAAAGGGCTCTGCGCGCGCGCGCTCTCGCTCCTATCTCTTTCTCTCCCTCCCTCTGTCCTCCAGGAAGGCTCTCCCCTCCACGAGCTATCTCTCCCCCCCCCCCCTTCCTGCGAAATACCGGGTGGTGGATCCTAGGCTAGCTAACCTGTTGGGAAGTGTGAACTGCGGCAGCGTCGCTACAGCTAGCTGTTTGCTTTCGCTCTTGGGGCGCGCGTTCTCTCCCCCCCCCAATCCTCTCCCCTCCCTCCTTTCGCCCAGCCCCTCACCCCTCCTAAATTACTACATCATTAGCTTTATTGGGGGGGGGAGTGACGGAGCAGCCAGACGCACCTCTCCATAGAAGGGTGAATAGTTGGTGCCCTGCGATGTAACCCCAGCTGCTCCTCCACGTCATTCTCACCCATCTGCACATCTTCACCCGGTCTTGCTTCTTTTCTTCCCCCCTTTCCATTTCCACCTCCATCCTGTGTCTACCCGTCTCCCTCACCAGCCCTCCCGCCCCGCCGCCGCCGCCGCCGCCGCCAATCCAGATCACAGATTGGGTCGGGAGTGAGATGGCAAGGCAGCAGGTCCGAAGGTCCTGTGTGTCAAAGTTAGAACTCCTCCCTGCAGTGGGTATGGGACGGTTATCAAGATCTCCTTTTCCCACACAGGGTTTCCCTCCTGACCCTGCAAAGGTACGAAATAGCTTGGACCTTTGAATCAGATCTTTAGAGTAAGCAGTAAGAACTTCAGCCTTACAGATCTCAGGGCGGGGGCGGGAGGGGGGGGGAGAGGCTGGCCCTTTCACTGGGCCAGACAAGCTGCTTTGGGGTGGGGTGGGGATAAGTGGGTTCACTCAGTGCGAACGCGTAGGCAACATTCACAGGCCGGCAGTCGGACTGATATTCGTCCTTTAGGAATACACTACCTGAAGTTAGTCGCAAGTCAGCTTCAATCACGGAAAAATCAGGTCTAGAAGATTCCATGAAGCCGCTTCCAATCGCACGAGAACACGTGCGCAACACCCTTCAAGGTGCACGCCCCATGCCTGCTCTCTCGCGGGAGGGTGAGAGCACCAGCTGCCCAGGCCCTAGAAGTGAAGTAGGCGGAGGAATACATCGCTTATGGTTGTTTAGTGATCACTGCTTTCAGTACTCTGGCCTCTGCTTTTCAGGCCCTCGGGTCCCTCTAGGGACCTTAAAACGTGGCTTGGTCCCTAAGTGCCTAGGGGAGAAAGTGGCTCCAGCTCAGGAGCTCAGCTGGGCGCTTAGAGTTGGGGTGTGAGCTAGAGGAGGAGCCTAGGGGGCGGGCCCTCATAGTTTGCAGTTCGAAGTGCTGCTGCTGCTCCAGGGATGCAATGAAGGAGGGTCTCCTTACTCTTAGAGAGCTTGCTTGGAAGCTCCCTGATATCGACCACCGAGCCTCTGTTTTCTCCAGAACCCCAGGGCGTCACAGGGCGAATGTGGCTAGGATGCCGGCTGGCTAAGGTCTAAAGCCGAAAGACTTCACTCTGCTTTTCCTTTTATTGGCTGTTGGGAGCTACTGTCTACCAGGGGAGGTTCTAGGGGCTGGTCACACCCTTCCTGAATCCATGCTGTGGGAGGATGGCAGAGGGTCGCTCCTGCTTGAAAAAGGTCACTACTAATTAGGGTAGATGAAGGGGGGGGGTCTAGGATACCCGGAACTGGGAAACTTACCAACCTTTACAGCCCACCCAAAGTCAGCAACCTACCCTTACACACACACATCCTCTCACCAACACAGATCTCTGGGATCACGCCCTCAACTGGTATTCACAGACGGTGTTTGCACTGCAATTGTGCGAGAACACACTTAAGGAGGATTAAAGAACCCTAGCAACAGAGCTGGAGGAATAAAGAAGTGTCCATATGCATGGGTCGAATGCATGGGTACACACCCAGTTGTCCAGATGCAAACAAAGCTGCAGTGCCCACATGAAGACAGACACACAGGCACCTATGTACAGGAAGCCAAGGAGAGTAGGCTCAACTGGCATGCAGTACTTCCTGCAAGAGGTATGTTGTCCGTGGAGAAAGAAACTTTGCTGAGTCTTCTGGAAGTAAAAGTTTCAGTTCTGAAGAAAGAGCCAAGGAATCATCTACCCAGAGCCTGCCTTTGGACTCTCCTACCTGCTCTGTTGGAGACACCCAGAAGAGGGCAATACAGGAAAGATTCCTTTTGACTCAGTTATTTCTCTTGGTTGGTGCCTTTTTCATCCTCTGCCTGGGAGACTGTGCTCCAGAGTAGGGCTTGAGTACACAGCACTGACAGCCTTCACCAGGTGACAGGAGAGTCTCAATTTCCAATGGGAACATTCAGTTCTAAAGAAGCTTCCAGATGTGCAAAAGCCCTGGCTGCCCCCCTTTCGGTTTTTCTTTTTTCTCTTCTGAGATCTGAAGAGAACGGTAGCTCTCCCCAACCCCAAGGGTATCAAATATCTGCAAGGAATGTGCTAGTGCAAGCCAAATTCTTTATTTAACTAATATTCTTTTGTGGGATATTGAGAAGTCTTCAACCATGGCTCCTCTATTCCAGGCAGAGATTGAGGTCCTGGCCTGGCTGTGAGTCTACCAACAGGGCTTCCCACAGTGGTTTGGGGGCTAGATTGAATAAGTGTGCAAATTTATTCTCACTGTCACCTCTTTTGCCTGCCCTGGACCATACTGCCCCAGTTCCGGAGAGAAGAGTCAGGGACTGCTCCAAGCAATGGTGCCCTTCCCCACACCGCCTTGTCCAACTTGCTCTCTCGAGCTCATTTTCTGAGCCTCCCTCTTTGAAAGTAGTAGGAGTGAAGTCTTGGACCATTTCTTTAAAAAGGATGGCAAGGAAGAGGGAGGAAGGGAAGGAGGAAAGGGGGTGGGAGGAGGTGCTAGCTCCTAGGCCAACAAGCCCAGGAGCTGCTCTCTAAGGGGGAAAAGAGAGCTGCAGTTGTAAAGAGGAAGTGACCCCCAAACACTGCTGCAGGGCACACCATCACAGATGTAACCGTCCCCTGAAGTGACCGAGGGGTGTGACTAGGGAAGGTTTTCTGCCCTTTGGGGAGCAGTTCTTTTCACTTTTCCAAGACACTCTTAGTTCCTGGCCATTTTAGTGAATTTGTTCTTGTTTGCGTCTTGAACAATAAATTGTGAAAATCGCCCCTAGAGTCCATGTAATCTTAATCTTCGTCGGCGGCAGGGCAGTTGCTGCCAAAGCTTTTTTAGTCCAGTCGGGTTTTTTTTGTTTGTTTTGTTTTGTTTTTGTTTTTGTTTTTGTTTTTCTCTCACGCCCAAATTTGAATCACCTGCTGATGCACCCCAGAAAGGGCTGTGGTCAAAAGAGTGAACTGAATAAGGAGGCATCCCCCTCCGATCCAAAGAGTAACTCTCCTTCCTTCTTCTAGCTGAGATTCGGAACACAAAGAAACGAACTGGTTGCCTTGGAACATTCTCTGCCTCTTGGGGTAGTTTAGAGCCTTTCTCATGACGCATCCCAGCGCTTGAGAACTGGAAGGGTTTGCTCTGACTCTCCAGTCTCACAATAATTTTCACACTCTAACTGGAAAATGTGTTTATGTGGGTTTAGGTGGAAGACTGTACCAGTCACCTCTCAAGCAAAGATCTTCTGTTTTCTCATAACCCTGAAGGCTCCACATACTTCACTGGACATTTTAATTTATTTTTCTTTCTTACCCTTGTTCCTTCTGCCCAGGACACAAAACTAGGGGCAAAACTTGGGAGATCTGTGACCCTTTTGATAGCACCCCACAACTCTTAGGTTTGTGTTGAGCAGTGATAACCTGTCTCACATAGGTCAATGCATATATGTGTATGCATGCATGCGTTCCTATTGGGTTGCCCACACTTTCCCAACACACTCGGGCTGCCTAGATGAAGCAAGCTATTTCCGCTGCCCAGGGCAAAGGGCTAACCGCCCTTGTGGGTCTAGTGTTGGCATAGGATATTACTGGTGTGTGTGTGTGTGTGTGTGTGTGTGTGTGTGTGTGTGTGTGTGTGATAGGGCAGTCATTACCTTCAACAATAAATTAAAATAACCAGATACCCCTTTAATCCTTTCCACAACAGTGTCAACGCTCTGGAGACGGCCGTCTCACCTCCCAAGGTGTCTTCACTCCCAGAGGGGCCGGGGCTCTGCCGCAGCCCAACACTGGGCTGGCGCTTAGAGAGGAGGTACTCCGACGGAAAAAATCCCATACATTTTTAACTACAGTGATTACTAAATTAATAGCAGGCACCAAGACAGATGTCAAAACGTCTTGAAAATGTTTATCTGTGAATAATTGAGAAGGTAGTGGGACGCATTATCTGATTGTGTAATGAAATATGTATGAGGAACAGCTGTTTGCCGCAGCCCCTTCCCACCGCCGCCTTAGCCAGGGCCCGTCTCTGGCAGGCAGGAGTCTTCGGTGAAGTTGCTCGCCCACTTTCTTCCACCTGGGAGTTCCCTCGCCTCTTCCCTGGCTGCTCTGCGCCGCTGTGGCTATTAGTGAACCCCAGAGTCGCCTGGTTCTCTGATGGAGGGTATCTACACCGTTTCCCCTCAGCCTTGATCGGTTAGTGTTCGCGGAGGGGTGCGGCGGCTTCTCTGCCGGCTGCTCTGGCCATCGCGCCTTCCGGCCCGGCTGCCCGCTGGGTCTCCATGGATGCAGGAGTGCAGACGATGGAACGGGCGGCGGCAGCGGCCGCGGTGGCCCGGAGTCCCCGGAGCACCTGGCGTGGGCTGGTCGAGCTGCGCGACCGGGTCAGAGTAAAGGCCCAGGAGCCCCGCGACTCAGCGGGGCGGGTCTGGGGTCACTGCGGGGTGACGGGGCTGGGGATCTGGCTTTGTTTCCCTCTCTAGCCACCCTGCACACTTCCTTCCAGCCCCCAGCCAGCCTCCAAGACGCAGAGCCCTGGTCCTGTTTGTTTTTCCAGCCCCGAGCCCTCCACCCAGACGCACAAATAGCCCTCGAGGCTGCCCCAGGCCGTGGCCCAGCTCAGGCCGCAGTCTAGCCTCCGCCTCGCCACGAGTTCTGGCCCCGCAGGAAGCAGAGGGGACGGGAGGGCTTCAGGGTCTTCCTGGAGCCAGAGGGCACAAGGGACATCGGGGAGGGGGAAGGGGGGCGGGAACAGTTCAGGACTTCGGCGGGCTGTGAAGGCCCAAGATCTGGTCTCAGAGGGGCGCATGTGACTTGAGTGGCGGCTTCTGGGCCTGGGACGTGGCCACAGAGTGGGGATAACGGTGGGGCTAACAGAAGGACTCCATGTAGGACCTCATCAAGCTTGGGCCTGGAATGCCACGTCAGTTATACCTACAAACCCAATGACCCTTTGTGGGTATGCTGTCCCCCCTCACCTCTTGCAGGATGCTTCTCGAGGCAGTGGAGCCGCGTCCCCGGTGTCGCGCTGCCTGTCTCCCCCAGCCGGATCACAGGCCTGCCTGCGGTGTCCACTTGTATAGTCTCCCTGGCCCTTGGCCTTCCCCATCCCCGGGAGCCCAGTGTCTCCTCCCTGGCGCTCCAGAAGCCTTACCCCTCACCCTCTAGCCGCGATGGCCCTACCAGAACCACCACTCCAGACGCTCGCGGGGAACCAGGGTCCAGCTTTGTGCGCCGCGGCATCCCAACGCCCAGCGTCGTCTCAGGCTCTCTCTGCGGACTCGCAGTAGAGACGCGCTCGGGCGTTATTTCTCAAGCATCGCCCATTTTACCTAATCCCTTCTGTTTTTATTTTAATCCTACACATTACAGTTAATCTGTAATGATACCGCTTCGGATGAACCTGTTGCATCCGAGGCACTGCAATTTGTAACCTTGGAAACTGTTTTAAATAAAGATTATAACAGTGGTGTCAACTGTGTTTATTCTCTGCGCAGGGGGGCTGCCTAGAGGATTCCGCAGCTCCTCGGCCACCAGGACAGAGTTTCCTAAGAAGGGAGAAAAGAGTACAGGGATCCCAGGGGCGAAAGAGCGGCCTGAGGAAGCTCCAGCGGCTCCACTCCCACGCCTTGGTATCTTTGGAATTCTGGGGAGACTGGAAGGGCTTACAAACTGCACAAAACTCGGCGAACTTGAGCCTCTGTGTATCCCGATTTTGCATTCCACAGGGCCCTGCGCCCTCGGAATTCTGAAGCGGCCAAGGGTAGAGAAGGGGCGTATTGCAGCCCCTGGTTTCTTCTGTTAAACCGCAGCCGCAGCAACAACAACAAAAATTGCGGCCACGGGGAAGCAAAATCAAACATAATGCCTTTTATTTATCTATTGCTTTTATATCATTAAAATATTTTTGGTTACGTTGTATAAAATAGCATCCACTCTGATTATCACCTGCCATATCGGCCGTATTCAGCACAGCAAAATTAACAATTAAGGGGAAAAGAATCACATCTTATATATTGTATCTGTCAAGATATGTTACAATTTCCATTAACAAAAAAAAACATTATTCTTGTTGAAGAAGCTATGAAGTATATCTTTCATGAGCTCTTTATTAATAATCATGGTTGTCAAAAAGAATTAGATATGCACAGATTGTAGCTGCAAAGGAAATATTAGATGCATAGAATAAAATATACAGTGGGATTGAGGCATAACTATTTTTCTTTTTAAAATAAAATTTTTACTGAGATAAAAAAAAAACCTGAGCTATTAAGCTTCCTTAAAAGATGCTTTGTTGGTTTAATTATACTGTAGTTATTTTATAAATATGTTTCAAAGGAAGCTTGCCATATTGCATGTCAATGAGGGCTGTAAAGGAAAGCTTGCAAAAGCTAATGCATACCAAATACCAAATTTTAGTCATTAGCATTCCTATTTATTACAAACTAAAGGAACCTATTAGCAGACGAGAATTTCTATTTAGCTAGCATTACAATGTTTGGCCATTAAAATAAAAAGGGCAAAGTATATACATTATTTTTTTCCCCTCGAGACTATACATTCTGTTTGCCTAGAAGCTCACGGGGGAGACTGGGAGATATTTCTGATTGGGGAACAGGACTCTACAGTGGGAATAGGGCCAGAGGGCCCACAACCCCTATGTTTGGTTATGGAGCTTAATGCTATTCATTTGGAGCAAGAGCAGTGCAGGGCCGCAGCCTTGCATCACGCTGAGATCTGCGAAGTAACCACAGCCCTCGAGGGGTCTTTTGTCTTTAATTTGTGTCATGAGCATATGCAAATCATTAATTGTTTCTCCTCCGGGTGAGAGAATGGGTAGCAATGGGAACACTGCTTTTGTTTGGGTATTGAACTTTCCTTCTGCGATCCCTGGACTTCAGTACTTCTCTCCAGGCATATTTCCTTGGGAGGAAATCCCACTGCTTCTGCTGCGTAATAATTCTAGAAATGCTCACTTACAGATTTGTGCCACTTCAAAAAAAAAAGTGTTTGAGCATGCACATGCATGGTAGTTGTGCTCTCTGGAAGGAAGAAGGGGGTTACACATGTTTTTGAACAGTTTTCTGAAGAGGAAAATCTTTTCAACCATTCTTGTTCTTAAAAACTTCAAAGATCATTCTTTTAAAATTGAGGGTTTTTTTTGTTTGTTTGTTTATTTTTTAAATCGCCCGATTGGGCAGGAAAATAAGTACATTTTACAAAACTGAAATGAAATACTCAAAAATAACAAGAGAGGGCGATTTTGAATTCGGTTAGGTGAAGTTTTTGTTGTTGTTTTTGTTTTCTGTTTTTAAGTAAACACAGTAAGAGTTGTCCAAGCTTTTTAAATGTCGCAGTTATCAAGGGAGGTAAATCATGGTTTCCTCTGGATTACAATTCAACTTGGGCACAAAGTCTTTTGCTTGCATCAGAGACTCATTCCATTGAAAAGAGTAAGAATTTGCATTAAAGAGATTTCTCTGAAACAAACAAACAAACAAACAAGAAAACAAAACAGGTATCAGAAGGAAGGAAGGGAATTCCCAGTTCTTGATTTAAAAGGAAGAATGGAAGAGAGGAACATTATCAAAAGCCACCGCTATTTTTTGTAAACCTCTTACAACACCTTTGTTTTCGATAGAGAAACCAGCGGTGTGTGATTGGTAAGGTGGCCATCCTTCCCCTGTGACCACCTAAGCAGAGAGAGAAGAAAGAGGGGCTAATTCCTACCCACACTTTCCCTACAGAAACAGTGAAGGTCGCTCACTGTATTGAGGAAACTGGCTGTGTTGATGCCGGGTGACGCCAAACCAATGGGAACTACCCCATTCTCTTTGCATGAGAAGTCAGCCCCTAAGTCTCTCAAGCCTGCTTGATACAGAGGTGGGAGAAACAGCTTTAAATACCAAAGTGTAACGTGAAGGGTGACACTTGACAGCAAAGGCCAGTTTGGCTAATTCAGCCCCCCCCCCCAACACACACACCCAAGTTCACTTCCTGATTTCTCCCCTACTATACAGAGTGTACCCAAATAATCCAGATGGCTACCCATATGCTTCTCCCCCAACTGCATTTTCCTATTATACGCTGAATGTAAATATCACCAACAGCCGAGAAAACTGTTTTCCATATATTTAAACTCAAATAGCTTAAATCTCAGTGTGTGTGGAAGATAACTCAGTTTACAGTAGCCTTAAATCCCATTTCAAAGTCCTGATTAAGAGAGACCAACTCAGTGATGAAGAGATAGCCTGGATTCTTTTTTTCAGGGCACTGGCTTTTTTTTTTTTCTTTGTAAAGAGGACATGAGTAGTGGAAGACAGCAGGTGTCCCGCTGGGAACAAACAGGAGTCTCATCTCAGATGGCTTCCAGGAAGAGGTAGGATTTGAACCGGGCACTGAAGGTCCAGTCTAAGTCTAAATGGTAAGCAGCACAGTTATTATGCTATCCAGGGAAGCCATAACATCTCATCTGACCTAAGGTGGGCAAACAATGGAGTAAATGAGCCCATGGTAAAACAAAACACACACACACACACACACACACACAAACAAAAACCTTGTAAATTCCTCTGAACATTTTGCCCTGGGATGGCCTGCCTGCTCTATCATCCTAATATTTCCTTAGTTCTCTCCAACTTTATAATGTCAGTGTTCTATTCCCCTCCCTGGAGGCCAACCAGGGAGGTCAGCATGAGGCTGCTGTTGATGTCTGGGGCTGACAAATTCCATTTACTGGTATCATCTGGTGAGTACGTGTTCTTGTTCTGAGACCTCTATGGATGGACACTGCCGCCATCACTGCCCTGTGCCCATCCTTGCAAGAGTAAGGACACACTTCAAATTTTAGTTTTGTGTTTTGAATGCCCATCCTCACAGGGCACCAGTTTACCCTCTCAGAATGCAAAGTGTCTGATGGGTTAGGTATGTAGGAAAGGAACCCGCTCTGCTGGACACGGCCTCTGGATGAGACTCAAGGAAAGCCAGACCAGCGACTGAGTGTAGATAGAGGTTCGAACTCAAAGTAGGTCTGCTTTTTCCCACCCGAGAGACGGAGATGATGCTGGACAATTCTTGTCTGTTTTGGTTCCTTAAGCATTAAAAACTATTATAAAGATAGATTATTTATTTATTTCTCTATCTATCTGTAGATGTAATTCTAAATGGTCTTATTAAATAAGAAACACAGAGCCAAATGCAGAGTTAAAGTCCAGAGGTCAGAGAGCAGGAGCCAAGAGCTGAGACCACCTTCTTACCACTCCAGATTATTTGTTTATCTATCTATCTATCTATCTATCTATCTATCTATCTATCTATCTATCTATCTATCTTTACCTAGCTCTTGTCGCCAGCAATGGCAGCAAAATTTGGGTGATATTAACCAATTATGAGCATTTTTTCCCCTCTTCTCGAAATAGATGCTCATTAGTTTGAACTCTAAGACATAAATTCACTCTGTGTGTATATACTTGTCATCCCCATGCCTGAGAGGTAGAAGCAGGAGGGTTAGCAGTTCAAGGTCAACCCTGGCTATATAGCAAGTTCAAGGCCAGCCTGGATTGCAGGAGACCATGTCTCAAAAAAAAAAAAAAAAAAAAAAAAAAAAAGAAAAAAAAAGAAAAAAAGAAAAGAAAAGAAAAAGAAAGAAAGAAAAATACAAGTTGAAAAAGTGGAAGCAGAAAAATGAATAATCCTGGCACGATGTGACGTCTATACCTCTCCTGATTTCCCTTCAGAATGTGTTTATACGCTATAGTGGGTCTTTGAATCTGAGATAGGAACCCCACACTGGGACACAGCAGGCATGGGCTCTTCAGAAAAGCATTTACTTGAGTAAAGTGGGTCCCAGACTGTACAATGAATCCTTCCCTAAGCAGGGCATTTCATCTGTCATTCCTCTGGTAAGTATCACCTCCAGTTGATTATCACCCTCACCTCCAGAGACCTCTCTTCTCGCGTCTTCCCTCTCTACTCCCTCATCTTTCTCTTCTCACTAAACATGCCACTGTCCCTTCCCAAACTAAGCATGAAAGATAACAAGTTGAGAGCAATCCAATTTCAATATTAAACAGACGTCTTTTGAGCTTCCAGGACTGAAGCAAAAGCCCGTCCATGGGAAGTACCTAATTCACCAGCAGGGTAATGAAGGCCTCTCTACAAGGATTGTGAAAGAGAAACCTGCCCAGCCACTCCTCCAGGTACCAACCCTCAGAGTTCATCCAGGGGAAGCTGATTTCCCAGGAGCCCGTCTCTTCCTGGTTGTAAAATGTGTTCAGAGGACACGGTCAGAATGTAGACTGTAACAGTGTGAGGAGCAGAGTCCATCCATCGCCGCATTCGGGGACAGAGTCCAGGAAGGGCTCTAATCCAAAGCATTGCTCCCATGCTTGCCTAACTGACCTCAATTTAAGTGGGCACTGAACAGGCGTGCATATGTGTGTGCAGAACGTTTACAAGGTTAGCTAATTTAGGCTAGTCTGGGAGTCTTGGCACAGAGGAGGAAGTAAGTATTGGGTGACCTTGTGTGTGGGTACTGAGGGGAGGGAGGAGTCCACAGAGATTAGGAAATGGAGAGAGGCTGTGATTTCATTTTAATGACTCTCCTATTTCCCTGGAGAGTTGTTCTGAGTCCACGATCTTCTTTCTCTCCCATTTACTTCTTTGCAGTGATCTGTGGAGAAGCACCGAGCTGAGGAGGGAGAGAGGCACATGTGGGCCCAAGCAGAATTCTAAAGGAAGCCTGCTTCCAGCTTCCAGAAATCCCAAGTCACATGAGAACTAAGTATTGACCAATCACCAGGAATGAAACAGAAACTGATGCCGTCACTCAACTCCTTTTTCTGTATGAGGGACAAAAACGCTGGGTCAAGAGTGGTTGATGTGGAGACATCTCTTGATATGAGAACTGCATTCCTGAGTCCCACCTGGTCCCTCCTTCAAGGGAAGCTAGATTAGAAGGGGGTGGGGCTCTTAGAATCTGCAAAAGCAGCATGCTGGGCAGAAGAAGCCAGAAAACATGTGTGCCTCCGAGACAGCTAGTCTGTCCACACGCAAAAGGAAGGCACCCACAGGACTGAAGGGGCTACTACGTCTTGTCCCCCAGTCACAGCCCCAGTGTCCTCAGAAGGTCCCCAGCCCTCTGCAGCAATCTAGACATGTGTCAGTATGGCTGAAAAGCCCATTCTATCAAGTTTAACAACTTTCTGGTGTAACTTCTGAGAGGCCTGATTGCTTATTCATGCGGAAGCAAGACGCCCAGTTCATTTTGCCTGTTTTAGGTACTCTTTGTTGGTTTGGGGAGTGTTATGGTAGCTGCAAATGGCTTCTCAAGTGACATTTGCTGACATTCAGTGAAGTACATTTATCAGCATTCACTAGCTCACCTCTACACATGCAATCCATTTTGTTTTGTTCTTTGTGGCAACCTCCTTCCCGACACCCGTGCCCTGAAAATGATAAATGGCAAGGTGGCGTATTTCTCAAGCTGCACTCAAATGTCACTGTGAAAAATCTTTAATGGACTAAGTGTAGCTTTTCACGTTACAACTTGTCAGGTACTGAGAAATTCTAGAGTTTCTCCTTAATCCACAAGTCATTGGAACCACACATCTGCAGGCAGAGACTAATTATAAGTTGTACCAGTCAGACCTGGGCAAGCAGAGACCAAGGGGAAAACATTTGGTATCAGTTAATTCTTTATTACTATCATTATTATTATTATTATTCTCACTCCATTTTTGCTACTTCTTTTTCTACTTAGAGAATGTGCCAGGTATGAGCAATCTGTTATTCTAATTAATTGAGTGACAGCCCCCAACTAGCTCTCCACGCAGGCTCACAATCTCCACATACACTCAGCTTTCTCCATAATGCTTTTCATCTTTTCCTCCAAGACTCAAAATCCCCTAGACTTCTCCCCTCCAAATATATGACTCTGAATCATAATCCAGGTCCCTAAGGTTGGTCCTAATGCAGTAGTTGAGAGGTATCTGAGATATGTCCCTTCTCCTGTGTGCACTCATCAGAGTGCATGGCCATACAGCCATCTAGCAGAGCCAAGAGACTCACATCACCAATGAATAATCCTTCATTTTCCTCTCCTGCTGCACACCTGGTCATCACCATGCCACTTTCATGATGGTGGCCTGTGCTAAGTCTTGCACAGGGTTTGCTCAAGCTGGTTTTACCTCTTCGAATAGAATCAGTTCACTGGCTTTGCTCCATGGACAAGCCAGCCTCGTCTATTGGCCATGGTTTCAATGTTTTGGGCCCTGCTTCCCAAGTCACATGTTGAAACCTCATCACCAATATGATAGGTTAGGGGGTGGGTTTTTCTGGATCATTACTGAGTCATTCAGGTGGAATCTTCTGAGGGAGCTTCAGAGACACATCTGGCCCCCTCCACCAGGTAAACCAGAAAGCACAACCTCACCAACATCAACTGCTAGGGGCCTTGGCCTTCCATTTTCTAACTTCTAGAACTGTTCAGAATAGTTTATAAACTATCCAGATTGCATTTTTATTTATTTTAATTTAATTTTTGTGAGGAAAAGTCTTGTGAAGAACAGACTGGCTCCTAACTTGCTATGTGGCCAAGGATGACCTTGTGTTTCTGATCTTCCTACTTCTACCTCTCCATCACCCAGTGGAATTACAAGTGTATGTCCAGTGCTGGAGATTGAACCCAGGCTGCTGTGCATGTTGGGTAAGCATTCCACTGGCTGAACTATATCCCTAGTCCTTGGTTTCTGAAATTTTGTTATAGCAGCCTGAATGGACTGAGACATCACCGTAGATGGAAGAATTGACTGATTTGTACATGTCTGTATTGTATCCTAATGAATGCACCATAATCAATTAATATTGATTCTGTAGTTCACTTTAGAGGTCAAAGAGTGGGGGAGGGAGAATTCTAAATCCAAGCAAAAGACTATAACTAAACACTGTGCCACCATTGTTGTTATGGGCTAGATGCTAAAGACTGGAAGATTTTGCTAGGCCCTACCTAGCTGTGGGTCCCTTTTCCCACAGGACATTCTCTACCTCCACCCCAACTCTTTATGTGAGTTATTGTCTCCTCTGTCTTTAGCCCTTTGGGAACTCTCTAACAAGTACAGAGCTATGGTCACAAAGAGGCTTAGCAGCTGAATAGTTTTAACCATCTGAAATCCATAGACCCTACCACTTCAATGCTGTTGTTACACACACACACACACACACACACACACACACACACACACACACACACACAAAAGCTTTGTTTTTGCTTGTCATATTTGTCCTATTTGTTTTCAGGTTCTTCTGAAATGCGGTTCTTCAGAACTGGGCTAAACCTTTTACCTCAACTTACATACGTAGCTTGAAGATTTCCTGTGTCCCAGCCTGCTTGGTAGTCAGGACAAATCTCTTTCACCCACTAATCCCACAGCCACTCAGACCCAAGTCAACACACAGAGGCTAATATTAATTAAAACTGTTTGGCCATTTGCTCAGGCTTATTACTGACTAGCTCTTACACTTAAATCAACCCATTTCTATTAATCTATACCTTGCCACGTGGCTCGTGGCTTACCGGTGTCTTACCATCTTGCTTCCTCTGTGTCTGGTTGGTGACTCCTGACTCAGCCTTCCTGTTCTCAGAATTCTCCTCTCTCTTTGTCCCGCCTGTACTTCCTGCCTGGCTACTGGCCAATCAGCACTTTATTTATTAACCAATCAGAGCAACACATTCACAGCATACAGAGCAATATCCACAGCACACATACTAGTTAGAATGAAGAAAGAAAGTCACGTGTACCCTCAGTGGACAGGCACAGTAGGGTGTCACGCATGTTAAGCCCCTGTGCCACACATGCAGAAGGTAGAGAGCCAAGGCTAGTCCCCTGAGGAGGGGTTGTATACGAGACTATGTCAAGCCCAGTAATGTCTGGAGCCATAGCTCCTAGAAGGCCAGGACATCACGGAAGAAAAAAAAATCCAGTGTCCATATAGTTTTGACAGGGTAGATGATCAAACCAGATTACCAAAGGGGCAGGGATCCTGTATCACTTTGGAACCCACTGAACACAAAGTTCAGATCAGATTGGGGTGACTTTAATTTTATTTATTTATTTATTTATTTATTTATTTATTTATTTATTTATTTTTGTTTTTCGAGATAGGGTTTCTCTGTGTAGCTTTGCGCCTTTCCTGGAGCTCACTTGGTAGCCCAGGCTGGCCTTGAACTCATAGAGATCCACCTGGCTCTGCCTCTCAAGTGCTGGGATTAAAGGCGTGCGCCACCACCGCCCAGCTAATTTTTTATTTGAAGTGCTGGGAATTAAACCCAGGGTTTCACACATGCTAGACAAGCACCACACTCAGAGGTGACCTTTTTTCCCTTTTTGAGGGGAGGGATCAGAAGCAGGGGTGGAGTCAGGGTCTTACTATGTAGCCCGGTTGGCCTGAAATTCTCTGTGTAGATCAGGCTGGCCTAGAGTTCATAGAGATCCACCTGCCTCTGCTTCCTGAGTGCTGTTCTTAAAGGCATGTGCCACCACACCCAGAGCCAAGGGATGAGTTTTAAAGGCAATGATTATATCTTTATTTACCTGGCTGCTTTATTATTTGGCCTGTAAGGTGTATGAGGTGAGGTCAAAAGATAAGCAGCGGGCGTAGTTGCACTCTGCTCTAATCCATTTCTCTTTAGTATACAGAGAAATCCTGTCTCAAAAATACAAAACAAAGAAGATAGGAGATGTACACATAAAACTTTCATTATATGTTTGCTTTCTTTTTTCTCCCCATGATTTCTGCAAAACTAGTCTAAGCAAGCAACTACCACCACCACTATCCCCAGATCAATGAAGTACCTCTTCCCCCTCTGTTGATGAACATAATGGTTAGACTTTGTTAAGGGTAGGACCCTAGATGAGATCTCTGAAATGATGTCTCGTGTGTGTGTGTGTGTGTGTGTGTGTGTGTGTGTGTGTGTGGTGTCTGTGTGAGAGTGTAAAGTGTGTGCATAATCAGCTGTGCTGAAGGAAGGACTGGGAGCAGAGGTAAGTGAAACATTTTTGGAAACAAGAAAATATAAAGATGCCCTGCATTCAGTTTTTATACCTGACAAATCTGCCTTCATCTGTAATTACAGGGCACATGTAATAATTAATGTGAGCTTGCTTTTCAGACTTTCTCATATATTCCAGAAGGTTTTCCTTTGATTTAACTGTTTCAAAGCACAGGCAAGTGTTGTGGGATATTTGTACACTGTGTGAAGTTATATTTGCTGTGATTGGTGTTTTTTTTTTAAAAAAAAAAAAAAAAGCTGAATGGCCAATAGCTAGGCAGGTGGATAGGTGAGACTTCCTGGCAGAGAGAGAACTCTGGGAAGAAGAAGGCAGATCATGGCCAGAGGAAGCAGCATGGGCAATATGGAAAGATGAGGTTAGGAGTCATGTAATAGAATGTAGATTAAAGTAAATGGGTTAAGTTATAAGAGCTAGTGCGACAAGCCTAACTAAGGCCAAGCTCTCATAAGTAATAAGTCTCCATGTCATTATTTGTGAGCTGGCTGGTGGGACGGAGAAAGACTTGCCATATTTGGCACCCAATGTGGGGCACATATGCAGAGCCCAATGCTTGCAGTGTACAGAAGCACGGAGACTCATTTAAGAGGCTCTGCTAGGAGCAGCTGATACGCTACTCTGCACCAGGAGACTTGATGGAAACACCTACCACAGCATAGACACAGCAGCTTTCCAGAGCTGGGACAGCTCGGTGGACCTGCAGGGGACAGAGCCAGTCACCAGTGTCATAAACTGAAGCCACTTTGGCAGAGGGCCTAGCCAAACAGTTTAAGATTTGTCTCGTGTGATCAAGAATGCTGTAGGTGCTTAGTACAATCAGGTCCAGACCAAAGAAACCTCTAAACAGATACAATATGTCTGAATAGGTTTAGGTGCTGAAGAAAAAAAAAAGAAAGAAAGATAATGGATATAGACAGTCATAGAAAAAATAGCTTAAAAATAATAAGTAAAATCTTTAAATAAAAATAAAGTAATATAAAAACAATAAGCCACATAAAGATGGGAAATATACAGGGTGTCTCGATTCTGTATGGTGTTTTGTTGGCTTTGAATTCTTTTAAATGCTAATAAACAGGAAACAATAGATGCTGAGAGACATTGGATTATGGGAACTGCTAAATTAAACCAATATTTTAAGAATGTCTTAACTTCAAAATGGAAGTCTGAAAATATGTCACATTGGGTGAGAGGTTTTGCTTTTGTTTCCACAGGAGCGAAAAGCTATGAATTCATTCAAAGTCAGTGGAGATCAGATCTGATAGGGGGAGACCTCCTGAGGATCTTGGCTACAGAAAAAGCCAAGAAAGACTACAGGACAGGTGGTGTCTATACTGATCCCTCGACACAGAAACATCTCTGAGATTAGATGAGACATGCTAAATCTTGTTGGCTACAGAGTCCTCATGACTTATTATTACATGCCGTCCTTTCATTTGGCATGGATAGAGCTTTTAATTATACAGTCCAAAGAAACTTATAAACTTAACAGATGCCTTTTACCTGCTCAAACATTAAAAAATATATATCTTTAACTGACTTTTACACACTGGACATTCCATACCTGTGTTAATGCAGATATATATGTTATCTTTAAAAGTTTGTGTGTGTGTGTGTTTTTAAAAGTAGACACCAAATGAAGGCAAGCAACCCAAGTGATCCAGCCTCTCAGAATGCCTCTATTGCAGTTTCCTCAAGATTCTGCATCCAGAACAACTTCAAAGCTGCTATCTGAGATGGTCCAGCCTCACAGACTATCCAGCCAAGACTTCAAATAAGCTCTACACTTTCCCATCACACAGAGACTAAACAAGAAATAATACAGCTAGATCTCCTAGGACTTGACGATTATCCCAATTTCCCCAGGGTCCCCTAAAGATGCTGTCACCTCCAGAAAACAGAAAGCAGTCTAGAGGACATGATGCCCACATTCCCAAGAGGTGGGATGGGTGATTTTAGTTCATTTGGAGAATTATGGATATTTGTCATCATTTGGGCGGGGGGTGCGGGGGCAGGGTGGGTTACAAGTTGTTATTGGTCATGGTCAGGAAAAAAGCTGAACAAAGGAGATTAGATTCAGGGATCTCTTTTTGAAGGGAAAAGGGGGTGGGGTTATAGTATAGAAATGATGAGATGACAGGGTAGATTGCTGAGTCTACTTTTGAACAACCACTAGTCTTAAATATTTTACATTGGTATAGATTTTTGTATATTGACACAAATTTAAGGTTGTTTTTGTTTTACTGTATATATGATTCTACTCTTCTTCAAGGTGTTTTACCTATGCACCCCACTTAACAATCTAATGTAAATTCTAGTCCTTAAAAGCTATTTAGAATAATAAAGAAATACAGGTTAGTAGTTAGTTGTCTATAATAATCAAACTGGTAGTCATGTTAAATATATTTTCAAGGTTAAACATATATATATATATATATATATATATATATATATATATATATATATTTGGTTTTTTGATACAGGCTTTCTCTACATAGCTTTGCACCTTTCCTGGAGCTCACTTGGTAGCCCAGGCTGGCCTCGAAATCACAGAGATCCACCTGGCTCTGCCTCCCGAGTGCTGGGATTAAAGGCGTGCGCCACCACCGCCCGGCAAACAGATACATATTTTTTAAACAGATAGATAGTCTTCAAACATTTAAAGACCTACAGAATGTGGCATTTAAAATGTTCTAATAACATAAGGCTTTTCATGACAGTGAGACATGTCTCACATGCTCCTGGCAGCATCCATTTACTTCAAATAAGGATGATGGGCATTGAGGAACCTCCTTATGGGGTTTACTTTCTATGTGGCAAAGCTAGCCATCTGGGCAAGAAACTGCCCTTGCCTCAACTGCTAACAGAATGCTGTCCAAACTGGACAAACAAGACACACAAAAGAAGGCAACTGCTGAACTTTACCAAGACAAGGTAGGATAGTCCTTCAAAATTTCTGCTTCACAGAATGGTCTGTCAGATATTCAAGGCCTGTAGGCTGAAGATGGATGCCCCAACATTGCAAAGCGACCTTGGGTGACTGTCCAGACACTCAGATGTCTCTGTCATTTCTATAGTTTTGGAAGTTGTTTGTTCTGCACTTCCTGTTTACTCAGGTAATATTAAATCCTTCTCAGGTCTCTGATGTAATTGAAGATGAGATAGTTATAGTTGCAGTTTTCCTTGTTACCAAATTGAAAAAACTCACAAAGAGTTATAAAGTATATAAGATTGAGAGAAATAAAAGCTTAAATTGTTTATCTAAGAAAATGTTTTGAGGTGTAAAAGTATAGTTTTATGACATAGCAATACAAGTTATGATAGAAAATGGCTTAGGTATAAAGCTTTAAATCCATCATGATAAGATAGATAATAGAGTAATTTCTCTGAACATGCCAAGTATAAATGAATTGGACATTGTGAATGTAATTCTTACCTGATAATTGTTCTCGTTGTATATAGTTTTACTATGTTAGAGTTAAAAACCTTTCCTTTTCATTTAGATGATAAGGGAGAAATGTTGTGTGATATTTGTACACTATGTGAAGATATATTGCTATGATTGATTTAATAGAGAGCTGAATGGACAATAGCTAGGCAGGAGGTATAGACAGGATTTCCAGGGAGAGAAAAAGGAAGAGGAGGAGGAATTGAGAGCCAGGAGAAACCAGGAGTCACAGAGAGGAAACAGGAGGTAAAAGATGGAAGGGAAGTCACACCATGTGATAGAATGTAGATTAATATAAATGGATTAACTTAAGTTATAAGAGCTAGTAGGTGGTAGAGTGCTTGCCTAGTAAGAGCAAGGCCCTGGGTTCCATCCTCAGCTCGGGGGGGGGGGGATGTGATAGTGGGACAAGCCTAAGCTAAGGCCAAGCTTTATAATTAATAAATCTCCGTGTCATTATTTGTAAGCTGGCAGCCCTCCAAGAAATCTGACTACATATGGCATCCAACATGGGGTTCAAACCCATAACCCTGAGATTAAGAGTCTCATGCTCTACTAACTGAGCTCGCCGAGCCTCTTAAATGAGCTGCACGTCTGTATACTGCAAGCAACAGGCTCTGTGCACATGCCCCACATTGGGTGCCAAATGTAATAACTCTTTGTCTGTCCCACCAGCCAGCTTCCAAATAATCACATGGAGACTTACTGTTAATTATGAAAGCTCAGCCTATAGCTTTTTAAGGGGGAAATACTGTAGGATATTTGTACATTGTGTGAAGATATAGTGCTGTGATCAGTGTAATAAAAAGCTGAATGGCCAATAGCTAGGCAGGAAGTATAGGTGGGACTTTCAGGCAGAGAGAGAGAACTTTGGGAAGAAGAAGACAGGTCACCAGCCAGATACAGGGGAAGCAGTATGGGCAGTACAGAGAGCTGAGGTAACAAGCCACATGACAGAATGTAGATGAAAATAAATGGGTTAATTTAAATTATAAGACCTAGAGGGACAAGCTTAAGTTAAGGCAGAGCTTTCATAATTAATAAATCTCCATGTCATTATTTGTGAGCTGGTGTTCACCCCACCCCACCCCACCATCCTACTACAGGCAAGGAAGAACTTTCCTGAAGTCATTCAGGGAGGATGTTCTCTCCTCTATGAAATCATAGTTGGCACAATGCTAGGACATGGATTGTCACCTCTAGTGAACTCTCCAGAGCTGAACCCCTCCTTTGGAGAGGAACTGGAATTCACCTCCTTCAGACATTGTCACACCCTTTTCATGCACTGGTCTCTGGGCAAAGACTTTCCAAACCTTTCCCTCTGACCCTCACTCCCTTCTTGGGCACCTTTCACCTTTGTCCAGGCTCTGGGAGACATCCACTCCTCCAGGAATCCCTTCTCTGTTCCACAGTCAGCAACATCATTTCCCTCCATCCAGTACTCCGACACCTCTGTGCTTCCAGGTAGCAAGCTCCTTGTGTCCAGGGGCACGGCTCAGTTGTAGCTGTGCAGTAAGGTTCACCACTCTGTTTACAGGGCAGGACAGGCACTACAGCAGCACAGCCAAGAGAAGGAAACAGGCAGCAGGATCTTGAGCACGAGGAAAGGAATTCTTTGTTGTTATGCTTCTCTACATCCCCACCACACCACCAATACTGGAAATGACATCCAGTTGGGTGCCACACATCCTGAGGGAAAGGTTGAGGATGGATGCCATGCTGTCACTTGGGAACAATGGGGGCAAAGAGAGGACACCCAGAGCTTAGGCATATAGTGGGGACAAGCAGTACAACCCAAATCCATTCACCCAAATTTCAAGCCCTCTCTGGTTACTGTCCGGTGTTCTCAGCCCTCAGAAAACCTTTCCTTCCTCTCCCTCCCAATTTCTCCCACTTCTAGAATTGGGTGTCTGGTCTGAAAGTCCGCTGTCGATCAAATATCATCTTACATACTGAATAGCTTAACTCTCTCCCGAGGCTCCGTCTTCAAGACTCCTGCTCACTCTGTTGTCCCCTCTGGTTCTATTTTGTGTCATTTTTTTTCTGCCTATCTACCATCATACTTCATCTCTGAAGCTCCGCTGTCATGGCATTGTTATAACAAACCTTGTTTACACCAGCAAGGGGTGATGCAACTCCGGGTCATGGACCAGCTCTAGAGGCCACCTGGAGTTATAAACTGCCTTTTTGGGGGGTACAGCCATGCCACTCATTTACATAGGCTTGTGGTTGCTTTCTTGCTACCACAAGGCAGGCTGGGTAAAGTCTAAAACATTTACTATCTGGCCCTTTATGAGGGAGCTTATGTGCTCCCCTTTTAGATTCCAGAGTATGCATGTGCTGAGGATGTGACGGCATACAGATGAAGAGCTCACCAGTGAGTGGTATTGGAGCTAGAGAGGCCAGGAAAGGAACTACAAGAGCAAAAACCATGTGAAGGAAATGGACAAAATGTTTCAGAGTGCAGGTGAAGTGATTTTTATTGCTTATTCTTTCAGTTCAGAGGCTAAAACCCAGAGCTGTGAACATGCAAGATGAGTGTGCTTTACCACTGAGTTTCCAGGAGTGGGCTTTGAGAAGAGGGAGAACCCCTATCCTTTCTGGCAGGCAGGAAGGCAGAGCACAGTACAGGTACAGGCAGGATGCAAAGGAGGGCTAGGTCAGTAGGAGCAGAAAGTGCCATGCAGGTCCATCTGTGCTGACTAGCTCATCCTCAGTGTGGGAGGGCTCACCTGTAGCTAATACTGCTTGTTCCTATCCACGTCCAATGGCTTTCATAAAAACCACCTAAGCAACCACTATATCCAATAGCTCCTGTGACCCTGATGTCTCCTCCGTGTCTCACCTACCAGCTTCCCTTGACCATAAAACAGATCCAGAGATCTATGATGCTCTTGTCACAGTCTGTATCACTCCAACTCCTGCACTTGGGTTATTGATCTCAACAACACGGTGTGCCAGCCCGTCAGGCCTTCTGTCTACCTCTGGACACACGGAGTCCACCCTGCCCTAAGACCTTGGAGCAGTTTCGCTCTGCCTTGGATGCTCTTTCCTCACATCTCCATAGCTGGATCTTTCCCATTGAGTGCATCTTACTTCTGAACTTCTGTCAAGGACCTGTTTCTCTTGGCCCCTAAACGTACTTCATTCCATTCCTCTCGTGTCTCACGGTCTCCAAAACTCTTTGCATCCTTTGAAGTTATCATTTGACCTGGTCTAGTATGTAAGTCTACAGGAACAGGGGTGCCTCTGTCATAAGAAGTCTACAGGAGCAGGGGCGCCACTGTCACTGTGTTCTTCACTATCCCTGGCATTGAGAACACTGCCTTGCTCTTCGTTGGTGACTGACCATCATTTGTTAGTAAAATAAGCCTTTACATTCAAATTCTTTAACTCAGGAACACATGGGGTGAAAATTTGTCTGCTAGGATGGCTGGAAGCCTTTTCAGATCTCCATGGGGGAAGCCCCAGGAAGCATCCTAAAAGCACTAATGTACAAGCCTAACTTGTTTAAGTCAGATTCTCCAGGGGTGGGGGAGTCTGGACTCTGCTGAACAAGCACAGAGGCCATGTGCTACAGGCAGCAGGGCTTGGTGAGAGAATTGGCATTTAGAAAGTTCTGGACTCAATTGGGTTTTACAGAAATCATTAGACACCTCTGTGGTACCAAGCTCTGAAAGGGATTCAGGGAATATCCTGGTTGTAAGAAAGAAAAACCAGGCCAACAGCAGCATTAGAAATAAGACTTGATGTGAATATGGAGGCTCATGCTAGCCCTCAGGAGGGTTACATAGTAAGTTTAAGGCCAGTTTGGGCTATGTAGTGAGACTTTGTTTCAAAAATCTGAGGATTGGGGATGCGGCTCAGGGATACAGTACTAGTGTAGCACATACAAATCCTTGGGTTTGATTCACTACATCTCAAAAAGAATTCAAAATGAGACTAAAAATACAAGAGAACCCCAAGGAGTACAAGGCAGAGCAGCAGCTGCTTTTTGTTTGTGTGGGTTTTTTTTTTTTTTTTTTTTAGTTTTTCCATCTAGCCCCGGCTGTCCTGCAACTTGCTTTGTAGCCCAGGCTGGCCTCGAACTCACAGAGATCTGCCTGCCTCTGCCTCCCGAGTGCTGGGCTTAAAGGTGTGCGCCACCGCCGCCCGGCCTGTCTGTAACTTCAATCTCAGTGAATTCCCTACCCTCTTCTGACCTCCATGGGCACCTGGCACACATTCGGTGTACACACACACACACACACACACACACACACACACACACACACACGAGAGAGAGAGAGAGAGAGAGAGAGAGAGAGAGAGAGAGAGAGAGAGAGAGCGCCCTTGCACAAACAAAACAGGTAAAATAAACAAAATACGTCTTTTAAAAAGTATGCAGATGTTAGTGGCACCTCTTAAGTGACTTTAAGGAGGCAGGTCTCGGAGAAACATGGAGGGGGCCAAGTCAGCCTTGTGGGATATGCTAAGCATTGGAACTCTGGTTGCAGGCTCTGAAAGAACAGCGGAAGGGACTTGGGGAGCTGTGTCATGAAGCCGTGAACTCGGGGTCAGAGTAACAAAAGTTCCCACATGGCTGAACCACAGCGTTGCTGGTTCCTTTGGTTGCCTAGTTCATAGAGGAACTGAGCAGCATTTGGCTCCTAAGAACTTTCTCTGGAGAGTCTCTTGTTTGTTTGAAAACTGTGGGTACTGTTTGCTCTTCTCTTCTTCCCATTTCCTAGAAGGCGAGCAGGACTGTGGGGAGGAAGCCAAGGAGACTGGATCCAGGTCCAGGCAGCAAGGCTCCATTGGGTCTGCAGTGGATCTCTCTCTCTGTCTCTCTGTCTCTCTCTCTCTCTCTTCCCATCCCTCTCGACTGGACCCATCTTTCTTTTCGGTTTTTCAAGACAGGGTTTCACCGTGTAGCCCTGGCTGTCCTGGTCTCGAACCCAGAGATTCGCCAGCCTCCACCTCCTGAGTGCTGAGATTAAAGGCATGCACCACCACTGCCCAGCTCTGGCCCACCTTTCTAGCAATTTCTCTTCAAATTTCCCTTTTACTCATAAATCAGAGCTTAGCTCCGGTCTCCCCATCTAATCCCGGAGCTAAGGTCAAACAGAGGCTTAGCTGGTGTCGGGATCCGAGAGCAACAGAAACAATTCTTAGTGGGTTTGGGACCTGGTCAAACCACTGCACTATAGACAGGGAACCAGACATGCCTGTGGCTTGGGAGCAAGGCAGGGAAGGGACTGCCATCTTCCCAAAGGCCAGGCCTCAGTGCTTTGATTATCAACTGTGTTCTGACTCACCCGGCAGGACCCCCCCCCCTTTTTTTTATACCTGTCTCCCCAACAAAAGAACATTCTCAGGGAGTGAAGTGGAATTCCAGGACTTCCATTCCTCCCATTAGTCACTCAGTCAGCAGCAGAGCCTCACAGATGCTGAGCTCACCTTGAGACATCCTCGGTGCTGACCTTGTGGATGCAAATGAGGATGCAAATGAGGGAAACAGGCTCAGTCCTTGCATTGACCAGAAGTGTAGACTTCTTCCCAGCCTCATTCTCCTCAGCTGTACAATGGGAGGACTGAACCACATCAGATTACCATGAGTGAGAATCCCCTGAAAGGCTTGTTAAGGAACCTGCTGGTCCCATCATAAAGTTCCTGATTCAGGAAGCCCAAAGGTGCCATCTTTCTAGCAGGTTCTCAGACAGCGCTGAAGTTGCTGGTCCAGGGGATTGGCTTTGAGAGCTGCTGCATCAGGTAACCTTTCAGGTCTCTGCTAGCTGTGACCATCTATGATGCGGATCATCTGGTGGAGGCTGGAGTAGCTGAAGCAGAAAGAGCCGGTGGGGAGCTGGCCTGGAAAATGGAAAAGTCCTGTGAGTTTCGCAAGCTTAAGGGGTAAGTGGATCAGAGATATAAACCCCAACAGAGGCACGAAAGCCTTTGCCTCATAATTTTTTAAAAAATGATTAAAAAATAATTCTGTAACATGAAAGTTCAATCAGATGCTGGAGAAATTATTTCAGCTTTCATAGAGGGGAAAGGCGCCACTAAAAAGCTACAAAGGTATTGATGTCTATTAAATATTTGCTTTTCTCTCTAGCCCACACTAGACTGAGTAATTTGTATTTGGCAGAGACCAGCTGCAATTACATTAGTCAATCCAAAAGCCCAACTTGCTCATACAAAATGCAAACAAATTAGTTAAAATGGCCTAATTAGTGGACTGTAAAATACCAACTGAGGCTGGCAGCCTGGTGTGTGTTAGTCAAGAGCACTGTCTCCCTGCACAGGAGGCCCAGAGCTCAGCTGTCTTCTGAGTCAACTCCCATTGGATGAGGTCTTCCCTGAGGATCTCCATAGCCTATGATCCAATAGTGGATTTGCCTTGGGTAACCTTTAATCTTCTCCTTGCTGGGGACCCAGCCCTCCCTGAGCCAAGTGGCTCTGATGGATACAAAGTGGCTGAGATAGATACAAAGTGGCTGAGATAGATACAAAGTGACTGAGATAGATACAAAGTGGCTGAGATAGATACAAAGTGGCTGAGATAGATACAAAGTGACTGAGATAGATACAAAGTGGCTGAGATAGATACAAAGTGGCCGAGATAGATACAAAGTGGCTGAGATAGACACAAAGTGGCTGAAATAGATACAAAGTGGCTGAGATAGACACAAAGTGGCTGAGATAGATTCTCAACCCCACAACTCACTAGCCTGGCTGTTTAGCCTTCCAGGCACTTTGGGATTCTTTTGTTTTTATAGCAATTCTTTTTCTTGTTTGGGGTGCTGGGGATTTACCTAGGGCCTTGTGCATGCTAAGCAAGTACTCCACCACTGAATTACACTCACAGTTCTATTCTTTTTGAAAATAGAAATAAGGGCTGGAGAGATGGCTCAGGGGTTGGGAGCACTGGCTGCTCTTCCTGAAGACCGGGGTTCAATTCCCAGCACCCACATGGCAGCTCACAACTGTCTGTAACTCCAGTTCCAGGGGATCCAGCACCCTAGAGGGTAAACACCAATGCAGGTAAACACCAATGCATATTAAAAAATATATTGGAAAACATAAAAATGGAAATAATACATCCTGAAAATTATAATGTTGTATCTCAGTGTCTGATACATGGGCTTATTAATTTTGGTCTAGTTTCCCCTTTAAAATACCAGAATGTTCTCAGAGGCCTACATTGCTCCTCTGATTTGAGACACCACGAGGCAGTTTTGTAGTGAGTGGGACAGTCTGGGGTAATGACCATCATAGGACTTTGGCTGAGGTCACTGTACTGTATTCTGGGTATTCATGGTGTGACTCACAAAATATATCTGTGCTGACCCCCGAAGCTGTGTGCAGTCTTTCAATCTGGGCAACACAGAGTTGCAGACCTGGAAGAGGCTCAGAGTTCAACAAGGTCTTCGGAGGGAGCTCATAAGGGTACTGCAGCCAGGACGTCATGCCAGACAGTCAATTCCATCGGCCTTGGCGAGACACAAAATTTTTCCATATACAGAGTAACGGAGGAAAAGAAAAAAAAATAAAATAAGTAAATAAATTGAAGAGACCGATATTGGCACAAGACACCCCGACTAAATTCTCAGCACAAAGGCGATTTATTTACCCCAGATCACACACAATTATATTTCCTTAAGTTCACTCTTACTCAGAAGGTAGCTTCAGGCTACCGACTGCGACAGCCATGTTTGCAGGATGCAATTGGACAATGGAGGCTTTTCCCCAGGCCCTCAGAGGGCCTCAGAGGGCAGCTTTTGATGACCATCGGCATCCCACATTTCACAAGCCCTTCCCACCAAAGCACATTCCCAGCTCAGTTACAGCCACACCATCAGCTGGGTTGGGAATACGAGGTCCAAGGATGTGCTACAATTTAAGCACAGGTGGTCAGTTACATAAAATCTGAAGTACCCAGGCAATGGGTGTGGGACATGTGGAGAGTCCCTGTCACCTTCATGAATCATGTCAGGATAGCTCCCACACACCAGTGGTTTCCATCCAAAGGCCGAAAGGAATTCACAGGAACATTCATTGCAGAGGACCGAAGGGAAGTTTTTTCCGAATGCTGTAGAACGATGTTGGGTATGACAAAGTACCCCGACAAAGCAGCTTGAGGAAGAAAGGGTTAATTTTGACTCAGGGGTTGAGGTTACAGTCATCGAGGTGGGGAAGCTGGGGCAGCAGATGTTTGTGTCTGCTGAGCCCACTGCGATCACAGTCAAGACGCTTAGATCAACAAATGAATGTTGGTGCTCCACTCACTTTCCCTTTTTATACAGTTTAGGATCTCAGCCTGGGGAATGGTGTCACCCACAGTGGTCTTTCCACATCAGTTAACCTAGTCAAGATAATCCCTGCTAGGCATCACCCAGAGACCAGTCTCCTAGCTAACCCTAGATATTGTCAAGTTGACGGTTGAGATTGGCCACCACAGTTCCCTTGACTAATAATTATCTTAAATGAGGATCTGACCCTTAGGAAACTGTGCCTCATTTTTTTTTTCACATGCTGCCTTTAATGTGTTCTTCTAAATTTTCTCTTCTCTCATCAGCCTCTATTGGTTTTAGCAGAGTAGGTCGCCTGTGATCAAAGAGGACAGAACAAGGGTAGAATAAGGGCTCTTCACCCTCTGGCTTATTGCTTAGACCAGGCTGGCCTCAAACTCAGAGATCTGCCTGCCTCTGCCTCCCCAGTACTGGAATTAAGGGCCTGTGCCACCACTGCCTGGCAAATGAGCTTAAATTTGATTTCACTCTTAGACATGGCTAGCTGGGGTGCAGCACCCCAAGACTGGATATAAGCCTGGCCTGGTTACCTTCTTAAGTCAGATGCCAAGTGTTATTGTTAACCTTTACCTGTGATGGTTTACATGGGCAGGGTAGCAGGACCTAACATCTCCTTGGAGAGAGATGTCTGTGAGGGGTTATCTAGATTGGGTCACTTCATCAAGTAGCATCGTTTCACTGGGCGGGGGCCCTAGACTGCAGAGTAAAAGGAGACAGCTTGCTATCACCAGCATTTACCGCCTTCTGCGGCTGATTGCAGACACAGCATGACTGGAAGCCTCCTGCTCCTCCTTCTCCTGCTTCTGCAGCTCTGCCTTCCCTGACACGGTGAGCTGTATCCCTTCCAGCTATATGCCAAAATAGACCTTTGCCGAAGCATTAACCTGCTTTCCAACAGGTATATTTTGTTTACCAGCAGCAAGGAATAAACTAACACATCCTCATCTAAATTTCAAATTCCCCTCCCCAGGACTGCTGTGGCTCGCTTGCATCCCCACAGTTTTGTTTGTTTGAAATACACAGTTTTGTTTTTTTCAGAATCTTCTTACTGGAAGTCCGTCATAAAAACAAACAAACAACAACCACAGTTGAGTCTAGGGGATGGCTCAGTGGTAAGCTGCTCGCCTTGAAACTACATGGGTCAGAGTTTGATCCCTAGAACCCACAATTTAAAAATCCAGTAAAACTGGGCAGCGGTACTGCACGCCTTTAACCCCAGCCCTCTCGAGGCAGAGGCAGGAGGGTCTCTGTGAGTTCGAGGCCAGCCTGGTCTACAGAGTAAGTTCCAGGACAGTCGGGGCTACACAGAGAGACCCTGTTTTGAAAAACAAATCTCCACCAAGGAAAAAGCCAGTCACATGGCATCTGCTTGTAATTCCAGCTGTGGTGAACCATTCCAGGCCGGTTAGAGTCCACTGTCTCAGGGAGGAAAAAAGGTAGATGGCGTTTGAGGAACATCTGAGGTTGTCCTCCGGCTTCCCTAGGCATCCCACACACTTGCACCCCCATGCACAAATTAGTTGAACTGAGCCAGGAATGGTGTTACATGCCTGTGATTCCAACGTTTGGGAGGTACAAGCAGAAGAATCAGGAGTTCATAGCTATCCATCCCTGGTTGTGTAAGGAATTCTGTCTGGACTCTATGAGAACTCTGTCCCAAAGCACACTTCCATCCCAACCTGCTTTCCGCACCCCCATAAAAAGAAGAAAGGAAGGAAGGAAGGGAGGAAGGAAGGAAGGAAGGAAGGAAGGAAGGAAGGAAGGAAGGAAGGAAGGCGGGAAGACGGGAAGGGAAAGGAAGAATCAGTTGAATTGAAAATGTATGGGGAAATTTTTTTTGAAGTGCTGAGAATCAAACCCAGGGTCATACACACTAGGCAAATGCTCTGCCACCAACTGCTCTCGGCCCTTAGCTTGTTTTGATTTTCAACTGTTTTCTTAGTAGTTCTTTGAGAATTTTGCGCAGTGTTTTGATTGTGCTTGCTCCTTTTCCCAGATCTGCTCCCCACTTCCTTACCCAAGACCTTGGGGTTGTTTGTTTGCTTTTTGTTTTTGTTTTTGAGGTAAGGTCTCACTATTCTATCCTAGGTTGGTCTTAACCTGGTGATCCTCCTGCCTCTGCCACATCCCGCTGAGATTTGTTTCTCTAAATCTAGGCTTCAAGGTTGCAAAGCATGTTCTTTCACTCATTGCTACCGTAAGAATCATTCCTTTAAAGGTAATGTTTTCCCTTTCTAGCTGATTCTACGATTTTTCCCTTAATTGTGTCCTGAAATGGCAGGTCACACACATATGAAGGTAAACATGGCCGCTGGAATCGTGAACCTCGGAGATAGGTTCGGAGACATAGAAAACTCAGATCTAGACTCTGTGAGCTATTGAGATGAAGTTTCTCTTTCCCTCCCTCCTTTCTCTCTCTTCCTCTTTTCCCCCTTCCTCCCTCCTCCCCTCTCTTCTCCCTCTCTCCCTCCCCCCCTCTCTCTCCAGTGTTGGGGATTCAGCCCAGAGCCTTTTGCTTACTATGGAAGCACTCTATCATTGAGCTGCCTCCCAGCCCCTGGCTTATTTATCTAAACAACACAGAGGGAAATCATCACAGTGAGAACAGACAGCAGAAAATGCTCTTCCATTTAGGCCCCCTCCAACCTCTGGCTCTTAAAATATTTCTGTCCCTTTTTCTGCCATGGTCCCTGAGCACTGGGGTGGGAGGGCTGATATACACGTCCCATTTGTGGCTGGACACTCCACTGACATTTATTTGCTGCACTTTGGCAGGTTGTGAGCATCTGCATTAACCACCATCTATTGTGCACTAATCCATGGGTATAAAGGTACAGCTATGTATTTAGAGAGTAGAGTGATACTATGTCCATTTAGTGGATTCATGGTAGTTGATGAACTTCTGGGTCCTGTGAGTTCCCCAATCATGGGCTCTTGGCCAGGTTTGGACAGGTTTACAGATGCAGGAATATGTTTTCTCCAGTGGAGAAAGCCTTAAACCTGATCAGAAGACAGACCATTGCCCCCTTTCCCCCATGTTATTGTACTCATCTTGCTACGCTGGTCATTGTTGGGGTTCACAGCTGGGTAAGACTACTAATGACTGCCCCCCCCCCAACAGCCTACATCAAACTTTTTGGTCCTGTGAAAGCTAGCCAGCAAGGAGGAAGTACCAGCTTGATTTCTCTATCCTGTGACTCAAGTGTGCAGTATTTTCAGAAACAGAATCTTACTATCACGTTCTGGTGGACAACCAAGATCGATAAGCTGTATTGTTTTGGGAATTGTCCAGGACATCCCTGACCAAAAAAATTGAAGGAGGTATCTCATCCCTGTCACTGGGCTTTTATTCTTCAACCTATGACTTCTGGAGGGATAACTGTCCTCTGTGTAGGACAACCCTAATTAAACTCTTTTCTATAAGATACATCTCTCTTATAAAATGCTATAAGCTTTGGGGAAGCCAACGTTTACCTGATTTAGCAAATGCCCCCAAGACCAAAGTGTATGCCAATGTCCCAGTTATTTCCCCGAGTTCCCCTTTCACCTAGTTGTTTGAATCTGAACATTCCTTAGTTTCTTTCTAATTCATTAATATATTTAAAAAATGTTCTTTCAAAGCCAGGTATGATGCTGGGTACATGGCACAGCCTGTGTTTCCAGCACTTTGTAGGTAGAGGCAGGAGGACCAGAAATCCAAAGTGAGGCTGCACTACAAAGTAAATTCTGGGTTACATAATGAAACCAGTTGGAGTTATATGAGATCCAATCTCAACCAAACAAATGACACCCCTTTTAAAAAACAACTAAACACACACACACATACACACACACACACACACACACACACACACACACACACACAGTGGATAATGCCTATAAAACTACTTGAGACAGGAGGATTATTTTTACTCTTACAGTTTAAGTCCAAGCCAGGCATGTTGGCGCACACCTTTAATCCTAGCACTGGGGAGACAGAGGCAGGCGGATCTCTAAGTTTGAGGCTAGCCTGATCTACAGAGGGGACTCCAGGACAGCCAGGCTACACAGAGAAAAAGAAACCCTGTCTTAAGTCCAGCCTGTTGACAACATAACGAGACCACATCTCTAAAACAAAACCAGAGATGTCCTCAACTACCCTACTATCTCCCTGCAATTCTAGTCTCGTGGGCAAACAATCCATATCTACAAGTTCCAGTCTCCCCAATTATAAAATTACCTATTTCTTAGAGTTATTTGAAGACATTGCACAATAAAAATCCTTTTAATGAAAAAGTAAAGTACTGTAACATATTAGAGCACTTTGTGGTTTTGTAGCTGACAGTTAAGGTGAGTAAAGAAAAGACCCTAGAACATCTGTTGGCCCAAGTCTGTATTCATCTGGTCATTCAACAAGTTTTTGTCAGGCCCCTCTATGGGGCAATAGCTAGCCCGAGTTTCACCTGATGTGCTTGTTTCCTGAGGGACTGAACTTGAAACAAAATCATGGCTATACAACTGATATACATTCTCTAGCATACCTTCATTTTCTTAATTAAAATTTATTTATTTTGCTGGCAAAGTTTTTTTTTATTTTTTTATTCTTTAAGGTAATTTTTTTTCAATACTGGGATCAACCCCAGGGCCTCACTAGTCCTAGACAAGTGCTCTGTCTCCCCCTATCAGATCTCTAACCCTAACAGTGCTCTTAGGCTCCATTGGGAAAGCAATTGCCCTGAAAACATGAGGACCTGAGTTCAGATGCTCAGAGCCCAAGTAAAAAGCAGGACATGGGAGTGCAAGCTTGTAACTCCAGCAATGGTGAGATGCTAGGACAAGGCTGCTGGGTCCCTGGAAGCCTGCTGGCCAACTAGCCTAGCCTGTCAAGTTCCAGGTCAGTGAGAGACCCGAGGGACAATACCTACAAGAGATGCCTCTGATCCACGTATACATGGTTAGAATTCCTCCCCCCCACACACACACATTTGTGCACACAGTTTTCAACTCTCTCTCTCTCTCTCTCTCTCTCTCTCTCTCTCACACACACACACACACACACACACACACACACACACACACACACACAGGCGCGCGCATGGAACAACTGCTCTTAAAGCCTAAATTGAAGCTAGTTTGAATTTAATAGCCAGGCTTGGCCCTGTAAGGATTGTGGCTGTTTGTGTGACCCAGGAGAGTTGGGGGAAGTGGCCGTAGTTCCTCTCTTTACCATTTCAACATTTGAACATGAACCGATCAGCTGTCAATTAATTATGACTGTCGCCCAGTACACAAAGCGCTTGTTCTCACTCCTTATACCCAGGCCAGAAGAAGTCTGTAAGGAATGTTCTACTGGGTGTCGGGGTCCAAGGTGCCTAATTCCGTATCCTCACAGGACATTCCTCTGCCTGATGCAGGCCCTGGCTCAGGGAGATGGTGGCACTTCCTGGGCCTTTGTCTGCTGCAGTGAGCACTGGCTCTGGCTTCTCCCTACCTGGTGGGGACTTGTGCTCACTGCCAAAAGGAAAACATCCTGTCGCATCCCAGGAGGTTTGCCCCTCTGTCCCGGGTGAAGCGTGCTGGGCTGGCTGCCGGCAGAGGGTTGTGGCATCAGGGGTCGGTCGGTGTCAGGGTGTGCTGACTGTAGAGGACACAGTGACAGGCTGAGCTGGGCAGTAATTAGACAGAGAGAGCTTCCTCCAGCCAAGCCACAATCAATAGGTCCGCTCACCGAGGGAAAAGATTAGAGTCAGGCAGATGGTGGAAGATAATAACATCTCCCACTTAACTCTCGTTCTCGCTTGTCAAAAGTACCTTCGCCACGTTTTCTCACTGGGTTCTTGGCACCTTTTCCCACAAAACAAGGTCCTTTTGTGGGTGTGGTTCTCTGAGTCCACAGAGGAGAAACTGAGGCCCGAAGCCTTGGTGTGGGAGCTAGAACGTCTTTCTCTTTGAACTGCTATTCTCCCTGTCACTCCCTTCCTCCGTGTATCAGAGAGGATGGCTTTATCTATTCATTATTCAGATTAGTTTTAGTTGAGCACCTACTATGTGCCAGTCACTATTCTAGGCATAGCGGGTAGAGTTGTGAAGGAGGTGTAGCCACATTTTTTCTAGAAGCTCTGCTTAAATAGAAGAAATAAGGAAATGGTGATTTGCACTGTGGTAATCATAACTCAGAAAGATTGGATGGTGGGGGTTGGGGGTGGGTGGGTAAGGGATCCTAGAAAGGCTTTCTGAGCAGGTGACTGCTGAGCTGAGACCTGAATATCAAAAACCTTCCCGAATGCCTAGAATGGGCAGCGAGGGGCTGAAGGGACACATGGATGTGAAATGGTATCTAATCTATGGTTCTGGTCTCTGGGGTCTGTAAACAGAAAGAAAGGGAAAGGATGGCCTCTTGGGAAGCCTGGAGATGCCAGCCTGGGAAGCTGCAGTATCCTCTGGAACTTTCTTCCCGGGCTTCTGCCTTTCCTTTACTCTTTGGCTTAGATGACCTATCTATGAAACGGACACAATGGTGTCACTCATCGGCGTAGGCACTTTCAGTGGCATGGCCCATGCATGTGACGTGGTCAACACATGCTATCCAACTATATTAGCAAGGGGTTGCGTAACCAATTAATTAATATTTTTTTGAGACAGGATCTCACTATGTAGCTCTGGCTGGCCTAGAACTCCCTAGGTAGACTGGGTTGACTCCAGACTCACAGTGACCTGTCTGCCTCTGCCTCCCAAGTGTTAGGATTAGGGGTGTGCATGACTACTTTATGGTCACAGAATTTTCAGAAGCTGTAAACATTATTTCCTAGGGGTTTTCTTTTTTTCTTGAGACAAGAGTTTCTTTCCTCATAGCCCTGACTGTCCTGGAATTCGATTTGTAGACCAGGCTAGCTCAAATTCACAGAGATCGGCCTGCCTCTGCCTCTGGAGTGCTGGGATCAAAGGTGTGTGCCACCACCGTTTGGCTTATTTCCTAGGTTTTTGGTTTGTTTTTTTTTAAAGTAATTCTTATGTGAACGTGTGAACATGGGTGTGCATGTATCATGGTGCACATGTGGAAATCAGAGGACGACCTCAAGCATTGACCTTCACTGTCCACTTTGAGTCCGGCTCTTTTGAAGTTCATCACTGTGTGTGCCAGGCTCTCTGACGTATGAACTTGCCAGGATTCTCCTGTCTCTGTCTCCCACCTCAGTGTAGGAGCACTAGAATCACAGATGTTTGCCACTGTGAGTTCTGGGGATATAAACCCAGGTCTTCAAGCTTGCATACCAAATACATTTCCTACCTACAGAGATATCTCCCCAGTTCTGTTTCCTATTTTGGATGGTGTAACCAAAACAGTCTAGGGGCCTGGCACTCTAATCTAGTCACCTGGGTCCAATTCCCATGGTCCAGCTGCCACATGACGTCAGCTTCATAAAAGTGCCTTTCAATAACACCACTGGGTCTCAGCTTAAACAAAAGTTTTTGCAATGGGTATGGGTATGTTGTTTGCATGTATGACTGCATACCATATGTCTGACATGTGTCTAGCACCTATGGAAGCCAGAAGAGATGTTGGACGCCCTGGAACTGGAGTTGTGTGCTGACATGTGGGTTCTGGGACTCTAACCATGGTCCACTGTAAGAGCAGACAGTGCTCTTAACCTCTGAACCATCCCTCCAAGCAACTGGGTCTCAACTATCTAGAGCATCCTTCACTGTACAGAGTCATCAGATAGATCTTTCTGGACACCTGTTAGACTGCAAGCCTCTTGAAGGCTAGAAACATTTCTCACTCATATCATTCTATGTAATAAGAGTATAATAAATCTTTATGGGATTAATATGTGAAAGAGGAAGCTTTATTCCCTCGTACCTCTTCTCCACATAGTTTTCATGTGGGTGGGGTCACTATGAGAACCATAGAGCATCAGGTGAGGAAACCAGAGACTGAGAATTTGGGTAGCTTGCAGTCTCTACCCAGATTCACGTGACTTGACTGGAAGCTCTTGTCCTCTCCTCTATGGCAGGAGCCTCCATCAGAGAGAATTATAACGTTAGACATTTCTCATTTTAAACAGGTGAGGTCAGCTTCTCACAGCCTAGGATCTCTGTGGGGCCCTGGCCAGGAAGGGACTGGTAAAGTCATTTATTAGCTATGGCAGGGGCTTTGTGGTTGGGTGACCAGGTCAGAAAGCTGTATAAGCTGGTCAAGCTCCTCCAGGGCATTAATTCAGTGCAGCCACCTCCCTTTATCAGAGTTCCCTGGTGGCAAGGCCTTAGGATTGTGTGTCCTTTGTATTTGGGGATGTTAAGATGTCAGTCAGTTCTAGCCACCTGCCAAGAAAATTAAAATTCTATCTGTTTTTTTTCTTTTCTTTAAAGGAGAAAGGGAGCAATAAAAGTAAGTTTGTTATTTTAACAAGGCTGGAAAAAAAAAACCAGCCAGCAGCTTTGGAGAGACAGTAGAAGGTTGGGCATGCACTTCAGTTGGTAGAGAGCTTGCCCAGCATGCATGAGGCACTGGGTGTAACTCCAGAACCACAGAAACTGGGTATAGTGGTGCCTGCTGGCATTCCAAGTTCTGAAAGCAGGAGAATCAGAGCAAAAAGTCATCCTTGGCTAATGGGGGCCTTGATGCCAGCCTGGGTTATATGAGACCTTCCCTCAACAAGAAAACACACACACACACACACACACACATGCACACGCACATGCACACACACGTGCACACACACACCACACCACACATAGGTGCACACACACACACACACACACACACACACACCACACACAGGTACATGCACACACACACACTACACACACAGGTGCACACACACACCACACATAGGTGAACATACACACATCACACACATAGGTGCATGCACACATACCACACACACAGGTGCATGAACACACACAGGTGCACACACAGAGGTACACACACAGTGCACACATATACACACACACACACCACACAGGTGCATGCATACACTCACACACACACCACACACACAGGTGCACACACACACACACCACACATAGGTGCACATATACACATCACACACACAGGTGCATGCACACATACCACATCCATAGGTGCATGCACACACACAAGTGCACGCACACATGCAGGTACACACACACACACACACACACACACACACACACACACACACTCACGCATTTTGACATTATTCATTTCACCGAAACAGATTCAGTTAGAGGCTTCTGCGACATCCTAGGCTGCTGGATGGACAGCCTAACCTTAAGGTCGTCTCATGACCCTTGCTCTCCTGCTGTGGTTGTCTAGCCCTCCACCAGCAACTGCACTACTTGGCAGCCTTAGTAAGCTCTGCTGCCCAAGTCCTACCCTGTGGGTCCTGAGTCAGTTATCACGAGTTAAGACCTGGCCGTGGAGATGTCTGCAATTGCTCAGTAGCATCTCGGAGGCAGCCTGGGTTGAGAACAATGATCTGGAAGGACCCTGCTAGATGAGTAAGAGAGGAAGATCCTGATAGCGAGGAGAAAAAAGGCCATCTCCTTTGTAGTGTGGAACACTCCCTCTCATGTGACCCACCTCCCGGTTCACTGTCTCATTTCAGCACCGAGAGCTGGACACACCTTGGAAAACCCTCTCTCCCGGCCGAGTAGGGAAGATCTGCCACTGCTTTCTCCCCAGAGAGTTGACTCAGGTCTTCTGCAGAGTGCAGGGAGGGGAGCTGAGAGCCCCCACATTCAGGACCATGGGAGGGAGAGGCAAGCAGGGCAGGGTTGGACCAGGCATCCTCTTGGTGCACACATTTCATTTCACAGCCCTCAGATTCTGTGAACGTCTACCTGCACGGGAGAGCTGGGGAGATGGTTCAGTGGATAAAGCTCTTGCCGTACGGGCATGAGGACCCAAGTTTGAATCTTGAGAACCCACATAAGAGCTGGCACAGTAGCACATGAGTGTAATCTCCTTGATTCTACAGTGAGAAAGCCCTGGTGGTCCAGACCAACAACAAGATGACGAGATCCTGTCTCAAAAGAGGTGAAAGGTTGACACCTGAGTTTGTTCTTTGAGCACACACATCCATTACAGATCATACATGCACAAACACACAAACAAACTACGGCCTATGGGTAGCTTTTCTTTGAAAAACTGAGATGGTGACTGAATTTCATGCCAAGGCTGAAAAAGATACAGGATGTCACCAAGCCCCTTGAGGATGATATGACCTTGAGATGGCAAGGGCTCATTTTGTCGAGGGCTTTGGACTGGGTGAGACTGGCATGGTTTAATGCCACTTTTATCTAGACCTTGGAGCATGGCAGCCCCCAGGTGACAGCTGAGTCATACTGGCATCCGTCCTACATTCAGTCACTCATCGGATACCATGCCTGCACCCATGCCAAGGGGGAACGATGGAGGTTTGGATGAGAGAGGAGTCTCCTAACAGCACTTGCTGAGTGAGCTCTTGGGGGTGCTGGGGTGGAGCACCAAGGCTGGCCTGGACATGGCATCTGGAGGAAGGGAGTGAGCGCTGCCAGGTTTACAGAGGGCAGGACTCTGTTTTGTATCTTATTATAAAGGAGAGATCACGCCAGCTTGAAAAGTGGCCATTGGCCAGGAACCTGACACAATTAAACATGCAGAAATCACTTCATCAAATGACCCTGTAGGCAGGCTCGGCACCCAGCCCCAGACTTATACCTGGGGACGGTTTCATTTGCTTTTCTTCATCTTTCTAGCTTCCGTCGCATGTCACCCCTGCGATCACGGGAGGACCCATTTTGAAAAGTTTCCGAGCGGCCTTTAGCACGCTGATGGTTCCCAGGCAAGGAAAACACCTATTAAAAATGTTCGTTCCAGGCGGATGACTGCTTCCAGCAGCCTCCGGTGCCAGAGTAATGAGTCTAGAATCCCTAGCTCTTGCCCAAATCTCAATGGCTAGTAATTAAATTTCCACTAACAGTTTGTTTTATCACCTCAGTTAGCTTGTTGACATATAATAGGTGCCGCTGAGAGTTACATCTAGTTAATGGTTTTCTTTTACATATTGATATTAGTTCCCGGAGTGGGGACGTGTCCTCTTCAGAATATGATTACTATTTTGAAATCTCAAGCACAGGAGGGAAATCCGTTGCTATAAATTAAACAAGAAGTTCGGAGAACTTCTATCTGCAGCTCCATCCGGACACTATGCATCTCATTTATGTGGCACGGCTGCCCCGAGTTATCTGTGTCACACAGACGACTCTTGCGTGTCACATTGACTATCTTTGAAGAAAGCTCAGAGTGGGCCGGTAACTGTGCCCTGAGCCAGGGGGGCGAGGCAGAGCGCAGAACGGGAAGAATTCACTGCTCGTCCACGTCAAGTCGCTTGGATATTTTAATTCGAAGAGGAAAGAACCCGTGTCAGCTAAAGATGGAGCCATAATTAAATGATAGGTGTTCATAATAGCCTCCCACCTACTCAAGTGGCCGATTGTCCCTTTCAACTACGTGAACGGCATTGTCTCTGCAAACCCATGGGTAAGGGTTGCATGCCAGCCCCTGACTTCTGAGGAGAGCCACCAACAGATGGAAATCAGTGTCCTGTATTTGGGTGGGGACCCTGGCCCTGTCTCTGATGCCCATGGCAAGGACTTCCTGTTAAGAATGCTGGGAGGAGGGCCGTACAAAGTGACTTCACCTCTGGAGCAATCTCCTCTTAGCGTGTGTCGCTTACGCATAGTGACAACGTCCCCAGCATACCCCAGAGTGACAGCTCCGGGTCAAGGGGGGCCGACATCCTGGTTTGAAAATACCTCTTGTGTGTGGAGGGGTGCTAGCCACCTGGAGCAGTGATAGGCACTGGTGTGGACAGGATCTGAAACGGAATTGATGCAATGTCATTTTGACTCTCCTAGACCCTGGTTATCTCTCGCCAAGACTTCACGTCTGATTAGTTCGCTTGGAGGGGACCGTGGACTTTATCAGCCTCACGTCCCGACACTCCGTCAACTTCAGAAATGCGGAGAAGGAATTTAAAACGAGGTGTCACATCTTCCTATCAGATTCCTTTGTGAGCCACCCCTGAGTCGGACGCCTGGTCTGGAAACATTAATGAAGGGGGAAATGGAAGTTTTGTCTGCCTTTAACCCGATGATGAACTCTGCAGGTATGTCTTCCTGGGGTTTCCTGTCCTCGTCGGTGAGGAGACAGCCCTGTGGATGTCAGCCATGCTGCGGGTTGACAGCCAAGTGCAGGTGTGGGGCCGTGTGAATCCTGCTGGAGACAGCAGGGCCACGCCTGTGGATGTCCCTGTCCGAGGATGAGGAGTCACCAGGGGAACCCAGTGACAAGGAATCCTCCCTAGCTGTCACCTCGTTACCCAGGCTGGATACTCTGTTGCTCCAGCTCAGGGTCTCTGGCAAACCCCAGGCCACATAGGGTGTTCTAAGCTGGCTCCTATGTCCGTGTCCTCTCTACCCACCCCACCTCCTTCCTGCAGCGGCTGTCCCCAGAACAGATCTGTGACCTTCTCCCCAGCGCAAAGTCAGGTGACAGCATGGTTTGTCCTTTGGGAAAGTTAGGCTGGGGAGCAAGTGACTTCTTTAACTCATGTGTGTGCTTTTGTGAGAAGTCGTGTAGTGCTTCTACAATGCTGTGTATGTATGCATGTGTGTATGCACATGTGTGTGCATGTGTGCATGCACGTATATATGCATATATGTATGCATATGTGTTTTATGCATATGTGTGTGCATAGGTGTTTGTATGCATTGTGTGTGCACGTGTTTGCATGCATATGTATGTGCGTGTGTGTGCATATGTGTAAGTCAGAGGATCACATTAGGTATCCTCACTAATTTTTCTTGATCTTATAATTTTGAGTCTCTAGAAAAACCTGGAGCTCACAGAATGGCTAGATCAGTGGGTGGCACCTGAGGAATGACACCAGAGGTTGTCCTACCTGCAAACAAACAAACACATATGAACCGGCCTGGGGACACACACACACACACACACACACACACACACACACACACACACACGAAACCTTTCCCACTAGGTAGCCACATATCCCTGCTTCTTACCAATAAAAAATCCTTAAGTCCTGGAGGCTGGAGAGATGACTCAGCAGTTAAGAGCACTGGCTACTCTTCCCGGGGACCCAAGTTCAATTCCCAGCACCCACATGGCAGCTCACAACTGTCTGTAGCTCCAGTTCCGGGGGACCAGACACCCTCACACAGACATACATTAAAAACAAATAAATCACTAAAAGAAAAGAAAGTGAAAGAGACATTAAATAAAAATCTAAATCCTGTTTGCTCGTTAGGTTACGAACGCCAGTTCTGGTCTATTATTTTAGCAAACTTGGCAGTAACATTGACATCTTTAGGAATAAAAGTTGGGAAACTTTATGCCGGGCAGTGGTGGCGCACGCCTTTAATCCCAGCACTCGGGAAGCAGAATGCAGGCGGATCTCTGAGAGTTCGAGGCCAGCCTGGTCTACAGAGTGAGTTCCAGGACAGGCTCCAAAGCTACACAGAGAAACCAAAAAAAAAAAGGTGGGAAACTTGTGGTGATAGCCATAGCCAGTAGTACAATTCTATCACCCTGAATAAAAATGACCCCAGGTTCTACAGGGAATCAGCAGGGAGGGTGGCTAGGGGGCAGGCAGGCTCTGAGAACCTCTGCAGAACAACGTCCCAGCATTCCTCCAGGGAGAAGTCACTATCTAAGTGGCAGTCTAGTGGGACAGAATTCTGAAGAGTTCCCACTCAGAGATGAGCCTCACAAGAGCGTCTGTCTTATTTGCCGGTTGATTTTATGCAGACAAATGTACTTACTTACTTATTCATTAGAGACATGGTCCCGCTATAGCCCAGGCTGGTCTAGGACTTGGGATCATCTTCTCCAAGTGCTAGCATTCTAGACACCATCATGCCCGGCTCCTGGGTGTTCCCCCACCTCCTCCTCTTGAGGCAGGATCTCACTGTATTGGGGCACTAGCCCCAATGACCTGGAACTCCCTATGTTGATCAGGCTGGCCTTGAACTCATAGAGATCTGGCTGACTCAGGCTGCTGGGATTCCAGGCAAAGGCTACCATGCCTGGCTTCTGGGTGACTCTTATTATCTCAAATTTGCACCCTTTCCACCTCTTCTACCTTCCCTGCAAGGCACTGGGCAGGTGCTGGCAGAGGCGGGAGCCTTGGAAGCCTGTCTGTCTGAATGCTACCTCCTTCTAAGCTGACCACGCCTCGTCTTTTTCCGTCGACATTTTAAAACACTCAACTTCTTCCAGGGCAGCTCACCAGCCAGCCCTCACTCTCTCATGCAGGCATGATCCTGGGAGCTTCTCTTTGCTATTTTTAGGGACGAATTGATTTCTTTTTGAATCATTCTGCCTGCGTTATTCCTGATGTCTTCAGACAATACTTCTGGTCTGACTTGACTATCGACACCTCACCGAGGCACCCCACGGATCAGTTAGCAGACGCCACAGGAGGGAAGGGGCTGGGGAAGGAACCTCAGCTTCTCTGGCCCCTCTTCTTCTTCCCCTGCAGAAATAATCATGATAACAACCATGAAGCCGTCACCCCGCATTTATACAGAACATTGTACTTTCCAAAGAGCATGCTCTTCTCAATGAGTAACACATAATATCTTTCTAAGGAGAGAAACAGAATGATACGCCAGAAGAACAAGTTTTCACTGGGAGAAGGAGGGGGTGTAGCAGTGAGCCTATCCTAGAGTTTTTTTTTGTTTTGTTTTGTTTTGTTTTGTTTTGTTTTGTTTTAAAGCCAGTTTCACATCTCTCTAGAGGAAGGGAAGTCTGTTTATTCCGTTGATCACCTCGTTAACCAGACCTTTTGATTATTCCCCAAAGACACACTTCAACCTGGTGAAATCAAGATTGAGTATGTGTCTGACATTTAGTAGGGACATGCACAAGAAGAAGACACACAGGACTTTATTCAAAATGGTTTCCAAAGCGGAACTGACCTCAGTGTCCACCCAAAGCTGAGGGGGGTGGGTGGGAGGGGAGACAATCTGTCACAGCCACTCAGTGGACTATTTCACAGCCGTGAAAAGGAACCGTAATAACACTACAAGACATTGCTGAGGAAATGAAGCAGATGTAACGGAGGATCCAAGGTGTGCTACTTATGCACAGGGTACACGCAGGCAAAATGTGTCATTGGTGACAGAAGTCACCTTTGGGGCAAGGGGACAATATTGACTGGAAAAAGGTTGAAGGAATCTTTCTTTGTGATGCTCAATATTATTAGCTTTTTTTTTTTTTTTTTTTTTTTTTTAAGATAGGGTCTCACTGTGTTGCTTTGACTGGCCTGGAGCTTAATCTGTAAACCAGGCTGGCCTCAAACTCATCGAGATCCACCTGGTTCTTCCTCCGGAGTGCTGGGATTAAAAGGTGTGGTCCACCACCGCCCAGCTGCTCTTTCTGATTTGATTGACATCTGAGTCAGCCAAAATGTTCTTGTTCCAGAGTCCTCAGGTAAGGTGTAGGACAAGTCTTCTCAGAGTGAAGGCTGCTGGGAGAGCCTCACAGCCTGGGGCTAGGCTGCCGGGACTCTCACAGGCTTGACTCTCCACTGCAGCTGAACCCCTCCCTGGTCTCTGGACGTGAGCCCTTTGAACTAGGCCGTGCCCAGGCAGCATTTCCTGGCTTCCTTGTTTGTACTGGAGAGGGATGGGAAACTCCATTCTCAGGGTATTTCAGGATCTGGTCTTCCTGTCCAGTCCCCGAAGAAGGAAGTTCAGAGAGAGGCAAAGGTTCAATCCCATCTCACCATTTTGCAGACCATCCGGCCACCTCTGCCCTCAGCCCATCTCTCTGCGGTTACTCCTTCCACCCACCTGATGGTTGTTTATGTTGGTTCTCAGCACCCTTTGGGGCAGGGCCTTCTCTCTGTGGGTGGAAGGCTCTCCAAAAGGTTTCCTATTAGGGCTTGAAAGCTTACCACCTTTTTGAGAGCCCATAAATTACCACGAGAATGATTGCCCTGGATGCAGGAGTGGACCCCCTGTTTTCAAAACTTCCCTTGGGAACCTATGAAATCAGTGCTGGTGGGCCCCAGGTTCCTCCGCTGGGAAGGTGTGAACCTGGGACTTGGAGGGCAAGAGGAATTATTTCCAAGTCTCTCGGGGCTTCCATGTGAGAGCCCAGGAAAGAATCTCGACTTCCCACCACCAGTGTCTCCTACCCTTCTCCGTGGCATCCTCTGTGTGGCAGCCAGTACACACCTTGTCCCCCTCCTCAAAGACTGAGCCCTACCTTGGCAGTGAGAAAGCCCAACGTCATCACAGAGACTGAGGCTAACACTGTGGCTTTGAGACAGTGAAAGTCTTGACAAGGGAACTCTAGGGCACTCTCTGTTGGGGTTTTCTGTGCCTGGAGGGTCAGGACAGCACTGAGCTCAGTGCTCAGTGCTCCTCAGTGGTAGGTAAATCTGCAGCACACAGAGAACAGGTTAGAGATCCATGAGCCTGCCTGGTGCTTCTCAATAATTATTGTTGTCAGGAGTCAGTGACAGTGTATTTCGTGTTCCAAACGACGTTTTTCATTGTTTATCTCAATAATACACTGATTTTTTTGGTGTTATTTTTGTTTGTTTGTTTGTTTGTTTCAAGACACGGTTTCTCTGTGTAGCCCTGGCTGTCCTGGAACTCGCTCTGTAGACCAGGTTGGTCTCAAACTCACAGAGATCCTCCTGCCTCTGCCTCCTGAGTGCTGGGATTAAAGGCACGCGCCACCACTGCCTGGCAATACAATGATTTTATGGAGTCCTTTTTCTATTTTGCCTCTCAAATCAGATTTATAGGTGAGAAAAACCCGAGGCTCAGGTTAGTGGCTTGTTCAAGGTTATTTGGGAAGTAGGGAGACAGATTCAAGTCCAGGCAGTTCCAGGTTCAGATGGCAGCTTAGTGGAGAAGCAGATCTCTCTTCAGACACTCTGCTCAGGACCAAGGGCATTTCCAGACAGCCCCAGAATGATGCTCCCTCTCCATCAATGTCCATCTGCTGGTCCATCTTTAGTAACTGTTTTTGCATCTCTTTCCCAACTAATTTTTAAAATGCATGCATGTATGTATATGTGTGTACATGTGTGTGGATATATTCTGGTGCATGTGTGTGTGTATGCCCATGTGTGTACATGCATAGGGGCCAAAAGACTATCTCAGATATCCTCAGGAATGCCATCCATGGGCACAGAGTCTCTCGTTAGCTTGGAGCTCACCAATTCAGCTAGACTGGCTGTTCAGTGAGTCTTCTGGATCCTCCTGCCTCTAACTTCATAATGCCGGATTACAAATGCATGCCACTCAGCCGGGCAGTGGTGGTGCACGCCTTTAATCCCAGCACTTGGGAGGCAGAGCCAGGTGGATCTCTGTGAGTTCGAGGCCAGCCTGGTCTCTCGAGTAAGATCCAGGACAGACACCAAAACTACACAGAGAAACCCTGTCTGGAAAACAAAAACAAAAAACAAGCAAGCAAACAAACAAAAACACAAATGCATGCCACTATGGCCAATATCGTTATGTGGGTTCCAGGATTTCAACACAAGTTCTCACACTTACAATGCAAGAGCTTTATCAGCTGACTAACTCTCTCACCCTCTCCAAACTAATCTCATTTTATCTAAACCCCACACTTTATTTTTTTAATGTGATTTTTATTGACAAAGTCTCATGTAGCCCAGGTTGACCTTGAACTCCCTATGTGCCTAAGGATGACCTTGAACTTCTGATCTTGTTGTTTCCTCTTCTCAAGTGCTGGGATGGCAGGTGTGTACCACCACAGCCAGCTTAAGTGGCACTGGGGATCAAACCTAGGACCTTGTTCATGATAGGCCAGTACTCTACCAACCGAGCTATGTCCCCAGCTGGCCCTGTCTCTGTCTCCGGTTCCTTTCTCTGTGTCCTGGGTTTCTCCTCTCCCTTCCCCAAGCTACTGCCCCTCCTCCTGTTGGTGTTGCCTTCATCTCTTCCTCTTACACCAGTGGTTGGCACAGCCAATGTTAGGGAGGAAACTTATATGGAGCGGGGAAGTGGGTGTTCCCAAAAGCCAAAGGTGTTTCATCTATGAAGATGAGTCAACTGTCCAGGGAGACACACATTTGTTTAACACCGGAGCACCAGGTACCAGTCACCTGGTGGGACACAGAATGCTGAGTAGACACAAATAGTGATCCAATATCAATGTCAGAAAGGGAAGACATCTGAGTTAGCATAACTGGGGGGGGGGGGCGGGGGCGGAGCTCTGCCCAAAGGACAACAGGAACACTGGAGTGGATCTGCAAATGATAACGACCAATTAAATGTTTGTGGCATGGGATGTCAGTGTCTCGACTTGACATTTGCACTATTTATTGAGGTGAGGTGCTGTTGCTGGGCCCACTTTACGAAGAGGAAACTGTGCCATAAAGAAATCAAGTGAACCGGGGAAATATGCTCGGTATGTAACGTCTACATACAGGAACACTTAAAATAAAATGAAATCAAAGAAAACTGGAGAAAAAAAAAAAAGAGCAGCTAAATGATGTGATCAAGCTCAGGAAGCCAATACATAATAAGGTGCCTGTGTATTTTACTATAACAAAATACCTGATGCCAGGCACACTAGAGACAAGAGAGGGCTGTCTGGACCTTGACTGGAGTGACTGCAGCTGGGCCAAGTTTTCAGCCCTGTCACAGCATGGCAGAGAGTTGACAAAGAAGCAAGGGGTGTGTGAGGAAGCAAGAGAGCAGAAGAGGCCAGGCTTGCTCAACAAACCTGCTTTTAAGAGAACTATGGTAAAAGAGGCCAGGCTTGCTCATTTTTAACAAACCCGCTTTTAGGTGAACTACGGTAACTGCTCCTGAGGCAGGTGCTCTTCTGACTTAATTGACCTGATTATCTTCCTCTAGCTCCCCCCCCCACACACACACCTCTTAAAGGCTTGACTACCTCAGTGCCTTCACTCTGGGCACCAAACATCCAGAACACCAGACTGTGTGTGTTTGGGGTGGGGATGGGGAGTGGGAAGTGTGGCACCTAAACTGAGTATGTCTAAACCACAGTTCAAAGCCAGACCTTGTCAGTAGAGCACAGAGCCTAAGCTGTCAACCTGGAGGCCAGGTGGCTGAGAAGGTAGGGCAGACTTTCTCTGTCAAATTTCATTTAGTGTGTGTGTGTGTGTGTGTGTGTGTGTGTGTGTGTGTGTGTGAGAGAGAGAGAGAGAGAGAGAGAGAGAGAGAGAGAGAGAGAGAGAGAGAGAGAACACGCTCACAGTCAGATATGTTCATACCATGTTGTGCATACCATGTGGAGACTGTAGAGTATCTTTGGGAGTTTAGGTCTTTCCTCCCACCTTCACGTGCAGTATGACAACTGCCTTCACTTGATCATCCCACTGAACCCTATGCCAGGCTTTGTTGAGGAAAAACAAGTACAGTCAGATCTAGGATATTATGAGCAAGATTCAAAAATCTGTACCAAAACGTGTCTGTTTCCCTCATGTCTGTCCCTGGCAGACATCACTAATTGATCACAGCACCTTTTACTTCCCTCAGGATTCAATTTCAGATTCCTCAGAAAGAATGTTCCAGATTTCCCTCCTGGTGGACAGGAATTGGTCCAAGTGTCAAGGCCTATTCAGAAACCTGGGTTTGCTAATACTCAACCAGCAAGACAACAAAATCCACTATTTTGTTTTTCAAACGGGGTTTTGTTATGTATCTCAGCCTGGCTTGGAACTCACTGTGCAGACCAGGCTGACCTTAAACTTGGCAACAACCCACTTACTTCTATCTCCTGAGTGCTTGAATCACAGGCTTCAGTCGCTATATACCTGACCAAAATCCACTTTAATATAAACATCAGCGCCTCCTCTGTGACCGGGATAGCAGCCACTGGTTAGTCACCTACTGTTTACAGCAGTTTGGTTTGCCCATATGCCAGTTCCTTGAGCTATCAGGACTAGGTTTTTCTTTTCCAAGCACAAGGTAACCAGAAGAGATAGGCAGGGGACCTGGAAGACATGTTGACTTAATGGGGGAGGAGGGGTGTATATGGGAAGGGAAAATCAGCTGTACCTGGTATAGCAATCAGATGATGCCCATCTCTGGGTCACAGCCAAATAGAAACCATGCCAGCAGTGGCAGTCAGGCCTGGTCCTCACATCTGAGTCTAGGCAGGGAATTCAAAACATCTGCCCCAATGCTGACCACCCCCCTCCCCACATCCCCCTCATGGTCCCCGCCCTGCCCAGCTGTTTATGGGCAGCAGAGTCCAGCTCCCTCGAAAGAACAGAGCAGAGAGACAGGTGATGGCAGGCAGTGGCCAAAACAAGGCTCTAAAACTCGTTCACACCTTAAATAGGTCCTCCATGTTTCTTAAGCCCTGCACTCCCATGACACATTGTCCTTAAAACATATATATATATGTATACTCAACACGATAATGCCTGTATGAATAGATCAGTATGATATGAGTGATATTTAGTAACCGATAATTACTACATGTTAGCCATCTGCTATTCCCAGGGTTTCACCAAACCCTTTCATAAAAGCAAAATGATACTCCACAGCCAAATTATATAACATTAACAGAATATTTTATATGCGAAATGCTGTATTTCTTTACTTTTCATTCAGCTGAAAATGCACACAGTCAGTAACGAGTCATTTCAGCTGCATATTTATCCAAAACATTTCATAGGGGGAAAAAAAAGTCAGGGGGAGGAAAAATAACAGTTCAGCCACATGAGGGCTAGGAAAACACATTAGAGAAGGGATCCTCATTACAATAATAAATGAGGGTCCAATTAAGGCTGCCACATGCGGGGTGGGGCCATGCTTGGCTGGGAATGCAGAGCTCCGGAGGCTTTCCCCTTGACTTTGAGAGCATCCCCGATACCTTACAAGCACAGTCAGGACCGGGGTTGCTGCAGCTGCTGTGGGCACAGCCATAGCTCCAGCCTCACTGGAGCTGTAAGCAAACACCACTTTCCAGAGAGGCCTGGACCCCTGGCTGGCTGCCCCAAGCTCCGACTGTCTCTGAGTATGAAAGGAAGGACAGGGGCAGAGGATGCTGCAGCCCCACCCACCAGGACAGGAGCAGGGAGGCAGACCTGGGAAGCTGAGCCCCGAGCCTCTGGGACTCTAGCAGCAGGCCAGTGACCCAGGCCACAGGAGTACGACCTGGGAGTCTTGGGGGAGGCAGGAAGAAGGCTCAGACACCTCTCCTGTGGGGGGGCTGTCAAAGAAGAGTGCCGTGGAGTGTTGGGGTCGTAGGTGATGTGACTATGATCCCAGCACTCGGGAAGTTGAGGCAAGAGGATCAGGAGTTGGCTATCTAGTGACTTGAAGATAGTCTGGGCTACAGGAGACCTTGTCTCAAAATTAAATAAATAAATAAATAAATAAATAAATAAATAAATAAATAAATAGAAACCAACTTAAAATGGGGTTGGGAATATAGCTCGGTTGGTAGAACACTTTCCTAGCACACACAAAACCTTGAGTTTGATGCTCAGCGCTGTATAAAGCAGGCAAGGTAGTAGACAGCTATAATACCAGCACTTAGGACATGGAAGCAGAATGATCACAAGTTCAAGGTCAGCTGTGACCATAGCAAAAGGAGTTTGAGGCTAGTCTGGGCTACATGAGGCTGTCTCGAAGATGTAGGAAGAAAAGAAAGGAGTGGGGAGGAAGGGAGGGAGGGAGGGAGGGAGGGAAGGAAGGAAAGAAGGAAGGAAGGAAGGAAGATTAGAGCCCACATGAAATGGTAGGCTCTAATTATGGAGTAACACCTCACGATGTGAAGGATGGTGAGCAGAGGGAGGGGACATGCAGGGACACGCAGAGAGAAGGAGGAACAATCAAGGAAGGCTGCCTGGAAGAGGCAGCTGTACCCAGCGCCTCAGAAATGCTAATTACTAATCTCTCAGCCTTTGCCAAATTACTTAACTTTCCCCAGGCAGGGTCTTCTCATCTGTGGAATGGGACAGTGGACAGTACTCACCAAACAGGTTTGTTGGGCAGCTAAGTGAGATAATAAAGTATGCCCACAGTTTAGTACAGTGTGGGGTGAACACCTACTGCATGTCCAGACACAGTCAATGGAGAGTGAATGGATGGGTTCCAGCTTTAACTTCGGGGGGGGGGGGGGGGGACAACGACGACGACGACGACGACGACAGAATCTCTGAGAGGCTGCTGGAGAAGACTTGGGGGTGGAGGAAAGAGATCTGGCACCAAGGCCTAGCTCCATCCAGCTATATTTGCAAAACAACAATTGCCTTCAATGTCACATCAGCCTCAGTCCCAAGACCTGAAGAGCTTTGCTGACAGCTTCTGGGTAAGTGGGCCACTGGCTACGCTTAAAGACGTTCATGTCACACGGCACATTGTACTTTGGGCTCTATCGTCACTGACAAGGGCACACGTCTATTGAGCTGTCTCTATCAACAGGGGACAGGGGGTCCAGCCCTCCTAGAGTTTCTGAACCTGTCCCCAGACCGTGACGCTAAGAAGGCAGAGCACTTGCCTAGAGGGCTGGAGGGATGGCTCAGTGGTTAAGGTACTTTCTGTGCCTAGGGAAGAGTGGAGTTCAGCTCCCAGCACCCACGTAGGGCAACTCACAACTGCCTTTAACTCCATCTCCAGAGGCTCTTCTGACACCAGCACTCACTTGCACATATCTGCACACCGACACACGTAGACACAGAGTTCAAAATAAAACGAACTTGCCTAGGGCTGTCGAGATGGCTCAGCAGGGACAGGTGCTTGCTGTCAAACGTGATGACGTGAGTTCAAGTCCTGGAATCCACATGATGGAAGGAGAGAACTGACTCCCCAAAGTTGTCCTCTGGCCTCTGTACTTGTGTCAAGGTGCACACACACACACATACACCCCCACACACACATACACCCACACCCACACACATACACCCCCCCCACACACACACACACGTAAACAAATATAATAAATTTTGAAAAAGAACTTGCCTGGCCTAACGCCATCCACTCTTCATTTATTTATTTGTTTGTTTTCCCAGACAGGATTTCTCTGTGTGGCTCTGGCTGGCTTGGAACTCTTTCTGTAGACCAGGTTGGCCTCGAACTCAGTGATCTGTCTGCTTCTGCCTCCCAAGTGCTGGGATTAAAGGTGTGTGCCACCACCAGTTGACTTATTATTTCTGTTTTATAGACAAGGGAATGGAGACAGACCCAGGGAGGTCAAGTAACTTGCCTGAAGTCACCCAGGTAGCAATAGCAAGTGTCAAAACTAGAACTTAAGTCCAGGACTGATTCCCAGTAAGGAAAGAGGAGCAGGGGGGGGGGGGGCGGGAGTCACCCCCACCGGGAAACTTCTCTATGGAAGCTCAGGACAGATAAAGGGAGCACGCAGTGCTGCAGATCCTCACCCCACCCCCACCCCTGACTGTGTAGAGAGTGTTGGAGGCACATGGGCCCCAGCAGTAGATGCCCTGTGCTTTGGCAAGAAGTCATCAAGGACGGATCTCACAGCAGGCAGTCCTGGCATTCAGGTGCCTGAGGGATGGAGACGGGTCAATATACCCGGCTTTGCCGGCTTTGCCGTCCTAAGCATCTGCGTTCTTTGCGGTCTTGGGGGTAAGGTGGGGAACGCTGGGCTCAAAGAAAGTCAGGTCGACTGTAGTGAAGGGAGGCAGCTGCCGACGCCGAATGGGAAGCACAGGACCAGTGGGCATCATCTAGTGCAAAGCAAAGCAAATTTACAAGCACATTACGGAAGCCCCAGGGAAGAGAAGGTACAGAAAGGTTGTAGTGAACAAGGAAATTGGAAGTGGAAATTGGAAGCTGCCGGTCTGGGGCTGGTTATTATTCATGTGCACTGTGGAGACTGTTACTGATCATGTGGTTGCCTTTGCTTCCTCTCTGATTTATCGATCACACAAACATTCAAAAGGCTCCCAGGGGCCCCTTTTCCTCACTCCGTGCTCCAATCTTATTTCCATGTAACATCTTAAATTCCTTAAATCCCGGTCTTTCTGTGTCGGGGGTCATCTTCATAACCCCAAAGCACCTCCGGCATATTTGGTGGTGCCCGGTGGGTTACAACTGCACTTCCCATCTCTGGAACTCCACTCAGGCTAAGCCTGGAACACGCAAACACGAAGTGCTCAATAAATACCTGCTGTGTGATGAACACTTCTCTGTCTCCCCTCCTAAGGCTGTGCGGCAATTTGGCAATTCGCATTGGAAAGCAGCAGGACAAGGCAGTTAGTTCTGGCTTTTGCCAAATTGGGGCTCTGAGTGAAAACTGGTCCCCACGTGGTGGAGATTGGCGCCTGAGAAGAGCTTGCCAGGGAGTCTGAAGCCTGTGTGTTTTCTCTGGGTGGTTCCTGTTGGAAGTAGATCTAGACGAGAGCAGAGAAGCCAACTGGTACAGCCAGGAGAGACAGAAGGAAGGCACAGAGCACAGGTTGTGGACCACACCGATCCCCTGTGAGATACAAAGATGGCCCAGTGGCTGCTTGGGAACAAGTCCCTGGGTGCAGACCCCAAACCTGGAGGAGAATTGAAGAACAGAACAATTTCCATTCATGAAGAAAATGAGGAGGCCGAGTGTCTTTTCAATGAGTCAGCTGTAGGCGAGGGGATTTATTTATAATATTATTATTTGGTAGAAAAGAACTTACCATGGCCAAATGTAAAAAGTCTTTTTTTTTTTTTTTTTTTTTTTTTTTTTTTTTTTTTTTTTTTTTTTTTGATAAGTTAAAGAGATTAAGAAAAATCAGGCCGATTTTGACAGAGAATAGTGTGTAAGCGAGAGGTGTTATCAGGGAGAATCTGGCACCAGCTCCATTTTGTTATGCTGGAAAATATCAGTATTATTTACTAAGAAGATTAAGGTTGAATTGGAAGAGAGGCTGGCTGTTCCATGCAGATGGAGATAAGATACGGATTTTACCTTCTCTGCTGAGCCGAACACAGTGCACACAGCACTGTTATCTCGGGCTTGGCAAGCAGGGGGATATTAAGATGTACGTTGTAATTACCAGTGGCAGGAACAAATTTCATAGCGACTATTTTAAACCCTAATAAAATGCCGGCCTTTAATTATACAGCTTTGAAATATTTTTTCTCAGTTAATTGCAACGGAGGAAAATAAAATCAACCTCACATTTGAAACTGACTCTCCCAGGAAAAAAAGCCCTCAGCCCGGGCGGGCGCTCCAGCTGCCTGAGAGCTCCATGGCCGAGCCCGGGGGCTGCCTAGCTTCTGGGGTTTCTAGGTTCTGGAGACACCTCTCCCTCAATTCCATCATAAAAGAAGAAAGAATGAGGTGTCTCTGTGTAAAATTTGGTCCCTTTAAGAAGCTATGTGTTCCTGTGAGTGAAGCCTGTTTGGGGGTCCTGGGGGACCGGGGCTTCTGTTCTGCAGAGGCACCCCAAGGACTCCAGCCCCTAGAACATTCATCACACCTCAGCTGCCCGTAGGTACATGGAGACTGTGGTGTCTGTCTGCAGCCAATAGGCCCACATATATCCTTACTCCTTGGGCGCACAGCCTCTTGGGACATCAATTCTCCTCTCCCAACCAAAATTCATAGAAAGGCAGGTTGAGGACTCCTAATATAAATGTGTCTCAGATTAATTTTTTTTTAAATTTTGAGATATCTGCACACATATAATGAAATGTCTTGGAGAGAGGTCATAAGTCAGGATGAAATGTTTCCTGTATTCCTTGTGCACATGGTCCAGAAACAATGTGCACCGTATCTTCACTGCCCCTTACTTAGTACAGGAGGCCAATTGTGGGGTTTCCTACCTTGGATTTCACATCCATGCTCAAAAAGTTTTCGATTTGGGGGCTCTTTGGATACTGGATTTTCAGGTGAGGGATGTTCAACCTGTGCTTGTAAGAACCGGCGGTAAGTGTTCTAATACTAGATCTTCATTGCAGACACAGTCTAGTGACCTTGGGTGACTGCTGCTGTGTGAAATCCCCGGCAGCCGAGCGCGGCAGGCAAACACCTGATTCACACAGCATAGGTCATTTGACTACGGTCACACTCGGGGTTGCCACTCGGGTCTCTCTGACCACTAGGGTGTCAACTAACATTTCCTTTGTCTTGCCTGCTCCACAGCCAAGTCCCCATCAAATTCCTGCTTGTGGAGATGACCTCACAGCTGGTCTTCCATTACCTTCCAAGCACTTCCCTTGTCAGTAGATACCAAGGCCACCTCCACAGGCTGGCCCTGGTGGCCGGTCCTTACACATCATCCACCTTGTCCTCACAGGAACCTTCTAGGATGCTGAATCAGCCTCCGAAGGCAATTGTACCCTCATCTCCAAGGTTGGACCCCAGAAACATCTCATAGTGATGTTTACCAGGGTCCACGTCAAACCTGGTTGCCCACTGAAGCTGAATCCTGCCAGCCCTGGCACACTCCAGCTGTTTTTTTTTTTTTTGTTTTTTTTTTTAACCAGCTTGTGTTTGTGGTGACTCTGACGGGCAATGTAAAATGGGAGCTCCTGAGGGCAGAGAAGTGTCCCCTGCCACACAGCTCCCAGCTGAGGTTTGATCACCAGTCTCTGAGTAATAATTGGCTCGTTATCCTCTAACGTGTATGTGCTTTATTCTACCCGGGGAACAGAAGCCGCTTCATAGAGTGAACTATCAAATGCCAATTCATGGCACAACCACAGCCCAGGTCTGCTAGCCATGCCTGGGATGGGAAAGCGGCTCCTTACGTCCCCTGGTCCTGAACAGCAGAGCGCCTTTGGGCAAGAGGCGGAGGGGCTCATTGATCATAAGGGACCGGTAACATTGGTGAATGCCTCCTCTCCCTGGCCTCCAGATTCTAAAGCCTGTCTTGTTGGCTGGCACCAAAAAGAACACCTCTCACCGTACGCCCTGACCCCTGAGCTCTGGCCTTATGTCAAGCAGAGAGATGGCAAAAAGAGCATTATTCCCCCAACTCCCCATCACCAATGAAACTTGGATTATTTTTAGACTCAGGGCTTCAGGGTTCCATCTAATCCTCATAAAACCTTCTGGGGTGACCACTATTACTGTCTCCCCTTTTTTTTCTGATAAGAAAACACCTAAGAGTAATTACTTAACCAGGGTTTGACAACAATCTTACTCTAAAATTCTGTGCCTCTGTCTCTTTCTGTCTGTATCTCTCTGTCTGCTTCTGTTTCTCTTCCTCCTTATATCTACCAAGTGAGTGTTCTACCATGGAGCTACACTGCTTAAAGCCTCACATAGCACTAGGTGTGGGTGCATCATTTCCATTGCCCCCCTAGAGGGGTGTCTGATTATATGTTCTCCTGTGCATTAGTACACTGGCTGGTATTTGCAGCAAGCTCACATGGCCATTCCCAGGCCTCTCAATAGTCAGCAATGGCCAAAGGTTTGTGCCTCTCTGATTTGGGGAAGTATTGTCCCTTCCAGCCTTCAGGAGCCAGGAGGCACGTGGCGCTCTTGGTCATAGAGTTCTGAGATTGCCTCTGCAGCTGCAGCCCCAAGGCTGCAGTCTTTGTGGGTGCTGGCTGGTGTTGGGGTTCTCACTGCTGTAGAAATGATTAACGGCCTGACACTATCTTGATGACTTTGGGAGACACATCTTGGCAGACTGGGATGCTACTGGTTGATACAAAATGATATATATTTTTCAATCTAGTTCATGGTGGCAATAATTCAGAGACAGAAATATCTTTGCCTTCTACTGGAGCTTTGTGCTACTTAGAAAGGACAAACTGACAGAAAACCACACAGAGAATTTTGTTTGCCAGGGAACTTAATACAATCGTAACTGGGTACTCAGAAAAATGAAACATCTTCTAAATTTATTTATTTGAATAAATAAATATTGAACAAAAGGCTTTCCCTACCTCATGAACAGCAACAACAACAAAAGGCGGGAGGTCCAGTAGAAGTCTAGTCACACAGAACACAGCCAGAGGAAGATTTAAAATTGCGACTGCCTTCCAGCCCTCCCCGCCAGAAGCGGCCCATTTATTGATTTCCTTGAGCAATCACTCTGTTCGGAAGGGCAAATGTGGAACGTGAAGTCAGAGACTCATACGGATTTTTAGATGGCACCGTATCTTTGTTCCTATTGTCTTTAGAATGCTTTGTCTTGTCACTGGCTAGAACGTACCAGGTCCAGGGCGGTTCTCCAGGAGAAGAAGATCTGCAGGTGCCATGCACTCTCTCCATGACCAGGTCCAGGGCGGTTCTCCAGGAGAAGAAGTTCTGCAGGTGTCATGGGCTCGCTCCGTGACATCTGGTCATTCCTCCTTGCGCATGACAAGCCGAACCATTGGCAGCAGTACACTTTCCTGAGCTTTCTGAAGCTCCTGATTTGGCAACCAACACAGAATTCAACAAGCCCTGAGCCACCCCTGGGCCAGTGAGGGGCTACGGTTTCATGTAAATAGTAGTTAGTGCACAGAAGTATCTCAGAACTTGTAGAGATTTGGGGACAGAAAATCTATCAGAATCAAGTTTGAGTATTTACTGTAAACTAGTGGTTCTCAACCTTCCTGGTGCTGTGACCCTTTAATACAGTTCTTCATGTTGTGGCGACCCCCAACCATAACATTATTTTCTTTGCTACTTCATAACTACAACTTGGCTACTGTTACGAATCATAATGTAAATATTTTTGGAGGTAGAGATTTGCCCGAAGGGTCATGACCCACAGGTTGAGAACGTCTGCTGTAAACCTTCGTAAAACATCATTCTTGCCAGGCACACAAGCACAGGGTTGAAACGTAACTCTATGAGGCTTGTTCTCAACTCCCTTTTCGCATTCCCAAGAGGTTTCTATCATTTATTCTCATACGTCTAAATGTTATTTCTAGATTTTTTCCAGTTTTAGAAGCTATCTAATAACTTTCTGTTAAGATTCAGCTTTAACTTTTTTTTCTTTTTGGATTAGAAGAGACTGTTTCACAGCAGACTTCCTGGTTATTCTGGCTCTGACTGTGGGAGAAGGAGAATTACTATCTCCCAGGGATGAGTTCCTTATTGGTGGTCTAGTACAGAGTGGTCAGCCTTGAAACCTTGTACACACCACCAACAGAAATGGACTCAGCAGGCTGTATTTACATACACATACATACATAAGCATATACATGTATGTAACAATAATAATCAAAGAAAAAGAGGCTATCCACTTGGAAGTGGGGAGTGCATGGGAATGGTTTGAGGGAGGGTCTCTGGGAGGGGTTGATGGGAGGAAAGGAAGGGGGAATGATATAACTCTGTTTCAATTAAAATTGCATTTTTAAGAAAAAGATTTGGTTTTTTATTATTAATTTTTTTTTGTTGTTGTTGTTTTCAAGACAGGGTTTCTCTGTGTTATTTTGGTGCCTGTCCTGGATCTCACTCTGTTGGCTGGCCTTGAACTCACAGAGATCTGCCTGGCTCTGCCTCCCGAGTGCTGGGATTAAAGACATGGGCAACCATCGCCTGGCTTTGTTTATTGTTTTTAATCATATGTAGGTGTGTGTGTGTGTGTGTGTGTGTGTGTGTGTGTGTGTGTGTGTGTGTCTGCAAATGGGTATGTTCAATGTAAGTGCAGATGCCTGAGGAGGACAGAGGTGTTGGATCCTGTGGAATTGTAGTTACAGATGATTATATGCCATGGCTGCTGGAAACTGAACTCAGGTCCTCTACAAGAGCAGCAAGTGCTCTTAAGGGCTGAACCATCTCTCCAGGCCCTGAATTACAGTATCAGAGGACAACTCGTGGGAGTCAGTTCTCTCCTTCCACCGTGTGAGTTGTGGGGATCAAACTTGTCACGCTTTGAGGCAATCATCTTTACCTGCTGAGTCATCTTGCCAGCCCAGGGATTTAACTTTCAAATCCCATACATGCCCCTTCCCTCTCCACCAACATTTCCTTTGTCCCACACTCACAATATAGTTACATCCTAATTTTCCATATGGCTGGCATTTGGTGTTTATATGACTATGGTTGTGAACACATTATTTACAATGGGTCTACAGGTACTTTCTTGTAGTCATTTTTCTCTGTTTTGAGTAGATTTACTATCATTCTGTTGCACAGTTTCAGTGGGCTTGTCAGAGATTCCTAAGTACTGCAATCGTGTCTCAAGGTGCTCAAGACATTATGAATTTGATTCATCTTATTTTTGCCTAGAGACTGCCACTGCATAACTACCTACCCCCTACTTCAATTTGAACTAGTTATCCCTTAGGCTATGTATAGTTACCATTCTGGGATCTTTCCTAAGATGACTTTGGTGATCTTGTCAGCTTTTCTCTTACATTGAATTCCCTTTTTTCTAGAATCTAAGAACTTTCAATCCCATGGAAGAAGCTTTATCATGGCAGGATATATAAGACAGTGTAGAAATGATCTTTTTTACAAACAAAGTTTACTAAGAAGTAAAGAAACCATTTTCTGAAGCTTGGGGTGGGGTAAGGGGACAGACTCAAAAGTGAGTTGTCCAAAGAACAGACTAGAAGAAAACTTTTTGAGCTCTGCTATGAATGAAGATGTCATTATTTTACACGTCTTTTTGTTTTTTTCCCATTGATAGTTGAGCTAGGTATAGAATTCAAGGGTGGAAATGATTTTTCCTCTAGTTTTTAAAATCTGTTTCTCAGGATACTAAGGTCAGAAACAACAAGTCAGTAAAATTACATCAGCAGTTATCATAGATGACAACAAGTAGATTTTAACTGGAGGGAAGTTGGAGTGTGGACCAGCACTTCATAGATACATACTGATTATGCAAGAAGAACAAGAAATTTTCTTCCAATCTTTAAAATGCTTGTTTATGCTGGTTAGTGGTGGCACATGCCTTTAATCCCAGTACTCAGGAGGCAGAGACAGGGGGATCTCTGTGAGTTCAAGGCTAGTCTGGTATGCAGAGCAAGATCCAGGACAGACACCAAAACTACACAGAGAAACCCTGTCTCGAAAAAACCAAATAAATAAATAATAAACAAACAAGCAAACAAATAAATAAACAAAATGCTTATTTAAATTAATTGTTTCCTTCACTCTCCTGCCCATATGATGAAGTTTGGATTCCACTAAATATCATTCTAATTCCTACTCACTTCGTACCATCCTAGCATAGCCCTCTAGTCCAATTCAAATGAGCCCTTCTTCTTCTTGTCCTCTGCTTAGTTTCCCTCTCCATCAACCAGGAATTCTTTCTCCTGGAAGATCCCTCTGAAAACAGGCTCCACACATCTTTGAAGACTGTGTCCAAACCCAGCTCTTCATTCACTCACTTCACCTTTCACATATCCTCTTTGTAGCTTGACTCATTTGAAAGCTAAAAAGTGAACTTTTCAAATTTTCTCGGATCTTGGACTCTGAACTTAGTCCTTCCTAACTAGATATACCTACGGCAGATTTAAGATCAAACTGATTTGCGATTTAAAATCCAGTTACTCACCATAGCTTTGGAAGAAAAAAAAAAATGGATAAGGCTCCAAAATTGGGGAAATGTTTCCAAACTCTCACAGAATCAAACAGCCTTATTGGTTGAACCAGAATCTACTTCTCTATTCATTGGTTACTCAACACATGTGTGCTGATTGAAGAATTAATAATCTCCAGAAAACTGCTAGAGATTTCATAGGTGGAGGTCCCCATTAATCCCACCCCCAAGTAAAACAAACGGGAAAGAAGCAAAAAGGAACAAGAAAGGGAAAAGAGAAAAAAGTCCCAGGACGCCAAGCTTGTCCAGGGCAGTTCAGAGTCCTCTATGGTGGTAGGGGAGGGACGGCGGAAGTGGACAGTGATGTTTGATCAGCCTGTGCAGCACAGGGAAGAATCATCTCCCCAGATCTGCCTGGCTGCCACTCTTCTGTTTTGCTAACTTTGAAAATGAGATTCTCTCTCCCATCTCTCCTTCCCTTGCTGCACCTCGCATCCAGTTCACTTACTCCCTGCAAGTGTCACAAATCACTCCTTAACATTTGTACATTATCCCAGATTGAGCTCTGGAAAGCCCCATGGCTCTCGGGGGAACTCAGACACTGCCTCACTTCTGACATAAAGAAAGATTGGCATGTTCTCCCATCAGACAAATTAATCTTCCAGACCAGGTGGTCTTTGGAAAATAGCATAAATCTAAACACCACCTGGAATCCTCTGTGATCAAGCTGGATCCCTCCTTAGCCTTCTTAGTGTCTGCTCACCTCCTGCCTCCCTCGCATGGCCACTCCACTTCAGTTCAAATAAGCCGTTCTTTTACATATGACAAAATAGATAACTCATGAGTTCCAAACAACATTCTTGAAGTGACTGCTGACTAAAAACGTTCTCAGCAAGACTCATGAGGAGGCAAAAGGGGCAGCCGAAAGCAGCAGCAGCAACTAATATCAGGACATCCAAGCCCTGTTTAGCATCTACTGTGCTGAGTGGTTCCAAGTAAACTATTTTGTTTCATCTACACCGTGTGAAGCACTGTGAGAAAGGTACATCAATTTGTCCAAGTCAGTCATTGCTGGTGACGGAGCAGGTTTGAAGTCAAAGTACATGATTCCAAGACATGGTCTCAAGTTCTGTCTTTCTTTGAATTTATGCAGAACTCAGAGTATAAACATAAAAAAAAAATGAGAAATCATGTCCAGTAACGGTTTCATTGTTGTTATTTGTTTTAGCTTCATTTAGCTTTAGGTTTTTCAGCCAGAGTCTCATCTGGCCTTGACTTTGCTTTGTGACTGAGGCTGGCCTTGAGTTCTTGGTCCTCCTTCCATCTTCCAACTGTTAATATTATAGGTGTGAGTCACCACACTTCAATAATGGTTTTAGGCTGAATATGATGGTGGAGGAAACTGGCTAGGAATTGTTTGTCTTAAGAAAATAGCTCACGGTGTGTGATAAACTCTTTGCTACAGAGACAGAAACTAGACAGGCAGAGAGGTTCTGCAGCCAAGGACAGTCATGTGCATTGCTCAGGGTGACTTTGATAACTAGATGACATTTCTTTGTCTGGAATGATTTAGGAAAGCTCATATCTCTCCATACCCTTTCATCCTGCATGTCTACCATAACCAGTCAGGTACATTGACTTCCTCAACAAAATCCAGAGTTTGAAAACCAGTGTGGCACTGCATAGCTTTGAATCAAGTGTCTAGTGAAGATGTGAAGATTTCTGTCCTTTACTAACAGATTCATCCACTTGGGGAATACACTTTGAGTTCCCATTAAGCACTCAGCTCTGTTTTAAGCCTTGTAACTCTTGAAAGAAAACAAACTATTTATTGTGCCTTACAAAGCTTGCTATCTTAGGGCAAAGACTAGAAAGACTTAAATCAACTATGGATCCATTCAGAGAGAATAATCAAGAGCCTTAAAAATAATATGGACTGAAATAAAAGATAGATACAAAAAGAATACCATTTTGTATTTTTGAAAAATGAATGGAAGGGTAAAATTACGTGTGTGTGCTATGGGATGTTCTGTATGCTCTGCATGTGTTCCTCTGATTGGTTAATAAATAAGGTGCTGATTGGCCAGTAGCCAGGCAGGAAGTATAGGCGGGACAAAAAGAGAGGAAAATTCTGGGAAGTGGAAGACTGAGTCAGGAGACGCTGCTAGCCACCACCATGAGAAGCAACATGTAAGATACCTGTAAGCCATGAGCCAATTGGCAAGGTATAGATTTATAGAAATGGGTTAATTTAAGATGTAGATTAGCTAGCAAGAAGCCTGAGCCATTAGGCCAAACAGTTTAAATAATATAAACATCTGTGTGTTTATTTGGATCTGAGTGACTGCGAGCCCGGGCAGAACTGGAGATAACCCCAGCTCTCTCTCTCTCTCTCTCTCTCTCTCTCTCTCTCTCTCTCTCTCTCTCTCTCTCTCTCTCTCTCTGTGTGTGTGTGTGTGTGTGTGTGTGTGTGTGTACATGCTCACCTGCACCTAGATAGAGAGCAAAGGTTGACTTTGGGTATTTTCCTCTTCTGCTCTCCACCTTATTTTTTGAGACAGTGTCTTTCCCTGAACTTGGACTTGCCAGTTTGGCTGGTTGGCCAATGAAACCCTAGGATCCACCTATCTCTGCCCTTCAGAGCTGGAGTTACAGGTGTGCACCCACACTCCACACTCCCAGCGTTTTGCATGGATCCAAAGGATCCAAACTCAGATCTTCATGCTCCTGCAGAGAGGACTTTATCCACTCCATTTAATACATCATGCTAAATACATGTGCATTCTGTGTGTGGAAATTTTTCACGAATGCTTTCATGCTTCAAAATTGTTGCTCTTAAAATTCTTTGTCTAGGAGTGATTCATTTAAGTTATGACTGACCATCAGGTACCGGCAGTGGTGCTGTGTTTGTTGGCTTCTTTGTTCACTCAACACAAACTAAAGTCATCTGAAAAGAGAAAATCTCAGGGGAAATAATGTCTCCATTAGATTGGCCTGCAGCAAGCCCGAGGGGCGTTTTCTTGATTGGTGATTGATGTGGGAGGGTTTAGTCCACTGTGGGCAGTGCCATCCCTTTGCAGGTGGTTCTGGATACATAATAAAGCAAACTGGGCAAACCACCAGAGCAAGCCAGTAAGCAGCGTTCCTCCATGGCTTCTGCTCCAGTTCCTGTCTCCAGGATCCTGACTTCAGTTCCTGCCCTAATTCCCTTCCGTGATGGGCTATGATGTGAAAATATGTCAAATAAACCCTTTCTTCCCAAAGTTGATTTTGTTAGTGCTGTTTTATCACAACAACAGAAACCTAACTAAGGCAAAAGTTGGTACCAGGAGTGGGGACTCTGAAACTCATTATGTAGACCAGGCTGACATCAAACTCTCACTGCCTCTCAAAAGTTGTAATTAAAGGTGTGCACCACCATGATTTTCATGAATAATAAACATAATAATAACAGGAATATGATATATATAGATATTCTATATATATATAATATATATATATTCTAGCAGATACCAATTCTGATTTGTGATTTTCTTCTACAATTATGAGACAATAAATATTTTGCATTTGTTTGTTGAAAAAATATGATAGGTTTGGGCTGGAGAGATGGCTCAGCTGTTAAGAGCACTGGCTGCTCTTCCAGAGGACCCAGTTCAATTCCCAGTACTCACATGGCAGCTCACAACCATTTGTAACTCCAGTTACAGGGATTCAATACCCTCACACAGACTCACATGAAGGTGAGACACCAATGCACATAAAAATAAATCTTAAAAAAATAAATATGATAGGATTGTATACAGGTGCCTATAGACAAAAATGATCTAGCTGGGTATGGTGGTGCATGTCTTTAATTCTGGCACTCAGGAGGCAATGGCAGACTGATCTCTTGAGTTCCAGGCCAGCCTGGTCTACAGAGTGAATTCCAGGACAGCTAGGGCTACATAGAGAAGCCTGTTCCAAACAAACAAAATGGTCTGAATTGGACATAAAGAACAAAAATAAGGGGAATGTTCTAATATATAGGTTATATATCTATATATGCATATATATTATAATATATATTTATATACATATGTATGCACATAGCACACACACACACACACACACACACACACACACACACACACACACACACACACACTAGTAGCTTCCCCTACATTCTTTCTTCCTCCACTTGAGAATCAAAAGGTTAAAAGCACAAAAAGTGTGACGAAGAGCACTGGCTTCCTCCAGAACTGGCTCTCTTCTTTGTGTTCTTGGATTGTTTAGGTTGATACCCAGGGGCAGAGAGGTGGATTTGATGGCTGCTGGGGAGTCCCGTCAAGATGAGGTGGTACCCATCCAAGTGAGGTTTCTAGAACTAAGCCTTGCTTGGTCACTACCAGGAAGCTTATAGCGTCTAACACATGACCAGGGGCCCTTTTCCCCACACATGTCCAGTTCTCCACCAGTTTTGATCCCCATTGTAATCAAACCCATGGCTTCTAGACACAAATCTTACTTGCCAGCTGAAGTATTTTATATTGAGAATATCCTACCCCACTGTCTTGGAACTAAATCCAAAACGAATGTCTGGTACTCACCTCTATATGGGGAGACAACAGAGCTACTCCCCACCATGGATATTTGGAAGATGGTCTCAAAATTCTTTCATCTATTGGAGGCAGAAATGCATGTGGAAAGAAAAGGTATGTCCCAAGGCTGACGGCTATTGTATGGACCAGTCTGGGCTGGGTTTTCAGGCCGGCAGGTAAGATGACCTAGGAGAAAGAGAGCATGTTTTCTCTCTCAACAAACTGCATTTCAGTTGGGAAGATATGGGGCATGATTGGACGTGAGATGAAGGCTAGGGATGCACAGAGCAATTCAGAGAGGAGAGGTCAGAGACTCGGGGAGAATGATGGCAGCCGCAGCAGGCAAGGCTTCCTCCTCCCAGCGTGCTCGAAGCTGCTTGCCCGCCCTGGAGAAACACTCAGCTTCTCCGGGTTCCCGTCCCATATAGACTCTTCCCTCTCCTCCCCCTCCCAGGACTATTGGCAAGCCTCTCCAGTCATTTGTGTTTCTTTACATTATCAAGGCCAGAGGTATATCTTCTCTGATAGATAATGGCCCTCAGTTAAGACTAGCAAAAGCTATTTTGCTTGATGTATTAGCGCCCTATTTTAGAATAATCCTATTCCCTTGATTCTTTAGTATTTACAATTTTTCTAAGTACCGATTATATTTTCGAAGTCAAAGTGGGGTAAAATTAGTGCATTGTACCCTGTTGTCACTGCTTTCTGGAGTAGTCAGTCTTACATATTTGAACAATACCACCCTGGTGTAATTTTAAAAGGTAAGAGCTCAATTCTTTAAAAAACACTTAGATGGGCAGTGTGAGCTCTCTCCGAGGATTCTCACATTAGCCGTGCTTTACATATACCACACAAAAGGAAAATGCATTCTGCGGGGATTGGGCTCATCCCGGGCTGAGAGCTGGACCTGATGAATGGTGCCAAATGGGCCCGTGTCTGCCAGCTGCACACTGCCGGCCAGGTGACGCTTGAGGCTGCCTTCCATTAATGGACTTACGGTCTGGGGAGTGGCAGAGAGGCCCTGGGCATCCTCACGGATGGTGGACTCTAAAAAGGAAGGCCCCATCAAAAATAAGACCATTTCCCAGGGTTCCCAGCTAAGCCTCTGTGTTGGGGGATGCAGTCCCTCCCCATCTGTAGTAGTTCTCATGGGCTTTGGACCTCATTGTCTTGAATGGTCTAAAACTCCCAGGGACTTGTCTAGCATGTGTAAGGCTCCGAGTTCCACACCCAGCATCGAAATTAAAAGGACAAACAAAAATGCTTTTAGCCTTTTCTTTTTTTAATAAAGAATAAAGATTAAAAGGTAATATACTAAAGAGTGGTAACTTCCCGTTGAGTGCTGGGATTAAAGGTGTGTGCCACCATCACCAGGCCATCCTTAACATTTTTTAAAAATACCTAAAGAAGGGCATGGAGGGTAATATATAACAAATGCCCATGCTATCCCAAACAGGAAGAGATTTTACTGTATGTATTCAGATGTCTATATAGCAAGATTAAGTTGACATATAATGGAGTCTCCATTATGCTGCCCAGTCCCACCCTCCTCTTAGGCTATCTGGTTAATCTCTTTGTCTTTGTCTCTGTCTGTCTCTGTTTTTCTGTCTCTGTCTGTGTGTGCATGTGCGTGTGTGCGTTTGCTTGTGCATGTACGTGTGTGTGTGTGTGTGTGTGTGTGTGTGTGTGTCTACAGTCTCCTGTATCCCAGGCTGACCTTGAACTTCTACATTAACCAAGGATGAGCTTGAATTTATAATTTTCTTCCTCTACATTCACCGTTGATGGTGCATGCTGGGAGTTTTTTGTTTTTGTAATCTTATTTTAGTTGGTTTTGAAGAGGGATGATATAGTTTACCCCGTCACTGGACCAGAAACCTCTGCCATACTCACAATGCCTCAGACACAGACACAGTGCAGTTATTACCATCTGCGCAAATATCTTTTGGTATTTTCCACATCCGTTACTCACGCACAGCAGACGCTGGACCATGGCATCTCCACAACCTTGCTTGCCAGGAAAAAAAAAGAGCCAAAACTAGCTTGGAAGACAGATTCTGCCACGCTATCTTCCCACACTGATTGCGTATAATTGGTAGAACTTAATTTCACCTGGTGCTATCTGCAAAAGAGGCCAGGCAGTTTGGCTTAGCAGGACATGAAGGTAAGCCAGAAGGACCTGGGAAAGAACGCAGTGGGTCTGTCGACTAGTCCTTCAGAAGGCGAAATAGTGTTTGCTGTGGCCACTCATCTGTTGATTCAAACAAAAATAGCTGAGGATCTCTCACAGTTGGTCCCCATAGGCAGGTCCAGGGTCTCTAGACAATGCAAATTCCTGCCAATCAAGTGCCAGCATGGTGGGCCAGCGGTTACTAAGGAAGGAGAATTGAAAGACATTTGCAGGGGCTTGGGAAATGGTTCACTGGGTCAAACATTGTCTGGACAAGCATGAGCACATGAGTTTGGGTGCTCAGAATCCATGCAAAAGCCAGACGTCAGTCATGTGTGTCTGTAATTCCAATGCTTCTGTAGTGACATGGGAGATAGACTGAAGAATCCCCGGGTGGTTTTTGGCCAGTTAACTCCTGATGTACACAGTGGCAAACAACAGAGAGACCCTGTCTCAACACTAGGTAGGAGGTGAGAATGGGCATCGAGCTTGTCCTCTGGCCTCCACACACACTCGAGGGTGTGTGTGTGCCTATACTCATACACAGATATGCAGCATACAAAAGCACCCACACAGAGACTTTTTTAAAAAAGACATTTGCAAAGATGACCTCTTCACTCTGACACCCCGGCACTTAAACTACTTCAGTGGCTCCTAGTCATAAGGTCCCTGATTTCTGGATCACAGCGCTGACAGTGACCTTGAACTTGATGTCTCTTTGGTGGTCTCCTGATATCTTTTCTTCTTTTTTGTGCTACAGATGGCATTAACTGGATGATGACATTCTAGAAGTTATCTTGGGAGCTTTAGTCAGCCTGCCAAAGCTTCGAAGGCACTTTCTTTTCTATGCTAAGTACCTATTTCATAATCCCTGGCTATCATGAATGCCTGTAGCTCAGACGTTTACCCTTCATCTGTGCAGAGTCCCAATTCTGTCCTGTCATTCAACTTTCCCCAGCCAAGCCAATGATCTAAACCCATCCTGGTGGCTCCATGTCCTCTGTAACTTGGGAAGAACACTGGTACCTCTCTGGACTTCTTAGTAGAGGTCTCTTGTGTGGCCAGGCTAAGAGATCTCCACTTGGAGAGAGGAGGGGTTAAGAAAGAAATGGTCCACGAGGCAGTGGTGGCACATGCCTTTAATCCCAGCACTGGGGAGGCAGAGACGGGCAGATCTCGGTGAGTTCAAGGCCAGCCTGGTCTACAAAACAAGTTCCAGGATAGCCTAGGCTTCACAGAGAAACCTTGTCTTAAGCAATGCCCCCCTCCTCAAAAAAAGAAAAAGAAATGGTCCTTTATCAAGCGATTGAATGCTTCTGTGTCTGCACGTGAAGCTGGGAATTGTGGAAACCATGTGATGGTCAAAATAGGATGACACATTTTAATCCGTGAGCGAAAATATAGAGAAACTAAAGTCATGGGTAACAGATTAAACAGCTGAACAAAATACCTTAAAATTATCCTGCTTTTGAATTTCTGAGTGAGACAATGTCTTAGTTACTATTCTATTGCTGTGAAGAGACACCATGACCAAGGCAACTTAGAAGGGAAGGAATTTAATTGGTTGCTTGCTTACAGTTTCAAGTTTAGTCCATAGACATCATGGCAGGAAGTGTGGTAAAAAGCTGGCCAGCATGGTGCTGGAGCAGTAGCTGAGAACTTTACATCCTGATCTACAGGAAGCAGGCAGAAAGAGACTGAGCTCATGTGAGCTTTTGAAAAACTGGAAGCCCACTCCCAGTGACACGCCTCCTTCAACAAGGCCACACCTCCTAATCCTTCTCAGACAATTCCATGAACTGGGAACCTAGCAGTCAAATACATGAGCCTATGGGAGCCATTCTCTTTCAAACCACCACAGACAATACATACCTCATTTATGGAACCTCCTGAGCTTGGATTTCTTTCATGTGCTCTGAAAAGATCCCGAGGCTGAATATGGAGGTGCACACCTTTCATCCCAGCACTGTCGGGGCAGAGGCAGGCGGATCTCCATGAGTTCAAGGCCAGCTAGGACTACATAGTGAGACTCTGCCTCAAAAACAAAAGCTCTCAAGGGTCTTAATGTACAGGGTATCTGTAGATTTCATTACGTGCATGTGCTCATAAATAATATCGCACTGTTTTGTGGTTTTTTAATGTGCTGAAGTGGAAGTCACAGTAGTCTTCTGTTTCTGTTCTTTGCCTTTTGGTGGTGGTGTTGTTACTGTGCTAACAGCTTTAAATACAAGTCCATTCATGTGAATCCATTCAGTGGTATCAGAACCATTGCAGCCTTTTCCCTCCACTTTTGCACAGTTTGATTTACTGTGGCTGTTCTTGTAACATCTCCCTCAACACACGTGCAAAGGATGCCTTGAGTATTTAACTAGAGATGGATCTGTCAAGGCATAAGGCACACTTGATTCACAGTGTCCTGGATTTTGCCAAGTCCATCACCAAAATGCTTGTGCCGATTGTACCCCCCCCCTCCCCAGTGTGTGTCTGAATTCCCAGGGCCCCTGTCTCCTTTCCAACAGTCAGAATTTATTTCCTGCTCATCTGATGTATGTGATTTTAATTACTGCAGCCTTTGATTATTCTGTGACTGAGCCTCTTGGAATGTGGTTTTAGGTTACATAGGTTTCTTCTTACATGAATTACACATATTTCTGTATGGTGGTTTAGAAGTCTTCATTCAGAATAGTAATCTTTCCACCCCGTTCCCTACTCTCTTCTGGGTTTTTGAGACAGGGTTTCACTGTGTAGCCCTGGCTGTCCTGAAACTCCTCTGTAGACCAGGCTGGCCTCAAACTCAGAGACTCACCTGCCTCTGCCTCCCAAACGTTGGGATTAAAGGCATGCACCACCACTGCCTGGCCATGAATCTGTAATCTCTTGCTTGTTATATATGATATGCATACCTTCCTCTGTGTACCATGTGACCACTAATTTTCTTTGTAGTTTCTTCATGCCACAAAGCTTTTAATTTTCATGTCATTTTCCAATCTTTTAATTTATGTGTGTATGTGTGCATGTGTGTGCCCTTCAAACAAACAAACAAAACCCAACCACCACTACAGTGGGCATATTGTACACCTTTAACCCTACTATTTGGGAGGCTAGGGCAGACAGATTATGAGTTCAAAACCAGCCTTGTCTGTATAGTGAATTCAAGCCTAGCATGGGCAATATAGTGAGACCTTGTCTCAATAAAATGGGATGAAGTGAAATAAAATAAATTCAAAAAGTCTCAGTGAAATAACATAAGTTTTAAAAATTAAAAATCAGTCCTTGCCTTGGGGTCTGTAAAGGTGCTTTCCTGTACTTTGTCAGGGTATAGGAAAACTTTTATTTCAGAACAGCTCTTGTTTGTGGTAAAAAGCAGATACTGTTTATGGACATTTATGTTTTAGAAGTATAGCCCTATCAAGGTCATCTGGGTTTGCACTTACATCATCTTTTAGAAATTTTATAATTTGGGGGTTTAATTGGGGTCATTTTGAGTTAACTTTTGCTTCAGAATTATTATTATTATTATTATTATTATTATTATTATTATTATTATTATTATTTTGCCCCTCTGGAGATCAACCCCAGGGCCTTGTACATGTTAGACAGTGCTCTGCCACTGAGCTACATTGGAGCTTTTTGAGTTAGTTTTCGTAGTGGGTCTTTTATTTTTCTTTTTGTCTTTTTACTTGTGGCCATCCCCCCATCGCAGCAGCATCTGCTGTGAGAAAATGTTCCTCCTTGTATCACCTGTTTGTTCACTACGTAGCCCAAGTGGACCTGGAACTTGCCACTTAGCCCAGGCTAGCCTCAAACGTATTCTGCTTCCGTTACCCATTGCCGTTCTGAGCTTACAGGCACACGCCGCAACCCTAGCTCTCTGTGGGGGTTTACTTCTGTACCCTGGATATGTTCTAGTTGCCTGTCTTTTCCGGTGTCTTCTTTTTCCCACCACCGTTTCCCGCTGTCTTGGTTACTGTAACTTTACGCGAGTCCTGTTCTCCTTGGTAACATATGGGTCTACTCACAAACACAGTTAGCAACAGTTTTTCCAGGCAGAATACACAGCTCTAGGTTAGCGCCCTCCTTTCTGCTCCCCTCCCCACCCTTATCCCTTTCTCTTCCTCCTCCTCCTTTTTTTTTCTTTCTCTTCTTGCATGGTGTCTGAGGAAAAGTTGGTTTCATTCTTGTCTCCCCCCCCCCCCCCCCCCCCGTTGAGAAGTACTTCCCACCATGGCTTCCTTCATGATTTCTACGTTTATTCTTACATTTCTTTTGCTTAGGGGTGGGTGGCTGGGTGGGTATGCACTCCGTCATGATGCTTGAATGGAGATCAGAGGCCAACTTGTAGGGGCGGGGTCCTTCTTTCTCCCACGTGAGGTCCTGCATTGAACTCAGACCATCAGACTTGGCGGCGAGCGCCTTTAAACCACCGAACCGTCTCAGTGGCCCCCGATTTTCTGGTTAGAACACAGCTAGGTGTGGAGCCTTCTGGAATTGCGGTATTCAGGAGGCCGGGGCTGCAGACTGCCCTGAGCTCCAGGTCAGCCCAGACTACATAGTGAGGCCCTGTCTACAGCAGAAAGTTAGAAGGTGCCTAGCCATGGTGCGGGAGGCCATCTTTCTTTTGCCGCGCTTAACCTGAGGGACCTTGATCTTGCCTTTGCTTCTCTGAGCTTTCGAGAATTACAGTTGGTGTGTAACATTAATTTGGGGGAAATTCTCAGTTGTTGTTGCTTCAGAATATTTTTTTTCTTTTCTTTCTCCTTCCTGTAATTCTGGGGTTTTCCCCAGAGTTCGTGGGACTTGGGTAGGGTTTCTGTTTTCTTTTTTGGGTCTTTTCTCTTTGCCTTTTAGTTCTGGATGTTTGCCCTGCCACAGTCCTAAGCTGAGAGATACCTTCTGGCCTCCAGGCACCAGGCACACAAGTGGTACACAGGCACACGTGCAGGCAAACATCCATACACAAAAATATCTTTTAAGAAAAAGATAAGCATTTGAAATACATCTTGAATATGTATTTGGCTGTATCTATTATGCTGTATAGATTCCTTTTAAAAATTTTATTACATTTATTTATTGTTTGTGTGTGGGAATATGGAAAGTGTGTAAATGCCATAGTGTGCAAGTGGAGATCAGGGCTGGCAGGACTTAGTTCTCTCCTATTATTGCTTAGTGTTTAACTAAAGGTCAAGAATGTTTCTTAAAACATTTTCTGTGAGTCAGTCATCTGTGCAATTAATCCTTCAGTAAATTGGCTTTGGGGAAATTGGCCTTTGGCAAACTCTCCAGTCACTAAATTGGCTGTTTTACAGGCTGGCATTTGGTGAATGTGCCAGCTACATAGCATGTCCTGATAGCTTGCAGACCAAACTTTTGTTTTTCTCCTTTAAAGATTTACCCTAGACACTTACATACTTATGAATTTTTTGTTTTGTTTTTTGAGACAGGGTTTCTCTGTGTGGCCCTGGCTGTCCTGGAACTCACTCTGTAGACCAGGTTGGCCTGGAACTTAGAGATCAGTCTGCCTCTGCCTCCTGGATGCTGGGATTAAAGGTGTGTACTACCACCACCCAGGCATACTTATGAATCTTAGAATTGGATTAGTATTGTGAAAAAAACTCATGGGAACTTTGGAATTATATTAAGTATAAGGTTTCCACTAACAAATTTTACTATGTGTAGAAGAGCTAACACTTTTGTATATTGGTACTATACCCAGCAGCCTTGTCAAATGCTGTGAGTTTTACTTCAGTTGATTGTTAGACTTTTATGTACATGCTCAAAATTATAGTGTATAAGTAATATGTTTGCCTTTCCTTTGTTCACTCTTCTGCTCACACTGCCGCATTCTCTGGACCCCCAGTACAATCCCGTGAAAGAGTAGAAATAGTGGGAACTCAGGTCTCACTTATTTTTGGAGGAAAGGGAAACAGGATGTTGCTGTATAGTCCAGGCTGTCCTGGAAATTGTAATGCCCCTGCTTCATCTTCCTAAGTATAGGATTACTGATATATATTACCGTGTCTTCTTTGTTTCTCTCTTCCTATTTTTATTGTGTGTGTGTGTGTATGTGTGCATGTGTATGTATGTGTGTGTGCATGTGTGGTGTATGCACACATGTGTGTATGGCTGTTCAAGTGCTTGCGTGTGTACAGAGGCCAGAGGAGGAGGCCGAGTGCCCAGCTTCATTTATCGTCTCTACTTTATTCCTTTGACACAGCGTCTCTCACAGAACTGAAAACAAGGGTGGTTTTCCAATTCCAGCCAAGCCTCATGTCCGTACCCCACATAGCACAGAGGTTGCAGGCATGTACCGCCATGCCTAGATTTTAAAATATGGATGCTTATTCCTTAAACTCAGGTCTTCGTGCTTGTGCAGGAAGCTCTCCCAGCCCCACTTTTTTTCCCCTGGTGATGATGAGATGGAACCCAGGATCCTGCACATGCCAAGAACACCACTGCTGAGCTACATCTCTAGCCCCCTTACCTTGTCCTTGACTTTTAAAAATCCTGCAGAATAAGATGTCAGGGGTAGGACATAGGGCTCAGTGAATAAAGTACTTGTCGTTCAAACTCGAGCACTGGAGTTCAGATCCCCAGAACCCACAAAAATGTCAGATGAGCTAGTGTACATCTCTAATCCTGATATTCCTGTGGCAATATAGGCAGTAGAAACTGAAGAAACCCTTGAAGCTCCCAGACCAGCTAGCTTGGTATATACAACAGCAAACCAGAAAGGATCCCTGTAGTAGTACTTTCCCTTTGGGGACAGCCAGCCCACAAATGATGACACAGAGACTTATTATTAATTATGAAAGCTTGGTCTTAGCTTAGACCTTTTCTCAACTAGCTCGTTTAACTTAAAAACAACCCATATATTTTTTAATCTATGTTCTGCCACACACTCATTGCTTCATGTCCGTACTGCATAGCCTGCTTCCCTTCCATCATGCTGGTGAATCCCCACCTCTTTTTTCCACAGAGTTCTCTCTCTCCCCAGAAATCCCACCTATTCTCTTCTGCCAAGCTATTGGCCATTCAGCTCTTTGTTAAATCAATCACAGTGACACATCTTCACACAGTATAAACAAATATTCTGCAACATTCCCCCCCTTTTTTCTGTCTAAATGAAAAGGAAAGGGTTTAATCCTAACACAGAAAAACTATATATAATAATAACAACTATCAGGTAAGAACTGCATTTATAATGTCCAGTCCATTTGTATTTGGCAATTTCAGAGAAAACATTCTATTATCTTTCCTATCCTCATGAGTCCAAAGTTTTATACCTTCACCATTTTCTATCATAACTTGTATTACCAATACAAAACTATCTTTTTAGAACTCAAAACATTGTCTTAGATAAACAACTTAAGTTTTTATGTTTCTCAACCTAATACACTTTACATTTCCTTTGTGTTTTTTTTTTTTCTGAATTTGGTAACAAGGAAAACTGTGACTATCTAGTCTTCAAACCCAATGAGAGATCCCAGAAGGATAAAATACTACCTGAGAAAACATGAGGTGCAGAGCAGGCAACTTCCAAAACTATAGAAATGACAGAAACAGCTGGCTGCCTGGACAGTCACCCAAGGTTCCTCTGCAACATTGGGGCATTCATCTTCAGCCTACAGGCCTAAAATATCTGACAAACTTTTCTGTGAAGCAGGAATTTTGAAGAACTATCTACCTTGTCTTGGCAAAGTTTGGCAGTCACCTTCTTTTGTGTTCTGCTCATCCAATTTAGACAGTATACTGTCAGCAGTTGAGGCAAGGGCAGTTTCTTGTCCGGTGGCTAACTTTGCCACAATAAAAGCAAACACCATACAGAGGTTTTTCAATGCCCATCATCCTTTTTTGAAGCAAATTGTTGCTGCCAGGAACAGACATGTTTCATTGTCATGAGAAGCCTTGTGTTATTAAAACATCTTAAGTGCCATATTCTGTAGGTCTCTATAGTTTGAAGACCATCTACTAAATTATATCTGTTTGACCTTGAAAACATATCTAACATAACTACAAGTTTTAAACTTTTAAAGGTAAAATATATATATGTTATATATATAATGCATATATATATGCATTAACACAAGGGTGGAATGTGTGGAGTGCACAAGTCAGCTAAAGATGATTTTTTGTTTTATATTTGAGTAAGGCATCTATCAACTTTAGAAGCCCATTTGGACTGTATAACCAAATTGTAGTATAAATCTCTATCCATCCACATGAAAGAATGGCATGTAATAATAAATCATGAGGACTCTGTAACCAACAAGATTTATCACATCTCATCCAGTATCAGAGCTGTTCTCATGTGGAGGAATCAGCATGCACATCACCTGTCTTGTAGTCTTTCCTGGCTTCCTCCCTCATGTCTGCAGTCAAGATCCTCAGGAGACTGTAGCTGGAAGTTTCTCTGGTCCTTTCCAGACCCTTAGTTGGGATGAATCTCTCCCACTTGAGTCCCACAGCCGCTTGGTCCCAAGTAAACACACAGAGGCTTATATTACTTACAAACTGTATGGCCTATGGGTCAGGCTTCTCGTTAGCTAGCTCTTACAACTTAACTCAACCTATTTCTATTAATTTATATGTTTCCATGTGGCCGTGGTGTTACCAGTCTTCTGGCATCTTGTTGTTCCTTGTGCAATGGCTGGTGTCTGCATCCACTCTCCTTCCTTCTCTTCTCTTTCCAGTTGGAATGTCCCACCTAACCTTATTCTGCCCCTGCTTCACCATTGGCCAAACAGCTTTATTTATCAACCAGATAGAGCAACACATGTTCACAGCGTACAGAAAGACATCCCACAGCAGGTCTTTCCCGATCAAATCTGATCTTTATTAATTTGAAACTTTTTGTTGCCTGTGGAAACAGAAGCACAACCTCTCCCTCAACACAACATATTTCCTGACTTCCATTTTGAAGCCAAGACATTCCTAAAGTATATAAGCTGGTTTAATTCAGCAGTCCATTCCACAATCCAACGTCTCTCAGCAGCTACTATTCTCTGTTCATTAGCCTTACAAAATTCAAAATTAACAAAGCACCCTATAAGGTCCAAACTTCCTGTGTTATATTTCCCATCCTTACAAGGCTTTTTTAAAAGATATATTTATTTATTATGTACACAGAAGAGGTTGCCAGATCTCATTACAGATGGTTGTGAGCCACCATGTGGTTGCTGGGAATTGAACTCAGGACCTCTGGAAGAACAGTCGGTGCTCTTAACCTCTGAGCCATCTCTCCAGCCCCATGGCTTTTTTTTTTTTTTAAATTACTTTACTCTCTCTTTAAAGATTGTGCTTTATTGTTTTTAAATTATTTTTTTCTATGACTGTCTATACCCATTTTCTTTTCCTTCTTCAGTACCTAAGCACTTTTTTAGACATACTGTACCTTTTAGAGGTTTATTGTGTCCGGATCTGGCTTTCTGTGTGTCTGCAGCATTCTCTGACCATGTGAGCCAAGCCTTAAAGGGTCAGTCCATAAAGCCATGTCCAGCTCCTTAACCAGAACTTTCCTTAGCTTTCTCAGGCCTTATGTTTAGATATTCAAGTCTCCATGTTAGACACCATGTTGGATTTTCTCATTGCGACTGTCAGACTGCAAATAATGACCTGGAGAGTTATTATTAATTACAAAGAGGTCGAAAAGACGGCTGCTCTTACAGAAGACCTAGGTTTGGATCTTAGCATTCACAAGGAGGCTAACAACACTCTGAAATTCCAGTTTCAAGGGGAATCTGACTCTCTTTTGGACACTGCATGTACATGGTGCCCACAGACATTCATTCACTCATGTAAAATAAAAATAAATACATAAATAGGAATATGGTATTGTAGACTTTTTCTTTACTTTTTGAGATTATAATATAATTGTATCAATTCTCCTTTCCCTTTTTTCCCTCCTTGTACTATAGATCAGATTTTTAGATAGTATTGTTTAGTAGATCAAAAGAAGTCCTTGTATTTCTAGTTAAGCATTTTATTTCACTTACTAAAGAAAACTGTATTTGTTAAGTATGCTCTACACCTACAGGAGTGATGATGTTTTTCTCCCTTAATGGAGTCAGTTAAGTCACGGATGTATCTATCAGTGAGTGAGGTCCAGCGTGAATGTTGATGGAACATAGTACTGATTTTAAAGAATTCCGAGTGTAACTTGATTTAGTACTTTACTTCTCTTCTGTGTTCATGAGCAATGTGTGTGTTTGATTTTCTGTTTTCTTCCTAGGTTTGTTGTAGGTTCATTCAACACCAAGTTAAAACTAACTTTGTGTAGTAAGTTAGGTAGCTTTCTCTAATTTTCTGTCCTCTAATATAGTTTCATTGAATGGTAGCTATATTGAGTTTGATTTCATTGATTTTTTTTAAATGATTACAGATCCCTTAAAATTATCAATTTTCCTCAAGGCAGAGAGAATATATGGAAGGAGAAATCTGGGAGGAAGAGAAGAAAGAGCAAGAGAACAAGGAGACGAGGATGCTGGGGCCAGCCACATTTCTATCTATCTGACACACATCTCCCTAACAAATATATAGCGTTAGTTTGTATTTTAATATTTTTATAGGAATGCTAAATGGATAAATGTGATTTATTTTCTTGTCAGTGGCTCTCTTGTGTAATGTTAATAGTTGTGTTGTGTCAACTGAATGAAAACAATGTTGTAGTCTACTATACTGGTAACTGTTTTCAACTTTTCAGCTGCCAAATACATTTTTGTTCTTTCCTCTTCTGCCTTCGCCTCTTCCTTCTTAGGTCTGATTTGATTTGGTTTTGATTTAATTAAAATAGGGTCTCACCATGTAGCCCTGGCGGGCCTAGAACTCACCATATATAGCAGGCTGCCTTAGACACGTGATGATCCTCCTGCCTCTACCTCCTGACTGTTGGGATTATAGGTGTGTACCACCATGCCTGCAGGTCTTTAGGAATAACTTTCAGGTTTATAGTTCTGTGGATGGTGTAAGAGAGTTTCCTCAGAATATTTAGTTACTCTAAAGCAGAATTTTTCTATCCTGGGGTAAGTGCAATTTCAATTCAACAGGCTGACATTTCTGTATCCAGTGTTAGTGCTGACTTGCATGCATTTGATGTGTTTTCAGATTCATTTGTGTCCAGGTTTCCAAACATGATCTGTTCCTTCCAATGAGATGAGCGTGTGTGAGACCTGGAAAGCAGAGTGAGGCTGAGACCATGCCTTGAGCATGTTTGCAAGTTAGCACAGCTGTGGAAAACTATAACTTCTGTGGCAAGAATAGCAGAGACCCAGGGACTAGTCCTCTGTCTGTGGTACATGATATCCTATTTCCAGTGGCAGCTTCCTGATTATGATGGCTCCGGAGCCGTATGAGAGGATGCTTTGGGAATGATACTGAAACTCTACTGAGTGTCTGCTTTCTTAGGGCAAGGGTTCTCTGCACTATTTAATAGACTGAAAATAACTATGCTCTGCTAAACGTCGTAGTGCAGACTCTGTTCTCTGCAAAGCCCTAACCCTTAGAGTAATTGCTTTTAGCTATTTCCATAGACTCGGGTGCATTATACTTTGTGTCCTTTGTATAAAAGTCCACTTAAAAAATTTATACTTACCTTTATTATGACCATCATTTTAGCTTATTCAGTGTAACTTTTAAAAAAGGTAATAGATGCCTGTGGTAAGTGGCGCTAATGGGTAAAGCAGGCCTTACAACTTTCTGTGAGGGGATCTCTGTTTCCAAGCAGCCCGGGTCCCCAGCAGCAAGCGCAGCATCCAGTCTGTGCCAGTCCTTTGTAAGCTATTCCCATGCATGCGCAGTCACTGATGCGTGTCCTGGCTTTCTGTCGAACACTGCCATCCTATGTACGTGGCGGTGCATCTGCCTTTTGTGCAAAAAAAAAAAAAAAAAAAAAAAAAATTATCAGAGAAAATAACAGACATAAAAAATCCAAAAACAAAAACCCCTTATATGCAAGAGGCTAGAGCCGTGGTTTAAATCTGAAATGACCTCCCACAAGCTCATGTTTCTATCATGCTTCGTTGCCAGCTTCTGGTATTTTGAAGATTGTGGGATCTTGAGGTGGTGCAACCTGGTAGGTAAGTCATTAGGGGGCGGAACTTTGAAAGGTTACACCGACTTCGGGTCCAGGCCTGAGCACCCTGTGTCCTGCCCCTTCCTCATGTGAAGAAGCAGCCAAAAGCTCCCGCTGCCATAAACTGAACCACCTTGTCATACCATGTCTTCCTCAACACAAAGGACTGAGACATTCCTAAACTGTAAATCAAGATAAATCCTTCCTCTTTTTTGTCCCCTGGGTCAGATTATTTCATCACATTGACGCAACCTTACCTAACACAGTTAATAACTAGAAAGTATACCCCCACCCTGGGACTGGAGTGACCGCTCAGTGGTTAAGAGTACTGGCTATTCTTCAAGAGGACCCGGGTTCAATCCCCAGCACCCATATGGCAGCTTGAAAGTGTCCATAACTCCAATTCCAGGGGATCTGACACAGCAAAATACCAATGCACATTAAAAAATAAATAAATAAATAAATAAATAAAACTAAAAAAAAGTATACCCCTCCTGTTTAGAGGGATCTAAATAACAACACAATTAAACCACACACTGCCTGTACCCCAGAATCGTCAGTTGGCTTCTCACCCATCACCCACTCCCCAACACCCTGTAGCAGGGGCAATTTTCTGTGATTTTTGTTTTCTTCCTTTTCTCTCCAGTTTTGTCCCCTCTGATGAAACTCTAAGCCATGAAGCTGAGTCTGTACGTACTCTGAAGCATCGTGCTTAGGAAACCGTACGACACGTGTCTGGGTGGTTGATGTAGGACATCTCCCTTCTTTCACTGACAAGCAGATCTTGGAGACTGTTCCACAGTGCCATGTGTCAAACCCTAACATACGCAGCTGACATTGTGGGGGTAACCATTTGGGTTGTCTCCCATTTTCCTTTTGTTATTAGAAGCATGTTTCCAGAATTACCCATGTATATACTGCTGCAAACAAATCTATTCATGTTCCAGTACTACACTGCTTTGTTTTTGTGGATTTATAGTATGTTGGAATATTTGGATGGTCTAGTTTGCCATCGTGCTTATTATTTTTCTGGCAATTTTTAAAATTAAATTAAAATATAATTACATTGTTGTCCCCTTCCTCTCCTCCCTCTGGCCCTCCTCTTTCCTTCCTACCTCCTGCTCTCTCTCAAACTTGTGTCTTCTTTTAAAATTTTTATCATCACACACACACACACACACACACACACTCGAATAAACATATGATTCTAACCTCCTGAGTCCATTCAGTGTTGCTCGTATATGTATGTTTCTGGGGCCGACCACTCTCTTAGTGGCTATCTACTGCTTATAGCTCTTCCTCTGTCTCCCATGGGATTTTCCACAGCTTCATTGGGATGTCAACTGGTGTTGGCACTGTTCTGGTCTTATTTAGGCTGCCATATTGATGGGATTTCATGGGTGTAGCTTCCTTGTTATAGCAGACTTCCCTGTCCTACGCCTCCTATAATCTTTCCGCCTCCTCTTCCTGGATGTCCTCTGAGCTTTATGTGTAGGAGCTGTGTTGTAGATGCATCACTTGGGCTGGGCACCCCATGTTTCTTCCACTCACTGTTCTCTGCATTTTGACCAGTTGTGGCTTTCTGTAACAGAATCCTCATGCTGCAAAAAGGAGTTTGTTTGGTGAGGGGTCATGAGCCGCCCTGTCAGGCTGGACAGGGGCACAGGCTCTTTCTGGCTGTTCTTGTTTACTTTTCCATGTGAAATCTGAGGCCAGGTATCTGATACTTTTCCCTCTGCCGAAATGATTTCACTGGGATGTATATATTGTTTTAAGAAACATTAGCATCTTTTCACATTAAATCTCTCCTTACAAAAGTATGATTTCTTTGGGTTTGGGATGCAGCTTAATGGCAGTGATTGCCTAGCGTGTCCAAAGTCCTGGGTTAGAGTCCCACTGGGTAAAAAAGAATATGAAGAATACGGCATGCTCTCTCTCTCCTCTCCCTTTTCTGTATGTATATGTATGTGTATGTGTGTGTTTTACTTTCTTTTTATTTAATGTGTGTTGTTTTTAATTGAGATTTTTTCTTTTACCTACTACTGAGGATTAAACCCAGGACCTTGTACATACTAGATAAGGATTTTACCACTGAGCTACACAGCCAATTTTTTTGATGTGATTTTATACTCTGCTATGTTCCTACTGATAGAGTAGTCTTACAGATGGTTCCCTTTTATTTCCCCCTTCCTAGTGAGAGAAAAAAAAAATAATCACACTGTTCAAATGCTGCTCATTTATTTCTTGCCCTATTTTATGGAGTAGTTCTTTCAGACAATATCAATCGTGATTTTAAATGGTCAACTGTGATTTGTTCGATTTAATCAGACTCTCTCCACTGTTCTAGCTAGTCACTTAAGGCTTTGATTCAATAATATGGACAACACAGAGGCTATGGGGCAAGGATGGTGGCGAGTCCGTGACCTTACTTAGGAACCCATGGTTTTTCTTCTTGGCTGGGTTGGCTTGTAGCAACGGCCCTGCTTTGCTCAGGTGCCCGTTTCACCCTCTTCCCCAGTCAGGGTCTTAGGGAGTCCTGTGGAAGACGGAGACAAGAGGCATGACTTATAGATCCCCTCCAAAACTCATATTGAAATTACATTGCTACTGTGCTAGTAGAGAGGGTGGGATTGATGCCATTATCTTGGGCGTGGGTTGGCTATCACGGGAATGGCTTTAGCAAGCTCTCTGACCCGAGTGTCTTCTTTTCCTAAGGGGCATTTCATCTCATTACGCACGAGAAGCCACTCGCCAGCTGCAGCGCCTCCATCATGGGTGGCCCAGTCTCCAGAACTAAGAGCTAAGTGAACTATTGTTAGTCATTCACCTTCTGTCACAGCATCAAAAGAACAGGAAGACAGTGGGTGAGGGAGCAGATGGAGATTCCAGAGAATTCTACCCATTCCTCTTGCTGACCAGAGCTGGTGTGGACAGCTCTGGACGGAGGCACTAAATAGCTGTCTTTCCCCCTCCATGCTGGGGGTTGACTGAGCTTAGCTTGGCTAACAGAGACAAGGAGGAGTAAGTGTTGTGGGGGCGGGGGATGGGGGACGACACACAGATGGACAGACAGACAGACTTGCCGCTCGTCTTAGTGTAGAGTAAGTTTGGGATGTTTTTATTTCCTCTCTGTTAATGGCATCACCGCCGATTTATATTTATTGCCCCTTCTCCTACATTACAGAGCCCCCGCCTCCTCTCGCTTCCCGACGCGGGAGCGCTCGAGTAATACTCTTTCCTGTTAACCTTTCCTTCCCGGATAGTTTATTTTCAAGAGGAAACATTTGATAAAGCTCGGAGTAATTTTAAATACATGATTTGCCGTGCTCACACTTGTCACTTATCATATGCACTTCGGGCCGACCTCGCTGCCTGTCTGTTAACCTTCCGCGGCGCTGTTCAAGCAAGCCATTTGCAGTTACCCTGTGAAAAGTCTGCATTTAAATTGCTTTTCCGTCCTTCCCCCAAAGTTTCCATAACTATAAATAAATTTAATTACCGTTCTGAGAACTGTAAGCAAATCTTCTATTACATTTTTAATCTTTTATCTCCCCCCGTGTCCCTCTACCAAATATTCGGTTTATCAGGCGGCTACCCTGTGTCTCCTGGCACATTCCGTCCTCTTTCCCACATATAAAACCCCCGAGTCTATTTTCTCCTCTGTCCAGCCAGGGTATCTAAGGACTTCAGTCCGCCCCACACCCTAGTTCCTCCCCTGCAGACAGGAGTATTTCTGTGAAGCAGACACTGGAGAATTGGTTCCCAAGGACGCTTCTCTGTGCTTGCTGCACACCCAAGGCAGTGTTACACATCCAAGACAGTGTCCTCACACCCAACAAGTGTGAACTTCCAAGCACTAAGAGGTGGGTCCCAATACCGCCTTGAAGAGGGCAAACCAGTTACACCCTGCTTTAAAAATGGTTCTTTCCCAGGCAGGCTGTGTTTTGTTTTGTTTTGCTTTGCTTTTTTTTGTTTGTTTGTTTGTTTGTTTGTTTTTGGTTTTGGTTTTTGGTTTTTTTTTTTTTTTTGAGACAGGGGTCCACACGGTCGCCCAGGCTGGCCTTGAATTCATGGTGATCCTCCTGCCTCAGTTTCCTGAGTGTTTCAGATTGCAGCCATGAGCCACAGTGTTCTCCAAAGCAGTTTCTAATGTGGTTTTTCATTTGTCTCTGACAAAATATTAGTGACATAAGAAGGACAGATGTTTTTCTTGCTTTCTCGATAAAAACATAGAAATTGAGTCACATTCTGGATACACACAGACACACAGACACACACACACACACACACACACACACACCACACACCTTTCCAGTTGTCTCTGATGATTTCCACCTTCCACCTTCTTTTTTTGGGGGGGCGGGGGAGCTGAGGATCGAACCCAGGGCCTTGCAAGCGCTCTACCACTGAGCTGAATCCCCAACCCTCTACCTTCTACCTTCTCAAGCAACTCTCCTCTGCCTTCCTTCCAAACTCACCGCGAGGACAACAGCCGGCTTAGAGAGATTTGCTGGACTTCCTTCTACAACAGGAAGAAGGGGTGAGGGGGTGAGAGGTGGGGGAGGTGGTTGTAAAGCAAGCGGACCTGGGCCTTCACCCTGGCCTCTTGAGCCATCTGTGCCTGCTGGTCTCTTCCTCAGTTTACCTGCAGGTCCTAGTTGCACATCACCTCAGATTTCCGGGGGAAGTTGGATCTAGGCTTGAGCCATCCCTTCTGTGGTGGTTATACCCCGTGCCTCAAGTGCCTCCCCTTGATCTACTACATGGAGGGCTGGGCTGTCTGCCTACCTGGACTTCTGGTCCACAGCATCACCTGCACATGAGTCTTGAGGTCCTGGGACCTTAAGGCGTTGATCCTTCTGGGATTGAACAGGGATCAGAGGAAAACTGGACATGTCTCTCAGACAGAAGCAGACAGACTCAAGTCTGGAGAGGGCCCAGCTGTCTCTCAGACAGCAACAATGGAGGTGCTGGAGAATCATTCTAAAGCTCCTTCCTGTATACAAACGGCTGCGGATGGCAGGAAAAAGTCGCACGTAGCTTTCTGAGAAAGCGGTAAAAACTCCTGCCTGCTCATGGACAATTATAACAATACTAGTTATGATGAAAAGAATTACTGTGTGCCAGGTACTCTCTGAAGCGATATGCATATGTTTCTTGGCAATAACTCATCTCCTTCTCCAGCAATCCCATGCAGCTATCCTTTATAGCTAGAAAAACTGAAGTAGAGAGAAGTAAGCAGTTGACTTCCGATCACCCAGCTCCTAAGTGGTAGAGCGAGGGCTACACCTAGGGATTGTGCATCAGGCTTGTGCCCTTAACCATGACACTTGCCAGTCAATGATGACAATATAAAATTGAAACCTAGTTTTAGACTTGAGATGCCTTTAATTGCAAGTTTCAGAATGGCTTAGATATATAGCATGGTTGAACCTTGAAGATATCACTCAAGGGGCTGGAGAAGTGGCTCAGTGGTTAAGAGCACTTACTGTTTTTGCAGAGGACCCAGGTTCAATTCCCAGCACTCATACCAGATAGCTCACAACTGCCTGTAACTTCAGTTCCAGGGGATCTGAATGAAGCCCTATAACCACCACCTTGGGCATCTGCATGCATGTCGTGCACGTAAACTCATGCAGGCACACACATACATGCATAATAAATAAATAAATACATAAATAAATAAATAAATCTCTTTTTAAAAATATGCTAAATAAATTGAGGCAATCACAAAGGACAAAGTCTATGTAATTCCTTATTTCTTATATACTAAGAATAGTCAAATTCTTAATCAGTAAGTGGAATGGGGGGCTGGAGAGATGGCTCAGTGGTTAAGATCTGCTCTTTCAGAGGACCTGGGTTCAATTCCCAGCACCCACATGGCAACTCACAACTGTCTAACTCCAGCTCCAGGGAATCTGACACCCTCAAACAGAAATACATACAAGCAAAACACCAATGCACATAAAATAAAAATAAGTCAGAACACCGGCTGCTCTCTCAGAGACCAAAGCCCTGTTCCCAACACCCATGCAGTGGCTTACAACCATCTGCAGCTCCTGTTCTAGAGAATCTGAGACCCTCTTCTGGCTTCTTCGAGTACCAGGAATGCAGCGCTTCACAGACATGCATACGGGCCAAACACTCATACAAATCAAATCAATAAATCTTTTTAAAAGTGGAATAGTGGTTGCCAAGGGCTGGGGGAGGGGAGCTGAGGAGGTACTGTTTATTGAGAAGAGAGCTACAGTTTTGAAGCATTAAACTCCCGCAGAGGGACGGGTGGTAATGGTTGAATATGAATGTGTTGAATGCTTTTTCGAGATAGGGTTTCTCTGTAGCTTTGGAGCCTATCCTGGACTAGCTCTGTAGACCAGGCTAACCTCGAACTCACAGAGATCCGCCTGGCTCTGCCTCCCGAGTGCTGGGATTAAAGGCGTGCGCCACCACCGCCCAGTTCCTTCCTTCCATTTTTATTAATGTTGTTGGTATCCATAGCTTTTCTTCTCCTGCAGAAGCCAAAGGAAATCCCCTTCCCCAACATAGGGCATATCCTAGTTTCCATTCTGAGGTCAACACATCTTTGAAATAAACCAGTTGATTTAGCTCAGAAGATTTTTCTGTTGTCCAATGTCTCTCTGCAGCTGTTGTTCCTTTCTCATCAGCATTGAGAAAATTCAAGGTTAATAAAGCATCATGAAATCGAAGAAGGAGAAGGAGAAGGAGAAGGAGAAGGAGAAGGAGAAGGAGAAGAAGAAGAAGAAGAAGAAGAAGAAGAAGAAGAAGAAGAAGAAGAAGAAGAAGAAGAAGAAGAAGAAGAAGGAGAAGAAGCTATACAGCAGTGGTTCTCAACCTTGCTGTTGCTGTGACCCTTTAATACAGCTCCTCATGTTGTGACCCCCCACACCATAACATTATTTTTGTTGTTACTTCATAACTGTAATTTCGCTACTGCTATGAATCTTAATGTAAATACCTGTGTTTTCTAATGGTCTTAGAAGACTTCTGTGAAAGGGTCGAATGACCCACAGGTTGAGAACCTCTGTTACAGTCGTATTATGTACGAGGACCAAGAGCTGAAGAGCTGGCACCCAGGTCTGAACTTCCCAGCCCCTGGAACATGTAAGCAGCAGATATCTACTGTCTATCAATTACCCATTATCGAGTTAGAGCAGCCCAAACTGACAGGCAGAGGAACTGCATTAGAAGGGAGGAAACTTCCCAGAAGGCCTCCAGCGTATCTACACACAATCCATTGACCGCCTCATTTGCCACCTGCTCGCGTCTGTGGGGGTCATAATGAGTAAGCTTGGACCCGTGAGGATTTGTCCTTTGGGGCTGAGCTCAGAGCTCTCTTCCCCTAAAACAGAACGCCACATGAAGTAGGAGGCAGCCCTGAACAAATTCCTCTCTGTTAGGAAGGTGAGAGAGGGAGACAGGATGCTGAAGAGACACCCAATGGAGTCTGCGACAGGTGGCAAAGGAGTCCTTAACAAACTAGTTTGTGTTGTACTGTTGTCTTGGCAACCACGATAGCCTGTGTCATCAACACTTGTCAGCTTAAGCTGGCTAAAGTTCCTCCTAAAATATATCTCAGTATGATCTCTCTCTCTCTCTCTCTCTCTCTCTCTCTCTCTCTCTCTCTCTCTCTCTCTCTCTCTCTCTCTCTTCTCTTGTAGTTCATTTGGTACAACTACCTGCTCATATGGCTTAAAAGTATCAGAGCAGATGATGGGGTTACTGCTGATGTTTTGATAATGCATCACCGAGATTTTTCAATGGAGAAAGTTTTGGGAAAGGGAAGGGGGTGAGAGGCACAGAGAAGGGCAGGTGAGCGTGGGTTAAGGTGTCTAAGGAGTGATTTGATGTTCCTTATCTATACTCATGTGAACACACACATGTGCTACTCACATGTACACTCGCAAGCACACTCACAGGTATACCTACACACACACACACACACCCCACACACACACGGAGAGAACTGATTACAGCCTTGGCCAGAGACTCAGTTCCAAGCCCATTGCTCACTTGGACACATCATGAGCCTTATGCCTGGGGTGACTCAATTTCACAATTTTTCCAAGTGTCCGTTTCTTATACCATGAGAGAAATACAAGCAGGGTCCTCCATAAGACAACCAAGGGGAGGGACTCTGTCACCCAGACTCTTTGCCGCCAGAGCCCCAGGCTGCCAGCCTCTTCTGGCACCTCTTGGAGCCTGGGTATCCTGCCTTGCCTCTCCACTCCTGCTTTACATCACCGTCTGTACTCCACCTAGGAGCAAAGCTCTCTGGCTGGCAGTTTCCAATCTTCAATGCCTCAACTCATCCTCCCAGTGACCCTGAAAAGACCCTCCCAGAGACAGGAGGCTTTCTGATTGTACCATCCTCGGTGGCCACCAGGCTGAGAGGTCTGTCCACCTCTCGGGCATACTAGCCAGTCACACCTGCCCTGCATGACTCTGGCTTCCACTGTTCCTCTACTTTTGGGGTGTATCACCCTTTTGTACCCCAGGTGCCATTCCCCTGGGGTAGGCTAACACATCCTCCTTTGAGTAGAGTTTGGTTCTGCTGGATCCAGATTCTTCTTTTGCTTTTTTTTTTTTCTCTTTCGAGACAGGGTTTCTCTGTGCAGATTTGCACCTTTCCTGGAACTCGCTTTGGAGATCAGGCTGGCCTTGAACTCACAGAGATCTGCCTGGCTCTGCCTCCCGAGTGCTGGGACTAAAGGCGTGCGCCGCCGCCGCCACCACCACCACCACCTGGCTGGATCCAGATTCTAATCTCAGCATTACTACAAACCAGCTGGGAGGCATCAGGCAAGCTCCTGTGACTCGTAAGCTGCTGATGGTGTTGTGAGAATCAGACAAAATATCCCAGGAAAGTGCCTGGGACCATGTCCTGACTCTAGTGAGTTCTCAAAAAAAGGTAGTTATCCTCAGCGCGTGTGGTCCAGCTCAAGCATCATTGCCTCACAGGAAACCATCCACGTCCCTTTGCTAGCTCAGTCCCTTCCTCATTTCTATCTGCTCTTTATGTAGGCCTGGTCCTCTAGCTAGGACGTGATGTGATTTGAAGTCTATTTAGGCCTTATCCATCCTCCTTCTCATAGAGGATGAGCTCTTGGACAGCAGGACCCCTGTGTGTTCGTTTCCAAATTGGCAGAGCCTTGTCCGGGGTATTTCCCAGGGCAGGCATTTTCCTAAATGCCTATGCATCTTGGGGCAGTGAGTAATCCATCAAAGGCCTTCATAGAAAATCACCCTGTGTCCAGCCCGGTGTCCAGTCCGGTGCCAACCTTTATGAACTTCACAGAATCGGGCCTGCCCATGGAAACAAAATGTCACTGAGTGTATAAGAATCCTTATTTTCAGCTCTTGTCCCCTGGATAACCTCACTGGGTCCACCTGACTGCCTGGGTGACCCATCATCCTTCCTCCCCACTCATAGCCAAGACTGGGGGGAACTTATTTACCAAATACTGAGACTGTCTTCTTGTCTCTCTTGCTCTCGGATGAGCAGAGAATAGAACGGCAAGATCACAAAGTGTCTGCGATAGTTCCCGGGTCATTTAGGAACTATCTCATTTTCAGGTGTGGCAGGTGCTTAGCCACATGAGGAGGCCCATAGAAAGGTCTCCAACAAGGAGGGGTGCGTAGGGGGCAGATGGTCGGTCAAGTTCCTAGAAATAGTCTTCATGTCCAGAACTTTCTGTTCTCTGAGCCTATGACACAGGGAGAGATGGAAAGCCTCGTTTACCTCACTCCCCAGCCCTCCCCCCCCAGCCCACTCCATTTTTATATTGCTCTGAGGTTAATAGCCATGTCGTGTGGGGTCATAGAAGACATCTGTGTCTCAGATAATATGCTTACGGTGATTACCACACGTAATTGACTGACCTTCTCTCATTCATTCTCCACTGCAGGCAGGGGCTGATAGGATGAAGCCAGGCACAAGAGTTTATTTTCCATCACACGCCATTGTGCGGCTGAGCAAATATTTTAGCAAGCTTTGAATGAACTACCTTTTCAAGCTCCAGGTTTCCCGAGTTAAAATGGGAAGCCATGACAAACCTAATATTAGATTTTAAATCAACGTTGGGCCATCCTTCTTATGGTACTATTGTAGACATCATGGAAAATCAGGTTCAGGGGATGAACGTGGTGGGATCCTTGTTCCATCGACTTCACCCTTCTTTGCTTGGCCTTGTGAGCGGAAGCAGCCTTCTTGATGCGTTGTTTTTTTCTTTTTCACATTGTCTGTTTGCTCAGAGGAAAGGAAACATTGGCCCCTGGGTGCCCAGATGATACCCCACAAGGTAAAGGGAGCCTAGCATTTTGTAGTCAGGTCTATCCCATCACGACACTGGCCCCATGAGGTCCAGTCACCAGCTCCTGCATCCACCTGTCTTCACGTGACCTTAACAAAGATGAGGCTGCCAAGCTACCAGCAAGTGGGGTCCCTCCCCCAAGACAACTGAAACACTCGGTCCCAGAGAGAGTGAAAAAAGGGAACACAAATGAAAGAAATTCTCCAAAGCGAACTTCAAAATGTTACATTAAGATTTTAAAACTTTTTAATAATGTTTTACCTTAGCTCTATTCCATCTATCTAGCAATTAATCCGTCAGCCTTCCCATAATACACACCTACAGGCAACAGGATTGCGTGTCTCTGGCTGAATTCCACTGTGAATTACTAATGTGTTAACACTGGGGAATTCCAAGCTCCCTTGACTTTCAGCATCCCCTCTCCCATCCCATCCCTTCCAAATCAGCCCTGTGTATCACAACAGGTGAGGCTGGGTCTCAGCAGCTCCACTGGCTTGGTGTCCAAGTCCCAGGGAAACAACCGGGGTCAACAGCTCACTGCTTATGACTTCGCCCAGGTCTGAAGTCCCGACGTTTGTCCTCTAAAACTCACATCATCTCATCAAACTTCTACAGGGTGCATCTCAAGACGATGAACCAGAGGTGGGTGCCGGGGAGCAAGTTTTTGGTCAAATGCTAGTCCGCGGTGCTGCTTCAGAGTCGTTTTTAAGGGCCACAGCCTCAATCGAGTTCCAGTTCCTATTTTAGAGAGATCTACCTGGAATAGTCAGCTCACCAATATTTCATAGAAGTTGTCCATGCCCTTCTGTTGATAAGGGGAAAAACAAGAAAAAGGGGGGGGGGGTGGAGGGAGGAGGCTGCCACTGCTTAACAGAAAAATTATACATATTCTAAACATATGGGTGATCTTTAGAACGCCTCAGCATCACTTCATAATTATATACTACAAGTTTTAATTAACTAAAGCTCTGCAAATCATAATGCCTTATTAAAATGCAATTAATCCTTTGATTAAAAAACAAAAAGCACAAGTATTTACAACGAAAACACAAGTAGAATAATTACAAATATCATGTACCCATTTCTTTTATTCGGGTGTCACTTATGATGTTGCCCGCTCCCTTCATTAATTCAAACACACACATTATCTCGCATCCGCAGCAGCGTGAGTGACAGTGGCCACCAAACACACAGCACTATATCCTATTGATTTCGGCAAATCCTGAACAATGCCATTTGCATGCTTGTTTCTGTAATAATAAAGATATGCCATTCAGAATTAAAGCCCGGCCAGGCTAGTGGCAACTAATTGTGTTGTATGTAATGAGTGCAATTTCAATTTGATATCACCCTCAGCTTTTCTTGCCGCACTCGCTAAGTACTTTCAAGTCTTTGTGGGGAAATAATTGATTTTTTTGTGCTGTGGGCACAAGAAAATTATTATGATCTTTTGAATAATGCCAAAGAAAAGACCATGAATGATTTAAATTGGTATATGAAGAAGGCTTCGCCGTGGACGGCAGCTTGACTGACATCCTGCTAATGCCGTATCTCGATTAGCAGTTCTTAAGGAGGTAGCTGATACGAAACTGGTAAAACAGAAAAGGTTGCTCCCGACATCGGGTGGTGGTAAGGATTGCTGCTCCTTCTTATGTGTTATCCAGGGAGGACCGACAATTTGGGGATTTAAGGCACGCCACGATTACATAATTGCCTGGCCTTCACCCACGGAGAGTAGGCTTCCGCTGATAAATGACACATTGGAAATGGCCAGAGAGGAGAGAGAGGGGCTGAACCCGGATGGTCAGCCCGGCTGCAGTTCACTTAGGTAGACCCATGTGTGGTGGGCAGATCACTAGGTCTGGAACATGAAAGCTAGTCAGCACCTTTTGCTGACATTGGACTCCAGGAAGAACTGGGGAGAGAGAGAGCCACTTTATTCCTTGATCTTCCCATTAGGAACAACTACTTACTCCTGCTGTGAGTGACATTGGCTTGGATCTGGCAGAAGAGCTAAAGTTTATTATTTATTTATTTATTTATCATTTATTTATTGCAAGGCATTGAACCCAGGGCCTTTTGCTCATAAAGTTTGTTGTTTGTTTGTTTGTTTGTTTGTTTGTTTTTGTTTGTTTGTTTAACAAGCAAGGAAACCTAAACCCAGACAGGTTTCCTTTGTGTCCATGAAACCCTTGCATCTGCAAACCCAACCAGGACAACTGATTCCTCCTCCTTTGCTATCCACCTACCCTAACCCACCCCCAGCTTTTCATTCCCAGTGTGGCAGCTTGGACTTTGAGGGACCGGGAAATAAACACCTTAGAAGGATGGGATCACTAATTCAAAACACATTTCCACCTTAAAATGCATCCACCTTCCGAATCTCATTCTTTAGAGGTGGGGGTGGGGGTGGGTGGGCGGCAGGACTGTTGTTAATTTAGTTGGTCATAACTAAATAGTTTCTAATCTGGAGCAGGAGGCTGCTGGGAATATTGGACAGTTTAAAGGTTAATCACCATCGCCTGGTTACACAAGTGAGGCAGAACTAATTCCTCCAAAGGCAAATGGCTTGCAGTTTTATCAGCAGTGCAGATTAGAAGTGTTAATATACAGAACAGAATGGACGCTTAAGGGCCGGTTTTCCCCTTATCGGCAAACTTTGCAGCAGAACCGAGTTTCTGCACAACCTCTGCACTTCTATAATAAGGCCCCTTATTTTGCCTCTCGAGCAGAACTATCAAGCAATCCTGTCCAAACCACTGCCACCAAAATCAGGGTATTACAGACCACGGCTAATTGGAAGATCACTATAATGAAGGAAAAGATAAAATACTTTGGCTGTTGGCCTAAAATGTGGATCAGCACAACATAGGAAGCTATCTTGCTATGTCACATTCTGAGAGATTTACATAAACAATAAACTCAATCCAACAGCAACCCCCTCCCCAATACATCTTTGTTTACAGTCAATGCAACCTAAAGCCAGACTGGAGGAGGCGGGAGAGGCTCTTTACGCGAGGCAATATGATTAGGCTAGCAGTTTTGCAGCAGAGCAGGAGAGCAGGGGCTGTGCATATTTCCTCTCTTGCAATCAGCAGGGAGAAAATGGTTTTTAATGTTCTCCGTGCTTCCTATATCATAGATATTTAAATATTTGGACCACTCAATATGCTAAAACGCTCGCACTAGCGGCACAAATTGACTTCGGTGATTCTGGGAGGGCTGCAGGTGCCTTTCCAGGGGAAGAGAAAATGGAGTGTGTGGAAAGGGAAGGTTAAAAGGCTGCTGGAAGCTGGTGCCGCAGTGACTCAGTGGGTCCGGCTCTGGGGACTGGGAGGAGGAGGGCAGAGGCAGGTGTCAGAGTCTGCTGCTTTAGGATACCAAAATCAGAGAGAGCCAATCTAATGGGCAGGGTCTCTTTGGGGGGGAATATGCCATCATACCCAAACCAAACATTGTAAGAGGAAGAGATTACGGGGGGCACTGAGAGCAGGCCCACTCCATCCTCCCCTGTCTTTCCTGTATGTGGGAGGCCGCCTGGAGGGGGTCATCGCCAAGCACTGGACGATGTCCTCACTTCCATCTTTCCCTGAGCGCCCTAAAACCCATCTTTCCAGAATTTCTAGGCAGGTAAGAAAGAGTGGGACTGTCTGAGGTAAAAATGGACTTTCCTCTTTCTTTTATAGAGTAAGATTCTATAAGGAGCCAAGTCTTTCTTCTGTCTGGCCCACAGACCATGGAAGAAGACGTTCCAGTCGGGGACTTCATCATTTCTACCCATTGACTAATATGTTCATTGTGGGTTTATTGAATGCTGTGGATGCTGTGGAGGGTACAGGCTGCTCCTGAAGAATCAGAGAGTTCTATGTAGAGGACTAACTCTGAGGCTGAGCTACCAGAGGTAAATAAATTGTCACGTAACAACAGAGAATCGGGACATGGTAGTGCAGCTAAGTGGTGACTACTTAGCCAAGGCAAGAAGTGACTTGGTTTGCAGGAACTACAACCACCACTTTACTAAATCAGCGTAATTCCTAACTACATTCTAAATGTTTGTCTTGATACCACTGATTCTCAGCCTGTGGGTTGCAGCCCTTTTGGGGGGGTCGGACATCCCTTTCACAAGGGCCGCTTAAGACTGTCAGAAAACACGGATATTTGCATTGTGATTCATAACAGTAGCAAAATGACAGTTATGAAGAAGCAACAAGAATTTATGGTGGTGGTGGTGGGGGGGGGTCGCCACAACCTGAGGAACTGTATCAAAGGGCTGCAGCGTTAGGAGGGCTGAGAACTGCTGCCTTGTAGCCACAGGTAGATGTAGTCCCACGCCTCTTCAAGGAAACGTCTCTTTGCGTAGATGGGCACTATTACAGAAAAACCACAACCAATCCAAATGCAGAGTTGTGAGCCGGGTAGAGGTAGTACCCACCTTTAATCCCAGCACTCAGGAGGCAGAGATAGGTGGATCTCTGTGAGTTCAAGGCCAGCCTGGTTTGCAAAGAGAGTTTCAGGACAGCCAGGGCTGTTACACAAGAAACCCTATCTCGGGGGGGAAAAGGCAAAGTTGTGGATCTCCCCCAATCCTAATAGATACATGTATAAAACAACTCCAGCACCTAAGGCTCAGAGAACATTCTGGAAGAGGGGGCAGAAAGACTGTAAGATGCAGAGGATCAAGGAGTTGGCTGTGAGAGTCTGTTTCCCAGTCATGTCAGAAGTTACATCCATAAAATCTCACCAACGTGATTGTCCAAACATAGGCCAAACAAGAACTACAACAATAAAAAAAAAAAAAAAGCTGGGTAGTAATGATGCACACTTTTAATCCCAGCACTCAGTAGGCAGAGACAGGCAGAGTTTGAGGCCAGCCTGGTCTACAGAGCAAACTCCAGGACAACCAGGGCTACACAGAGAAACCCTGTCTTGGAAAAAAAAGAAAGGAAGGAAGGAAAGAAGGAAAGAAGGAAGGAAGAAAAAAGATACTGGTCTGAAGCCAGGCGGTGGTGGCTCATGCCTTTAATTGCAGCATTCTGGAGGCAGAGGCAAGAAGAATTCTGAGTTCAAAGCCAGTCTGGTCTACATAGTGAGTTCCAGGATAGCCAGGGCTACACAGAGAAACCTTGTCTTGAAAAAACAAAACAAAAGATACTGGTCTGGAATTGGCAAAAGGAGGCAAGGCAGAGAAGACTGTGAGGACTTCCAGACAGTTCTCAGAGCTCACTTGAGACTCACATTGAGAAGGTCACATGCATCTCTCCAGCTGGCTTCCAGGACCACATAGAAAGGGACCACATTTGTCCAGATGAAACCACCTGGGAGGGGAGCCTGAGGCCTCAGAGACAAGCAGGCTTCAGGAGTGCACAGATCGGTTTATGTAGGAGCTGGAGCAATCCTTGGGTTGCTGCTGCCAAGAATCAACACTTGAGTCTCACTAGGCCCTGGCCCAATGTGCTTCCATCCAGCTGGAGAAGCCAACAGACTGTCTTGGGCAGCAGGAAGAGTAAAGCCTAGGAGCAGAGAAGGCATGCAGGCCATCAGCATATCCAACTGGCAAGGGCTGACCACAACTTCTCACTGCTGTCAAGGGATGCATCAGACAGAGCTGATATCATCATGAACAAATTATTTCTCTACATTTTTTTTTTTTTTTGGCTTTTTGAGACAGCGTTTCTCCGTGTAGCATTGGTGCTTATCCTGGATCTTGCTCTGTAGACCAGGCTGGCCTGGAACTCACAGAGATCCACCTGGCTCTGCCTCCCAAGTGCTGGGATTAAAGGCATGCACCACCACTGCCCGGCTTCTCTACATTTTTATGTAAGTACACATAGGCACCTTCTCTGTCTTCAGAGGGGATGTTTTCCACTCAGTTCAGCTTGACCATCTGAGGTCCAGAACTTGGCTGTCCATGTTGGAAGTAGATATGGATGCTCCTTTCGGGTAGGTACCTATATTTCATGTCCAGCAAGAATGAAGCTTCCAGACCCTACGCCATTCTTCTAAGTGGTTCCCAACCTGTGAGCCTAGACTCCGATAAGACTACGTCTGATCCATGGCAGGTAAGCTTACGGAGAAGCAGATAAAAGTCCCCAGCTGATAAAAGTCCAGTGCTGACTGCTGTAACTGGGTGTCCCTTCTGCATCTGTGGTTCCTGCGTTGGATATTTATAGAGTTATATTATACTGGGCATCAGATAATATGCTGACAGTATTTCTACTTTTCTATTACTATGGTAAAACAACATGATCAAATCAACTTAGAAAAGAAATCACGTATGGTTCCAGAGGGTTAGAGGCCATGATGACTGATGGCGTGAAGGCAGAAGCAGCAGAGAGCTCATATCTCAGACCACAAGCAGGAGACAGGGCTAACTCAAAATGTCCCAGGCTTCTGAAACCTCAAAACCTGCCCTGAATGACATGCCTCTCCAACTAGGCCACACCTTCTAATCCTTCCCAAACAGTTTCACCAACTGGGAACCAAGTATCCAAACAGAAACCTATGGGGGTTCAAAGCACCACATTATGGCTACAAGAAATAATAATAATAATAATAATAATAATAATAATAATAATAATAATAAAAAATAACTCTTCCTCCCAAAAGCTCTCATTGTTTTGGGGGCGGAGCACAGATGAGAACCCCAGCATAAGTGCTAATAGTTTTTAGCACAGAGTGCAGAAAGAACTTCTGAGGGAGAGTTGAGATCTCCCTAGGTTTTCAGCAGAGCAGGTGATGCTGGAACCAAGCTCAAAATATACGTAGCTAGTCCCTGGGTATTGAGGCATTTAGGGGAGAGCAAGTTCTATAAGGAGTACAAGGAGGAAGAGTTGAAACCAATACTCAGAGAAGAAGAAATAAAACCAAGACGCAGAAACATAGGACAGGATGGAAAACTTCATGCGTTAGCTAGAGGTGGGTATAATCCATGTTCTTGAGTCAACATTATATATTAAATCAGCCATGAGGAAGAAACATGCATAGATCAGGGTTATGACTTGGTGATGACTGGAGGCTTGCAGAAGATTAAGCCTGTGCCTCTATGTTGAGGTGTGAATGTCTCCCACAGTCTGCTGTGTTTAAACACTTGGCGGGACCTGGTCAGGCTGTCCTGGGAGGTTATGAAATCCTTATGAAGCAGGCTCTGGTATAGAGGTATCACTGAGGGCAGGCTTTTGAGGGTTAGAGCCCAGCCATGTTTCTGGTCATGTCTCTGCTTCCTGTTACTGTGTTCTCTGTGGTGGCATATTGACATCTCGAAGAAGCCATCAGTTAAAATACACTGTTCTGTTTGTGTCTGGTATTGTATCAGAAAAATGTAAAAAGTAATTAATAGATTCTCCTAGGAGCAGTGATTCAGAATTTGCTAGTACAGTGTTCAAAGCATCTTTACAGCATGCAGTCTCTAAATAATAGAACTGACTGAGAAAGGGAAGACATTTGGGAGTTGAAGTCGCTCAACACATAGGAAACTCCTCAGCAAGAGCTACTTTCATGTATATGAAGAATCAAGGTATGTGGGACCTTTGAACACACAAAGGTGCTTTTTGTTGTTAAGTGTCTTTTAAAACAACACACCTTTTTCTGCATAAACACTTAAAGAATGAGTCCTTTAAGACCTTGGGATCTTGGCCCCAATAATTCTGGTGACAGGCTCCAGAAATCCCTACCAAGTATCATCAGAACCAGAGCCTGTCTTGACTAGGCCAGCTCCTCTCTCTGTTCCCATCCTTTCTTACCCCCCTAGCTTCCTGCCAGTTCCTTTCATACGACCCATCTCCTCCTCCCAGGCTTCCACGGTGTATTACATACTTCTGAGTTTTAACCCCTGTACCTGGCTCCATCCCTCAACGCCTGTTTCACTCCATACAGCTCATCCAGTGGCAGATCCCAGCCCTCTCAAGCTACCCATCCTGCACAAGGGCCGGATCACGCATGGGCCAGAACTCAGTGGTTGGGAAACCAAAACCATCCATCAAAGGAGTGTGGAAGCCGGTCACAGACATGGAGATGAAGACTCTTGGGAAGTGAGGCTGGCTCTTTAGAGCCCAAAGGGGGTTGAAAAGTCTCCCTAGCTCTTCCATCTCCCCCTCCCTCATTCTGTCCCTCCATATCTCTCCTCCTCTCTTTTCACCTTCCTCCTTCTTATTCCCTCCACCTTTCTCTCTTCATCTACCCTACTGCATTTGCAGGCGGTCATGGCTTGCCTCCCCTGGCCAGCCTCTCCCCTCTGGTTTGGCCTGGCATGAGGCTTAGAGTTCACCTGGCATTTATCCTACCTTCCATTCTCCAAGGCCTTGGTCTCAAATGCCCACAACCAAACGCTCAGAGTTTAGCTATGCAAGAAAGGACCTGATGGGCTCTGCTTTTAAAAGTCTCTCTCAAATCAGGAGCCCTGGTCCCACCAGCCAGCTGGAGGGTGGAGGGGAAGAAGGGAGGTCATTTTGGTTCTCTAAGCTCCCTCCAGAAGGGTGGTAGGCAGAATTCAGTTCCATGAAGTGGAACTAGACCCCCAAAATGTGCTATCTATAATCATTTCACAACCAATGCCATACTCTGAAATAAGAAGAAGCCCTCTGGCTAAATTAGGGGACCATATTCAGTCTTTCATGTTGCTTCATTGTCTACTGGAGAGAACGGGAAAGCCACTCATGGTACTTGACCTTTCAGTTTAGAACTAACTGTCTCGTGGGGACACTTTAGCCCTCAGGCCCAAATTCCTCCTCTTCTGCCTGAGCTTGGCTCTGCCTTTCATCAGCATGCCAGGAAGAGTAACAGGATGGTAATCATGGACAACGTCTCCCTGAGGGAAGCCACCACCTCAGAGCTTCTGCTGCTCAGAAGGGTCCCTGTAAGAAGATGGAGAGATGGGCTGAGCTGAGTCACAGGCAGGAGGAAGAAATGGAAAGGGGTCTCTCAGCCAGCATAGATGAGTGGAGGAGATCAGGGTTGGTCTGGAACCAAGGTGGGACAAAAGGAGGCGATGTCGTCAGCGGATTTCAGTCATCTCTCTTCATAAGGGCAGCATTGCCTGTGAGAACCATATTGTTTTTCTCCATTTCTGCCTTTGTCTAGAGAGAGAACCGACCCTATCCAGCCTGTTCCCCGGTGTTGGGGGAACTTCCCTGGGTTCTCCACAGAGGAGAACAGCTTCCAGAGTGAATGAAAGTGAAGCCATGACCGCTCCTAGGCATGGTTGAGGAGATTTTTACTCTGATAGGTAGGAGAGAACAGCCAGAGGCATCTGGAAGGATCCAGACTGAACATGGCCAGCAGAATAGACCAGACTGTGAGGGGTGGGAGCAAGAGAGGGAGAGAAGAGAGAGGGAGACAAAAGAAGACCAAGAGGCCAAGAGTGTACGAGGCTGAAATGGTTGGATTTTATAGGAAAGAGAAGCTGAGGGGAGGTAACAGAAGCTCAGGGGTTGGGGTTGCTTTAGGGCAGGGGCCAGGGGTGAGAAGTGTTGGGAGAAGCCAAGACTCTGTAACGGGTACTTAAGACGCTGATGCTGAGGGAGTCTGGAGTTCGGCATCTGCAGTGATATGTAAATAGGTACCTTAGTTAACCATTTGTCCTGAGTTTCTTTGGGACCTAACACAGAGCTTATTGGCCACTACACACGGAAGGCCCATGGCCATTGGGCCGTTTCCTTGACCACTTCCTACCCAGGGGGCTGGGTAGCCCAGGTAATTTATTAGTCAGATTTTGCAGGTAATCCTGCTAACGCGGATCTTTTGTCTCTAGTGCACACGCTTCAGACTGGCCTTTCCCGGCACTGCATTCATAAATGTTGGGCATGAAAAAGACATAGATTTTGGGAAAAAGAATAGCAGCTGCCAGGTGTGTTCTCCAGCCACACATTTGGAGTCAACTGGTTTTGTTCAAAGGCCTGCTATGAGAGGATTTGGTATTAGTCCAGAGCTTCTTAAAGGTAGACTTCGACCAGTGACCACAGATTGGGCGGGAGAGACGGCTCCGCTGTGAAAGGTACACAACCAAAAAGACAGCTGACCACAGACCCCTGGCCTTGACCTTCAGCACGTTACAGTCTCAAAGAGGGCAGGTCCTTCGTCCTAAGATACTCCTAAAACCAGGACTCTAAATATGCACCGAGGGGTGAGGGAACCCTAAGTTTCTTTCACCGTGGCTTCTGTTGAGAGATATTTGATTACATTGTGTAAAGATATGTCACTGTGATTGATGTAATTAAAAGCTAAAGAGCCAATAGCTAGGCAGGAGGTATAGGTGGGACTTCCAGACAAAGAGAGCTCTGGGAAGAAGAAAGGCAGAATCACCAGCCAGATGCAGAGGAAGCAGGACATGCAGGAGGAGAGGGAAAAGCCATGAGCCATGTGACAGCATGTAGATTAATATAGAAATGGATTAATTTAAGTTCTAGGAGCTAGAAATAAGCCTAAGCTAAGGCCAAGCTTTTATAGTTAATAAAAAGTTTCTGTGTCATTATTTGGGAGATGGCTGGTGGGACAAAGGCTCCTTACAGGTTTCACTCTGCCCTCTTTCTAAATTCTCACAACCGAAGAGTGGGATATTTTAAGGACTTCTGGCTTGGTTATTCTTTGATGGGGAAGGGGAAGTTTGGGGGTGAAACATTTTCTTTTCATATGCAAGAAGTCGTTTTTTTTTTTTGTTTTTTTTTTTTTGGTTTTCCGAGACAGGGTTTCTCTTGTGTAGCTTTGCGCCTTTCCTGGATCTCACTTGGTAGCCCAGGCTGGCCTGGAACTCACAGAGATCCGCCTGGCTCTGCCTCCCGAGTGCTGGGATTAAAGGCGTGCGCCACCACCGCCCGGCTGCAAGAAGTCGTTTTAATGCCTGTTAGCTTCCACTTGAAATTATTTGCCACTATAACATCAGCCTCCCTCAGGTTAGACTAAGCTGAGACCCAGAGAAGTTAAGAGCACTCCTGGATCAGATGGGGGAGGGGCAGGCAGGCAGGGAGCGGCACGTGCAGCTCAGTTGTCAGGAGTCTAGTCAATGGTGAGCGGCATCATGGAAAGAGGACTCCACCACCAAAATGTCCATTATTTGCAAGAATTTAAGAACTTGTGCTTCTCCGTGGCCCCACCACGGCCTGTCCCTTTCTCTGTTCCTCCCACGTTTTACATCACCCTTCCCCATCATCAGCAACGCAAAGGAGGGACAAGAAGACTTTGCAAACTAGATCAGAGAAGGAGGTGGGAGTCTTAGGTAGGACCTTGAGGGCATGTAGCTCCCGGAACTCAGGAGTGGGTCACTCGGACTCATTCTTAAGTCACACACACACACACACACACACTGAATTTGTGAGTGTGTGTGTGTGTGTGTGTGTGTGTGTGTGTGTGTGTATGTGTGTGTGGTTTTTCCAGACAGGGTTTCTCCAAGTCACAGCCCTGGTTGTCCTGGAACTCACTTTGTAGACCGGGCTGACCTTGAACTCACAGAGATCTGCCTGCCTCTGCCTCCTGAGTATTGGGATTAAAGAGGTGCATCACCACTGCCCAGCTACTAAATGAAAATTAAAATAAATAAATAAATGTTGGGGATGTAACTCCGAGGTAGAGCACTTGTCTAGCACACACAAGGCCCGGGTTCAGTCCCAGTGCCCCACACATGTTCATATGAAAGGGTGTGGGGACCTCCAGGATCAACCAGGTGTTGCTGGAGGCTCTGAGATCAAATTTGTTTTCATATCAGGACTAAGATGTAATTTGCCTTTTCACCCTCACCCTCTCAGGAAGACACACTGGCATTTTCCAGATACTACATAACTGTGATCTCTCAAGAGACCCATTTCAGAAGCAGACACCAGTACCCCGCTGTCCCTAGACCACATACCGAAGAAATGTGCAAGACTACAAAACAATACCCACGCTGTTTGCCTTGTTCCCACTGAATTTTACTCCCTGTGGAAAATAATACAGGTTTGTTTGTAAATAACAACATAGTATTTATGCCGCCATGTGGTAGGTTTCTTTTGTTATTTTTAGAGTCAATTAACAAATGTAACATTTCTCTCTTAGTTTCTATTGCAATCAATATCCACAGAGGTAGCTCACGTTACCAGAGTCAGCCAAAGTTATTTGGGGCACTCAGTACGTTGTTGTTCTGAGACTGAAAACAGGGAGGAGCTTATCACAGGGACAGGGATAGTATCTGCAGGGCTGGTAGTCGGAGTCCCATCCCCCCACCAGCCCAATGTCCACCGCTCTTTATTCCCGGAGCCTGTGCTCATGAATTTTGGGATTACTCTGAGCTCCAGATAATCCATAAGTGTGGTTCCCAGAGGCCCTCCTTGCCTGCATGCTAATGAGGGCTGAGCAGCTGTGAAGGGAAGGAAGCTTAGTGGGTCGCTGGAACATCTCCCGCCATGGTGAGCAAGGCTTTCCCTTTCCTTCTTCAGAGACCCACGAATCTCTCTTATCACCTCAGAAATGACTTGTCTCACGCCACAGTATGACCAACCCAACAACCCGCCCAGCTCAGCTCAGAGCCCCTTCTTCCGAAGCGAGAAATGAGGGAAGGTCCCAAGACAGATCCCTCCTTCAGTATCAGCTGACCCCAGTTCTCACTCTTCCTTGGAGGCGGCAGAGAGTTGAGAGGAAAGGAAGGAGATGCCCTTTTCAGAAAGCAGCTGTAGGATAAGGGTCCCAGGGCTGTGAACCCCAACTCGAAGAGCTCACTCTGGAACCCATGTAGCAGTCTGGGCTGAACTATGGCAGAAGTGAGATGCCGCGCCGTGCGAAGTGTGCTGACTGACAGCTCAGTGTCCAATCACTGAGCCACTTCCAGGTTGGGAGGGTAAAGTTCTGGAGGAGCTAAGGTTTGGGTGTGGGGTAGAAGCAGGAAGAAGGACCCATGGGGGAGATACTATCACACTCACACAAATAATGATAGTATTGCATGTTTATGATTAGCACCAGCGCACACATGCATCTCCCCACAATAACCCAGTGAGGCAAGTGTGCTTGCAAATTATCACCATTCCCTCCGCTTCTCATAGAAGCAAGCAGAAGCTTAGTGAGCTAAAGTTATCGGCCTCCTAAGAAGTGGTGGGGCATGGAGGCTAGAGAGATGCCTCCGTGGTTAATAGTGCTCACTGCTCTTCTGGAGGATCCAGGTTCGATCCCCAACATCCACATGGCAGCTAACAACTGTCTGTAACTCCAACATATGAGATATACATTCAGGCAAAGCACCGATGCAAATAAGATAAAAAATACGCAAAATACTTAAAAAAAAATAATAAAAAAAAAAAGGAAGTGGCGGGGCTGCACTCTGGCTCTGGAAGTCTTGCTCCCAGTGTTGGGGGTGGGGAGGATGTTTTGGGAGCAGCCAGTGCAGGCCGGATTGGCTTGCATTGCTAGTTATTGTCATGAGTAAGGGAAGTAGAGCGGGTCTTCTGAAATCCACACGAGCTGATTATAAAACCTCTTCTTCACATGCCACAGGCTTACAGTGGTATCCATTTCCCACCTGGTACATCCAGAGGGCACACCAGGAAGTGTGGGCAGTCTGGGCAAACATTCTCCAGTCCTGTCTTGGTAGGGTGTGGGAATGCAGATCTGGTTACACCTGCCCTAAATATCCTCTGGGCTAGACAGTCTGGCTCGCCTCCAGAAGGAGACCCCGGGGATCTCCACTATAGTACCACGTGAGTCCCAAGAGCAGTGGGTCCCCTGGACTCCTCTGGAGAGGATGTGGATGGTAATCAATAGGTGATCCCTTGATCACCTCAGCTTTTGCGGGAGCAGCTCAACCTGGCTCCGCCTCGCTGCCTTGTCACCCTCATGAGATTGGTGACTCTCCCAATTTCCCAACAGGCACCACGCTCCTCAGCAACTCACTCCTTCTATATTTGTTTGTCTCAGGCTCAGCCACAGGGAGAAATATCTTGAAGACTCGCTGTCCCCTGTCAAGGGAGACATCTGGAGTCACAACACACATGTAGAGGTCAGAAGGCAACGTAGATGCTCGTCTTCCACTCCCGCCTTGCTCGAGACAGTCTCTCCTCCTCTTCCTCCTTCTCCTCCTCCACTTCCTCCTCTTCCTTCTCTTTCTCCTCTATCTCCTCCTCCTCTTCCTTCTTTTTTTTTAAAAGTGGTTTTTCCAGACAAGGTTTCTCTATGTAGCCTTGGTTACCCTAGAACTCATTCTGTAGACCAGGCTGGCCTCAAACTCACAGAGATCCACTTGCCTTGGCCTCCTGAGTGCTAGGACTGAATTAAGGCATGTGCCACCACTGCCCATCAGGGTCTCTCTTCTCTACTGTTGTTTATGAAGGCTAGCTGGCCCACAGGCTTCCAGAAGTTCTCCGGTCTCCATCCCCCACACTATAGGAATGCTGGGATTACAGATACAAACTATGACAACTGGCTTGATGTGGGGCTGGGGACCTGAACTCAAATCATCCAGTTTGCATGGCAAGTACTTTACCCATGGAGTGGTCTCCTAGCGCTCTGAATTTATTTAAAAAGGATATGGTTCTCCTTTCCTTCCAAGGACTGGAAAACTCACTTGTGCCTGGCTAAGCCAGGTCAGCAGAGCCTGGGGCCCTTGCAATATCACAGGTGCTGGACCTGTCCCACAGTACACCAAAATAGATTGGTCGTGGGAGGGTGGTAATGTCACAGGAGGCTGTTCACTATATCACAGAGCAGGTCCAAGGGTGGCCCCCCATAGAATTTTCTCACCAACAAGTTTAGGTGAATAGATACCTTCCCGTCGATTGGTGGTGCATGGCCCTGCCCTCCAGCACACACAGTCCTGAGCTCTCAAGACTGTGTCACCCCTTCCCGTCCCAACATCCCAGGTCAGCTGACTGGGGTCTCCCAGAGCCTGAACCTGCCTTATCTTGAAACCTCTGTGGTTATATAAGTGATCTGCTCCTTTCATTATATCATAGGCTGTTAGAAGGATCATGGATCAATCAGCGGTTCCCCACAGCAAGGAAATACAATCCTGAGGCCTGTGTCCAAATCCTTCTCTCTCCCCATCCCCTCTTTATATATATATATGTAGGATTAGGTGAGAATTGAATGTATAAATATATATAAAGATGGGAACATTGCCTTTGTGAGCGCTGCGGGACATGGGATGAAAGTGAATGGTATTGGAACAGTACGAATCGCAAGCTAGAACTAAGAGATGACATCAAGCTGGAGGTGATTGACAATGCTCCACATAGCAGGTAGAGGCCTGTGACCAAGGGCATGCGTAATCCCGATTTTCTACCTGAGATTTAATACCGGATTCTGTCCTTGTTCACCAAAACTTGAGAGAGAGAGAGAGAGAGAGAGAGAGAGAGAGAGAGAGAGAGAGAGAGAGAGAACAAGATGTGGGGTTTTGCATTGAGTGAAATCCATCGTGAAACATACAAAAAGAACGGTAGCCTCTAGGGTGATTGGGACACTCGATATCAAGACTGAACTTCAGGATTTATCTTACCAGAGCTAGGGAGCCAGTGAAAGTTCTGTGGTCAGGGACATGTTATAAGGCTTGTGTCAGTCAGGACAAGTGGTATAAAAAAAATTCCAAATGTCACAGTACCTTAATAGAAAAGAATTGGTTTTCATAGGGGAACAGGAGTTTCGAGCTGGAACAGGGACAGAGTGGGAGAGCAAGGAAAGAGATACCATGATAAATGAAGGCACCATGGGAATAGGGAGAAACAGAGTGCTAGGGAAGTTCCCAGGAATCAGCAAGGATGACCCCACCTTAGACTACTGGCAATGGTTGAGAGGGTACCTGAACTGGCCTACTCTGGTGATCAGAAGGGTGAGTACCCTAACTGTCACCATAGAGCCTTCATCCAGTGACTGATGGAAGCAGATGCAGAGATCCACAGCCAGGTGCCAGGCAGAGCTCCAGGAGTCCAATCAATGAGAGAGAGGAGGGATTCTATGAGCAAGGGACATCGAGACCATGATGGGAAAAAAACACAGAGACAACTAGCCAAACTAGTGGAAATGTATGTACTGTGGACCAATAGCTGAGGAGCCCCCATGGTACTGGACTAGGCCCTCTGGATAAGCGAGATAGTTGTTTAGCTTGAATTGTTTAGGGGGCCCCCAAGTAGTGGGATCAGGGTCCATCCCTGGTGTATGAGCCGACATTTTGGAACCCACTGCCTATGGTGAGACACTTTGTGCAGCCTTGGTGCAGGGAGGAGGGGCTTGGACCTGCCTCAACTGAATGTACCAGGCTCTGCTGACTCCCCATAGGAGACCTTGCCTTGGAGGAGGTGGGAATAGGGGGTGGGTTGGGGGGAAAGGCTGGGGGGAGGGAGGAGGGAGGAGAGGGGAATCTGTGGTTGGTATGTAAAATGAATAGAAAATTTAACTAATTATTTAAATAAATAAAAATAATTGGTTTTCACTCGAGACCCTGTCAGCTGCACCTGTGATCCATCTTGGTTTTGAACTATGGAATCTACCTGGAACATTCTTTTCTCCTGTTGTCACAAGTCATGTTTTCCTGGCTCTTCAAGCTTCTGTCCAGAAATGATAGATGTCACATTGGCCAAAACAAGTTCTACTACCACGCTAGCTGTCAATGGGCAGGAATGGGTGGTCCTCCCAGGAAGGACCTATTTGTAATAGGGATAACCCAGAGGGATTTAGGATTCTTCCTAAGCCTGTGATCACATGGCTTTCCTGGAAACAGGGCTCATCATCCATTATTACACTTTTTTTTTTCTTTAGACTATGGTGCTCCAGAATTCACTTTGAAATCTCTGTGGTTCTCCCCCTCCCCCTGTGTCAGGACGTCTCCATCAGCGGCTCAGAAGGGAAGGGTTCCTCTGAGAACTATCAGAAAAGATCTCACTGCTCCTGACGTTGAGTTTCTCGGGCCTCTTGGATGAGGTGAGCCTGGGTGGTTCTCCATGTTGCCTAGCTTTATAATTTTGTAGCCTGCTGTGATTTCCGGCCTATTGATTAATGGGTCTCTCTCCCTCCACCACCAGCGACCTTAATCTTTTCTTAATTGCTTTAATGGCTGTTCGGCTTCCCTCTCGTACCTCCCCCCACAATGTCGTTGTGGCAGAGCTTTTGTATCCTAACTTCATCCTCCAACCCGGGCCGTGCAAACCAAGCAGAGGTGACTTCTGTCTTTGTTTGCTCTCTTTCCCTATTTTCCTCTTTGGATTTGTTTCTCCCTTGGCTTTTTCACATTTCACAGCTGCTGTAGTTATCTCTTGTCTGAGATAATGGAGCAAAACCAGATTAAAAAAATAAACAAAATATAATGAAGGGAGCTCAATGCCAAGGTCCCCCGACCCAACTTGACCGCAGCATACTCCATTCACATCAAATCTGAATGCAGGACTGCCCTCTCAGTTTCTGGCCCCATAACTTCAGCAGCCAGGTAAGCAGACCCTCTTCCATGCTGAAGATGTAAGGGGAATCTTCTGGAAGCCAGACTCAAGCAGGCTGACTTCCACCTGCCTAGTTTGGGATCTTGTCCCTTCTTGGGATTGTCACTTGAGGCATTTCTTCAAATATGCATCTTTTCTTCACTCATGTATAGATTATTTGCCAGTGCTTACTGAACACCCACTCTTAGGTACCACAAAATGCGATCACTTGCTGATCACAGTAATGGGGGCCACAGAGTACACAGCAAAGCAATGCACTTGGATCTATGAGAGTGCGGGATGCACAAACACTTTGCTTCCTGTGATGAGAGGAGGGTGGGTAGGAAAGATAAAGAAGATTAAAGGGGAGTTTCTTGAGGTGATCAGGGCATGGGAGTGAGAAGAATGAGGGCGCAGAGGTGCAAACCCTGACTTCTAAGTGCCCAGGCTTCATGACCACGACTTCCAAGATGAGATGGGGTACACAACCACTTTGCCTTGTATGCCAGGCCCAAGACCTGCCTCCAGCAACTGGACCTCCTTTTTTATTTGGTTCTCCAAAATCCCGAAAGGGTCTGGAGGACAGGGATGGTCAGTAGGTGCAATTTGGAGGTGGAAGCCACTACTCTCATCAACAAGCACCTACAGGAAGCATGAAGAGAGGGGCCGTGTAGTAAGCATTTGTGTCAGTAAATTAAGGTGCACAGAGTCTGAATGAAGATTTTACATCTGCACTCTGAAAGATGCAAGCTCAGATTCAATCTCTTTGAAACTGCCTCATCCAGGCTCTGCTGTGGGATGTTCTGTATGCTGTGAAAATGTGTTGCTATGATGGATTGATAAATAAAATGCTGATTGGCCAGGAGCCAGGCAGGAAGTATAGTATAGGTGGGACAAGCGAAGAGGAGAATTCTGGGAAGTGTAAGGCTGAGTCAGGAGATGCTGCCAGTAGCATCGAGGAGAAACAAGATGTAAGGATACCAGTAAGCCACGAGCCACGTGGCAAGATATAGATTTATAGAAATGGGTTACTTTAAGATAAAAGAACTAGATAGCAAGAAGCCTGCCACGGCCATACAGTTTACAAGTAAAATAAGCTTCTGAGTGATTATTTTATAAGTGGGCTATGGGACTGCGGAGGCTTGGCGGGACCTGGAGAGAAACTCTCCAGCTACAAGGCTCCCTTTGAATGAGTTTTTTAAGTCTCGTTTTACACTCCTCTAAATGTATTAGTTTATGTATGATACTTCAGAAAATATTTTACATACAGACTTCACATTTTTATGTAAAAGTACTCAAGTATTTATCACTAGCATAAAAGCCCCAAAGCATAACATAGTTACCTTGCCTACTCTGTTTAAAAGTTGTAGGCAACTGCTAACTCTTAGCTGAAACTACCCTCAGTCTCCCTCCCTTCCTCCCCAATGATGACCAGTGTCTTGAAGTTGGTGTTTGCCATCCTAGTAAAGAAATTTCACTGTGTATCTTTCAATAAATAATACGTGATACTGTCATGGGCTACAGTTGTCTATGACGAGGTGAACAAGAGACAAGAGCACTTTCTGACTTGCCAAATAACCTAAGCTCAACACACTGAACCCACACAATGGAAAGAGAGAATCAGTTCCCATAAGCTGCTCTCTGAGTTACACATGCATGGGCACACACACACACACACACACACACACACACACACACACACACACTAAATGAATAAATTAAATGTAAAAAAAAATTGTATTATGGGTACCATATTTCTGGAGAAGATGTCAGAAGTCCTTTTCTGTCAAGGCCCAGAGAGTAGCATTTTAGATCTTATAGCCAGTCACAAAACTTGATCTCTATCTACCACTTGACTGTAGACAGAAAGCACACTTAGAGTTAGTATGTCAAATAGCAGAGTGTGGTTGTGTTCCTGCAAAGAAAAACTGCTACACCATGGGATGTCCTGTATCACAAAAACCTGCTTTATTTCCCCCTCAACCTGTCTTAACCCGCACCCCACGCAACAGTTGGCCAGAAACTGGTGACTTTGTGCCACTTCCTCCCGTCACAAACAGAGCAGCTGGGGAAGCCTTTGGGTAGCACCTGAGCTCAGGTATCCTTGAGTATCAACTGGACCTTTATCCCTCACTCTTCACGGCCCTGTGTCATAGGATGTAGGCCTCAACTGGATGAAGGATGGCTAAATTTCTCTCCAGCATCCCATACTCTGGGAATCTTTTTGGACCACTTTCCTGTCACTCTTGTCTGTCCTCATTTGGCCAACAGAGGAGTGTGGTGAGTGATCTCTCACTTTTGTTCACTTTGCACTTCCCTAAGAGGGGGGATGTTTTCTGAATGTGTATTGTCCAGATATCTTTTATGACAAATTCCCTGTTTCTGTCTACTGCCCATTTTTCTATGAGATTGCCATTTTCTTATTAGTTTGTAAAGGTCCCTTAGATAGACCTTCCTGTTTCTTTATTTTAATTTTAAGGAGGTGTCTCATGTGTGGAGATCAGAGGTTGAAATTGGGGAGTCGGTCTCTCCTTCCACCATGTAGGTCCTGAGGGAAAATTCAAGTCATCAAGCTTGGCAAGCTTGGCAGCAAGAGTCTTTATCCACGAGGTCATCTTGCCAGCTCCAAAAAAAAAAAAAAAAAAAAAAAAAAAAAGCCTTTCTCAGCCCCATTTTTCTCATCTGCACACAGAAATCCTAATAGTCCCTACATGACCAGGTGGATGTAATGTTCCGTGAGAATGGGGTTCATTGTGCCTAAATTCAGACAGAGAAGTTGTATTCCCAGAATTCCTCCTCAGGAGCCTGTTGTATCTGCTTGGAGGAAATAATGTACCAGATAACATAGAAAGGAGGCTTCGACATGGCTGCAAATGATGAAGGACTGATAGGCTTCCCCACCACGTGAGCAAAGGGACATAAAAAAAAAAAGGCTGGAAAACACCTAACAGAGGTGTTGGAGGTTGATTGTGAATCACGTGATATATGCACTTCCTCTAAGGTCTCACAAATGTAGGAGAGAACTCTTGGCCCTAAAAGAAGTGCCAGGGTGTGAGCTTGGGTAGGAATGGACAAGGAAACAGTGCCCATGCCCATGAATGACACTGTCAGTGTCCAACCAAGCTTGGAAGAAGTGATTCAACTCAAGAGCTGTTTGTGCCTGTCACGTACCGTACTTGGTCCTTTCTACAGAGGTCTCCATTTCACTCTTGTGGCAGCCTCTGAGGCCTTAACAGAATCTCCATGTGACTTGAAGGACTTTAGGATCACAGAGCTACATTTCTAGGATCACACAGCCAGGAAACCGTAGAGCAGAGATTGCAGGCAGATGTGTCTGACCAAAAACCTCCCATTTTTAAAAAGGGGAGAGAGGGGCAGGGCAGGAGGGGAGGGGTCGAGGAGCCACAACACAAAGCAGCAGGAGGCAGAGGTGGAGAGGGACCGAGATGAAAGATATAGGGGTCTTTCCTGGAGCCCTGTGTTTAGGGAAGGGAAGGCAAAGCCATGGAATCCCCAGCTGCTCCCAGCTGTCATTGCCAAATTCAGCAAATAATTATACAGGACCACCCAGCTAAATTCGAATTTTTGATCAACAGCGAATAATAATAATAATTATGCCCCATGCAATACATGGGACATATTTACACAAAAGAAAATCACTTGGTGTTGATCAGAAATTCAAGTTTAATTGGTTTTCCATATTTAATAAGAACCCCCTCCCCTCCTAGCGGGATATCTGGGGGTCTAGGACAGGGCTGCAGTCTCTGGAGAGAAGGAGCAGCTTCTTTCCTTCACAGTTTGTGCCTGGGATCTTAGAGACGATACGCCATCCTTTTGGTGCACGTGCCCCTCAGCCTCTGGAGGTGCCGAGCTGCACACGGCAGGAAAGGGCAGAAGAACCTCTGTAAATGCCATGTGCCTGGTACCCAGGAGGGTCTGCACAGCCCAGGAATGATGAGAAAGTTTACTTTCCGAACATCCCTCTCCACGTCTTCAGTTCTCCCCTCCTTTCCCACCCAACTTCCCAGAGGCTCCGGGGCTTCTCGAGCTGCGAGCATTGGACACGTTTGTCCTCACCAAGTGACTCAATGTGGCATTTTCCCAGGAGAACTTGCAATGGACCGGAAAGAGCCGGAAGAGAGGTGCTTCACAAAGGCAGAGCGCTAGGATGGTGGAGTTCTAGACCTCGTGGCAAGGGTTAGAGGCACATCTGGCAACAGAGGGTCTTTTTGGAACTTCTCCCAGATGTATTCACTATGCGGCCACGTAGGCCACCGGCCCTATGAATCCTGAAGGAATACTGATTGAATACACTAAATACAATATCCCCGCCTGCAGCAAAGCTCTCTGAGATCTTCCTGCTTCAGGCTGCTTCCTCCTATCCTGGGGAGCCCTTGAGGGCCTGACAAGCTTCTATTGTGCAGAAATCACCAGTACTGAAGAGCCCTGAGAGTCTCGGCTCTTCCGATTCTAGCCTTTCTCCAGCCTCTCCTTGAATGATCGCCCCCCCAGAGCTGACAGGTCTAAGCAGTGTTCAGAGGCCAGCTCCTAGCAAGGGTCGGGGGAAGGGGGAGTGGGGGGGGGACTCCAAACCAGGCTCTCCACACACATCCCTGTCCTTGGCTCAAAGTAGCTCCATCCCAGGAGTATCAGGCCTCCCACCCCGACCCTCCCACATCTGAACAGCCTCCCTGTGCCGTTTCCATGACAACTGGAAGCATTGCTGTAGTTTCACACCTTTAATACAATTCTCTTGCCCCGCCCCAAGACATTTCACCCCCACACCCAGGATCCTTAAGACTCTTCCAATCACATCGGGGACGCACATGCTGTGCTTAGCAGACCCCCTTTCGGCCGGCTTCTAAGAATTTTACAGCCACCTGAACTTGAGGGCATCCGTGAAGGCCCTTTCCTTTGGATTTGGATTTTTAAAATTTACGCGTGGCGAGTGAAAAGGCGACAGTGTGTGGCAATCGCCGAAGTCTTTGCTGGAGCGGAGAAGCTGCAGTAGGCATTCAGAGACGGGAGGGAGAACTTGGCCGAAAGGCCTGTATGTGGAGATGTGATTATTCTTCAAGTAGGAGTTAATGAGGAGGCAGATCTCCAAATATTTCATATGCGGATTACAGCCAATTATTGGATTATACCAGAGGCCAGCGGGCTGGCTCCCCTCTGGCCATCCCCACATCATGAACGCGCAAATGGCAAGAAATAAGGGGACAGAAGAGGGAGGCCCAGCTGAGTGGAAGCTTGGGGGGGAGGGGCCCCTCTCCTTCAGCTCCTCAGCTTCCTTGACTCATAGTACCAGTCTGGGGTTCCCTCCATGTCTCTCCCGGGAGGCTCCCCAAACACACATGTGGCTAGTTCAGAGTTCCCCTCAACGCCAATCCAGTAGTTCTGCTCTGTATGTCATGACCAAAGAACCTCCCCACCCACACACACACACACACACGCGCGCGCGCGCATGCGCGCGCGCACACACACACACACACACACTGTTACAATGTGAAAGGAACATAACTTCTCACACATTGGGGGTTAAAAAAAAAAGACAGACAAAGGGTTGTAAAATCCTAACATTTCGCTTTTTTAGAGGTTGGCAAAATAATGACGTTTTATTGATCCAGAAAGAGAAAGTCCCACCTGAGTTGAGTTCTAAATCCAGGAACAGGATAGATGATGTTTTTTTGGATGTAGGTTCCTGGATGTTTGGGACTTGGTCTGTTCTTTGACCTTCCTGGAGGTTCAGAAATTGCTAGCTAATCTCCCTGTGCCCACCCAGAGGCCTCGAGTGATTGGCCAAGGGCTGTAGGGATAATTGAGTATTCTCCACCAATCCTAGCCTGTCCTTTCTTTTCTGCATTGTCCCGCACACCCCTCTCAGCTCCTTCCTTGACTGTGAGGCCAGAGGGTAGCTCACATGTCAAGTCGTCCATATAATCCTGTAAGTGGCTGTAATCAGAGAAGAAAATCTCCAGCAGTCTGCTCTTGGTGTCTTCGGATTGAAAAAGAAATATTTGTTTCAGTGATAGATTCTAAAATGCAACCAAGGGCTACTGCTCCCCATAAGATGGCCCCTGTGGTTAAAAAAAAAAAAAAAGGCATTGGGTGCTAATGTCCCTGTGGGGTGTCCTGTTTGGAGATTCAGTGTCAGGTCCCTCAGGGCAGGATGATTTCCCCAGACTACTAGTCCTGGATCATCCAATTTCCATTGAGTGCCCTCAAATGAACAGTGTGGAAATGAACTGAGACCTTTAAGCTACGAGACAAAGTCCAGCTCCTTTTCCAGAGGGCGGAGCTTTCAAAGAGTGACTCAACCCCAACCTTCATGGCTCTATTATGCATTCCAGCCTCCCTCCAAACACCACAACACACACCACACACACACACCACACACACAAACACATACACACACACCACACACGCATACACACACACCACACACACAAACACACCACACACATACACACCATATACACATACACACACACATCACACACATACACACACACCACACACACCACACACCACACACACACACCACACACACCACACACCACACACACACACCACACACACACACACCACACATATATACACCATATACACATACACACACACCACACACACATACACACACACCACACACACTACACACACCACACACACACACATACACACTACATACAAACACACATACACACACAACACACACATACACACCACACATACACATATATATACACACACCATATACCACATAAACATACACACACATACCACACACACAAACACACATACACACACTACACACACCACACATCACACATACATACACACACACCATATACCACACCCACAAACACACATACAGCACACACACAAACACACACCACATCACACACACATGCACACACACACACCATACACCACATACACATACACACACAAACACACACACACCATACCACAAACACCACACACACCACACCATACACCATACACACCACACACACACCACACATCACACACACATATACACACACCATACACCACACCACACACACACCACGCACATACCACACCACACATACATACCACACACACACCCACACACACACACACACACGCATACACAACACACACATAAACAAACACACACAACATACACACACCAAACACACACCGCACACACATCCTCCAACCCGCTCACCTTGGACCTACTTTGCCTGGACTTTTTTAGATGATGTCTGCCTCCTAACTGTGCCCAGTGCTGGGTCCTTTTGCTCCTTCAAGTTCCTGTCTCCATGGCAGATGTCCCTTTACCCTAAAGGAAATCAAGGTCCTGCAAAAACAGACATATCAGCCCTTGAGCCCAACAACATTCCAAACTGAAGGCGCCAAGTTTGGCTATCAGGTTGCTTGGATGTTTCTGGATCGTGTGGCTCTCCCGCCTCTCTTCTCTTCACTCCGAGTGGAACTCAACACCATTGAAAGTGCCTTTGAGCTGCTCAGCCACACCACCTCCCCTGGGTCTTTCTTTAATCTTGGTCTCTCTTCACATGGCTCTTGCTAACAACGCCCTGTATGTCCCACACAACCTTCCATCAGACATTTCCTGTAGTCCACATTTGCTGCCATTCATCCTCCTGACCACTTCTGAGATACAAAAGTCATTGTAACCTGGCAAGATGAAATTGAGTGAGTTAGGAAAGCTGTTGGGGGTGTTATGAATCAGTACCTCAGAAGGGTAACCGTGAAGTAAGCACCAACCACCAGGCCACACCTCACATCATCTCTCGGTTCATTCTGACAGCTGTTATAATCCGTGACACCTCGGACTCAGCCCCAGAGTTTTCCAGTACCAGAAGACATCACCCCGGCCATGGGCAGTGACTCCGCCCCCACCGGGACCCTGGCCCTTCATTTTGAGCAGTCTGAAGTGCAGAGAACTGGTCTAAGCCCCCAGGCAAGCTCAGGAAGGGCCTCAGCTCAGAGAGATTAGGCAGTACCACCGTCAGAGACCGACCTGGAGAAACCAAGTCAGGTTCCAAATTAGGTCTGGAGCAGGAAGTTCTGAATTTTGGACCAGTCAAAGCTAGGAGGATTTTGAGAAATGGGGTGTGATAAACTACACGTTTGGATAATTAGCCTGCTAGTGAGCAGGGCTTCTGTGCGTCAGCCTTCAGGAATGTTCTCCCCAACCACGAAGTGGGCACCTGAAGAAGTGAGCAGCCAGGGTTAGCTAGCCACAGCCCTAGCAGACATATCAGAGGAAAGCCACAAGCAAGGAGCCAAGCTGATACTACTGATGGGAATTAAATTGCTGCAGAAGGAAGACTATTTTCCATATAGGAGAAAATGCCCCTGCCTTTGGTATTTTTTTTTTTTAATTAAAATGCAGTTACCAAACCAGCTATGGGAAATCTGTTTCCTGCACTTCCCTTGGCATTGCTGAGGATTCAGTGGACATGGCTGCAATACTTGATCGGGGTTGCCAATGTAGCAAATGAAAATACAGGACACCCAGTCAAATTTGAACCTCGGAGAAAGAATGCATACTTTTTAGCTTAATAAGTATTTATATTCAAAAGTATTTCTTGTTTGTCTGAACCCCAAATTGAACAGAGCTCATTGCTGAGGAGTTTACAAGGGAAGAAAGACAACTTCCAGAGGCCTGTTCACCCCAAAGTTCATTCCCCTGGTACCAGCGGGAGGTCAGTGGGTAAGAGCATTTGCAGCGTGGGCGCTTGAGTTCAAATTAATCCAGGCCTAGGCTAAAAAGCCAGGAGCGGCCATGCATGCACCTGTAACCCCAGAGTTATGGAGAGCAGAGACGGAAGCATTTCTGGGGCTTGCTGACTGACAGCCTAGTTCCAGTTCCAACAAGAGACCCTATCTCAAGGGAATACGGCATGAAGTAATAGAGCAGGATGTTTGATATCCTTCCCTGTCCTCCAAGCTCAGGAGCACGTGTGTGTGATCACACACACACACACACACACACACACACACACACACACCAAAAAGAACAACAACAACAATGTTTCACTACCATAATGACATGCACTAAAGCACCTACTCTGTGCCTGGTATCATGTTTGGTGCCAATGACTGACCTCAATGAACTCAGTCCCACTGGGGAGGCAGAGGAGCAAATCAATGATGGAAACAGAAGGTGGCCCAGGCATAAGCAATGATAAGTGAGAAAAGATCCAGGGAAATCAGCAAGAAATGCTGTTTCAGAGAGGGGAGCAGGCAGAGGTCACCCCCAACCTAAAAATGCCACCTTTGTTTGTGTTTGAGTCAGAGGGCTCCATGAGGCCCTCTCAGTCCATTCTCTGTCGTGGTTGCCTTCTGTCCATCAACAGGATACTACATCTCTCAGTCCCAGCCCCTCACAGGCTGGGAAGACAAGGATCATCTGTCCTTGACGTTGATGTATTCAGAGTCGTGGGGACCACAGTCACTCTCTCACTGGTGATACTGCGAAGAGGCCAGGTGGGAGGGGAACACGCTGCATCCCAGAGTCTATTATGAAGGCCGATTGTTACACACTGTTTTATTTTGAGGCCAAAGTCTCCATTAGTGTGTTGAGCAACTTTGATCAAGTCACCAAACCTCTGAGTCTCATATTCTTCACCTGAAGAGAAGTGACATTAATAGCAAGACTTGTCTCACGGGCTTGTTTTGAGACGCTAATGGAGCAGCCAGCACTTGGTAGCCCATGAAGTGTCATGTAAATGTGAATTATCATTCACTATAAAGTGATTATTGTTTGGCAGTTCCTCAAAAGTTAAACATAGAATTACCATGTGATCGAGTAATTTCACTCTTGATATATACCCAAAAGAACTGAAAATGTATTTTCCACAGATCAGTGTTCGTAACAGCATCACTCACAATAGGCAAAAGTGAAAACAACCCCCTGTTTACCACAGGCAAATGAATGGATCCACGGTATGTACATGGACATACGTTTGAGGCAATGGCATTAAATTTTAATGCCATTAAGTTTTAAGCCAGAATAAAAGTTTGGTATATGGCACACATGGCTGAACCTTGCAGATACAGCGCTAAGTGAAATACTCCAGGCACAAAAGGGAAAATGTGTTCAATTCCACTTATATGAGGTACCTAGAACAGACCAATGCCTAGCAGCAAAGAGTAGAGGTTACTAGGAGCTGTGGGGGAAGGGAGTTAGTGTCTAATGGGCACAGGGTCCTGCTTGGGTTGATGACAGTTCTGGAGCTGTATGCCGGGGAGGCTGTCACACCATTGTGAATAAGACCAACTCCTTCCTTAAGATTGATAAAATAGTCAACTCTGTTACGCCTTATCACTTCAATTTTAAACATGTATCTAACTGGCCATGTGACCAGGCAAGACTTCAAGTCGAGGGAGTGGGAAACAAACCCAGCCACACAACCTTTGACCTACAGTCTGTCCTGCCTATGGGATATGCTGGGGTAAGGGTAGCCTAGATATTGACAGAGTGACCAACCAATGACTGGTCTAGCCTAAAACCCAGGCCAGGAGAGTAAGCCCTCCCCTGACACTGCCTAGAGCACCAGGACCCACAGGCTGGATGACCCAGAGACCTAGGATAGAACCAAACATGATTGGAAGGGGGAAAATGTCGATGTAAAGATGCCTAACGATATTCTGTTATACCCATAGATTGGTGCCTAGCCCAACTGTCATCTAGCAACTGATGGAATCAGATACAAACCCACAGCCAAATATTAGGCAGAGGTCAGGAAATCCCTTAGAAGAGGAGGGGTGGATTAGGGGGGGCAGGATACAGAGTGGGGGTTCCAGCAAGGGACTGGGAGAAGAGAAGGGAGGGGAAACTGTGGCCAGGGTGTAAACATGTATCTAGAGGAGGCTGAAGTGGTTAGGAAAGGTTTCATAGGGGAAACATTACTCAAGCAGGATTTGGCTGTGGAGGTGGAAGAAGACCTAAGCAGAGCCAGCAAGTGCAGGAAGGGGAAGGGTCTCTCACAGGACAAGTCACTCCAGCAAGTATCTAAAGACTTGAAGTTGAGGCCCTTCAATGCCCACTGGGATGGAGCTATCCTGAGAGTCAGGCAAGGCGGTATTGATGACTCAAGAGGAGTGGGGGAAAGGCTTAAGGAGGAAGTGGGTGGAGAGTGTCCATCACAAAAATCTCACTTGAACAAGCTCTGAGCTAGGAAGGAAGGTGAAGCCACTGGAGGAAGCAGATCCAGGTGGCAGAGTCAGAGGAGCAGTTCACTAGTAGATGGAGAAAAAGAATCAGAACTCCACCAACAAAGGTGTGGAGGGGATGGTCAGGGTCAATGGGACTAGAGATATGAGGAAGGGAAGTATGCAGAAAACATCCCCCAGACCCTGGCTAAGTCATATGGGAAGGTTGAAAAGGCAGAGGAACCTTGACCTGAATCCTGTAGGTGCAGTTTCTCTGTGTCCCACCAGCTAACTCCCAAATAACCACATTGAGATGAGATTTATTATTAAGTTTAAGTGCTCGGCCAATAGCTTAGGCTTGTTACTAACTAGCTCTTTCAACTTAAATTCACCCATATTTCTTATCTACACTCTACCACATGGTGGTACCTCTTTTCACCACAGCATTTTCATCTCCTGCTTCCTCTGCTTCTGGCTGGTGATGCTGTGATTCTGACCTTCTTCTTCCCGGTGCTCTCTCTGTCCTAAAAACCCTGCCTAGCCAATGGCCAATCAGCTCTTTATTAACAACAAGAGCAACACATCTCCACAGTATATGGAATGATGGTTCCACAGCAGAATCCAATCTGAGATGGCAGCCACACCAAACAGAGGCCAGCACAGTGATTCCAAGCTCTTTCTAAGGACCCAAAATGCATTTCCTGGAATCTGTTCTTCTAACCTCAGTGATACTGTTCTCATACTCAGTCATGTCTGGCTACATTAGTCAGCTTTCTGTTCCATGATAACATACTAAAGAAAATAATTTAAAGGAAGAAAAGTTATTTTGGCTCATGGCTTCAGAGATCTCAGTCCATGGTCAACTGGCTCCATTGATTTTGAGTTGGGGCAGGAAAAGAAGGGAGTCAGCAGAAGCTACTCACCTCATGAAAGCCTGAAAACAGGAGGAGAGAAAGCAAGGAACCCGGGACAACATTTAAGAGTGCACCTCTGTTCATCTATATCCTCCAACTAAGCTAAATCTACAGCTTTACCACCTTCCCGTAGTCACTCATTATGAATTCATCAAAGGGTCAACCCACTGCTAAGATCAACGCCCTTGCAATCCAGTCACTTCCCAAGTGCCCAACCTCTGAACATTGCTGCATGTGGGGACCATGCCTTCATCACTTGAGTTCTGAGGACATGCCAAGTCCAAACTATCACTTTCTTCCTAGTGAAAACTGCAAGAGTCCTTGTGAAGAGTATTGAAAGTCTCAATAGTTCTAGCATTGCTCAAAAGTCCAAGGCCAGTGTCTCCTCTGACATGAGAGGCAAGCACTTAGCTGGGAGCTCTTGCAAAAATTAAGAGGCAATTTATATATGCCCAACATACAATACAGAAGGATGGCTATTCTCAGTCTGAAAGAGAGGATTAGGGGAAAGAGAGGATAAGGGTATAAGTGGGAAAATGGGCGAAAAGGAAAAGCGAAATCTAGTGGGGTAAATGTTAATTCCCATAGTTCCTTGTCTGACATATGCAACATGTGGTGTCATGTGAACTCCACAGGGCTTGGGAATCCTTACTTCCATGGGCTTCCTAGCCACAGTCACAGTGACTCTCTTGCAGGCTGGCTCTGATCAATCCCTGAAACTTTCTTGACAGATGTTTTTGCTTGCTTGCTTGCTTGCTTGCTTGCGAGAGGATTTCTCTGTTTAACAGCCCTGGCTGTCCTAGAACTCACTCTGTAAACTAGGCTGACCTCAACCTCAGAGATCCACCTGTCTCTGCCTCCCAAGTGCTGGGATTAAAGGAGTGTGCCACCACCACCTGGCTGGCACATGTTCTACATTCCTGGTATATGTAACTTCCTGAGATGTCCTCCATATCATCTCTTCCACTTTTATGCATTACCATTCAAGGGGATACCTACAGGACTTTAACTTTGCCACATGCCACCTGTTTCCCAGGCTTCCCTTCAAAATCATAATGGAGGCTTCCACGATCCAATAACACTTATATTTCACATGCTTTCAAACCCAGTATTGTAGATTAATTTCTAAACAGTCTTATTAAATAAGAAACACAGAGCCAAATACAGGGGTGAAAGCTGTAGAGATCAGAGAAATAGTGAGAGACACCAGCTAGCCTTAACTCACCACACCGCTGTAGCTTCCCAAGAAAACCAGCTTCTTTCTGTCTAACCTGTGCCTTTATTGCCTTGCTATTCTGCCTTCTCATTGGCTCTTAGCCCAGCTACCTCACTTTCTTGTCACTGCCTGTCTGTACAGACCTCCAGGCCTCTATGATTGGTACTGGGATAAAAGGCCTGTGTCACCACACTTGACTGATCCCTAGTGTGTCCTTGAACACACAGACACTCTGCTTGCCATGTGATCAAATTAAGGGCATGTGCTACCACTGCCTGACTTGTTTATGGCTGGCTATGACCTCTGATCTCCAGGCAAACTTTATTTATTAACATGCCAATAAAATATCACCACATTTCAGCACAAATAAAATATCACCACACATTATCGTATGGATGATGCCAAGCAAGCAATAGCAGTAGGCAGTCCTCCCCCCCCCCGCCCCCCCGCGCCCCAGATCACAGCAACAAATGATACGTGAGAGCCTAGATGGCTGAGCACTTTATAATAAACTAGAGAGAAACAACTTCCTAGGTGTGAGCACTGTGACCTGGTGTATACCCTGGAGCATACGATGGATGTGATCTGGCCAAGTTCTAAGATTTTCATGAGTTAGTGGATTATCTAGAAGAGGTTAGTGGATTATCTTAGATCCTGCCATAGTTTCCATTCAGAAGTGCCCAAAAAGTCCAGCCTGATCTGGCTTGAGGGGAAGTCACCCAGCTGCACGTCCAGAAGTAGGGCTGGCCCTTGTTTGGTTTGACTCCAAGCTTCAGTGTCCCTGGGGCTTCTCCTTTGCTTCTCTGGCTGCCTCCTCCTTTCAACTTGGGGGTTTTGCTTGTTTGTTTGTTTGTTTGTTTTGTTTTGTTTTTTTGAGACAGGGTTTCTATGTGTAGTTTTGGTGCCTGTCCTGGATCTTACTTTTTTTTTTCTATTGTCAGTTTGATACAGTACAAATTCTTATCCTAATAGTGAAGCGTCCACTACCCCACTGCCTAGAACTAATACCTGCCGCTAGAAGAAACAGGAAACTCCAAACAAACAAATGGATTTCCACGGCAGCTAGACCGGCTTCTAGGCCTCCGTGGCTCCCTGACTTCAGTAGCCCGAAGTCTGCATCCCCACTACCATGTAGTTCTGCACTGCTGGCAAACAGAATGCTGGTTTCTTGTCTCTATTATTAAACTACAAATCCATAGAACAACAACAACAACAGCAAAAATGTTCATGAGTCATCTTTCCTGCGCTTAGCTCACTTCATTCCAAAACTCCTAATCTCCTAACCCCCTAGGCAACCACATTTTCCCTTGCCCTATCTTGTCAAGCCAAACGACAAGTTTTCCAGGTCTTTCTGTTCTGCTTTTTGCTCCTGACGGTCACTGTAAACCTGGCTAAAAGCAGTTACCAATTATCATGCTGTGGTCACAAGGCCACGCTGTCTTGAAATTTTCTCTCCCAGATGAATTAATCTGTCACCTTGGGATTCAGCCTGATACAAAGTCTTAGGGGGTAAAAACAAGCAACAGCAAGATGCCCGTAAGCAGTTACAGGCCAGAAGAAACATGAGTGGCCCCTAGCCCAAGTCCCAGCACAGGCTTTAGTTCTATCTGAAATGTCATGCTGATGGCATTCCTACCAACCTGTGGTCTCCTGAGCACCCACCAAGTGACATGTAAGATTCTACTTGTCATGTGTGGCTCTTTTTCTCCTCCTTCAAATAATTCCCAAAGGTTTCTAAGCCACATCAGGTGCTGTCACACCCCACTTTCTATAGCTGTGACCAAATATCGGAAGAAGTCCATGGAAGGAGGGAAGACTTATTCTGGCTTATAGCTTCAGGCCATGGTCACTCAGTTCCATTGCTTCTGGGCCTGCGGGAAGGAAAATCTCATGTCACATGGCATGCAGTGGAGCAAAGATACTCACCTCATGAATTCAGGGAAGGAGAGAGAAGCAGGAGGGGCTGGGAACAAACCTCTCCTAGAGCATTCCCTAGTAATCTTCCTCCAACTTCCTTCAACTGGAAAGTGTCTACTGGTTCCCAGGAATGCCATCGAATTATGAATTTCATCATTATCGATGAGTCTGAACCCTCATGAGCCAATCACCTTCCCCAAATTCCATCTCAGCACCAACACACTGAGGATCAAGCCTTCAACATGTGAATTTTGGTGGAGAGTTCAGATCCGAATTATTACACTGGGCAAGAAAACAAAGGCACTATTGGTTCCTTAGAGCCACATTTCAGGCTCCCCTACCACAGAGAAAAAAACAGTTTCCCTTGAATTCAAGGTCAATTTCGGAATATTATAAATTCAGCAAAGCCCGCTTTCCTTCATGTGGTGTTGAGAACTTCAAGCCTCTCCCTCCCGCTCTCAGGCAGCTCGCTCCTTCCGTGACTGGCAACTCCTGTGTCCTTTTTTCCAAAGGCACGTGTATTTCAGCCAGATCTGCTGCTAAAATAGCCTGAAGATTGGGAAACAGGCTGAGGAGGATTTTAGAGACAAGGGTGGTCCCTCTGACTCCCTTGTATCGACTCCTTCCTCAACTTCTAAGACCCGTCTCCTGATAGCAGAAGCACCTCTTTCCACTCCCAGCTACTGCTGCCTCTTCCTTTACAATCAAACACTGGCTATACAGGAGGCTTTTCACTTAATAATAAGACATCTTAATAGCAAATAGAAATTTCCCTACACACAGAGATCAAGCGAGATGACAGTGGATTAACATTTTAATTAAACACGGCAATTCTAATCAGTTTTTATCATTATAGAAATACCCAACATTTTGACATATTTCAGGTATAAATTGATAGTTCCAGTCTGATGGCAAATTGAAATAATTTTTTCTGGAGATATTTGTAAGCGTTTCGTGGCAGCCAGAGATGGTATTCCACAGCAGAGTTACCGATTCTAGACAGTCCCATTCACGATAGCAATTCTGCATTCTTCCCTCCTCTCCAGGCAAGCTTCAAAATGATCCCTCCAGAAGTTATATACATACACTATGATAGATGAATAGGCTGTTTTCTGATCTACAAAACTCACACTGAAGGTAGTTTGTCTTCCCTGGCAGAATGTCATACTTCATTCTCTGGTTGAAAGGTACTGCAAGCAGGAGGGACCTGGTTTTGATGACCTTCTTTGCCTCCGGAATGACCAGTTCCCTGAGCTCGGAGGATAGTACTTAGCATCACATGACCGCTGTTTCTTATGGGCACCATTCAAGGAAGTTGTTCCTTCTAGATGAGGGAATTAGGGCTCAGAGCAGCCAGGGAGTTTTGCGAAGGCATGGAGCTATAACTGAAGAATCAGACTGGAACCCACGACGGTCAAGCTCTTCCCTCACAACGTTCCTGACAGAGGGTGCTAAATAAGCATTTACTGATTCGTTATTTTTCCCCTCTATGCTAGGCCAAAGAAGAGCCTTCATTAGTGATCATCAAAAGCAGTAGGAACTCACCTAACAGAGGCAAGTCTATATGTCACCTTCTCTCTGTACGGGTTCTCATCCCCAAATCATTGTCGTCACCACCATCATAAGCATCATCAAAACACACATTTGACTTGAAGGATGTTTTTAAAGAAAATGGCAAATGTATCAATGGATCATGCTTTCTTTTTGATTGTTTTCTTTTTTCTTTTTTTTCTGAGACTTGAGTTTCTTTGTGTAGCTTTGTGCCTTTCCTGGAACTCACTCTTTAGCCCAGGCTGGCCTAGAACTCACAGAGATCCTCCTGCCTCTGCCTCCCAAGTACAAGGATCCAAGGTGTGTGCCACCACCACCCAGCTCATTTTATTTTTCTTATTGTTAATATTACTATTGGTTTTCTGAGGCAAGGTCTCACACACCTGAGGCTGGCCTTGGGCTCCTGATCCTCCTAAATCTACTCTCTCTTATGTGTGGGAGCAGAGACTTGTACCACTCCCTGCCCCCAGCACACCCATCCCCACTGCCTCCCCTGCCCCTCCACACACAGACAATGTTATTCCTTAAAGTCGATTTTAAGCTAAGTATACTCTTGGTCCCAGCACCTTAAGAGTTCACCTTAATGTTTAACTATCTGCCTTAAAGTCCCTTGAGAATCATGAATAACTTTTAAACCAAGTTAAGCGATTTGTACCACCTCCCTCCAGGAGCCTTCCCTGTCTTTTATAGCCACATAAACTAAAATTGAAAAGCAATAGAGAAAATGTCACACTGAAATGATACACCCACCCAAACACAGTAAATGGCCATCAAAGAAAGCGTGGTGAACGAAGTTCAGCCCAGAGGCTCTAAGTTTTGAAAACTTTGGAACGCATCAGAGGAAATAAAATCACCCTGAGAAAACTGGCCCAGTAAATATTCCAAGCCCTTTGTAGTCTAATTATACTGCTATTGTTGCTGAGAAATATTTAGCAATACCATGATGTTTCAGGATGCTCAAACTCTGTGAGGTTGAATGATGTTTATGGATAAAAATCAAGAAATATTCCCTGACTAAAGTTGTTTGATGCCTTTATTTAGCACATGTTTTATCTTACAAAAAATTTTTTTTGTTGTTTATTTTCTTTTCTGGAGAGTTTGACCATCTATTTTTATTTTTTTTAAAACTCCCAACAGGACTTAGCTTCGTGCTACCCTTATAACACTGCTCAATAAATGTTTGTTGAGTGAATATCAGTATTTTTTCCCTACAAAGACCTGTTCGTGATTCTGAAAATGAGAGAAATTCTGACTAAAAGGTAAAGCATATGCACAATTTTGTGCATATACTGAACACCACTGAATCATGTACTTGAAAATGGTTAATTCTGCGCTATATAAATTTTGCTTCAATTAAAAAAAATCCTTCACATAGAGAATAACAACCTGTCCATAAAATTCCACATGATACCTTCTAACAGCTTCCTATCAACTATAAAGTACAAAAGAGTGCATAAATATTTTTATGAATAGTAAGTTTCTTTGAAAACCATTATTAAATAGATAATTAAAAGTTGCAACAGAATCATGAGGCAATCGCTTGAAATATTTATAGTCTTCAGGGCATATAGAGAACCGTTTTCTAGGGTTCTTCTGGACTCTGCCTCCTGCTCCTTATTGCTTCCCCAGACCCCCTGTGGAGACCAGGGCAAGGACGGAGCCCATGCTCAGTAAAGGCTCTATCTATTTCCCCATCTAGAAATGCTCAAAGCTTCAGAAGACAGCAGTTCCATCTCGATCCTTCCATACTGCCACCAACCTTAATCAGAGTTGAAAGTTCAAGGTGGCATTTCTAGGGACCACAAACTTAGAATTTTCAAAACAAGATCCCTTCCCACCCCTTTTACGACCATGTGACGACAAGCTCTTTTTTTCAAGCAATAAAGAAAAAGTTTCTTCATTAAGTATCATTAAAATATATTTGTAATTTCTACAGTTTCAAGACCTTCCTTTTCTTCTCTGATTACCGGCAGCCCTTGAGCTCTTCATTGAGAGGCTGTCTGTGGAGATGGACGTTCTGAGAACACTGTGCCGTGGTTTTCAAGCGAGGGATATTTTAAATTGTAAAAGCCCACTGATCGCACAATTGTTCTCAAAAGTTAACACATTCTGAGGAAGCTGTAGCTTGGAGTTGGTCTGTATCAGACTTTCTGCTTTCTGATAAAATCCCAGTGCGGTGGCCTCCACGCTCTGTTTTACTTGCTCATTAGGTCTTTAAAAAAAAATGCAAATCCTCAGCTCTTCATTAACCCATCTTAGAAAGTAACTCAGATGTTCCTAATTTCTCCTCCGATTTATCAGAGCGCTCTCTGATAAGTTTTGAAAGCATTCCATGCAAGAGGCTCAAAGACAAAGGATGCTGGACAGAAATAAAGAAAGAGGAGTCCTGACGTGAGCAGACAGGAGAAACAGAGAAGTTTGCTAACTGTTGCTTCGGAATTACTTCAAGCTCTGTTCCAACCGATGGACACATTACACACTCAAAGTGTTTTATTCACAGAGTTCTCTGATGTAATCTAAGAAAATAACCAAAGGGCCCTCTGTTACAGTTTAGACACCAGGCAAGCTAAAGGAAATCAACAGTCTTATGGAAACGTTCCTTCAAAAGACACTGAGTGGGAGGAAGATTGAGGCACAATTCAATCTGAATAAATCAAACATGGTCATTCTCAGCTCTGCAGAATCTTCTCACTGTGGGACTAGATCTCTCCCTGTGTATTTTAAAATTCCTCCAACAGCAAGTTTTTTGAGTTTTTTTTTCCACATCAATATTAACTAAATCCTGGGATTGTCTCAAAATGCCCCCCCCCATGACTGAGTGATTTCAAAAAGAATTCTATTTCTCCAAGTCATTATATTGTGTTTATTTTTTTTTCCTCAAGGGAGCTAGAGGGAGGGCAGGAGGGAACAGAAAGGTAGGTGAGTTTTTGTGTAATACACGACACTAGCCTATAAATAAAAAAGTTTCCCCACCCTCAGGACAGCTGCTATTAAATAAGGCATCTCCAAGGCTTAGCTGAGTTTCTCACTTCTTCGGTAGAAACAGAAATAAAATAAAATAAAAATAAAAATAAATAAATGCAAAAGAAAGAAAGAAAAACAAAAAAAATCCTCCCATAAAATGGATACATCAGAAATAACTACAAACTCAATCAAAAGTGAATGCTTTTGCCTAGGGCATAGTGCATATGGGGGCAGCTGACACAGAAATCATGTTCTTGAACACCTCCCAGATACATTCTTAGCCATTGGGCCACAATTTGGGCATTACAAGTCACCTCCTGCCTTCAGAGAGATTGCAAAGGTGACCCCCATGTGCCCCAGAATTCCCCCCACGCACCCTAGAATTCTACCATGCACCCCAGAATTCCACCACACTGTCTTTTATTTATTTTTTTTTTTTTATCTTTTCCTTCTTCAAGTTTTCAGGACTTAGAGATAGATCTCAAAGTTAGGGAGGACACAGGAGGAGCTCTTTTCCCAACAAAGACAATTACAGTTTACAATAAGGACCCACAGGGGGTAGATCTGTATGTCGGATGGGGGTGTATATTTAGTTTGTTTTTCTCAGGGAAAAAAAAAAAAAAAAAAACCTGAAAGATAAGCAGCCCAGATCTTCTAGAAGGGCAATTTCTGGGGAGGGCAGTGTCCCTGGGGGAAAAGCATTTGAGCAGCTCCTTGATTGGAGACTCAGACACAGGGTCGACTGAGAAGTCAGCTCCCCCGCTCTTCTAAAAGGGCAGCCCCTGGGTTTCTGCATAAATGTTTCCTATCAGCGTCCAGCAAGGTCCAGAGAGACCTCCGTGGGAGAACATCGTCCCCTCTACCTGGCCGGCACTGGGCTGGTCCTCTAAAATGGACATGGAAAGGAACTCAGGTGTAGGGACACGGCTCTTGTAAGGGAATACCGGTCTGCCCCCGGCCCCCAAGACCCGCTCTTTGCTTTCTGGAGCCGGCTTTGCGCTCCTTTCCACCTGGTTCCCCGCAGGAAGTCCTGGCACTCCTTTGGGGGTCTGTTGACTAATGAAACAGTGAAAGAAAGCATAGGTCAGCCATCAGGCAAATAATCAACATAGTTGCGTGGCACGTCTGTTAAGCCTGTTTAATGGGTCGTCCCTACATGTAAATGGGCTTCCTACCCCAGCCCCCAACGCTCCACCTGTATCAACAACAATGCCTCCGCACAATTATCTTACCTTAATGAACTTAATCTTTAATTTCCCAGCTTGGCCCTGGTCCTCAGCCTCCTAACAAAGGAAGTAGAACTGTTTGAGTCCCTGTGAGCCGCCTTCTTCCAACAGCTAGGGAAACTTTAGCCACGACAAGGATTTTTGCCCCTTGTGGAACTGTCAAAAGCAATAAATATTTTTCTTTTTATTCCATCATTAGACTCTCCTAAGAATGCCTCCCCATTGTCCACTGTAATTCCCAGAGCTCTCTGGGCAGGGGCGTTATTGTGGAAAATGAATCCTGAAGTGCTAACAATCCTACCAAAGCGGCTACACTTTTTTTCCCCCTGAGGGCGTAACCGTGAGGAATGTGTCGCCTCACCATAGCCTGCTCAGCGAAAAGAGCACTTGTGTTTTTTAACGCTGGTCTTTGAGGAGGATGCTCAAGTTAAAGCATTGTGGCCACTGTAAATAGATGCACTCGGCAGAATAGAGCTTCTTCATTCTTAATTAGGGAAGTAACTCTGGAAAGACAGGATGTCACTTGCTAGGCTGTGCACATTGTCGCGTTTGTGCTGGCCTCCAACAATGTGAGGTAATTGGAGTTGTACCTTTTAGAAAGCTGCTAATTTCACATAGGAAGTGCTAACAAGACCTTTCTGGGCCATGTTTTCCTTCTTCGTTTTTTAAGGAAGTTACAGGCCTTCAGGAGTGGGCATGGCTGAGCCCTGGCCCTGCGAGGAAACAGCAGTAATGAACCACTTCAGTCCACAGTTAGAAAAAGAAGGCCTCATTTTGGAGTCCTGAGAATACTAGGCGCAACAAAAGGTTCTGTTTAAGCTTGTTACCCAGGACATTCTTAGGGGCTGCACGGCTCTCCCTGCAATGACCCTCTTGAAACAAGTGCACCAAGTTTGAGCAAATAGAAACACCCAACTTTCAAGGCTCAGAGTTATAGTTTTCTTTACAAAGCCATTTATATAATGTAAGCTGCAATTAGCATGGGACAGAGCAAGGAGATTTAGGCTGGGCAGTTCTTTAACAAAAGATAGAAATTAGTGGAATAAGTAACAGTTAAATATCGGCTTCAGATAACTAGTTGAAAAGACCTTTTAAATCATTTACTAATAAAAAATAAAATAAAATAAAACGACTTTGCATCAGACCTTGTTCAGCCCGAAGTATGGTCTTTTAAATCACTGAACTGATTAATCTTACTAATTTTAAATTATCCAGCAAGAATGGATCAGAGGGGGGAAAAGTCCCCACACCCCCCAATGAAAAGCACCACAGCTTTTAAGCCTGACAATTTCATCAAAATGTCCATAGGACTTACATAAAAAATTCAAACCATAATGAAATAAATTGCTACCTACATTATGAAAAGTCTGCAGACGCTTTTTATAGACTTGAAATGCAGAAGTTATATAAACTGCACAGTAAAAAGAATTAGAAATTGACCTTTACAGATCAAGGGCTAAAATTAACAGTCTTCAGGGGAAAAAAAATTCCCAGTTCACAATGGCTTTTAATGCCATTTTTCCTCCCTACACTCATTTATCTAATAACCATGGCAAGGTTAGGATAAACAATGAACAGTATGTTTTCACATTTTCCACCTTTGTGTCCTCCATATGAATTTCTAAAACACTTAAGAGAATAGATACATAAACCTGTGACCTTCAAATGAGCTTTTTGATACTCTCAACATTTTGAATAAAAAGATCAGAAAATGGAACCACTTTTACACAGTAATGAATTCCAATCTGTTGGGTAAACAAAGCTAAATTTTAAAACAGAGACCTGACATTTGTAGAGCTCAAGAAGCCATTCTGTTCTTTTGGGGGTGGGCAGAGGAGAGAGGGGACATTGTTAGTACTTTACCACCGTAGGCTACATAATGGCCAAATCTACAATTCACATAAAAGAGAGAGAAAGGGGGAGAGAGAGAGAGAGAGAGAGAGAGAGAGAGAGAGAGAGAGAGAGAGAGGAGAGAGAGAGAGAGAGTCCCATTTGGCCTCGTTCAACAGAGAGCCACCGTTTCCGAGACAAGGACAACAAAAATGCCCAATTTTTATGACAATTTGCCCCCACCTCTCCAACAATTGATCCACCTCACAAAAAAAGGTGGTGAGGGAGGAGGGCTGGTGGAGGAGGCCCAGGCCGCCATTATGGAGCTACCGCTTATTGACGGGAGCTCCAAGGGCCTCCAAAAGTTACTCCAATTTCCGTCGGGCTTTTGTGCATCCCTTGTCCTGCCTGAAAGGCTCAGTTAGGTATTGTTGCAAAAAAAAGTCTGCATCCACATTTGTCCCCTCTAATTCATACTCGGCATTGTGAAGTTTTGCTATTCAGGGGCTGATTGGACAACAGCCCTGACAATGGCCAAGCGATTAGTCGCTCAGCGTGGGCTGGGGTTGTGGGTATAAACCTAGGGATGGGGCTGGAATTCACTGGGGCATTCAGCTTCCTCTGGGGCCTTCCTGAGAGGCCAGGCCTGCTTTGCTGCAGGTAATGCATTCCTTCAGAGCCGGGAAACCGAATCCTTGTAATTAGCGTGTCCAGGACGGGGCAAGTCGCCCCCTCCCTTGCACGTCGGCCCTTGGGGGGCCCCCGAAGCTTTCTAAGGAGCTCAGCCCCTGAAACGCGCCAGCCTCGTCGAATTGAAAACTTTCTCGGGCGGCTCGGTGGGCCTGAAAATCAGGACACAGGGGAGGGGAATCGGGAGAGCCGCGATCGGCACACTTAACCCTTGGCACGCCGGATGCCGGCCCAGGCCCGGACCGCTGATCTCCCCCAACCACCACCACCAACCCTCCGCCCCCCCCCCCCGCACCCCCCCTCGCCGGACCGCGCGCCCCGGCGGGCGTCTTCACAGAGGGACGCCGGCGTCCTGGGCTCCTCCACCGCGCCTGATCATCGCGTTAAGTGTACAGATGTCAGTCTGGTGTTTCACATGTCAGTAACTTGAATTCATTTACATCTATTTTCCTATTGTTTTATATCATTTTATGACAATGTGCTGCATAATATCATTTAAATCTTTAATGTACAACTAATTCTCTGCCATTAATTTGTCAACATGATTACTGGATATGGCACCCAGAAAAGCAGGCTGCCTTGAAATACGGATAAGACATTTATGGATGTTTTTGTTGTTGTTGTTTTGGTTTGGTTTTCATGAAGGTTTACTCATGAAATGACAAGGATTTAACTTGCTCACGATCTTCTCAAAACTGTAATTTCAGTAAGATTCCAACTTACATTTAGGAATTCCAGCTATCAGTTGAGAAAGAGACCCACAGAGAGCCTCCTTCTAGAATTAATTAGGCAGAGCTGTGGCCTCTCTGTAGCAGCCGGAAATGAGCCAGGGTCCAACCCTAGCAGGACAAGGATACCCCAAGATGGTCTGGGACAGCGAGTTCAGGCTGGCTAGGGCGCGGCCTGGTACCTGCTGGGCGCTCCAGGACAAGGAGAGAGAGAAAGCAAGGCGCCCGGCCAGGGCTGTGACCCAGGGCGCCTGCGGGCATCAACCGTCCTTTGGTGGGGGACGGGGGGGGGGGGGGAGCAAAGGGTGGTGCCTGTAGACCAAATCTTTCTGGACAACCTGATTTCGGGGTTCCCCATCCCCAGCAGCCGCGTCCTCCGTCTGGCGCAGGCTGTCCAGCCTGGGAAAGCTGGTCCTTTCCTCTACGCCCAGGAAAGACTTGGTGCCCTGCAGCTACCATTCAGGCAATAACACCCTAACGCCTGCACCATGGCAATTAAAAAAGAAGGGGCGCCCCAAACCTTATTAAACATTCAAATAGAAAAAATTAAGATATTCTGGGCAAAAGAAGTGTTTAGACAAAGGCTGTCTGCTTCAATTTCCCCGTTAAGCGGGGAGCTGGCTGCTTGGAGAGAGAGTGACGGTGGGTTCCATAAATTAGCTGAAAATCCCTCTTCTCCGGAGCCCAAGTTATCTCCCCGTTGCCTGCAGCTCTGATTTAGAATGGGAGCCGGCTTGTTTACCGCTTTAATTAATGCTCCTTTTCAAGCGGGGAGGAGGGGAAGGGAAAGGAAGGGAAGGGATCCAGCGATAAACAGGTGTAGCGGGCCGGTGGCTTGCTCGCTGGGGCGGTGGCAGCCTCATCAGGCTTGACTGGGCTTGACCCCGCCGGCGAAAAAGGTAGATGGCCCGGTTGGAAGCGCAGTGGGCGAGCATTATTTTAACGACGATCCTGTGATTGGAATGGCTTAAAGGGACAATCAGCGCTTGGGTTGCTTTTTTTTTTCCTCTCTTTTTTTCTTCTTCTCTGTCCAGAATGCATCTGATTCTTCCCTGTTGCTGAACGAAGAAACAGACCTTGACGATACAGGGCGGAAAGCCTTTCCTTCCTCTTCCTCAGCCTGCACCTCTCCGTGGAAGGAGCGAACCACTCATGGGAGGAAGCATAGTCCTGAACGCAAGCAGGGGACCAGCTTTCCTCATTCGGCAGGGGGAAATCCCCCGGCATTCTCTCTTTATTTATTTACTTGGGCTTTTAATTCCGAGAGCCTAATAATATCTGGGATTGGACTGTCCGCGGCCTACGTGTTTCTGTGACCTTAAAGATAACAGAGAAGCTTAGATGGAAAATGGAATTCAAGCGCCAGCTAATTTTAAAAACATAACTAAAAACTCATTCCCGAGGGGAGAAAGGCAGTTTCTGTAAGCACAGGCTGAACAGGTTTTTAAAATTAATAACTAGCCTTGGTATTTGCTAAATGATGGTTATATGAGGGTGGGTGCCTAGTTATTAAAAAGAGCAGGTGCCCAAGGTGAGACTATGTGTTTCATGGTTTGAAGTCACCTGTCAGGCCTGCCCTATGCCTGTCTGCCCTCCGGGGTCTCCAGAGTCCAAAGATAGTCAGAAGCTGGCCCAGGCAGCCACACTGGCCTTGGAGAGAAAGGGCATTAAAAGCAAACTGACCTGCTTGATGCCAGCACCCGGGTTCTGCCTGATTCTGACCACTTCCCTACATGGTCGTCAAGGCCATCTATCTTTGAGAGAGACTTCAGTGATTTATTCAAACCACAAAGTGTCAGGGGAGGGACAGAACTGAGGTTTCTCTAACCCTTGGCGGAGTGGTGGTGATCCAGGTTGCTACGGTCCTGTTCTGGATAAAGACTGTCTGCAGCGGGGTTTTCGTTGCAGAGCAGGGGCCTTTTGCTACTGGAAAAAAAATCCCAGAAAATCTCCACAGACCTTCATGCTCAACTCTATGGAGATAGCCCCACCCCCACCTATGAGCACAAAGTACTTTGCAAGTACAGAGGAAGTGTACTTGCCCGGAAAGTGACCGGTCACTCCTGTGATCTCATCATTGGAGGGCTGGAGCAGGAGGATGGCTCGCAGGAGAACACCGCCTGTGAGCATTCTAGACTAGGCTTGGCTTCATACTGAAACCTGGCAAAATCGTTTTTTCTTTTTCCTTTCAGAATTTTCCAGATTATAAGTCAGGAGCTTTCATCTGGGTTCTGTGTATGATGTATGTCACTGAGCATGCTACCAAACCTCCTTCTCCTCTGAATGCAACTGATACCTCTCCTGTGTGTCTCACAGAGTAGGGTGGGGCCCAAAGGATTTAAATGAAGAGCTCTTCAAATGCACAGCTGTATTAACAATCTCCAAGGGTTATGAGGTCCTGCTATAACCTCAAAAAAATAAAAGTAATTTGTAGCTGAAGTTTTCCTGCAGTAATTGGCAATAATAATAACAATAATAAGTAGATTGGGGAGGCTCTTATGAGTAAGATACGAGCCTATAACTGTTTCTAAACTTGAAAATCCTGGCTACATTAACAATAGTACTGAAACATGCTGATGTGTCTAGTGATTTTATCATAGCAATATGATGGACAAGATTGCTAGATACAGTAATAAAAAAAGATAAGGGCAATGGCACACCAGATTGGTGCTAAGCTCTTGAAACACACTTCGGCTCTCACACTAACTGAGAGATAAGCACTGTTGTTACCAGGTCTGCTGTACAAATGAGACACAAGGCCATTTGGTTACATCAGTCGCGGGCAGCACTTAGGGGAGCTGGCACTGGACGCCTGAGTGTGTCATTTCCTAATTCTCTCCCTCATGCCATGCTACATCTTTAAGCCGATGAACATGAAGCTCTGAAAGGTACAGTTATATGTACGTCACGTCACGTCACTATGCGTTCATCTCACAGCAAAGTGGAACTGGAGCTTGGGTCTCCTTACACTCGAAGTGGTTCTATGGATACACAACTGTTACCCATTTCACCAGGCCTTCAGCCCCCTTGGACACAGACTGTCTGGGCTTGCATATTGATTGTGCCACATCAGACAAGTTCCTTTAACCTCATTGAGCTGGAGGATCCCTGGACAAAGAAGGAATGGAGTCCACCAGTAAAGATCCTAGGCAGCGAATACTGAGGAGATGGGCATGGAAATCCACAACTGGCTTGTGGGTCAGAAGGAGGTAGGTGATGAAGGGCAACAGAAGAGAGAAAGTAGGGACAGGTTAGAAAAAGGGGGTCCTTAAGCATTCAACCCATAATGAGATCTTCACTGTGATCGTCCCTAGAGATCTCAGTGATGGTTCTGATGCCCTGGAGAAAACGAGGAGGGCATATCATATGATAGACGGTTGAAAGGAAACTTCAAAATGTCTGATGGATGGAAGGGTATCCAAAGAGGAGACACATCTGGACCAATACACACCTCACCAAGGGAGAGAAAGGCTACAATCCCTAGGAAAGGGGAATGGCTGAAGAGGACACAGACGTCACTGTGAGGGAGCTGCATGTCAGGGTGCAGAACTCCAGGCCCATTTTCCTGCCCATGGTGATAACACCCCAAAAGAGATGGTGGCAGATTTATAGGGTACTCAGGCTCTGGATTTATCATCCCTGGCAAAGACCACAGGAAGCATGTTCTCATACCTGGTATAAGTCCTCCATCCCGTTGGCTTTTTCCTCCAAGAGAAAAGCACAACTACATTGTCATGAGCCATGGGGGACCAGTTCCTGGATTTGGTCTCTAGTGACTCTAGTTCTTGGGTATTTGGTGGTGTCGAGTAGTGTCATGTATCACTTCCCTGTGGTCTCTGGGGAATTCTCTTTCTTTCTTTCTTTCTTTCTTTCTTTCTTTCTTTCTTTCTTTCTTTCTTTCTTTCTTTCCTTCCTTCCTTCCTTCCTTCCTTCTTTCCTTCCTTCCTTTCTTTCTTTTCCAAGACAGGGTTTCTCTGTGTAGTTTTTGGTACCTGTCCTGGATCTCACTCTGTAGCCCAGGCTGGCCTCAAAATCACAGATATCCGCCTGGCTCTGCCTCCCAAGTGTTGGGATTAAAGGTGTGCGCCACCACCGCCACCGCCGCCGCCGCCGCCGCCGCCGCCGCCACCACCACCACCACCATCACCATGCCTGTTTGGGGGAATTTTCAACTAAAGAGTATTGAGATTTGGGGCAAAAACATCCATTTAAGTAACTAGAAATGGGGAAAAGGCCCTGGTGTCTATCCCTGTCGACCCTCAAGATGGGAAAACTTACAGTGGCTACATACAGAATTAATAAACAACGGAGGTCTAAAGGGGTAGCCTGTGGCACTCTGCAAAGTGCCTCACCTCCTGGGAGAGGAAGCAAGGACCTCTATCCATGTCAAGGTCTTCATGGACTTCTGTTTCATTTCCACATCATTAAATGTTTGACCCGAGTTCAGGGACCGAAAGACTCATTTGACATCAGTACAGTATGTGTTAAGTGAGACCCAGGGGCTGTTAGTGCATGTGTAGAAAGCAGAAGGAATATTAAGTGAGGAATTTCATGGTTCAAAGTTTCAAACACCGAAGTAGAAGAATTTAGAGCCAATACTGTTTCCCATTCTCCCATCCCACTCCCAAGGCCATACCGGGTTATATTGAAACAATGCACAGAGATATCCTTCCAGTTATTTAAAAAAAAAAATTCAGAATGGTTAAGACTTAAAAGAAAGGTAGTCATAACTTAATTATCACCTACAAAAATTGACATAGTCAGTCATGGTGGTACAAGCTGTAGTCAAGGTCAGCTTGGGCTACAAAGTGAGACCCTGTCTCAAAAAACCAAACAAACAAAAGTTGGCAGTAGTTTAATATTGTTAGATACCAAGCCAGGGTTCCAGTTCCCTCATTTGCCTTCCAAATGGGCTTTTACAGGTGTTTTTTTCAGATCAGGGTCCAAACAAGGTTAACACCTTGCATTTTGTTGCTCAGGTAAGAACTTAACCTGTCTGCCAAGCCTGGGAGCTCGGCCAACCCAACTAGAACGGTGGTTCCCCAGAACCTTTTGAGCATTGTATCACCGTTATAGACAGGCTCTTAGACGGTTAGTAATTGTTGGAGTTCCCTACTCGAGTGTGAAGTCCACACAGAAGGGATGCTTCGGGGACATACATGGGGTAAAAGACTGGGTATCGCCGTTGTTGAGTTCTAGTTTACTATTAACGTAGGCACTGATCACACATGCGAAGGAAGCGCTTACTCTTCCACAGAACTGCATCCCCAGCCCTAAGGAGGATGAATCGATAGTTTCTCCCACTTTTCTCTCAGGGATCAGAGGATCCCTTTGGTCTGTTTGACTTATAGGTCTTCCAGAGGATCTAGGGTTGCCAGATTTAGGGTGGGAACTCTGCTCCAATACTGCATTTAATACTGATTTTAATCTAGCACTCCCAGATGGACCGCCCCTACACTGGAAACTGCATAGATACCATTGTGCCTCAAAGGTGCTAAACTTATTATATTATTATTACTCTTTTCCAGACAGTCATTGGTGTAATTCAGAGTATGGGAAAAAAAAAAAAAAACAACTTTAGTGCTCAAGATTTATATTTGCTAAGCATAGACACAAAAATTTTAAAAATCAGGTCTTTAAAAAAATGAACAGCCAGGTGGTAGTGGCACATGCCTTTAATCCTAGCCCCCCAAAAAACCCATGTACTAAGAGGAAGAGGGTAACATGGAATGCTGTTACCACAATCATATGCTTCTCCCTAAATATTCAAAGTTAGAGAGACTGATTCCTACATGAACCCAGATTGGGTATGGGAGTTTATTTATATCTGTGGTCCTAATTTTTGGGAAGCTGAGAAAGGAGAATCACCACAAGTTTGAGCCAGCCTAAGCTACAAGTTTGAAATGCTATCTCAAAAAAAGCCAAAACCAAAACCAAACAAACAGAAAAGATTTATACAATCTTCTATGCTTTTCCTTTGTAATTAAAATTTCACTTATTAGTTTATTATTTATTATTTTGCATGCATCTATGCTATAGCATGTGGGGGGGGGTCAGAAGATAAGTAGTGGGAGATGGTTCTCTCCTTCCACCATGTGGGTACCAGGGACTGAACTCAGGTTGCCAGGCTCGGCAGCTGGCACCTTAACCTGCTGTGACAACCAGCCGAGCCAGGACTTGACGCAACTTTAACGAAACATTCAGACCTGTATTGACTGATCCATTGACTTTCCGTGGTGCCCCTAGACATGGTAAGTAGAGAATTTTGTTGCCCATATCCCTCCTTGCCTCTAACTTTTCTCCCTTCCCGTGTTCCACTGTACCTGTACCACTACATAATTAGGGTGTAGTCTGTCTTCATACTCCATGCTTCTTTCCCAAACTGCCTGAAGGCTGAGTGTTTTCTTTTTCTTATAGCATTTCATGTAGGCCCAAGCTGACCTCGCTGTGTAGCTGAGGCTGACCTTGAACTCCTAGCTTTCTTAGTGACGCCCAGTTTTATGCAGTCCTAGGGAATGAACTCAGGGCCTCTCGGATGGCCCCAAGCTCTCTACTGATGGAGCTACATCCCCAGCCCTGAAAGTTGACTCTTGGAATTGGAAACTGATCTATTTACTTTTTTGTTAGTATGTAATTTTACTTTAATGCTACTATTAATAATGTTAAGATCACATCCTTACTAATCAAGTCCAGGGTCATGACCCCTAGGCCTCTCAAAAGAATATTTCCAGTGCCAAGTCAGATGGATTTCCATTACTTATACTTAACATTAACTCTTTGTCATTGTTAAATCTTATGTCACTTTTAGTTTGCTTTATATTTAGATCTTGGATGGTTTTCTTTCTTCTTCCTTCTCTCTATCCCTCCCTTTGTTCCTTCATCCCTCTCTCCCTCCCTCCCTTCCTTCCTTCTTTCGAGACAGGTCTCACTCTGTATCCCTGACTGGCCTGCAACTTGCTATGTAGACCAGGCTGGTGTCAAACTCACAGAGATCTCTGCCTGCCTCTGCTTCCTGAGCACTGAGTGTTTAATCTTGTTGCTATTTATTTAGAGATGGGGTCTGTGTAGCCCTGGCTGGCCTGGAACTCACTGTGTAGACCAGGCTAGCCTTGAACTCACAGAGATCCACTTGATTGTGCTGGGATTAAAAGCATGTGCCACCATACCTGGCAGATCTTGGATTTTTAAAAACCAATTCTTCCCCTAGTTTTCAGTCACCTTTATTTTTCATTGTGTTACTTGTTATTAAATTCTTTTTGTTTGTTTTTGGAGACAGGGTTTCTCTGTGTAGCTCGGGCTGTCCTGGAACTCGCTTTGTAGACCAGGCTGGCCTCAAACTCACAGAGATCTGCCTCCCGAGTGCTGGGATTAAAGGCATATGACACCACTGCATTCTTATTTTCAGCCTATGAATTGTGTTATCTAATTTACAGCAACTTGCCCTAACTCTCTTCTTTAGACTCTTCTGTGACTTGTTCCGGTGTGGGCTGGTTGAGTCTAGGCTGTGCCCATCAGTCACCCGAGACTTCCTATTCTCTTAGGTTAGAACCTAGATAGTCTTTCTCCCTCCATCTTTGTTTTGCTGGAGTATACCCTGGAGTAATTTCCTAAGAAAGGACCTGCAACTCTTTGAACCCTTTCCTTTCTGAAAACCCTGATGTTGTCTCTCAGAACAGGGTCCGAGAATGGAGTCCTGTGAGGAGAACTCTGAGTGCTTGTGAGAAGACTCCAATAAAACAGCAGTCTTGTGACCTCAGTTGCTTCAAAACCTGGACTTGTTCTTGGAATGTCCTTCCGTGCTCCTCCCAGGCGGAGCAGAGAGGAGTTTACTTCGGATTCTTCCTTACATCTGGCTATTGTTATTTGTTTATATGTCTCTCTGGAAAACACGTGTTTGCCCTGTTAGGCTCGTTCATGTGATTGCACACTTTACTGGTGTGGTTCCCCTTAACCCACAGAGGACAAATTGTCTGACGCTCTGAATAAAGTTGGCTGTTGCATGAGGCTTGAGTCCACCTCAGTCACTGGCTCCGTCCTCCCGGGGTCCACCGCCCTAGAGTAATGACAACTGTCCCCCATTTCAGAGACAGTCTGTGCACTGACTCCTGCTTATCTGTAGGTGAGCTGCTTTGTCTCCTCCGACCCTTGCCAGCTACACTTTCTACTTGGTATTTTGAACGTTTCCCAGGACATGTCTAGTGGAGAACCTTTGTCCTTCACTGCCAACTGCTCGCCAAGCAGTCTTTCTGATATTAAGACAATCCTTTGTTTCACTCTAGGAGACTTTGTGTTTCTTGGATAATTTATTTATTTTAATTATTCTGGGTTTCCCCCCCTGTATTTCTGAGATTGCTCTTAGTTAAATATTGGCTTATACCTATATCTTTTTTATTATTTTCTTCCCATATTTTCTCTTTTTCAGCCATCTACCTCAAAGGATTTTAATTTTTTAAAATTTGTTTTTGAGACAAGTTCTTCCTCTGTAGTGCTGGGTGGCCTGGAACTTGCTGTGTAGACCAGGCTGGCCTTGAACTCATAGATATTTGGTGTCCTCTGCTTCCCCAGTGCTGAGATTAAAGGCATGCACCACCATGTCCTGAAGGATTTCAAGTTTTTAATCCTTGTGTTTTATTTCACCAACTCTATTTTTTAATTTCCAAGAACTTTGTCTTCCTAAAATCCTGTTTTTTTTAGAATGTATTGTGTTAGGCAAGGTTCTCTAAGTGGAACAGAATAAGGTTTACTACAATGGTTTCCAGAGTGTCCAGTCTTTTGACATTGGACATGGCATTGTCCTCTACAAAGTTCATACGGAGAACTGTACATCAAGTCACAAAAAAACGGCAAAAATCCCATAATGTTACATAAGTGAGTTTATAATTTTGTGTTTGAAGGGACATTCATAGCTATCCTTGGTGCATGAAGCCGACCGAGGGCCACTGGATACCTGCTAGGGGCTGGGTAGCTCATCCCCATCTTCAAACTAGCTAGGGTGAGAACCCTGAACTGCTCAGTCACTCACAGAGCTGACTGACTCCACAGTCCCAGCAGAGCACGGAAGGCATGGGGAGTTCCTGGAGAGCTGCTGGTCTTCAGTGCGTGTTAGAAGGCTGAAGAAACTGGTGTCTGCTGTCAGCAGAGGATGTCTGGGGAGGCAACAGCATCATCAGCTGCAGGATGGAGGCCCTCACCAGCAAGAAGCCAAGGGAAGCAGGCAAGCAGAACTGCTTTCTTCTCCAGACCTCTTTGGATCTGTGCCACTTTGTAAAGGGCGTTGCCCACTCTGGTCTTCTCCCCTCAGTCAATCCTTCCCAGAATGCCCTTCCAGAGCCACCAAGTGGACACTCTAAATTAACCATCCCAATTATCTTCCCAACCCTGAGAATCTTCAAGAGATTTACAAGTTATTTGTTTCCTAAATTCTTGCTTATTTACTTTCTTATCTTTTTAGTTGCTGGGGGTGGGGGAGCGAAGCCCAGGGTCTTACACATGCCAGGCAAGCATGCCAGCACCGAGTTCCATGCCCAAGCCTGGTCTGGTTTTGTTTTTTGTTTTTTCATGCTCTTTGCAATTTTGCACCAACGATGTCCTCTTTGGTCAGGTCTTGGTGTTGACGGAGTGGATTTGCTGTGTAATGGTGCAGACACTGTCCCTGCATGGACTTCCTTGAACTCCTGAGGTCTTCTGGGCTAGATGCCTTCCATCCCCTTCAGAGCCTCCTGTGTCTTTCTTCCGTCCTCTCAAGCACCTCTTGGTTTGACACATTCTAGAAACTTGCTGACACGTCTTAGTTGGTGGCCCTCTCTCTTTACCATTATGAGTACTTTTCAAATTCTACAATTCATATTTTTCACGCATTTATTATTATTGGCTGTGATTGCTTTATCTTTCAATGCTTTGATGCCATGGAGCCAGGAGATCTGCCCCAAATCCCAGGAGCTTGTTATTCAGATATCCAGTATCGCACTATCTTCTAAGGGGCATGCATAAACCAAGGCTTAGTTTTCTCCGGTTTCTCCTTTTCAGGTCTGCAATCCCATGGGACAGAATAAAGGTGGCTGCTTCCTTGAATACGTCCCCTTACCCTTTCCCAGGGGGACTGAGGTACTCTATGACACCTGTACTCTTCATCTTCTGCCGCTGCCACCCCAGCCGGGCTCAGTCCTCAGGTGCCCTTCATATCTGCCCTCTAGCATCCCGACTCAGAAAAGCCTTTGCTTTTATCCTCTATCATAGGAGCTCAAGGAACAATTTCTCTCTCCTTTCACAGCACTCACCTCGGCCTGTAATCCCTAGAAAGCAGGACCAGGTCTGTTTCTGCTCGCTTTGACATCCTAAGCACTTGAGCCCAAGTCCTGACATACACCGGGTACCCAGTCAACACCTGTGGAATGAATGAGCAGCGTCAAGATGGCTAGGTGAGAAACATTCCTTCAGCTCTGGACAGCTTGTGAAGTAACCCGGCGAGCAACCCACATACATGCTCCCCCTCAGAGGCTTTCCCTTGGCTTTGACCTCGCTCGGCCTGTATTACACCTTCCTAAAGCTCTTGCCTACAACTCCAGCTCCACCCGTTGGAAGCCTGGTGGTCCCAGAAGGAGGTCACGGAGGCAGCCTGCAGGGTGTGAAACCCATGTGGCTTCTGGCCACCCACATCTTCTGCTGGGCCTTTTAGAGTAAGTAGATGTGTGACTTGTCTCCCCCTGGACAAGGCCCTGGAAGCCTGGAAGGATGGACACAAGACTCACCCAAGGGGCCAGTGAGGATTTTCTTAGCCTCGGCTACAGACACTCCCTCACCCCGGGGATGGGCGCCCAGGCTACCCAGACAACCCATGGTTGCTGAGAACAATAGGGCACCTCAGCTACCTTCGGGGTTGAGGCGGCGTCCTAGCGGCCGAGGCTCTTATTAAGTTTGGGATTACCATGTGTAAAGCACAGTCTGGATTTTGTTTGCTCTGCCCTGTAACCTGCCTTTCTCAATACCCAGTCAGAGCTGCGGTTAATCCACTGACCCTGGGCTTAACCGGCAGGTGGCCAGGAGGCCCTACCAAATTCCTCTAGGCCCCTTTGTTACCTGGCCGCGGAGAGGGAGAGTTCTTGTTTGGGAAGTGTTTCTCCTCCCGCCGGACATTTTCGGTATTAAGAGTCTTTTGTCACCATCAATCTGAAGCAGGGGGATTATGACAGGCAGGTTGTCACCAGATTATTTCCTCTAGGGGATAATGGGGACAGTTTGGGAGCTGGGCTAATGAAACCTTTATTCTGGGGGACAATGCCATTTCCATTAAATTGCAGCTCAAGTCTTCACAATACCCCAGAACAAACCCAATTTGAATATTTAATTTAGGATAGAAGGGACTGGGTAAACACCCCCGCCTCCGCCCCCAGCTCCTCTCCCAGCACACCCGAGAGTGCCCGGGTTGTGAATGTCAGCTCAGCAACTTCACAGGTGGGAAGATTGCAGTCGTTAGTAGCCGGGGTGTTTACAGAGCGTCACAGTTCTAATTTGTTAAACTTCTAGGAAGTGAATACCGATCAGATAAGCAACCGGACTAAAGTCCTCTTCCAGCCTTTGGTAGGCAACGCTGCCTTCAGCACAAGGTCTTTCCACCAGCTCCTGACCCGGCAGTACATGGGGGACAATCCCCTGGGAGCTGTGCTCTGTGTCACCCAACACACACACAGCACCCCCCTTGGAGACGCTCCTTAGAGATGCTCTAAAAGAAATGTCTGAAGATGCCTGGGGGGGGGGGGGGGGAGGCAGGCTGCAGTGACGTCGAATGCCCTGAAAGCGAACAGAATTTTCTGTACCTTCCTTCCTTGTCTACTTGGCAACCAGGCAGCCAGGCGACAGGCTGGGAGATGGAGTTGTGGGGGGGCTCTTGTGCAGAGGTTCTGACACTCTCCTGGATCATCTGCAGGGCTCCCTTCCTCTCCTTCCAGCACCTTCGCTGGGACACCTTCGGCTCACCACCGTGAAGCGCCATCTTTCCGCGGTCCCCCACCCCAGAGGCAGTGGTCAGACACACCCACTGCTGCTTCCCTGTCCTGGACACTTAGCTCAATCTTTCTTTTTCCCCCGGGTCTCCACACACACAGCAGAGCTGAACAGCAGCCGCTTAATCGCTCTGGAAGACGGTGACTCACACCGGCACACCTCATTTCTCTGTCACACGTTTGCTTCCTATCTACCCCAAAAAGAAAAGGAAGGGAACATGGAAAAGAAATAGCTTTTGGCTTTGCTGCCCTGGTGAACCTTCTGCCTAGGCTCTGCCCAATTGAGCAAGACACAAATGACCCCATGCCCAGCCAGCAGCTGCTGGCACCCCGGTGCTCAGCATGACTGCAGCAGTGGGAGCCCAGCTTCTGGCACCCTCCCAGAGGCTAGCGATCAGGCCTCAAGACAAAGGCAACATGGATACTCACTCTAGGGGTTGGGGATCCAACTCAGTTGGAATGCTTGCCTAGCAAGCTGGAAGCCCTGGGTTTGATAGAGAACACCACAAAAACACCAGGTGGGGTAGTGCATGCCTATAATCCCAGAGGCAGAGGCAGGAGGACCAGAAGATCAGGTCATCCTCAGCTGCAGAGTGAGTTTGAGGCTGGCCTGTGCTGTAGGAGACCCTGGCTTGGTTTGGTTTTGTTTAAAGAAAAAAAAAAAATTTAAAAAAAGGCTGATTTTAAGCCAGGTAGTGGGGCTGCATGCCTTTAATCCCAGCACTGGGGAGGCAGAGGCAAGGGGATCTCTGAGTTCGAGACCAGCCTGGTCTACAGAGCAAATTCTAGGACAGCGAGAGCTACATAGAGAAACCCTGTTTCAAAACACCAAAAAAAAAAAAAAAAAAAAAAAAAGAAAAAGGCTGATTTAGGGACCAGCCAGCTGGGCCACCCCAACCATTGACCATTGACTACTCGAGGTGCTGGGGGAACAGAAGGGAAGTACAGCCAGAGGTCCTTTCTGAGCAAGGGGTGTGTGTGTGTGTGTGTGTGTGTGTGTGTGTGTGTGTGTTACACATGCACTCAGTGTGTGGCAGGGAATGAAGTTCTGGCCCTGCTTGAGAAAGCAGCCCGCCCCCAGTATATGTATGGTTAGATCAAGCAGTACCCGGAGGTGGGCCTATACCTGGTGGAGCCGATGGTCTCTCAGCCACAGCTTTAGAATCCTTCACTTAGACAGTGTTCTGCTTGCTTCAGAGAGGTTTCCAGCCTACCACCAGAGCACAGGTTAGTTTTGCTTAGATTCAGCCAGAGGCCTTCTTTCCCAGGCGGCCCTCCTCTGAGCCAAAGGACCACAGACAGAGTAGCCAGGTTTCATTTTGGCACATGGTGTCCTCCACTGAATCGGTACGAGGGCAGAAACGGCCAGTCCACTGGGCCTCTCTGTGGGCAGAATATTCATTTCTCTGAACTCCAATTGACTCAGGGATCAGATCCTCAGTGTCACTGGGCTACGGAAGAGGTAACACGTGGGAACATAATAGTGTGCCACAGTGTGTATCCACCTACCCTCTGGTTCCTTCCCATGTTCACTTGCAGTTTAGGGTCCTTGGAATCGGCCCCCATTAGCCAATGGGATCTCTGAAGACAGGTTTTAAGGTTGCTGTGGGGAGGCATGTGATGTTTCCATCAGTTTTGTTTGTTTTTTTTTTTTAATGCATCTCAGGAAAGAATGTAGAGTCCACACCTCTGGATGTCCTGGCCGTAAACCACTGTGAATAGAGTGCCTCCCACAAGCCAGGTATTAGGAGGCCTCAGTGGCTTAGGAAGGGCCCTGTCCTCATAGGGTGAGCACTCTGGAGTTCATGAATCCAGGGGAAGTTCCAGCCTGTGTCACTCAGGGGACTTTGCTTCCATGTGTACCTCTGCCCACCATAGTCACACTGAGGCCCCAACTCTTCCTCATGAGGACTGGTCTCTGTCCAGTGCCTGCTCACCCTCCCAGCCTCCACCCGTTATGTCTCCCTGTCATCAGTCACCCACCAGAACCACTCTGGGAGCCTCTTCCCAGGCCCTTCTAGTTTCTCCCCTGCCTGTCCACTTCCCTCACAGTAGACAGAGGGAGTTTTCACACATAAACATCAGACCATGTCATCCCTCTTGAGATCCTCCCAGGGACTTTCCATTCAAAATAAAATCTGACGTCTCCACCATGGCCGGCCAGGGCCTGCATACTCCTTCTTCACATACTCCTCCCTCACACCATACTCCTGTCACTCACCGATCTTTGCCTGTGGGGCTCTGCCGCTGTGTGCCTGCCTCAGGGCCCTTGCACTTGCTAAAGGTACAGCCTGAGATGCTCCTCTCTTTGATTTTAAGAGGTTGGCTCTTCCACTGTCTACCTCCTTAGACAGGGCTTCCTAACCTCGCACCTCACGTCACTTCCCTAAGGGTCAGCTCTGTATTTCTGGTCCTCACTGAACCCACCTAAGACACTGCTGTGGGATGTTCTGTATGTCCTGTGGGAGCCCATTCTCGGGTTCCTCGTGGCTTTACCCAGCAGGTCTGCATAGAGGATGATTAGGACCACGGGCCTGAGTGCAGGTGTCTGAGATGGTCTGCACTTGGCTGTGCTGGGGGATGGTCTGTATGGCAAATGTGTTGCTCTGATTGGTTAGTAAATAAAACGCTGATTGGCCCGTGGCTAGGCAGGAAGTATAGACGGGACTAACAGAGAGGAGAAATAAAAGAACAGGAAGGCAGAAGGAGTCACTGCCAGCCGCCACCCTGACAAGAAGCATGAAAAGATGCCCATAAGCCATGAGCCACGTGCCACGGTATAGATTTGTGGAAATGGATTAATTTAAGCTATAAGAACAGTTAGCAAGAAGCCTGCCACGGCCATACAGTTTGTAAGCAATATAAGTCTCTGTGTTTACTTGGTTGGGTCTGAGCGGCTGTGGGACTGGTGGGTGACAGAGATTTGTCCTGACTGTGGGCAAGGCAGGAAAACTCTAACTACAAGACACGCTGGTTTTACTTGTTGACAAATCAGTGGTTTCTCGTCTATTGCTGGAACTCGTAGCCTGTTCCTGTCATGTCCCCTGCTCTCCCCCAGCCCCCAGGCATGCTGTGTCTGTGGGATGACTGAATGAATGTACGGATCTTTTCCTTACTCTAACCATCTCTTCTGCTGTGTCACTCTCTGAACCTGTCCCTGCTCCTCAGCTTTGTGTCCTTGGTACGGCTCCTGTCCCTGTGCTGGGACTAGCCAGATTCAAGTCTTCCTCCTCTGAATAATGTAATCTCTCTAACCACCAAGGGCCACACCTTTCACAGGATCTTTAAAAAGCATGTGTGAAAGGATATATATATATATATATATATATATATATATATATATATATATATAGTGCATTGGTGTTTCGCCTACATGTATGTCTGTGTGAGGGTGTCAGATCCCCAGGAATGAAGTTATAGACAGTTGTGAGCTGCCATGTGGGTGCTGGGAATTGAACCAGGGTCCTCTGGGAGAGCAGCCAGTGATCTTAACTGCTGAGCTAGCTCTCCAGCCCCTAAAAATACATGTTTTTATTAATTTTTTGAGAATTTCATACCATTTGTTTTGATCATCTTAACTCCTTCCTCCCCCTAATTCCTTTTCATGCCACCCCTATCTCCCAACAACAAATGTTTTTTATATGTATAGGGGCTTTGTCTGCATGTATGTATGTGTACCAGGTGTGTGCAGTGCCCCTGAAGGCCAGAAGAGGGCATTAGATCTCTGAAACTAGAGTTATAGACAGTGGCGATCTGCTATCTGGGTACTAAGAATTGAACCTGGGTCCTTTGGTAGAGCAGTCAGTACCCTCCACACTAGACTGTCGACTGGCTTGATCTTGTACAGGTCTTGTGCAGGCAACCTCAGCTACCAATTTGAGTGCACAAGTCCTGTCCAGAAGACAGTTTCCCACCTGTCCCCCTGTTCTACCTCTGGCTCTTACAATCTCCCCACCTCCTCTTCTGCAATGGTCCCTGAGACCCCCAGGGCTTTTTCCTGGAGATATTTGAGGCCATGTTCTGTGGGAGCCCATTTTCAGGTTTCCTAGTAGCTTTACCCAGCAGATCTGCATGGAGAGGATGATTGGACCACGGGCCTGAGTGCAGGTGTCTGAGATGGTCTGCACTAGGCTGTGCTGGGGGGAGGTCCTTTGCTCCACCCCTTGGTGTTTCTATAAATACCCTAGGGCAGAGACAGTCAGGGATGGCCCAATGGAATAGGTTCTAGGCCCTCTCAAGGCTATCCTGTATTTTCTATCTTTATCTCCCCCGTCTCAATCCTTCTATCTAATATTTCCTGCTGCTCCTACTCAAGAGCACTCTGGAAAAATGAGTGTTGGGTAACCCCTCCACAATGTTCTGCCTGCTCTACTAAACTGTAAGCATGATGTGGGAGGGACCTGGAGCTGTCTCATTCCTGGACCCCTATGTAGCTTACAGGCACCCTGTTGAGTGAGGACAGTCCCTTAACTCCAGGGAACACTGAGACAGATGAATGGCTTTTTGACACTTGGCTCCTCCCATATCTGCTCCTGTCCCTACTTCTTAGGGCACCTTTACTTCATCCAGGCTTCCAGTGTCCCCCTCCTATCTCATGCCCAAACACCATGGCATCCTACTGTAAGGTCTTGTGCACCTAGACCTTAAGAGGATGCCCTCTCCCAAGGGTGCTTCTTCAAACAAATGCCCTTGAGTGAAGAGCCATATGGTCAGTCTCCTGGGAGAATTTTACTACTGATGACCTTGCATCTCTTGGGTTCTTTTCCTGAGTGCCCTCAGAGTGGATGTTCCTGTGTACCGCTGATGTCTTGGAACAGTGTGGGAGAGACTCTGGGAGCTTCAGGAAGAGAAGAGATATGGACTCCACCCAGTCCTAAGCTGCCACAGCCTCCTCTCTCTGAGAGCATAAGAGGATTTGACAAGGCTTCAGGATCTGAAGACCCCGTTTCCACGGTCCATCATCTCGCCCACTGGAAGTGCAGGTGGCAGAGTACCCACTGCCCTGGGTTTGTTCTCCCCTGCCTCTGCACAGTCCAGGCCTTGAGAGCATGCTTGGAAAGGGCAGATCGGGCCTTGAGGGTGAGGTGGAAGAGGCCAAAGGACTTGAGTTCCCACAGCAGGGAACTCAGAGTTTCCCACTGACCCACCATGGTTTCACCTGAAATTTAATGCGGAAGCCACAAGAATCCTGTTAGTTCCTGACTAACTGCACACGTAGGGTTGATTTGCTCCCTCACTCTGTCGTCATCCTCAGGACTGCCATTTGCTTTCACCAGGACGCCTGTATTAAGGGAGTCTTTTCCTCCTCCTCCTCCTCCTCCTCCTCCTCCTCCTCCTCCTCCTCCTCCTCTTTTTTTCCCTGGTTTTTGGAGATAAGGTTTCTCTGTGTAACAGCTCTGGCTGTCCTAGAACTTGATCTATAGACCAGGTTGGCCTCAAACTCACAGAGACCTACCTACCTCTGCCTCCCAAGTGCTGGGATTAAAGGCGTGCACCACCACGACCAGCTTTGGACTCTCTGCCTCTAACATGCTGTCAGCATTCAGAGTGACCTTTGACAAGTGGACATTTGGGCTGGAGGTGTAGCTGAGTGGTAGTACACTTGGCTCAAGGCCCTGGGTTCAATCTCCTTGCCTACTCACCTCTTTAGGAGGCCAAGTCACACTGGCCTTCTTACCCTCCCTCAGAGCTGGCCTTTGGGTTCCCCGTGGGCATTCAGTCCCCTACCATTATCCCTTGCATGACCGGCCCCTTCTCACAATGGCAAGCCCCCATCAAGGAGGTTTTCACTGACCGTTCTGCTTGAGGTTGGGCCCCTCTCTAGTAATCCCTACCAAATGGACCTTACCTGTTCTCCATAGGTTTTATTGCAATGCATAATTATTTTACAATGCACTGGCACATTGGTTTAACTGCTTCAAGTTACTTGTAGAGAGCCATTTTACTTTTCTCCCTAGGTCCCATACGTAATAGAGTCTTGGGTTTACCTTTAGATCTTGGACCTGTGCCACGATACCCAGCACACAGTGGGGCTAAGTGGATAAAGATGGAGAAGCTCGGGTACCATCCTCCTATCTCTTCTACAGTGGGATCTGAGACACCTACCCCCGCCTTCAGCTTGGGGAAGAGGAAGGTGATACCTTGAGCAGTACTAATTAGTTATTCTCTTGGGGCAAGCTGATGCCTGACAGCATCTTGATGGTACCAGAGACTAATTCCCGAAGGAGCCCCAAATCTCTGGCACTAACAAGAGAGGTTTTTTTTTTTTTTTTTTTTGTTTTGTTTTTTTTGTTTGTTTGTTTAGTTTTTTTTCCTTTTTCTTTTTTCGTCTTGAATACCTGAATGCTTTGCCTGGAATGACACTTCAAAGCATTTAGTTCACCCCCCTTGTGTTCCAGAAGAGAGAGCAGGTGCTCCAGAAAGCTTGCCTGGAATGACCAGTTTGCTACTGGTCTAACACAGAGCTCTTCTGATTCCGTTCTCTTCCTTTTCTCTTCTTCCCTTGAGTCTTTCTCTTCCAGCAGCTTTAGAGCGTTTTGCTCCTACAATGTCCTGGTTTCTAAAGGTGGGTGAGATCTGCAGCACCTGCCTCCTCTTTTGGGGTCTCCTAAATGTAATTCAACCCATTTAGGCTAAAGGTAACAAAAGCTTTGGTATCTAAATCCACAGTTAGAGATGCAGGGAAGTATCTCAGAGAGAATGGAGTAACTGTTTGTATTAGTTATCTATTGCTGTGTAACAAACTACCCCTCAAAGCCTAGTGGCTTAAAAACACCACTCTATGTTGGGGTCGTTGTGAGGAGGCAGGTTTGGTTGATTCCAGCTGCTCTGCTGGTTCCCGTTACTCTCACTCAGCTAGTCAGCTAGCCCTGCCCCACCTGTTTGCTCATGGACATCATTGCTTGTTGATGAATAGTGCATTAACTGGGTCACAAATCTTCAAAGAGTGACAAGACACTGTAAGTGCCTTGTGGTGTCACAGGTCCCCAGACCTTAGCACAACTGTCACCATGATGGAAGTACCATCCAGGTCATAAAACTCAGCACTTAGATAGTGCCACCTGCCAACATGAAAACCAAGACCTAGCCTATTCAAGTGCACAGTTCTGGGAAAGCCTCTAAAGGAACTAACCTTGCTATTTGGCTTCTGCGGTTCCACAGCTGGCTAACTGAAGTATGGTCAACCCAGGATGTGGTTTTTGTGCTTAAAAGCTCATCCTGAGAAAGGCCCAGGGCTACACTGAGATCCCAAACACCTGGAGTAGTCACCGGCTGGCTAATAAAGACTTTCTATTGGCATAGTCTTCCCTGGCAGATGCCCCACAACAGTAGCTGGGTTCCAGAAGCATGAAGAGATGGCAAACCTATGCACAGGCGATTTCAAGCCCCTGATTGTTCTAATGCTCACTAATGTCTGGTTGGCCCAGGCAAGCAAAATTCGGAATCAAGGGACCAAACGAACACCATCTTCTTGGTCAGATGAGTTGGGCATTGTCGTTGTCATTTTCCTGCCTGTCTGCCCAAGTTCAGGGGCATACTGTTGTATCCTGCGGAGAATTACTGCAACCATCCTTCGGTATAGCTCAGCTGTTGGGGTGCCAAGAAGGCCAGAGCCGCCAGCACCTGGCTGTGAGATGAGGTCCAGGAGGTTGCAAGCTAGAGACCCTGAAAATTGTCACCCTATCTATCCCTCCGAGGACGGGGGTATGAAGGGAAAACTGGCTGACAGAGAACCAAGACCTGCAAAAAGCCAGGAAGAAGTGCAAGCCGCTTCGTTTCCCTCCCTCTGCATCAGGGTCTGCGGCTGGAGAGCCCGGAGAGGAGAGATGCGCTCAAAAGGGGTCAGGGCTGCAGCCTCTGCTCCTAAAAATAAAGCCTGTAAAGGAAGTGAAGGCTAATGCACCTGGAGGTGGAGCCACAGGTCAGGTGGGCAAAGCTTTTAAATGCACTATCTTCTGTGGTCCTCAGTTGGGGGGATGGCCTGGTGACATTGCCCCCCAAGCTCAAGGAGAGCGCCACCACGAGCAGTCCGGTGGCAAATCAAGACAGCGGTGGTCTGAACAGCCCTTTCTAACCCTGTCTGACAGAAACGTCAGGTCAAGCCTCTCCATTTCTCACATTGGGAGGTTTGGAGCAGCAAACGGAGGCTTTGACGAAGCCGAGTCCTTGTCCTGGAAGGCAGAGGTGACTGTGCACACAGCGCGCCAACATTTTCTCACTCCCTCAGCCCAGTCGTCATCATAAACCTGACCTAGGTTCGCGAGGTGATGGCGCCCACCAGAAAGGCAGGGGGGCTCTGAGCCCTACACCGAGGCGTTGCCAAGCCTGCTGAGGACTTGGGGGGACGCGGCCCGGAGGCCTTTTCCTTGTGGCTCCAGCCAAATTAAAAACCTCCTTACCAGCCATTCACTAGGAGGAGGCCTCTTCCTTGCTCCGCGGGGGGGGGGGGGGGGGGGAGGTTGTGTTGCAGGAGATCTGGTTGGGGAGAGGCTGGGCCTCCCGGGGCTGGCGAGGAGGGGGAGCCTCAAGAATGGAAAGGGGCCCTACCCAGAAGAGATTGGCAGGCAGGGAGAGGGGGCAAAGTGCAGCCGGGTCACTAGGGGGTTGCGGGGACGGGGCGGGGGGAGAAATCGCCAAGTAAGGGAGTGAGGGAAAGTTCCACTTCCAGCCTCATTATGGAAGAGGCCTGAGCAGAGAGGGGCGGGAGCAACCCGGAGCCAAGAGAAAAGGGAGGTGGGACGATGCAGAGCCCAGAAAGAGAGGTTTTTAAGGTGCGCAGGCAGGACAAGGCGGCGCCTCCTCCGTCGGGATCCCCATTCCCAGACCAGGAAGCACATCTGCCCAGCGACTCCCGAAGAGGGGGAGCAAAATGCCCTATTAAGGGTGGGACGAATTGATTTTCCAAAGAAGCACGGCACCATTTCCTCCCAATGCCCTCTCTAGGCCTCCTTAATCTGCCCCGGAGGCAGCAGGTGACCTCTGCGCAGGCCCCCGAGGTGCCTTTGTTCCCGGCCTTCTGCGCCGACCCGCCGCCGCTGCCTGCACCTGCGCGGCCCGGGCTCGGGTCCACCCTCGGCCGCTCGCTCGCGGGGTGCACCGGGCATACCTTTGTACCCCGAAAGCCACCGCTTCTCCGCCTGTTTGCTCAGGGCTCGACAGTCACTTAAGGGTTCCACTCTGACAGCGCTGGAAACCTACTCCCAAGAGGGATGGAGAGAGTGTACCCCACAAACTTCATCTGGAAAGACGAGTTTAGGAGGGAGGCTACCAGGGCGGGCTAGAGCCTCTGTCCCTTTGGGCCCTCGGTGCTCAGATGCGTCCTGCTGACTTTTAATCCAATCCCTCTGAGGTCTGCTAATTTAATTGTGTAATGGGCACACCTGAGACATTCCCTTCCCTCTCATTAGGACATTTCTTAGCTAAAACGCAAGACAAATGAGAATATTAACACAGGGAATTCATTGAAAGCGTTTTGCCATCGTTAGAACATCTGAGCGAGCAGAAGGAAACAGAACAGAGGCGTGGCGGGGCCTCCCAGTTGGAGACAGGCAGGAAGATCTCAAGTTCTTGCTAAGTGAGCCTGAGTTAGGCATTTAGCCTTCGTACGTTAAATACCTCGTTTTTTAAGGAGTGGGTCTCCAAACATTTATTATTCATAGTAGCAGGACAGCCGGTGAGCCGCTGTGTGGAAACTAAAAGACTTCCCGTGCTAAAGGTTAATGAAAGTGTAATTTGAATCATGAAATCTTTATGTGTCCGCTCAATTTACACCCAAGGCTCATTAAAGATGCGGTTGGTACCAGGGGCTGCGGGTGACGTCACAACGGGCATTTAAATGGGCGGGGCCAGGCCGCTCTGCATGTAATCCTTTAAAAATATAAAAGCCTTCCTCTTTCCTTCTCTGTCTCTCCAGCTGTAACAACTTCACCAACTGTCTGGGTTCCACCCCAAGGATTTCACAGAGAGAACACGTTAGAGGGAATCAGGAAGCAGAGAAAAGGTCACAAATAAGCGCCTCAGGAACAATGGGAGCTTTTCTCTATGCAGCAGTGGGAGAGAGTTGCTAGAAAAAACGGGAAAGGTATTAATCAGAAGTGGCTATAAATCCTCTGGAGTTTTGCTCTTATAAAACTCCTCAGAAAAAGTCTTGAAGGAAATGCAGGTCAAAGCCCAAAAAAGCTCTTGATCAGAGAGATTGCTGGAGGAAAAAATCTTCCCAGACGCCGTTTAATAGGCAGCAATCACCCCGGGAGAGGGAAAGCCAAGTACGCTTGAAACATGGTTGCAATTCCTAATAGGTCTTGTCACACTTAAGGCTCTGCAAGCTCCATCCAACGAACAGCTGAAGCTAGCTGGCGATTCATAAAGCCAACAGTTTAAAGTTTATTATGATGAAAGCCCTTAATGACAGCCATCGCTAGGGGCCCATCATTTATAAAGCTGTGCTGAGTATTAGACATGTAGCATGACCACCAATTTTATGTCACAATTGCTACCATAAAATGACCTTTGGTGATTTTTGCTGCATGTGGTGGACAGCTCTTCCTTCACATTAGTGCTCTGTGGCTTTCTTTGCAGACTATTATGCTGTCTAAAGCTTATTTGGCACTGTCGTGAGCCTCAACCCTGGTTATTACCCCGAAGGCCTGTCTTAAAAAAAAAAAAATCTCATGCTCTATTACGCCACTCCAATAATTTGCAGTTCTTACCAGCCTTGGGTCGTGTAATATTTTAATGCAAATATGCTTTACCATTGCATTTTATTTATTTATTTTTCAAGTTTCCCGTGTGTGTGATGCTGGCTGGTGAAACAGTCTCTTGTAGTTAGTTCACTGAAATCAGTCACATTCCCTGGTCAGGTCTACTGACTGGTTACTGTTTATTCTGACCAGTTAAAACAGTGCCAGAAAGAAAAAAAAAAAAAGGTTAATTAAACTTGAGGGTTTTTTTTTTAACCCCAAGTGTGATGAGCCCACCCTAAGCAAAAGCTCCAGTTCTTATTTCCCTGCATCCAAGCCCAATGCAAATTTACATCTGAGTAACATTATTTAATTAGGCTGCCATTTGTCGCCCTGCTTTGTGTAGTTAGAGAGTGTTTGAATACATGGCCACTTTACTGCTCCTCTGTAAACCGCCGTGGAGAAAGTGGCCTGGCCATGCTACCTTTAAATTGTGTATATAATTTTATAAATGATATAAAACCTGCTTCTAGTCTCTGGGGGAAAAAAAAACCCACAAGCATGGCACACTGCAATTTTGGAAGGATTTAAAATATGTGATTTCTGCTGGTACCTACTGTATTGGGTTTTATATAAAGCTTTTTCAATAAGGTAAATTGTTACATGACAAACTCATCTTCCACCATTATCATCTGCTGTTTGTGTTTAACAACAGGAGTCCCGCTCTAACAAAACTGTTGTAATGGCTGCACAAATTACTCAGCTGAAAGCTTTTCACCAAACAAAACAGTATTAATCAGCAGTTCTTATGAAGGTGCTAATTAAAAACAATTTTCTTCCTCAGTTTGCAATACTAAAACCATCTTCACTTGCAGTTTTCACCATACAGCGACTGTATTTGCTCACACTTCAGGCCTTCCATTAACTATTGAATCTCCTATTAGCCATTTGATTACATTTCTGTTTACAAGCTTGTTGACATTTTAAAAGTCACATTATGATCTGTTTTATCTGTTAGAAAATGTATTAATTGAAAAGTCAGGGAGACAAAAAAATAAATAAATACAGATTCCAAATGCACAGACTTCCTGAGCAGGATACACAGAAAACCTTCAGCCACAGCCTGGGGAGCCAGCAACCTGGAAAAAATGGAATCTGAGAAGTCGAAGTGGCGTTTCAAGCCTGATGGTTTGTCAGACATCTGTGGGCTGGGCTCCTTTATAATTTGGAAATAGTCCACTCAGGAAAACAGATTTGCTGTGGCTAAAGTCAGTCTGCCTCTCAAACTACTTTCCTTTTGTGAGACATACTCAATGTGATTATGATGTTTCCGCAGTCTGAAGACAAGACAGTTTGATCCATGGAGGAGAATGCTAGAGCCACAACCTGGGGCCACACAGCCTAATCCTCCCAGTGAGTGTGGTACATATGCATATGTTCAGTGGGACTCTCTTGACCATGTGGCCATCCTGCCCCTCCCCCAAAGTCCACTGAAAGGGTTTGCCAGACAATGCTTCCCAATTGTCTGGCAATGATGGAACCAAATCAAGTGCTGACTTAGCACAAAGCCAAAAAACCTATGGAAGCTGAGGGAAGGACACAGTCCATTCTTATCAAAACAAAAACAATAATGCTCATCCCTTAGGAAAAGGTGTGCCCTACTTTGGTAGTGGGAAGAAGAAAAAGAAGAGGAAGAGGAAAAAGGAAGAGGAAGAAGGAAGAAGAAGAAGAAGAAGAAGAAGAAGAAGAAGAAGAAGAAGAAGAAGAAGAAGAAGAAGAAGAAGAAAACTCCCGCCTCCCACCGATTGCATTAACCAGGTTCTTCAACTGTCAAAGGCACTTAACTAGTTAGGACAGACACCTGGCTGCTGGAACAGGGCTCCAGAGAGGCCACTAATCCTCCTTTCACTCAGTTAACTGCTGGATCCCCCAAACTGATTCAACAGGTATGCAGTGGTAAATTCAGCCTATACTGAAGCCAAGGGGAAAAATCAGCAAGGGGCAGGCAGCTCTTCTCTGAAAACACCCGAGGAACCAGCCAGAAAAGCTTTTACGGCCCCGACAAGTTTTCTGCTGAATACTGAGCACCTAAATTACCCTTCCCTAATGGAAGTTACATTTTCATGCTCAGTCAAAAAGCCAACAAAATACACAATTTATACAAAATAGCAGCAACCTCTGAGGCAGTCTTTCCGAGCACTTTTATCCCAATTCACAGCATATGTCTTGCTATAAAATAAAATATATTTCTCATAACCAACTTGGACGTGGCTGTTCATATCACTGCTTTACAACTGCCCGTGGACAATATTAGATGCATTCTTACACCCAACCAAATCTACAAAAGAAAATCAGGAGTTTTATCAGAAGATTAAAAAGAAAAACTATACAAAAGAATGTACTAATTCTTAATGTCGTTTTTTGTTTTGTTTTGTTTTTACTTTAAATTTTATTGTAGTATGTGTGTGTTGTCACAGTGTGCACATGGAGGTCAGAGGATAGCTTTTGGAAGTCAGTTTTTTTTTTTCTTCTACCATCTGGGTCTTGGGGGTTGGGCTCAGAGAGTATGATTTGGCTGTAAGCACTTTTACCTGCTGACCCACCTCACTGGCCCAGAATCCCCTAATTCTTATAGCTTCCCAAGCAGACAGGCTTCTTTTGGAAACAAACACATGCATAATTATGTAGACAACTGTAGAATGGGTCACGTCTATTGCAGCTATATAATCTAATACTAATGCATAGAGAGATACTCATGAAGTTCATAAAGAAATATAAATGGGTAAACTTTTTAGAGTTGCCTTAGTTTTCCTTCTCAATACCTGCATTCTATTATAAATGTGGAAACTAATTAAAAAACACTTTTCATGCATTCAATAATATAACATCAGTTTCTTATAAATACTGAGAGAGCCCAGTACAGGGATCCTTCCAGGTAAAGATTCCATAAAGGACACATCATGAACCCCTGAACATATAACAGGGGATCTAGGAGTCATGATCACACCATGATAAATATATTCTTTACTGTGGGTATCTCTTAGTAGGAATAGATCAACTTTGACACACTATTCTCAGCTATTTCTAGAAAACACACTGCTAGTTTGCTTAAAAAAAAATTAAAAATATACTTCTCCCAAAGAAATGAGCAGTACACTTGTGTATCTGCCACACACAGATGCAAACTGCATTTCTGCCAGTTCTTGTAGTTTTTTGATTGAAAAGAAAGGAAATATTCTCATGGTCCTGCTGTTCTATACTTAAAGGGGGTGAGGTAGGGTGGGATCATCTTAGGTGCCAGTAGAGAGAGGCTTCCTTTGTCTGAGATTTAGTTGTAGGTTTTACCTAAGAAGTAATTCTCCCCGAGTCTTCGTATGAGTGAGATGACTTGTGTTGCTTTAAAAAAAAAAAACATTCCAAATTCTAATTTTTTTTTAAACAAGAAAATATGAAGCCAGTGTGCAACCCATACAGTCACCGAAGGAAAGCTGCCACCAGCTGAACTACTCAGCTAAATGGTTGGTTTGCATTGCCCTGGTCTTTATCTAGCACTGAGAATAGACTGCTGTTTTATCCAAAGAGGAATAAATTGCTGTTATTGTGATGTTAGCCCATCACTTGGCATTGCAATTCAAGTTTTTGTGGGAAAGAAATGTATGATCTAAGTGCGACTTGACCTATGCCTTCTGAGATCCGTCTAGGTGCTTTAATGGAGCAGAAAAAGTGGCGAATACAGGGACATGCAAACTGATGGTAAGATTTTTGTTTGATGATAGAACTGGGCAAAGGAGACATTTGAGAGTCGCTATTTTTATGACATCTAAGTTTGCTTAACATGCAAAAAGATGAGCCTCCCCAGGCCCCCCCTCCCGCTCCCCCCCACCTATCACTTTAATTGTATCACACTGAATACACACTTTTCTTCTGCTAAGGATATGAGGATACACAGCTAACCCACCTAATGACATTCCTGCCAAAGTGGGCACAGATGATTCCTTGCAGATAAACATCTGAATTTCCACAAAAGGCATTAGAGCCCTTCCATGGAAGCACCAGGCAGGTTGGGCTGGGGGGTCCCTGCAGAAAGGCATCATCCTGGGTCGCGCCTACTCAATGTTTATTATACACTCAAGTCTCCAAAACTAACAATATATACTTATTTTAAATAAGATAATTGTGTGATTGAGTTTTGTTTTTTATTTATTTATTTATTTTTTTTTTTAAAAACTCCCCCTGGTTGCAATCTAGTTTATCTACCACTTATTCAAAATTTCTCTGGAAGAGACCTATTTTGAAAGAGACTCGGAGAACAGCAGCAGTTAAGATTTAAGCCCGGATAAAGGCTCACTTTTCATTCATAGTCAGAGCCTAAATGTGCTCTTCTTGTACCTAAACAGATAATAAGCACTGAACACACTCCCCTCCTTGACACAGCACACTGAGACTAATCACACATAATTGGAGAGGAGGAGCAGAGGGCTGGGCACGCTATTGTGTCCAGAGGACAAACGGTCAGTTTATGAGGCTTTGGGCTGATGTAGTCATTTCTTATACATCTATAGGGAAAAAAACATCCTGTTCAAAAAGAAAAAAATAATGAGAGTGAGAGAGAGAGAGACAGGGCAAGAGATGATTGTTTCACTGAAACAATGAATTGGGACATCCGAAAGATGGGGCTTATTTATTTACTTAACCAGAAAAGAAGGGTGACGTTTTCTGTATTTACAGATTTAGACTACCATTACCAAACAGAACAAAGACAATTTAGAAAAGGGGGAGGAAGGGAAGGTGGGAACCATCAAAAGAAAATCTGCTTTAGAGAGAAAAATATTTAGACTGCTCACAAGTCCAGTTCTGATCTCAGATAGGCTGCTGACACACGGAACACACAAAGGTTTGGTGCAGAAGAGCAACAAGCTGCCTGGAAGACGAAAAGGTGAAGGAGCTGGCAGGGGCCCGCCCAGGAGTGGTGTATGTGTGTGTGTGTGTGTGTGTGTGTGTGTGTGTGTGTGTGTGTGTGTGTGTGTGTGAGGGTGTGAGGGTGGGTGGAGTCCCAGAACCAAGATTTGGAATGTGGAAAAGTAGGTGGGGCCCTGAGTCTCAAGGGACCCATGGCAGATTTCTCTTCTTGTGAAAATAATTTCCCGTACATCTGATTTTTTTCTCTGTCTTCTATCCCGTTTTAGTTAAAATAAGCAGAAGGGGGTAATGGAGATTTTCTTCATATATGTCCGAGTTTTCTTTTTTCAACTGAAAATAAGAGAAATACAAGGTAAGAGGAGTCAAGTGAGGAATTTTTATAAATTGATAATGTTAATTCTAACATGATGATGATTTTAACCTAAATATATAATTCTTGAAAAACCAATCACATAAGAGCAACTCAACGTAGTTGGTGGTGGTACTGGCATGATGATGATATTAGAATAGGAATCTGAGGTTTTGTTTAATTTTGTTTTAGGAAAGGATTGGGTAATGTTTTCATAGGTACCCAAACTACACCATACCTGAGGGAAAGGTGGGGGTACCTTCATCTTTCCTAGAATAGCATTGGGCAGGTGTCTACATCCGCCTGGTTCTCGATACACTAGTCAGTGCTACATCACTCTAGGCGGGCAAGAAAGTTGGATGGACTGGAGACCATGGTAACATCTGGGCACTGGGACAGGTTTGTGGGGCCTCGGACATTTCAAAGGCTGTTGAGGTATTCCTTGGGGGTGGGGTGGGGGTGATAACAGCAATGAGTAATTCAGGATATTACCGTTACTCCCAGGAACATATTCCAACAGAACACCAACCCCTGACGGTGCTGAGATGAATTTCTGAGGAACTTTTGTGATACAATTTTCAATTCCAACCAATCTCCGTACTAAAGCAAACTTCCTGGTAAATGAGTGTGGGGGGTACACTTTATCCCCTCATTTGGCTAGAATAAATCTGACAGTCACATTTATATTTGTTCTAGCAAATAGCAGTTTGTTTCCGCCTCCTCCTTTGTGTGTGTGTGTGGGGGCGGGAGGGGCGGGGCAGGGTTTCTCTGTGTAGCCCTGGCTGTCCTGAAACTTGCTCTGTAGATCAGGCTGGCCTGGAATTCAGAGATCCGCCTGCCTCTGCCTCCTGAGCGCTGGGATCAAACCTAGCTAGTTTGTTACTTCTAAACACAATAGAGTATGAGTTGGTATTTTTGAGCCAATTGTTATTTTTAATTTATAAAGAATCAGAAATCTTTCTTTTCACTATACTGGAAAGCAATTCTTTTATTACCTCAAATCAATCACCACTACCTACCTTAAAACATCCCATGAACGGCTCTCCTATTACATTCTGCTGGGTTGGTCTGTTAGGGATACGTTCACTTGCACCTCCCTTCTAAATCCTACTCCAAAATGGTGACACGTCTTCACTATTAAGGACAAGAGCCACCTTCTCCACTGGGACCTTTCTAAGCTAAGAACAGGTGGTGGGGTGCTCACTGATGTGACTTCCTTTTGCTTTCTTAGATGCCGGCTCACAAATGACGAGTTGTCCACTTAGAATGGAGCTTGAAGAACTGCTTGTCCCCAGTATATCAACAGTGTTCATCGATCTCTGGTCTGATCATCACCACCATCATCACAATTCGTGAAACTGGCTTCACCAACTCCGATGCCCATGCCCTCTTACTGTACATACCTCAGCCACGCATCGCCCTAGCAACAGAACGCACACATGGAAACATTTCACCGAGAGGAGAGGGGGCCATGATAGCTAAATCTTTCCTCAGGGACTGGGGATAAGGGAAAGTTGAGTACTCCGAGCGAGTCAGCTGCCCTCCTCCCTGACAAGGCACTAATATACACAGCCTCAAATGAGCTCTTTATAAAGTCCCTGAGGTAATATATGGGATAAATAATTCTTCTGTAAATATGGTCTAGAAATCACTTTTAACTTGAATTCTGTGCTGACCTCTGGAGGCCAAAGCGGAGGTCTGGCTGCTGGAAGGGGCCAGGGGGCCAGCCTGGTCCTTCCTTTGAGCCTTTCTGAAAATTGGGGGGTGGGGGTGGGACTCCCCATCTCACAAACAGTACAACACCCACCCAGCTATCTCTGAACCAAGTAAATCTGTTACAGGAGAGTCCTTGAACACACACGAAGCTGTTAGGAAATACTGGTTTGGATTGGGGGAAATGTTATAAGGCTGAAGAATAATTTCATTTACCCAGGCTGTACTTCTTTGCTCAATTAATAATTATAATTTTAAGGAGTAAGAAAGCACCTTGAAAAAAAAAAGGATCAAAAAAGCAAATTGTGAATAAAACAATTTTTCAATTTCATAGGTTAAAACAGGGTCTTTGAGGACCGCACTAAATTATAGAGCTGTTATTAGCAGCATTGTGCACTACTTCATAATTGGATGTAACACACTCAGCCTTACTACAGCGGGTACAGCAGGAGTGGAGTTCAGACTGTTTACCCTTTACAGTATCCACAATTATCCACAGCACACCACACAGATTACAAGCACCAGCCACTTGTGAATAGATAAGCGGAAGTGCAATATGGCCGTGCATTTCACACAATGTACCGACTTCACGGCTCAAGCTCCCCCCCCCCCTTTTTCCTCCTGGGCTAAGTACAGTACAAACATGTAGAGGATAAAATCTCCAGTGGTTTTGCCAAAGTCCAAAAACAAAACCCCAAACTCATGGCTCGTGAAATTCTATTTTGAAAGAGTATTCGAGCGGCTTCATCGGCTCCTTTCAAGGCAGCGCTCGCTCGATCTGAACGGAGGCTCTCCCTGGCTAAGCCACTCGCTCACCTAACAATCTTGCGTCTTAGGGGGTTGCACCCCACCATGGGGTAGTAATGTTTGAGTCTCAGCCTGGAGGGGCCAGGACGAGGCCGAGGAGGAGAGAGAAGGGTTTTATTATTTTATTTTATTTATTTTTTTCCTTCCTGTTGCCCGGACAAACAGAAAGGCACGGTTGTGGCCGCCTGGGTCCTGAGCACGCCGGCTGCACCGTGTGGGCACGGCTTAACAAAAGCACGGGCAGAAAGTGCAGAATGGCACCGTTTTGATTACAGGCTTGCTTTTTAACGGAAATAAAATTTCACAGTTAACAATGAGAGGTGAAAAGTTTAAGAGGCAAAAGCTGTTCCTCCTGATCGCTGACTGTTAATCAGCTTCATGGGTGGTTGCCTAAATCTGTAGATTTTTTTTTTTTTAACCTCGCACTACTGCCAAGATTGTAACTAATTTTTTCCCCTGTTGTAAGGGGAGGGGTGAAAAACTCGGCATAGAAGGCAGCTGTGTATGAGTGACGTGAGGTACTAACGCAGAGGGCAAAATTAAAATTCATGAATCTCTTCACAACCATTTGTGTAACAAGATTAAGACGGGACAGCGGAAAAGAGCGGCATTATCAGGCGTCTTACAGTCCTCCAGCTGCTTACCGCTCTATTCCAACACAGTAGGGCTAAGAGGATAACACGCAGCCCGAAGGGAAACGCGGCTCCTCCGATGGGGGAGCAGGCGCGGCCCAGGGACGGTGGGCTTTGGCCAGAGATGCAGGGGGAAGAAAGCTGATTGCCGCTCAGGATGGAAAACTTTTAAGCCCTGGCTATTAGCAGGGCGGCCAACAAAAGCCGCCAGGGGAGGAGGTTTCCGCACCCGAGCCGGCCCTCAGCTTCCTGGAGCTGCGTGGAGGTGGCAGGCACAGGGCATTGCCTTTGGCCTCAAGGCTGGGGTTGAGACTCCTGGGCTCAGTGAGCAGGCACAGGGGCGTCCCCTACTCACTCCACCTGGCCGGCTGGTGTGTGTGTGTGTCTGTGTCTGTGTGGGGTGTGTGAATCTGCTGAAAAAGGGACACAAGGGATGAGCATCCTTATGCTAGAAGCAGGATGTCAAACTAATTGAAACAGTTCTCATTAAACACACACACACACACACACACACACACACACACACACACACACACACACACGGAGTCCTATTTATTTATTTATGCCTTTGACCCAGGACTGCATAGTACGGCGCCTGGGTTCTACTTCCTGCAAACATTCATGCAGGTTCACCCCACAGCCACAAGGAAGACTACTTGTGAGCCCATTGTCAGCAAGGGGAGGGATTTGACTTGTAAGGAAACCTAAGGCCACTTAATTATTTAAAGGGATGGATTTATGTGTGGGCCAGTCAGTCAGTGGTGCCCTACTGAGTACTACTTGGGCACAGTACACAATAGAGATGCTAGAAACATGTTCAGAGGTTTTTTCCTGAATGTGCTGTGCTTGGCAGGATAGGGCGCAGCCCTGGAAACCAGAGGAGGGGCTGCCATCCGCTAGAGTCTGACACTCAGGTTCTAGACAAAGGAGAGGTACCAAGGACTCAGGGGCCTTGCTTGTCCCATCGTACTTCAGATGTTTCAGAGAGGAGACAAGGGGTCTCGGGGGACGGTGCCAAACATCCTTGCTGGTGGAAAGACCCACACCTTCGATCTCCTAAGCTGTCACTGAGAAACTAAAAGCATCTCTGGTTCTTGGGGGCAAGTCGATGTCACGGCATCAGAGCGGCGTCAGCTGATCCTTGTAGTTCCAACCTGACCCTGGAGAGAAGGCCACCTCGTTCTTTTGGTGGAAGGCACTCAGGAGGCCAGGAGAGACACTCTCCCCATCGGGTCCCCCCCCCCAAAGCTCTTCCTTTTGTTCTGGGGACAGGGTAAGGGAGGGGGCAGGAGGCATCATTCTGGAGAAGCAGGTAAGATGTGAATAACTTGTCACTGGGTTCCTATTTTCTGATTGTAAGCCATGGGTCTGATTCTGCCAGTGAGAGGATGCCATTAACTTTCAGCTCTCCAAGCATCATCCACTCCCACCTCCACACATAGGCTACAGGGAGCCCTAGAGACACAGAGAAGGCAACCCATTTCTGGGAAGTGAGAAAAGAGAAGGGACCGTTCTCTTGCTTGGAAGATCAGACCCGTTTTGCATATAAGTTTTCAGGAGCCAACCCATTTCAACATTATATCACCAGTCTGAGCAATAAAGAAGGCTATTCACATTGTCTCAGGAGAAAATTAAGGTCAGGTTTTTCCTTTTCTGCAGTCATGGCTTGTGAAAGCACGCCAAGTCAGGGTCTCTCACCATGGGCGGATGAGCTCAGCAAAGGGAGATTTCTGCAAGCCACAAAATTACACAAGAAATCTGCATTAGGCTAGTCCCTGTGACAGGCACCAGCCCACATGAGAATCCTAAAAACTTTTCCATGAAACACTCGCCTCTTGGTGTCCTATATTGCCCTATGCCCATAAATAATAAAAAGGCTGATAACATTGCTTTATGTAAGCAGGCTTAGAAATCACTCTCAGATAAGTGCTTTTGACCTAAATCTTGTAGCGCCTCATCCTGACATCTAACCTCACAACTGTGAAATTCTGTATGAGATTTAACAGTCTCAAACTGTCAACTGACCCAGCCATAAAGCAAGCAGAGATAAAGATTTACAGTCCAACATGATACAATTAGACATTCACCTTCTATTTATTTCAGCGCAGCTAAGCGTTTAACCTACTTAAAAGCCGAAGGTTTTCATTAGAACACAAATGCATTTTGTCATTCATTCTAAGCCGCCTCCTCTTGCATCTTACAAATTAGTCCATTATGAATGAAAAAGATTAGTTTGTTTCAGAGAAAGGGGTAAACAGGCATGGTTTCTGTAAAATCCTCCCAGACATGCACAGATAAAAGATGGCTTTAGCACACAAAATAATCAGATACAAATAGCTGTGTGGAAGCAACTCACCTAAAGAGTACTTTAATCAAATATTTAGGTTACCTGCCAAAAAGACCATGATCTCTTCAAAAATGCAATGCGGATTAAAGTGTTATCTAGCACAAGCAGAAAACTAACCTTGGAGTGGAAGTTTGAAATGTGTTCATCATAATTTTCACGTCTTTGGAGAGAGAACCCGGCTTTTTCAGCTAGATTGCAAAACTGGTTGAATGTATTCCCTCGGCGTGGGGCAAATACCATTGCTTTCCCCTAGAACATTAAAAAAAAAAGAAAAAATTCACCCAGTTTAAAATTGGAAGGCAACCAAACACAGCAGACATGCAGTCAAAGCATTCATCTCCTCTAAGGTACAGAAACTTAACTGTTCTGGAGACATTTAAGCAGGAAAGACACTCACAGGGAGAATCATTCAAGGGCAGATCAAGAAAAGAATATCTCATACTCAAATGGCCGTGCTATATTGTATTATTTCCAAATAATGCATATGTAATAAACAAAATGTGGTTGGGAGCTGCCATTCTAGACAATGTATGACATGGATATTAGAGTCTGGGGTGGCTCCCATCGCCCATGACTCCTTCATACCTCCCAACACAGTTCCAGAGCACATGGTAACCGACGTCTCTACAGTTGGTTGATTACACCCTGAAGATTAGGTGCTGAGCTACTCATCGAGTGGTGGCCACAATACATGCTGGAGCGGTCTTAAGTTTCAGCCCTGTCCCTGGCCTTTTCTGTGACTTTCCTGGTCTGGGACAAGGTTCCAAAATTTAGGTTCCCATCTTCAGTGAGTCCCTCAGAAAGGTCCACTCTAACAGGGCGACTCTACAACAATCAAATGAAAGTGGTACCACGTACGTAGTAGGCAGGCATTTCTAAACAGCCACACAATCTGGGCCCTAGGAGGACCTGAGTAAAATGTCCAGTGGACTTCAGAAGGCCGTGTGACAAGACATTCCACAGTGACCCTTTACTAATAACTGGGTGCGTGTGGACTCTCTCTTGCCCTGACATGTATACAGAATGACCAGGTTTCCCAATCTTATTTTTCTCCCCATTAAACAAAAACAGATACCTATATGCTTCTGTTAATTCCATGCTTATAGCTGTCATCGAATTGCCACCCCAGGCTCTGAGGGAATGAGATACATTCCAGTTCCTTTTGTTGTTGTTTGCTTGTGGCAGGGTCTTGTTATGTAGCCCAGGCTAGCCCCGAATTTGTGTCCCTCCTGCCTCTCTACTTTCTGAGGTCTGCAGTTGCAGGCATGAGTTACCATGCCTAACTTATTCTGGTTTATTATGACAGAAAGTTTTCACTCATACCTACCAGACATTTATTGGTACGGTAGTGTGTCAGACAATGGGCTCATCATCTACACAGACATCATCTCTAGTCTCCAACCTGTAAAAGTATCCTCAGGTCCATTTTACAGGGATGCTCAGAAAGTTGGATAACTGGCCAAGAGGACACACACAACCCAGATTTGATTAGAAGCTCATCATCCTGACTTCAGCATGGGTGCCCTTTCTCTCTATTTCTCTGTCTCCCTATTAGCCACGGCGACACCGATGACCCCTACCACTGAGCTGGCTGCTTCGCAAACGCTCTTTAGTCCCTTCGACGCTGTTCTCCACTACCTTGTAGATTAGACATTGCACTTTACAGAGGAGTAAACCAACAGGGGAAGGTTTGAAAAACAGTAGGAACCATGGGGTGGAAAGAATCCCGGACTTAAACACCGATCCTCGCCATCAAACAGCTGCGGCATCTTAGGACGACCAGAACCACACCATCCAACCAAGAGCTGGAAGGGATGTTGAAGATGGTGTCGTCTGATCCCCTGATTCTGCACACAAGAACCTGCAGCCTCCTCCCCCAACTCAGCTGACCTGCTGAGTTTACTCGTCCATCTAATGGGAAGAACCAAGCCGCATGGCTTTGTTTGTTTATTTGTTTGTTTTCCTTCCAGCAAGCTGTGAGGCTCAAATGGAGTGAATGTAAAAAATGATTTGAAAAAGCAAGGTGATTGATACGTAAGATCAGGAAAAATCTGTATTACTCAACGGTGCTACAAGAATCCTCACCCCCACCCCGTTCACCTGTAAGAGAATACACCGATACATTGCTCTGGGCGCAAGTGTGTTTCACACTGTGTTTACACAGACATACATACACACACACAGGCACATAATTACAGTGGTACCAATCACGTCACTATACTTAAGGTTCTGTCAGCTTTTCCAATATTAATTGCTATTTTCAGGCAGTTTTCAAACTTAGCAGCAAAAATTCATTTTTATGTGAAACGAGATATAATACACGGTCTCAGCGGGAGAACATGAGTCTTCTTCTTCTTCTTTTTTTTTTAAGAAAAAAAAGGAGGAAATATCAGTAGGTCATTTCAGTCATTTCAAAGGACTGGTTGCCATTCTGGAGTTTTGAATAATGGAAGTTGTTTGCACCTGCAAAGATTGCCACACAGTTACAATTGAGGAGTTGATTCTTTACAGCTATTATCTAAGCTATATATCATAGTGTTTCAGGGTGACAGGATTCTTGGTTGGGCTGATGTTGGCATTCACAAAGTGCATACTTCCCACATCCCACTCACTAGTGGGCTGGGAGTGGGTGGTTAGGCTAAGAAGCGTTCGTTCCTCTGCTTAGGGCTCAGTTTACCGTCTGTCACTAACAAATATATCCAGAATAGTAGCAAGCACGCCCCCTTCCCCTCGAAAGCCGCTCCACTACTGTTACAGCCCCCGGTTGGTTCTCAGTACTTATCATCACAGACACACGCTACATCCTTGTTTGCTATTGCCTGGCTCCTCTGGCTGGATTGCACACTCCATGACAACAGGGTCTTCCAATCCAGTGCTCTATGCACCGCACTACCTCCCTGCCTAGCAGATAGTAGGCACTCAGTCAATATTTGTGGAGAGAATAAACTAAATCCAGGTGCTGAATAATCCAAAAAAACACCGGTCTTGGAGAATTTGAAAGCCACATTCTATTGCTTATTCTTTTGAAGAGATTTTCTGCAAGGGGCTTTTACAGAAGCCAGCTCTAGGGAGGGATTGCAGAGGGCACCCATCTGCCAACCCAGCACTCCCCGCAAGAGCAGGAGGGAGTAGCAGTGTTGGTACAGAATTAGTTATGAGCTTTAAACTGTTTTTTGTTTTGTTGAATATTGATATTTTGAGACGTGGATTAACGTTTTGGAGGGTGATAGTACACCACCCGTCCATTCAAAGACAGATCCAGAGCCCCATCGGGTTGCCAGTCTCTGCCCCATGCCGTAATGGGTGGTTTTCAAGGCACCCTGCCTTCCAGTGTCCCCAGAGGAGCAGAGCATGTCTGTGGAGGAGTACAACAACAGCCTTACAATTTAGGCTGAAAAACAAACAAACAAAAAAAACCAAGAAAAACAATATAGATTTCAAATTAGCCCATTACCTTAGGAAAATTATTTTCAATTTACCAAAGTGCAACTTTCTAAGCATTCAGCCACAGAGTCATTTTTAAAACTCAGAATGAACACTCAATTGAATGTAAAATTGGGCTGATGGGCAGAAATCCGAGGGAATTCACTTATCCCTGGAGAGACGGGGAGAGAAGTTCCATTCAGCAACCAAGCCACTGTTTACAGTGTGAGCAGCGCTGTTGTTCCTTTGCTAGGCTGCTCCATACTCAGGTATTAAAGGGTCATACTTGTGGGAAAATAAGGGTGCTTCAGCTTTATTTAGGAAAGAAATGTGCCATGCCGCTCAAATGCCTTCGCCTCCTCCCTCTTCCAGGCAACCAATTATTAAATACCGATTACATGTTCAAGCTTATGCTTATTTTTGGTTTGTTTACCTGGTTTCTGAGATGTAGCCTTCACCCACTTCTTCTCTGGCCTCTCTCTCATCTCCCTCTCTCTCTCTCCTCCCCCTTTCCCGGCTTCTCCTCTCCCACTAGCTCTTTGTCAGAGGCTCCCCGGCTTCTGTCTACTGTTTCTTCGCGTTCTGTATAATTCTAGGCAATTGTGCCAAAGTCCACAGCTTCAACTATCACTTAAGTGTCAATAATTTCCGAGTACGTAAGTGTGGCATTCCCCTTTGCGAAGGGTCCACGCCCATCGTTCCGGGTGCCTACTCATCTCAGCATGTGGGTATTCTGAAAATATCCTTAACCCATTCTGTCTGAAGGGGAACGTAACCCTGGGCTCCAAACCTGACCATCCTCACAGCACTAGCCATCACAGCCCACCCTCTCACATACATGTCCAGACACACAGAGCCGAGGACCTGTGTGGTGTGGTTTGTTCCCAAACTCGTTCCCAGCTGGAAACCTGGGAGCCAGAGCATCGCCACTGGTTTCTTTTCTTTTCTCCTTTTCTTCCACTTTCCCTCTCTTCTCTTCTCTTCTCCCTTTTCTTCACAGGGTCTCACACAGCTCATGTTGGTTTCAAGCCCCACCTCATCTCCCCTTGTGTTCACTTTCCAGAGGCCTGTGCCACCACACCTGGTAAGGCACTGTCTTTCAAGACCTCAAAGCCCTGTCCCCCGACCTTCAAGTGTGTTCTGAACTGCTTGAGGGGGTCCTGAAGGGATAAAAGGAGGCCAGGGCTGGGAGCACAGTGCTTTCCATCCTAGCTTACCCTTGGTTGTTTCATGGTGGTGCTCGCTCTGGAACCCAGGGCTTTGTGAATGGCCTGTGCTCTAGCACTGAGCTACACCTGACCTTACTTTCGTCTCTTTAAGTGAGATGCCGGCCAGACAGTTTGACCGAAAAGTCTCTCCAATTAAACAGGGTTGGGAAACGCCCGAGATGGGTCCTGACTTCTTGGGATGGCAGACAAAGCCCCCATATGACCTGACTCACACCATATCTACAAGCATCTCTGGCCCTCCCCTGCTCGCCTGGCGCTCTAGTCAAACTGAACTAATTACAGCTGATGTGTTCTTTCACGCATCCCCTTGCCTTTAAACTTGCAGACACTCCCCCGGGCTACAGTGCCTCTCCTACCTCACTTTTTCCGTCTCCCTGGTAAACTCTTCCTCATCCCTCAGCACCCAGGTCAGACACCGTTGATACCTTTTCTGACGTTCTCTGTCCCTCCCCAAGCGGTCATTTCCACCCCCTGCCTCCGTGGGTCGCCACGGCTTTGCTCTCTTCACACACCCTCTTGCAGCAGCTTGCTTCCTTGGGGTAGGGTTATATCGTTTCTTACTCCATCCTCTGCTCCCAGCTCCATGCTGAACGTCCAAGAGACATGAAGAAAGTGAACATCCATTCCATACTTTCTTCTTTGGTGTCATCAGCGCTTAGAGGTAGAACTTGGTCCATGCTGGACCCTGAGGAACTTGGCTTTTCTCAAACACTCCTTGACTGCAGTCGGGCCCCCTTGGCAGTATCTGAGTGGCCACGCCACTGTGCATAAACACTCAGTGGCTCTCTATTACCTGATAAGGCCCTGTTTCTTCACCACAAAATGGTACCCCAAAGCAACTCTTTAGCTTCATTTCCGGCCTCTGCCTGAGCTCCAAAGCAGACAGACACACTCAAGACAGAGCACATTGTAGGCAAGCAGCGTGCTTTCCCATACTTCCTGTGTGAGCATCCTTGTTCCCTCCATAGACGCTACTTCTCTCCCTCCCTTTGAGGTACAGCTCATCCTTCTGATACCTCTGGAGTTACATACAAATGCCTCTTAGGTGAACCTTCCAAGGCCTCCAGTCACCCTGTGCTTTCTCCTGGCACCTCTCTCCTGGCCACGCTGTGTTATAATTGCCAGTGGCTCCTGTGTGACTCTGCTCTGTTATCGTGCCTTACAGGGTTCCTCACTCTCTGTCTCATCTCCACGCTCCGGAGCGTAGTGCCAGGCAGACCACGGTTACTTAGCAAGTATCTGATGAAATGAAACCATCTGTCCAACCTGTGGCCCGTGGTCTGCATGCGGCAGCTTGTGGCCCAGGATGGCTTTTGAATGTAGCCCATCACAAAAACCCATAAACTTAAGGAAAATATTATGAGACTTTTTTGAGGTGGAGGACTTGATGGTGCAGCTCGTGAGTGTAAATTTTGTAGAAGAATACTTCATGTTGCAATGTCAAAAGATATCAAGCAAGCATTTTGGGGTTCGAACAATAGAAAAGGTCAGCCATCATTATGGAGTATTTCCTGTATACTAGTGTTTTGTTATATAGTCTAGGCAGGCCTTGAACTTACCAACTGTCCGGGCTACCTGGATATACCTGTATTCTATTGAAGACAGAAATTCAAAAGCTTCATACAACTGTTAAGAACCACACCAGGCTGTATTTTGCACGGACCTCTGTGGGTGCAGCACATCTCTACAAACAGATCTTCAATTCTTGGGTGCCCCAGAATCTATCTACCTCATATCTTGGTCCTCCTCAAAGAGCACACAGTACTGCATATGTACTTGGGTACTGAAACAGTACTCAAAGCCCTTAGAAAAGAACTTCCCAGGGCTGGGCTTGTGTGCTGAGGGCCTTAAAACCTTCTAGAAGCTTCTAGAAGCTCTCTATTGTTACATCCCATTTCTACCAGCAGGTCAGCAAGGGATGGCTGAGCAGCTTTGCACCAAGAACTGCTGGGCTTTGGACCTGGCCAGCAGGCAGGAACCCAAGTGGTTTTCACCATGGCTTCAGTCACTCACACATAGCAATTTCCCTGAGGTAAACAAACAAACGAACAAACAAAACAGCGGTTTGTTCCGATGTAAACAGAGGTGTTAGATTTAACAAAAAGATGAGGAAGCCACTCAATAAGAAGAAATTGCTCTTCTAAAATGGGGACTGGTGGTTTTCAACTGCAGGGCTTCCTGAACATAGGCAGGGCTCCTAGGATCTTGTGACTGCAGGGTTTTGAAGGTTTTGAAGGAGGTTATATTAATTTCACAGCGACAGGTAAAGGATTATTTTTCATTATTATTTCTATTATGATTACTATTACTGTTATTATTGTGTGTGCACTCCAGCACATGTGTTGGAGTCAGGAGATGGCGTTCTGGTGTTCTCTTCCCACGGTGGTTCCAGGGGTTTGAACCCAGGTCAGCAGGCTTGCACAGCAGGGCCCTCTCTACTCCATGTGATGTTTCTGAGCGGCGGACGATGGGCAGGTGGTGATAACCAGCTGGAGCGCTGTCTGTACGGCAGTCCCGCCTGCCCCTCCTTGCAGTCCTGTGCGAGCCCCCACTGCCTCGCAGCCCCGGCTCCCCTCTGGGACACACGGCCACTTTAGAGGAATATTAGCAGATGTCATTTGCTGTTTGTCATTGCTGTTCAGCTTGCAGGCTGCTCTGGCCAGATTTGAAATTGCTTTCGGGTCTTCTGATATAGGACATTGCTGTTGTCACAGACTTTAGGGAACATGGCCATGAGCAGTCACCCCGTCAATCATTAGCAACGAGAAACCACTTATCAGCAGGGCAGAGAAGTGGAGATGTTGCTTCTTGGGATGAGTAAAATTTACCGATTTCAGGGTTTCCTTGGGGGGGGGGGTTAAGACAGGGATTTAAAAAAAAATATCTCTCTTTTCTAGAGAGTTCCTAAAAGTACTCTGACAGAAGCCAACTGTGTATGTAGTTTTCCTAGAGTTGAAGAAAACGTCCGTTTCAGGCTGGTGGCATTTTTTTTTTTTTTTTAATTCCTTGATAGAAGCCCGGGCTTGGCGTGGTGACTCTCCAGGTTTTGGGGCTATTTGGCTGAGGACTTGAGGTCAGCCTTAGGATCTGACATTGCTGTTGGGACAAGCCAGGGGCCCACCTGAGAGGCCAGACTCTATTTCCCCTCATCTATGACTCCTTGAGCATAAAAACAGAGCAGCAGGGAAAGACGCCCTCTTTGTCCGTCTTACTTGTTTTTAGACCCTCTGACCCCCAGGTGCTGATTTGGTCGAATTAGAAATCAAGTAAAGACACACCTCAAAAGGACAGAGTTTGCTCCTCTCGGGGGTCTGACACCCAAACACTCATGTTGCAATTGATTTAACTCCCACTGATGTAGCCTTGGCTCTCTTCCTACCTAGAGGGGCTGTATGTATAAAAAGTGTCCTCTTCCCTCAGGAGGCGCTCCCCTGGGACTAGTCAGTGTCTGCTGCACTGGGGGCCACCGAGGAAAGCAGCAGGTGCGGACGGTTAGGTGCAGAAATCCCGGAAGTCTGCATCAGGAAAAGAATCTTTCCTTCCGGCCAGCCTTTCTCAATGTGCTCGGAAAGCGCCTCCTCTGACCTTGTCCCTGCTGCGGTCTGAAAGTCCCCAGGTCATCCCCATCCACAAGGAGAGGAGCACTCACATGCACCGCCCAGAAGAACTGGCTCCTCTCCTTCTTCAGGAAGAGACTGGGGAGAAACAGAGGTTTCTAGAGGACAAAACCACCAGCCATAGAGGCCAGATGTGAGCCTACGCTTTCCATTCCCAGAGCCTAACTATGCCAACCCTGGTAAGTGGGACTTTGGGTCCCGGAGCTGAGTGTGGGTGAACTTGCATATTCCCCTCACTGCGGGCAAAAGGGGCCGTGGCAGGAGGCTTCAGGGCCTGGTACTGCTGAGCTGGATCTGCAGCTGGGCACACCGTCAGCCAGCCTGCCGTTTCTTCCTAGGACCGCTGTCTCCTGGATTAACCTCAACAGGCTGCTAGGGCAACAGCTGGCTGCCGTTACAGAGACTTACTGTCTTGTCATGTGGTCTAGGCAGGCCTTGAACTTGCCATAGAGTCCAGGCTGCCCTCAAACTCATAATCCCTTGTAGCAGGAATCTTAAAGAGTCTTATTAATAAAATAAATCTGAGCCAGGTATTGGGGTGAACTGGAAGATCAGAGAACCAGAACAAGCCACAGCTAACCTCACCTGGCCAACTTCTCAGCTGGTCTTGTTTCCTCAGACTGGATGCTTCTGAGTCCTCATCCAGAATGGGTCTCAGCTAAATTGCTGCTCAAAAGCCTGAAGCTTAACCAGCTAAAAGCTTAACCAGCCAAATGCTTCTAGTTTCTGGTCCTCACGCCTTATATACCTTTCTACTTTCTACCACCACTCCCTGGGATTAAAGCCTTGCTTTCTGGGATTAAAGGCGTGATGAGTCACCATGCCTGTCTGTATCCTTGAACACATGGATTTCTGCCTCTGGAATGCTAGGATTAAAGGCGTGTGCTACCACTGCCTATCCTTTATGTTTAATATTGTGGCTGCTCTGTCTCTGACCCCAGATAAGTTTATTAGCATGTACAGTATTTGGGGGAATACAATACCACAATCCCTCAGCCCCCTGAATAATGGAATTATAGGCATTTGCCACCACATCCCCTAGCTGCCTTGGTGAGGATTATCAATCCGGGTGGCTAGTAAGTAAAAATTATCCAATTATTTTTAAATGCCTTCCAGCATTCTGGGTGCAAGTCCCCAGCCCCCACAGACCCGAGATTCTGAGTGGCAGCTTCAATATGTCCATATGCTATTCATTATTCAGACTTCTTCTCTGATCGTGGCCTCCCTGAACTTTAAACTAGAACAGTCCGTGGCCTTGAGTGCCAGCAATCCTGTGAGGAGTCTAAGTCAGGTGTCCTACTCCTGATTTTAATGCTGCAGGCCGGGCTTGGCCTCAGCCTCAGCATGTGGCATGTGGAGTGTCACCTGGTCCAGGGCTTGGCCCTATCCGTCCCTGCCAGAAGGTTAAGAACTGGCTGTCAGGCAGTGGGTTGCTGTCCTGGCTCAGAGGGGGCTGCTGTGTGGAACCACACTTCAGACAGGGAAGTGCATGGTTCAGGGTTTAACAGCTGGTACAGAGAGCCTCGAGAGATTCCAGTCCAATCTGCATTTAGGTCTATTCATAGCTTGGGCCGTTTCCTATTGTAAATCATGCAAATCTGCTGCAAAACGGAGTATTTGCCACCAACAGGCTTTGAAGGGGTGCGGGTGATGAGTGAAGTGCTGTGTGTGCAGTGTGAGAGCCGGGAGTCCTTGGAAGCATTGTGTTGATGTAGGAGACATTTTCAGAGCGTCTTTGCAGCCGAGCATCCCGGTGCCCTCCCTGAGGATCCCGGTCTTGCAAATGCTTGCAGGCGTCCTCCAAGGCTAACAGGGGAGATGAAGAGGCCCAGGAGAGGCCGGGCATTCCTCCTGCTGCCCTCAACTTGGGCGGCCTCCTCCCCATGGCAGCGGCCAGCAGCGGCTTGGCACATGCCCCTTCCTCGCCTCGAGACCCTGCTCTCCACTTCACAAGCGGAATCGAGAAGGCCAATTTAATTGAATTGATTGCCACTTCCAAAGCTGCGGCTACTCCTCCGAGAGGCCTATTTAAAGTTTCTGAACTACAGAGAGATAACAAAATAAAACGCAATAGTGTAAGGCAATGGATGATTATCAAATTGCTCTGGGAGCCTTCAGAGTGAGAAAGATATAAAAGGAAGATTGAAAGGTATTAGTCTATAAGTCTCACTGAGGTCACAAGGCTAGAGTCTTTCACAAAAGACTTCAGAAACAAAACTTTAGAAAACACACACACACACACACACACACACACACACACACACACACACACACACAGAAGTCATATCAGATAACTGTGAGTTCTTATCTTCGATTACACTAAGACCATTAGCCTATTTTAAATTCCTGTGGCACAGTAAAGAGTCTTACATACTTACAAGATTTTTTTTTTTTAATGCATGAGCTTTAAACTCGTTTTCTGACTTTAAATAGATGTATATTAACTCTCTGTTTAGTCTCCAGGACCTCCTAGCCTAGTATAACAGTTCAACCCAAATAAGAGTGGATACAAACTCTGTAATTTACTCACAGGCATAAATGGATATATAAATGTAAAAATGTGCACAATATTTTATGCCATGCTTGGCTTCATTGTGACCTAATATTTATAATATGTAAATAATGGCTTCCTTTTAAAGCAAAGAACTTTTAATACACAGATTCATCTGGAAGTCCTTTTTTCTTTGATATAAACAGAAATAAAAAGAAAAAAGTATTCTCATGCTACAAATAAATACCCCACGGCAAAGGTTACCACTGAAGGGATTTTAAATGACAGAAGTCAACAGAAAAATTTCAATATCATAATTCTACTTTAATATGAAGATATTGTTATCAAAGGGAAAGACTCCAGAAATTCTTTGATAAAAATCATCTCACACTATCTTTGAAGCAGTTTCATTTAATTTTACTACCCACAGTGTTCCTTATCGGAAGGCCAAGGGTAAGAAGTTTCCTAGTTATGATTAGGAAGGAATCTGGTAGATCAGAAGACCCAATTGAAGTTGGACATAATAAGTATTAAAGTATTACATGACATTAATCCTGCCATTCCATTCCTCTCCCCATCTTTGTGCACAGACTAATTATTCTGTAGCCAGTATGCAGGAGAAAATAGAAACATACTTACTGTGGGCTGGAGTAATCTCTTTATTGCATCAACAAGGCTGACTCTGTACTGGTCCAGAAACAGGCTGACATTGAGAAGAGAGCAGAATCCAGATTAAACTGGGCCTCCAAGCTTAATGATACCAACAGTGATAAGCACAAGGCTAATTACACATTTTATACAACACTAAAGAAAGATTGCTCCTTTCCATTCAAGGGTCTTGCTGGGGGAAATTTTAAAAGGAGATACTGGGAACAGAGTCATCCAATGAATGTCAAGCTGTCAACGTCAGGGTTCATACCTGACTCTGCTGTGTGAATGTCACAGGGACAGGCCCCAAGATGTTCTTTTCATGAGTGTCGTCTGGTGGAGACGGAACACTTGGTATACTTTCCCTTGTTAAAGCCCTGTTTCCAGTAGACCTGGACCCTCTACCCACCAGGACCACCGTGAGGCTGCATTCTGAAAGCAGACCACCAGTCCCGTGTACCCAAACCACCGTGGCAATGTTGGGGGTGAAGCAGGGTGGACCGTTGTGATTTCCAACAGTTCGAAGGTAAGACCCAAGTAACGACCCAGTAGCCAACAACCTCCAAAGTGAAGCTCAGGCGGTGTGAGAGGATGTAGTAACTCGAGGTTTTCTTCCCTCGACCTCCACATTGGTCCTTTCCTACTCACTGGGATTTCTCTTTTGCTCCTTGGATCTTGCGAGTATTTCTGTGTGGGGTTTCATCTTGTCATCTCTAGGGTTGAGTTATGTTGACCCTATTTGCACACCATACCTTCTCTGACAAGTTTGTCACACAGCTTCTTCATCTGAACAGAGGCATCCAAGACTCAAGTTTGGGTCACCTAGCAGTTGGTGGCAAGTTGACTTACACAGTTCTATGTTCGAAGGCAACCCTTTACATGCCCGGGCTGCAGACCTGACCTAGGATGTGACTGGGTGGGCGCTACTTTGTTCTTCTGCCGTAGAAGATACAGGGTCCCTCCCTGCTAGAAGACTCAACAAAATTAGGCTCTCCTCCGACCCCAAACCTGCCAGCACTTTTTTTTAATTCATTCTGAAGAGGGCGCTAGATCTCATTTCAGATGGTTGTGAGCCACCATGTGGTTGCTGGGAATTGAACTCAGGACCTCTGGAAGAGCAGTCAGTGCTCTTAACCGCTGAGCCATCTCTCCAGCCCCACCTGCCAGCACTTTGATCTTGGATTTCCTAGAGTCTAAAGCCGTGAGCCATATATTTCTGTTCTTTACAAATTGTTCGGTCTGTGTATTCCCTTTAACAACATAGACTGCACCGACACACCTGAGTGCTTATGAGGAGGGTTCCCTTGGGGCTCTGGTATGGAGGTGTGGAGCACCCAGTGTGAGAGACACAAGAACAGAGTTCCCTGTCACACACTGAGTGATCCTCGTCACACAGCTAACGCACTCTGCCAAGACGAAGCCTCTGGACCGACTGTGTCACCACTCCCGATTGGTGGGAGGAGGGCACTTCTTTCTGAACTCCATATTAGGATCTCTGAACAGTTCTGGCATGCCTGGGATGCCTTTTGGGTACCAATGGGTACTGCCTGTTGGTAGGAGGGCTGCTGTCCTCCCTCAGATAACCGGGCTCATGAAGGCTTTGACCTTTCTATGTGACCTTGGGTAACTCACTTCACAGAAGACCTCAGTTTTCTTGTCAATAAAAACCCACCTGTGGGGCTGTGGTGGACATCAAATTAACATGTTAATTCATAATTGTATACTTACAACCTACAAGGGGTGATAGGCATTGGGGCTAAGCTCCACTCCTAAGGAACTTTCATTCAGCTTCCATTTCTGCTTCATGGCTCGGAGCATGCGCACACGGTATTCTGTTTCTTTACTGCCTGAGGCAGCTCATTGTGGTCCTTGAAATGGAGGACGTTTACATCCAACGTGCATCTCAGTGACCCTAAAGAGCTCGCTCACAGGCCTTGCCCAGTGTTGTCGGGCTGGGCCGATATTTAGGTAAGATGTTTGCCCACACGGGTGCTCTCCAACTTGATGAGTCGAATTTTGAGAAGGGGGAGCGTGAGTTGGGCAGGGTGGTCCATTCCTGTCATCTTAGCCCTTGGGAGGCTGAGGTCAAAGGACTATCATGAGACCAGTCTGGCCTACCCTGTCCGAAGGAAGGAGGGGGTCCAAGAGGAGAGGAAGGAGGAAGGGAGACCGATGGCTTGATTCTGAAGTAGTCAACACTGAGGGCTGGGCCCAGGGCCTCACACCTGCTAGGCAGGCACTAAGCCTATCTCCCCTTCTAAAAAGGTGCTTTGAGCAATGGAAACAAGACCCTCTTCTGACGAGCTACTGACTACGCATAAACCTCATTTCCACCTAGCAACTAGGATAACCTAGGAAAAGCATTATCTTTCACGAAGTTGCATCCTTAAATTTAGAGCAAAGAATACGTTTAATTTAAATGCTACAAAGATGTCCCACTCAGTCAAGTTAAGCAGTGATTCAAAATCATTAAAGATTGATGAGGAACACACCAGGTTGGAACGACGTCTTTTACAAATCGTGTTTTTCAGGACACTCCATCTCATTCTTTAGGGATGTTAGATAGTATTTGCAGTTTGATATTGTTGATATATTGACTGTGGTGGTCATGTGAGCCTACAAGAGACCTCTGGCTGGCTGGATCCGTAGAAGCTAAGCAAAGGACTCTTCTCGGTTTATTTCAGCATTTTCTAAGAGCCTCAGCAGCTCTTAGAAAGAGACGGAGAGCAAGCACATTGTTGCTGGGCCTCCAGCATGCCCTCACAGAACGCTCTTTCCCCTGTGCGTGGGTAATGGCGACAAAGAGGTTAACATCACCGTAAACTGCAAAGTGCAGCTTAACACCTGGAACACATTCCAAACACAGTCATTTCCAAGGTAATGGCACCTACCCCATCGTTCCAAATCAAATTTCCCAAAAGTAATTCTTGTCGTCCTCTAAAAAGATCTTTATTCCAAGCAAGCTCACTTTTCTACTTAGCTTCGATGCAGAATTCATAACGCTTTGTAGGGTACGTCGTATGAGCAATTTCAATGTGCTTTAGTGGGAGTGATATGTAATCTCCTGAAAATTCACCCCTTAAATAAGTCCTAATGGCTCGGAGAACAGCAGTAGCTTAAGTGGATCTATTTAAAAAGGCTGAGTGGGTCAGTGATTGGGATGGAGATACCTTTCAACTCTCCCTTTAGTTAGGGATCAAAATACCTTGACAGTCCAGTTTGGCCATTAAAACACACACTCTCCCACACGCGTACAACTCCAGGTCATTGCCCACGGCAGCAACAATTGCTTTGTTCCACTGATCCGAATCAGATTTTCTGACAAAGGAAAGGTGTTGAATCCTCGTGACCTCTTTAAGAATCTGCTTGTCTGCAGAGCTAGCTAGGAGCGCCTGTCATTCTTCTCCTGGAGGAAGTCATTCATTCCTCCAGAGCATCAGGAGATGGCTCTTTCTTGTCAATAGGCACAGAACGGAAAAACCCCTGGGCAGTCTTCCTGGTGGGATTCGCTGTTTTAGATTTCACTTTCAACAGAGGGACGGTCTCTGTCTGCATTCCCGAACCTGTGTTGGAGGCAGCGCCCTGTGATGTTCGACCCTCACTTGGCTTTGCCCCTTCAAGTTGTGAGATTCTGGGCTCTTTGGGGATTTTCACAGAGGCTGAGTCCTCCCAGGTGGAGTGAAAGGGCTGATTACACTGGAGCTAAAGGCCTTTTCAGGGGCCAGGGACTGTGAGATGTGATTAGGCTGGCCATCATCACCGTAGCTGGAAGACAAGGGACCTTTCAAAGCCTATGGCATTTCCATTTTGAGGGAGGGGGAAAAAAAACTTTTTCATAAAAACAACTTAAAAGCCAAACAGTTTTTTTTTTTTTCATCATTTAGAAGAAAGCGTAAAAGAAATGGGAAAGGAACAACCTATAGAGTATGCAATCAGTGTGAAGCTGCTGAAGGAGCAGGCAAGTGGCCTGTGCAGGGAGGGAAGCGGTCCATGTACTAGCCCCTGCTCCTCTCCCAAGCCCTCAGCTTCAGACTCATAGATGTACTGACTGTCCTAGGCATCCCGTTCCACGGGTCAGGCAGCGGATGGCCTTTCAGACATGCTTTCTAAGCCTTGTGAGATTAAAATGCACCAAGTCATTTCTGTATTTGCGGAACTACAATAAACTGGAGAGCCATCAAATGGTAAGATAAATGGAAGCATTCGTTGGATGGGAGAAAAGAAAACCTTACTTCCAGACTCTCAGATTATGAGTGTGATTGAACCAGAGTCCGCAAAGGCGGGAAAGAATTAGCAAGGCTTGCTCTTCATAACGCGGCGGGGACGGGCCATACGGCATTCCTGCAGAAAGGAATGCTTCTATTAAACTCAATACTGAGTAAATCAATGGAAGCACTTAATAGGCAGGTTTTTTCCTCCCTATCCCTGTGGTTAAATATTCTAATATTTTGATGTTTGTCAACAGCCCTCCACTTTTTTATAGGTGTGACTGTACCTCCATGTTTCTTTCTGTTTATTTCAAAGTTGACATTTTACAAGTTCTTTAGGAACTATTGAACCATGAAACGATTTTCCATTGTCAAAAATGCTGAATGGCGAAATAATGACTAGCTTTCACAGTTTGCTCTTTATTTTATCATCTAGTTGAGTGACTAAATTTGGATCTGGAGTAAGGGATGGACTGTCTCTTGTGGGAAATGAGTCATCCCCCCCCTCCACACACACACACCATACACACACACACACACACACACACACACACACACACACACACACACACACTACCCACACAGGTTTATGAACATTTGAACATAAATATAGGAATACATGAATGATTTAAGAACATAAACATATCACCACTTGCCATAATCGTGTGCATTTTTACTGGAACCACAATGCGGGTTTGGGCTAGGTGAGCAAATGGAGCTTGTTTTCATGCAAATGGGATCAAGAAGTACTACGGGGTTAGCCAGTCAACGAATCAGACAAGGCCGCCCTTGCGGGAAATGCTTCTGTAAGAATTTAAATTCATGTACCTAATACCCAGACTTCAACTTGTGCCGCACAGGGCCCGCTCCAGAGCTCACTCACTGACAACGACAAAGAGTGGCGGGGGATTGAACGTGAGCTCTTTAAACGTGGCCCCTCTTGCTCGCATTGACTATTTCGGGTTTCATCATGGAGGCGGCATCTACAGGCAGCCTGCTTTCACTGCTCTGTAGCACCCTAGATAATTCAGCATGGTCTGCCTGCCCCATAGAAGCAGCATCCATGCAGTAACTCCCAAGGAGCGACACCCAGCCAACTGGCTGTGAGGGCTGCGTGGAACCCCACACTTGACCACCAGATGTACATCAGCGTGGATATTACACATCACCGTACTTTCAAAGTTTCTAAGCCGCTTAGCCATCTCCGTGAATATGAAGAGAGACCATTACCAAAGCATTTCTTTTGGAAATAATATCAGCATCACCGTAAAGAGTAGCTTAATGTTTTACATTTACAAATGGGAAATTACAGACAGGCTGACATTCGGGCACTTATAACACCAGGGGGAAAAAAACCTTAACCATCGATTCATGCATAGAAAAGCCATTTATAAAATGAAGCCTCGGGTATTTAGTTCATTTGAATCCATAAATAATTCTTACATAGCCACCAGATGTGTGTGTATAAGATTGCATTGTGTTATGTATCTGTAATGAAAGCCTTAAGCTGAATATGCACCGTGTTTATCAATTCTCTAAGACTCTGTTGTCGGCTAGGAGGGGACAAAAAGACTATTTTTCAAACACGTTGTGCAGCTATTTTTAACCTAACTGAGAACATTATTCAGAAAGAGCTTAACTCTTATTTCCTCTGCTAGTTTCTCTGGTACAAATAGGATGACACGGTGTGAGTGTCCGAGACACAGGCATGGCAAAGCTAGGCCGTGCTGATATTTGTGCGAAGGACAATTTAACTGTAAATCTCTTGGCCATTCCTGCCTCTCCCACATCATCAGAGTGCATCCGGTGTGACCCTCATCTGAACCTTCAAGAAGACACTGTTCCTGTCAGTCTTGCTGCCTAATCTCTCCTGCTTAATCTTATCTAATCCTGCCCGAATTATCTTCATCTGTAAAATGAAACCTGGAGGATCCTTTCTCATGTTCGGTGAGGAAAGGCATTTACTAAATTACTTGGTCAACCACGTGGCTTGGTTTGAGCTCCTTTTTGATTCGATGGGGGAGCGCAGCATGGAGGCATGTTGTCACTGGTCAGCCGGAAATCTAGGCTTCTCCCGGATTTGGAAAAAGGGGTGTAGCAGTTAGTGCAAGGAGACCAAAATGGCCCTGGAAAACTGGGAATTCTTAGCTAAAAGCAGGACAAAATATTTACTGTTTAAATATTTAAGTAAAACAAGAAAAGAATAGTAATAGGAGAAAGAGGAGAGGGAATTAAAAAGTCATTTAAGGGTGGTGGTGCACGCCTTTGATCCCAGCACTCTGGAGGCAGAGGCAAGCGGATCTCTCTGAGTTCGAGGCTAACCTGGTCTACAGAGAAAGTTCCAGGACAGCCAGGGCTACACACACATAGAAACTCTGTCTCAAAAAAAAAAAAAAAAAAAAAAAAACCAACAAAACAAACCCTAATCTCACTGACTTAGTGGGAAAGCTGGACACTAGAACTTGTGTTTAAATAGTGATAAAGTCACTTCCTGAAAAATGTGTCTGCCTTCCTCTGGCTGAGATCCACTCAGGATTCTGGGTTTTAGGATTGGGCTCATCAGTGTAACAGCAAGTCCGAATCTGAATTCACTGTTTTCAAATCTAACGGAATCATGATCATGCGGAAACTCCAAGTAAGACCTTACCCTGAACAGGGAGAACATTGCTTATGGCCCACCCATGTTTTCCATACGCAGAAATAACTACCCAGGCTGAATGAAGAAAGGCACAAAATCAGCTGAAATAATTACGAAGGTCTATGCATATGTATCCTGCAACCTGGGTTCAGGCTCCCATTAACAAATAAGCAGATTGGGCTAAGGTGGAAGACAGAGTGTCTAGGGTAAATTTATTTAAAAAGATTAGACACCTGACAAATTTGGATGTTATTTGCATAAGAATAAAATGTGATTGTGTAATCTTGGTGTTCTGTATAACTAAGAATCAGCTCCGAAAACATCAGATATCAAATACACTTTAAGAAAGGCTATTTCCCACAAGATATTTCACAGATATGTTTATTTACCAAAGAGTCTGTATGTGTGTACACATGTATATCCCTTATATCAGATCTCTCCCAAGAAGGAAGCTAATTGAGCTGTTTGTGTTGATAAACTCCTTTTTCTCCAGACTGTTCCTCTCCGAGCCATAATTATTTGCAATTTGCCTAAGTCGTCCATTTACTGATACGTCAAGCATGAAACAGAGGCAATTCCAGAAAATGGAAATGCTTCTGAAAATCAATCTTTGGGAAATAATGTGGTAGAAGTTACTGTGTGATAGAAGACTACCTCCTAACTGTCACATGGAGATGAATATTAATTTGTTGAGGTTAAGGTGGCTTTGTGCTTCATTTGTTGACTTTCCTTAGCCATCAGCAAAGCCGCGCAGCCCAATTACTCCAGAGAAGCTATTTTTTTCCCCCTAACAGGAGTTTTATGATTTTTATGTACTTACCAGTCAGCGCACATAACAATGTCAAAATGTCCTTCCAGTTGAGAGACATCTGTCTCATTATCCCATCGTAAAACGCTTGAGGAGAAAAAGATTTTAAAAATTATACTTAGGGCTTTTTTTTTTAACTTTTGATTTTGCGCTATTAACATTATTTTTTGTGGCACATGGAATTATATAAAAGGTATATACAAATTATTTCAAAAGATATAATAAAAAAATACCTAGGATGTAACTGTCTTCTGTATTTTTTTTGTCTTTAATTGTAGAAGAGGACGAATTCTCTACTGAAACAGGAGAGTTGAGTTTTTGCTAGGTTTTATAGGTTTTTGTAGACAAAGTAGACCCTTACCTCAGTCGTTAGAATATGATTCCTGACCCTTCCCAACAACGAGGAAAAAACTGAAATCAAAACATTCTCCATCCAACTGGAATATGAACTTATAGAGAAATATGAATTTAGAAAAAGAAGTCACGTGAAATTTTCTGTAGACCCCTCTTGCCTGCCATGCCAGACACATTTGTTATTGACAAAACAAACAATGTGGCAAGATGGAAGGAAAGAACAGGTCACTTCTTTGTGGAAGTTCTCAGGCTGCTAAGCACACTTTCTCTACCCACAGGCGCCCCAAAGGAGGCGCGGGTGTTAAACCTCACACTAATAACAACGGTTAATAGCAGGCATTGGAAAACTTGAGCAACACTTATGAAGCCAACCAGGGGCTCTATATTCCCCTCAGATGATAGCTGTGATGATTAACGGTTTATTATAATCAATATTTTTAAGGATGTTTTCCCACACACACACCAAAAGTGTTATTTGCAGTACTATTTTTTTTAAAGTAAAATCCTGCGGCTATTTCTTACTTTGATTCCTTTGAGATGGACTGAGGGGTCATACCTTACCTCGCCAATTGTATTTGCTTATTTGGGTGGGGTTTGCATTTCTTCTGTATTTCCAAAGACAAAGTCATGTTTGAGTGCAAAAATGAGCCTTAACCCTGGTGGGTCCAAATATCCTTCTCATACACTTTGATAGACATAAATGGTAGTGACATTCTTAAGGAAGAGACGACTATACATATCACCTCATCACCAAGGAGGCCGAAGGCCAGTTGGCCACTCATTTTTTTTTAATTCACACTTATTGAGCATCTACTGTATACTGTGTGTCCGGACCTGTCTATGCATTAGCCTTGCCATCACAGAGGCTGCCTGGAGAGCCATCCAGACACACCAGGGAAGGCTTTTGAGGAAAAGGATGCCTCAAGCGAGCGACATGGGGACAAGCTTTAGCTCATATTATTCTACTTCCTAGGCCCACAGGAGAGCCAAGTGACAAAGGAGCCCAGCAAGTCCCTAAAAATAAAAAGGCTCACATTGTTTTTGGTACCTGGCAACACCAGCTTTTCCTGGACTTGGACATGGAGGAGGGTAAAAGCCTTCTCAGCCAATATCAGAAACTGGAGAGTTCTCAAGAGTTTATAAGTTTATATATAAACAAGATGGTTTAACACAGTAGTGTGCATGTAATCCCAGCATTTAGTAGGCAGAGGGAGGAGGATTGTGAGTTTGAAGCTAACCTGGGCTATATAGCAAGGCTCTGTTTCCAAAAACAAAAAACAAAACCCAAAACAGCTGCAACAAACAAGCAAAAAGTATAGAACTCTAATAGGCCTTCACAGACCATAAACGTCACATAGTCATACACGTTTTGACAGAAAGCATTAAAATCATTTGCAATTTCCCCTTTTGCCAATGACTATCAGATGCTTCTAATTCATATGTGACTGCTAAGGCACAAGAAGACAAATGGCGGGAACCCCGCGGTGATATTGGATATTGGATTCCTGGGGCGCTTCAGACTCCTGGTTGAACAAAGGCTAACTGGAGGGATCAGGTCTAACAGCAAAGGGCTGTGGATCAACAGAGCTGCTGTGACGAGTTGGGTCTCTAAAGAGACTCAAACACCCTCTATGGCCACACAGCCCACAAAACATTTCCAAGAGGCACTTTCCTTGGGTTTCAAGAAATTTAGCCCAGGCTGACCCTCTAACTGTAACCATGAGTAGAGAGTATGGTGGTGTAGTTAGAATTCAGCTTTGATGCAAGAGACACACGCAGGCTCCAACCTTGGTCCTGACCTTTAGCGGCTGTGTGCGTCTACACAATTACTCAACCACTCTGAATCTGTTTTCTGTAAAATGGGGAGGAGAATGGCCACTTCCCTGGACTCTCAGATGGCCACTTCTCTGAACCCTCAGATGACCACTTCCCTGAACCCTCAGATGGCCACTTCCCTGAACCCTCAAAGAGTACCTGAAGTTGTACTGTCTGCAAAGCACGTATTGAGAATGGCCTCCCATAGATCTGCTTAGCTGGCCTTCTCTCATGGAAAGACAGATAACTTCATCATTTAAGGATATGGTCCTTCCAATTCTTCTCTGCCAATGCTCTTTTTCTCCATGCAGAGACTACCATACACAGCCACACACACTCCACACAAGTATGCATACACACACAGACACACACACACACACACAGACACACACACACACACACACACACACACACACACACACACACACTGTGCTTCCGCTATGGGAGAAGAACCAGATTTTTTAATGTTTGTGTCCAGTTTGCTGCAGACCCATGATTTTGTAAAAGTCAGTACAAGTTAGTAGGTAAATGAGATAAAGACAAAGAAACAAAAACCAGGCAGTCCACTGCAGGAAACGGGGATGAGAGCCTTGATCCCAGCTACCTGGAGGGTGAGGCAGGAGGATCACAAGTTCAAGTCAAGTCTGGGCAAGTTCATAAGACTGTGTCAAGTTTACAGGGGAGAGATGGGACTTCAGATGTTATCTCCATGGTAGAGTCCTTGCCATGCATAGGACCTGGGTTCAGTCCTCATACCCAAAACTCAAAGGCATTCCAAGTCCAAGTCCATGGACTGTTTCACTCATATTTCTAAATGTTTACTTTTAAGTCCTGTGTCTCCCCTGCCCCCCTTCTCCGTGTGGCCCTGGCTGCCCTGGAACTCGCTCTGTAGACCAGGCTGGCCTCGAACTCACAGAGATTTGCCTGCCTCTGCTTCCCAGGTGCTGGGATTAAAGGCGTGCACCACCACTGCCCGGATCAATTCTTAAACACAGCCTGTTGCATATGCAATTTACAACCAGGTTCCTATCCTTGCACTGTTCACTGAGTAGCCCTGCTCTAGACCTTGTCTTTATCAATAAACCCTCATTCTCTCTCAGACCAGCCCTTCTTCTCTTTCCCAGCTTATTTCTAGAAGTTTTTCTGACCCATCTACTGTTATGAATTATCTACTGTGCACACAGGGAAACATGCTGGCATGCTGGGCAGATGCAGCAGCAGGGGACTGGCGACCCACTCCATTCAGGCATGGCAGCGGGGTGGCGGGTAGACATTCACAACCCAGACACTGCATCCGCGCAAAAAATGGTTTATTTTAATAGGATGAAGAGAAGATAGGAAAGAAGAGAGGGGGGAGAGAAAGAGAGAGGGGGGGTCGAGGGGTGCACACCTCGTGGGAGTGGAGGGAGAGGAGAGAGAGAGGGGCGGAGCTTTTCCTTATAGAGACTTTCACGTCAGGACATGGCCTGGCGCCAAGGGGCGGGATCAGAATATTAACCCCACTCCTCAGTCCCTCTGTCTACTGTCTCCTGATCCTGTCCCCAGGACACCGTCCCCTTCTCTAATGCTTACCTTCCTCTCTTGCCCAGTCGGTCCCTTGGGCACATCCTCCACTCTCTTGTCTCTGTCCTCCTCACAGCTGCTGAACCCAGCTCACTGACCAGGGACCTGAGTGTGGCTGCTTCTGCTTTAAATTCACGGCCAGGAACTCCAAGGGACTCAGTGGTGTAGGGACTTGTGTCCATGTGCTCTTCCGTTCTCTCAGGCATTGTCACTTTATACCTTTGTTCTTTCTCAGCATTCTAGCACTTTCTCCTTCATTTTTAGTCTCCGCTGGTGACCTGCTTTTTACTTTACCCTCAAGATTGCCGGTCAGACAAGAATGTCCCTGATCTTTCACCACAGCACATAATGAACTCCCTATGATGTCTTCAGCCCGTGAACTCACTCCTATCTCCCAAGCCAGAACCTTCTTACAGAGATCCACCCCTGCTCACTGAGATCCACCCCTCCTCACTGAGATCCACCCCTGCTCACTGAGATCCACCCCTGCTCACTGAGATCCACCCCTGCTCACTGAGATCCACCCTTGCTCACTGAGATCCACCCCTCCTCACTGAGATCCACCCCTGCTCACTGAGATCCACCCTCCTCACTGAGATCCACCCCTGCTCACTGAGATCCACCCCTGCTCACTGAGATCCACCCCTCCTCACTGAGATCCACCCCTGCTCACTGAGATCCACCCCTGCTCACTGAGATCCACCCCTGCTCACTGAGATCCACCCCTGCTCACTGAGATCCACCCCTGCTCACTGAGATCCACCCTTGCTCACTGAGATCCACCCCTGCTCACTGAGATTCACCCCTGCTCACTGAGATCCACCCCTCCTCACTGAGATCCACCCCTCCTCACTGAGATCCACCCCTGCTCACTGAGATCCACCCCTCCTCCCTGAGATCCACCCCTGCTCACTGAGATCCACCCCTGCTCACTGAGATCCACCCCTGCTCACTGAGATCCACCCCTGCTCACTGAGATCCACCCCTGCTCACTGAGAGTCATTAGTCCTTGAAAGAGGATGAGCAAATCAAGTAAGCCCCACAGTTACCCCATTGTGATGCCTTGGGGGAGATCCCAGGTTGCAGCCTGGAGAGAGAGGAGCCAATAGTTTTGGAGCTAAGCAGATGGGACCCAGGGACTGGAGAAACCACGGTGGCCAGAACAGAGGACCATAAAGAAGACAGCTGGGCAGAGAGAACTCATGTCTCACAAAGATGGCTCTCATAGATCACTCAGCAAGGAGCTAACTCTGTGTGTGTGTGTGTGTGTGTGTGTGTGTGTGTGTGTGTGTGTGTGTGTGTGAACTATTTGAGGTTGGGAAAGAACCATATGAGAATGTTGGGGGGCTGGACCAGAGGTCACAGGACAGGGCCACTGCTCACAGGGCAGGAGTGGTGTCTGCTCTTAGCAGGTGCCCCCCCCCCCCAAAAAAAAAAAAAAAACTCAGAATGATCTTGGCTCAGAAGTGGGAAATATTTAGCCCTAGAGAAACTACTGAACTGCTGGATGAGGCAAATTTTAAGAGCCAGATCCTAAAATAAGGAATGATTACAACCTAACACAACTGTACCCCAGAGCAAAATGCAAAAGTATTTTCAGGAACAGAAAAACACTCAGATCCCAACAAATTAAAAATCAAAATGCTCACTATATTATCAAAGACTGCCAGAGAGACGAAGAACATTGGAATTCAATCTAAAACTGACACAGATGTCAGACTTTCAAGAAGGGAACTGATATCTGTACCATAATAGCGCTTAATGTATTTCAAATGTGGTTTTGAGACGTAGATTTAAAAAAAAAAAACCTAAATTTTTATAAGCTGAAAATACAATATCTGAGGAAAACTGAACTAGACTCAATTAATAGGAGATTAGAAATTTCAGAGGAAAAGATTCGAGAATTTGAAGACACAGCAGTAAAAACTACCTCAAATGCAGCAGACAAGATGACCTGGCAGAAAAGGCGCCTGCTGCCAACCCTGACAGTCTGAGTTTGGTTCCAGAACCCACATGGTAGGAGACGACCAACTTCCCCAAGTTGTTGTTTAACCTCTGAGTAGGCAAGTGTGCACATGAGCACACACTAAATAAATAAATAACTGTGAAAATTTTAAAATCTATCCAAAATAAAAAAAAATAGAGAAAAAGTTTTTTTTTTTAATGCAATGTAAGTAAACTGGGAGACAAATTTAAGTGATCTCATATTTGAGTTCCTAAAAGGCAGGAAAAAGGAGAAGGCTGGGGATAATGGAGGGTAGTATGCTGTCGTCGACTGCTGGCCTCCACATACGTCTTCAGGGGTGAGTACCCTCTCCCCTAGAATCTATACTATAAAATCTAAAGCAAGAATAAGAGTAATAAATAACAGAAGTACAGAACACACTAATCCAATAGGAGGCAGAAAAAGATGAAAAGGAACCAAGAGTAGCTGAGACACACAGCAAAAAGCAAGATCACAAGTTCAAACCTAACCTTATCAGTAACTGTATTAGATGAAAATGACCTGGACACTTCGATTAGAAAGTGAAGTATCAGACTAAATATAAATCTGCCAGGCATGGTAGTGCATGGCTGTAATCCTACTCAGGAGGCTGAGGCAGAAAGATCACAAGTCTGAGGCTAGCCTGGGCAACCTAGAAAATAAAAAAAATCAAAATGACAAGCCTAGAAAGGTCCTATCTTAAAAATCAAAATGACAAGGGGCTGGGGGATAGAGTTGCAGAGCATTGGGTCGTGGATCAAGCTCCAGTACCCCCCAAAAAGATAAGAAACAAACAAATCTAGGTCCACGTATATGTGGCTTACATCAAAAGCATTTTATACATAAAACCACAAAGGAGGTGCAGGTGCAAATCCTGAAAAAGACACGTGAATGCTAGTCAAAAGACAGGCTAGATATTTTAACCTCAGACAGAGGTTTTGGAGTAAAACTATTACTAGGGTTGAAGGAGGTGGTTTCATCACACTGAAGGGCCAGTTAAGGAGGCTGGCGTAGTGTACCTCAAGTTTATGCTCTGGGTAACACTGCATAGCACTGAAGGAAAGAGACAAAACCCAGTCACAGTCAGAGTCTAACATCCTTCTCTCTAGTTGGACAGGAGATGGAAAATTAACAAAGGTAGAGGCAGACAGCTTTAAACGCAATCAATCATATAACTTAATTGATATTTATAGAACACTCCATTAATATAGAATTCATATTCTTTTCAAATAGATCTATTATGAATCATAATATAAGTCTCAATAAATTTAGCAGGATCAAGGCCATACAAAAATATGACCCTTGCTTACTATGGAATTAAAGTGGCTACCAATGAGAAATTAGAAATCAATATGCTACAAAATCTCAAATACTGAGAAAATAAATACTAGCTTTATAAATAGCCCAGAGCCCAAATAAGAAACCAAAGCAGAAATTGACAAACATTTTGAACTGAATAAAACTGAAAACACAACATATGAAAATTTACACGATGTCACAGAGTACTTAGAAGGCAATTGAGAGCAATAAATATCTACATTAGAAAAGAAATTTCTCTAATTAGTGAATTCAGTTTCTAGGCAAATAAGATTAAAAAAAGAATAAATTAAACTCAACATAATCAAAGAAAGGAACAAATAAAGATTAGAAGAGAAATGAATAAAACAGAAACAAAAATAATAGGGAAAAAAATCAATGAAACCAAACAGGTTCTTTGAAAGATCAATAAAACTGATAACCCTCTGGTCAGACTGATCAGAGGAGCAGAAAGAGGGAATACACATATCACTGATGTCGTGGATGCTGGAAGTGGTATCACTCCAGATTCTGGAGATAAAGGCAACACATATTTCTGTGTATATATTTCTATATGTATACTACACAGCTGCCCATCATGTACAATCTAAACACGCATACAGAAATTCACATTTAGTGATGTTTATCACGAGGATGTAAGAAAGTTGTTTTGCTTTTTAAAAATTGATAAATACAATGCATGGTGCTAACAAACTAAAAAGGAAAAACACATGACCATCTCAAATAGTGCATTCAATATATATAGTCTGACATTTGTTTCTCATTAAAAAACAAAATCAAAAACTCAGCAATATAAGACTAGAAATGATTTCCTCACAGGCCAGCAAAATGGCTCCATGTGTAAAGAAATAAATACCTTCTTCAACCTGAAAAGCATGATCCGTGAGATATCTACAGCTAACATCACACTTAATGGTGACCGGCTGCATTCCTTCTCCTTAACTTCAGAAGCAAGAAAGGGGACATTCCTCTCACCTTCCCCTAAAGCACTGAAGGGTGTAGCCAGCCCAGGAAGACAGGAAATGAAAAGGCTTCTAGAAGGGAGGAAGAAGTCAAATTGTACTTCTTAGTAGATAGCGCGATAATCTATATGGAATACACTGTGGGAGAGTCAACAAAGTGCGAGTATGGGTGTAGTCGGCTGTGGGATACGAGATCAATACAAGAATCAATTGTATTTCTTTATACAAGCAACACATAACTGGAAATTGGAATTTCCAATTCCATACCATTTATAATAGCATAAAATTTCATAATAGCTTAAACATATAAAAGAGAAGTAATTCTGACAAAAGATGAAAGAAATTAAATGAGACCTAAATAAACGGAGGCAATTCAAATGGGAAAAGAATAAAATGTGTTTTGACAATTGGTTATTCATATTTTCAAAAAAAATAATTTAAATCTATATCTTGCACCACATGCAGAAATTAACTGAAAATAGATCATAAGTCCAAACGTAAAACCTATCATTATAAAGCTTGTCAATGGAAATATGGGAGAAAAATCTTTGTAACCTTGCATTAAACAAGGCTTCCTTAGAGACACACAAGATACATGACCCATCGAAGAACAAATTGGTAAATTGGATTAAAATTAAAATTAAAAACTTCTGCTCTCTGAAACACAGTGTAAGGAGAATGAAAAGGCAAGCTGCAGGCCTAGAGAAAATGTTTGTGAATCATGTCTGATAAAGAGTTTATATCCAGAACACAGTAAGGGCTCTCAGAATTTGTCAATAATAAGAAAATAAGCAACGTGGTTTATATATATATATATATAAAAACACAGCAAAGCCTTTGAACAGACACTTCAATGAAGACAAAGACATGAAATTAAAAGTAAGACCCCATGAATTCTGTTTTACTCTTAGGATGGTTGTACTTCAAAAGATCAATCACATGGCGAGCTGGACAGGATTCCGAAGGAACGCAAGCCCTCCAGCACTGGCCATGGAAATGCAAAACAGCCAGCACTTTCGCAAATAGCTTGCACATCCCTTAAAATATCAAACGGATGCCGCTGTACGGTTTATTTGTTTCTCTGACAGGTATGTCCTCCAGAGAAAGCTTGTATTCAAGCTTGAACACAGGACAGTCTCAGAGACTTTACCTGTAACAGTCTCACACCGGTAACAGACCAGGGGGTCCCTCAAAGGATGAAGGATACGTAAGTCCCACATAATGGGGTTCAAATGAGGAGGGAAGAGGAAAGGAGGATTGGCAGAGGCGGTGACTGGTGTTCATGGAAGGGGTAGCCAGGTGCCTGACCATTGGTTTTACGGCCGAAAGCATTTGTAAGATGGCTTGGACCAAGCATCTGAGTAACAGCCACATCCTTCGGGTGATTCTCTGGAACCTAAAGTGAAATTATTGTTGTCTCTGTTTTCCTGTATCACAATGTCAAAATCTTATGTTCATCTGAATTTTTGTTACAGTCTTACGGATACATATTTGAAAACCCACCTTCCCGGAACTTCCCGCACTTGAGAAAAATTGCAAAAGCTACGGGCGTGGTAGCCTGGTAGGTCTCGCTAGGATAAGAGAGCAGAAAGAGTGTGTGGGTTTTGTAGTTAGAGAGCTGTGAATGCAAACACCAGCATCCTCCTACACGCCAGTGAGGCCGGGGATGCTCTGAGCATCACTGCCTTCATCTGTGAAACTGACATGGTAGTTTATACACCGTAGGATCCACTAAGCTCTGAATGAGGGCTGGGATGTAGCTGAATGGTAGAGAACTTGCCTAATGTTTAGGAGGAGGCTCTGAGTTCAATCCGTAGACTCAAAGCAAAACAACACAGCCTCCCAGCAAAAGCACGTAATGAGATGATAGATTACTAGCACACATGAAAGCATCATTTATGAAAAACTTACAGTTGTGGGTGCTCAAAAATATTAATTTTCCTTCCCTTACTCTTGCACCAATGTGCTGTCTCTTTTCATGCTGGTTTTGAGTTTAAGGTTGAAACACAAAACGTAGTCAGCTTCTAGAAAGATTCCTACCCTGTGAGGCAAAACTCACAATGAAAAGAATTCCACAGAAAGTCCTTCTTGCTTGGGATAAACTCCCTGTGGACCGGGCTCACCCTACTTAGCATGGCATGGCCACGGGAGAATCTTGCAGGCATGCAAAGCATCCCTTTTCTTGTTTCCATGGTTAACATATTGTTTGTTTGTTTGCCTTTGTAGTGAGTGAGTGAGCAACGGCCTGACATTTTCGACGCTAAAAAACAGGGCAGTTCTTGTGAGGTGTGGTGGCAGGTACATTTCATCCCATTATTAGGGAGGCAGAACCAGGAGGACTGCTGCAAGTCTGATGCCAGCCTGGGCTACAGAGTAAGTTGAGGCTAGCCTGGGCTACACACAAGACCTTGTCCCAAAATAAAAAAAATAAAAAACAACAAAAAAAAAACAGTACCTTGTATATTTGCAAAAGTAGTGTTCTAACACAATTCTTTTTCTAAAAAATATCTTTAATTATGTATAGGTGTGTGTGTGTGTGTGTGTGTGTGTGTGTGTGTGTGTGTGTGTGTGTGTATGTGTGTGTGTGTGTATGTAAGTGCTGGTGCCTGTGGAGACCAGAGGCGTCAGATCCCCCGGAGCTAGTTACAGATGGTTGTGCTGTCTGATGTGGGTGCTGGGAATTGAAGCCGGGTCCTCTGGAAGAAGAGCCAGTGCTCAGTGCTCTTAACTGCTGAGCGTCTCACACACTTCTTGACAGTGTCTGCTAGTGCAGTGACCCCTGAGCTCCCTCCCAGCAGCAGGCAAGGCAGCAGCTTTCTCTTCGCTGCTGTGAGCCGCAGGAAAATGTAATGGAATTCAGCTCCTGTCACAAAAGCTACTCCTCGGAAAGGTCGAGGACTTTCCCGAAGGTCAAGCCATGGCTTAAGAAATCTTGGTGAGAGTTTAGCTTTTGTATATATATTAGCTAATTCCTGCAATGATTCCCTTATATGCTATGTATGCTTCCAAGAACTCATAACAGTGTATTTTATCTGAAATACCTATCAAGCGTCCAAGGCCAAACGATCTCCTGAGTTAAGGCAAATTAAGCTCAGACCATCCTTTCTTATACAGCCATAGTGGTATTTATATTAACATTATAGACTCCTAACATTTACCTAACCACCTCTAGGAATGTAGCGTGAGCACATAAATTCCCTTTTTCTGACATATTAACCGATTTTGGCTCTGAGTTGACCTCCTCCTTTACCACTCCCCTTTTGGGTTGTGAAAGAAAGTCTGAGGGTCACAGCCTGAGGAAAACTCTTGTCTGCCTTTATGACCCTGTAAGAATTCAAGCCTGCTGACCTTGCTTTAGCTAGAGCACTGCTATTGCCTGGGTACATAACTGTAAACCTCAGAGACTTAGGGAGGATTTTGACTGGAGAAGATTTTGACTGGAGAACTAGATGGAGAACTAGAAGAATGAGATGGAAGATGAGGAAGAGCCAGATGAGGAAGAACGAGAGGAGAAAGACCAAGATGGGGCAGATGATCTAAGATGAGAGAATTAAGTTAGAACTTAGAGGGGACAGCGGATAAAGGTAGAGACAAATCAGGCAAGAAAGGAGCTAGGCACGAGAACAGAACTGAAGCTGTGTAGACAGGATTTTATCCCAGAGGAATAAAGTAGACGGACTAAAGAGCTCAGTGTACTTAGATTCTTTTCCCGAAAATAATTCATGCCATTTGTAGCTTCTCTTCTGGGCCCCCTGGGAAGAAGATTATTAAGGCTGGTCCCTAGTAATTTACGAAACTTCATGAAGGAATCTGCAGAGCCTTCCAACAGTTTCGTTCACCTCACCTCTCTACGTCTCTGTTGTCAGAGTTTGCTCATACAGAGGGCTCATTTACACGGTCACCTAAACTACTGAATCACTGCTATTTCCTCAACAACTCCCTATTTGCCACTGGTCCCTCCCTCCAGCCCCTCCCCTTCTTTATAGACGTTAAACCACCACGAGGTAAAGGGTCTATAATAATGTCTTTTAGAGACTTAGGGAAAAGGACAGATACCATCTGAATCTAGACCGTGTAAATCATTCTAGAACGTGTAAATCATTCTAGAACGTTAGTGGAGCCTACCCGAATGCCGAGAAGAGGAGCAGAACAAGGAACCATTTTAGAACAACAAAATTATAACTGCTCCACAGAACACAGAGTCCATTTGGAAGATAAGACACTTGAAGAAGCTGGGTAGAAGGATTTAAACTGTGTCTAACCCCAGGTCCTTGGGTGTGTAAGGGGCAGTGACCCGAGGGGAGGATTGCATGGGATCCTGCAGATAGGACTTGGACAGAGAGAGAGGAGGAAGGACCCATTAGACATGCCAAGAGACAAGGGTGGGGAAGGTGGGGTGGCATCGATGCCTGGACTTCCCAGGATATCCCAGATGTTCCTCCTCAGCAGACAGGCTTGCTGAAAGCCTGACAGATAAACCCATCTTTCCCCTCTTTTTCATCTGCTTCTCCCTCCCTACTGTCTAAAAGAAAGTCGTGTCTCCCTTCCTGTGTCCCGGACACTAATCGCTCTCCTTCCCTCTACATCCATGGCTTTCCACTTGACCAGATATAAGAATCTTCCGCTTGTTAAAATAGTTCGCGAGGCTCCAAGCCCGGAGTTTCTGCTTGTGTTTCTTTGGGTAGGGCCTATAACTGCATTTCTGACGTGTTTCCTGGAGACGCAGATGATCTGGGGAACATGCTTTGAGAAGCTCTGAGTGAGGTCATTGTCCCACCAAAGGTCCCCCCTCTCTTCTGTATAGTCACTTATCTCCTCTTCCTTGGCCGAACTGGCTCGCGGTGTACAGGCTTCCGGCTTCCCTCGAGGCGGCTTCCTCTCTGCACACGATCCACCTTTCTTTTTTGTCTCCCACATTCTCGTGGGGACAGCCCCTCACTGTTTTAGCACTTGTGACATCACCTTACCCACAATGACCACAGAGACTGCTTCTCCCCTGACGTCCCCCTCTGCACCTGCAGGCCGGCAGACGACCCTCGCCTTAGACTCCCTCCCTGGCTTGGCGTTCCTCAAATGGAACACTTCACCCTGAGTCCTCTCTCCTGCTCCGCCCCGCCCACCACCACTTTCAGCACCCCTACTAGACCCCCTAACTGCCGCAGAACAGATATTTCCCAAGACTCTGCCTGGGCCATCTTTTTTTTTAACATTTCAACTCTCAGGCAGGTTCCTACCTCTTGATTTTGATCCCCAAATCGCCCAGCGTGACATTTTCCTGTCCCTAACCTGGACCTCTCATCACACGGGAGGGGTTTTACAACCACAGGGGAACTGCTCTCAGTCTTCTCGCGATCCACACACCATCGTGTCTCCGGTAGGCCCCAGGTTTGCTTATTCGGGCCTGGACCACCCCTTCCTCTCCCCTGGAATCGCTGCAATGGCCTCAGAAACAGTAAGATTAAAAAAAAAAAAAAAGGAGACCTTTTATTCCCAAATAAAACACAGACACACACAGAAAGCAAATGTATGTCTTACTTCATTCTGAAGAGGCAAACGCCCCATGACTACCACCTAGACCAGCACACCCGCCTAATGCCTGACACCTCCCAAATGCTTGACATCTCCCACCATGTGCTTTGGGCCACCCCAATAGTGTCTTCTCTTATATTTTTGGTTGTGAGCCTAGACTTTAATGGCTGAGCCACCTCTCCAGCCCTCCAGTGTCCTCTCTTCTCTTCCCTTCCTTCCTTTCTTTCTTTTGTTGATACTTATTTTGATTTTCTGAGTGAGTCTTGATATATAACCCAGGCTGGACTCCAACTCACTTTGTAGCCAAAATTGACTTTGAAATCATGATTTTTCTGCTCATCCACCCCAATGCTGGGATTCTATGCAGCCATCTCTTCTCCTGGCTCTATCACGACATTTTATTCCCGTGTGTGAGTGTACCACGCGCATACCTGGTGCGTGGGGAGGCCAGGAGAGGGTACTGGGTTCCCTGAAACTGGTTGTGAGCTGCCTTGCGGGTGCTGGGAACGAAACCCGGATCTTCTGTAAGAGCATCGAGTGCTCTTAACTGCTGAGCCATGTCTCTAGTTCCAGATAATGACCTTTCAGCTGGTTTGTCTGCCGTTAGCTTTTCTAATTCACCACACATTCTAATTCACCTACATCTTCAGTTATTTCCTTCTTAGTTTTATGCCTTTTAAAACTGTTTCAACTGCTTTTCTTCCCTTGCTTTTTACTTGCAAAAGCATAGTTCAGTAGCTGTCTCCTCCATGAAGCATTCTACCCCACCCACCACCACCATTTGATCTCTTTATATTCACTCAGACTTACATCTTAGGAGCTGGTCTGTTATCTGTTATCTTGAGCTTTGCAAAGGTAGAAACTTTGCCTTATTCATCTTCATAGCCCCTAGGAGGCCAAAGTAACTATGGAAAGCACTAATTTTTTTTTTTTTTTGCATTGAATTGAATACGCCAATCAGACTAAAAATGTTATTCTTTAATGAAATTGTTTTCATATTAGGTAGTTTGAATGAGAATGGCCCCCATAGCCTCATATGTTTGGCTGCTTGGTCTCCAGTTAGTGGAACTGTTTGGGAAGGACTAGGAGGTGTGGCCTTGTTGGGGTAGGTGTGCCACTGGGAGAAGATTTTGAGTTTTCAAAAGGCCCACTCCAGGCCCATTCTCTCTCTCTCTCTCTCTCTCTCTCTCTCTCTCTCTCTCTCTCTCTCTCTCTCCTCTCCCTCTCCCTCTCCCTCTCCCTCTCCCTCTCCCTCTCCCTCTCCCTCTCCCTCTCCCTCTCCCTCTCCCTCTTCCTCTCCCCCCATCTCTCTCTCTCTTTCTCTCCCTCTCTCTCTGCTTGCTGCCTGCAGATCAGAATGTAAAGTTCTCAACTACTGCTCCAGCACCATGCCTGTCTGCTTCCAGCCATGATGATCACGGACTAACCTCTAAAATTGTAAGTAAGCACCCAAGTAAATTTTTTTTAATAAGAGTTGCTTTGTCATGGTGTCTCTTCACAACAATAGAATTTTACCTAAGACACATATCAATATTTAAAGAATGTTTGTGAAATAGATAACACCCTCCCTCCTCCTCCTCTTATTCTCCCCTTACACATGCACACACACACACACACACAGAACACAGAAAGCAAGATAATGCTATAAAAGAAAGGTGAGCAATATTTCTGGATTTCCATTTTTTCACCTGGTCTGCCATTAGTGTTCTTTACCAAGACCGTGTTAGAAGCTGAGACAGTAAGACAGGACAATTCATTGCTGTAGACTGTCATTTGTATCAAGAGATGTTGGCCACCCCATTCCCCTAGTACTAATAATAACCTTTAGTTACTATGACAACCAAACAAAAATGTCTCATGTAATTACAAGCAGGGTGCAGAGGTAGACAACTGGTCTACCTCTGCTTGGGAATTACTGCTGGGTTATTCTATAGTCTTTTCTACCTCTGATGTGTGCTTTTTATTAAACCATGCCAACTAAGGCAAGATGCAGACAAGCGAATCAGAATTATTCTCTTATCTATATTGGTTTCCTGTGTCCACTGTGGGGAGCACAGGACTCCAGCCAAAGGTCCTAAAGACAAGCAGAGGACAGCCACAGATTTACCTCTGTGTTTCAGTTTATTAATCTGAGCAACAATCTAGGGATAAAAATGGGCTTATCCAAGTATCATCAGTGCTCCAGATCCATGAGAATCAACTGAGGACATTGTTTACATGTCATATTCACGAGTCTGGACTCTATGGTATTGTTCAGCTAGGTTTTTGTGAGGCCTGGGAACATGCACATTAAGAAATAAGTGTCCTGAAGAAATTCCAAGAGGATGGGTCAGGGACCATTTTGAAAAGCAATGTCCTAGAAGGCCTCTATCTATACAGTTTTAGATTTAGAATGTTCTTTAGCTACAAGTCTTGGCTTTCATTCCAAGTATCAGCTGTATTTCCACAGGGAATTTTAAAGAACATGTCATTTCAAGGAAATAAACGTGCAGCAAAAGATAGAGTTGACTTTGAGTACTAGTGATCAAACCCAGGATCACACACACACACACACACACACACACACACACACACACACACACACACCAAATCCTCACTCTGCCATCAAGGCACACCACCCAGCTTCAAGGTTTCATTGAAAACCATTTCACTTAGCTAAAGGGAGGAAGTAATATCATAGAAAATTAAAGCAGGGTGCCATGTAAACAAATTCCTCAGGAGATTACTTAACCAGCTTAATTTTTATCATGATATGAAATTAACTTATATTTGTAGACAAGGAATAAGCCTCAGGGAAAGGGCAAAGGAAAGTAAAATTAGGTCTTGATGAAATTTGTATTATAGAAAAAGAGCAAACCACAGACAATACAGAGTGGCCTGTAAGTTAGGTCTCAATTCTCTAAAAAGTATGACATCTATAACTTTCAGGAGAATTCAGAAGATGGTATACATGCATGTATGTGCATACATGATTGTCTAAGTAGCACATGCACATGTCTGTAGAGGCCAGAGGACAACTTCAAGGGTTTTTTGTTTGGTTGGTTTGGTTTTTGAGACAGGGTCTTTCACTGGCCTAGAATTCACCAGAGGTAGGCTAGGCTGGCTAGCCAGGGAGCCCCAGACATCTGCCCATTTCTGCCTCTAAAGCATTGGGATTATGAGTTCTGGAGATCAAATTCAAGTCCTGGTGCTCACAAGGTCAACAGTTTATGAATGAGCCACTTCCCGTGCCTGGAACTAGCTTAATGAATAGAAGCCTTCAAAGCAGCGAAGCACATAACATAACTAACTGAGAGAGAACCTTCGATCTGCAGTTTTCAGGAGAGTTTCCAGAGCAGCAGCAGCAGCAGGGCTGTCTGTCTCTCAGGGTGTGTGACCCAGGAAGTGCTATGGATGATCCTGGTTCCAATGTTTGGGATCTTGTTCCAACTTAATGCTTTAATGTTCCTGGACTGATTTAAGACACCACCCCAGTTGTGTTTGCCTGGAATTTAGCTGAAATAAACTCATTTCAGTCCAAAAGAGAGACTGACTTTTCTACCATTCAGACGCCCATGTTGGTGACAAGTATATTCTACAGTAGTTAAAAGAAGGCAGATACTCAGATAAAAGGTACTAATGAATTAATTATATTTTCTATCTCAAACATCTATGATTTCATGAATATGACAGCGAGTAAGCAAGAGACAACAAAATACTACAACTAATAAATTGGAAATTACAAGCATGTGCCATTTGCTATACCAATTATTGCAATTAATGGTTTAATTTCTTTTTCATATTTATATACTCTCATGCACAGTTTTATTATTGTAGGAATTTTGTTATTTCTTGACACTAACTCACACTATCATGTACAAAATGACAGAGTAAAAGGTGTTCTGATCTAGAACTGTGGAAGCACTATAGGGATTCACAAAGGGGTGGTTCAGGACTGGCAAGAGAGCTCAGTGGGTATAAGCACCTGTTGTACAATCCTGAGCACCTGAGTTCAATCTTGGAACACATGTAAACAAGTGAGATGCAGTGGTTCACATCTATAGCCACAGCATTCCTACTGTGAGATGGGATGCAGTGGTACCCATCTATAGCCACAGCATTCCTACTGTGAGATGGGATGCAGTGGTACCCATCTATAGCCACAGCATTCCTACTGTGAGATGGGATGCAGTGGTACACTCTATAGCCACAGCATTCCTACTGTGAGATGGGATGCAGTGGTACACTCTATAGCCACAGCATTCCTACTGTGAGATGGGATGCAGTGGTACACTCTATAGCCACAGCATTCCTACTGTGAGATGGGATGTAGAGACAGATGAACTACCCAGAAATATGTATGCAGCTCAACAGAACCAATTCCCAAGACTTGTTCTCTGACCTTCACATGCATGCATGGCACACACACACACACACACACACACACACACACACACACACACATACACACACACACACACACACACACACACACACACACACACAGATAACAGTAGCACATTAAAACAACTAGACACATGATCAAGTAACTAGAAATGCAGGTATCTTCCACGGCTAAAACCCTGTTAACAGTCTTAAGTGTAGGAGAAATGAGAAAAGCAGTTTGATTATCTCCACAGATGCTGCAGAGTCATCTTCTAAAGTTCTACATTTCTTTATGATAAAAGTCTCAAAAACAGGAATCAGTGAATAAATACCCCAATTCAAAGGCTGAAGCATGCTCAATGGCGAACTATTAGAGGAAGCTTCCCAGACTCAGTGGTCGCCACGGAGGGTATTTCCACCAAATTAAATTATACAAGAGAAAAAAGTAAAGGAGTCAGAAAACCGGAAGTGTCGTCACTGGAAGATGATGCCTGTGCCTATCTGGAAGACTGCAGGACATCTACTGAGAACTACTTAGACGTAACAAGGGCTCTTTAATGGGACTGAACACACGTACCACATGGAACCCTAGAACCTTTATGTCTATATATGCAAATGAATATGACTAGTTAGGAAATGCAATGTCGAATGAAACAAAGAATTCATAAATGGGATGTAGAATGCACACTAGAGTCTCAGCACTTGGGAGGTGGAGGCAGAAGGTCAGAAGCTCAAGGTCATGGCTGGCTATATAGTGAATTCAAGGGCTACTTGATGCTCTGTCTTAAATGAATAAACAGAAAGAAAAGGGAGAGAGAGAGAGAGAGAGAGAGAGAGAGAGAGAGAGAGAGAGAGAGAGAGAGGGAGGGAGGGAAGGGAAGGGAAGGAGGGAGGGAGGAAGGAAGGAAGGAAGGAAGGAAGGAAGGAAGGAAGGAAGGAAGGGAGAAAGAAAAGAGAGGAGGAAGGAAAATACAATACAATACAATGGAAGCAGAGATTCTATTTAAAAGCCCAACAAAAGTTTCCAGAAATAAAACGAGCAAGCAAAATGAAAATGCCAGTGAAACATCTTGGGAAGAAAGCATCTCATTCTTGAACAGGAAGATTCAGAGTTTTTAAAATGTCAAGGTTTAGCGAATTGTTTCATAAATTTTTCCAACCACAATGAAAGTGCCAATATCATAAAATTACCAACAAAATTCTGAAAAGAAATAAATAAAGCAAGGGATTGGTCTTAACAGATATGAAAATAGATGACTAGGTTACAGTAAGTCACACAGAATCCACTTCTGGAAATGTGGCTCACAGATACATGCGTGGTGCATGAACAGATGTGCCTCACTGCAGCATCATTTGCAAGAGCAAAACCCTGGGCATCAATATCCATTGTTCAGGTGGGAGTTAGGTTAGTATTTCACAACAGACTGTGATATAGTCATTTTCAAGCATCTTGAAGATGGTTTCTTTCCCTTTAAAGTGAACTCCTTTGAAAATAGAGACATTTTCATTGGCATGTGTTTATTGTGTGTGGCCATGAAGGTGGGCATGGTATGTGTACATGTGCATGAGGAAGCCACGGGACAGCCTGGCCGTCATTCCGCAAGCCTTGTTCACCTGGTTTTGTGAGACAAACTCACTCACATAAAGTGCACAGATGTGATTAGGCTGGCTGGCTAGTAAGCCCCAGAAATCCTCCTGCCTCTGCTTCCCCAGTGCTGGGATTGTAAGAGCATGCCTCCATGCCCAGCCTTTTCCACATGGGTTCCAGGGATCAAATTCAGCCCCTCGTGCCTATTAACTAAACACTTTACCAACTGAGCTATGTCCACAGGGCTTGATATATTATTTTTATGATACCGAAGTTTAAGAATGAAGAAAGAGCTCTAGGATCTAGGCCGTGGGACATAACCAGTCCCTAGGATCCCCACCCATCACTGCTCCAGCTGCCCCAGTCGCCTGCCAGCAGGGAAGATTCCTGTGGACAGGCTCCCCACCAAAACCCCTCATTAGACCCTGCAATCTACAAGACCCACACCCTACCTCAAACCTACCCATCCCACTGCAACCCCAGTGGCTTCCTGAGACAGAATCTGCCAGCTCTCACTGGACCAAGAGCTCTCATTGGACTAAGAGAGGCTTCTTGAGACACAGAATTTGCCAGCTCTGATTGCACCAAGACCCCCATAGGACCAAGAGCAGTTCTCTGAGGCACAGAATCAGACAGCTTGGATTGAACCAAGAGCAGCTCCCTGCAACACAGACACAGTAAGCACAAATTGGACCAACATCAGCTCGCTTAGACACTGGCACCTCTTGCACCTATTGGAGGAAGAGATGGGTAGAGGCCAGTGCAAAAATACATACAACAACATAAGGAGCAATATGACATCACCAGAACCTAGACCTTCTACAACAGCAAGACCTGAACATCATAGCATAGAAGAAGCAGAAGAAAGAGACCTTAAAATAACTTTATGAAGATGATAGAGGCCTTTAAAGAGGATATGAAAAATTCCCTTAAAGAAATTGAGGAAAAGACTAATAAAAAATTGGAAGAAATCAATAAAACCCTTAAAGAAAGTAAAAAAAAAAACATGAAAAAGCAATTAAACAAGTGAAGGAAACAGTTCAAGATCTGAAAAGTGAAATAGAAACAATGAAGAAGACACAAACCAAGGGAATACTGGAAATAGAAAATCTGAGTAAATGAACAGGAACTACAGCATAGTATGAATATTAAGAGCAGCAAAGGAAAAAAGCCAAGCATAACCAACAGAATACAAGAGATGGAAGAAAGAATCTCTGGTGTACAGGATACAATAGAGGAAATAGATTCGTCAGTCAAAGAAAACACCAAAGCCAAAAAAACCATAACACAAAATGTCCAGGAAATCTGGGACACCATGAAAAGGCCAAACCTAAAGAATAATAGGGATAGAGGAAGGAGAAGAATACCAACTCAAAGGCACAGAAAACATATTCAACAAAATCATAGAAGAAAACTTTCCCAACTTGAAGGAAATACCTATGACGATAACAAGAAGCTTATAGAATACCAAATAGACTAGACCCACAAAAAAAGTCCCCTCACCACATAATAATTAAACAACAAAACATACTGAATAAAGAAAGAATATTAAGAGCAGCAAAGGAAAAAAGCCAAGTGACTTATAAAGGCCGACCCATCAGAATAACACCCGATTTCTCAATGGAGACTTTGAAAGCCAGAAAGATCTGGACAGATGTAATGCAGACACTTAGAGACCATGGATGCCAGCCTAGACTAATATACCCAGCAAAACTTTCAATCACCATAGATGGAACAAGACATTCCAAGACAAAACCAGATTTAAACAATACCTATGCACAAATTAAGCCCTACAGAAAACACCAGAAGGAAAACTTCAACCTAAGAAGTCAGATGCACCCATGAAAACACAGGCAATAGATATCCCCACAGCAGCACATTCCAAGGAAGGGAAATACACACACACTACCACCAAAAGATAACAGAATTAACAATCACTGGTCATTAATATCCCTTAATATCAATGGACTCAATTTGCCTATAAAAAGACACAGGCTAACAGAATGCATATGAAATCAGGATCCATTGTAGATGAATTTCTAAACAGTCTTATTAAATAAGAAACACAGAACCAAATATGGAGGTATAAGCTGTAGAGGTCTGAGCAATAGCTGCCAACTAACCTTAGCTTACCACCTCCCTGTAGCTTCCCAAGAGAGCCTCTTCCTGTATAACCTGTGCCTTTATTGCCTTCCTGTTTTGTCTTCTCATTGGCTCTAAGCCCAGCCACATCACTTCCTCGTCACTGTCTGTCTATATAGACCACCAGGTCTCTATGGTTGGTACTTGGATTAAAGGCATGTGTCCTTGAACACACAGAGACTCTGCCTGCCATGTGATTGGATTAAGGGTGTGTGCTACCATGCCTGACTTCTGTTTATGGCTGACTATGACCTCTGATCTCCAGGCAAACTTTATTTGTTAACATACAAATAAATATCACATTTCAACACAAATAAAATATCACCACAATCCATCCTTCTGCTGCACACAGAAAACACACCTCAACTTCAAAGACAAACATTACCTCAGAGTAAAAGGCTGGGGAAAGACTTTGTGATCAAATGGACTTAAGAAGCAAGCTGGTGTAGCTGTCCTAATATCTAACAAAATAGACTTCAAACTAAAATCAATCAAAAGAGATTGGGACATTATATATTCATCACAGGAAAGATCCACCAAGATGAAGTCTCAATTCTGAACATTTATGCCCCCAATACAAGGGTAACCACATATGTAAAAGAAACATTACTAAAGCTTAAATCACACATCAAACCCCACACATTAATAGTGGAAGACTTCAACACCCCACTCTCACCACTGGACAGATCTGCCAGACAGAAACTTAACAGAGAAATAAGGGATCTAACAGATGTTATGACTCAAATGGACTTAAGAGATATCTACAAAACATTCCACCCTAATGAAAAAGAATACACCTTCTTCTCAGCACCCCGAAGAACCTTCTCTAAAATCAACCATATACTCGAGTGGTCACAAAGCAAGTCTCAAAGGATACCAAAACTTGGAATAACCTCCTGTATTTTACCGGACCACCATGGCTTAAAGTTAGATTTCAACAACAACAAAAAAATTACAGAAAGCCTATGATCTCATGGAAACTGAATAATGCTCAACTGAATCACCAAAGGGTCAAGGAAGAAATAAAGAAATAAATTAAAGACTTCCTAGAATTCAATGAAAATGAATGTACTACATACCCAAACTTATGGGACACTATGAAAGCAGTGCTAAGAGGAAAATTCATAGCACTAAATGCACACATAAAGAAGTTGGAGAAATCTCACACTAGTGACTTAACAGTACACCTGAAAGCTCTAGAACAAAAAGAAGCAAAGTTACCCAGGAGGAATAGATGCCAGGAAATAATCAAACTGAAAGCTGAAATGAGTAAAGTAGAAACAAAGAGAACAATACAAAGAATCAATGAAACAAAGAGTTGGTTCTTTAAGAAAATAAACAAGATAGACAAGCCCTTATCCAAACTAACCAAAAGGCAGAGAGAGAATATCCAAATTAACAAAATCAGAAATGAAAAGGAAGGTATAACAACAGACAATGAGGAAATTCAGAGAATCATCAGGACATAGTTAAAAAATGTATACTCCACAAAATTGGAAAATCTAAAAAGAAATGGACAGTTTTATGGATAGGTAGCACATACTAAAATTAAATCAGGACCAGATAAACAATTTAAATAAACCAATAACCCCTAAGGAAATAGAAACAGTTATTAAAAGTCTCCTAACCAAAAAAAAAAAAAAAAAAGCCCAGGATCAGATGGTTTAAGTGCAGAATTCTACCAGATTTTCAAAGAAGAGCTAACACCAATACTCTTCAAATTGTTCCATACAATAGAAACAGAAGGAACATTACCAAACTCCTTTTATGAGGCTACAGTTACCCTGATACCAAAACTACACAAAGATACAACAAAGAAAGAGAATTACAGACCAATTTCCCTCATGAACATTGATGCAAAAAACACTCAATAAAATATTGGCAAACCAAATCCAAGAACACATCAAAAAATTATCCACCATGACCAAATAGGCTTCATCCCAGAGATGCAAGGATTGTTCAACATATGAAAATCTGTCAATGTAATTCACCATATAAGCAAACTGAAAGAAAAAAAAAACACACATGATCATCTCATTAGATGCTGAAAAAGCCTTTGACAAAATCCAACACCCCTTCATGATAAAGGTCTTGAAGAGATCAGGAACACAAGGAACATACCTTAACATAATAAAGGCAATTTACAGCAAGCCAACAGTCAACATCAAATTAAATGGAGAGAAACTCAAAGCGATACCACTACAATCAGGAACAAGACAAGGCTGTCCACTCTCCCCATATTTATTCAATATAGTACTTGAAGTTCTAGCTAGAGCAATAAGACAACAAAAGGAGATCAAAGGGATACAAATTGGCAAGGAAGAAGTCAAACTTTCACTATTTGCAGATGATATGATAGTATACATAAGTGACTTCAAAAATTCTATCAGAGAACTTCTACAGCTGATAAACACCTTCAGTAATGTGTCAGGACACAAGATTAATTTGAAAAAATCACCAGCCCTCCTATATACAAATGATAAACCGGCTGAGAAAGAAATCCAAGAAACATCACCTTTTACAATAGCCACAAACAATATAAAATACCTTAGTGTAACTCTATCTAAGCAAGTGAAAGACCTATAACACAAGAACTTTAAGTCTCTGAAGAAAGAAATTGAAGAAGATATCAGAAAATGGAAAGATCTCTGTTGCTCATGGATAGGTAGGATTAACATAGTAAAATGGAAATCTTACCAAAAGCAATCTACAGATTCAATGCAATCCCCATTAAAATCCCAACACAATTCTTCACAGACCTGGAAAGAACAATACTCAGCTTCATGTGGAAAAACAAAAAGCCCAGGATAGCTAAAGCAATCCTGTACAATAAAGCCACCTTTGGAGGCATCACTATACCTGACCTCAAGCTCTACTATAGAGCTATAGTAATAAAAAAACAGCTTGATATTGGCAAAAAAAACCCGACATGTGAACCAATGGAATCAAATTGAAGACACCCTGACATTAACCCACACACCTATGAACACCTGATTTTTGACAAAGGAGCCAAAACTGTATAATGGAAAAAAGAAAATATCTTCAACAAATGCTGCTGGCATAACTGGATGTCAACATGTATAAGATTGCAAATAGATCCATATCTATCACCATGTACAAAACTCAAGTCAAGTGGATCAAAGACCTCAATATAAAACCAGTTATACTGAATCTGATAGATGAGAAAGTAGGAAGTAGTCTTGAACCCACTGGCACAGGAGACTACTTCCTAAATATAACATCAGTAGTATAGACACTGAGAGCAACAATTAATAGATGGGACCTCCTGAAACTGAGAAGCTTCTGTAAGGCAAAGGACACAGTAAATAAGACAAAACAACAGCCTACAGAATGGGAAAAGATCTTTACCAACCCCACATTAGACAGAGGGCCGATCTCCAAAATATATAAAGAATCCAAGAAACTAGACACCAAAATAACAAACAATCTAATTAAAAAATGGACTAAAGAGCTAAACAGAGAATTCTCAACAGAAGAATCTCAAATGGCCAAAAGACATTCAAGGAATTGCTCAACATCCTTAGTCATCAGGGAAATGAAAATCAAAACGACTCTGAGATACCATCTTACACCTGTCAGAATAGCTAAGGTCAAAAACACTGAAGACAGCCTTTGTTGGAAAGGATGTGGAGCAAGGGGAACACTCCTCCACTATTGGTGGGAGTGCAAACTTGTACAGCCACTTTGGAAATCAGTATGGAGGTTTCTCAGAAAATTGGGAATCAATCTTCCTCAAGACCCAGCCATATCACTCTTGGGCATATAACCAAGGAATGCTCAATAATACCACAAGGACATATGCTCAACTATGTTCATAGTGGCATTATTTGTAATATCCAGAACCTGGAAACAATCTAGATGCCCCAACCAAAGAATGGATTAAGAAAATGTGGTACATATACACATATACTCAGCAGTAAAAAAACAATGACATCATGAAATTTGCAGGCAAATGGATGGAACTAGAAAGTATCATCCTGAGTGATGTAACCCAGACTCAGAAAGACAAACATGATATGTACTCACTCATAAACAGATACTAGATGTAAAGCAAAGGATAACCAGACTACAACCCACAGCTCCAGAGAAGCTAGCTAACAAGGAAGACCCAAAGAGGGATGCATAGATCACCCTGGGAAGGGGAAATAGATGAGATCTCCATGAGTAAACTGGGGGTGAGGGTGGGGCAATGGAGGGTGGGGGATGGGGGATGAGAACATAAGGGAATGGGATGGTTGAGCTGGAACAGGGATGGAGTGGGAGAGCAATGAAAGAGATACCATGATAGAGGGAGATATGGGGATAGGGAGAAACCAGATGCTAGAGAAGTTCTTAGGAATCCCCAAGGATGACCCCAGCTTAGACTACTAGCAATAGTGGAGAGTGTACCTGAACTGGCCTATCCCAGTAATCAGATCGGTGAATACCCTGTCATTATAGAGCCTTTCTCCAGTATCTGATGGAAGCAGATACTGAGATCCATAGCCAAACACCAGGCCAATGTCCAGGAGTCCAGTTGAAAAGAGAGAAGAGGGATTCTATGAGCAAGGGCATCAAGATCATGATGGGGAAACCTACAGAGACAACCAAACTAGTGGGAACTCATGAAATTTAGATCCACCTCTGTGGAACCTGCATGGGATTGGACTAGGCCCTCTGTATAGCGAGACAGTTGTATAGCTTGATCTGCTTAAGGGGCCCCCTGGCAGTAGGATCAAAATCCATCCCTGGTGCATGAGGAGGCTTTTTGGAGCCCACTACCTATGATGGGACATCTTGCACAGCCTTGAGGCAGGGGGAGGGGCTTGGACCTGCCTCTACTAAATGTACCAGGCTTTGCTGACTCCCCATGGGAGGCCTTATCTTCTTGTAGGAGGGAATGGAGGGGAGTGTTGTGGGGGGAAGGATGGGGGGCAGGAGGAAGGAAGAGGGGGATCTTTGAATGGTATGTAAAATGAATTTAAAAAATTTAATAAAAGAAAAAAATGAAGAAAGAGTTGTCTCTTCAAATGGGAAGACATTTCCTCAGGGAATGCAAGAGTTCTTGTTATGAGACTCTGACCTTAGTAAACAGTGGGGCAGAAAGCTCAAAGAATTAATGCAATGTTATTCTGGAAGAAAAGGCCTGGCCTTTTAATTTACTGCAATTTAGGAGTGCCCCTAAAAATCCCCAAATGTTAAATCCTGGCTCCTTTTCATTAAAAAAAAAAAAAAAAAAAGGACTGCTTCAAAATACATACCACTGGGTAACATTCCTGGAGGATGCTTTTGTCAAGGTAAACCTGAAGAGTCAGGACCAGGGCTCTTTCGCAAACTTGGCAAGCAAGCCAAAGTGCTAATTGAGCAGAAGCAACTGCACACGGTAATTTCATTTTCTCGTATGCCAGACACCAAAGGAAGGAACAGCAGCGTTTCATTTCTCGAATTCTCTGCCCCTCTCAAGATTCCGCTACCCGAGTTTTAGCCAAACTCACTAACAGGTATATTTTATCAGAAAATGCCTTAAAGAGCCCTCAGCCGGCTTATCTCAGTTACCTTCTACTAACCTTCCTCTTCAACCTGACAAAGAGCAGATAAATACCTACTCACACTGTCAGTCTGTCTACTGACGCTGCACACGCCCGCCTGAGAAGCCATCCCGAAATGGAAGTCGCTATCTGATGGAGAAGCTGCTGTCTGGCTGACTCTCTGGGGCTTGACTTCTCTCTCCCACTGAAAATTGTCCGGATCCACGTCTTTCGAATACAAACTCTAAAAGCTCTTGTACTCTGGGGAACACATACACTAATTGCTTCAGGGAATGGGGAAAAAACATACTAAACAAAATCCTTGTCTTCAAGGAAAATCAGTCGCCTCCCTCCCTAGAATGTCAACTCCAAGAAGGCACGGACTTCCTGGGTGCCGTTTTCCCTCTGCGTCGTCACTGGAGCTTGGACCAGCGTTTGGAAAACAGAAAGGGATCAGAATACCTGTCAGCAAAGGAAGAGACCGACAAGCGTGGAGAGAGCCGGCACACCTTAGCACCAATAGCCTGTGCTTCATTCCCCTGACTTATGAGTTCGAGACCAGTATCAGGTAAAAAGAAGAGAGTGGGGTGAAGCACTGAGCTCAGAACGACAAAGCCTGCTAGGGATGATAAGATGCTACGGCCTGGCTGGTATCCTCTGAAGCCTGTGTGCTAAGGTTTGGTCCCCACCATGGTACAGTTGGTGGGGCCTGTAGGGAGTGGGGTCTAGCAAGAGGCCTTAGGTCACCGAGGCGTGCCTTTGAGGCAAAGTGTGGGACCCTGGATCTCCCTCTTTTTCTTCTTCCCAACCACGAGGTGAGCATTGTGCGCTGCAATATGCTTTCCGCCATTGCCAACCCTCAGGGACCCAAAGCAATGTAACCGCTCAGTATTGGATGGGCCCTCCCAAAAGGTAAACCAAGGGGAAACCTTTTTCTCTGCATAAGTTAAGCGTGTCGGGTCTTTTGTGATAGTGACAGGGCACCTGAAGGAGAAGGCAGAAGCTGGGGAAGAGTGGATGAGACGGGGAGAGTCAGGGCAGAGGCTCAGAAAAGGTAACAACTGGATCCTAATTTAACCTCTAAAGGAAACCGACTAGAAGGTAGCCAGGAATCTTGGAGAGTAACAGCGATGGGACCACCACTGGCTGGCCCTGGTGTCCCCCAACCCCACCCCGCACAGGTAAAAAAAAATTAAGGGCTTCCAAAACCTCTAACAAGTTGGACAGTTTACAAATCCGTGTGGTTAAATGGAGAATAATAAAAGCCACTTAAATCCAGTGACAACTTTCAAACAAATACAAATGCTTGTTTTTCTGAAGTGAAATGTACTCTTACCACCACGGCAGGGCTAGTTTAATATCTTTAAAAGTGTAACTGTTAACTAATGTTATCCAGAGAGTGATGCTATTCGCCGATTCTGGAAGACCCAGAAACGCACAGACGTCAAGAGCTCCAAGTGGTTCTTTGTTCGAGTCACAGTTTTGAAGACAGCTCCAGATAAACCCAACAATTGAGCTGCTGTAAATAGCCTTCCTCTTTCATAAATTTCTCCCTATATTTAGAAGTACAGTTCCTTTGTTCACAAACTACTCCCAACTGTTCCATATTTAGATTCCCAAAGGCGTACCTTGGACTCATTGGATAAATGAATGAATAGCTGCATGGATGGATGAACAGGAGAGCTATCAGATGGCTTTGTTGAGATCCTGGAGATGAGATGTACAGAATGCTTCGTGTATGTGGATCCCTGACTGGCCAGCAGTAATGTTTCCCATGACTTTCGTATTTAACACAGTGAGACTGGATGAAAATGTATCAGAGGGAGCAAGATCGTTTGGTATATAACAGTTGTTCTCTCCCTCCAGCCCCTGGACCCCGAGACAAGGTTTCTCTAAGTACCCCGGCTGTCTGTCCAGGACTGGCTGAGTAGCCCTGGAATTCACTCTGTAGACCAGGCTGGCTCAAACTCAGAGATCTGCCTGCCTCTGACTCCTAAGTGCTGGGATTAAAGGTGTGTGCCACCACCGCCCGGCTACATTACAATTCATAACGGTAACAAGATAGCAGTTATGAAGCCGCAAGGAAAATAAATTCTATGGTTGGGGGTCACCACAACACGAGGAACTGTATGAAAGGCTGAGAACCACTGCTCTAAAGTAAGGTATACTAATTCACACTCCTAAAGAGGGGCTTCAGAGTCCAGGGAGCCCTGGTCTGCCCCTGTGTCAGAGGCAGAGGTGACAGTTGAATGCTGTCAGCTCTCTGATACAGTGACAGCAAACCTGAGACTATCAGAAAGAGGAAGGACTTTGGTTCATTGCTTTGTCTGTCCATGGTCAGTTGGCCACTGCTTTTGGAAGAGTGTGCCGTAGAGGAAGCAATTCATCAGGAAGCGGGGGTGGGGGTGGATGTGCGGTGGATCTGAATCCTACCTAATAAATACCTCCTCGAAGGGCACACCTCCAAAGACTGCATTTCTTGGCCACACCTCTTAAAGGTTCTGACAGCCCTCCAACAGTACCACAGACCGGGCCCAAGCCTTTGTCAGACAGGCCGCTGAAGGACACGCATTCAAACCACGGTGTTTACTAAGGACACTGAGTGGGGCACTCAAAGCAGGGGATGCCAGTCAAATTTCTGGGCAGCTTCTCGCTCCTTTCGAAGAGCCCTGTTTCGTAGGCTCACGGTTCTCATATCACGACTCCCCTTTCAGCTTTTACATCTCCTGTGCAAATGAAGTCACAAGAGACATTCAGCTGTTACAAACTTCATGTCAAGCTTTGAAGTGCTTTTTAATAGCAGAAATATTTGGCTCACGTGTGGGCTTTGTAGCTATGGTAAATACCTCTTAGTTATCTGTCGCTACTGTTATTCCACACCTCCAATTTGGAGGAGAAATTCTGCATATGCATTGAGGCACTAGAAAAGAATATTGAACTATATCTGAGCTCTTTTGTGAATGGTTTCCTTTTATTTCTTCTCTCACGGAACTAATACTTTCACCCGCATTGTGCTGGTTATGGGTGGGAAAGCAGTGGGCAGAAAAAAGAAGGCTGATACTGTGGCTTCACATCCTTAGCTGCTGGAAGTTAAGTGGTCAAGAAGCTCCCTACTGTAAGATTATATTTATTGAGTCATTCACCTGCCCTCCTCCACCCCACCCCTCTGTGTGCGTGCGTGCGTGCGCGTGCGTGTGCATGTACGTGTGTGTGTGTGTGTGTGTGTGTGTGTGTGTGTGTGTTGGGTGTGTGTATGAGTGTATACATGTAGAAAACTACAAGTCAATGTTGAGTGTCTTCCTCAATCCCTTATCTGCCTTATTTTATGAGACAGAATCTCTTACTGAGCCTGAGGCTCACCTGATTGGCTAGACTGGCTAGCCATCCAGAACCAAGGACATTCCTGTCTCCACCTCCCCAGTGCTAGGGTGACAGGCACATACCATGGAGCCATCTTCGTTTGTTTCTTTTAACATGGGTGCTAGGGATTTGAACTCAGGTCCTAAAGCTTGCACGACAAGCCCTTTACCAACTGAGCCATCTCTCAGCCCCTCCCTGAGTCCTGCGATGCTTTGGAAGACTTTGGATAAAATGCTCTTAGTTTTTACAAAAGAGGAAACTGACTCCAATTAGTCTGTGATAAAGGCAGAAAAGGAAAAACAACAACAACAAAAACAAACTTTTCATTAGGGAATTCCGTATGATTATTGAAACAAAGTCTGCATGTCTTAATGTTCCGCCATGTATCAGAAGAATACATTTAGAAATAGTATTTTTGAGAGCAAACACATTTGAACAAAGGCCAGGCACTGAGCATTTGAGATCTGCCCTGTGCTGAACAGCAACATCTTACTTCTTTATGTCACTTAATTATTTTATGAAGAGATAACAGAAAATTCTATTGCATGTCCCAAGTTAAACACTTGACGTTTTTATTCCTTAAAACGAAACATTTGAGAAGTCTAGATATGTTTATTAATTAGTGATTATTAACACTCAGTAAACAACATTATGTCTTGTAAAAACACAATCTCACTGCACAGCGTGAAGCTGAAGTCTATTATTCCCTGATTCCATATGCTGAAATACACTCAAATGGTCCCAAATGACCTTAAGCATTAAATAAATGTAAATGAGAACAACATAGAAAATGCACTTTTGATTGATAACTAAAAGACCAGGTTGAAAAGCATGTCCCCAGATGAAGTCCTTCCCAGAAGGAGATGGCTGTGTGAGCCATGGAGGAAGGGCTCTGCTAAGTCTCCCTCCCGAGCGTTGAGATTACAGATACATGCCACCGCGCTCAGCATCACTTTGGTTTTTATCCATTGTGTCTGTTCATCCAACTGTTTTTCTCAAACTACACAGTCAGGGTAGGCAAGCGTCCTCTATAGAGAGAAAACTTAAAACACCCAAGGATGCCAGAGTAATAGTGAAAGATAAAATAATTCCAAATAGAACTGCTACTGTAACAAAATCTGTAGCAAGATGTACAAAGGGAAAATGCACAGATACAGCCATTTCATGTGTACCCAACGGGTGATATTCTCCTTCTAGGTCAACTGGCCACAGGGCGGGGCATCACACAACACACACTGGTTCTGCTAGGGGAAAGCAGTTCTCCTAGCCTGGAAAAGGAGGAATAAAACCGAAAGGGACTGGACTCCTGGACTGATAAAATCATCAATAGATCAAGATGTCTTAGCACTACTGATGCCCTGGGCCAGATGCTTCTTATTGCTGTTTTGAAAGCTCACTCTGAATGATCTCCACCATTAGGCATCAGGACCAGTAGAAACCAGTAGCAACATTGTCTGCTCTGACCCCAAGTCATGACAAAAATAATAATTAAAAAAAAAATGTTCCCAGGGACTGCCAGAATCTCCTAGGGGTGCAAGACTGTCCCGGCTGGGGGCCACTGGAATAAAGCCATTTAAGAAGGCCCCAAGCTGGGCTTTTCTCAACCTCACACTGCATAATTTTGGGCACCAACTGAGCTGGAAAGATGGCTCAGTGGTTAAGAGCATTGGCTGGTCCCTAAAGGACTGGGGTTCTATCCCAGCACCCACATGGCAGCTCACAACTGTCTCAAACTCCAGTGGAGGATCCTACACCCTCACACAGACATGCATACAGGCAAAATATCCATGTACATAAAAAATACATTGAAAACAAAACTCTCCTGAGCTACCAAATGAGCCTAACTCAGTGGGTAACACATCATTTGAGTGTTCTATAACGTATGCAGTTTTAGTGTTCTCATCTATTGAACGGAGTGTCTGCCTGACTCATGGGAGGCTCACACAATTCAATGAGGATGATAGATATGACATGTTTAGAGCAGGGCCAGGCACACAGCAAGTGCTCAGTTAACACTATCTATTATTATTGTATTCATGCACAGCATCAAGAAAGCAGTTTCCACTGAGATGTTTTAATTCAGACAGGATGCAGAAAGGTATCTTACCAGCTTGATATTTTCTGAGCCTTAAACACGCCCGTCTTCTGATTGCTTGCGATGATGCTGTCCACATCTACAGGGCACAGTTAAGAAAACTTCTGCAGTGACTATCAACTGACTGAGAAAGAACTTATAAACACGCTGGCTTCTTATCACAATGGGATCCACACAAGAAAAAGAAAGGAGCGGTCAGTGCTGTGCCATGAAATGCTGACTCACCACTGGCAAGATCTTTTCCTTCCCCAGCTTGCAATTTTACCACCCATCTAGTTAGCATCATGGCAGGGCCCAGAGGAGAGGTACCGGAGGCCACTGCTGGAGAACATGAGCTGCTACGTCACTTCCTCAGGTCAGCCAGGCATCCAAAGACAGACGTCCATCCATCAGTAAGGAGGGCGATGGCTGCCTCTGTTGACTTTCCAAATTGAAGTGGTTCCAATCTCCCAACCACTTGTAGGGGGAGAGGGGGGGGGGAGCAGTAGGGACAGGGTTGGGAGGAGGCAAAGAGAGAGGTGGAGAAGAACTTGGAGCCTCTTTGGGAGAAAATGCAACATTTAAGAAGAAAGTCATTCTGGTGAAGGGTCCCTGGAGGAAGTTCTGCTTGGCCTCTGGCCTTGAGCAGGCACAGAAGGACCCATGCAGAAGAGCCATGTTTGAATTAGAGAAACTTTGCATGATATTCAGTGACCCTTGGGAAAATCACATCTAGTCCATCATCAGGAAAAGCTGGAGTTAGATCCACAATGGCAGCCTAGGTGTTTGTGAGTTGCTGCTATTTCTCTCTTTGCTCCGGCCCCAGGACTGACAGAGACCAATGAATATACTAATTCCTACACCCAGACACTCCCGAGGTCTTCTTCTCTGTACTGACCTCTGTCCCTGGCTTCCCCACAGTCCTCTGGCTTCCTAATTTCTGAATGCCCCCACCTTCTCATTTATTTGACTTGGACACATTTCCTGTAAGACGTCTCCCAACCCCTCTTCTGAAGCGAGGCAAGTTTAAAAATAAGCAAGGACTCAAATAATTCTAGTAAAGGCGGCAAGCTGCACAAAATTGGGCCCATGGGGAGGACACCAGGCTGACAGCGATGTTCCCCTATTGCTTGGAAAAAACAGATTTCCTGCATGTTCAAAGCGAACACTGGCCAAGATCTCCCTGCCAGAACAGAACCACAGGATTCTGAAACCCAAGTCTCAGCTTGAACCACCAGGCACACCCATTCTTCTCTGAGTGAATAAGCAGGTACTGTGTGATAGCTTTCCTCCCTCAGGAGTAGGGAGGAAAAATCAATTAGCTCTCCTAATGATGGGCTTTGTAGAGGTTTACAAAAGTGCCATAATGCAGACTTCTTTCTTTTTTTTTTTTTTCTGGGTGAACTTTCCTGTATGCAAATTAAATACCGTTAAATTACATTCATTAAAAAAATAAAGGAGACTAATTTGCCTACTTGTTTTGATTAACTAAAATGACACATCGGCCTACGGTTTCTGTCTATTTCAGGAGCGTTCTAGATGAAATATCTTGCAGGAAAGGACGGCTGACATCTTCATTCTGAGAAGCCCAAAATTAGTAGAGTCAACTGACAACTGTTTTTTATTAAGTCCCTCCCCTAGCCACGCCCTACTCTGCGTTTCCATGGTATCCAACTGCCTGCCATAACGTGCCCGGCACACCTGTAGCGTCCTATGAGTACATGGCTAATCTATCAAGCAAAACATATTATTTTGTTAGTGGAGGTAATACTTTTTTATAAAATAGTCACAGTGAAGTTAAATTATAGAACTCAGAAAACCTATTAATAATTTTTAGTAAACATCTTAACACTATATACTTTATACAATTTATAAACCTGTGACTCTGGGTGGTGAGGCTGGAGCAAGCATGGATATTTATATTCTAGAGGTTATTTTTTTTTAATGAAAAATTCACAGCGGTATTTAGGCTGCTTTATTTTTAGAACTGGGCGGGAAATATATTTTGTGGTTTAGAAGGGCTTTTAAAAAATATATTAAAAGAGTCACAGAGAAAAGATGGCAGTGTTAATGTTAAGACATTACCTTAAGAGACAGACTCTGCTATTCTGTCCCCCCACCCTATAGGTCAGATTTTGATGGTCTTTCTGCATGGCACTGTGTCCAATAATAGATTTTATCATCTCCCTGTGTCACCTCAGGGTAATAAAGGAAATCCAATCAAATTGAGTCAATATGACCAGGATAATGTTCAACACAACAGACCCAATCATGCTCTGTGAGCTGCATCCACCTTCCAGAAGATCTCAGTGGGAGGGGCTGGGTGCCAGAAAAGCCTTCCTGTGGTTTCCCGGAGGAGATGGAGCAGTCCCCTTGTTAAAACAACTGCTTGTGGTTCAAATGGAGCCAGGTTTCTGCCTCTAGCTTCCTTCTTGAGTAAAGCACATGTCAGGAGTGACGCTCCATTTTAGTTATCAGTTTATATTCATTCTTAAAATGTATACTCACATACAATAGCAACAAAAGTCTTCTAGGTCAATTGCATATATTTATTATAGGTAGGTAAAAAACTGTTGAAAATATTAGTCTCGCTGTGTCATCAGTAATTGTATTTATCAGTTGTATATATATTTTGAATCAGGTTGTTATTTTTTAAATTATTTATTTATTTTATGGGTGTGGGTGTTTTGCCTAAATATATGTGTATGTACCATGTGTGTGCCTAATGTATTTAGAGACCAAAAGAGGGCATCAGGTCTCCTGAGACTGGAGTTACAGACAGCTGTGAACCATTGTGTGAGTGCTGGGAATTGAATCTGGGTCCTAGTACTGTTCTTTACAAAAAGATTTCTTTTTAAATTATGTATGCATATATGTCTGTATGTGGGTATGTGGATGCATGTGTGTATATGACAGAGACCAGAGGTGCTGGGTCACCCCTGGAGCTAAGAACCAAAATGGACCCTCTGGAAAAGCAGTACACACTCCTAACTGCTGAGACATCTCTGCAACCTGGTGTTCTTCTTTGAACCAAAAATATTTAAAAAATAATAACACTGTAATTCATGATGTATTTTGTCTTTTGGTTTATATTACCTTTGATTTCACTGGGGGTTTAAAAGGGAGGGAAGAACACTGTTTTTTTTTTAACTTTCTTTTCTATTTTTTAACTTTCTTTTCTTTAAGATTTTATTTATTTTTATGTGCATTGGTATTTTGTCAGCATGCATGACTGTGTAAGGGTGCTAGATTCACTGGAACTGGAGTTACAGACAGTTGTGAGCTGTCACGTGAGTGCTGGGAATTAAACCTAGGTCCTCAGGAAGACCAGCCAGTGCTCTTAACCTCTGAGCCATCTCTCCAGCCCAATATAAATCCTATTAATTTTGATCTAAATGGCTTTTTAAATGTTCAAAAGTGGCATTTTCCCCTGATTTAAGGCTACATACTACTCTTTTTTGTTTTGTTTTGTTTTTGAGACAGGGTTTTTCTGTGTAGCTCCCTCTGGCTGTTCTAGAACTCACTCTGTAGCCCAGGCTGGCCTCAAACTCACAGACATCCGCCTGCCTCTGCCTCCCAAGTGCTGGGATTAAAGGCATGCATCACCACTGCCCAATTTTACACTACTCTTAAATCCATTTCTTACTTCCAACAAATTGAGAGATGACACCCAGGAGCCACCAAAGCTGTTAGCAATGCCACATGTTACCTTTATGCATGACAGGCCTTTTTTTTTTTCTTTTTTCTTTTTATTTAATCATCTGGTGCTGAGGAAATACAAGACAACCCTCACTCAAGTGTTCTCACCTGTGGTGAAACAGAGTAGCTTATCAGGCTGGCAACAGATCTGTAATAAGGAGGGAGCCGGCTTCTTATGCTGGTTTGGAAACTTACTGCTGTGTGACCATGGGTAGATTAATGTCCCCGAGCTCCCAAAACTAAGTAGAAACAACGACATCTATTTTATAGGCTTCCTGGTGTCACATGGGAGAGGTCCAAGACATGGTGGGTGCATAACTCAGGCCAACTTGATCATTTTGGAATAATCCAACACAAAACTTGGGTGGAATGAAAAGACCAGTGATTGAACCTAAAATGATTCACATTTCAGTCTCTCCTCTGGATGCTCAGAATGAATTCTGTGGCTATTTACCTTAGATTGGAAAGAAGTGGAGGAATCAACCAACTTTTGCCCAGCAAGCTTCGATTGCCCTTTATATATGGAAATGCATTCTCAATGCGGCAAAAGCTGTGTCCCCACAGAGTGGGGACCGGGACTGTCTTTACCATTTGAAGCTGAAGGGTGGAGTGCTGGCCTCCTGTGCTGGTGGCCCCTAAGTTCAGCCTCAGCCTGGGGGAGGGGAAGGGAGATACCATCTGAAATGATGAGCAGTAAATACTGACTGAACACATTTCAGTGGGATTTCCAAAAACACGCGTTGAGGCACAGTGAGGCACACAGGGCTCACGTGTGACTCACGGAAGATGGAAGGCTGGCATCACTACTGAAGAAAGGGTCTGGGCACAGGACGATGGCCTGGGATTCTCAAGTCCTCAGCCATCCACAGCACAGGCTGCATCGTACCTATGGTGCTTTATTTATTTATTTATTTATTTATTTATTTATTTATTTATTTATTTATTTATTTATTTATTTATTTATTTATTGGTTTTTTGAGACAGGGTTTCTCTGCATAGCTTTGCGCCTTTCCTGGAGCTCACTTGGTAGCCCAGGCTGGCCTCGAACTCACAGAGATCCGCCTGGCTCTGCCTCCCGAGTGCTGGGATTAAAGGCGTGCGCCACCACCGCCCGGCAATGCTTTATTTATTAGTTATACAAGTCAGGGATTCTGTTTAAGAAATGTTAAACCTGGGTACCTCCTGTGAAGAGCCATGGGATTTACCTGGCTTTGGAGACTCCTAAACACAACGTTGAGACTATGCACACAAGCCACTGGGATAAGAACACAGAAGAGCATTGTTCCAAGTACTGGAATACTCTGCAGAAAACACTGTGGACTTTTACAGGAGACGGGCCCAGGCTGTGTGTTTGAATCGGATCAATCAGTGACCTTCACCAACCAGGTCGTTCACCTGCACATGTTTTACTTTTCTTTCTCTCCTATCCTCTTTCCTTTTTGCTTTGAGACATGGTTGCGCATAACACAGGCTGGCCTTGAACTCCTAATCCTCTTGCCTCCACCGCCCAAGTGGAGACTATAGGTGAGTCCCCACACCCCAGTTCTACTTCTGCTGACTCGGCTTTGCAGGGGGCTTTGCAGCAACCAGAATTTATTCCGCCATTCCCCTCCCATTTTCTCTTCTCACAGTTCTTACCAGCTACACACCTACTGAGTAGTTATTATACGTGAATATTTGGGGATTGCTTTCTACACTGAACTAAAAGAGAAATATCAAAGGGCATTTTTTTTTTTACATTATTTTAAAATAAATTGGAGGGGCTGGAGAGATGGCGCAGTGGTTAAGCACTGGCTACTAACTTTGATTGCCAGCACCCTCACAGTGGCTTATAACCATCTGTCACTCTAGTTCCAGGGGATCTGATGCCCTCTTCTGGCCTCTGTGGGCACCAAATATTCACAAAAGGCACCCACATGCATGTAGGCCAAACACCTATACTTACAAAATAAAAAATAATAATTAAAACAAAATTGAGAACTGCATAAACCAGATGATCCCATTTCCTACTCATCCTTTGTACTCTTGGGGGTATAGATGAAACGGTATCTTTAGGAAAGGTGGGTTTCAGGATGGGGACCCCTGGATTAAAGCCAGCGAGGCACCTTAGGGACTAAGGAAAATTATTCATGAGTCTGAGAAAACACTCAAGATATAAAGTTCATTTTTCAAGTTCAATTTTCCTCAAGTCTTGTTTTCTTTTTAGATAGATCTCTTTGCAGTAAATCTCAGACCCACAGCTCTCCAGGGCGAAGATACAGAGGCTAGAGACACAGCTGACCCATGGCACGTTGACTGACCCATGGCACGTTGACCCAGGGTACACTGTAGAAAGATAAGCGAACACAATTGGCTAACATGCTTTTGTGATAGAGAAGTCCAGAACTAATCTCCCTAGTGCCTCGTATATTAAAAATAAAACAAGCTGAAATGAAATAACAAAACATGCTATTTTTCCTACAAAAATAAAAATAAAAATCAGAATGATAGAAGCTTCAAAAGACCAGTAAATAAAACTAGTTGGATTCATTCCATTCAGAAGCTAAAAACAACAAAACAATTTTAAAATGATGAGACTAATACCCAGGCCCTGAGTGACTGCCAGGTTGATTTTTATCATTTCTCTTGTGTGTTCATTTGTTTCTTAATGTGCTCATCTTGCCCATTAAGAATAATTAGCAGCTCTGCTTAGAAATTTGCTGGCTTCTGGCAATGTCCCCCCCCCTTTTTTTGGTTTTGTTTTGTTGTGGTGGTTACTGACATCCACCTTTAACTTTTTAGAAAGTAATTTTTGGATAATATTCCACAACTGCGGTATAATTCGGGCTTCCTCAAATTTTAAAGGGAAGACATAAACAGTGATTTCTAAATGAGTTGTTTGATCTCTACGCATCGACAGTGGGCGATCTGGCAAATGAGTTGTTCTTACAGAGAGGGGTACACAAATGGGGGGGGACTCACTCATATTAACCTCACTCAGCAAAACAGATTACAAGGCATGCCTATTGTAAGCTGTTTGCAAATCACGAACAACATTAGTATTAAAAGCAGGAAGCCACATTGCCAATTTTAAGGCTTTTCCATGCTTTTTTCTGTTAATTAAAATAAATTAGATCTACTTACAACAGAAAAAGGCACACACACACACACACACACACACACACACACACACACACACACGGAAGGAGCCCATCATAAAAACCGAACCCTAGCAGGAAGGTCCTGAGAGATGAAATAAAACACAGGGCCAGTTTGGGTCTGCATCCTGAAAGGACCTACTTCATCTACATTGTAAGGTTCTCCCTCCTGCCCTCTGGCACCCTGCTATATTAAACCCATTGTAAAACCCAGCACAATAAAGCACTCTCAGGGCTGAGCCTCTGAGGACCAAATGTTAAAAATCCATTTTCTTGGGAGGGGGCTGTACCAATCATTTCTTTGAAAGGCCGGCAGAGTGAATGGCAGAATCGGAGATTTCCTCTCCGATTTCAGGAGCTGGCATGGCATCTCCACTTAGAGCGAAGGTGTGATAATAATGAATGAATGACATTAGCCTCGCTTCCCTTCTTTGGACACTCTGTAGTTTAGTTCAATAATAATTTTAGTACAATTAAATTTACATACTGAATCTAGATGCTCCCCCACAGTTTGATGATAAAAAGTTCTAATTGATTTCTGGCCCTATTAAATAAAGTCAGTTGGTGACTTCAGGGGGGGAAAGAGCTCAGGGTACAGGGCCCAATCTGAAAGTTTCTGCAGCCAAAACATCTCTCTCTTGTTCAATATTCCTTCCTGTCTTTCTGGCCTCAGAAAGCACCCTGTGGGGCTGAGCTGGCGTACCTGAGAGCGCCATGGCTCTCTGTGCTCCCTGAGAGGAGGAGCCCCGTGAAATGATACCGGCACAGAAGAAACCAGAGAGAATGGAGCAGCTGCAGAGCTATCTTCTGCAGGAGTATTTAGAAAAACTTGCCACAGTCTCAAGATCATGATTAAAATCCCGTTTAAGAAAAGGAAGCACCTTTTGTGATCTCTTTCCCTGGTGTGAAAGGCGAAGATTGTGATTGGCTGTTTTTCCTTCCTGAATTTTTTTTTTTTTTTTTTAGGGCTGTCAGGCAATTAGCTGGGTGGGGCTCTGCAAAGCTGCTGAACAATATTAGCTACCAAGCTTCCCGTTCCTCCTTCCTCCTATGTGAGCAGCTGATGGAGCTGCTGGGAATTTTATTTTTGAAAAAAAAAATTTACAGAGTGGAGGAAGGAGGAAAGAAAATAAAAAAAATAGGCTTTATGTAAAAATGCCACAAAACGCAAAGCTGCTTCAAGCCTTTGAAGGGACTAAAAATTCAAATAAGGGTCCTGTCTTCCTCACCATGTAAAAAAAAAAAAAAAAAAAAAAACCCAAAGCAAACAGATCTTCCACCACTGTCCCCTCTCAATTTCTGACAGCTGTTACCTGCCCTGAGCACATCAGCCAGGCTGCTAAAGTCGCCGTAAATTATGCTTGCTTTCTTAGTTAAAGTACAGTTCAATTTTCTGAACTCTGTGTACATATTAGTAAAGCATAATCTAATATAATGAGGTTTGAACTGTAATAGCATAGCAGAAAAAAAAAAGAGATAGCTTTTTAATCCTAAATAAAAGGAGCTAATGAAGAAAAGATAGCTGCTTCCAGTGAGGGATACAAGCAACTCCTTAGCAATTAGCAGGTACCGTGTGACTGGCGTGTGTAATATCACATGCATTGAAGCTAGGCATTCATATTTACAGGCAACATCAAAAAAAGTAAATAATAATTTTAATCTGTTTTGTGATGGAAGATCTTAATGAAAATAAAAGAGTAAGAATGCTTCGAAATTATGAAATAAGGTTTTGAATTGCCTCGAGAGGAGCACAAAACATAGGCTTGCTCCTTCAGTGAGAAGTGTCTCTAAGCCCTATGAAAAGAAACATACGCAGTCGACCGCAGTGAATCCAGATATTTCTAGTTTTTCTTAATTACGGATCATGTGTACGGGGAGCTCTTTTTTAATACCTCGTGCTGTCTTTCTTTATATCAATTGTTACTCGGCCCGGGGTGGGGTGGGGGGAGTTGGGGGGGGGGGCGTTGGGAATGAGCACAACCAACCGGCTTTCTATCTGAATAAGGATACTTCTGATGGCCTTTTCATTCCCATCAGTTAACAGAACTTCTTTGACATCTGCAGAAATAGCAACCTGAAAAAAGAGAGAGAGAGAGAGAGAGAGAGAGAGAGAGAGAGACAGTACAGCAAACAATGAGCAAATATGCTTGTCTGTGTGGAAGGGAAGACAGAGTGACAAGCCCTCAGTATCATGCCTCCTCACCTAGTCCTCTGTAACAATCTTCAATCTTTTTTCATTTTATGTCTGCATTATTTTAATCATTCAATCAAATCAGTCAATACTTTTATCATTCCATTTGCGGGAGCCTCTATCTTGCTATCATTCTGTTCGGTAATTGCATTGTGACAGCGGATGATGGCATTCTGAGAGGCTTTCATTTGTGGGCTCCTGTTTATCTAGTGGAGCCATCATACAAGGCTGTCACTCTGCCTTTCAGCCTGCTTCTGTCTGGCTGCCTGATGCCCTTCATATAACTTTGCATTGCAGGCAGATGGCTTTGTGAGGGTAATTTTTTTGTGAGCTTTGACATGCTCGCACATTGGGCTGTAACCTCGACACATTGTATAAGAGCGACAGGTTTGTCAAATGCCAATCAGTGTAACAATATGCTTTTATTTGTAGAGACATAAAAACTTGTCTAATGCACTGTGCTGCTACATAATATCTCCCGAATACATGACTCAGAACCCAGAGAATGGGGGAACGACGTTCCTGAATGGCCAATCTAATTCAAAAGAATCTAATTACTGAGCGCTCTGGATCATGTTTGTTGGCGTAATAATGCAGGCAAAACATTAGCAGCTATCTCATGGTGCTCCAACTGTGATTCGCCGGGCTATTCCTGTATCTTAGCAAATGGGACTATAATCTGAAAAAAAAAAAATGCTTTCGCTATGGCAAAGAAAGACTGTGCGAGGCCTGGAATGTCACAACAAGCGATATTGACTACACTGAGGTAAAATGTTTCTGCTCATCGAGGCAACCATAAAATCAATATGATCCGAAAGTAAGTCAATCTAGAAGGTCTCTCAAGACCCTAGCAGCTTGATCGCGGCTGATGCTGTTGACGGTTCTCTGACCCAGCAGTTGGAGGCCCTGGAACATTTTTTCTTTTGTTCCTCCCTCTGAATGGGATTGGAATTGAGAAAAGACCTACCATGAGCCCAGCCAAGCATGTCATGCCACCCCCGAGCTCACACACAGCAAGGTCCCTGAAAGAGAGAAAGAAATGGTAGAACCCATACAAATTAGATGGAAATGGTCAGAGCCATATATATGTTACAAGAACAAATTGCCATCTGCAGTAAGAGCGACACTACCAGGGAGATGTGGAGACACGACTGGGCTACCTCATGTCGTTTTGCGTTTTAAAAATAATTATGAAATAGAAAAGTCACAAAGCAGGCAGCCAGTGGGGGGTTCCCTCATTAGTGTTCACTGCAACATTACCACCGCTGAGCTGAAAAATCTGAGAAGGTTCCCTTTCTTTCCCCTTGTCAATGGTGCTGTCTTTTAGAACTAAACTAGCTAGAGTAGCGAAAGAGAATTGTTAGGAAAGGATAACATTGTTAATCCACATTCATGCCTTCAAAACCAGTAGACAGTAAACGAAGAATAGATATGAGTGTGTGTGAACTTATGTTAGAGTCACATACAACATACAAATAAATGCAAGCCTGATTTTTTTTTTAATTCTTAAAAAAAAAAAAAGAAGAAGAAGAAGCTGAAACAGTTTGGAAAGCTGAACCACCCCCATAAAGCACAATTACACAAAGAGCATTTAGCAATTAACACTTAGATCACAACTGACCCCAGCACAACGCAGCAAATAAACAATGCAGGGGCGGAACAGGAGTAAGTAAGGCAGCAAACCCGGGCTGAAGTCACAGCTCAGAGTGGAGGCTGGCGGTGGGTGCCGTTCATTCCACACTTACCTTCCCCCTTTGTGCCTAAATATCAGCCCTCAATGTGTGACCTTCTCGCCCTGGCCCAGAGCTTGCTGACTGGCGGCTAAGCACAGCGAGCTTAGGAAATGCCAGCCTTCAGGGCAGTTTTGCAGCCCTGATTCAGAACTGCCCTCTTTAGATGTTATATGCCGAGAGTCTTAACATCGTTTCCTCCTCCCAGTTTGAAAAGTTGGTTATCCCAAGAGGAGAAGAAAAGCAAAATTAGAGTGAGGTGGAGGGGGCAAAAGAAGACATTTATGTTAAGAAATGTTTTCATGTGTATTTAGTTATTCAAAGCCATCACAGACTGCTTGGTAAGCATGGAGCCACAGAGCCTCAAAAATTACATGGTATCAACCCAGTCCTGTAAGAACATAGGGTTAAAACACATCATGACCACGAAAGGCTTGTTAGGAAATATAATGGACTCTTCAGGAAGTATATGTAACATGTTCATAAAGTGATAATTACAATGGGAAAAAAAAAACCCTCTGCTTTCTGGTTGTATCAAAGCTCTCCAGAATTTTTAAATAAAGGACCCCTTTTCCCCCTTTCCTAAGTCTCACCCATGGTTTGATACATAACACATATTAACAGCTAAGAGTGTTGATTTCCTTAGTACAGTAATTTATGTTATACGTATTGTCAAGGACACAAGAAATACCTTTAAAACTAGAACATCTTCAAGTAATAGCTGTGAGGAAGCATTTCTCAAATGTGCCAGTGACTTCCCTGGCAGAAGTTAAAGAATGTGTTTATTGTGGGGCCTTTTTTTTCTTTTTCTTTCTCTGACCTTCACAATCAGCAAGGATTGATTGCGCCCCCCTTTTGTTTCCCCCAAATCAAAGCGAAATAAAATGCCTTGAGTAAAAATCAAAAGCCTTTGACACACAGCAAGAAGCTTGCTGTGCCTGCTCGCTCGCTCGCACCCGAAGGCAGTGCAGATCCCTTTTCAGAAGCAACATGTGTTCATGGGGAACTTTTCCTTTTTCCTTTTTTTTTCTCTCTCTCTTTCGTCCTTTCGACAATTTACAGCTTGAAGGCTGTAGAGTGGGCCACTTTTTAATATGCAGATTCAATAACCATGATGGGCTAAACAAATATCTTTTAAGTGCGGCTCTTACCTGAATAGATTACTGTGCTTGAGGCAGTAGTATGCTAAAACCTCCTCAGATGGCCAGATGCCTGGAACACAGGAGGGGAGATGTTAGGACTGCAGAGTCTTTTTCTTCCAGACTAGCTTTTTAAAGGAAGGCTCAGCACAGGCCATCGCAGCTCACACCAAACTTAACATGGTGGCTCCTTGCCATGAGCCAGACCATGAGTTTCCTTGGCTGTTGTTTTTATGATGGCCTGTCCCCAGAGGACCTGTCCCCAGAGTGACAACAGAGCAGCCTCAATAAACTTTGCTAAACTTCAACCACAACAACCAACATTACAGATATCAAAATTAAATGTTGACCTGGTTCAAGCGGATCTTAATCTTATTTATACAAAATTAATACACATAAGTTGAAGACTTGCTATATATGTATTTCCTGTTGGGGAAAGGAAAAAGAATGGGGAAAAATTCACTTTAAGGGGCAAATAAAACTGCTGAGGCCATTCTGTCTTTTTTTGTGGGGGGCTGCGGGGCAGAGTTTGAGACAGGGTTTCTCTGTGTAGCCCTGGCTGTCCTGGAACTCATTCTGTAGACCAGGATGGCCTAAAACTCACAGATCCACCTGCCTCTGCCTCCCAAGTGCTGAGATTAAAGGCGTGCACCACCACCACCCGGCTTCATGCTATCTTTCTACACCTTTTCATAATAAGGTGTTAAAATATCCATAATTCTTCCATTTCTTTAATTAAAACATCAAACTGCAGTATAAGATTAAGAGACATTAATTTCACCAACTTTGGCATGCCTTTACATCAAACAGCAATTCTATACACTAAACTGCATGGACAGACATTTCCTAAAATCATCACTTATACATTTATTGAGAAGACCTAAAGTTCAAGAATGGATAAGAACTCCTTCCAGGTAAATATGTTGGAAGTCGTAGTTACCAGTGGTTGACACAGGATGGTCAGATTATGTGTGCTTTTAAATTTTTTCTCTATACTTTTTTATATTTTTCAAAATTTTTATAATGAGCCTACATCACCTTAGATATGATTAGAATAAATTATAACCTCATAAAAATTATGGTTTCCTCCAAAGAAATCAGCCTTAGCCATCAGTTGGGGACATCCCCCCCATCCCCTGTCCCCCAATCCCACCAGCCTTCCTGTGTGATGTTAAGGGTGCCCATGGCCCTGGGAAAGAGCAGCCATGTCTCAGCACTCAGCACAAAGTTAAAGACATTAAAAAGACTTGATTTTTCTCCCGAGAGAGACCTCCTACTTTAAGAGTTAAGAAATCTGAACATTTCAAAGAAGAATGTGTAAAAGAAGCGAAAGTTACCAAAAGGAGCAGGTGGTGGGTGAACGAAGATGAAGAGGTGGCTCCAGTGAGCACCTGCTACTCCAGCCTCCTGGCATTTCCAGTAGGAAGGACAACACGGGGTGTGTGTGGGGGAACAAGGAAAAGCAACAAGAAGTATTTGGAAACACATTTAGAGGGAAGGCACACAGGTACTTTGAAACCAGACTGAATGGGCTCTGGTCCCTGCTCTGCTGTTTGCCAGCTCGGAGACTTTGGATGGGTTACCTAATCTCTGTGCCTTGGGCTTTTCATCTGTAAAGCATAATCATTGCAACATCAACTTCATAGGATGCAGAACAGATGAGTCAAACAAACGCAATGTGCTTAGAACAGTTCCGAGCTCATAATAAGCACAAAGGAAAAACAGGTTGCCACTGTTGGCCTCTTGCAAAGGAGGGTAGAACAGTAGATAGAAGAGAGAATTTGTGCAGACCACAGCCATTATCCCCAGAGTCAGGACACACAGAGAACCATTTTTACCTTTGCTTTGTCAGGATCCCAAAGTCCAAAGACCTTGTACACCTTCACACAAAAAGAACTCCATAAAGACCAAAGTACATAATGAAATTCGCCGAAGGAAGAGCCAAGATAGTGTTCTCACTAAGTGGGTATAATCACCACAAGAATGAATTTCTTTATGCCCTGAGTACATGGCTGTGAGGGTTTTAAAAAAGTAATGATAGGGGAAAGGTATTTAACTAAAACTCAAGCCCCACTGAAGAAAGAATGTGACTTCTAAAACGCATAGTCTTTTCAACTCATTTTATATTTTTTTCAAGAAATTACAGAGTGGTTTTTTAAAAACTAAGTTAAATACAAAGATCAAAAGGCTAAATTTCTACCATTAGCAATATAATCACTGTTAATGTTTTAGACATCATTCCAAAGACCCTTTCTAGTCATAAAGGTATCTCACCCAGTTGGGATCTTCTCATGCAGGGATTCAGTAACTTGATTTTGCCCCCATTCAATAAGGTGTAGGAGGGATCCACAACACTGAGTTCACACTCTAGTACTGACTGCCTAGATATTCACATGTGCATCATCATTCAATTAACCCATGTCCTCTCACTAGACAGTTAAGCTGGGTTCAAAGTTTGTAATATTATAAGACTATAAGCAGCAGTAGAAGGGTATACCTTCTCCTAACATATTTCCCCCCATACTTAGAGATGGGATATCTGGTCAAAAGTCAAGTACAGGTTCTGGAGAGATGGCTCAATAGTAAAGAGCACTTGCTGCTCTTGCAGAGTACTGGGGTTCAACTCTTAGCACCCACATGATGGCTTACAACCATCTCTAACTCCAGTTCCAGTGTGTGTAACCTCTTCTGGCCTCCAAGGGCACCAGGCACGTATACTGCACATACATATACATTGATAAAATACTCATACATAGAAAATAAAAATAAAAAATCCTTCAAAACTTGAGTATAGTCCATAATCTGATAAACAAGTTGAGCATCCCTAACCTGAAATTCAAAATACTCCAAAATTTGAAACTTCCTGAGTGGTTACATGATGACAAATTCCACACACGCTCTTAGGTGACATCAGTCAAAACAAAGCTATATTAAAAGCATTATATAAAAACAACTTCAGGTGACTTGTATGAAATACATATGAAGCAGAGGAATTTCATGTTTACACTTGGACTCCATTCTTAAGGTGTTATGTACATGTTAATATCCCTCAGTTTAAAATGATCCCAAATCTATGCCTTTGGTCTCAGCTTTTAGGATAAGGGACATTGGATGTATATGTGACTGTCCCATGTGAAATTTGTACACTCCATACATCGCCAGGAAGAACGTTTGTTCTGGGCTGCCTTTCATGACCTAAGTCCTGGATCATATGTGAAAGTGGAAGGGGTTGGGAAATGACTCCACAGAACTGTCCTCTGACCTCCACACATGAACTCAGGTGTACCTGCTCTCCATCACATACACATACAGTAATAAACCATTTTTAAAGACTATTTGTTTCTTCAATGCCTCCCCAAGACAAGGCTTTATCGATCTATTTTAAATCACAAATTGTATTAGCATGCATTAACTATATACATAATGGGTTTCATTAGAGCATTTTCATACGTATATACAAGTTTGTTTGTTTTTTTTCATACCGACCCTCTATCCCTTTCTGCTGCTGCTGATGCTATTTCTTGTCCCTTACCTACTTTCATTTTATTTTAGCACTTGACGACTCGGCGAGTGTCATTAGGGTTACTTACAGGATCTTAGGCGAGGGATTATCCACCAGAACACGGATGGGCTCCCTACCAGTGGCTACACCGCTGAGGAAAATGTCCTCTCTCCCTCAGGATCATTAGGTCCCCATAGATACCCCTCCCCACTACTGCCATTACCTGCCTATAGGTTCCTGCAGGCCTCTTCGGTCCCTCCTCCCCATACGGCAGGATGCCCACAGGCCCAGTCTTGCGTGGGTGTCCTGCCACTAATCCCGCCTGCTGTGAGATCAAGGGTGCAATGTCAAGTTCTGAAGACAACATACCTCGCCACACACCTTCCTCCCTCCCTTACATCCTTCCTGCCCAGCTTCTACAGTGTTCTGCAGGGGTCCTTAGAGGCACACGGAGAAAAGTCCTACTCCTGGCTGAGCATCCCAAGTGCATCTAGCACTTTGGCTAGAAATGAGTCATGCAGTTGCCGCTGTCTACTGTAGAAAGGGGCTTTTCTGGCCAAAGGCAATGGCCCACTAATCCACCGTGTGAGCATATTTATTTAGAAGCTATTCTGATGGGCATATTGTGTTCTTTTAGCACAACGATAGCCATAGCTTCCCTAACTAGGACCTATGGCCTCCACAGCCATGAGCTTTTGACCAGGATGTAGTTCAGGATGTGGAGTCCCTCCTGAGGAGCAGGCTTCAGATCTCACCCTTGTCACCAATTGCTACTATTGCTCCAGTGGGCACTTCTTGCTCTGTTAGTCAGTAGTGGAGCCGCAGGATCCACACACAGATGAGGAAGCCTGGTGAAGACACCCTCCACCCGACCCCCACCCCAGCCTCTATAACATCCTCTGGCACTAGGGGAGCGAGTTAGCAGGGGCCAGGATTCCAGCCCGGTTCCGGCTGGATCTCTCTATAGCCTACAATCAAAGTGTGTGGACGGCGTGTTTAGCAATTAGGTCTTGTCTTGCCTATTTCTGGTGGGCAAGCAACAGCCAGGGCAAACACGCCTATTTTGTTTTAAATAATGTTAAAATTTTTAAAGTATTATTACGAATCAAGACTAAGACAAGAGACTTCAGTCCCACTAGGGTGGCCATCGTTCCTGTCAGGTAACAACAGTATGGGAGAGGTTACGGCAGGAACGCGAAGTGATGTGATTCTGCAAAACCGTCTTGCAGTCGCTGTTCAGAACGTTAGAGAGTTAAATTTAGGTGACTGTATGAGTTCAGAATTCCACTTCCAAAAACAGAAAAAAAAATATCCCTATACAAAAAAAGTGTGTGTAAAAATATTTCTAGTGGCGTGCCAACACACGCTGCAACATGGGATGAACTCAAAAGCACCCTATGTGAGGGAGGCCATTTACAAAGGACCGCGTGCTGTATGTTCGCATCCCTAACAAGGTATTTACCAAAAGTAGGATGGAGAGACAAGTAAATTTATATAGATCGAATGCTAAACCCTTCCCCCCATCAGCTCACCCCCACACTCAGCTCCCCCCACCTTCAATCAGCATTTTCTAGTCCTACATTACATTTAATTAGAAATGAATTACCAGATATCTGAAGAAATGTGACAGATATCAAAACCTTTCCCATTTGTTAGCTTAATGACTTCTCAGCCATTTACCTCCCAGTTCCAAAACCAATACTGTTGCTACATGCTCTCAAATTCTACTGCCTTTGTGAATTTATACCTAAAAATAGAACTTTAAAATGTTCTTAAGTGGGTTTCTTTTCAAGATTTTTCTGCAGATTTACTTTCATTTTTTCAATTCATATGTATAGGCATGTGTCTGTGTGCAGCATGTGTATGTAGTTGCCCTCAGAGGCCACAGAGGGACTGGGATCCTCAGGGCCTGACATTGCAGGTGGTTGTGAGCTGCCTCCCTTGAGTGCTGAGAATGGAACTCAGGTCCTCTAGAAGAGGAGGAAGTGCTCTTAACTGCCCAGCCATCTCTTAGCCCCTCAAAGGAGTTTATTTTAATTAGTGCTTATCTGAAACCCAGAAATATATCCTCTTTTGCATATAACTTTGCAGGATTGTCCTACATTCTAAGACACACAGCAAACAACACTCTTATTGCCTGTTAGGGAATATTATTTTAAAGTTTGTTACTGTTGTTTATGTTGCATTTGTTTAACTCTGTGAAGCTGTGTTACTGTGCCTGTCTAAAATACCTGATGGTCTGATAAAGAACTGAATGACCAATATCGAGGCAGGAGAGAGAGATAGGCGGGACTGACAGGCAGAGAGGATAAATAGAAGGAGAAATCTGGGAGGAAGGAGGAGCAAGGAAAGGGGAAGAAGACATCAAGGGCCAGCCACCCAGCTACACAGCAAGCCATAGAGTAAGAAATAATGAAGGTATACAAAAATAGAGAAAGGCAAAAGCCCAGAGACAAAAGCTAGACGGGATAAGTTAGTAAAGCTGCCTAGCATCAAGCTGAACTAAGGCCAGACATTTATAAGTAATAATAAGGCAGTGTGTGTGATTTATTTGGGAGCTGGGTGGTGGGACCCTCAAAAGAGTAAAAAACCCCAACAACAATTACCTCCATATAGATTTTAGCATGAGTCCTTTAAACTCTGTGTGGTGGGGCTTTGGTGACCATTTTGGAAGAGTTGTGAATGGCAGGGCTTCCGCTTCACGGAAGAGCAACAAGCTCACCAGAACACTGATGAGGCACCTTTAGAAGCACATGCAAGCTGAGAACATTAAAAAGATAATGTCTCAAGACCTTACCATTTCATTAATATTGCAGAGATTTATTAATCGATGATGGGCATTTCTGCTATATTCCTGACATCTGCTACCAAGGGAGAGCAACACTCATAGCAGCATTTAAGTAGCTGAATTATTGATCTAAAAAAATGCATCACAACATTTTAATTAACAGTTTATTCTAGAAAGCACCTTCTCCAAAACCCATGTCACAGAAGAAAACGGTCCCTTAAATCAGCAATTCTCAACCCATGGGTTGTGACCCCCTTGGGAGTCGCACATCGGATATCCCGCATATTAGATATTTCCATTATGGTTCATAGCAGTAAAAATTACAGTTATGAAGACGCAACGAAATAATTTTATGGTTGGGGGTCACCACAACGTGAGGAACTGTGTTAAAGGGGTTGCAATGTCGGGAAGGTTGAGAACCACTGCCTTAAATGTTACTCAGGTACAAGAAATATCTGATTTCTTAGTGGTCTCTGTTTAAGCCAGAAGAGTCTACCTCACAGAAGAAAAGGCCTCCTTTACCTACTGGGGCTCCATAAAAGCACTAGCTAAACAAGAGTGATATTTTTAAAATATTCATTTATTTATTTGAGACCAGGGTCTCACTCTGCAGCCCAGGCCTGTGTGGAACTCACTATGTGGTCCAGGCTGGCCTCAGATTCGCAGCAACCCTCTTGCTTTAGCATCCTGACTGAGATGACGGGTAGGAGTCACCTCTGCCCAACTGCAAGGATACTGTTTTGAAAAAAAAAAAAAAGTCTCAGAATCCCACACTACTCTTAGATTTCTGTGGTCATTTGGGCTCATCACATCACACGATCCTTCCAGCAAAGGCCTGGCCCCCTATAGATGAGTCTATCAGAACTGGACCTATTGAACTTGATAGACTGCAGACGGTCTATAGCCAGATGACACCACACACACACACACACACACACACACACACACACACACACACACACAGCTGTCTGCGTAGAGACAGCAACAGAGAAGCTGACAACAGGGTAGAGTTAAAGTATGCAACTACCTTTTTGTTGTCCCTGTCAGTGAAGACGCTAGTTTAGAATTGTTTCAAATGCCAAGTGTTGTGGTTAACCTAGAATCAAATGCATCCGACATTGAGCCGATGGTTGAACAAATCCTAAAGTTAGATTACATGAGTATCCAGGGAGACAGACGTGTGGCCCTCTAGATCACTCCCATCTGGGAGCTTTTTGTTTCTTCATAGTTCACGTAAGAAGGAAACCCAAAGGCTTTGACAGACAGCATCTAACGAGGCATCTCTGCTGGCTGTCTTGACCCATCCTAACGGTAGCTACTAACTGTGGTAACAACATGGCCGGCTCCCACAGCAGACACCTGGCTTTGCTGGAATTCGCTGATGTCTACTGAAACAGCACCGATCTCTACCTCACCAAACAAAGTGACTGTGTGTATTATGCCAGAGTCAAAAGTAAGGGAGACAGGAGCATCAGAGCCTAGAGCCTTAGCAAGGCCGTTAAAAGCTCTGGAGGACACACATGGGTAGACGTGACCAGAATGAAAAGCTGCTTGAGTGGGCATGGGTAGTGAGGTTTCTTAGGCCATTTTCAGTGTTTGTACTCTTTCCTTTAATCCAACTCACATTTTTCTTCTGTCACTGATCAGTCAACCCACAATAGGAACCAAGAAGAGGACTACTGTATTTCAGATCTCGGGGAGCAATGGGGGAGAGATAGGATGGTACTGGGGCCTCCTACTAGTTGGAGAAGGAATCCCAATGTGCCAGTTATAACTGTAATAAACGCTACACAGGAAAAGCAGGGGGTGATTGTAAGAGCATGTCGTGGGGCACCCAGCCTAGTTGGGAAGAGGTTGGAAAGAGCCCCCCAAAAAAGTATGCTTCCCCATAAAATTAGCTGTGGAAGCTGAGATTCCAGAGGACATGGAGCAAAACAGCGGAAGAAGAGGGTAACAAGGATGGGTGGATTGGTCCTTCAAAGGAGAGCCTCGTGAAATCAAGTTTTGAAGAGGGGGCCGTCTTCATGCTCTAGAAGTAGGACTCTCTCATGAAGAGAAAGGCAGAGAGTAGGACAAGATGAGGCTGGAGGGGTGGTTAGGGACCAGATCACCCAGGCTCCAAAGGCAATGCTAATGTCTTAAACATCCTTAAAATCCATGGAATGGGTTAAGCAACAGTGTTAGATCTGACTTACATTTTAGAAGATCATTCTGGATACTCTAAAGGAAATGGATCGACAAGGGGCAAGAGGAGGCAGGAGGAAACATGGTAGAAAGCTACCGTGGGTATCCAGGTAAGACCTGACAGTTGGGTAATGGTTAGTGGTGATGCCTTGAGAGGTATTTTAAAAGCATGCTGACAAGACCTACTGGATAACTAGAGGTAAGGTGCATTACGGGAAGCCTTAGGGACTCCAGCCTGGGTTGTGAATAAGAGGGTAGATGATGGACAGACACATACAGGATTTCCTTCCCATTTCCCATGAACTGAGGGGGCTGATTTCACGGTGTATTAAACTCCAGCCAGGGGAGGCCTGGACTGTGACATCAACAAATGAAGAAATACTGGGACTTACATAATATCACCTTTTTGAGATTCTGAATCTTCATCGGCAAAATGTTAGGCTTTAGTCAGATGATATCCAGGGAGCCTTTACCCTATAAAAACTACAATCGAAAAAGAGGCCTCATGCTCTGGAGTTATATGGAGTTCAGCTTGAATACCCACTCTTATGGATCTGTGACCTTGGCAAGGTGCTTAACCTTTTTTAAAGTCTCTTCATTCATTCATGGAACATACAGTTATTAACAGCCATGTCTGCACCAGAAAGCCGGGCTATCATGGTAATTAAAACACAGCCCTTCCCTAAATAGCTTTAATAGAGGCAGTAGACAATAAATATAATTTCAGGTATTGACTGATGCTGCAGGGAAAAGAGAACATGGCAATGAAACAGAAAACAACTGTCTGTCGGGGGGAGCTGCCGCATCCTTAGCCGGCATTGTGAAGCAATGCCTCAGATCCCTCACTGTTAAATACAAGCAATACATACCTCTTCCAGGATGCGGAGAAGGCTAAGTGCGTATGTACACAGGGCACTTAGAACGAGGTCAGGAACACACCAAATTCATTATAGATGGCAAAAGCCAAGGTCACTGGCTGTTGTGCTGTTAATGATTTGAAATGTTTCTATACAGTCTTGAGGGCATCTATATGGAACTTTCATGGAGATTCGCCTTTAATTAATAATGCAAGAAATTAAGACAGAACTGAATTTGGGAAAATGTGCCCTGATTCTGGAACTCTGAAATTGTCTGGAATAGGAATTCCAAATGTACATATATGTACAGATACACACATACACACACACACATGTATGTATATGTATGTACCCATGTGTGTATGTATATATGTACATAATGTGTTTCTATGTATCTATGTATATCTATGCATCTCTACATGCATATGCATATGATGTGTGTGTGTCATACTTGCTGTACAGTTATTGTCCTGCTCTGTGACATTGACAGGTTCACGCTGTACCATAAAGGGTTAAACAGGAGCCATCCTAAATTTGTGAATGCAGATCACAGAGAACGCAGGTAGATCTGGGTGGGAGGGAATGCCTTTGCAGTCCAGAACAGCAGGCAGGTGGAAGCATGCCCCGTGACATTCTAACGTTTATTTAATGCTAATATTATCTGAACTATCATGTATAGGGGAACATCAAGGCACACGTCAGACAGATACTCTGTCACAGAGTTGGAATGTGGCCTCAGGTGACTCTAGAACTGCCATGGAACAATCTTTGTACATTGTAAATATGTATTACTCTCATTGGTTAAAAAAGAGCTGACTGTCCTATAGCTGGGTGGAAGAGCCAGACTAGGAGAATTCTGGAAATAAAGGCAGAGTCAGCTGAGTGGCGAGCAGATGTAGAGAGAAGCAAGATGGGCATGCTGTACTGAGAAAAGGCACCAAGCCACATGGCAAAGCATAGGTAAGAAATGTGGGTTAACATAAATGTAAGGGTTAGTTAGTAACAAGCCTGAGCTATTGGCCGAGCATTTATAATTATAAGCCTCTGTGTGGTTACTTGGGAGAGGCTTGCAGGACAGAAACTTCTGTCTATGTAGAACCATTATTCTTAACATCTAGAATCTGCTGCCTTCCACTGGGTGATGAGCCAAGGGCAAACTGGTCTGAGATTTTGCTGCTTGTGTTCCTGGAAAAGCCATCAGAACTGTACGAAAGGACCAATAATGAGTACATGGAAGGAGACATCAAGAGGATTTCAACCCTGAATGTTTCTCAGACTGCAAGACAGATTTATAGCTACAGCCCCAAGTTTAAGAAGCAATAAGACTTGAACTATGCATTTTGATTAGATTCCCACTGAGGTGTGGACTAGGAGGGGAAAGAAGATGGAAGGAACCAGGCAGGAAGGCAGAGAAAGGAAGGCAGCCTTCAAGAACATCCCCAGGGGCTCTGACCTTTGGGTCTGATGGCCAGTTTGGGGACAGGTGCCAGGGACTGATGATGAGACGCACTTCTGAGAGACAGGAACACAGCTGCAGCTGCTTAGTCTGCACGGATGTGAACTTGAAAGACATCCTTGACATGTTAGCCCTGTGACCTTAGCGGGCCGCTTACATCTCGTTGCCTTGATTCCTTATCTGAAAATAAGAATACTGACCTCTCCATAATACAGACCGAGGATTAAATAAATGTGATGAGAACTCAGTAAGCACTCAATTCATGTTTTCTATTACTGCTAGTTGCTAGCATGTTTACCACTGGAGAGCAGAGGCAGTGCTCATTGAACACTTACTATTTGCCAAATAGTGGGCTGCGCACTTTGTATGGATTGTCTTGCTTAATCCTAAATCATGTACCATCATTATGACAAGCAAGAGGGCACAATGAAGCTTGTAGGTAAACAGTGAGCCTATGCCGTCTGGCTGGGGTTTGGGGATATACTCTCTAGCTCTGGAAGAGCTGTTCCCATGTGCTATTCCTTCCAACAGTGGCTGGTCTGGGAATGAAAGACAACAAGTTTCTAATCCTCATGGCTTCCAATGACTAACTTTAGGACTTTGGAAAGTCACAGCTTGGTTCTAGCTTCAGGAATAAAACAGACAGGTTGGATTCAGTTCTAAAGCTCTTCCAAGTCTAAGCCCCAGGATGAAGATACTGCATTTGTGTACACCCTCAGATAAAAGTTTCAAAGATTGTCTAGCCTGTGACATCTTAAAGAAATAAGATGGATTAAAATATTTTATTTGTACCAGCACTCAAATGCAAACCTCTATTGGGAACTCTTTTAGATAGATGTAAATATTTCTGTAAGTCAATCTTGAACACATGTCAGTTTTAATTGAGTCAGAAGTGTTTCATTTAATTAAATCCCCCAGCTTCAGAGAAGAACTGACCTACAGCCATATACACTAGTTGTGAGAGTTTTTTTCTTGGTCAATTTTTAATAGACATCTGATGATAGTGGTATCGTTATGGGCTACAAAAGTGATATTTTGATTTTGAAAATGGAACATGTTAAAAATAGAACTCTTCTTACAGCAAAACATTCTTTCTCCCAAATGGAACTCAGTCCTCTGATAGATGTTTTTCTCAAGATTTCCTCCTTGGTGGTGTAATAAGAATCCCCTTGGGGCAGAAAAGATAAGCAGAGGGGAGACCTCCCTCCAATGTGAGCTGTCTGGGCCGCCAGGAAAACAGCTCAGCTCCATTGCTCCTGGTCAGAGGGTATGAGAAGAATCCGTTCTAGGAGAAAACGGGCCCTAGAAAATGAGACCAAAGAGCTCCTAGCAGGGGGGAAGAGGGAAGGTGGACCTAGACTTCCTCAGAAGCAGTGCATGCCTCCTGCTGTCAAGAGAGGAGGAACAGGGCTTTTCTTGCCAAGTTGTTCTCAAAATAACACCTTTCCCCAAGGCCCTGCTGGGCTGAGTGTCCTGAGAATGGAATGAGCAGGGCCCCTTTGGGTAGCATGGCCCTGTTCCCCTTGAAAAGCCATAAGAACAGTTAGTCAAGTAGAAAGAAAAGAAGTATTGTGGTTTCTTATTTTGGCTTCCTGGCCACTTAGCCAACATGGACCCACCATGGCAAACCAAAATACCAAGAGTGGGCTTCCTTTTTGGTGTCACCAATGATCTATGACTGAGTTGTAAAGCAGATTCCTATTGCGGAGTCTAGCTGTAGACTCCAGGCAAACACCGTGGCTCCATTCCGAACACATGAGAAGCAGCATGTTTCAGCGAGGAATGGGGGGCTCTACACGTACTCCAGCCTTCCAGGAGAGAAAATGGTACTGAGGGGATACACGCTGTGGGGGGAAAATTCCTAGCACTTACTGCGCAGCCCTGAGGTCAAATGCTCTAGGCAACAGAGCTTTCTCTAAGGATGCTGTGTGGAAGGTGGGTATCCTCCTATATCAACACTGCCTCATTCCAAGTTCCTCCTCTCACGGCCTTGGGGAAGAATACTTTCCTTGTGGGGGGGCGGAGAGGTATGAGTGTCTCTCCACTCTCTCTTTTTGATGCAGGGTCTCATGTTGCCCAGGCTGGCCTTTTATGTGTGTAGCTAAGGATGATCTTGAATTTCTGAACCTCCTGCCTTTACATGCCAAGTGCACCTACCGATTTATATGATGCTGGGGACTGGACCCAGGGACTGGATCCGTGCATGCTAAGCAAGCACTGTGTCAACTGCCCTCTATCCCTAGTCCTTGTCTCCCCTTCTCAATGAAGAAACTGCCATTAGCCACTTCCAAAAGCCCGAGACACCACTCAGCAAATTGATTTGGTAAGTAAGGCCACATCTTATTGAGGTTCAGGATAACCCCACTTAAAAAAAAAAAAAAAGCCTAAAATGCCATTTTATTTGAAAGTACACTTGTGAGGTTCAGATTGAAAAAGGAAGGAGGGAGAGAGGGGGAAGAGGTGAGAGAGAGAGAGAGGGAGGGAGGGAGAGAGAGAGAGAGAGAGAGAGAGAGAGAGAGAGAGAGAGAGAGAGAGAGAGAGAGAGAGGTAAACAGTACATGTAATAAGAGTTAGCTGAGAATATCAGCTGTATAAAATGGCCAGGGCTATGTCGCCCCTGCTCCCCCATTTACCATCATTCATTGATATGAAGGAAACATGATGCTCTGCTCCAGAAATTCCTGCTGCTAAACAAACTTGGTCTTCTCACCACAAACTAATGTGGAAATGTAGTGCTAAGCACGTCCCGGCTGTAAACACAGCAGTGCCGCTCAGTCAGGGACTTCTACGAACGTCTCCAACCAACTTGCATGATTGTCTTTAACACTTTTTTTTTGTTGAAGAAATGAATTTGATTTTATTTCCCTTCCCTAGTTTTCAAATAGTCATTAAAAATTAAACAACACCCAGAAAAACCTTTTGTGATTATAGCCTTCACTCTCCCGCAACAAACTAGATCTATGAATTTACGTACCATTGTAGATGTAAATTACAAAATTTATATTCAACTATATTAAAACATCTATTCCAAAAATGATTACCAGTCGTGAAAAGCAGACGTGCTTATCACTTGCTGTCAGTTGTTCGTGTCTAGTTAAGCAATAATGTGCTAAAACTGCTCTTTTGTTTTGAGTAAGAATTTTGGCAATAGAAGAAATGAACACTCGGTTAATAAAAACTCAGGCTGCCTTTTTGCTTTGATGGAGGAAGCAGCTGCCTGTTTTCATTTGCTGCAGAGCAGCAAAACCCATCAATATAATAAGCAGCTTAGATGCATCCATCCACAGCGCCTGTAAGGATATAGGGCTATTCGCTCAAAACCAATCCCTGGTTTAATTTTAACAAAGATGTGTCTGACATATTTGAAAATGCATTAGAATAGGTTTTGAGACACGAGCAATTTCTCTTTCTTTTAAATACTTTTCACAGATTTGAAAGGTGTGTGTGAGAGTGCAGCTGGATGATAGCAACGATAAGAACCAGACCAAACTGGGAGGCTATCCTAAAACAAGGGTCATGAAGAGAGCAAGCCAAGAGGCTATTTCTTGTCAAAGCGGAAGCAATTCATTTGAATGTGAGTTCATTTATTTATTCCATCAGATGAATACTTACTCCATGTGTATATAGGTACACACACACACACACACACACACACACACACACACACACACACACGCTATCACTGGGCTTAGATAGGTATTGAGCACATACTCCCTCTCAAGACTCTTCTGGAGAAAAGGCGAACACAAAAACTTTAAGGAAAATAAGGTTACAAGCACAGTTCTACAGATGCATATTTTAACATTCGCCTTTTATTTGAGAAAATTCAAATGGGCATGCAACACAGTGGAAGCTATTTAACATAAAAATTAAAAATCAAATGCTGTCTCCACTATTATACAGTCACACACTTCATTAGACATCCCTTTAAGAAAAGATGAATCTGATTGAAAAAAAATTGAATCATGTTGAAACACATGTCAGACTGTTTACTCGGCTAGCCGAGAATTACCACACTTTGGAGAGAAAGTTTTAGGATTTTAACTTTTGTTTGGACAACCTCTAATTTTATAGTAACCATTAGATACTCTTACAGAACAGGAACACACCATGCAGCAAGTGTAACACAAAATACAAACTTTGAAGCAACCTTCACTGTAATGCAGTGAGCCTTGGCAAGAAGACATACTGGGGATCATTTTATTTTAGTGTTGGGTGGCATTCCAAGCAGTCAGATAACTCTCAATCCTCCCTTTTCTGATCGAATACTGGATAAGTGAGCTGTGAGATGGTAAACGTCACTATTAGGTTAGCCAGCGGCTTCTCGGGATATCAACTTAAACAAGCGTCCATCTGCACAAACGTCAAGAAAACCTTTCCATAAGTGGGGGGGACCAGAAATCTTCCTGATTGCTGTGTTAGTTGGGAAACACATCCACATGCTGGTTTTCCCCATATGTGTGTGTGTGTGTGTGTGTGTGTGTGTGTGTGTGTGTGTGTGTGTGTTTTAATTTTTAATACATTTTAGCTTTACAGAAATGCTGCAAGATGATAGGGAGTACCTCGGTTTTTTGTTTCTACCACTGTTAATATCTACTTCTCAAATCCCAGAACTGCCTAAACTCAAGTGCTTGCTTTTGAAGAGGGCCTTTCTGCTGAGAGTTGAAGGCTACCTGCCAAAAGCCACCTGCACGTCCCTTAATTGTTATAAGTTAACTGAAGAAATTCTCATCAGATGGAAGAGTTAAAACAGGACCCAAAATACATATACCTCAAGGATTTGGAGGAAAAAAAAAACCCAACCTCTTAAAGAACAATTTGGAGGCAAGTGAAGCTTTAGTTTCCCATTCCATTGCTGAACTGGGAAGAATATGACTTAAGTCATTATTCACAAAGAAATTCGGATGGCCTTATTCAATGAATACTTTCATATCATGGTGTGATAGGGACCCTATTACCAATCTTGCGGCGGCGTGAGTTAAGATCCAAAAGAGAAGTCAGAGGTCAGTATTTTTCACCCATGTAGAGGTTTATAAAGCATTCACTTTGAATCCTCTCTTCCTGCTCCTGTGTCTGTCCTTCCTCTGCCCACTGCTTAATGGCTGAGCACATTGCTTCCAGAACCCTGCAGAGATTCATAGGCTCGCTATGGCCACGTGTGGCACCTCCCATAGAAAAAAGAAAAAAACTCTGGAGAGAGGTTCTCATTGGCTATGCCAGTGGCCAAGCTTAGTGCCTGATATTTGGGTACACACTTCCTCTCCTTACCTAAAATACAGACAAGACCCGGGGAGTGGATAGCACAGAACCCATGGGGCCCCCACTTTCTCTATCCCTTCTTCCTTTTCCTTCATTTTTTGTACCACCTTCTCTCCTTTTCATTACAATCTTCATCCCAGTTACAATGTAAACCTTCCTTTCAAAAGTAAAACAGATCCTCTTTTGATGAAGAAACGTAGTCAGACCTTCAGTGCTTTACAAACAAAGTTGATTTGACCTGTTTCTTCCGTCTGCATTGTCTTTGAACATAAACTTCTTGAGGGGAGAGAGCTCGGGCCTTCCTTCTTAGAACCAGTTTGCAAGCTCCAAGCAAAGTCACGGATTTATGTAGAGCCATAGCCAACAGTTCTAAACCCTGCAACTCACAACAATGAGAACTGAATTCCTCTCCTGCCGCAAGACCGATCTGCTGAGTTTTATATGCTGTATTTACTCAGGACCCGACGCTACCTGGGGATGCAGCCACAGGTCAGTTCCTGTATGGCTGTGTCTCGCTGCACTCAATCCGTGTTCACTGGCCTTTTAACCTAGTCACACAAGCTGTAGACCTGGAAGGACAATTATCACAAGAAGACAGGACAGAGGCTCCGGGGAGCAAGGTTGCCCCAGGCCAGAAAGGTGCATGCTAACACCTTCCCGGGTCAGCAACAGATGCCACATTCAATAGACGATCTTTCTTTAAGTCAATCCTTTTCCTTTGTTCCGCAAAGCCTATGTCGGGCTTTCATATCTGGGCTTATCTGTTGTTAACTAGCAGGATTCTAATCACAGGAGCCTGGAAGGAGTCTCAGAGTGAGTCCTTTAAGTGACTTGAGAGAGTCTGACTCTCTGGCTATTTTTCTCGTCCTCTTCTCTTCGCCACGGCAAAACTTGTAACCGTAGCCAACACAGCTTTCTTTGAGAATCGTAACTCCTTGAGAAGCACCTTCAAAATACCATTTAAACCAAAAGCTGGTTTTGAACCGATACCACAATTACCTTTCTGTTGGGAAAGATACAAAACTTCTGGAGTTTTTTTATATTGTCTCTGGCCTTTTCACACCAGGACACATGAGTGTTTGCACGTTGAGGTCAAAGTGTGTGGGCTGAGTTGTTGAGAGTGGAGAAGCCATCAGGGTCCCCATGGGCTCACACCAGACATCTCCGGACACAAAACAGATTTCCCTCTCTCTCGCCAGCCACAGAGTTCATGTTATTGTGAACTCCATCATCTCTCCACCCTCAACAGATGATTGAAACAATGGCGGCTTTGAGCCCATGGTGCTGCATTTCAGTTAGAATGTATTTCTCATCTACTTCTGCTACCCAATAGCATCGAGGTGATTTTTGCGGAGCAAAAACCATGGTAGTAATCTTTTTTTTTTTTTTTTACCATTATTGACCAGAAAAACTACCTTGTAGAATATAAGATATTATTTGAATTTCCTAACTGCTTACTACTTTTCATGGGCACTTCAGAGAAATCCCCATTTATGAAGGAAAGCCTTGAAAAATTAAGGGTTTTGCTCAGCACACAGTACAGCTCATTAGTAGTTGAGTTGGTGCTGGGACCTCAGTAGTCAAATAGTTTGCCTCAATTTTCTTTTAGGAGTAAGTGACTTGAGCAACTGTATAAGGGAGAATTGTGATTTCAGCTTGCATCTTGTAGAGAGAATTATTATTATTATTATTATTTTCAACCTTGGAGGTGAAAGGTCAGAGTTTACAGAAAAGGACACGACTCATTCCGCATTCCTATTCCCACACGGTCACAGATACTTAGCTATTCAGTGAAGTGATTGTTGGCTTCTGCTTCTATTTCCTACCTGGGCACACGGCTGGAGGAAGTGGCTATAGATAAACTCTGCCGCAGCTCACGCAATACCAGGATCTCTGAATTGAGGCCAGGAAACAACATACAATCTTCAAAAATAGAGACATGTGCTCCCCGTCGCACGCATCCCGCCCTGGAATTACAGTGATTGTGTGCCTCGCTTTCTGTAACTGAGCCTCTGTTTGTTTTCAGGAAATGTATCTTCTAAACGGTCATTAGTCTTACTTATTCAAATATCCACATGTCATTTGTCTTGCAATTAAGAGTTCCTAGCAGCTCCCAACAATTCTTTTGATTACCAGCATTCCAAACATAATAAAAGAGTAATTCTCCTTTACATGACTGTGTCTGGGGAGGGAGAATCATGTAATATATACAATTTTCACCCACACCACAGTGTTGAGAAATGTAATTTTCTGTGTATTCTCTTCTAAGGATATTTTCAATATTTCTGGATTGTCTCTGCTCTCAGGAACAGGATTGAAATCTCCACTTTGGTATTTATCTGGGACTGTGATAGCTCAGTCGTCTGCCGCCAAATGCCAAGATAGGGGAATCTCATCATCCAGAGACCAGCTGCATGATGGGCAGTTAATAGATATATCAAACCTTGGGATATATGCTAAGCTGAAGGGATGATTGGCTGGTGATACACTGATTGATTAGCATGGGGAGAATGGGTTTCTTCTTGACAACCTAAGATTATGCTCAGCTAAGCTCAAATTGCTTACACCTCTTCTATTGGGTTTAAAATTACAGTCCTGTCATCTAAAATCTCTCTTCAATGAAATTTTTACCATATATAAAAATTAAAGGGAAAAAGAAAGTAGGTGCGATGGATAAGAGCAAATGGAGTAGATACATTTCATGCTCCTGTTGTTGATTCCACTGTGAAGAGTTGATATGTAAATCCCCCTGAGAAATGTTACACACTCCACAAATGACTCCTGGATATTATACAATAATGCCAGAGAAAAAGTTCTATATGTTTAAGTCGGCGAACACAGTATTTTCAAATACATTAAGGTTCTAACCTCACCTAGGGAAAACTGGGGACTCCAGGACACCCTCCATTAATCAGCTTTACTCGTTAAGGCACACGGCCCCCCTCCCCCACCTCTGGACTTTAGTGGTTTTTTAACTGCTGGCATGCTTTGCAAGGGCAGAGCAAGGAAGGCCAGATGTATGGAGGGTGTGGATTAGCTTTGTATCTGAAGCAGCTCAACACGAGTAGTGGCTCCTTTAATTAGCAGTAACGATGCTAAAGGCAGTCACATGCACACACTGAAATATTTTCACGTTCTGCCTGTTTCCCATGCACGTGGGAATCACATATGCTTAAAACACAACAAGACCAGATGAACAGAGGGATGCTAATCTTGTTCTGTCAATCACACACACACACACACACACAAGGGTAACATGTATGGCTTTACCAACACCTGGTATCCTTAGTTTCCAATAAATTCATTAAACATAAGCTTCATTTCTGATGTCACATTTAAAGAATCCATCTGATTGTAGTCTGAATTATCAGACTGGCTAGAAAAAAAAGGACCTTGCTCTGGATCTGATCCTTCCTTCCCATCCTCCTTACCCGCCCCCCCCCCCAAAAAAAAGAGGAGGAGGTGAAGAAGAAGAAGAAGAAGCTGGTAAGCTTTAACTCAGCACATGGAGGAGAACCCTCTCCTCTGTCTGAGCAAATAAGGATTTGGTTGCTGAATCACACTGGATAAGTGGTTCATTGAGAATGTTAAAATCTGCATTAATAAATAGGACTGGGCTCCTCGGATTTTCCCCTTCCTATCAGCCATCAGCGGTAGGGGATCAGCTGGGACAAAAATCCCCAGCTGAACAACCCACATACAACTCAGTGAGCAGACTTAAAACAAGGCCATTTATCGGCCGCTGTTATGCAAACAAAGCATCCGAGTCTTAGAAACAGATGTCAACTGAAGCATATGCTTACCGTAAACTGGAATTTGATTCTCTTTATAAAAATAGACATAAATGGGCCTTCGGAAAGTAGACTGCCTCTTGTTGTCTACTACTGCCTAACTTGATTCAGCCTAAAGCTTTTAAAGAGATGAATAGACTGATGTTGCCAGGGCAAAAAGAATAAAAGTTAAAAAAAAAAATTAAATTGGAAATAAATGATAACATGTTGGAGCAGTTCCCAGAAGCAATTTTACGGATTTTTCTCTAAAAACACAAGACAGGAAGTTAAAAGCTTACTGCGGGTCACCCATGGCATGTCGAGTTATCATTTCCTACCACTTAGGGTGGAAAGGAACTGCGCATTCCAGTGGTCGCTTTAGGAGCGCGCGCTTTCCTCTCGTCGTCCTTCCTCTCTCTCTCCCTCGCCTCTTCTCACATCTTGATGTCTTTTAAATGTCACTTATTTTACATGAGGCAGTTGGTAGAGACATGAGTCAACAGCAATCAGAACCATTATCCCCTGCAGCGAGTCCTGGTCTTAATGCATTGTGACACCTTCGCCGGCCGGCCACCGATTTACCTTTCTGCTTCTTAGGGAATCAAGTGGCATCACGGGAAAATGGCTGTGATGGGAACAGCGTGCGCATAACTGGTATTAAATTTACCTCTCAGCCTAAGTGAATTTTCCTCACATGTGCCTAATCAAAACGAAAGCTCACGGACCCAGGCTGAGCTGGCCAGCACTTCCCCACCCCTGGGACCAGGGCTATTTTGTTTTATCTCTTTGTACAAGCTGGCAGAAGTTTAAAGTGAAGGGGATAATCCAGGACTGGTGTCTTTATGAAATAGCATCCTTACATGAAGAGGCTTTTAACTGTCTGTCGCTGTCCTCAGGAAAGAAGAAGAAAAAAAAAAAACTGTGACAATCTCATTTTGTTGAGCACCCTCCCATGAAAAGGGAAAATAATAGCCATGGCTGCCATGGCTAGTAGTGACCTCACACAATCCATTATCCACCAAACACTTTAAAAGTCAGTTTTACATACACGGTGGGGGGAAATGACGGAACTATCACAATCATTTTCACTTTAGTGAATTTGCCATCCGTCTGAAGTGAGACACTTGATATCCCAACACGTCCAGCCAGCGTCACCGTGCATGCAAAAGGAAAGGCGGGTGATTAGAAGATGCCCGGTGCAGATACGACGGCGCCCTACGACGTACGACGTTAGCTAGGGCCCGCGACGGCGTTGTGCGAACCTTCCCCCAACTTGAACGCGAGAAAAAGAACAGTCGAGAACTGAGTCCTTCAAATTTTTAGAAGGGCTTGACATTCCTTCAAAAGTATGTTTTACCAACCACTTCGCGGAGATCAGTAGGTGCCAGAGGAGGTACAGGCAGAGCAATTACCGTCTTGCACAGTCAGCCTGATGCTTATTCACAGACAGGAGTGGCTTGCTTTCTGACGTGAAGCAACTGTGTGTGTTGCTGATAATAGAGCAGAGGTATTGCTAAATTGGTACTGAAATAGCACACCTCGTTTACTTCCAGCAGCTTATTTGTGGAAGGCAATGAAGGCTGGAATATTTTCTCATAACGACAAGAATAGCCAACTCATTGTTAACATTAAAATTAGTTTTCTGACATGGTACAACACGCCATGCATTTACTTTTCCTTAAATAGGAACTTGCGTGCCTGGAGAAGAACACTGACGGCATTTCTTTCCTCTTGAGGATAACGCTTTTTTTTTTTTCTCCTCTAATAAACCATCTAGCAGTGACTGGGAATCAAAGAGCTCATCACTCCATGGTTCTTCTTTCAGAACTTCAAAGACCAGCGCCCTTGGTTTGGGCAGTGCATTATTCTTGAACTGTCCTCTTCGAGTCAAATACTAGGAGTGAGCCCCAAGGCAGAGGTGGCTGAGAATGTGGCCGTGGTCACACCGTCACAGTCTTATGACCAGTGCCAAAACCTTGAGCCACATTTATAGAATGTAACCTTCCTATGAGCAGTTATTGGGACCGGGGCCAAGAGAGGGTTATAATATTCTCTTTTAAAGAAAGATTTATTTTTAAAAAAATTTTTTGTTTCTGTGTTTGTGCCTGTGTCAATTTATGTATCCCACCTGTGTTCAGGTCCCCACGGGAACCTGAGGGTGTCTGATCTCCTGGAACAGGAACTGCAGGGGATTGTAAGCCACCTGATGTGGCTCCTGGGAACCAAACCCAGGTTTTCTGCCGGAGCAGTACATGACTTAACTGTTGAGCCATCTCTCCAGCTCGTTACAACAGTCTTTCCGAGTTTGTTTACCCACATTCCTCCAAATCCTTGAGTTCAATGTTCAGAGTCCATACTTTCATCTTGAGCTCCTGGCTCCCGCTCCGACACTCAGTCAAACTAGCTTGGGGCATCAGGATCCTGCAGGAGTGAGAGCCGGTGCTGGCAACCATCCTGGTACCACATCAGCTCCATCACAGCTCTGCCTCTGCATGTCTGGGGACTGTCTACTAAATGTAGAGCCGAGAGAATCAAAACTATCAAGTACCAGGATACCACAAAGAGGCAGGTGCTGTGGTTGAGGCCACGACAGCTAATTAGAGGAAGGGAAAGCGAGCCGAAGGAGTCACCGTTTTCAAAACCTTGTGCAAGAACATCGGAGGCTGCCACTTTCAGGATCAGTGAGAGACCAAGAAGGGATGGGAAGGTAGGCCATCTGAAGAAAACATACAGGGGATGTTCCGAACGCATCTACACTTATCTTCTCATCCAGAGAGAAAACACAAAACAAGCACAAAGCATCAGCTAAGGCAGCCATTGAGTGGTATCATCTGCTTTTCCTGAGTGAGCCCCGCTGTGGGAAAGAAAAGTCACACTGAATCACCGGGTCTCCAGGTGATTACACAACTCAAGGATGAGTCAAGAGTAATGACTCCAACTCAAGTGTTTGGGCAGATTGGCCACTCGGTAGACATGCCTGAACTAGCTTGAATGAAATTGGAGTGTAGTAACAAGGGTCGTCTCACTGGCCACTGCTGAGAGAGCAGTCACATGATCTCAGGCAGGCTCTGCAGCAAGCTCAGGGGGAGCCCAGTAGTGACGAGGGCATCATGTGCACAGCTGTGCCTGGATGTCTACTATGAAATGAGCATCCAGTGCTGCCCTGGTTTCCAAAGGTTACAGGTGAGAAGACACGGGAGAAGCATCGTCACAAGGCGGCTTCTCCCTAGCTGGTTGTTATGGAGGTCCTTCTCCAAGCCACTTAAAGATGGTTTGGGTTTTGTGGTTGTCAATGGGTTTCCTGAGTCCCAGCAAACCAGCCAGGAGAAGAACACAGCTAGCTCAGAATCTGTATGGGGAATTTCTACCTTTGATGCCACTGGATGTGGCCTGGCTACTCTGGACAGCTCCCGGGAGCGCAGGGCTGCTGCAGAGATCTTGTTCGTATTACAAGAAATGAAGACAATCCCTACCAGGTGTCTCTGCAGCTGAAATCACACAGCTCTGCCCCTCCCTCTCTCCCTCCCTCCCTCCCTTCCTTCCTTTCTTCCTTCCCTCCTCTACCTCCTCCTCCTCTTCCTCCTGCTCCCATTTTTTTTTTTCCAGAACAGTACTTTGGAAAGTGGTGAAGTAGTGGTATTCCCCTCCAAGACTGTTTTGGGAATTCTAAGTCAGATCAGATCCCAAAACTCAAAGATGTCAACAATCAGTATCCTTTGCTTAGTATCTAGGATCAAGAGCATTGCAAAATAAAACAATTGTAAATTACGGTAGTTTGTTTCCTAAAGATGAAAAGACTTTGAGAGCAAATGAATCCTTATGAGGGGAAAAGGCTGATGGACTAAAAGTCGGAAGACAGAAATTAAGGAGAGAAAGAAATAGTTACCATTGACTTGGCACCTACTAAAATGATCAGGGTACCCTATAAATTAGGCTCACTACTACAGATAAGGAAACAAAGCCCGGTGAGGTCAGAAAACTAGTCCAACACATCCCCTCCTCCCAGGGCCAGCGAGTGGGCAGGCAGGACTTGAACCCAGCCTAAGATCTTTGATCTACCTGACCTCAGGGTCACTTATACTGAGTCAGCAAGGACGGAGAGCTAAGAGAAGCAGCAAGCCACAACTGACAGACTTCATGACTTAATGAATTTGAGGCATCTGGAGAAAGGGTGGGGTACTCAGAGAGTAAGGGTCCAAGTGACGAGTCAGGGTCATGAGCCTGTTTTGAGGGTCAAAGGTATTTTAGGTGGATGTTCTGATTGGATCCACTGGAAATATGGAACTATATTTAGTTCCAAGGTTATGCGCAGGCTATAAATTTAAGAAACACCTATATGGATAATACTTAAAAATATGAAAGCAGATAAGCATGGGTAAGGGAGATTATGGTAAGACTAAAGATAGATTTTTAAAAGACTCCTTTCCCATAGGGAGAAGCTGTATAACCTCAGAGAATTCCTTCATTTCTTGGAGCCACAGTTTCACCGCTTGTACAATGAGTATACTTGATAGATGAATGAGTATACAAGACAGTATATATATATATATATATATATACATATATACATATACATGTATATATATATATATATATCAATATCATATTCAGTCTTAAAAGATGCAAGGCATTTTGATGCATGTATAACGTGGATGAACCTTGAGGACATTATGCTAAGTGAAATAAGCTAGTCATAGAAGGATATCCTATAGGATTCTACTTGTATGGCATACCTAGATAGTCAAATCCATACAGACAGAAAGAATGATGGCTGCCAAGGGCTGGGGTGAGAGGAATCAGGCATTCCTGTTTAATGGGTATAGACTTTCAGGCTATGGAGGAGAACAGCATGGAAGTTGTACGATGATATGAATGTATTTAAAACATTCATATATGTAGATAATAATTTTTATGTTATATGCATATACCAAAATTAAAAGTAAGTAATGCAATTTTAAATGGCAACATGAATATTTATATCCTAGGATTGATTAAAGACAGAAACACGCCAATGTTTGAAAACTCAGTATAACACCTGGTGTGGTTTGAGTAAGATTGGCCCGCATAAGCTCATCTATTTAAATGCTTGGTCCCCAGGGAGTGGAACTGTTTGAAAGGATTACAAGGATTAGGAGGTGTGGCCATGCTGGAGGAGGTGTGACCTTGTTAGAGGAAGTGTGTCACTGGGGGTGGGCTTTGAGGTTTCAAAAGTCCATGCCAGGCCCAGTCTCTCTCTCTGCCTGCTGCCTTACAGATCAGCATGTTGTAGAACACTCAGCTACTTCTCCAGCACCAGGTCTGCCTGTGTGCCACCATGCGCTCCCGTGATGGTATGAACTAACCTCTGCAACTGTAAGCAAGCCCCCAGTTAAGTTCTAAGAATTGCCTTGGTTGTGGGGCCTCTTCCCGGCAATAGAACGGTGACTACACTTGCTGTATACTTTTGTCATTAAAATTGATTTCTTCCTCTTACTGGAAAGGAAGAAAAGAGACGGGAGGGGGGAAGTAATAAGAGAAATATAAAATATTGTGCAAGTCATGAAAGACATGTTTCTAGCAAAAGGCAAATCAACAGTGTAAAACACTGACAAGATGTAGGGGAAAGGAGGCTTTTGGATCTTATCATTAAGGATACATGTATGTACACACAGTGGAGAAAAGACAGTATCTTTAGTGAATGGTCTCAGAAAACTGGATATCTCCAGGAGAAGAATGAAACTTGATGCTTCTCACTCATGTTGTATACAAATCAGTTCCAAATGGATCAAAAATATCAATGTTAGACTGGGACCTCTGAAAGTTCTAGAAGGAAGAGTAGAGAGTGTACATCAGGATATGGACTCAGGTAACAAGTGGGATTTCACGACACTGAAAAACCTCTTTATTACAAAGGAAACTGTTAGTCAACTGAAGAGGCAACCCACTGAACTGGAGGGAGAAATCTTTGCTAGCTATACATCTGACAGGGGATTGGGAGGAGTGTCTGGAATACACACATACACACACCACCCACACCACACGAACACATACAAACACCCCCCCCCCACACACACACACACAGAGAAACAAATTAAACACCAAGAAAAACAACAACCCAAATTTAAAAAAATGGGCTCTGGAACTGAACAGAGAATTCTCAAAAGAGCAAATACAAATGGCTAAGATATATATTTACAGGTATCCACCATCCTTAGCTATCAGGGAGATGTAAATTTAAACTGCTTTGGTATTCCACTGTATCTCTGTCAGAATGGCTAAGATTAAGAAGACAGCAAGGGCTGGCGAGGCTGTAGGGAATGGAGAACCCTCTCATGCATGATTGGAAGGATGGAAATCAGTACATTGCTTCCTCAGAACACCAGCACCAGCTCTTCCACATGACCTAGCCACACCACTCCTGGGCACAGACCCCAAGGACTCTAGTTCCTACTGCGGAGACATGGGCTCATGTCCATAGCTGCTCTAGTCACAGTATCTAGGACACAGACACAGCCTGGTTGTCTGTCAACCGATGAATGGATAATAAAAAAAAAACGCAGTACCTATACATGATGGAATTTTAGTCACTTGTCAAGAAAATGGAAATTTCCAGGTAAACGTGTGGTGCCGAGAAACGTTACACTAAGCCAAGTAACCCAGACCCAGAGAGACAAATGTCACACGTTCTCACTCACAGTGGATCTTAGTTTTGAGCCCTTATATTTGTGTATTTAACTTGGAGTACCCGTAGGATCCAGAAAACTGGAAAGGGTTCATGCTAGTTTGCCTTTTATTGCTGTTACAAAACATCATGATCAAAGGCAACTTGGAGAGGAAAGGGTTTATTTCAACTTAAAGCTTATGGTCTCCCTTGCAGGGAAGTCAGGGCTGGGACTCAAGGAAGGAGCTGAAGTCCAGAAGCCTTGAGAACAAGGCTCACTGGCTTGTTCTCTGAGCTTGCTTTCTCCTCCCTCCCTCCCTCCCTCCCTTCCTCCCTCCCTCCCTCCCTTCCTCCCTCCCTCCCTCCCTCCCTCCTTCCCTCCCTCCCTCTCTCCCTTCCTTCCTTCCTCCATCCCATCCATCCCCCTAACCTTTTAAGACAAGCCTTACTATGTAGACAGGCTGGCCTTGAATTCACAGAGATCTTCCTGCCTCTGCCTCTGCTTTTAGAGTGTTGGGATGAAAGGTGTGTGACCCTACATTCCACTCAGCTACCTTTTTTTTTTTTTTTTTTTTTTTTTATATCTCCCACAAAAGCCTGCCCTGGGGTGGCACTGTCCACAGTGGGGTGAGCTGTACCACACAGACTACAGACCTGTCTTATGGAGGCATTTTTCTCAATGAAGTTTCCTCTTCCTAGATGACCCTAGCTTGTATCCCAATGAACAACAACAACAAGGAGAAGGAATCAAATGTTTAAGGAAGTGACAGAAAAACATGGTGCTTTGAAGGGGAAAGTGGGAATGATGGGGAGGGAGGGTTAAGTGGAGAGAGGGATGAGAAAGTAGGGTAGAAGAGAGGGTGGGAGATGCTAACTAACACAGAGCATTTGAAAAAGCCATAGAAAACTACTATTTTATAACACACACACACACACACACACACACACACACACACACACACATCCACATACAGGTGATGTCACTCCCACAAGCCCTATGATGTCAAATAAAAAACCCAGTACTGGATATGTGGTACCTCCCTCTGAATTTTTGGTCAGGGGTGTGTTGTGTCCTGGAGCCCCTCTGCAAACTACATAGGCTATTGACATTGCTCTTGGATACACATCGGAACTTGATGGTAAGACACCCCTGTTAAAGACACACACTTTGGACACAGGACAGGAGGAATCAGGTTGGTGCTGCCCAGAAAGCTTCCCCTCTGCTGGCTAGCTGCCGTAGTACTGGAAGGTATTCTGTAGGTTGCTGCGGGGGGGGGGGGGGGGGGGGGGAGATCATCAATAGTCTTAACCAGTTGTTTGCCTTGAGAACTACAATAATGACCAGCATGGAAACATATGTCATGGATACAACAGGGGCAATGTGATGGGGGATAACCAGCCACTTTCTGACTGGATTTAAGGCATGCTCCCCAGGGGAAACATAGGCACAATGCTAGAAATCTGGCCAAGAACCCATAGTTGGGAAGTTCACAGGTCCTGGGGATTGAACTACTGTACCATGTTGCTAACTGGGCATAGTAAGCTGCTCTCTAAATTAGCATCTCTAACCCAGAGACTAGTGCAACTCTTAGACCTAATCAGAGAGGTTTCTTCCTATCGTGGCCAGAGGTCGATGTAGAAACTCACAGCTGGCCAAAGTGCAGAGGATCAGTGTCTGTGGTGTGCTCCGCACCAATGGAACATGCATTTCACACTCTTTCCCTCCAAAGCTCAGGGCCCAAGGAGGAAGAGGGGGGATAGAGTAAGAGCCAGAGGTCAGAGGGGACAGCAGTGAAAGAATGTCTCCTGGTCCTTGCAGGACTACAGCAATCATGGACTCACATTAATTATGGTGGTCTGCAGAAGGCTTGCTCAAGATCAAACCAGACAAGTTGAGCTATTGGCAGTTCATGACTTCTGAGAAAAGGAGAGTCAGCTTTCCTTAAAAGTGTGACCCCCCCCCCCAGTAAGTGGGTCATGCCCATAAGATATGGACAGTGCAAACTAGATTGATGGGATATATATATGTATATGATATGAGTATTATATATTATGACATATACGCACAGATATATATCAAAGATATAAAGTTGGGGGAGTAGGGAGTTAGAGGGAATTATATATGATATCTATACACATACATATATATCAAAGATATAAAGTTGGGGGAGTGGGGAGTTAGAGGGAATTATATATGATACACACACATATATCAATCAAAGACAAAGTTGGGGGGAGTAGGGAGTTAGAGAGAAGACTGGGAGTGGATATAAAAAATACATTGTATGCTTCTCAAAGAATTAAGAAAAACTATGTTATATTTACTAAGAATGTATGTATAGGGGCTGGGGAGATGGTGCTGCAGTTAAAAACATTTGCTGCTGCCTTTGAGGACCCAAGTTCAGTTCTCGGCCCTCACATCAAGTGGCTCACAACCATCTACATGACTCCAAATCCAGGGGAACCTGACCCCCTCTTCTGGCCTCTGAGGACGTTGTACACACAAGACATACAGTTAGATACACACACACATACACCTAGATAAAGATAAAAATGAAATCTTTTAAACGAGACTATATGTGTGTATATACATAATACACATATATTCAATAATTTTTAAATGCCTCTATCTAACATCTTTCTATTTATCTATCTATCATCTATCTAGCTGTCATCTATCTTTTATCTATTAATCTATCTATTATCTATCTATCCAGCTATCTACCTATTTATCTAATTACTGAAAACTTACGGCAGAACTCAGAGTGACAAACCCAGTATGAGTTTAAGGCAGTGGTTCTCAACCTGTGGGTCACAACCCCTTTGACAAACCGCTGTCTCCAAAAGCATTTACATTCCGATTCATAACAGTAGCAAAATTACAGTTATGAAGTAGCATTGAAAACAGTTTTATGGTTGGGGGCCAGTGCAACATGAGGAGCTGTATTAAAGGGTCACAGCGTTAGGAAGGTTGGGGAGCATTGGGTTAAGGACTAAGTGAGCCAATCAACAGAAGAGGCAGAGACTGCGGATTCATTCCTTGGGAGTTTGGAAACAGAAGACAGAGCGGGGATTAAGGAAATGGAGGGCCTCCCACGAGCACCTGCTGGCTTTTCCTCCTTTTTTAAGGTGGGAAATCTTAATCATGTTTGTAAACAGAACAGGTGGAGAGGGATGGGTGGGAGGCCCCACAGACAGAACAGAGGGAACTTAATGTAGGAAGAGGGGGTCACCCCTCGGGATGGAAGGGGAGTGGAGAAGATCGATGGTTGAGGTTTTCTTTTTCTTCCTTCCTTTCTTTTCTCCCCCCTCCCCGTTGTGGGGAAGAAATCATTACATGCCAAGAACGAGAGGCCATTAGCGGGGCAGAGAAACAACAAAGCTCTATAATCAACTCTTAATTATCAGCATTTTGGTTTATCAGCTTCCCATCTTGCTTTCAAGCAAGTTAGCCCTCACTCAGCTTAATTACTTGCTTTGTTAGCATCTCAAACTCAATGTAATACAACTTTGTACGTGGCCTGCAGCCCAGCGGGGTGACATTCTAACACCTGAACTTCTGCGGCTACGGAAGGACTTACAGTCAGACAATGTGGTTGAGCTTGGGGGCCCCCCTGAGCTGCAGCCTGAGACACAAAGCGGTTAAACTCTCCCAGGTGGTGCTGAGTGGCCTTCTATAGTGTGGCGTAGGTACTCTGGTCGCAGTGATTCTTCACATCATATATAGAGGTTCACAATGATTAACCCCAGCTACGTGCCAGAAACTGTGCTCCAGCGTGTGAATGCTAAGATGGTCCCGGAAGTCAAGACAGAACATTGGAGGAGACGGGAAGCAGATTCTGGTCCTAAAAGAAGGCAGTTTGAGCCAGAAGGTGGTGGCGCATGCCTTTAATCCCAGCACTTGGGAGGCAGAGCTAGGCGGATCACTGTGAGTTCAAGGCCAGCCTGGTCTACAGAGTGAGTTCCAGGAAAGACGCAAAGCTACACAGAGAAACCCTGTCTCGAAAAACCAAAAAAAAAAAAAAAATTAAAAAAATAAAAAAATAAAAAAGAAGGCAGTTTGCAATGTTAGAATCCAGCTGCGGACAGCCAAGAGTAAGTCTCGAGGGGCTGAGGTCCGTCTTTGGTGACAACTTCTCCTTCGACAGCTAGGACAATAACTCAGTGTGATCTGGTGGATTTACATACAGTAGGGTGGAGAGAGGAGGTATGTATCTCTTCAGACCCAGCAGGCCCTGTCAGAGGAGGCATGGTTCCGCACCGGTTTCCATTTCTGAGATGAGGCAGTGCGTTCTTTTATGTTTCAGGATTGCTGGCAGTCTCGGTGCAGGAGAGGCAGCACACAAGACTCAAACTTTTAGCCAGGCATGGTGGCACAGGCCTTTGACCCCAGCACTTGGGAGGCAGAGGCACGTGGATCTCTGAGTTCGAGGCCAGCCTGGTCTACAAAACGAGCTCTAGGGCAGCCGGGACGCCACAGAGAAACCCTGCCTGGAAAAACAACATTGTGAGGGATTTGCTGAGAAGCGCAGTTGTAAGGCTGACCTGGGGTAATGGGAAGAGCCTGGAGCTTGACTGCAGCCCGGGCACCCCCAGGGCTGTGGGTCCTAAAAAGCCGCGCAGTGAGACAGGCCCTGGAAGATGACGTCACTGCCCCCTCTTCCGGTGTAACCCAAACTCCTTTCCTCACAGCAGCGGTTCACTTTTTGCTGGTTTTCTAACGACCCTCCTCCTTTGTCCTCCAGTCTCGGCATTCCAGCGTCTTCCTCTTTTCTTTTGCTCTCATTTTACCTCCTTCATGTATCTGCACTCCTGGAGATAGTGTTTCTAGGTTTGGCAGCAAATGTCTCGCTTTACTTGGCTTCTGTTAACAAATCACAACAGGTCTTTTTCCCATTGAGTGCTAAACCAGCCAATCACGTTGGCTGGGGGATGCGCTGGGGAGTTTACATAGATAAATTAAATATATACATTTTATTTATTTATTTTGAATATGTGTGTAGTGATATGTGTATGCACACGTGGGGGGGAGAGCAGCACATGTGAATACAGGTGCCCAAGCATATGTGTGTGTGTGTGTGTGTTTGCATGGGGCCAAAGGGTGATGATGTCTGGTGTTTCCCTCAATTGCTCTACAATCTAGTTTTTGAGACAGGGTCCCTGAGCTCCCTGATCTGCTAGACTGGAGGGGACTCACCGGTCCCTGCTCCCCAGTGCTGGGGTTACAGCTGTGTACAACCACACCTGGCTTGGATGCTCGGGATCCGAACTCAGGTTCTCAGCTCAATTTCCTACCTGAGCCATCTTTCCAGCTCCCTATTTTTAACTATTCACTGCCCCAGGGCTATTTCTTTGCCCAAATGGAAATTTTCAACATATATATTCTGAATATATATATTCTGAAACCTGTCAAGTACACAGTTGATTGAGATCATTACTCCTTGTTTCAGAACTATTCCAGGGTCTAAAGTTGCTCTAGGAGAAAATTACAGATAACCAAGGCATTGATTTATTTTGATTGGTGGTTATGAAATATCTATTTACAAGAACTGTTACTAAAAGAAGGTGGGGAGGCCACAAATAGAATTCACCTAGCCCTCAAACTATACAAGAACACCAGGATTGTTGAGTTGTGGTAGCCCTCACAGTGTTTCAGGCTTGTTACTTCAACTCAGATAGAGCTGCAAATGTACAGAGTCTCTGATAACCCAGGAAAAGCTTCACTGCTTCTGAAGTGGGATAACAGATACAACCTCTTCTACGCCCCAAAGCCTAGTCTCCCACCGTGTCATGGTGGTCCCTTCTAAGGACAGACACTCTCTCTGCGCATGTTGAAAGACACTAAATTAAAGTAGGCCCTAGGACTCAGCCAAAATGGGGAAGTGGCCTAATGGTCCAAATGTTTGTCTGATTCTGTAAAAATAGACTCGCAAGGGGCCCAGGGAATGTTGGGCCAGGAGTAGATAGGAGGGCAATAAAATCTGAACTCTATAAACACTGACTGTGTTAGGCACAGGAACTGGAAACATGGCATTTCAAAATCCAAGTGGACAAAGCTCTCCCCACTCCGGAGACTCGGGAGCGGCAGCAGGCAGGCAGGCAGGCAGGCTAGCAGGTAGGCAGGCAGGCAGGCAGGCAGGCAGGCAGGCTAGCAGGTAGGCAGGCAGGCAGGCAGGCAGGCTAGCAGGTAGGCAGGTAGGCAGGCAGGTAGGCAGTCAGGTAGGCAGGCAGGCAGGCAGGCAGGCAGGCAGGCAGGTAGGCAGGTAGGCAGGCAGGTAGGCAGGCTGGCAGGCAGGCAGGCAGGCAGGCTAGCAGGTAGGCAGGCAGGCAGGCAGGCAGGCAGGATAGCAGGTAGGCAGGCAGGCAGGCTAGCAGGTAGGCAGGCAGGCAGGCAGGTAGGCAGGTAGGCAGGCAGGCAGGCAGGCTGGCAGGTAGGCAGGCAGGCAGGCTAGCAGGTAGGCTGGTAGGCAGGCAGGCAGGCAGGCAGGCAGGCTGTTCTGAGAGCGGGCTGTGCTCTTCCCAGTGCGTGTGCTTTGCTGCCAGTCAGTAGACATCCTTGCGAGCCTGCAAGCAACTGTCTCGCCATTATCCATCCAAAGAGTAATCAGGGTGAAAAGGACAGTCAGTGTGAGAGGAAATAATTGCAGCCTGAACTCCTCTTACTCATTAAGAAGCAAGACTATTTGGGGAGCGTGGGGGTGGGGAGGGTCAGGGAGAATGCTATTGAGTTTCCATCACTCTGTCAGGGCAGGTCAAGTTTTAGCTCTAGCAATTTTGGCATGATTTCCTATAATCACATTATGGTTAAAAGTATATTAATCACAGTAAGTACCACCATCCTATGGTGAGAGTAATACTTGCAGAAGGGCAGAGACAGAATCTGAAGTCTGTCCCCGGGTGGGTCTGCCTCTGCTTCGAGGTCAGTGGCAGGACAGTTGCCTTTTGTCATGGCAAAAGGGATTGAGAATCGGTCACCAAAAACCAATTCTGAAAATGCAATCCCTTCCTCTCCTGGAAGACAAAAGCAAATATACGACAGGAAAGAAAGGGAGAAGATGAACATGGTTGGGGCTCCAGATTGCCAGAGGTCAAACACAACTTGGGAGAAGTACCAGCTACGCCCGCACGAGGGGAAATCAGCGGTTCTTAGCTTTGCCTTCAGAGAACACGGGGCACTGGCTGGGGGCATCTTGGTTGACCACATTGGGCAGGGAGCAGAGTGCTGCTGGCAGGGTGAGCAGAAGCCACCTGAAAGTCGTCAGTGTCACTGCTGAGAAGCTTGGCTCTCAATAACCGAGGGGGGAAACTTAAATATGTTAATTTAATTTTTACACTGTATTCCTATTACTCTCCTAAGTCTTTATTATTGAGATGTCTGATTATTATTATTATTTCTATGCGTGCCCTAGAAGAATACATGGTTATCCACGACAAGGTCAGAGACGTAGGGAACTCGCTGATGTCAGAACCGGTCCTGACTTTAAGTGAAAATTTGAAAGGATTAAAAATGGTAGAATTTTTTGGTGCTGGGGCTGAACAAGGTGATGAGTTTGGTTTGTGGTTTAAAATTGTGTCAAAATAAATTCATCACACAATATACTATAAAGCAGACTACACAGTCAGTTAATCAATACCACTGAGCGTTTGAAGAGCTTCATGTTAACCGTGAACAGAAGGCAATGCTTATTAATACTGCAAGCGTTTTCTAGACAGCTGACTGCAGTTGGCCTTGGGAGGGAGGTGAAGGCTGGGTTTGGGTGACCCAGACCTTGCAGAGATGAGCAGGGGAGCCGGGCTATGTTTTAGGCATTGGCGCATAATCCACGAAGAGCCACATGGACAGGACAGTGCAACTTCTGAAAACATGGCTCCTGGGAACCTACTGGAATTACAAATGACCAAGGTTCTGCTCCAGACCCGGGAAATCTGAAGCTCTAGAGGCGGACAATAGCAATCCGTGTTTTAACGAACACTCTAAAAGTACACGGAGCTATTTTTTTTGTAAGTCAAAACTTCAACTTAGTAGCTAAACATTAGCCGCATCTGTGTGTCAAGTCACTGGGGCATTGGTAAGAAAAAGCTGAAGGTTCGGACAGCTGTAACACATCACTGACCAAGGATTAGTATTCTAAATACGTGAGGGATTCTTAAGTCGGTAAGAAAAAGACAATTAAGCTATGAAAGAAATGGGCCAAAAATATGAGTATGCCCGCATTTCGCAGAAGAGACCATGAAAGCCTATAATTATTGAAAAGTGGCTGATTAGCAAATGGAGAAATACAGATTAAAACCACAAGATGCCATTACCTAAGTACAATGGTACAAAAAAAAAATTAAAAGTCAGAGCTAAGTTTTGGCAGACATGGTGGAACAGAAACCTTCATCAAGTGTCCATATCCGTGCAATTTCATAGCACTCTAGAAAACTGTATCTAGTAAAATTATCCCAATAATTCCAGCCCTGCCTATACAACCTTGCTTGCACACACACATAAGGTGTCAAGTTAAAATATCCACAAGAACTCCACCAGGAGTAACAGAATGTTCAGAAGTAACCTGTGTCCATCAATAGCAAAATGGGAAAAACCAACCATGCTATGATCGCACATTGCAGCGTAGTGAAACGTGGATAAGCCACACAATACGGGGTTTTCATTAATCTGAAGATGGGTGACAAAGGCGGCCGTAGAAAAGTATATAATAACCTTCCAGGGGCTGAGGAGATGGCAGTAGCTAAGAGTGCTTGCTGAGAAAGCAAGAGGATATGAGTTCAAGTCCTCGGAACCCATATAAAAAGCCTGGTACGGCCGTGTGCAAGCCCAGCATTGGGCGAAGCAGGCAGATCACAAATTGCAGATCAGATCCTTGATTAATTCATTCACTCGTCTATCAAACCTGTGTGTGTGTGTGTGTGTGTGTGTGTGTGTGTGAGAGAGAGAGAGAGAGAGAGAGAGAGAGAGAGAGAGAGAGAGAGAGAGAGAGAGAGAATATATTGGGCACCAAGAAAGTCAAAAGGATTCTCTGTCTTTCACCTTCAAGATGATTTATGGTGCATATAAGAAATGTAACTAAATCACAAGAATCCAATAAAGACAGGAGCAGTAAAGGACATTTGTGTCAAAAGTCTAAGCTACCAAGGAGGCCCAGAAGTAAGCAGGCTATCATTGTCTGTCGATAACTTGCTATATTAAAAGCAAACTCCTTAATCTGAAATGTAGGCTCCACAATACAGCCTTAACATACTGTCGCAGCCTGGCCTTAAAACTCCCTCCTCTATTCACATCATCAGTGGTTAGGTCTTATGCTAGACCCACTGATTCGGAATCCCTGGAGGTCAGCCTGGACGTCCGTATTTCCTAGAGGATCCCTGGTAATTCTACTCTGTAGCTATGGCTGGGAATCACTGCAACTTTCCCTGTTGGCCTCTAAGTTCCAAAGGCCATTCCCCATCTAAGTCTCTGTGCGTGCTCTTCTCCTCCCTTAGAAATATCCACTAGGAATTCAGGGTACATCCCCACATTGTCCTTTGTAGCTGGAAGTTTTCCTGTGTCCCACCTGGTCTGCAGCTGCTCAGACCCAAATAAACACACAGAGGCTTATATTAATTATGAACTGCATGGCCATTAGCTCAGGCTTAGTACTGACCTCCTCTTACACTTAAATTAACCCATAATTCTTACCTATCTTTAGTCACATAGCTTGGTACCTTTTCTCAGTTCTGCCTTGTCATCTTGCTTCCTCTGTGTCTGACTGGCGACTCCTGACTCAGCCTTCCTCTTCCCAGAATCCTCCTTGTCTGTTTATCCCACCTATACTTCCTGCCTGGCTACTGGCCAATCAGCATTTTATTTATCAACCTATCAGAGCAACACACATTCACAGCGTACACAACGACATTCCACAGCAGTCCTTAAACTCCTCTTCCTCTGAGGGGCAGCCTTGTTTCAATGCCAATACACTCTGTGTTCCTCTTCTTCGTCTAGTTTAGTTGATGGATACGTCTTTATCTCTTTGGGTGAATTATCAATACCATAGGGTCATAATGATATTCACAGCACCTTATGTATAATATGTGATTAGTAAATATTACATGAATAACTTAATAAAATGAAAATTAATCCAACAAAGAACAGGGATGAATCCGCATGCTTATTACATATGTATTCTAGGCCTGCCACCGAGTTAGCACCCGCAGGTTCAGACCGGAGTGTTGTCCACATTGCTACATTTGTGGATGACCTATGAGCCCAGCAAAATAAGATGATTCTCATTTACTATTTCACTGAATCTTTCAACACTGAAGTATTGCGAGCCTCATTCTACACAACACAGAATTTTAGTCTTAAGGAACTTATGTAATCTATCCAAATTCACTAAGCAATTAAACCTATGTTGAAAATCACATGTGATTTCCAAGAGACTTCTAATTTTAATAAGTAGATTATCATAAAGTAAGTGAAACCTAGTTGTTTAATCGAAATAAAGCACCATACGGGCCAAAGGGGTTTGAGAAAGTAGAATACGAAGGTTTTGACGCAATAATGACCCACCATGGGGTTTCCTTGGTGGTTAAAGACAAAGAGGATGTGAACTTGGGAGGGAGTTGAGGGTGGACATGGGAAAGATAAGTAGGGAGGTGAATTATGTAACTATGTTTGAATTAAATAAAAAAAAAAACTCTCCCTTTCAAATTTCTTCAGACTTGAAGGGATTGAGGTTTTTGTTTATTTTCCTTTGTTTTGAGACGCTCATCATGTAGCCAAGGATTGCATCAGAATTGTAATCCTCCTGCCTCTGCTCACAAGTGCAAAAACAATAGGTTTGTGCCATCATAGGCAACTTGGATTGACTATTTTAAGTTCATGGGTTTTTTCTCTTTCTCCAATATAAGAAAAGGAAAGTAAGGGCTGGAGAGACGGCTCAGCAGTTAAGAGCACTGGCTGCTCTTCCAGAGGACCTGGGTTCAATTCCCAGCACCCACATGAAGCTCACACGTGTCTGTAACTCCAGCTCCAAGGGATCTGACTCCCTCACATAGACATGCAGGTAGCATACCAATGCACATAAAGTAAAAATAATTTTTTTAAAAAGGCAAGTCTATCGTAACAGAATTCCACTTGACTGAGCTACAATGACCATTAATAGTAAGTACAGTGCAAAGTCATGTCACACATCAGCCACAGAAGCCAGATCATGGCAGATCGCAGAGACCAGGCGCTTACAGCCCCACAGTCCTCTGTAAGGGCCGTTCAGCATCGGAAGCATGCTGTGTTCTTCTGGGCATCACACTTTTAAGATGGAACCATCAAACTGAGGTAAGACGGCACAAGTTAGAATGAAGGGTGAAAAAACAATCCTCAGATTAAAGAATAGAAGGTATAAGAAGACAGGAGTGAACCATGAGGGGAGGGGTTGTCTTTGAACTTCTAAAGTACAACAGTGTAGAAAACAGTATTGCTTTTGATTTCAGGTCACTTGGGGGGAGGGAACCTTCTCCAACAATCAGAGCTCTCTAAAAACCAGGATTTTGCCTTAGAAATCATGAGATTCCTATGAAAACATTCCAGCAGGTAAGGGAGGGGTCAGTGGGGGATGGGCTTGGTCAGGTTTATAAGTCCTTTCTAATTCTACAAGCCTATGCCACTTAATCTCTGAAAACTCTTGGCAAAGAATAAAGAGACAGGTAACAATCTATCTGTAATAATATAACTCAAACATATATAAAGCTAGTGTGTGTGTATGTGTGTGTGTGTGCGCGCGCGCACTACTTTTTAGGGTAGGCACAATTTTATCTGTGGAGAGTATGATAGCATGATATAAAGAAGATCCAAGGGGCTTTTTTTACTTTACCATCATCCACCTGAAAACCAAAAGAAACCTGGGATGTTCCTAATAAGCAAATACAGCTCTTTCTTATCCCCAGTACTTCAAAATATCCTTTATTACGACTGTGTCTCTGCCACTGCTCTGCCTGCCTCTGTGGCCGCTCTGTCTGCCTCACTTCAAATTATCCAAAATCTAACTTTAACGACCCTGTTGGGCAAGTCGTACATTGGAAGCCTCCATTTTCTTCCTTTTAAGTGTTTGAGAGTTTGGGATTGTTCTTTCACATGAAAAATATAGAAAACCCATTATTCTTTATTTTAAATATTTATTTTATTATTTTATTTTTGATTGTGTATGAGTGTGTATGTGTGTGTGTGTGTGTGTGTGTGTGTGTGTGTGTGTGTGTGTGTCTGTGTGTCTGTGTGTCTGTGTGGGCTTGTGCATATGAATGCAGGTGCCCATGGAGGCCAGAAGAGGGCACTGGGTTCCCTCAAGCTGGAGTTACAGGAAGTTGTGAGCCACCCACCAAGAGTGGGAACGAGACTTGGGTCCTCTGCAAGAGCAGCAAGTGCTCTTATGTACTTGAACTAGCAGAGTCCTCCTGAGATGGAGAGTCCACCACACTGATCTCCTTAGCACAACTTGATAGAACACTAAGCTCCAAGGCTGTCACCGCCACTCTTGTTATTACTTAAGGAAAAGGAGAGTGATGTAGAATGTGTTCTTTCAGTGTGTTAACGCATTCGCAACCCAACACCACTCTGTAAAACACACAGGCCATCTACCTGTCCCTCACAGCAGGAGTGACAGAGAGCAATTGGCTCTCCTTTCACTATTGAATGTTGGATGCCACAAGAAGCAACGTATACAAATAAAAATACAGGCTTATTAAAACGAGCTTTTCCACTACAGATTGGGAGGCTTTCAAAAAGCTATATGCCACATGAGACAATCACCTTTTTTTAAACATGCAAATTGCATATATCTCCAGTACCTTTAAAAATACATTGGCCGGGTCATTAAAGAAAAAAACATCTAAATATTCCTGTTTACCATAATTTGACTTTAACTGGGAGAAAGGTCACTAAAAATTTCAATATGGGTAAAATAGTATTTCTATTTCATACATTGCTTATTTTTATTGACAGTAATTCTCATAGTAAGGTCTCTGAACACCCCCAAGCCCCTTAGCGAGGTCCATGGGAGCTGACACAATTTAATAAATAATAATAATAATAATGGTAATACACGGCTCAGTCTCATTTCCTCCTAAGACTACACTTCCTCTGACACAGTGACAGACTGGCTACAGAAGCAGATGTGAGACTCTAGTCACCGTCCTTTAATGATAGTTAAGTCAGCTTACAAAAACCAATACCATCTCTTCTCACTGAAATGTTACTGCCCCTGTCTGGAAATCAGTGTTTACCTAAGGACCTACCACAGAAATCCTTACACCTCCATGTTTATCACTGCGACATTCAGAAGTGGAACTAGCCTCCGTGTTCATCAGTATCCACTGACTGATAGAGAAAATGTAACTGGACACACTGCCGAGAGTGAGAGATTCTGGACACTCAGTCCTAGATGGGATGTCTTCATCAAACCCTCTCTCTCAGGACTTGGGGAGTAAGAGCCAGAGGGGCGGGATGTCACCAAGGAAACAGTGTCTTCCAGACATAACTGGACTTATGAAATGGACTGTGGCAGCATGCCCCGGGGCTGCACAGATTCAAGCCAGACTGGGTCCCAGCATTGAGAAGGAAAGCGTCCGTAAGCTCTTACTCCTAACCAAGAAGCTATTTCCAATTGACAATAGCTTGCAAAAGAAAAGTGAGTTTTCTCCAATGAGTCTCACTGGGCAGATTAACCCCACCTGAGGGCAGGCCCTGTGCCCAGCAGCAGATGGACACAAAAGTAACTCAATGGTGTGTTTGTGGACTTTTTGTCCCATGTTGCTTTGTTTGGGCAGTTTTTGTCTTACCGCTCTTTCTCTTATATATTATGGCTTCCAATTTTGTGTGCAAGAGAGAGAGACAGAGAGAGAGACAGAGAGACAGAGAGAGACAGAGACAGAGAGACAGAGAGAGACAAAGAGAGAGACAGAGAGAGACAGAGAGACAGGGAGAGACAGAGACAGAGAGAGACAGAGAGAGAGAGACTGAGAGAGAGTGTGTGTTTATACAGCCACAGAGAAATATTGCCCCCTTGGAGGCAAGCCATGACGGTGAAGCACCAGCACTTAGCTCCATTTTTTGCTAGCAGTCAGACTGATTTAAAAAAAAAAAAAAAAAAAAAAAAAGCTGCTTGGATCACCTGGCTCCCAGGGTCTGGAAGGAAGCAGACTCGCATCATCTTTCTGGACAATGAACTCTGAGAACCATCGGTCATGGCACTCCTCGTTGATCGTGATGAGGAGGAGAAAAGCCCACAGTAACCTTGTGGAAGGAATTTCACAAGTCGTTTTTATTTTATAATTGAGGAAACAGAGTCGGACAGAGGGCAAATAGGTTACTCAAGGTCAAATAGCCCGCTCTGAGTATCAAAGCCAAGATGAGAATTAAAGTCTGTCTGGTTCAGAAGTGTGTGTCTCAACCACTTCGCTAATTCTCTCAAGGTCTTCACGTTAAATGACATTTTATTTAAAAAAAAAAAAAAATTCTCTGGAAGGTCAGCAAGCATCTAACTGTGCAAGGGCAGCTCTACTAACCGGGCAGCCAGACCACTGCAGTCACAGCCATCTGCCCCATCGCGCGCACGGCTCCCCCTCTGATGAGGCATTAACACAGGAAAATAATTCACGCCGACGCTCCCCGAGGCATTAAAATAGGAAAAAATCATAATAAATAATATGCACAATATGAGTGTATAAAACCCCAAATGAGACAATTTCAGAAGACATGAAAACAGTCAGGCCGACTCACCCAGAACACAGTGAGGACAGTTACAAAATGATGTCATTGTTTCCATTCCAAAGGCAGCATTACCTTCAATGAACACAACTTTCTCCAAATAGCAAAGTTCAAGACAAAACACAGTCTTCCTTTGGTTTAACAGTAGTTATGTTCCAGGGCTAGAGAGGTGGCTCAGTGGTTAAGAGCACTGACTGCTCTTCCAGAGGACCGGGATCCAAGTCACAGCACCCAACCTCAGGGCTCATCACTATCCCTAACTCCAGTTTCAGGGATCTGGTGCCCTCTTCTGGCCTCTGTGGGCACTGCAGCAGAAGACAAAACAAAATAAAAATAAATCTTGAAAAACATTTTTAATGTAGCTTATGTCTCTGGAAAAGTCGTCAGAGTAAAACTATGAAAAATAATTGGAGAAGAGAGCTATTATTTTCTATAAAACAGTATGGGGGAAGAACGCAACATTTATAGGAGTTTTAAAACTAGAAACTGAGATCTTAAAAAGATGTTGAGAATGTTGTACTATTTTGGAGTCCAGTTCATTTTCTTTCTTGGGTTAGTAGAAATGCGTGAAAATCTATCATCAGTTATTCTATGTTATTGAAATACATTTTTATCCTAAAAATCTACAAAGCAGAATGCATGCAGCTGGCAAAGACATATTTTATGATGGAATTGCTTTGCTTCCCTGTTTGCATGAAGGAATGACCTCTTTTCAGAAATCATCTCTCAGCAGCTATGGTCAAGTCCATGGTTTTCTTGGAGAAAAGTTCCATGTGCATCTATTCATGCACTTAGTCCAGTCCCAAACATGCACCAAAACCATGGGAAGCACGGCCTTGGCTAGAAATATCTTGATGGTACATGTAGACAAATTTCTGATGTGCCACATCGTTTTATGGAAAGGAGAGTCATTTTGTGCTCAACTTCAAAATTATGATATTCTTGAGTGGCCTCAATTTTAAGACGTTTTAAAAGCCCTACAAATGAGTTAGGTTAGACATACTGGTCATTGTATTTAGTGTGCATAAGTTTCAATCATTCATTTGTCATATGTAAATATATAAAGCAAACCAGTAACTTCTATAACTCTGTTCTTAGCTCCTTCATGTACAGAAACCTCAAAACATAGATGTCCTTTTGAATTTTCTTCTAAACTTTGCTTCTCAGGACTTTAACATGCCCCTCATAAGCTGGATTTGGGGGGGGGGTGTCACCTGATCAGAACACTAGAACAAAGTAGCTCCAAATACCACAAACATACCTAAAAGAGTTAAGCAGTCAGGCATATTACGGGACCTATCTGTGTGTCATACGTCCCCGTCAGAAATCGGTCATTTGAGTGCTGTGGTTCTCAGTGAATGAAAACACTAGCCAAAAGGTCCCCTATGCGTCTCCAGAAGGCACAGGTCTGGTACGTGAGAGGATACTCACCATTCTGCTCGCTGGGACAGAAAGGAATTTATTCACTACCTATGCAAGCTATCCAGTCAGTTGAATGTAAGTGTGCTATCCCAATTAAAATAGGCCTTTCTGTCCGAAGTGCGTCTCTACCCACTTTCATTCTTCATATATTTTTCCTTAAGATTTCGTTACTAGACTTACTCATTTTACTCTGTGTTTAACTGTTTTGCCTGCAGGTCTGTATGCACGTACACCACCACTGTGCCTGGTGCCCACGGAGGTCAGAAAAGGGTACCAGATCCCCTGGCACTGGAGTTATGGGTGGCTGTGAACCACCAACGCGAATGCTGGCAATCGAACCTGGGTCCTCCACACAAGCAACGAGTGCTCTTAGTCACTGAGCCATCTATCTGGTCTCCATTTCCTTCTTATTTTGAGTGTAATAGTGGTGAGGGTATATTACACACACACACACACACACACACACACACACACACACACACACGCGCACACACACACAGAGGACTTCCTAGACATGTTCTTCCATGTAATAACTAGAGGGCATCCCAGCATCCCAGGCTTGAAGGTTCTCAGAGAAACTCAGAGCCTGCCACAGCAGAAAGGAGGTGGGAGAGAGCTCTCCAAGCATTTCCACAGCTATTGTGTCCCTGACATTTGCTCCCGTCCGAACCCATGGTCTTAGCCTGTCCTATGCCAACTTTAACACAACACTGGAGGAAAGGACATCACAAATGAAAGAGGTTTGTTTAGACTACAATCCCGGAAGTCTAAGACACTGACACCTGCTTGGCTCTGGTGAGGTCCTTCTGGCTACATCACAGCATGGTGAGTGACCACATCGTGGAGGGATAACCAAGAGACAGGTGGATTAAATGGTGAGATAGAAATCAAGATACAAGGAATTTTTTTAATCAACCCTGATAAGACCAGCATTAGTTTCCTTCTGAGGGCAGGACCCCCTTGACCCGACGAGCTTCTGCTGGGAACAGCTTATGGGTTCTCCACATCAACAATGGCACACAGATCTTCCAGTACAGGCCATTTTGAGGGATACACTGAACCGCATCCAAACCACATCAGGTGGGCAATAATGTCCCAGGATCCTAGTTACTGACCATTTCTGTAGTCAAGTACAAGCCCTAAAGAGAAGATAACAGTTTTGTTTAGGTTATATACCCCACCCCAGAAAATAAATTATTTTTCTCTTTTTTTTTTGAGAGAAGTTACAATTTCTTGAATCATCCACTCTTACTGATAAGCCAGGCCCTTCTAAACGTACTTTTGGAAGAATACCATTCACTTTTGTTCTTCTATTTTGTTTTTTAAAGAAAAAAAAATCCATCTAAGAACAAATTCTCATAGGACTTAAATTGGTGTCTTACAAATGGCAACACACACATCCATCTCTTCTGCAGCTGCCTTTTACAAAGACAATGGAAGTGTCTAAACAAACAGCATTCTCCTATTCCAAGAAAAAGCCACTTGTACACAACTTGAAATAACTTTGCTAATTTAGTACTTCTCTGGTGCTTTAGAAAGAACTCCCTTGAGGAGACTCGGTCTTCTCATCTCAGAGCCTGAGACCTTGTGTTGTTCACTGACCAAGTCTCCAAATACCACACAAGAAGAACTGTTTTGCCCATCCTCTGTCCCAGCCAGAGGTGGGATGAGATGCTTTCAGATCTATTTTTAATTTTGTCTCCTTCAGATAGTATTAAAATTGTATTGGGAGAGGCTGAGGTTTGCTACCGGACAAATGAGGTTCTGTTTGCGTCTCCAGATTCCAGACAAAGGTTGCTGGAGACTTCATGCTGTCGTGATGATCTGTAAGCAGGTGTCTCTCCCCGGCTCTGCCTCCCTTCCTCCCAGCTGGACAGCACTTCTCTGACACCCTGTCATGTGCAAAGCTTGAGGGGACTCTGGACCCCATGCTTTAAGTATTCTTCTAGAAAGGCCTCACTGGAATAATCCTGTTCTCACTGGGGTATAGATAATGTGAGATCTATTAGGAGATAAGTTCAGATGATGGGAAAGTACCTGTAATGAGTCACTCCCATTTAATTGAAGGGACAATACCTTATTGTTTTAATAATCAGCCTAGAAATGGGCAAAACCAGGGGTTGGGGGAAGATTAGCACACGGTTCAGTGACGTTTGGCCTCCAGCAAGAAACGGCCTCATGTTAAGCACATACAATGCATCCTCGCTTAAAGAGTCACAAGGAAACTGGTCAGCATAGTTCATTATTATCATCATTGGATAACACCACCATTTAACAGATTTAGATATCTGGAGACCATCTAAAACAATGCATTTTGGAGCTTATTGACTGTTAAATATAATTGTATTAACACATAATAAGAAAGTGTTTATTTCTGCCACAAAAAACCAAAAACAAGTACTGGGTCTCTTCTAGCTAACAGCTCGAACTCTCCAAGAAAGTCCTCCCTCTGACTGAAACATTCACATTTTAGAGCCTTACACTATCTGTATTTTCGGTGCAGCGCCGGCACACTTCAGAAATCATTCTAAGAATACCACTGGATGTTGTCTAGTATAATGACAATTGTGTGAAAAAATTGCAGACAGGGCATTAGGCAAGTTATGACACATCTGCAGAAACCACTGCAACCCCTGAAAGTGGTTTCCAGAAGTGTTTACTGATGTTGAGTAATGTTTGGACATATGAGGAAAGCCGAGCCAACTAGCGTGTTAGCTCTGCTAACTAGTATGAACGGGTGAGTTCCACACAATAAGGTCGAGCCAGAGACAAATGCGAACAGCCTTTATCTCCCAGGACCCAGCAGTTTTATTCTTCTTAATGATTGCCTTTCTTTTCCAATTTTCCCGTAATGGACATGCATTATTTGAGTAGTCTAAAAAAAAAGTTTAAAGGAAGTAATATAATAAAAATTTGGTTTTCATGTAAGGTCTGTAAATTAGAGAATTTTATTAAACTGAAATTCTATATAAAGCTACATGAATCCCCCACCCCATATAGACATTTGGTCAACAGACATTCACTTGCAATGTAAGAGCATTAACTTGCTTCTCTAGTAACTTCTGATATCCCTTAACAGGAAATTAATGCATTCACTGTAACTTGTGGCAGAATTATTTGTCTAGAGTCAATTAAAAACCCATGGAGAAAGTTGCTTCAAAAGTGGGTTTGATTGTACCAGAACTAGAGAGTCCTCCCAGTTCCTAGAAATGAGAAAAAACTATTCGCTCCTTCATTCAACAGACATTGACTGGTACCTACTATGTGTCAGTTGCGTTCTAGACATTGGGTGAAATCTTTTTGGTTCTTGTCTTAGATCAATCTTTAAAGTAAATAAAGATAACTCTAAATAATTGTTATGATATCTATAACCCTAAAAATGTAACAGAAATGGCCACAGAGATATGAATTCCAGTCCTGACTCTGCTACAAATTCCTGGGTAACCAAAGACAAGTGACTTTTCAATTGATAGATGAAATTTTTCTATCTCAACTTCTTTATCAACACTATAAAATTATTCCGATTTCCTTCTAATTCTAAAAGTCTGCATTTGCTTTTTTTTTTTTAAATAGTATTTCAGCTTGTTGTTCCTTATGGCTGTGACTTTGTCATGAAATATGTGTCTGAAATAAGGATGAATGGTACTTAGCCTACAAATACTTGTCCCCATTGGACTTGTGAAGAAGAGCTCTCTGGGCCAGTTGAAGAGGGTATTAAAGGCAGAGGAGATGTCCATTGCTTTAAAGTAGCCCACTAGCTAGCTGAAGTGATAAATAATAAACACAAGAGACAGAAAGGGACTCTTGCCAAGCTAGGTTCAACAAGCAGAGGCCTGAACACTAGAAACTCACCTGTGTGTCCTGTGAGGGATCCGGATATGCCAAGCAACCGGGCTTCGCCAGGAGGTGCTCTGAGTAAGCTTAAAAGGGACGAACATAAGGTAATAGAAATGGCTTGGCAGACATGAACTGAGTATTATGAGTATTTTCTGTGTTAACAGGAAGAGAAGCAGGCAACCAGCCAGATGGCAAAGGAAGAGAAGCATATGGCCTGGATAATCTACACCCTGGATGATCTGGTCCCCGAATAATGGAGGGCGGGCTGCATTTCACTAGGGAGTCAGTGGATGTCAACTGTCCACTGCTGTTTTGCATGGATCCCCATTGTCTAGTCTTTATCCTGGAGACATGGATTAACTCCTTTCCTCCATCGCTCTCACCCCTACCCCATCAAACCCCTCTTTTCTCTTAAAAGGCACATGCTGTTTTAGTCACAGGAAGCCTGTGTGAAGAATATCGCACGTACGTGTGTGCATGAGTGCATGACTTGGGAGCTGGAGGGTGATGAGATGTACTACCACCCAAAATTAGTCTTCAGGTAGCGATCTAGACTAGCGAATTTGAAGCCTAGTCAATCACAGAGGCATAATCGAATCAAGCCTGAGCAGCAGAGAGCCCAGAGGGGCCATCATTCTTGGTTACTCGTCACACCCTGAAAAGAGTCGGTACCTGTGTTCCCTGAGGGACAGGGAGCTGTCCAACCATTCCAGGGAACCCTTGCCAGGAAAAAGCAGCAGGCCAAAGGCCTCACACCAGATAATTTACTTATTCCTGAGTAGTACATTTGCTTTCCTTAGTTTTAAAATAAGTTGTAGAATTTTATTTTATTCCCATATCTGTATTTCCTTAATTTACTTTTAATTATTTTGCCAGGCATCAGATTATCTTATGACATTTTAGTGCATACTTTTGTTGACTTTCCCAACAACTCTTCATTTCTCACTTCTCTGTTTCCCTCATCTCCACTTAAACACTTCCACTCCCATTATTCACTCTACCACTTTCATGTCACTTATGATCTATTGCCATCTCTCTTCCATAAAGCCTATTTTCTTTCCTCAGTATGGCTCTGAGTCCTTACACTCTGTCTGAGAAGGCGAGGAGGAGTGGGGAGGGAGGGGGGCATCTTCTTTTTAACAATGCAAATGACGAGATCGCTATGATACTCAACAACATGGATTAGCTGGCGTCAAACCCACACCACCATGACGACCAAGTCAGAAGAGATCATTTGCCAGGGTACAAGGAAGCCCATTTCTCTCCAGCCTATGGATAAGTTCTTTTCTTTGAAAACAGCTTTCAAGTCCAAGCCATAAACCGAAACTGAAGTGAATAACGAAGACGGGATTAAAATAATTACTTTGCCAGTCAAAGACATCACCGTTAATTATAGAATGCACATATACCATACTGAAACGCTTTCATCAAATGTCGCTTTCTCAGATCAGGATAATCCGACCACTTAGGACAAGACTTATTTATGAAAGAAAGAGCCTGGTGGGATTTACACTACGCCTGTAAGCAAATATTTGGTTTCCCAAAAGTTCACGAGATTACCCCCAAAGTTTTGCTCGTGTGCAAGAAGCACAGGAGGAATTTAAGTCAATAGAAAGTTGAGTATGTTGAGGCTTTTTAAATTACGAGAAACTTTCAACAATGATGGGAAAATGATTCATAATCATATCACTTTGAAACAATTTCATGTTCCCGACAACTCTTACCCACTTCATCTCATTGCTGCTGACATTTTTCCATAGGCATACTTTAGAGGTTTATACAACTGCAAACATATATACTACTTTTCAAGTCATTCAACTGTAGGGTGGAGAAGGCTCCATTAGGGAAGAGCTTGTCACAGAAAAGGATAAGCACCTGAGTTTGGATCCTTGGCACCCATGTAAAAACCCAGGCATGGTTGGCTATACCCCATGTAATCCTAATGCCGGGGAGAAGGAGACAGGCAGATCCCTGGAGCTCACTGGTTGGCCAGCCTAGCCAAATTGGAGAGCCCCAGGTTCAGTGAGAGACCCTGCTTCATGAAAGAAAAAAGGTGGAGAGTAATTGAGGACACCCAGCGATGACCTCTGGCCTCCACACAGACACACACACAGGCCCATGTGCACCCACAGACACTTGTGAGCATATACACCCACATATATGATAAACACGTGTGTGCACACAAACCACACAGCTCAAAGACTAAGTATTTCTTCATGTTACCACAGGTCTTCATAATTATACCTTTTGATGGCTGCATATTCCAACAAAAGCATGATGCACATCATAATCCTGCCAACTATTCCTTTAACTATTAGTCTAGATTGCTCACAAGTTCTCATTCTTACAAATGATCTGTGGTTAGCAGCTTCTGCGACACAATTCTTTTTCATCTTCAGCCTATCTGTTTAGGGTAGAACTTTCTAGAGATATTAATTGTACTTTTTTCTTCATTTTTTTTATTCTTGAAAGTATAGCATAATTATAATTTCATTTCCCCCTTTTTTGGCCTCCCTTCAAGCCCTCCCACAGATCCCTCCTTTCTTGCCTTCAAATTCATGGCCTCTTTTTATTATTGTTACATGCATACATATGTATTCCTAAACATAACCCACTCAGTCTGTATAGTGTTACCTGTGTATATATGTTCAGGGATAACCATTAGGTATTAGACAGCAATCTGGAGACTCTTCCCTGGGGAGGCCTGGTTCTCCGATCCTGAGCATTTCTACGTTGCCTGTCGTTTTGTCTAGGGTTGACGCCTTGTGGGTTTTCCCCAGTCCACTCTGGCATGTCTATTCCTATTGTCCTTGTTCAGTTCCTGTTTGGGCAGTCACGGTGGTGAGACTTCACGGGTGCAGCTTCTCACATTCCTAGGAGACACGACCTCACAGCAAATGCCCTGATCCTCAGGCATTTTCAACCTTTCCACCTTAGAACCCCAGACAGAGTTGTCAAATGCTCTTCCAGAGGACTGATCAACTCATATCACCATAAACAAGGTCATCATCTGTCATTTCCTTTGCAATTTGTGTTTCTAATGATTACTGAGCATTTTCACCATAAGCCCATTGAACAGAGTGCTCTAGCTCCTGGAAAGCCCAATGCCTGCCTGAATTGTTTGTGTCTCTTTTAGTTTTTATTGTTTACAATTACTCAAAAAATAGCCAGAAGAGCAGGCTCTTTCCAGAAGTTCTACAAAATCTTCAGCCCTTCATAGTTATACATTTTCTCATAAGGAATGGAATAGAACCGCCCCCCCATACTTTGAAAACAAAATCTCCCATAGTCTCTCTCTTTTCTGTCACAGTTTCGTAATTGAAACAACTGTTTCTCAAACGAGGACTAAAATAAGGCTTGTAAAAAACGTGTTCAAAACCTAACAAAGAAAGGCAGAGTGGAAGCAGACCGCTCCTTATTTACACGCTGAGTGCAAACACGTGAGGCTATGACTGGAGGCTAGCTGCGCCCTTGCCCAGGACAACCGAGTGTTGAGGATCGAATTCGGTCACAATGAGGTTACACCGGGGTGGGGCCCCCAATCCAGAATGACTGGCCATGTGAGGACAGACAGACACAGGGGAGGGCACAGTGGTGACGGGAACAGGACTGTCGTCATACAGCTGCACGCCGAGCGGAGCAGCAGAAAGAGCCAAGGACGGGGATTTGCCCAGGCGCGGCAGAAGGAGCACACAGTCCCCAGAACCGCTAGACAATACATTTCTACCGTTTTCCGTTCCTTGCTTTGTGGTACTTGATCACAGCAGCTCTAAGAAACTAATCCGAATGGTTAGGAGGAAGCAGAATACCTACGGTTCCCGCTACGGTTGCTAGAGCTTGAATGAACGGCATCCACAGCTGTCTTCTCTTTACCTTCTACCAAAGCTCACAGCTCAGGAGGACTGTAGGACAGCATTCTGTCTAACGAGGTATGTTCGATTTTGAGGGAGGGTTTCTGCTTCCCCATAAAATCACAAAAGCTTACAAGGGGGGGGGGGAGGCCTTGGCTGAAGGCATGGTGGCCCATTTGGTCCTGAGAATGAAAGCCAGGCGGTAAGGTGAGGGGGGCGGGTTGTACTTTGTACCATCAGATGCTGCCACGTACCTCTAACTTGGACCATCACTTTTTTGATTTTCTGTCAAATGTTGGGGACAAAAAAACAAAGAAAGAACCCAAATTTATTGCCCTCTCAGTCTGGTAGTCAGTTAGTCCTGGGAAATTTCATACCAAATATGAAACAGCACCATCTGCTTACGTCCTGTGTCCGGATTTCTACCTAACAGAGTCCAGTTGAGATGTTTTCTCCGTCACAGAGGTTCCAGGGGCTCTGTCTCTCCCGGACTTCTGTACAATTTTCCGCTTGCTCTATTTGTATCATTTAGACACTATTGTTTTTAACCTGAATCACATCATATTGCAATTACCTGAACTCTTTTATCTTCCTGATTTGAAAGACCTGAGCACGGAGCCCCTGCCCCCCACCCCCACCCCCCACCCCCCACCCCCGAGTGCTCCCAGCACCTTAGCACTGAACCTGGAACTCAGTAGGGGTTCAATAAATGATTGTGGATGAGCAATGTGATGAGAAAAGCCGTTGAACCTGAAAACTGAAAGAAAATAGAGTCCAAGAACACACGAGTGAGGGGGGTATTTTATTTTACCAAGTCATTCTAGACCCACACCCTCATTGAATGGAAAACTTGACACATATCATCACTTTAAATAAAATCATGACTCACTGGGATTCATGTGCATGCTTAACTTTTATTTACTAGGAATTGTGGTAAAAGTCAGTAATTGTTTCACTTTATCTCAATGACCTGCCACCAAACCCACGATGGAGCGTAGGCTAGTCCTGAACTCACGACCCTCCTGCTCCACCTCCCATGTGATGACATGACAGGTGTGGGCCACACCCCTGGCTCTTCCTGATGACTCTGAAGAAAGAATTCACGGTAATAATTTGGTTAGAGGCAGACAACTGAAATGCTTGTCTGAAGCTGTTTGCTCTAGCTGGTCCGCATTTTCAAACCTAGATTTTGTGACTATGTGGGCTGCCTAGAAGAACAAGCTGATGGAATCTATGTGAGGAGACGATATGAAGTCAGTCATGTCATCTCCAAGGCGTCACTGCTCTCAAAGGTATTTATTAGTTTGTTTGCTCCATTTTACAGAGAAAAAAGCCGAGGGCTAGAAAGTACTTGCTGGTACATCTTACCTATATACTAGTAAGATGGTGTATGGATTAGACTGACTCAGAATCCTGTTTCTAAATCCTACACAGACAGGAAGTAGGTGACTCCAAACTCTTACAAGTGTGGCTAAACCAGCCTTTCTCCATAGAGGGGTTGAGTTGTTGGCATCAATACCAACACACACACACACACACACACACACACACACACACACACACACACACAGTTAAGAATCTTTGAACCAAGTGTCCCCTAAAGTGATTCCAAACCTAATGCATCTAATCTTTATAACAATTTTAAGCTTTTTAAATCTCATCATTGTACCCATTTCTATTCCTTTCAGGACAAAAGTAGTGACCCTTCCCATGGCAGCCCTGCAAATGCTTAAGGAAGTCCACCCTACTCTTCATCACACATCTGTATAGTGGGGAGTTGTTCCAGCTGTGACCTTGAAGCACCACCCCCCAGTGAGGTAGCAGGTAACGGTTACACCTGCCTATAACCTTTAAGTATATGCCCCTGGGGCGTGGTCGTTGGGGACCCTTAAGACCTGGGATGCACATATGTGGCTCACTCTTTGCTCCCTTAGGGTTTTGGATGCTGGAGACAGAGCAGGCAAAAGAACAGCATGGGACTGCGCTTCAACCTTCCAGAACCCTGCAATAATTCCCCTGTTCTGGACAGTGAGTGTTCCTTCTCTGATAAATTCCTTTGCCCTTTAAGCAGACTCCATGGATTGCTAGCAATATCTGGACCTGATAATACATCTGTTAGTCAGTTTATGCACAGACAGTAAAGCATAATTGTGCTGTTTTTCTGCTTCTCAGTTAAAACCCATATGACACTTGACAAAAATTCAAGTGTAACAAAGAAACAAGAGGCAATAACCGCGGAGGTGAAACTGAAATTGAATACCAAGGGAGGAACCAAGGAGGGGCTGGCGGTGGGAACCTGAAGAACCGCTGCCCTAAGAGAGGCTCTGGGTGGGAATGTGGCTAGGAGAAGCCGGTAAAGGCGTATTGATGGGAGTGAGGAAGGTGGTTTCCGAAAGAATGAAGATGCCCCAGAGGAAGTAACGTCTGCCAAAAACTTCACATTAAAAGAATTTTCGAAGATATTTTACAACATTGAAAGTGCACAGAACAAAATGTTGGAAGCTTATCCAAACTTAGAAATGAATATGACAATTTGTCAGGTGTAGAGAAGGTGCTTGCTTCAGATGGTAAGTTATCTGATGAGACTATGAAAGTTCTGATCAAATTACTCTTGATAAGCTATTTGCAAAGAAATAAAACCCAATTTTGAATGTTTCTCATGTTTCAAGTTAGAGTGAACTATTGTATTAGTTTTACAATTCTCTCCTCCTCCTTATGTATTTGAAGCCAGTAGAAAAAGTTTTAAATGTTTTGACAATTTTTTTTTAAAGATCAAGAAACAAACATATTTTCTGTTGATTAGTAACATTATTTTATGCTATAGTTTTTATAGTCCCACACCATTGTGGAAAATAAAGACTCATATTTATATCCATACGTACTTTGAATAGTTCATTCGAATAGATTCCTAAAGGGGGAATGTTGGGTCAAAGGTTATACATGATAATCATTTTGATAAGTACTGGTAGATAAAAAAAAGTCATAATCTCATTCAAGGGGAATTCGAATAACCTTTTCTCCACATCATTAAGAGCTAAAGCTGGACACATCTGTAATCCTAGCATGGGGGAGGCTGAGGCAGGAAGACTGCAAGGTTAAGAGCTATGCTGCAAGATCCTAGCTCTAAAAACAAAATAACAAAACCAAACCCTAAAGACTATAGCATAAAAACCACAGGTAGCTAGAAGAAGAATGCGTTGTGGTGGTGTTACATATAATTGCGGTGCTGTTACATAGAACAATTTCCTCTGAACTGAAGTTTTCTCTCTAGCAGATGGGAGCTCACGGCACTCAGGAAACAAAAGCTCTTCACAAAGGTGAAATTTACTGGGTTCAGAAGGCCCCTTCCCAAGGTTACAGTAAACAACCACTGAGGGAGGCCCGCCTACTTGACCCCGCCCACTTGCTGAGGAAGGGACAATGACCCGCCCATTTGACCCCGCCCACCTGCTGACTTGCTGTTCTCCACCTTTCTGCTTTAGAGTGCTCCAAGGTGCAGCACAGTTTGAGTTTCTTGATTGGGTGTTGACTGGGGTTTTAGGTGCCGTGGCTGCTTTTGAGTCTTCCCTGTACCCACACTTCCTGTTCGTAACTCCAATAAAAACTCATTATTCATCAAGTTGAACTCTGGTGCAATCATAATTTGGCCGGTTACGATGGGTTCCCTTTCTGGGGTGAGTAGACGTGTGTGCTGCGTCTTTCCAGGGAAAGTCTCCCACACAACAGCTGTGACTAGACCGAAAAATACAGCTCAAAACAAATTCTGAATGTTTCCAAAACAAACACCATAAATGTTCGGTGTGATGCATACACTAACTATTGATCTAATCATACTTTGTGTATCAGACATGTTACACTCCACAAGGACATAATTATTATGTGTTGATTGAAAATAAAACTAAATGATAAATACTACTAACAAAACAATTGTGTTGTTGTTGTCTCGTTTTTTTACCAAATGGCATGGAATTGAGTCAATTTACTGCCGTGGTCAAGCAACTTTGAGAGTAGCACTCTCTCCCTTAAGACATCTGCTTCAGGGAAGAAAGACTATGCCCCGAGAATGAGCTAACCGGGACAAGCAGCAAAGAAGAACCTCTTTTCCTTTTCCCCTTCCTTCCCCTTTTCTATGTTTCTCTCTTCCCTTATCAATGCTGAGGTTTTAATTAATGCAGGGCCTGCACAGGTCAGATGAAGGCTCTTCCTCAGAGCCACATCCTCAGCAGCAAAGGAGGGCTTTGATAGACACTTCTATTGATACAGTAAGGATAGTATGACTTTGTGTCTTGTTACGCCCAGCCTCTCATTTTTTTTCCATGTGTATGTGTGTGGTATGCATGCACATATGTATGCATGCTCATGCCGGTGTGCCACACATGGGGAGGGGTGCCACTGACATTAGTTATCTTCCTGAATCTCAGCATTTCTTTTCTGTGTGTCCGTCCTAAGACCTCCCCTAAACTTCCTAGGATCTGGGGAGGAATAGCTTTTACTTTACACGGTGCCCTCCTACCAAACTCTTGCCCTGTGTGGCCAGAATTCCTGCGGGCTGAATTTTATTACAGGAAGATTAAGAAGACTTAGAGCTTTTGGGGGTGCTCCAGGCCATGAAGACAGGACAGGGAGGCAGCTCAGGTCTCCACCTCTTCTGCTTTTACCCCTGGCCTGATCACCCCACCACCACCACCACCTTCCACTCACAGCCTTCCAGCCTCTCGCCAGCCAAATCTGAACGGGCTTTGGCTCTTGGCTTAGACTCCTACCAGGACAGTGCGCAAGACGTCAAAATAACACTAACAGTCAGACTCGAACTATTCCTATTGATGGCGTAGAAATGCCGGGGGAAAGGCAAGCTTTTCGTATCTTTCAATACAAGTGTTTGCAAGAATGACAGAACCCTTGCTTCTCCACCTCAAGGTTGAGCTGGTAATTATATATTTCAGAAGAATACTGCATACAATCTAAAAAAATAATTTAAAAAACCCCACCAGCATAAAAATATGACATGGCACGAAGCTCCATATAAAGTTGTTCAATGCACATACAGTAATTGCACCAATTACATTTAAAATATTTATTTGCTTACCCCAAACTCCAAGATATAAAAGGCTAATTATCAAAAATGACACCAGTGAACAGTTTTTACCCAAGCTAACCAAAAAAACAGAATAATATTAATAATGCAAAGAAATGAAAAGAAACTTCAGCTTACTACTTGAATTAGAATGTCAACTAAATAAAACGGCAAATTCATCAGCCTTGTTGTTCGCATACATGGGCTGTATCATTTGAAGAAAACACAAAAAGCCCTTGCAGCCTCCATAATCACGTTTGACTCTTTGGAACTGACTGAGAGATGAACTATATAAAAACTTGTATGTGTTGAGCTTTGTTAAATTAAATGCGTAATTTGAAAGTGTGATGCTTTTTTTGAAGAGTACACAGGCCTAGTTAATGGTTACCATCCCATCTAAGTATGTTGGTAAAATCGACTTACAGTGTTGTGTTGTGGGCTCTTTTTATTTCTATGCACAATATAAAACGGACCACACAGGGCAGTTCTTTGGGGTATATTCCACACAATATTTCTTACATCGGTTTTCTGGCCTAAAATTAAAGAACTACACAGGATGACACTATAGGGGGCGATTTGGTAAGATGACTGACATTCTGCTGTGCTGACAGCTCTATTGGATTCAGATTCCTCTGCTCTAGTACAATTTGATCTCTTCGAACAATTAAATCAAAGCACAGAGACTATCATAGTCATGTTAGCTAAAAACATTTCTGCCTATTTTTATGCTTTGACTCAAAATGAAAAAAAAAATGAAGACAGTGTCTTCTGTCACAAAAGGGTAATGGCAACATGAGAGGATTGCTGTACCTTTCCTGCAGGGGGCAGAGATAACAGAGCATCGATACCTCCATCTCAACACTCCATCTCTATCTCCCGTTAGTCTATTTTATCATAACGCATTAACATCAATCACATCTGTACACTATGGAAGTGCTGAAGGATCTCAGCTATGGCACTGGCATCTCATCTTTCCAGGTTCACAGCGGGGAGGGAGGAGGAGATCCAGAGCCATCATGATGGTCCTAGTGATGCCCAATACATTGCTGAATCCTGACGAAGAGTTAAAGGTTATTTTAGTACTCTTCTTCCTCCTCCTTCTCCTCCTCCTCCTCTTCTTCCCCTTTCCTCCTCCTCCTCTCCCTCCTCCTCCTTCTCTCAGCACTGGGTACTAAACTTACACACAGCCTCATGCATAAGAAATACATGACCTAGGACTCAGCTACAGCCCCAGCCTGAAGATTTTTTTGTTTTGTTTTGTTTTTATGATTTGTTTTGACACAGGGGCTCACTAATATCCCAGGTTGGCCTGGAACTTGCTTTGTAGACCAGGTTGGCCTCAAGCTCACAGAAATCTGATTGCCTCTGTCTCCTAAGTGCTAGGATTAAGGACATGGGACACCATACCTGGCTCCAAGTGTTGCTTTTAATAAATGGATTTTATTTTCTGAGAAAAATACAGAACATTGTTGTGATTGAAAAACTGCTAAATTCTTTTGGAAATACTTTTTTTTTTCTTTCTTTTTTTTTTCAATGGCAAAATTGAGAGTATGTTTCTTATTTACTATTTTCGTTCTTAAAGATTTATTTTATTTTGCATGTATGCCTGTTTTGCATGCATGTATGTACCACATATGTGCCTGGTATCCGAAGAAGTCAGAAGAGAGTGCTGGAGTTCCTGGAACTAAACTTACAGATGGTTATGAACCACCATGTGGTGCCGGGAATCAAAACCCAGTCCTCTTCAAAAGCAGCAAGTGTTCTTAACCACTCCATCTCTCCAGCCTTGGTTTGGGTTTTGTTTTTAAACCTTCCCATAACCTTCTCTCTGTCTCTCTCTTCCTCCTCCTCCTCCTCCTCCTTCTTCTTTTCTCTCTCTCTCTCTCTCTCTCTCTCTCTCTCTCTCTCTCTCTCTCTCTCTCTCTCTCTCTCTCTCTCTTTACTAAAGCTCACACAGGGAGGTTGTTAGGATCCTGCCCTCACTCTGGCACATTCCAAGCTTGGGGTCTTTGGTCTTACATCATCAGGGAGCACTGGTGGCTACATTTACGCCAGACAAGGCCCCCAACCCTCTCTCTCTGTTCCCTGTTTCCCCTCTGCTCCCTGCTCTCTGCCCTGCTCCCGCCATCTTTCTTTCTCTCCAGGCCTGGCTCCCCTCCTTCCTGTCCCCTCCTTCTTTCTAATAAAGCTCTTTGTAACTCTGGCAGTTGTGGCTGTGGCCCAGGACTTTTCTGCCGGTAACCAGGGCCGCCACCAGCGCCACTTCTCATAACCATCAGAGGTTGCAGGACAGCCACTGGAAGCTGATTTTCTCCTTCCATAGGTTGTTCTAAAAACCAAACTTGGGTTGGCGGGCTTGCTGAAAGAGCCTTTACCCACTGAGTTAGATTGCTAACCCCACAAATACGGTGCGTTTCTGTTGTTGTTATTGTTGTTTTGGTTTATTTTTTAGATAGGGTTTCTTCTATAGTCCTTGGTATCCATCAGCTTTGTTTTTAAATCTCTTGATTTTTTTTTAAAGATTTATTTATTTATTATGTATACAGTGTTCTGCCTGCACGTATGCCTGCATCCCAGAAGAGGGCACCAGGTCTCATTACAGATGGTTGTGAGCCACCACGTGGTTGCTGGGAATTGAACTCAGGACCTCTGGAACAGCAGCCAGTGCTCTGAACCACTGAGCCATCTTTCTATCGCCCAGTATCCATCAGCTTTCATCTGCCTTTCAAGACCTAGCTTAGCCTTCCCTTCATCCTGCTTTTCTTCATCTCTCCAAGCCATCATCATACTCCTCTCCTTCAAATAACTGCACTACAGTCTATTCACACTGATAACTGTATACCTTCTCACATTCCCTGTTTTATAATGTGCCATTGACATTATGGTACCAAATCGGCTTGTCTGATCGAAATATCTTATATTCAGTAGTAATCTTTAAGGAATATGAAATAGCATCAGTTTTGCAAATGAAACTGAATATAATCAAAGGAACTAATTGAATTGGAAGTCTTTTGAAAAGTATTATGGGTACTGAAGAAAGGAAGTAAGACATGTTGCTGACTCATTTATAGGGTTCAGTGCATGTTTTTTCTGCCTGTTCATCTCTCCACCCATTTTACCATGACTGCCCTCAGGGTAAAGATAAGGCATCCTGTCTTAAGACCCATTATGCTTACAGCCATGCACATGCATAGGAGACACCCAATGCGAGTCTTTGGCTTGAGATCATCTGTGGGTAATTGTATGCGCTCTGTTTATTCCTACAGAGAAAGATTAAGACTGTTGCATGCAAAGTCCCTCAGGAAGTCCTAACAGAGCTTCCGCACAGCTGGGTCCTGGGTGTCATTTCCTTTTGTGCTCCGGAAAGATGGGGCCCAAGGGCATCCCTCCCCACAACTTTCCCCTAGAAGTCCTTCAGACACACTCACCAGGCTTGCCAACACCCTGGCCAGGTGTCAATTTAGCCCACACAGTAAGGCTCCAACAGAGAAAAAGGTCAGGGGTTGTCATAAACTCACACACCATCACCCACACAGGGCAGGGAAGCGGGAAGCTTATTTTCAGACCATGTCCTCAGTCACAGCATTCCCTAAGTCAGACTAAATGGGCATGAAGGACCCGCAGCACCTCTTTCAGCCCCAGGAAACAGTGGCGCTCAGAAGACACTCGCTGAGACTCCACACAGCTGCCTTTTGCCATCAGTACAACTAGGAAGCACTTGAGATGCTTTTCCAGGGCACTTTAATCCCTTCCACCAGATGAGCCTCTATTTCCTTTAGCCTCTTTATTTTCTCTTTGCCCATTCTTCGTTTATCCTTCAGGCTTGTTCGTTCTCATCCCCGAGGCCCTCCCACACCAACTGCAGCTTTATTCAGATGGCAATGAAGAGGAGTTTTAGTCAACAAAGGTAAAAGTATCTTCTCTACCAACGTTTTCCATTAACAGAGGCAGCAGAGGCACAGGAGCACGTCACGACTGTGACATGCGTCCTTCTGAGAGAGCACAAACTATTAAAGTCAGCAGTCTGGAAAGAACGCAGCCGTTAAGAGAAGAATAATGTCAGAGAAACCTTCCCATCGTCTTTCAGGAGTCCAGGTGGCAACAAAGGTGAGGTGTAGCTCAGAGGATGCTGGGAAATGCCATTGTCACCATCAGTGCAAGGACAATGTGCCTCTTCTGGATTCCTGGCTCGTGTCTGGGATCAGAAACAAACATACTCGCCCAACTACTCTCCACAGTGGGACTTGACCCTATACCTGCAACGACAAATGATTATCTGCGATGTGAGTCTACTGGCTTAGGTTTGGGGTTGGTCGACTACCCCAGTGTCTCAGCTGGGAGAATTGCTACTCCTCATCCAGAGAAGGGTGCATTTGCCCAAGTCAGGGATCAGCCCGAATGAGCTCCTGAGATCTTCCTCCATGACTGTCTGGAAGTAGCTTAGAAGAGGAATGTTAGACAAAGAACAGGCAACAGGAGTTGCCTGTGAAGTCAGAAAGGAACACACGAACTCCCACCTGCCTTACTCTTGAATGTGGCTCACTCACCAAGAGCGACACTGACATTTCATTTTTATACCATGACTTCAAAGACTCTTTTTTTTTTTTTTTTTTTTTTGGTTTTTTTTTGAGACAGGGTTTCTCTGAGTAGCTTTGCGCCTTTCCTGGAACTCACTTGGTAGCCCAGGCTGGCCTCGAACTCACAGAGATTCGCCTGGCTCTGCCTCCCGAGTGCTGGGACTAAAGGCGTGCGCCACCACCGCCCGGCCAAAGACTCTTTAGGCTTAAAGACCACAAGTGAGAGAAGCGGGGTACAAGGATTCATGTCCAAAAAAAGAAAACTGTTTGAAGGTCAACAGTGATGTACTTACCAAATCTATAACAACAACAACAACAACAACAATAAAACAGGAAGAGGCCCCTCTCTGCAATTAGAACAGATGCCCCAGTCACTCAGGTTCACACAGAGCAGGGTGACTACATGGAATACATTGCTTATCACGTGACCCTGGCTAGACATGCTCAGAGGTTCCAAGAGGCTTTGGGGAAATTCATGGCTGGCGGGTTTTTAAAAGGATTTGAAAGACAATTTGGGACTACCTCAAGCTTTCCAATATTAACGTATCACGGGACCAGCACCCCCCACTGTACCCACCCATTCTTTTTCCCAGTGACTGTGTTAGAAAGAAAACTTTGGGTTGAATAAGGGCATTAGCAATAGTGACAAGTGCCAGGAGTACAGCAGCTAACTTCCGCTCAGACGGAGGCACTGTGTGGTCCGCTGTATTTATACCAATGGTTCATTTCTCCCCCGTAACACTTGAAGGAGGTAAACATCCCTGTTTTATGTATAAGGAGACCGAGGTCTGCAGAGGTTGGATAACTGGCCCAAACCACAGCGCTCATGATGAGTAAAGCCAGGATATGAAGCCAGTAACTCTAATCTGTGCAGCCCAGGGCACAGGCACTGACATCCTCAGGCTTGGCAGCTGAAGGTAAACAGACTTGGGGCTCCCTCCCAGATACTCAGATGTCATCTTGACAAACCAAGCTCCCCACAGAAGGGGAACAAAGGTATACAGACAGACACTCATACCCATTAAAAAAAAAATTAAAATCTTTAGGGCTGGAGAGATGACTCAGCAGTTAATAGTGCTGGCTGTTCTTCTGGAGATCCCGAGTTCAATTCCCAGCACCCACCTGGAAGTCCCCAACCTTCCATAACTGTAGTCCTATGGGATGTGATGCCATCTTCTGGGGTGCAGATGTACATGCAGACAAAACACCCACATACATCAACAAAATAAAATAAAAATTATTTTTAAAAAATCTGAACCTGGAAATGTACCCCCTGAGGTTTTACAAAATATCTTTTAAACATGCCCCCGACTCCATGTTGTTGCTGTCAAATCCAGGGTCTTGTACACGCTAGGCTGGTTCTCTGTGAATAAGCTACATCCTCAGACCTTTTAACAGGCTTTTGTGTTACACAGTTTTCAACTTACCATTGGTTTAGCAAGACCCAAATCCATAGCAAATCAAGGAGCATCTATGTTGTTTTCTCCACGTCAAAGCGTCACTGGAAGCGTAATGCAGGATGCTCTCAAGAGATCAACGCTGCTGAGAGCAAAGCGTGGACACTAAGCTGGCAGTTCAGACAGCCCAGAGAAAATTTCCTTGAGGGCTTGGGCTTGCCAGCAGCTATGAACATCTGTCTGACCTATGAAAAGCAGAGCTAGCAGTCCGTGGCCTATGTCACTGACCACATGCGCCGGAGCAGGCAAAGGTCAGACACTGTCCGAGGCAATTCATCAGATGCAATCTCACTCACTTGTCTGTTTTCTGTGTGGACCGAACAACAGCCTTCATGGCCGGGACTATACGGTTAATGGGCACATGGACTAGATGCTGTGTGATTTCTTCATAAAAGAGCACTAACCTCAAATCTGATTGTGCCCTACAATTTTGCTTCAGAGGGTACTTCCTTCTCTCTGAGAAGACTTGGTTCCATGTGACAGGCGACAGGTGTTTGTGAGGTCTGAGGAGAGACACCCAGTTTGGGGGCCCCTCGGATATTTCCTGAGGATTTCATAGTTCTCGGTCCTTTCTCTGAATCAGAAGTAACTTCTGTTTCTTCTGTGTATAACCTGCCCTGGTGGCTGCCACAGGGAAAAGGTAGCTTTTGATTTTAGGGGAGGGTCGCTCTGTGTATACCCTCAGATCTGGGGGAAAACACCCCGATTCCCAATACAAATGGAACACCGTTGAGTGATGACTTGATTTTCGTGACCTCGAGTTCTAGACTTGAAAGCAACAAAAGAGATGGCCAGGGGTCACTGACATGATTTATCTCTTGTTAGAAACAAAATCACGGTTGAAAAGCAAGTATTGACAGCTGCGCAGGCAAAGCATAAATACGGAACTCACTTGGAAGAACACATTGAGCTGGTGCCCTCTTCAAAGGCAAAAGACACCACGAATACACGGGAGACATTATTTCAAATAACCATGGCCACCTGGGGACTAGTTTGTCTTCTGTTACTATGATAAATAGACACTGCGACCAAAGACCAGTTCGGGGAGGACAGGGTTCATTTTAGCTTACAAGGGACAGTCTGTCATAAAGGGAAGCCCGGGCAGGAGCTCAGAGCAGGAAGTGAAGCAGCCCTGGAGGGGTGCTCCTCCTGGCTTGCTCAGCTACCTCTCATACACAGCCCAGGCCCACTGGTCCAGGGACAGCACCGCCCACAGCAAAGAACTCCTACATCAAGTAACAATCAAGAAAATGCTCCGTCAGACATGCCCACAGGCCAGTCTAGTGGAGGCAATTCTTCAGTTTAGATCCCCTCTTCCAAGACGTGTTTTGTCATATGACAAAAGACTATGACACTGTGTTTAGTATTACTAAGACGTCCTAATGCTACAGTCAAATCGGAAAGAAGGGGATAGTCTTTTCTTTTCTTTTCTTTTTTTTTTTTTTTTTTTTTTGGTTTTTCAAGATAGGGTTTCTCTGTGTAGTTTTGGTGCCTTGGTGCCTGTCCTGGATCTCACTCTGTAGACCAGGCTGGCCTTGAACTAACAGAGATCTGCCTGCCTCTGCGCACCCCCCCCCCCCCAGTGCTGGGATTAAAGGCGTGCGCCACCACCGCCCGGCTGGGGATCATCTTTTCTAATGCAGGCATTTGGATGGCTCAGGGGGGGAGAAATGAAAGTAATACATACCTTTAAAAATTAAAAGGAAAATTTGCTATTCGGGGCTGAGGTAGTGTGGAGGGAGGAGGAAAGAGTAGCTCTCTGATAAAAATGTAGGCATGAACGATTTCTCTAAGACATTGGGATAGTTCCTGATTTTTTTCTTTAAAAATAACAAAATAAAAAGCATTCGGTCTCCCCCCCCCAAAAAAAAAGTCTGCAACATTCTTCTGACAGACTAATAAGGACTTTAAATTAATATGATAATCTGGTGTTTATCTGAGCTTTGCCTGTGCAATGCCAGCTTTCTCAGCTATTATTCAAAAGCTGCAAGATGAAGAATACCTAATTGCCTCCTGGAGAAGTATATTACTACCCGAACGGCTTACTTAAGCAAACAGATTCCGAACTAACAAAGTATTTTACAATAATTTGAACTGAGGAATGACTGACAGCTAAATGGCTGCCATTAACTGTTCTCCAGGTGCCCCTGGCCATGGCCTATTTTGGTCTCACGGAACACCTACCAGCCTCCGGACAGCTTCCAGCAGCCCTGTCAGGCCTCTGTAACGACGGCTGCTTCCTACTTGCTACAATGTCCATCAGCTTAGAGGACTGCTCTATCTACTGCGTGGTGAACTCGGAATGTTCTAGGCCTTTGATGGGATGCTATCTCGGCTGTTTCAGATCGGTTAGGTACAAAGGAGCAGAAAGGGGTGTGTTTATTAATTATGGCTATTTAGGCAGAGGACAAAAAGCTGGAAAAAGCCAGCTGAACTCTATCCCACCTGAGAGAAGTTTTCTTGGCCTCAGAGAAACCCCATTGGCAAAGTAAATGTAAAGATGCTGTTACTACATCCTTATATACTTTGGGAAGGAGTCTCCAATTTACTCCTTTGAAAAAAAATTATTTAAAAAACCATAAATAGATCTGGTGAGAGTTCAGAAATACGTGATAGCAATGTTTCTCTAAGAGGATAAATTGGCGGCACACTGACTACTTGTAAACCATTTTTCTCTCAGCCTTTTTATGCCTGTTTCAGTCAGGTTCTCAGCTGCACCCAAGTTACCCTGGTAACAGCCTCAGTGTTTGCAGAGACTGCCGAGCTGAAGCAAGCTGCCGCCGCCTCTTCCATCTCTGAGGTTTTCCTCCGAGCTGTTTCTCTAGATCCACTCCCCAGGCATCTGCACATCTGGATCCCAACTCTCCTCACGGCTAGCCTTCCACACACCTGGCTTCGCACCTGTCTGGTATCTTCTGCTGGCCCCACCGCGGCTTGTCTGCCTATTGGTATCACTGATTTCTGGGGCTTTCAGCACTACAGTGGCTTCCTTGGTCCATTTCCATGTGCAGTGTGCTCAGCCTTTATTTTTCCACTTCTGGACATAACACATGCAATGAAACAAAGTAATTAGTCCAAGTTTACTTAGGAAAAGACAGTGTCAGGTTCTTCTCACCACTTCTATTTGGGAAGCGGTGACATATAATCTCTCTGTTTGTGTGTCTCTGTCTGTATGTCTCTACGTCTCCGTCTCTACCCCACCCCAGCGCCCCAGCTATGAAAACAGACATATCCCACCTAAGGACCTGCGTAGGACACTTGAGTTGCTTTGCTTGTGTCTGCTGTAACTCTTGCTTAGAAATGGTGGCTTGCATGTAACAAAGTCATTTTCACTTGGGGAAATGCTGAGTTGGCGCTAGACGATTTGCTTGAGGCCGTGTGGACAGTCTAATGTCTTGTATCTTAATCACGCAATGAATGACAATACTAGGTTAGATTTCGAAGCCCTCCTAAGGAGCAGCCCCTGCTAGTTAACCCCGGAACTGGAGGGGAGCATATCAGAGCAGCAGCTTCTCCCCTACTTCTAAAAGCGTTATTCAGCCTGACTCGAATAAGTCATGTTCAGAATCTGAAACAGGATCCTCATCGTTTTTTCTTTCCCTACGCAAGACTCTTTCTACTGCCGAATGGTCTACAAAGTAAGAATAAGCCTGAGATATGCAAGAGAAAGTATGGAATGCAGGAAGAAACATATTAGAATTATATTCCTCAATTTGGCAGGAAATGAATTTTAGAGTATATATTAGCCTAGCAGTATAAACACATAGTGTAATAATAAAAAAAAAGTATGGACATCATAAATATGAAATAAGAGTCCAGGTGAGATGACAATCAAACTGGTTAGGAAGCCAGTGACTTCTGACACAATCAATAACCCCTTAGCACACGCAGTGTACAAGGTGACTTATTCCTGCTACCCTGCTCACAATCCAGCCTTATCTAGGCATCCCATTTTCCATTCACACCACAACAAGCCACTAAATTATATGCTGTCTAAAGGTAGGAAACCTTGACTCTTACCCTTTGCATGTATAATACTCAATTGTATTACATGGCATGCAGCAAATACTAAATATAAATTACTAAATGAACGAAGCTAGTTTTATAAAGATACTACTTCATATTTCTGTAGACGACCACTTCCTAATAATCTCTCTGACTGGAATTCCCTTTATGCCACCCCCCAACCTCAGAGAAACCTATAAAACTAAGTTAATGTCTTCATCTGTACCTCCACATTACACCACAGAGTTACCTATACATTCCCCTGGGTTCTTTTTTTTAATTAATTAATTATTTTTTATTTTATGTATGAATGTTTCACCTGCATGTATTTATGTGCCCTGTGTTCATGGTTGGTGCCCACAAAGGTCGGAAAAGGGCATCGGATCTCCTGGAACTGGACTTATGGATGATTGTGAACCACCATGTAGGTGCTGGGAATTGTACCTGGGTCCTCTGCAAGAACAACACATGATCTTAACCACTGAGCCGTCTCTCCAGCCCCTCTCCTGGGTTCTTACACATCCAATCTTTTATATTACACATTTGTCTTCTTCAATAGAGTGGATTGTTTAAAAAAAGGAGGCAAGAAGTTACAGTGAGATATAAGCAGACTTGTAGATAACAAATTATTAATCTGAAGACATTAGAATGCTTCTGATTTTACCATCAACTCACAACTACTACCAGACCCTAAATCATCATAAACTAGAAGAGTGGACAAAATGATACAAGGCCATTGATTTCTGTTCCTGGACAACAGGCGGTACACGGCTGAGCTCTATGAGCAAAGGGACCAACGGAAGTGAGCTTTAAGCACCCTAAGATGAGGACATGGAGCTGGACTTAGAGGAAGCTGGCATGTTGGAATCTGTGGGCAGACTATCAGAGAGGAGGGAATTTAGACTAGCTACAGAGGCAGAGCTCCAGAACTTTGAGTAAGATTTCCTTGAGGCTTTGCTTGCCTACTAAGTTCTACATGCGTAGGTTTAGACTCCATCAGGCTTGAGGCTAGCCAGGGTCACACAGGGAGATCCCTTTACATCTCAAAAGGAAGAAAAGCTCTTTTGTAGAGCTCTTGCCTACTAAGGAGGAGGACTTGCATCCATCCCCATCCCCACACACAACAACACAAAACCAGGCCTATAAATAATCCCTAGGTCAATGGCTATTAAAATAGAGCATACCAAAATCTGTTGAGTCTGTACTGCCATGGAAGGAAACTGTTGTCTTTGAATGAGTGGATTAGAAAAGCAAAAGGGTTGGTGTCAACTTTGTGAAGTTAGAAAAAGAAGAGCATGTTAAATCAAAGAAAAAAGATAGAGAAGGCATTGAAATATAAAACAGGTACTAGAAAAAAAATCAATGAAATCAAAAGTGAGTTCTTCGAAAAGATCAATGAAATCAGTAAAGCCCTAGCTTGCTGCATAAGATATAACAGAGCTGAAAACATTATCATCGGGGTTCTGAGTGAAATAGAGGGTATTGTTACACATACTACAGATGTTAAAGGATGAGGGCTGTTATAAATAAATGCATGCTAGGAAGTTTGAAAATGTATAAGAAATAGACAGATTTTTTGAAAGTCACATAACTTTCAAAATGGACACAAGATAAATAAAAGTTTGAAACACCCTATCTGTTTTTTATTGAATACAAATAGAGATTTTTGTAAATAGATATTTTTCCACAATAAAATTTCAGGTCCGGATGACCTTGCTGCCAATTTACTCTATAAATCCAACAATATCCTACTACCCAAACTAGACAAAGGCCCTATCACAAAACTTCAAGAAAAACACACATGGTTATGACTAATAGTAACATAGATAACAAATGCTTAAGAAAATAATAGCAAATCAAATATAGCAACATGTAAACAATAATAACCTATGACAAAATAGGATTATTTCTTTTCCAGGGTTAACTTTGAAAAATCAATGCAACCTATTATATTAAAAATAAGAGAATGGATCTGAGGGTACAGAGGCTCAGTGGTAGATTGCTTACCTAGCATGTGGGAGTCCCTGTGTTCAATCTCCAGAGCCACAAATAAATAAAAGAAAAAAGAAAATGATATAATCATCTCAGAAGATGTAGGAATGTAATTCAACAAAGTTCAAAATACTCATGACAGAAATTATCAGTGATCCAGCAATTCAACCTTGGATACATAAGCAGAGGAACGAAATCAATATGTCAAATGGTATCTGTGCTTCCAGTTTGATGGCACCATTATTCACAATAGCTAAGATATGGAAACAGCTGAAGTGGCCATCCACAGACGAATCGCTAAGAGGATGCACTGAGAAGTGACCAGGAGGACCGGGCCTTTGATAGACCGAATCTGTTCATACCTTGATCTTGGATTTTCCAGCCACCAGAAATGAGAAATATATTCCTGTTGTTTTTAAGCTACCTAGCTTATAGTATTTTAATCTAGCAACTCAATGAGTGAAGATATTCTTGCATATGAAAAATCTATGAAATCCTTAAAAGGGCTATTCGATCTAACAAGAGAAATTAGCAGTGTCACAACATGCAAGGCAGATATACAAAGTCAATTTTATATTCCATCAATGAGCAGGTAGAAAATGAGATGAAAATATAGTACTACTAACAATGGCATTTTTCAGAGTGACAGAAACATGATACAACTTGAGTATGTCAGACAAGTAGTGGTTAGACAAGCTACACCTTTGTTAAAACTCCTGAAATGAATTTAAAATGGCAGTATTGATAGCAAGCAAATGGTACCTCCATAAAATTGATTTGGGGGTTTTAAATTTTTAATTTAATTTTTTTTTATAATGTATGGGTGTTTTGCCTGCATTCAAAACTGGAGTTACAGCTGGCTGTGAGCCACCACATGAGCATTCAGAATTGAACCTGGGTCCTCTGGAAGAGCAGCCAGGGCTCTGAATAACTGGGCTCTCTCTCAGCACCATTTATTCTTTCTTCCTTTCTTTTTTCCTTTCTTTCTTTTTTCCTTTCTTTCTTTCTTTTGATCTATCTATCTGTCTATCTATCTCTCTATCTATCTATCTCTCTATCTGTCTATCTATATCTATATCTATCTATCTATCTATCTATCTATCTATCTATCTATCTACCTATCTATCTATCTATCTATATCTCTATCTGTCTATCTATCTATCTATCTATCTATCTATCTATCTATCTATCTACCTATCTATCTCTCTATCTTGAGACAGGGCCTCATGGTGTAGCTCTTGCTGACATCAAACTTGCTCTGTAGACTAGGCTCGCTTCAAACTCACAGAGATCCCATTGTCTCTAGTTCATAAAAAGTTGATTTTGTTTGTTTAAAAAGTCACCAGACCTAAATAAAAGGATGTTTCCTTTACCATCCTATGAGAAATGAGAAATCAAGGACATTTGAAACACACACACATGAATAGCTTTGTACCTGTCCTTCATAGTTTGGATCCCGACTCTCTCCAAACGCTCTACATTGAAAGCTCCATCACCAGCTCCTGCTGCTACTGGAAAATAATGAAATCTTCGGAAGATGGAGGAGGAAGTTAAAGTCACTTGAGATACGGCCATGAAGAGGACATTGGGACCTAACTCCTTTATTTTTGCTTCTCATAAACCACCAGGTAAGCAATTGCCCCCCCCCACATTCCTACATAATAATACTATGCACAAAGGGCTGAAAGACAATAAGGTCACGTGACTCTGGATGGAAACCACTGAAACCGGGAGCCCAAATCATTCCTAGTTTTAAGTTGATTACCTCATGTATTTTGTCATAGTGATACAAAGATGAGGGAAACATACTTGGATTCTTTCTTAACCTTTGTTTACCAGAGGGTTTTTTTTTTTTTTTGGACACTACTAGAGAATGACATGAATTACCCCACCATCCACCTTATTTTTCCAATCAAACTTAGATGTTATGTTTGATTCTGACTCGGATTGTTCTGTTTTTATCTGTTACTATTGATAGCGAGCTCTCCACAAGGGACTTCCACACTGTAGGTCACCCAAGAGTTTGTCACAAAATGTTGAGTACGAGTCAGCAAAAATAATCTCTAAAGTAAATTTTTTCTGTGTGGATTATTTTATTTTATTTTATTTTATTTTTACTGCTTTTGAGGGATTGGCAATTGCCAAAAAATAGCACCAGACAGTAACTATAGAAAAAACAGAACTTGGTTACCAAACATGGCTATTTATGTGTCTATCCACTCCCTAGACACATACATAAACATATATGTTTAGGTATGCATTTCTTCATACCTTCACAAGTCATTCTTACTTACAAAAGTTTAAAGTTCAGAGCAGCAAATTACAAGTCATATTACATGAATTATACGCCAGGTAGTCTGCTAAATATTGGAAACTAGGGTTGGGATGTGGCTCAGTGGTAGAGCTCTTGCCTAGCATGCAGAAGGCCTGGGGTTCAATTGCATGCACTATAAAAGAGAATGATTATGAAAAACTTTAAGTTGGACCATTTTAAAAAAATCTCTACTATTGTCAGGTACGGTAGTAATCCAAGCTCTCAGAGAGAGACAGGAAAATCTCTGTGAGATGGAGGCCAGCCCGATCTACACAGGGAGATCCTGGCCAGCCAGGGCGACATAGTAAGATACAACCTTACACAAACACACACACACACACAAATTAATAAAAACACATCCTCTATTATCCATATAAAATAGTACACTTGTAATCATTTTCTAAGGCTAATGAATATGAGGAGTTTTGAGTATGAAGATAGACAGCAATATTCTTAAATGCATTTTATTAATTTACTAATGCATATGTGTGAGTGGAGAACATTCGCAAGTGCCCAAGAGGGCCGGAAGAGGGTCTCAGATCCCCCGGAGCTAGAGTGACAGGCAGTTGTGAGCTGCCTGATGTGGGTGCATGGACCTGAACACCTGTCTTCTGCAGGAAGAGCAAGTGCTCTTAGTCACTGAGCTATGTCTCCAGGCCCAGCAATAATATTTCCAACACCTTGGATAAGCATCCTGTATAAGTTTTCTAAAGTAAAAAATAAAATTTCTTAAAGATACCTTTTTTGCATCATTCAATCTTAATGGCATTAATACAACATCCATGCTTCTAGTATTCTGTTTACGTCTCTTCCATCAAATGCTGCCTCGGGGTTCTAGGATCACAGAATGAAAACAGGGCCCTTCCTAATCCCCAGTGGGTCCCAAACTATTATGAGACGTAGACCGGGCACTACAGTAGAAGAGGAGCATGATGTCAAAGGCTTTAAGTTGATTGCCAATGTAGCTATCAAGAATTATGTGAAAAACTACTATCAATTAAATATGAAATAGAATAAAAGGTAGTTGTACGAAACAACTGCTCAGAGAAGAAAAGAAATGAAAGAAAGAAAGAAAAAAAGAAATAGAAAGTAGGCAGAAACACGGGGAACCTTCCTGCTGAACTCTGCAGAAGGCGCCTTCAAATAAATATTTCAAACCTCCATATGAATATTTTAAGCATGACAACCACACATAAACACACAGCCAAAGTGCTCAAATCTACTCAAGAAAGACTATTAAGTCATCAACGGGCTCCTGACAGGATCCACTGAATATGGCAACAGCGAGAAGTCAGGAGACAGTTGGAATCATTTCAAGACTGCTAATTTAACTTGTCTTAAAACCAACCAATGCTCAACGTGTCATCATCAATGTCATCTCATCGCAGTCTGAAAAGCCTTCGACCTAAAGCAGAAAGGTCCCCAAGTGCCACCCTTCTTGTCTACTGGTTGAAAATCTAATTGGTTCTGCTGACAGGCTTGGGAATTGGTAGGAAGGCTGTTCAGTTAATCTCCGAGGGCCAGCAAAGAGCTCAGTATCCATCGCCGAGCTCTGCTCCCTGGCTGTCGTAAAATGACTCTGATGTCAGCGCGGGCTCTTATGCTTCAGCTGTCTCCTGACTTCTGTTAAGTCAAATTCAATAAAGTTTGTCACTCAATAATCTGAGAGCTACCCAACAAAACCTCTTTGATCAATAACAGCTTGCTGCTTTGCACTGGGGAAGGTGACCTAGGAGAGATTAAAAACACACCTGCTGCTCCAATCAGACAACATCGCCTTTTCACTTTTAAATGAAAATTTATCCATTAAAAATCGGGCCGGCCAGGAGAAATATACATGGAGCACTGCAGAGGGGAGCTGGGAAGGAGACAGAAACAGCATCTCAGATGGGATGCTCTCTCCATGCCTGAATACAGTTGGATGGTTGCAGGCTTCCACTGCGTTCAGTTCTTGCACGGGCTGCATTTCTCCCGAGCTTGCATTTCAGGATCACACCCTCAGGCACTTGTTGCCTGTGTGTACAGTCAAAGCCTGGGTACTGCAACATGCATTCAACTCTCAATCAAAACAAAGCAATCTGCTGTCTTATGTCATTTCCTTTCCCGTGGAAAATGGTTAGTGCTTATTTGCGGAGAAAGCACTGTCTTGTTTAAAGCCGTTGACTCTTTATTTAAGTGGTTTCCCTGAACCGTTCACGTCAGGTAAGGCTACAACCAGGTGGAACCTCAGGTAACTTCAACCTCACTAAACGAAGCTCAGTAAATCCAGAGAAAGGTATAAGTAATGAGGCAAAATTAGAGAGCCACTTATTTCTGTCTTACATTCAAGCCTCCCTTCTGGAAGACTATAATCTTAGAGTAACGAAGAATTAAAAATAGCTGCAAAGTGAATCCACATAATGAGAGTCCTGGGATTTTTTTTTTTCTTTAAGAAAAAGAAAGTTGGATAGAGCAGAGCTCCCTTTACCTTTTGCCAGACTTTGTCAAAATTCAACTTACAAAGTGCATTATCACATGACAAAGGACATCACATACGTAGGAAGAGATAAAACCTTCTAGAGAGCAACACTTAGGGGTCAGCATTAATAGAGTTGTGCCGGCATGTGCCTTGTGTGATGGCCTCCCTGACGGCTTTCCTCATCAGGAAGCACACGCATTTCCTCACAGAGACAAACATGTCCACCTCAAAATGCACATGACTCTGCCCTGCGTGTGTATGTGTGTGTGTGTGTGTGGGGGGAGCTTTTCCATACACTTTCAGCATGCTTATTTTCTAAGGCAGTTTCCTCCTGGACATTCCCAGCACTATCACATAGGACACGTGTGACGAGGAGATATGGATTGCATCGTCAACAGCCTCTAATAATTTCATCACCGTCTCTTTGAACTCTGAAGCCTTTCCTGAATTAATCACTTCTCCCCTTCATTGGCTATTATCTCCTTGGTTTCGTGGCTTCTGGTTTCTATTTGCAATGCCTTCATCAAAAGAGCTGCACACAGAAGCAGAAGTTCACTCCTGCTCCCGCTCATTTTCTCTTGATTGGTGTGATACACGCAGAGCATGGTTTTTAACTCCTGGATGTAGCAACACATGAAGTTCAGAAAGGCCAACCTAATCTAATTAAGGCTTTCTGACAAAAATAATAATAATAATTCTTCATGTCAGTTGAGCTCGGGGATGAGGCGACTCATTTCAGAGGGGATCTGAGTGTGCTCAAATGTACAGTTATAATGAGGTTGAGCTGAGGACAAGATACATGACTGCTCTGACCAGGAAATGATCGCTTTTTCCGGTGAATTAAAAAAAAAAGTATTATTGAAGGTTGTTCAATTAGTATGTATGTGACTTGACTTGTAATAAAAAAAAAAACAAAACTTTTAAATCATCTAAACCAAACACTGATTAAAACACACACACACACACACACACACACACACACACACACACACACACACACACACACACGTTGTGAAATTTCAGAATTAGAGTCAAGCAAGTGAGCCGAGTTCTCACTAGAGTCTGTCTTCCACGGGGGACAATTAGCCAGGAGATGAATGCAAAAACCTTAAAGGTCCAAAATAAGTTGGTATGTAACTAAGTATCTTCGAGCGTCTTTATAAAAATAACCTTGGGGGCGGGGGGGGGGGGATTTGCCTTTTTCCAAACCGCTTAGTTGGATACAGAGATCGGCTTGGAAGGACCCACGGATGCAGCAGGTCGCCGGGGTCTTGCTCCTGCATGCTTCGCGGCGGGCAGGGGAAGATGGCGGTGCAGCGGGAGCTGTACAATGACATCCACAGGGCTGGAGGTCAGGGGACAAAGGGTGTGCTGGTCCAAAGTGGCTAGCAGATGGCTCCCTCATTGGTCTCGGATCCTTTAGGGAGCCTCGGGGCAGCGCACAGCTCTACATTCAAATGTGAGCCCTGGACTCGTGGGAGACAAGGGTGAGTGAGTGGTCATGTACCCGCTGTGCCCTGCCTGAGTCCTTTCTAACCGCACGGGGGTGGGGGGGCTCTCCTCCTTGGCAGGGGCTTCCTTCAAAAGCTCTCATGGCCAGCGTTTCTCCGTCCCCTCAGCTAAAACCCATGCTCAGATGCAAATCCTCTCTTGCCTTCATAGTGGCTCTTCTACCATGCGGATCGTCTCTCTGGCTTCCGGCCACCATTTCCCCAACTCCCTCTTTATATGGTGCCCGGATCTGTCACTTCTTCAAGTTTTTTCAGTGGTTCCCCAGTGCCATCAAGATGATAAGTAAGGTCCTTAGAATGACTTACACAACCCTTCGAGACCTGCTCTCCGTATCCTCAGAGCGCTGCTCCAGAATGCCTCTCTCAGAGCAACAGTTTGCTCCCCTTTCCTTCACACCCCCCGTCTTCGCCAGTGACCCCAACTCACTCTGGCGTGCCATTCTGTCTCCCTCCTGCTGTTGGAGCATGCAGGTGACTTTCACCTCCAGAATTTGCATTCAGTGCTCTTTTTGCTCTGAACATTAGGGTCGGATCCCTTTGCTTTCTACACTTTGTGTCTCTTCAATGAGGCTTTTCTTCATCCACATACTGAAAATGGCAGCCCTCTCCTCCCAGCTCCAGCGCACCTCATCCCCGTCCTCCCAGCTCCTGCACACCTCATCCCCATCCTCCCAGCTCCAGCACACCTCACCCCCGTCCTCCCAGCTCCCGCCCACCTCATCCCCATCCTCCCAGCTCCAGCACACCTCATCCCCATCCTCCCAGCTCCAGCACACCTCATCCCCATCCTCCCAGCTCCCCGCCCACCTCATCCCCATCCTCCCAGCTCCCGCACACCTCATCCCTGTCCTCCCAGCTCCCGCACACCTCATCCCCATCCTCCCAGCTCCCGCACACCTCATCCCCATCCTCCCAGCTCCCACACACTTCATCCCCATCCTCCCAGCTCCAGCACACCCCTTCCCCGTCCTCCCAGCTCCCGCACACCTCATCCCCATCCTCCCAGCTCCAGCACACCTCATCCCCATCCTCCCAGCTCCCCGCACACCTCATCCTCGTCCTCCCAGCTCCAGCGCACCTCATCCCTCTCCTCCCAGCTCCAGCACACCTCATCCTCATCCTCCCAACTCCAGCACACCTCATCCCCATCCTCCCAGCTCCAGCACACCTCATCCCCGTCCTCCCAGCTCCAGCACACCTCACCCCCGTCCTCCCAGCTCCCCGCACACCTCATCCCCATCCTCCCAGCTCCAGCACACCTCATCCTCATCCTCCCAGCTCCCGCACACCTCATCCCCATCCTCCCAGCTCCAGCACACCTCATCCCCATCCTCCCAGCTCCCGCACACCTCATCTCTGTCCTCCCAGCTCCAGCACACCTCTTCCCCATCCTCCCAGCTCCCGCACACCTCATCCCGGTCCTCCCAGCTCCCGAACACCTCTTCCCACTCTCCTTTCTTTGTCTCCAATGCACGTGTCGCCATCTGTCATATTCCATAATTGATTTATCTACTGTCCACTTCCCTGACTCATAAGGCTATAGCCTTTGTGAAAGCAGAGAAGCAGGCCTGCCTGCTCTGTCCTCTGGTGCATCTCGAGCATCTCCCAAGTGCCTGGAAGATAGGCACGTTCGGTAACTGTGTGCCTCCACAGACACGGAGACTGCAATGGCCCTTCCCCCAGTCACAACGTCACGACTGCTAACTGACCTGCCGTTTCCCTCATTAGACAGGAAGTGAATTTGGGCAGCTTTACTTCCCTCAGCACTAACACAGCCCCTGCCACAGAGGAGACACACAAATCCCCATGACCCACCTCACCTTCCTCAGGGAAACACTTATTGATTCATTTTGTGTACTTTCTTCCCATTTTTACACCTTCAAATGCCACCTTTAAAAGGAAGATGTAGGATTCCTTCTCTCTGGGAATTGTTCTGCTTGAACAGGAGGTATGGGACAAAGAAGAGAATAACAGGTTTTCTGGAAATAAACAATGTATAACCCCTACCATAATTTGCACTTCGCGGTTTTACAAGGTTTTCAATATTCTACCTTGAAGTGTGATTGTTTACATTTGTCTTAATCCTTCTAGGGAACCACAGATTTTTCCAGACAGTTCAACAGCTGTAACCTACCTCCCTCATTCCACAGATGATGGACCTGAAAATCAGGCATTATCCAACCGGTACCAAGTTAGAACACAGCATGCACCTGGCAACGCCCTTTACAGAGTCTGACTGCTTGCTCAGTATGTTCTGTGGCCATTCCGATCATTGTTTGGATGACCTCAGAAATAGGAATTAATCTCTCTATCGCAGCTTTGTCATCTAGGCAAGAGAAGAAGCCACTGCCCAGGCTCTTGCTGTGGATATCACTCTATATAAATAAAACACTGATGGCCAGTGACCAGGCAGGAAGTATAGGCAGGACAAAGAGAGAGGAGAATTGGGAAAACAGGAAGAAGAGGGAGAGACACTGCAGCCACCGCCAGGACAAGCAGCATGTAAAGACACCGGTAAGCCATCAGCCACGTGGCAAGGTATAGATTTATAGAAATGGGTTAATTTAAGATAAAAGAACAGTTAGCAAGAAGCCTGCCATGGCCATACAGTTTATAAATAATATAAGCGTCTGAGTGATTATTTTATACGTGGATTGTGGGACTGCGGGGCTTGGTGGAGCCTGGAGAGAAGCCCTCCAGCAACAGGCTCTCATGAGAGCTAATGAAATGACGCAGGACAAGAGCTGAGAGTGCGTCAGGCGGTGGTGGCACACACCTTTAATCCCAGCACTTGGGAGGCAGAGGCAGACAGATCTGAGTTCAAGGCCAGCCTGGTCTACAGAGCGAGTTCCAGGACAGCCAGGACTACACAGAGAAACCCTGTTTCGAAAAACCAAAGGAAAAAACAAACAGACAAAAAAGGAGCTGAGAGTAAGGTTGGTTTCTAGTAAGTGCTCAGTAAACCCCAGACAACGCTGTGATTGCTTCTGGTCCATCTGTGAGCTCCTTAAGATGCAGGACTTGATTTAGAAGTTTTGATTCCCCGATGAGGTAAGCAAAGCTTTGCACACGGCCAAAGGTAATACCAAACATTCGATAACAAGTAAGTGGAACTGCATGGAGTCATTGATACCATGTGCTAGATTAGGGCCCCTGGAACTCTCTGCTGTGCTGTTCATGTTCCTCCTATTCATTGGCTCACGGGGAGATCTTGGGATTTGGAGGAGGATCTGGATGCAGAGGGAGACAGCTAGAAGAGAGGGAGCCAGGAGATGGCATCCAGAGGGTGCTACTGCCCAGTCACCAGAGGTCTAGTTGACAACTGAAAACCCGGCCATGCTTGTTGCATTTTCTGTTGTGAACCAGCTGCCAGTGCTAACACCAGCCACTCTGGTGCTAACTGAGAAGTAAAAACCAATTGACTGAGTTAAAATTTCGAGCCAATGATACCTCCACGTTATCAAAATAATGTCAAAGATAGAAATCTTACATGGTTCCCCAAAAGAAGGCATCAAGAGTTGGAGAGATGGTTAAGAACACTGGCGGTTCTTCCAAAGGACCTGGGTTCAAGTCCCAAAACCCACACGGCAGGTCACAACAGGCTGTTACCTCCAATTCAAAGGATCCAATACCTTCTTCTGGTCTCTGAGGGCACCAGGCACTCGAGTGGTACACAACCTTACTTGCAGGCAAAACTCTCATATGCATAAAAATAAAAATGGAGCACAAAAAAGAAATCTTTAAGTGCTACGTAAATATAAAAGGAGAACTGTGGGTTTTTAAAAATTCTTATATCTACCCATCTCTCCTTTTCCACCATTATCTTTATTTATCATGTATGTGTCTGGGAGAATTTTTATGCAGGTATCAGACATAGTAGCTTGGTAAAGACGTAGACATACAGAAAATCTTGATCTGGGCTTTAAAATTCAATGACATGGATGACGGGATAGGGATGAAGAGTGAGTTCAGAAACAAGCAGTCTTGCTCATTATCAATTAAATGGGCTTACGTACCAATGTTGAGTCAGTATGACTTTGGCAAGTGGGCTCTAATAAATTCATCTGAACTGTTGAATGTGTCTTTCCTTGGCACTGGGCCTGTGTTGTTCTTGATGTTGTGTGTGCGAGTAAGTCACTTTCTACTGAGGAGCCTTATTATAACAGGAACTAGGAAAGTACAGTTCTACACTTCCAAAGCTGAGTAACAGCAAACACACATTTAGTCGTAAGAGTGTGGATGTGTTCACAACCAGATTGCTACTCCGTGAAAAAGAAAATACTACAAACAAAATCCCATTATCAATACTTTCTCAAAGTTAACTCTTCTTTTTACTTTTCAAAGTACTGAATTTAGTGGCTGGGGACATGGATGGCTCACTGGATAAAGCACTGGACACTCATCATCAGGACCAGAGTTCAGATCCCCAGAACCCACATCAAAAAGTTGGCTGGACACAGAGGCATCTGTAATCCCAGTTTTCAACAGGTAGAAATGGGATTTCTGGAGCAAGCTGGCTGGCTAGACTACCTGGAATCACTGAGTTCTGGGTGCCACAAGAGAACCCGCCTCAATAGAACAACTGAGAAAGATCTTCAACATCAACCTCTGGCCTACATGTGAACACACACCTACACACAGGTGAACATGCATACACATACCTTCCCATACACACCAAAAAAATCAAAGTACTGGATTTTATCAATAATATTCTTTTTGTTTGCTTGTTTGGTTGGTTGGTTGGTTGGTTTTTGAGACAAGGTTTCTCTGTGTAATAGGCCTGGCTGTTCTGGAACTCTCACTGTAGAGCAGGCTGGCCTCGAACTTACAGAGATCCATCTGCCTCTGCCTCCCAAGTTCTTGGATCAAAGGCGTGCACCACCACTCCAGGCTATATACCATTTTTTTAATAGCTAGAGCTACAGTGTTAAATATGATGCTATCTTTATTACTTGGCAGAGGTACATTAGAAATTCATTAGATATTGCTCTGGGTAACACATCCTTATAGCCATTCCCCTTTAAAAGCAACACCTGTATGCATGAAGATTATTCTGTTCCCTGCATAAATGTCTATGAAACGTTACTTTTTTGTTGTTATAATAACATGAAGTTTTGATCATTTTAATGACAACTGCTTCTGTTAGACATAAAGCAGAACTCCAGGTCACAAAAGTTGAGTAAAGGGTTTTTAAACTGATGTATGATGGTACTCAAACACCGCATCACAACTTATTTGAATGTTATCCAGGCACTGTGGGCTGAAGAAGAGAGATTACTTGAAGCTTCCTTTCTGTGAGTTCTTCAGGGTCGATTTTGAGATCAAGCTGCTGGGGCTACTGTAACATACTTTGCACGGTCTTTGTTGTTGTACTATTAAACTGGAGATGCTCTATATTCTCCTTCAAGTACCCGGAGATATACTCTTTATATGTGTCCCCCTGACACAGATACGCCCTCAAGAGTTTCTTTTTCTTAAGTTATTATTTTGTTTTACTCATGTGGGAGTTTGCCTTCCCATATGCCTGTGTGCCACATGACGCCTGCTGCCCACAGAGAGGCCAGAAGAGGGCATCAGATCCCCTGGTAGTGGAGTTAGTGGTGGTTGTGAGCTGCCACGTGGGTGTTGGAATCGCATCTGGCTACTCTTCCAGAGGAATGCTCTTTGCCACAGAGTCGTCTCTCCAGGTGCCTTAAGAACTTCTGAAATCTCAGTTTGAAATAAGATCCTGGGACCATCCATCTCCCCAGGTCTCCTGCCCCTTTGTCCTGTTAAACTTGTCTACACCCTTGTCTTCCCACTGGCACAGTTTATGGGACTCAGTGGTTAACTGTCTGCAGCTTGAGCCTATTCCTACCCTCATTTCTACTTAAAGGGATTGGAAAGCTTGCTTCTGTTTTATTCTTCTCTCTGAAAAGACTCAAAAACACTCTCAATGTTCCTTGTGGAAATAACAGTATTCTTCTAGGGTGGGGCTCCATGGCTCTCATCAATTCTCCCAACACAAAGACGTTCAGAACTACTAAGTGCCTCTTCCGCCCTCACACAAGTAACAGAACACAATTGAAGCTAACAGGGCACACCCTATTTTTACCTTGAGATATTTCATTTTCATGTATTTTTAGCAAATATATTGCAAATGTAGCTTGTCAGTTTAATTGAAAGAGTTACATTATTTTGGTTGTACTGACAGTTTTTGTTCATTGGAACTGTAGATTTTAGTAATTTGGGTAATTTTCTACTGTGAATCACAAATATGGAGGAAACTTAGAAGCTGGGAATTATCAATTTCACTTTATATGATAAAATTACCATTTTCCCCATAACAGAGACCCCAAACTTTCTCACAGGTCTTCTGGCCCTCACATCCACCCTAGACCCTACCATCCCAAGTATTAATGCTTCATCATCTATTATCTTTCATTTTAGGTTCGTTATTTTATTTTTATGTCTTTCTTTTCAACTGAACTATAAGCTCTCTGGAGATCGAGTATTTATTTCCTTCGGTTCTCAAAGACTTGCACAATTTCCTAGCAAGTAGATGCTCAATAAACCCCCACTAACCAAACAAACACATTTCTCTAGGCAGGAATGTATTGGTACCTTTAATCTACATACATAAAATAAGTTTCTTTTATTTGTGGGGAGGGAAAGGTCACCATTTCCAGGGACATTCCTGTTTCCTGATAACTAATGTCTTAGGATGGGATGCCTTGAAGTGTCTACTAGCTAATCTATAGCCTTACGTGGTCACTTTCCTGTAAGACTTAGACAAGCCCAATGCTGACAGGGGTTTTCAACGTTCCCGCCTCCCAGCACATCAGAAGGATGTGAAGATTCTCTCACTAGCAATGGGTTCTGCATCAGTACCTCTCAGCTCAACAGAGGTCATATGGTGACAATCAAGAAGGCACTTTCAGGCCTGTAGATGATGCTAGTCCATCCTTCTGGGAATTTGCCCTTGCCTCCATTCCTTATAAGTGAAAATAACTGACCCCACAGGACAAATTTATAACTTTAGAAACTGAACCCTATGAAACAAACAACGGCCACATAACAATCTTAGTGGTAGGAATTTGCTACCACATTTGGGGGTCCTTTGGAACCTAATGGTTTAAACCTAATGGTTTAAAATGGCCCTTTTACTCTCCGCCACACAAAGGTGTGTTTTTGTATGCCAGTGTTTTTCATTGATTAATCTCCTTTTGAGGTCTAGGGCCAAGTGGGAAAATATTATTTTTATATATGATTTTCTCTTCTAAATACGTGCATCTGCGACTGATAAGAACAAAATTTAGATTGAACTTCACTTTAATAGAGAAGTGAGAGTGGGTTGAGAGTCACATTCAAAGCAAAACCTAGAAAACACTCTTAGAACAAGACGGGAAACCTAACTGTAAACCTTAGAGGCACCCAAACGAAGGAAGGAATTCAGCAAAATCCAAACTGCAGGAGCTTTGTCTGACAAATGATTCCATTTTATTCCCAGATGATTGGCGAGAAAATAAAGGAGGTAGAAGAAACTTAAATTTAAGTGGTTAATCTGCTAAATACAATGTGTGGAATCTAGATGCAGATTCAAACAAATGGTAAAAATGATACTGTGAGATAATCAAAAGGTAGAGAAAATTGAATTTTGTGAATTTGATGTGACTAAGAAAATACATACACAATTTATGAATGAATATACAATTCAAGAATGAAATGATACCTTGCAATTGACTTTTTTTTAAATAAACCAATGATGGGACAAGGGGGACGAGACATAAAATAAGACTGACCATGCTTTGATTACTGAGGTAGGTAACGAATATCTTGTTTTCATTGTACATTTTCATTACTTTATGGACTTGGAAATTTCATAATAAAAAGCTAAAAATCTCATTTCTATAGTTCATTTGGAAAAACAGATGATTAAAAAATCAGAATATTTTCAAATTATAATTATATATGCACAAGTAGGGAATTCTTTTATGCCAAGGAGACATATATAATTGCATCAGTCACACATTTCTTCTCATAAGTCATGTCACGTGTTTACCCATGTTGATTCTCATAAAATGCTAGCTTTCACTAAAAGTGTATCAATAATTTATAACATTTTCTATTCTTTTAATTCATTATTGGTCAAATTTAAAATAAATCAAATTCTTGTTTGTATGTCGTGTAAATCATGGGTGGCTTTGAATGCTCATGCATAGTACCCACAGTATATGCAAATATGTACATGCAAGAGCAGCTGAGTGTTCAGTTAAGAAATAAACATAGATGTTGCTAATTGTAAAAAAAAAAAATTAAAAGATTCATATATAAGCCTTCCTTCCCCAAATTAGCTTCCCAATGAGAAAAGGAAGAGAATCCTCTGCCATTTCCACTGTGAGTTAAGCCTTTACATGTTATTGGAAATGATGGAAACATTAGCAAAAAAAAATGTTTTTAAGACTTAGAATGATCTCATCAGCATTGCTGGGACATTCTGAATATAATCAAAGAGGAAAATGAGAATAAAAATGTTCTTTCACAGATGAGCCTGCCCTGCCATGGGAATTTACAGCCTGTGTGCACGGAATGAATTTCTACCCAGGCAAAAGGTTGTTCTGATCATAAAGGATCCGCCACCAGAATGATGTTTGAGACCACAGAGCTGTACCGCAAGGGTGCTGGATGGTACATCAGTTCATGACGAGCTGGTAATGCTGACAGACAATCGAGTCTACAGGAGCAGCCCGAGCTTGAAAGGAGGACTCGGGGTACTCACAGAAGAAAGAGAAGGAAGGGGCAAGCCACTGCTTGGAAACAGCCACAGGTGAACTTTAAAGATAAACTTTAGAAGCCCCAACTCTCAGAGTAATCCTGAGGGGTCATAATGGAAAACACGTGAAAATGTTATCCCACTTCAATAAAATCATTCGAAGTCTGTAATGAGTACTTTGCATTCGAAAAGGGTGGAGCATTGCGCTGGGTGACTTTTAAAGTCTGAGAACCAAACTTGGCTACGTAAGAAACTTTAAAAACAACAGTGACAATCTATTATCATTACTTCAAGGAGGGCATTTTATACAGGGTGGAGAGCTGGCTCTGGTTAATAGTTTCTACTGCTCGAGCAGAGGACCTGGATTGGTTTCCAGCACCCACGTCAGGCAGCTCACAACCACCTTTAACTTCGGCTCCAGGAAGCTTGACATCTCCGGCCTCCGAGGGCATCTGCATTTACACACACACACACACACACACACACACACACACACACACACACTCACTTACTCATGCACTCATGTACACATGCACGCACAGAATTCAAAACAAAATAAATCTTTAAAACGGCACTTTAGTAACAAACGCCTGGATGTACTGAGCTTAATAATATACTCAGTTCACCTCCTCTATTCTCTCAGCTAAAATGTCGCCACTGCCTGCTTGTCCCAGGCTGGTACCGTGTGGGCACTGACATTTGGATACCATTACTCCATCATCTCAATACTGAATGAAAGCCAACTGCAGACTTTCTACTCTCCATTAGATCTTCAAGGTTATTTAAATGGAAAAAGACATTTCCAATTTTGAGAGCCTCCCAACCCCCGCCCCATCCAGTCTGGTTCTCCAAACCAGTAACTATTATTTAATTTCCTCACCTGTGGTTTTTCTTTTCTAAATACTTCATAGAATATGTATTTTAGGTACAGGATGTATGACAGCAACTGGGTTCACTTATTGCTAATACTTTAGTAACTTCTTTAAAGTTCAGATTTGGGAAAGTAGTAGATGGGTGATTTTGTAAAAGAAATGTACTTGAAAGGTGGATCCGAACACGGAGGATGAGGACATTTGTCTGATGCTTCCACAGGCTTTCGTTTTGGAAGGTACTCTCATGAACTGTTGAGTGTAGCCTCAATTGTCAAAATGGCTCAAAAGGTATGTCAAATTTTTACTTCTTTTTTTAATGTATTTCTGATTAGAAGAAAAACTAGCCTATAGATATAATTCACCAACAGAATTTGGAGTTAATCAAGGATTTAAGAAGTGCTATGCATGAAAAAGTCTTCTCTATGACTGTTGTAACAATTTCTTAAGAAGCTACACATACAAGACTGAGCTCGACCATCAAAGTTCACTCCATGGATGAGGACAAACAGGAATGATCACAGAAAAAGAAATGCGTTTCTTAGGACCTCCTGACTTGCTCTCAACCACTAATCATGAGCACTCAATGAGTAGGTTCATCTTTCTGTCTTAACCTCACCAGGGTATTGAAATACATAACTTCTAAGGCTTTTCCATAAAAGGTCCAAGGCTTTCTTTTCAGCTTATTTCAATTATCTAAAATATTGTTACTCCAAACACTTAAGGAAACTACATTTGTTCAGTGATTGTGTGTGTGTGTGTGTGTGTGTGTGTGTGTGTGTGTGTAACAAGGGATTGAACTCAGGGTTATTTACCTGCTAGGCAAGTGCTCTACCACTGAGCTACATCCCCAGTCCCAAATCACAGTTATTCTCAATATATATGCATGACTGTACACCTATGTCTAGGTGAATATGCATATTAAGGTATGTTTGCTTCGTATAATTTTATCCACAGAAATCACCAAAATCAGTTACAAATAACCTGAATTTTTTCCCAAAATAAAGCCTATAACTAAGAAAGATTCACTGCCACCCAATGTAATCAGGACAAAATGCTACAGTCTGGAGAGACCACAAGAATTGCCATAGCTGTAACACTAGAGCTGGGCTAATATCAATCATGTGAATGGTACAAAAGTCATTTGGAAAGATAAGTGCTCTTATAGTATATGATAATCATTTCACTGCAAGGGAATTCTCTTTTAATTATGGCGTCTTCATCTTCAGGTGTTTTTGTCTTCTTATCCTACAAATACTTAAGAAGGGAAAAATTGTAGGAAAAGGAGCGTGGCACAGGGTAGAATGATCGCCACAGTTTTCTTAGGAGAGAGACAAGGAGGTGAGAAAAGGTCTGAGGGCCCTGGAATTGCATTTCCTCAACACTCAGCTGAGTCTGTTAGTGGCTGAAGACCTCACACTGGGACCCAAGCAATCTAACACTCAGACTGAGATGAACAGAAAGAAATACTTGTCCAGGTTGGTTAAACAGGGTAAGCCACACATACACTATTTGTTTAGTTTTCTCTTAAGACCATGATGGATCAGATAACAAAAGTTAATGACACTATCATAAAACCTACTGGAACACTAACATTTCTACTTAGGAGAAGGAAAAAAAAACAACAATAACAACAGTACAAGCACCCTCACTGCACAGCACATTCAATTTATAAGACCATGGAAATCATGGAAGACACGGGACTCGAGAAGTTTATGGTAATCAAAGAATAGTAAATGAACAGCAATTCCTCTGAGTGTCTTTATCACTATTATAACACATGCCAAAATTAACTGTATTATTTACTACTCAAACTTGAATTTGGGATATGGCAGAATCCCAATAACTGGGAGCAGAAAAGAGTATTACAGGAGGATTGTACTGAAGATCTCTAACCATTAGGTTAAGAACTCGTTAGCCGAACCTTACAGAAATCCCTGAGTCTATTCTAAGTCGTGTTATAAGCAGATTCTTTCGATCCCCATTTGATAGAAAGAAATCTCTCCAAATCACCGTGAAACCTTCTAGAAAAAGATTTTAAGGATAACTCTGATGCCTCCCACCCAAAATAGAACTACCACTTCCATCCAACATGTTTGTGCCCACCTGCTGGTTCTCTCCACCACTCTGTGTGTGTGTCTGTGTGTCTGTCTGTGTCTGTCTGTCTGTCTCTCTTTGTCTCTCTCTCTAGTATGTTATTGAGCAAGAAGGGAAACTTGCTCAAGTCCAAATTTCTAAACACAAAAGGTCAACCATTTAGGAAAAGGGAGTTTCTGTGAAAAACTTGGTCTCATGGTAGTAGCCGGCAAAGCTGAGGACTGGCGAACAGTTTTAAACTGTGAGTTTGAAAGGATCAATAGTTTTTGACATTTTAATCTGACAATAAGTGTAGACTTCACAGTATGGAAGTAACATCCAGCTTCCTCACCAAATTCCTTAACCACAGTGGGTTTATCACCAAGTGACAGAGGTTAAAATGAGAACATGACGATTTCACAAATTGCAAAATGAAGCATTTGAAGCCACTAATTCATAAAGTATCCATTTCTTTAAAAGAAAATTCACAAACCCCCATCTCAGGATAAATCTCCTCCTAGCTTCCTAAGTCAAAAGCCAAGGGACACCTGAGATGTCCTCATTAGCCTTGTTGAAGCACCAACTGTAATTAGCGTGAACTCTTCATCAGGGCTATGGCCCAACCCAAGCTTGGTCATTGCACAATTTCAGAACCCAAACTGGAAAATAATTTCTAAAACATATGTGAAACTTAAGTCCAAAATTCCCATTTTTTGAGATTCTTAATGAGTAAGTTTGAAATTTAAAAAAAAAAAAGGTATGGTTTCTTTTATTTTAAAAATTTACATGGGTTAATCTTCAGATTTTAAGAAATGATTCTGACAAATTGCTTTTCATCCCCACAGAAGATAATTTCCCTATTAAACGAAATACTACCAGGGCATGGATTAAACGGACTCTAAAAGAATATGATATTGATGTATGTACCCTTTCCAGCTCATCATTGAAAGGATTAGTGTAAACAATGCAGTCACTATCAAACTTTGAGAGAGATTGGCTCCTAAGAATGGCCAGATGGTCAGGAGAAAGCATCTCACTCATAATAGTGTTATAAAGCCCTTCAGACAAGGACAGATATAATCTGCTCTTGATGGCTGCCAGGTATTATGAACTGTTACTTTCCATGTGTAAATAAGCTGTGGGCTACTGTCACAGTCTCTGAGAAACAGGCAACAACAGACTTTCTAACAAAGTCCCAAAGCCCCGCCCTCCCACTCTTCCGTGATTCTCACTAGGACCTTGAAAGTATTTTCCCACTCTACCCTAAGGATTAAGCTGAGTTTTAGTAAACAATGATGGAGAAGTCACATGTGTCAAGATCCCCAGGAAATACAACGTTTCATTCTCCAAGATGCTAATAGATTTATAATTGATCAAAATTTAAAAGACATACTAAATGGAGGAGCCCTACACAGATAAAATGCATACATTTTTTCTTGGGTAATTATGGCTTTTTACCGACATGTGCAATTACTCAATCTAATCATGCATTCCAGTTAGCAACTCCCAGATATGAGGTTTGGCATATGTACTGAACACATGTGATGGGTATGGCTCTTTTAAACCTTGTGTTTTAAGAACCTGATTTTATTCCTTGTTTTCATTTTCTTATATCTTTCCACCACCCACAGCCTTTGACAAATTTTTAAGATAACTCAAAGGGGACCTGATGTGAAGGGTCCAAACTTGCCGCTGGCTAGGTCCTTATGAATTGGGATTTCACCGTGGTGTATAGCTGTCACCTCATGTTGCTGTGTTTCTGTCATGGTTGCTGTTGTTAACACTGGAAATGGGTTTTGTGAGCTTGGAGCCACATGGTCAAGCCATGCATGTTTTCTTCATTAATGGCTCTTTGAAGAGGACAGTAAGAACTCAGTAGAGAATAATGCGACATAAAGGACGAATATCATAATATTTAGCAAAGCCTCTCACCTAGCACCATGAGAAAATGAGAACTTCATTTCCTCCTCTCAGATTCCTCCAGATTTTACTTTTGCCTAGTGTATTCTTTTGTGATTTGGAACTAAGCTCTCACTAAAACTCAAGAAAGTTGGAAATGTTCTTAGAAGTCATAGAGGAATTCAGAGTCCATAAGTTCCTTTAAAAAAAAAAACAAAACAAAACAAAAAAAAACCTTTATTGTAAAGGTCAAAATGGATTCAGTAGCTTATTCCAGATAAAAATTATAGTTATCAGAGCTTATTAGACTTTTTTATTTTATTATGTTAATAAGGAAGCATTTATATCATGATATCATAGCTGGATTTTAAACATACACATTTTAACATGCATATTCCTAGGTATGTGTATGCATTTTTGCATGTGTGTGCATGTGTGTTCACATGTGTATGCATGTGTAGGCCAGAGGCTGATGTTTGGGCATATTCCTGGATAACTATTTTATTTTTTATTATTTATTTATTTTATTGATGTTTTGCCTGCATATATGTCTGTGTGAGGGTGTCGGCCCCTGGAACTGGAGTTACCGACAGTGGTGAGCTGCCATGTGGGTGCTGGGAATTGAACTCAGAACCTCTAGAAGAGCAGCCAGTGCTCTTAACCACTGAGCCATCTCTCTAGATCCTCTATTTTAGATTTTGAGGCAGGGTCTTTCACAGAAAGTTCACAACTCGCAGAGGCTGGCCGACCAAGGAGCAGTAAAGACCTCATGCGCCTGCCTTCCAGCATTGGGATTACAGGCACGCTCTAGCACGCCCAGCTCTGACATCAGCTCCGAGGCTCTAACTCAGGTCCTCACACCTAATGCTAATGTAAACACTGCAATCACTGAACCATCTCCCCAGCCCATTTTTAACATATTTTTATGATTATGTTTTGATGCAATTTTTGATTACTACTGCCAAATTGAATACATTTGAAACATTATTTGGAGAGAAAAAAATTCATAAACAGTAGCATCAAATACAAAAAGGATTTATGGCCCCTTAATGAGAAGAGGCTGAGAACATCAGAACTACATGGATTCTCTGTGTCTCTATTTCTCTGTCTCTGTCTGTCTGTCTCTCTCACACACACCTATGATGCATTACATTCTCGTTTTTATTAGAATATAAATTACAATCAACAAAGAGCCCAGAAGGTGTCATTCTTTCTAGGTAAGGTGGTGCCCTCACTAGCTGGTGAGCTACTGATCATAGAAACGTTGCAAATAATTATTAGATGACAGATTTAAAAAATATTTCATCTTAGCTAACCAAAACAGATGTGTGCGGCAGTTAAGGGAAACTGACTTCTCACAGTTCAGTCCCGCCCTCCTAAGAGCAGAACTTAGCTACACACCTCGCCAGTCCGTGGAGAACTTGAACCTCAATGAAAAGTCACACCACAGCAATTCAAAGCATCGGAGATAAATTCTCCACTCAATGTGCACTCTGGGGATTGCCACCCTGACAGTCCCAAACAGAGACGTCTGCGTGATGAACTCCCAAACGTCATTTTTGGAGGAGATATGTGGGATTTGAGTGAGCTATGACCTCCCCCGACCCACCCAGTTTTAAGTAGTTGATCACTTGGTCCCCGGTTGATGGTGATGTCCTGGGAGTTTGAGGGGGTGAGGGATTAAAACACTGGGGGCAGGCTCTGAGATTCAAAGCGTTGCCTACTTCCGGTTTGCTCTCTCTGCTTCCTGCTTGCGGTCCAAGACATACGCTCTGAGATTCCCACTCTGGCTCACGTGCCTGCCTGCTGCCATGCCTCCGGTCTGGGATGGCGCTAGATTCTCACCCCCTGGAACCATACATCCTCCTCTTTACAAGTTCCCTTGGTTATCGTGTTTTATTACAGCAATGGAAAATAAACTAATACAGGATACTGTGTAACTATTGGGAAGAATGTTAATCATTCTAAACTTTACCACATAAGAGCTGATGGATAACAGACTTGTGTTCCTTATAAAAATATGATTTTAAAAAAAGTTTTGTTCTGTGGCAGGGTAAAGCAAATGTTCGGTTTTCTACTGGTTATAAAGATAGAATGGGCTCAATGTGCATAATTCAAATGACGGTGTAGACATCAGAATTTGAGAACCATGGCTCAGCTGGTGAAGTCCTTACCATGCAGGTATGAGGACCTGGGTTCAGGACCCCGCACCCCTGTGAGATCCAGGCATAAGAGCACCTGTCTGGAACCTCAGCACTCGGAGGGGACAGAGGTGGGAGGGTCCTTGCAGGTTATTGGCCAGCTAGCCTAGCCCAATTGAAGAGATCCATGTTCAATGAAAGACACCATCTCAGAAAGGGTTGGGTGGTGCAGGCCTTAAAAAAAAAAAAAAAACTCTAGCACTTGTGTGTGCAAAGCCAATCTGGTCTACAATTCAAGTTTCAGACCAGTCAGAGCTACAGAAGGATAGAGAGGGAGGGACGGAAGGAGGGAAGGAGGGAAGGAGGGGGAGGGAGGAAGGGAAGGAGCGAGGAAAGGAAACAGATACTGAGACGGACAGAGAGAGCAATTGAAGAAGACAACTGAAAGCACTTTCTGGGCATAGCACTCACAAGCACACATATACGTATGTACCTTCACATGCATGTATACACACGTGTACACACACAGCACTCACAAGCACACATATACGTATGTACCTTCACATGCATGTATACACACGTGTACACACACATAGGCACATAACAGTAGAATCAGTGGCTTCCTGCCAGCGTGCTTGGCATGAGATGTTCTGGAGTGGGAATCCTACAGTTCAGTTTTGCAGGTTTGTCATGATGTGAGCAAGGTTAAAACAGAGACCCCCAGGCTGATAATGACATCATCCGTTCGTGAGAAACGTTGTGGCCCTGGCTTCTCCATGACTAGGCTGAACTTGACGAGGTTGTATTTTACCAAATGTAGTCCTAAAGACTGGAGGGACTACAGAGTCAGATGGGGAGCATATAACAAGAGATATCTGTTGAATTGTATGCAAGGCAGACACAGAACCAGGGACTATTTGTTTCTGTTAGCTGTGTAGACAGATCTTCACAATTCTGAGTGTTAAGTTGAGTATGCACAAGATTTTTTCAGGAGTTTGAAAAATTAGCTTTGTACAAACACTTCCCTGCTCCCACTGAACAAATCTGAAAGCACCATGAAAGGATCAAGCTGTGTCTAAGCAGCATATCTACTATTAAAACTAGAAAGCAATGTCCATCATCAATTAGTCAGGGACTTCGACTTATAATTGATGTAACAAGTAGATAGAAGCCAGCAAGGACATCGTATTCAGCCATTTGTTGCTACTATATCAAACACTAAGCTGAGTACTTATAAACAACAACAACAACAACATCAAGGTTGACCTATCTCAAAAGTCTGGAAGATTCAAAGGCATGGTGCCAGCATGAGCCCAGAGCTGGTGAGGACTCCACACCAGATACCAGGGAAATGGCAGTAGAGCAGGTGCCAGTCAAAGGTCATGTCACAAGCCAGGATGCAAGGTTGAGGCCGACTGACCTGGAATCCCATGAGAACTGTGTTAATCCTTGTGGCAGGGAAACCTGGGATGACCTAAGGACCTCTCACCTCACTAATCCCTGAAAGGTGCCAGCACCTGTTACTATCATTACACTGGGGGCCAACCTAACAACTCGAGTTGGAGGAACACACTAAATCATAGCCAAAGCAATGCAAATACAGAGGCTGAACACCACTGCTGTACAATTTTAACTGATATTTATCAAAGGTGACACTCAACCAGAGATGAAATTACATATATAGTCGTCTTTTGAAATTATAACAATAGAAGCCTCACCTTCCTGGACCATATTCTGAAACATAAAGCAAGTCTCGTTATTGTTAAAAAGATCTAAGTCACAAAAAGTATTTTCTCTGACCACAAAGTAATTACATTGAAAACCAATACCAGCAAAGATATCTATAAAGCCCAACAAATGCTTAAGAGACTAAATCATAGTTTTCAAAATAGCCCATGGGTCCAAGAAGAAACAAAAATGAAATTCAAATTATGAAAATAAATATATATTGAAATACAATATATAAAAATGTGTAGGATGCTTTTAGATAAAGATCTAAAATAATTTTTTTTTTTGGTTGTTCGAGACAGGGTTCCTCTGCGTAGCTTTGGAGCCTGTCCTGTAACTCACTCTGTAGACCAGGCTGGCCTGGAACTCACAGAGATCTGCCTGCCTCTGCCTCCCGAGTGCTGGCATTAAAGGTAAGCACCACCACCTCCCCGCTCAAAAATAAAATTTATGGCATTAAGTTCTAACAACAACAAAAGCCAGGTGAGGTGGTGGACATTTGGTAATCTGAGCACTTGGGAGATTGAAACAGGATTGTGGGTTTGTGGCTTGGACAATATAATAGGACCCTACCCACTTCCTTTTCCAGAAGGAGATAGGCCTTGGCTTCATTAAAAAGAAACCCAAAAAGAACAAACGAAACTCAAACAGAAGACAAAAACCCTAAACATTACAGCAGAAATAAATGAAATTTTTAATGGAGAAATTAAAAAAATCAATGAAATTAAAAGCTGATTGTTTGAGAAAATAAAGAGAAGATAAAAATGACCAATTGTAAGAACAAGAAAGGAGTCATCACTACAGAGTCTACAGGTATTTATGGATATATCTTAATTAAGGGAAATTATATGTAGCTTCAAGTTGGTAAATTTACAGTTTAGATGATTGAGATATATCCCTTGAAAGACACAATACCAAAGGTTGCTAAAAAGAAATAGATTAATCAAGTTTCCCAATATTTGTTAAAGAAAGAAAAGCTATGTGACTAAAGCTTCTACACAAAGAAAATTCTGGATCGACCTGGCTTACTGTTACTTCTACCAGTGAAATAATCTACCAGAAAATAATCCAATTCTTCTCAGACTTTTACAGAAAACTAAACAGGAGAATTTTAACAAACTTCATAAAGAAAATATTAGATTGATATAAACTCCATGAAAAATATGAGAAAAGTACAGACCACTGTTTGTCATGGTCACATTCAGTTATCACTTCTAATAGACACTCTACTGCAGTATGGAAAGAAGAAGGAGGAAGAGGAGGAGGAGGAGGAGGAGAAGAAGAAGTAGAGGAAATAAATGGCATCTAAATGGGAAAGAAATTGTCATAAGAGCTAAACAAATGAAAAAACAAAAGAGTAAAACCACACTACTAGAAAAGAAGTAAGTTTAGTTAAGGTTTCAGAATAAAAAAGTTCAGCACATAAAAATCAGTCATATATCTAAATACTAGAAACAAACCACTGGAAAATAAAATTTATAACTGCATAAAAATTTTGATTACTAAATTGACATGAGACATGTCTGATCTTGTAAAATATTGTTGTCAAATATTAGTCCGACAGTTTAGAAGTAAAGCTGATGGAGAACTATGTCATTTCCAGTCCTAGAAGACTCGGTGTTGTTAAGATAGCAAGTCTTTCCAAGTTGATCTAATGATTTAGTCAATCAGAATCCTGGCAGTCAGGAAGAAATGAATAAGCTGATTCTAAAAGTCATATAGAAATGCAAAAGAGCTAGCAGAGCCAAAACATCCTTGAAAATTAAAATCAAAGCTGAAGAATGAATACAACCTGATTTTAGGTCTTGCTTCTATGCTGCCATAATTAAGAGAGTAATGCTTCAGTGCAAACTGGACAGATAAACTAACAGAACTGAATTCAGAACTCCAGCACACACACACACACACACACACACACACACACACACACACACACACAGCTCAATGAGAAGTCAGTGGAAAAAGAACGGCTTTTTCAACAGAGGATACTGGAACAATTAGAAGTCAATATGTAAAATAAGAACCCAGACCTATACCTTGTATCACCCACAAAATAAAACTGTTCCAAATATACCCTAGACCTAGCTATAAAACTTAAGTATAAACCATGTAAGAAAATAAGAGAGAAAACACTCATGACCTTGGGTTAGATAATGAAAAATGTATAGACATGAAATCAAAAGTACAATCTGTAAAAAAGAAAAAAAAAGATGACTTGAACTTCATTAAATTAATTTTTTTTAAGAATAAAAAAAAAAAAAAAAAAAGAGGAGGACCTACCATACCACTACACACCAAATGGAATCTAACCCGTAACTCTACACTCTGAAGTGGCATCTATCCCTAGCTAGGACTACTTCTATTACTCCATTAACATGTCAATACAACCCCAAGACTGAACGCCAAGTACCATTCAGATGCCCCACAACCTAGCAAATTGGGTAACAGCATACAAATATCCAAGCACCCGCAAAACAAAGGGGAAACTAGACATCCACACAAAGAAACACCACCTAATTCCAGATGCCCTACCTCATAGCAAAAACACAAATGCAAATAACAGAAACAACGTGTATCCTCTAGAAATTAGTAAGAACTCCATTGTAATGTCCTCTGTGAAAAGCAACTTAGTTAATACAAGAGACAATGATTTCAAAACTGTAATTATAAATATGTTCACAATCAAAAGAAAGAGGGAGAAGACCCAAATTAATAAAGTCAGAGATGAAAAGGAAACCTTACAACAGATATCAAGGAAATTCAGAGAATTATATGTACATACTGTAAAAATCTATATTTAACCAAACTTGAAAATCTAAAAAAAGAGATAAATTTCTAGATTTATGAGACCTACAAAAATTTAATCAAGATGAAGTAAATAATTTTAAATGGATCCATAACAACCAATTAGAAAAGGCAATAATTAAAAATATCCCAACTGAAAAAAAAACAACCTCAAGACCAGATGGATAGAATTCTATCACTTTAAAGAATGAATGCCAATGTGTCTCAAATTATTCTATACAATAGAAAAGGAAGGAACACTTCCAAATTCTACTTATCAAGCCAGTATTATCTTGATATCAAAGCCAGACAAAGTTCCAACCAGAAAAAAAAAATTGCAGGCCAATGTCTCTGATGAACATAGATGGATTTTTTCAATAAGATACTTGTGTAACCAAATTCAAGGACACATCAAAAAGATATCCACCATGATCAAGCTGGAGACGTAGGGATGGTTCAACACATATAAATCAATAAACATAATCCACAACATAAACAGATTCAAGAACAGAAGCCACATGAGTATCCCATCAGATGCAGAAAAGGCCTTTGACAAAAGCCCACATCTCTTCATAATAGGTCTCAGAGAAATTAGGGATATGAGGGACATATCTCAGTATAACATGGGCAATATGCAGCAAGCCCATAGTCAACATCATACTAAACAGAAAAACTCGAAGCATTTCCACTGAGATCAGGAACAAGATAAGGCTACCCACTCTCTGCATTTCTGTTCAGTATAGTCCTTCACTTCTTAGCTAGAGCAATAAGACAAAAGAAGGAGATAAGAGGGATACAAATACAAAAGGAAGAAGTCAAAGTATCCTTATTTGAAGATGATATGATTCTACACATAAAACACCCTAAAGATTATTCCAGAAAACTCATAAAGCTGATAAATACATTCAGCAAAGTATAAGGATCCAAAATCAACACACAAGTATCAGTAGCCTTCTCATATACAAATGGCAAACATACCAAGATATCGGGGATCAACCTCATTCACAAGAGCCTCAAAACAAACAAACAAACAAAAAACAAAACAAAACCAAAAAACCCTTAAAATAAATCTAAGAAGTGAAAAGCTTGTATAATAAAAACCTTAAGATTTTGAAGAAGATACATGAAGATGGAAAACATCTCCCATGCTTATGGTAGGATTAATATTGTAAAAATGACCAAAAGCACTTTACAAATTAATGCAATCACCATTAAAATTCCAAGGCAACTCTTCACAGAAATTGAAAAACAAAGCTTTAATTTCATATGGAAATACAAAGACCCAGGATAGCCCAAACAATTCTGAATGATAAAAGAGCTCCTGGACGTGTCACCATCCCTGATTTTAAGTTATACTACAGAGCTAAAGTAAAAACAACATGCTTTGGCGCACAAACAGACATGAGAAAAATGGAGTAGAATTGAGGACTTAGCTGTAAGGTTCATGCATGTATGGCCACCTGATCTTAGACAAAGAGGCCAGAAATACACACTCGAGTAAAGAGAGGATCTTCAACAAAGAGTGTTGGCCAAACTGGATAGTTACGTGTGGAAGAATGAGTCTAGAACCTTCTCTCTCACCCTGCACAATACTAGCTTCACATGAATAAGGAGCTCAACCTAAGATCTGATACTCAGAATCTGACGGGGGAGAAAACAGTGACCACACTGGAATTTGTAGGCAGAGAAAAGGACTTTCTCTGTAGAACCCCAGTAGCATAGGTATGAAGACCAACAAGTGACAAACAGAACACGATATAACAAATGGAACATGACACTAAAAAGCTTCTGGACAGCAAAGGACACCATCTGTCAAGTAAAGAGGCCGACTACAGAATGGGTAAAAACAAAAACAAAAACCTTTACCAGCTACACATCTGACAAAAGTCTAGATACAAAAGTAGCTAGAATAAACAAAGAACTCAGGGCCTGGAGAGACAGTGCAGTAGTTAAGAACTCTGGCTGCTCTTCCAGAGGACTCAGGTTCAAGTCTCAGCACCCTCGTGGTGGCTCACAGCCATCTGTAACTCCAGTTCCAGCAGATCCAATGCCCTTTTCTGTCCTCCAAAGACACCGGGCATACATGTGGTTGGTGCACAGATAGGCATGCAGGCAAAGCACTCATAGACATAAAAAAAAAAATAATTAAAAAAAATGAAACATTAAGAAAACAACTCAATTTTAAATTGGGGCATAGAACTAAACAGAGGGTCCTCAAAAGATGAAACATGAATAGTGAGAAACATTTGTAAAATGTCCAGCAGCCTTAGCCATCAGGGACATGCAAATACAACCTCCTCTGAGTGTTCATCTTACCCCTGTGAATCCCAGGGATTGACCTCAGGCTGTCAGGGTTGGAGGCAGGCCGATTGGCTTGACGAGTTATCTTTCTGGTCCTACACTGGGGTTTTGACAGAGCTCTCACACACTACTAGGAAGAATGGAAAACAGAGCCAGTGCTTTGGGAAACCACTTAGCAAGTTTTTTTAACAAGTGAAGCGTATATTCACTGTATTACTCAAACATTCTACATCTAAGTATTTACTCCACAGAAATGAGAGCATGTGTCTACATACATATCACTACAGCTTTATTTGTAACGAATGGAACCAGGAAAAATAGTGACAAACTACTAATGGATAAATGGAGCACACACACACACACACACACACACACACACACATCCAAACAATGGAACACTGATTGGCAAAAAAAAAAAAAAAAAGGAAAAGAAAGAAAGAAGGGAGGGAGGGAGGGAGGGAGGGAGGGAGGGAGGGGGAGGGAAGGAGAAATGAACTACTGAGATACAACAATGAGGACATGAAGTATTACAGGTCACAGAGTGGTCTACTTAGATAAAGTTCTAGAAATACACATAAATGTGTACTGACAGAAAGCAGAGGGTATTTGCCTAGAGAACGGTGAAAAGGAATACTATAAAGGCGGGAAATGTTTCGAGTGGTGACAGAGATACTTAGCGTCGTCACTTTGCTGATGACTTCTTGGGTGCACACACAGGGCAGACAGCACTTTGTCCTCTGACGAAGTGTTCTGTGGTTGGTGAGCTCTCCAAGTGCCCCGGCCACTGCCAGACCTGGGACCCACCAGACTAAATCAAAGGCTTCAGCGTGTACGCCGCTTTGGGCAGAGGGTGCCACGGGGTCTTCAAACAGCTTCCGAGAAGAAGGCGTTTCAGAGACGCTTTGATGACAGGTGGCAGCGATTTGTGACTTCAGTAGTGAGAGTTCTGCCTTCATTTAACTGAATCTTTCTCATTCGCTTGATAGTCTCCGTGAAAATGAAAACAAAACAGTTGCTCTGTAAGCTCTCCATGCTGAGGTGACATGCAAGCTCTCCATGCTGAGGTGACATGCGAGCTCTCCATGGTGAGGTGACATGCAAGTGCTCCATGGTGAGGTGACATGGGAGCTCTCCATGCTGAGGTGACATGCGAGCTCTCCATGGTGAGGTGATATGCAAGCTCTCCATGCTGAGGTGACATGCAAGTGTTCCATGCTGAGGTGACATGGGATCTCTCCATGCTGAGGTGACATGCAAGCTCTCCACGCTGAGGTGACATGCAAGCTCTCCACGCTGAGGTGACATGCGAGCTCTCCATGCTGAGGTGACATGCGAGCTCTCCACGCTGAGGTGACATGCGAGCTCTCCATGCTGAGGTGACATGCAAGTTCTCCATGCTGAGGTGACATGCAAGTGTTCCATGCTGAGGTGACATGCAAGTGTTCCATGATGAGGTGACATCGGAGCTCTCCATGCTGAGGTGACATCGGAGCTCTCCATGCTGAGGTGACATCGGAGCTCTCCATGCTGAGGTGACATCGGAGCTCTCCATGCTGAGGTGACATGCGAGCTCTCCATGCTGAGGTGACATGCGAGCTCTCCATGCTGAGGTGGTGTGCACCTGTCTGGTCAATAAATGACTATAAAACACAACAGCACCCCCATTTAAAGAGTGGAACTCTTTTCTCTAGGCTTACCTTTAAAAATCCATCCACCTTCTTACATACTTAGAACATTTCCTCTGGACCCTCTGGCCTCCCCAAAGTGTGCAAGTTGAAGAGTCTGTTGTGGCTGACTAAATAGTGCAGGTATTAATTCTCCACTTCCTGTGCTCACGAATCACATCCCTCTTCACACATCCTGCGGTTATGTGTTGCTCTTAACCAACCACAGGTTTGCTCTGTGATGTGCATACGAAGCTCCACTGTGGCTCTCTGCCTTTCTCTGTCAAATGTATGGCCCAGTATCTCCCATCTTGCATCTCTCCTTGCTATTGCTGATGGTAACCACAGCATGTTATTTTGACTGAGGGCCTCTTGCCCTTTAAAAAGCACACAATGGCTTATTTTTATAGTGTAAAGCTCATTCTGTCTAACAATTGAATAACCTGCCAACATCAGGTGTCCTCAGTCACTCTCCAGCTTATCTTTTGAGTCAGGGCTTCTCACTAAATCTGGAGCTCATTAATTCAGCTACACTGACCGACCAACAAGCTCCAGGATGTGCCTGTCTCCATCCCACAGCACTGCTGTGCCTGGCCTTTACATGGGTGCTGAGGATCTGAACCTGGGTCCTCATGCGTTCATGGTCAGCACTTTCCTGAGGTCTTCCCAGCTCATTCACTTCTTTTCAATTATTTATCTGTGACGCAGATGGAAACTGCGGAGTTACGGCATACCCTGAGGAGACAGGAGCCCCTGTTGACACTGATAACGCTTTAAAACTGTGACTGCCTGGTGAAGTGGGCCGCTTGCTGACGGACGGCCCGGACAGCTCGGGATCATTTGAGTGCCTGCTAAAATGTCGTGTGTGGCTGAGGCAAAAATCTTTTCTGAAGTTCAGATAAATTACATATCCTGCTTCCTAAACGTCTGTATAAACTGCCAATCTCTTGAAGAGGAAATTAAATCGATCTGGTACAATTTGCTCTTTGCAAAGCCAAGATAGTGAATACTCAATGCTGTGTGCTCTCCTATGTGGTGACTAATTGATTGTTCAATGATTTCATCTAGTGCAGAATCTTTAAAAGTATCAAAATTAACCCGGCTAGCTTATAGGAGGTAAAATTTGCTGGCTTTAGGAGGCTGGTCACTAACACTGCTCTGGCTCAGTCACCAAGCCTTTTACTGGTTTACATCCTTTCATGCAGAGGCCGGATTTCCTAAACTGCAGCATCTCCAGGGAAGGGATTCTGTCTTGCTTACCTTCAGTGCACAGAACAAAACACTGCACTCTGTGTGTAACAAAGATAGTTTTCCTTGACTTTGACTCCAACATACCGTTGCTACATTAACTAACTAATCCATAGGGTCATAATAACAATTCTTGGGTCTGCATTTTTTATGAACAACTTAAAGAGCATTTAATGCTATTCATAAGCTATCAATAAAGCGGTTTCTATAGGTGAGGCATGTCTTTCTAACAGACTTCGATTTGAGGATAAAAATTATTTTAGCCAGGCAATAGTGGCACATGTCTTTAATCCCAGCACTTGGGGGGCGGAGCCAGGCGGATCTGGTCTACAGAGTGAGATCCAGGACAGGCACCAAAACTACATGGAGAAATCCTGTCTCGAAAAACCAAAAAAAAAAAAAAAAAAAAAAAAAAATTATTTTAATGTGGGTCAACACTATTCATAAATGGTCAATGTAAGGCAATGTCCCTGATACTCTGGTGCATTTCCCTAGTCAAAAGAAAGACACAGCGCCACGTCCACCTTACCTTATCAACAATAGGCTGAGGAAATGGTTAAAACGCTTGTGCTCTATCCGAAAAAGAGGAATGTGAATCAGTAGCAGTAAGGACGACGCCACCAATACACACACAATGCAGATGAGCCTCAAAAATAGCAGACTGGGCTAAAGAAGAGAGAATTCACCAAGAGAGAATGCTGCATGATTTTGTCTAGAACTTGAGACAAGGCAAGTCTAGAAGCCTGGAAAAGCTCAGGGTTGCACTCTGGGAAAGAGCACAAAGGAGTCTTTCTCCAGGGATATATAGTATATCTTGACTGAGGTGATGATGGGTATATATACATAGTATCTATGGAGATGCATATATACATAAATATTTATAATAAATATATAAATATTCATAAATATTTCACTCTGTACTATTATGTGGGTGATCTATTTTATATACTTATATAAACTCATTGGAATATGTACTTATAATGTGTGTATATTCTTTTAAAGATGATAAATTTAGTCCTACAAATTGATTTTCAAAGATTTTTGTTTTAAAGAAGCATAAAGTAGTTTCTTATTCTCCTATGTATGTGTATGTGTGCAAGTGTGTGTGTATACTGGTGTGTGTGCTCGTAATCAAACCCGGGGGCTAAAGCATGCAAGTATCCCTATTCCTTGATCTGATTTCTTATTGGAAAAGCCTGGAATGTCTTTAAGCGTACAACATTACAATGAAAATGGCATTAAAATGAAATATTTAATTAGTCACTTGCTGTCTGTCTGACTCTCTTCCCATCGTAAGAACTTGAGAGCCGAAACTGCATGTGATGCTTCCTAGCTGGCTTCACTAGAAACTTGTTAAATGAATGTCCAGCCCTTTGTAATTAATATTTCAGTTGCTTCTGCACACAAAGAATAATAGTAAGCAAAGCAGAAAAATACTACAACAGGTCAGACAAAAAGCTATCCGTACACTAGGACCAGCACATAAATAACTGACTATCTGAGAACTGTCTGTGTGTTAATTTAGGGAGAAGATATCAGAACAGTTAGAGCTTCTGAAACAGATAACCATTTTCTTGAAGAAAAAAAAAACAAAACCCCAAACAAACAAAAAAACCCACTGGGGCTGGAGAGATGGCTCAGTGGTAAAGAGTACTGGCTGTTCTTCCAGGGGACCAGCGTTCAATTCCCAGCACCCATATGGCAGCTCACAACTGTCTGTACCTCCAGTTCCAGAAGATCCAATTCCCTGACACAGACATTCATGCAGGCAAAACATCAATGTAAATAAATAAAAAAAAAACTTCTGATAATATCTCAGCAGTAATAAGATAAAGGAAAGGAATGTGCACACGGATTTAGTATTCTTTTGGAAGCCTTTGTCAAAAATAATCTTAAGAATTTAGGTAATGATTCAATTGGTTTTTATATGTGATCATGGTATCAGGGGAATTCAAAAGAGAATAAGAGCTCTCACTGGGCAATAGCAGAGTAGTGGACTTTTAAATAATATTTTTATTTTATGTGCATGAGTGCTCTGCCTGAATGTATGTCTGTGCATCACGTGTGTGTCTGGTGCCAGCAGAGGCCAGAAGAAGGCATCAGATCCCCTAGAACTGGAGTTACTTTACAGGCAGTTGTGAGCTACCACATGGGTGCTGGGAACTGAACCCAGATCCTGTGAAAGGGCAGCCAGTGCTCTTAACGGCTGAGCCATCTCCCCAGCCCCAGACCAGTGGAGTTTTAAAATGGAAACAAGGCAAGGGAACAAAAGGAAGAGGAGGAGGGGAGAGGGGAGGGGGGAGGGGGGAGGGGGAGAGGAGGGGGAGGAGGAGAAGAGGGGAGGGGAGAGGGGGAGGAAGGGGGAGGGGGCGAAGGGAGGGAGGGAAGGAGGGAAGGAAGGAAGGAAGGAAGGAAGGAAGGAAGGAAGGAAGGAAGGAAGGAAGGAAGGAAGGAAGGAAGGAAGGAAGGAAGGAAGGAAACCCCAAGCCTCTGACTGTTAACATTTGGTTTTCTCTGGTTATTAATATTTTTTTTTTAAAGTTAAAGCAGGGAGTCCTTCATGATTATATTGGCTCAGATATCTGGAATCTCCTATCTATAAAGAAAAACTATCTTAATCCAGATAGATCGAGAAAACTAACTGCTTTCTGACAGGTTCTGTTTGATTAGGTAACATTTAGCATGAGTGACTCCATTTTGGTTTGGTCTAGTGTGCCGGGGCCTACTGCAAGAACTCACTTCAAAACAATGGTCTCCCCAATTTTTTTTAACAGCTTAAAATTCAAGAAATCAGGAGATTTTGTTTTTTGGTTTTTTTTAGTTATCTGTCTGGTATATGTTAGTAGTGTGTCGGAGGAGAACTCCAACAGCCATTTTCTCTGGCGCACACACAAAGAGGAAGCAGTAAAGATGTCAGTGCCCAGTCACTCTGCATGCTACCTCCACACTCTTCACCCATCTTCTGCACTATTTGGGATCAGAATTCAGGTACTTGCTTAAAAAAAAAAAAAAAAAAGAATATAAAATGCCTTTCAAGGAATAAAAAAATAAATCATTGCCCAATCACAATTCAATAGCTGTGGATTTTAAGCTCAAAGAGGAATGCGGTGCCTCTAGACTTGCTTATGAGACTGCTCGCTGGGAGTGTGCCTTTAAAATACAATGAGCAGGTAAGCACTGACCTTTATGAAACAATGCGCAAGGGGTTGGCAGGAAGAATGAGACTGTTTCCCGGGCACGACCAAGTGCACTTAGAAACACGGGGACTGTGTGAAAGTGTCCCTTCGTCTTTATTGCTATTCGGAAAGCCAAACGATCATTTTCAAGACGTTAAGAGTTTCACGGCATTGCACTGTTGGTGAGGTGTGCCCTTTTCTTTTCACGGGGAAAGGGTGACTAGCTTTGGCAAACAATGTCAGCTTTAAAAATTGTATTGGTGGGGAGATTTGAATATCAAAAATAGGTTACTGATCTCATACCTCTGTGTGATGTCTGAAGAGACGACCCATGGAAACCTGCTCTGGGTAGAAGGACCCCATGTGTGAGAAAAGATAACACCAGGAAGATCAACCATGGCAAAAGAAGAAAATCCACACTGACCTTTATATAAAATGTAATTCAAGCTGTAAATAAAATTTGCATTGCTCTCTCTATAAAACTAATTTATTTGTACAATAATAGTCCTTTGGAATGTTACATTTAATAACCCAAATAGTCTCAAAATTATCCTACATAGTTATTTAAATAACATTTGGAGTCTTTTTTAAATCAAAGAATAAAATCTTAGATCTTAGTTATATTTCATGGTTTGACTAGATAATCTAATGAGGCAAACCAACAGAGGATAAACAAAACTCACAGATGGAGAGAGGACACAGACTTAATTCTTAGCCTCAGTGCTAAGTCGCCATGTCCGTAGCCCACTCGCCCAGCTTCATCTACATCTTGGCGGCATTCTTATTGGTAAAACAAAACCACCCACTGATGGGTTGCCATGACCCTCACTTAGCACGCAACGCAGCGTTACATTTAGGAAATCTCATCGTTACCACGGGAGAGATAGAAACGAAAGTTTTTGTCACTAAATTCACGCGGAGAGACAAACCCAGGAGAGGGGAAGTACTTAGAAGCCTTTCTTTCAGATCTCTTCAGAGACAGACTTGGAGTCTGAGTGTCCAGGCCAACCGTCTTCTGACATTTGTGTGGACAGTCACAAGCAGGATGGCATTTATCTTTCATAATAATACGAAGTGTTGTGTCGCCAAGTAGGGTCACTGAAATGAGTAATAATCCCACCAGCCTCCAAGGTATAACCAGCGGGGTCCAGGTCAACAGGCAAGCAGCCAATAATTTGCCCAACAACACTGAATTTCATCTGCCCACAGCCTCTATCTACTGATTATACAATCAATACACCTCAGATGAGGAGAGCTAACAACCGGCCGGGGCGGATCAATGCTGCCAAATAAGCGCTTCATGACAAAAAGTTTGATAATTACCATTCTGAAGCCGTGTAAATGTTGTTTCCATTGTGACCGCATCCATGATGATACGGCTATGATTGCGCTGTTATTACAGGTTTAATGTTAGGCAATCAAGCTACAGTGGTCTAGATATCAACAAACAGCATCAAAAGAAAACATCAAATTGTCCCTATTCTTTTGACACTGTAGCTGAGAAATTTTTCTATGTTAGTGGCCCTAAATGAACAATAATAAGTGACAATTTAGTGGAAAACACTATTTTCACATCTTACAAAAGTCATGCAATATAGATTGATACAAGTATGATTATTTCTAGGACCACTTGAACCAGAGGATTAAAATAAATTCAGTCCTGTGGCCATGGCTTTTCTTTCTTTTCCCCCCACATACATCATTTAAAGAGGATTTATGTAAATTTCCCACATACTCATAATTTTTTAAGCATTAGTGCAACTTGTAAGTATAAAGCACCTTAGCTTGATTTAATTATTATCGCTTCTAATACGGCACGCTTTGTTTTGTTTTATTTTATTTTTGCTCTCTGATTGCTAGTTCATTCTCAATCATTAGCATTTAGAAGAACTAGTCATTACTGGTTTTCAATAGCTGCTTGGGTTCCTATAAGCACTTGGAGTCTTGAAACACAGCAATGGGAAACAGACATTTTCAAAGGTAGAACACATCACGACTCTTAGAGGCAGGGAACAAGGATCCAGATGCGTGGGCAGTGAAGCATACCAATTCTCAACTTTCCTGCTTGCAGTTTAAAAACCACAAGGAATCGGTCAAACAAAGAGAAAAGGAGGGGGAAATAAAAGACACCTCATTTCTCTAAGATGCTTGCTCATATAGAAGAGTGGGAACCTATTCCAAATGAAAGGCAGTCACTTTGGGGCCATGGCAATCGTTCCCAGAAGAGCAATGTCTGACTTTTTGTGTGACACCCATTTTTAATTGTCGCCTCCGTAAACAATGTCCCTCAGCTGCACCCTGACGGGAACAAAGTTTCCTGTCTAACACTGGCTCTTCACATCCCCGAGTGGACAAATCTCTCACCGTCTGGGGGTAAATCATCACCTTTTCGCAGAGATAAGAGATACAGACGGGAGAGGAAGGCACCAAGGCTGAAGTTTGTCAATAGCTCCAGTGAGAAAGGGCAAGCCGAAAACCTTTTTTGTGGGCACCAGCGCGAGCAAGATTTTGAGCACGCTCAGGGGTTGCTGCTAAATGTCTTTTTCAGCGGCATTCTCTGTCTTTGCATGCAGTTTCTCCCTCGCAATAGAGTCAAAGAATGTGATGTATATTAAAATGCTCTGCCTCGCAGACGGCGTTCATTTTTATTCAGGGACAATTTTGCTGACTGACAGGTAAGCGTTCGGCGCTGAAATTGGACCTGTACGAGAGCTTTGCGTTTCATTTGCTCCATTACACACCGGTGCATGAATTACTGGGCTTCCACCTTGCCATCGTTCCATTACTTTCAAATATCTGACATGGGCAAAATGACTCATCTGACATTTCGTGTAACAAATTTGTTCCAAAAAGAATAGAACATTATTATACTATTTTATGTACGTAGGTACCACAACCTTCCACCCTAATCTGACCAGAAATTGGGAGTGTATAAATAGTACTGGATATCAGTTTAAGAAAACACACGGCCAGTGACAGCCTGAAGCGCTCGTGGCAAGAAATATGTCTGCTTTTCTGTCCTTACCGACTAGCACTGCTACTCACTCTGGGATGCCAGCGGACGCCAGTCAAAGACGAATCGTTACATCTGGCTTCATTCCTATCCATTAGTAAAGTTGGAGCCATTATTTATTCACACAGTACATCCACTCACTTCCGGGGTAAAAGGGATTGAACCCAGGGCCTCCCCTGAGCTAGGGGAAGTGCTCCACCACACAGCTGTATCCCCGTTCCATTCCTAACCGCTTTCCTTCTAATCAGCCCCTTTAATAGGAGATCATCTTTTTCTTGTGGAAACACACTTCTTCAAGCAGAACAGGAAACTACCAGAACCCAGGAGCTGGGAGATGTGTGTCCAACAGACAGTCCCTCGAAGCCCTCACCCTACTGTTCGCTGAGGAGAACAGAATTAAATCTTCACAGTCCTCAGCTCTCACTCGCCCTTTGCTCACTTGGTTGTTTAAGTGATGCAACGACAAAGCCCGTGCCTTTCAGTTCACCTTCCCTTTCCAGGCCTAACGGCCCGGCCTGAGGTCTCTTCTGATTCTCGGAACTAGGGATGTCTCTTTGAAGGCCAGTGTGATCCTAGAGAGCCTTGCCCTGGCAGATCAAAGAGAAACACTTCTCAGCTCATGACTCAGCCAGGAGTGTCTCCCACCTCTTCACTTAAAAATACCTCAGGAGCACATTACAACCTGCCATCTGAAGCTAAAGATCACGGATCTTCACTCAAAGAAGGGTTTTTGTAGGTGACAGTATAACATTTCACAAAGTAGCAGCATAATTATGTGACAGCCAAATTTTAAATATCATGTTCACTGTTAGTATGAATACATCAAATTAATACAGTATTATTTCCATAAGAAATTATGAGCCTCATTATTACATAATGGTATTTTCTTTAATAAATGGTCTCTTGCATTATAAATGTTAAATTACTTCATATTATGGTATATCCTTTCTTCACGATGCTAATTTACCTTCAAGCATTATTCATATGCTGAATTTATATCAAGCTATAATAAAAATGAGGCATTCCAAAAGTGTCATGACTTTTGTCATTATAGCTCGTCTGTATTTTAAAAGCATTTGGGAATCCATGGCATTTCCCTGGGACAACCAGTGCCAGGTGACCCCCCCACACACACACACAGAGTCGCATGACTAGAACACGCATAGAAGTATTGTAAGATTGAGTAGCACACACTGAGGGGGAAATGACCCAGGAAAGCACATGTGTGTGGAACAAACTCCTTAAATCAGGCTCGGCACTGAACACGGGTGCACTTCCACAGAAACTGAGTGGCGGGGCCTGCTTTGCCCTAGTTTGGATTAGCATTGAAGCTGTAGGGCCATTCCAGTGTTGGGTGACTCTCTTTAGCGTCACAATAATGGTTAAGCACTCTCCAGCCGCAGAGGGGCACTTAGGTTATTTTTGAGCCCCCTGTCTCATGAATCCTACCCTTGAGGTTTGGATTATGTCACCAACCACATTCTCTTTACCACAATTGCTAAGTGCTGTCAGGGTAAATCAAAGAAGTCACATGGACTGGCTGCTGATCAAATTCATGCTGGACTCTCAGGTAATCCAAGAAGCTTACTAATTTTTTGTTTTTTCAAACTTTATTTTTAAAAATTTATTATTATTATTATTATCATCATATCATTATCATTATTATTTGTGTGTGTGTGTATGAGCATATGTGTGACAGTGCCAGCAGAGACCAGAAGAGGGCACCAAATCCCCTGAAGCTGGAGTTACAGGTGGTTACATGTGGGTGCTGGGAACCAAATTCCGGTTCTCTGCTGAGCCTTCTCTCCAGCCTGGAGCTTTGTATTTTGATTAAAGTGAATGTTCTTTCTCCATCATTCAAACATACTAGCTCCTGCCCCTTGCTTTTAGCAGACAGCTGCATATCCAACTACTGAAGTACACTGAAGTCTCTGTTTTCTTCAGACCCTGGATTCCTCTGCTTCTGCTCTCCTTTCTCCTATCTCTAGTCCCCTTTTTACACTGTACTTTACCTTAAGGAGTCTTAGTGGTATTTATGTTTATTGGATACATGAAAGCATAAAAACACACATATCAACTGGGTGCCATGTGATACTCTGGTATACATATACATCGTATAATCTTTAAATCAAGTTAAACATCTGTGTCCTCAAACATTTATTTCTTTATGGTAAAAACATTCTGTTGTGGGATATTTGTACACTGTGAAGGTGTGTTGCTGTGATTGGTGTAATAATAAGCTGGATGGCCAATAGCTAGGCAGGAGGTATAGATAGGAATTTCCAGGAAGAGAAAGGAAGAAGAGGAAGAATCTAGGTGCTTGGGAAATATCAGGAGACTCAGGGAGGACACAGAAGGTACAAGATGGAAGAGAGGTAACACCACGTGATAGATCACAGTTTAATATAAATGGGTTAATTTAAGTTATAAGAGCTAGTTAGGAACAAGCCTAAGCTATGTAGTCCAAGGATTTATAATGAATAAGTCTCTATGTTGTTATTTGTGAGCTGGTGGCCCCCTCAAAAATCCGTCTACAATATTCAAAATCATTTCTTCTAATTTTTGGAAGTATAAAGCACATAGTTGTTACTACCTACCACCCTCCTATAAAATGCCAGCAAAATTCTTCTCTAAACTCAAACTTTATACCCATTGATCAGCTTTTCCTATTTCTCCCTGCCTCTATTCTCTCAGTCTCTGGTAACTACTATTCCACTCTCCGCTTCTACTACACCAACCTTTTTTTTTTAATATTCCACATGTTAGTGGCATGAAGTAGCACCATTTCTTCTGTACCTGGCCCACTCTACTTAACTTAATAATCTCCAGTTCCATCCTTGTTGTCATGAATGACAGGATTTTGCTTGCTTTCATGTGCGAACAGCTTAAGTCGCTGCCACGTCTTGGCAATCGTGACCAACTCTACAATGAACGTGGGAATGCACACGCCACATTGATTTCATTTTCTTTGGGCCTATACTATATGGCTAAAAGATTGAGGCTATTATGATTTAAAGATAGTAAAGACCGATTGTTTAATGCGTTTTATTTGTGCAAATGAATAACCACACAGAAAAATAAACTTGGGATTAATCACACTGGATGTCTCGTGCATATGAGCACACCTGCACTTGGAGGGTGGAGGTCAACCTTGGATGTCATTCCTCGGAAGTCATCCACCCTAGTTTTTGAGATGGGGACTTTTACTGGACTGGAACTCAGTAATTAGGCTAGGCTGGCAGCAATCTCCCTCCCATCCTCCTCCCATCATTGGGATAACCAATAAGAACCACTACACTTCCCTGAGGATCTGACACAGGGTCCTCACGCTGGTACTTCAAGGACTTTACCAGCTAAGCCATCTTCCCAGCCCTCAGAAAAAAGTATATATATAGATATATATACGTATATAGATATAGATATTAGTATATATAGATATGTATGCACATATAGATATAGCTATTAGGATATATAGATATGTATACATATGTATAGATATTAGTATATATAGAGATATGTATATGTATATATAGATAGTATATATAGATATGTATATAGATATAGATATTAGTATATATAGATATGTATATAGATATAGATTTAGTATATATGTTTATAGATATAGATTTAGTATATATAGATATGTATATAGATATTAGTATATATACATACTAATTTCCAAAAAATATTTTATTTTTGTTTTATGTATATGTGTATTGTTTGCATGTGTATCTGTGTGCCTGCTCCCTGCAGAAGCCAGAGAGGGCATCAGCTCTCCTGGAACTGGAGTTGTAAGCCATCACATGGGTGCTGAGAACTGAAACTGGATCCCCTGCCAGAGCAAGAAGTGATCTTAACTGTTAAGCCATCTCTCTGGACCCCAGAAAAAAGTTTTTAAAAGGCCAAGTGGTGTGTTAGAATAATGTCCTAATAAATTACTTCTTCTATTACTCTAAATGATAAGTTCTAGAGTTCATAAGTTTTTTTTCCTTCTTGTTAATACTCCAAACCCCACACAAAAGAAGTCCCTAGAACGATGCTAGATATATAATACTGGCCATGAACATTATGCAGATAAAAAAGTACACTGTGCATATGAAGACATAAAGTACTCATTTGTTATTCAGTCTTAGAAGCAAGACAGTATATAATCACACACACACACACCCACCCACCCACACACACACACACACACACACACAAGCTTATGATGCTCAGCTACTCAGAATGAAAAGAACAGACTAGATTTAAGCTAAAACAATGTTTTAGGTTTATTTGCATAGTTCATACTTGAACATATTAAAGCTTGAATCCAAATTCTTTTTTTCAAAATGTGTGTGTGTTTAAGAAGACTCCTATTTATCCTTCCTATGAAGCAACTATAAATTATTTCTTCTAGTATATGGGAAGGAACAAACCAAATAAAATCCTCTACTCGAAACCACATTTTTCTAATCACTATGTGCATTAACCTTTTTATTCTGATCTTATTTTTTAAGTACTTAACATTGGTTTAAAAGAGAAAAGGACTGGTTTTAAAATATTGGCTCTAGTTTCCTCAAAGGAAAACAAATGCATTACCCACAGCTTTGTCATTTGATCTGAAGTCTCTGGAAGCCTCACCTCGCCCTGATCTGAGCATGCGTAACCTTCAGATGATCAGTTCAATACACGGGAAATTTAAGGGAAGGATGTTTTTACAATCAGTAAATACATACCTGTCTAAAAGTACAACATGAAAATGCAAGCAAGCTATCTTTTGAGACTCCAGACTGAAAGCTGCAGCAGTGTGGTGTCCTACTAGTCCTCAATGACATTAAAGCATGGTCCTCAATGCACACGGGCTGTGTGTTCAGAACTGAAGTGGGGGACTATAGATGTAACCAACCGTCTTATTAAATAAGAAACACAGAACCAATGCAAAGAAGAAAGCCAAGAGATCAGAGCTAAGAGCCTTACCTGCCTGATGCAGCTAGCCTCTTAAGCCAAGAGACCTCTCTGAAAGAGAGCTACTTCCTGTCTGTTTGCCTTTATATAGACTTTCTGTTCTGCCTTCTCATTGGTTGTAAAAACCAACCACATGACTGCCTTGTCACTATCTGTTGTACAACCCTCCAGGTCTTCTATGGTATTGAGATTAAAGGCGTGTGTCTCCAATGCTGGCTGTATCCTTGAACACACACACCTAGCTCTGCCTACCAAGTACTGGGATTAAAGGCGTGCACCACCAACGCCCAGCTTTTGCTATGGCTCTAATAGCTCTGACCCCCGGGCAACTTTATTTATTAACATACAATTAAAATCACATTTCAGTACAAATAAAATACCACCATAGGGGACCACGCTTTAGAGTAGTTCAGATTGTCTTCAAAATAGCATTGAGTGTGTCTCTGTGGCTTGCTTTCCATCTCTCTTAAAAGGTGGAATTATTCACAACAATCCAAGAAAATAGGTGGCTTGGACAGAGTTTGAAGGAACAGATGCAGATCCGAACCCTACCCGAATCAGCAGTTCTGGCACACGCCACTCTGGCTGTGGTTTGCATCAGTAACAATAAACATTTAGGTCTGACCGCACAGAAGTAAATGAGTAGATAGATATCTCTCTGTGTTGTGATGAGATTCAGATAATGGTATTTTTGTTAGGTTCCCAGAAAGCAATTGTTTGAAAGATGATAAATCTATTCTTCTAACAGATTTAATATTCACAGGGATTTCATCATAATTCAGTCGTAGATTAATTGCATAGTAGATTTATTCATCTATCATTCGGCCATAACAAGTCTGATCATGATTGCTTTGTGTGCCTCCATTTGGCACACCGGGCTTTACTCATATAACAGGATTATTTATTAATCAGGCATTTATTAAATAGGGTTTAAAGGAACTCAATGGGTCTGACACAAAGTGCATTAGAACTATCATGGGGATTATTTTTATTTCAGGTATTCATTTAAATGGACCTCATTATATTTGGAGAAACTATGACTTATAAGATGGATATTTTCTCTTAAATACATTTATCCCGGCTTTATGACATACCTGATATGAGGATAATCTAGCTAAAAAGAAAAAAAATTAACCATGTAGCATCTCCATGACTTTGATAGGTAGAGGAAAAATACTTCCAAATTAATATCCGATAAAGAAATAATCCTAGTTAAGAAATAAAATCCCTCTTGATCCAAATGGGAACTTTAAAAAAAAAAAAGTAACCAAGTACTATAAAAATTCCCCATACAAATAAATCTGCCAACGCCATAAAATCCACACCAGACTGATATGCCATTCTGCTTCGTCCTAGATAAAGAGATGTCACAAAGAGCATTTTATTTGAGCACTAACTGAGTAATGACCGCACTTGAAGTGGACACACACAGAAACTGCAGAATGAGGGTTGCCATGTCAGGGACCTGGCTCCCCTTGATAGCTCCATTCCTAAATGTTCTCATTCCCATCCATCAAGGCAGCCCCCACAGAAAGGGAGGGAGCTGCAAACCCAAACAAGAGATGGGATTAGAGATAGGAAGGGGAGTGTCCAATGAAGGAGAGTCATGGAATTCTGAAAGAGAAGAAGTGTTACACATTCCCTCAGAACTTGACCTGCGGAAGCAGATAATAGCAACAGTTAACAGTGTACAGACAGGGAACGCCAGGTCATTAGACAAAACTCATTACTCAAGGAGGAGAAAGTGAAAATCACTCTCAGAGTCATTTGAAATGACTATATTCTAGTGGATTACATATGCAAATTTATCAAAATAATTCCCAGAAAATAGCCATCCCTATAATAAGCTGTAAGAAGCCTAAGATATTTGCATCTTGATTTTATAGACCTTTACCATGTAAGCAGAAATATTGCAAGTAACTGAACTTAGAACTTTTGAAAATGAAAAAGCATTTATTTTGAAGCAGTGAGATGATATTATCACCAGTTATTAATCGTTTTCCTATTGAGTTGTCTCTAGGTACAATTGTTCCATGAATAAAAAATCACGGGAGAGTGATTTTTATTCATGAGGTAGGGTCTCTCTGAGTACACCCTTAGTTTGGGGCTCATTTGTCTAGCATTAACTCAAACAATCCAGAAATGGAGATAAGACGGTCAAGGCGAAATCCCACGATGTTCTAAGAGATGGGCATTTCAACCACCACCATTGCGGCTGAGCCAGGCTGACCACGGAACCTTATCAAAAAGCCGCGCATACATCCGTTCTTCCCAAGCACCGCTCTCTCTGCTGCCCAGTGCTCTGGCCTGGCCTCGTCCACGGCAGCATTTCCACCTGGTCCATCTGAATCCACACCTCACCCTGGTCCGTTGTGGTGTCGTTTCTTTTGCTATCATAAAAATGCCTTAACAAAACAAACAAACGAAAACCCCTGGGTTTATCTGGCTTACAATTCCTAGCTACAGTCCAGCATTTTGGGGATATCAAGGCAGGAGCTCACGCAGCTAGTTACAGCACATCCACAATCAAGAGCTGAGAGGAACAAAGCCCCCCTGCCATCTGGCTGCTTCTCCTCAACCAACTTACTTCACTCACATACAGCTCAGGGTCCAGCCCAGGGAACGGTGCCGCACAGACTTATGACAGTCTTTCCCATCAATGTGAGTAGTCAAGACAACCCCCTACAGACACGCCCACAGATCAATCCAATCTGGGCAACTCTTCATTAAGACCATCTTCCCAGATGATTCTAGGTTATGTCGAATAGACACCTAAACATGGCCCCACTCTTACTGTGCGATCTGTAGCCACAGGATTCTTCAGAACTATCAAGCTGCCATATTACTTCCCTAGCTTTTCCTCTTCGGTGGCTTTTCATGCTTTTAGGATAAAAGCCCAAACCTCAGTCGTGGCCCATGAGGCTCCGCACAGTTTGGCCTCTTCTTCTCTACTGCTCTGATGACGCCGCCCCCTCCCCTTCTCCCCACCCCTGTCGTCCCCGCCCCCACACCTCCCTGAGGCAGAGTAGTCTTTTAAACAATTCCTTTTAACACCAGCCTCCTTGCCGCCTCAAGCACAAGCTCCTTCCGTTGTCTTGAGTACCACACACCCCACTTTGCCCCTCTCGCCACTGAATCCTTTCACATGTAACTCTTAACTTCCTCGGGGATGCACACTGATCACCCCAGCCCCAGCCCAGCAAAGCGAGGTCTCCTCATTATGTAGGATCTGCGTGCACCTTTATCAAGCTGCACATATGAACAACAGCCTGCTGGACTTACTTGGAAACTATACAGCAGAAACAGTACTCTGCCTCGGCAGCTTCCCTAGTGCTGAGTAAACACACTAAATCCCTGCTGGACAGATGTGACTACAGCTGTGGAGAGGAGGAACCGTCAGCTATGAAGTCAGCTTCCATGGTCCGCGCTGTTGGGGGAATATTGGCTTGGCTGGGCTGGGCTGCCCCTGTGTTAGGATCACAGACAGCACGAATCGCTTTTCGATCCCGATGACAAAGCACCGTGACTAAGGCAACTTACAAAAGAAAGCATTTAATTGGGCTTATGATTTCAGAGGGTTCAAGTCCATGATGACGGAGCAAAGGCGTGGTAACAGAAGCAGCTGAGAGCTCACATTTTGATCCCTGCGGAGGAGGCGGATACAGGGGATGGTGGTAGGCTTTTGAAATCTTAAGCCCACGCCCAGTCACGCACCTTCTCCAACAAGGGCACACCTCCTAATCTTTCCCAAATAGCCACCAACTGAGAACCATGTATTCAAATGCCCAAGACTTATGGGGAACACCTATTTCAAACCACCACACAGAAATAACTGCAGAAAAAAACCTGCTGTTAAAGAAAAACTCTCTCTTGATCTTTTTCTTCTCAGCTCTCTTCCTTCCCAAGTCTGTCTCAGGCAGCAACTGCTTGCTTCCAGAGCAACAAACTGTGTTCTGAATTCGGGTTTCTCCGATGCGTGGAAACTGCCACTCAATAATGTAGGTGTGCTACCATCATTGCCCTGTTTGGACAGGCAAGGAGGAGGGGGGCGCATCGCTCTCCTCAGCGAATGTACTATCTCCGTCTCGTGGTTGACAGCATCTGCTCTGGACTCATGGCAGAAGTGAGTGTCCCAACTTGGCAGACTTCACTGTCTGTGTAGAGCCCACCCACAGCTCTGTGGTCTTGTGGAAAGAAAGCATTTTAACGTGCCACGGCATGGCAGTTGGAAGGTATGTGTCGCATAAGCTGACGGGGCTGAGTTGGTGTTAATGAGGACGATCTGAGGGTTCTGGGAACAGCACTACTAAAATAGCGGCAGGAAAATGTCTGTTCTTCCCTGTCATCTTAGGGATTCTTCACAGAGAACTAGGCGTGACACTCTTCACTAACTCAAGTTAACCTGTAGGTTAACCAACCAATCACTTAAGCAAAACCTGCCCTGGAATGCGGGTTCCTAAGTATGTTGCCTTTCTTCTGGCGTGTGGCTCCGCTTCTTCCTCTGGTGGTGGGCACATTGGTCCACAAGGGTGGAGGGAGCTGAAGTGGGGAGCAGAGTTCGGATGGATGTGGGTACAACAGAGGAAGCCCTTCAGGAGATGACTTCGATGAATCAGCTCAGCTTTATTCCAGAGTATAGGAAATATATAGGATTGGGGAACCTGGGGTCAAACCCTAATTTGCATTAAGAGGCATGCTCCTATCATAAGGCTTCGTATGTGGCGGCAGGGTCCTATAGCAGAGCCCCTACTGTAAGTCTTAGTGACCATATGTGCGGCAGGGGAGAGCTTCTAGCAGGACACTATGCCAAGGGTCACCCTAGAGGTCAATCAGGCATCCAGGCTTAGAGACAGCTTTCAGATAAGGTCAGTCCTCCAGGCCTAGAGACATTCTCCAGACAAGGGCAGGTAGAGAGCAGGTAGTCTCGCTGTGGGGTAGAGTCCCCATGTCATCGGGCTTTGGAAAAAGCTGCCAGGCCATGATAGACTGTAACCTCTGACCAGCAAGGCCTTCCAACACAGGCAGACAATGGACCCCCCAATTCTGCTTTCTGCAGTCATGAGGTGTTTTGCCCTAGAATCTTATTTCTCTGAGCAATACTTCCAGACCAGGGCCAAAATCTTAAAAGCACAATTACATTAATCCTTGTTACAGGCATAAGAGAATGTCAACTGAGATGTTTATACACGTATATTTTCAGTTTACCTTTTTTTTTTTTTTTAATGAAAAATATCCTGAGTGTAACAGTTTTCCAAATCACATCCACTCATAAATGTCAAATGGAGCTCTCAGGTCATTAGTTGAAAGTCCTTGATGTGTCTCAAGTTTTGCCACAACGTCTAGACCTCCCGATCTATGGCTGGCTTTATTTGCTTGTGGACTTGTTTGTCTTGGTGATGTTAATGTCATGTTTCACTGATACAGTGAAGAAGGTTTTGATCCCTCTAGCATCAGCTAGAGGTCCCTATGGTGGCCGTGTGGTTCACTGGTCTTTACGGCTACCCCCACCTGCGTCAAACAATAGCTCACGCTGGACCCAACAGCCAGACTGAAGAGACATTCCCAATTCTGCCCAAAGGACTAATTGAATGTAACATTTTGTTCTCTTCAGTAAAAATAAAAATACTTGGAGTACCTTTTGTAACACAACAATAAGCTGCCGTGCGGATTTCTGCAGAACTCTGGAATACAGCCCAAGCAACAATAGCTCCTTTTCTTTGAGAATAAGACCTGCATGTCAAAATGTATCTAGAAGCTCAATTTGGCTTGCTGCTTCATCGTGCTAAGAGAATAACTACAAAATTATATTACTGTTCATTTTGTCCAAGGGGGATCCCAATTCACTGTGGTTCATGCCATGGGAGTTCCACAGGCCCAGCAATGGCCGGCCGCTGCCTCGTGGGCACATGTCAGTCTTTTAACAGTTACGAGTGCATTGCGGAATACTATACTTGGCTTTTACAACTGTTTATTCAGCACGAAATATTCAACAGCTAGCCGAGACAACTTGTAATCTTCAACTGCCCTTTAGCTCCACTGAATCTTTGCAACAGGTTTAAAGGCCACACCCACAAAGTGCACACAAACACAAACACAGGCTGTGGTAGTTTGAATGGAATTGGCCCCCATAATCTCAGAGGGAGTGGCACTAGGAGGTGTGGCTTTGTTGGTGTGGGTGTGGCCTTGTTGGAGGAAGTTGTGTCATTGTGGGGGCGGGCTTTGAGGTTTCCCATGTTCAAGATACTGTTGAGTGTGTCAGCCCACTTCCTGTTGCCTGCAAAATGTAGCACTCTCCTCCACTATTCCTCCAGCACCACGTCTGCCTGCATGCCACAATGCTCCCCACCATGATGATAATGGAATGAACCTCTGAAACCGCCAGGGAACCCCTTCAATTAAATGCTTTCCTTATAAGAGTTGCTGTGGTCATGACATCTCTTCACCATAAAAACCCCAACTAAGACACAGGTTGTCACATGACAGAGCACTTCTCTATGGCACTTCTCTATTGGCTCTAGAGCACCAGAGCCAAAATGGTGTCACCAACTTCAGAGAATGCAGCCTTCTCAATTATTTTGGGGGCCAGAATTGTACCTCCTGGGCATGATCAGGAATTGATCACTTATGTGTCAGTAAGAAACACTTGTAAACAGTGTTTTGGGCTATACTCATGGTCACTGGGGAATTAAAATATAAACTTCCAGGCTTGGGTCACATGCTAGCTCACTTGGATCAAATTCCCTGTTGTTATATCTCAACATCAGTTTTTGTTTTATTGTTAAAGCTTCCCAGGGAAATTCCTAGAGCAACCAAATTTTAGAACTGCTTTAGAATATACCGATTCCCTGAGTCTTAGAAAGAGACAGAGGACAAGTTTAAGCCATATTAAAGAGTTCCCACAGGGCCCTTTTGGGAGGGATCTGAAAGTCATCTGATGGGAACTTCTCTCTACTAGAAGAGAGATGGAAAACAGGGCAGTGGAATGGCTGAGCCCTCACCAAGTTGGTACCAAAGCTGTGCAGACACACCTTCTTACTCAATTCACTTCTTTCCAAGACGACACACAGCTTCCATATTGTCCTAGTCTCCTTCCCTGCTGCTGTGACAGAATACTCTGACAAAAGCAACTTAAGAAAGGACTCCTTCAGGCCAGCTGGAAAGATGGCTTAGTGGTTACGAGTCCTTCTTGCTCTTCCAGAGGACCTGCATTTGGTTCTCAGAACCTACACTGGACAGTTCATAACCACCTGGAACTCCAGCTCTAGGGGATCTGACGCCCTCTTCTGGCCTCCTCAAGCATCTTCATACATGTGGCACACACACACACACACACACACACACACACACACACACGAATAAAAAGAGATACAAATCCTCAACAAATAAGTTATATTATAGAATTAATAAACTTACACAGCCCTGTAGGGAAAGACTTCTAAAAATCATCTCATATAATGCCTTCATAGTCTGAAATAGTTTATAAAATGTACTATTTATTTTAAATACACATTTTATACATACCTATGGGAAGTATGTCCCCAAGTGTTAGGAATGGATACCTCTTAAGAGTAGGATTATAGGATTATTTTTATTGACACATAATGACTATACATATTTATAGAGTACAAGGTGGATTTTTCATACATGCATACATTGTGTAATAATCAAATCAGGGTAATTAGCATATCCATCACCTCATGCAGTTAACATTTCTTTGTAGTGAGATAAAAAAAAACTCTCTTCTGGTGATTTAGAACTATATAATACATTATTGTTAATTATAGTCACACTGCTGGGCAGTAGGACACCAAAGGGTTATTTTTATGAGAAAAAAAATGTAATTCAGTAGCAGTGGGGTTTAATTTAATATTTCAGTCCTACTTCTTCTTCTGTAAAATAGGAATAACACTGGTTACAAAACTCACATTTAGATCAAATGATGCTCAAAAGAAAAAAAAAAAAGGTGTACTTTACAATGTATTTGTCTTGATCATGTTGTCAGCATCTTACCATCGCCCCAGCCCTGCCAGCTCTGCTTGGGTCAGGTTCTCTGACACGGGGTTGGTGTGGTGGTGGCAATTACAGTATCTATCGCATGGGTTTGGACACAGACGGAATACCTGGCTACGTACCCTTGAGCAAATTACTCAGCCTTCCTATACCTCAGCTTCCTCACCTGTCCAGTGGCAAAAACAATACCTAGCTGAGAGCCACTGTGAGGGTTAAGTGAGTTAATATAGTTGGCAGCTGCAGAGACTCACGGTATCTGCCGAATATCAAATGTGTCTGCAGTGCGACACAAGTTTCTAAGATGCTGGGTACTGACTGTCACGGTCCTCAGTTTGTGCTACTGTTGTCCTGATAATGTGCATTACTAAGCACATAGGTTAGAGAAGAAAGCAAACTAAAGACAGGGTGGTGGCAAACAAACAGAACTGGTCGATGGTAAAAACTACTTCCTCTCTAAAACTAAGATGTAAAACACAAAGCAAAGAGGGAACAGAGGGGACTTTACCCTGTCACTACATTAGCTCGACATGTTGGGGGGAATCTACCCAATGGATACAGTAGGCGACAAGCTAAAAAGCCCTCGACAAAACACCCTAGGAAGCCTCCTGCCCAGGCTCCAAGCATCAGAGTGACCGGCATATAGCAAACAATGTAACCGCCATGACCACTCTAACTAGGGGTCCAGTTTCTCTCCTTTTCAGTCTCCGACCCCGCCCAGGGTGCGTTCCCCTGCTTGTCCACTATCTCTTGATTTGCCGATTGTTTTCACCAGTCTGTGTACTTAGCCGCTCTCACAGCACCTCACCTCTATGTCCTTGTTTATTTAACAGCATCGACTTAAGTTCCTCTGCCACAGATGTGGGGGATTCCAAAGAAACGCAAAGTCATAGTACACCATCCATGCCTCAGTTGTCACACAGCACTGCTTTCCGCGTATGATTTAAGTTTACAGGTCAAAAGAATGCCTGATGAGACATCTCACTCACCTCCTCAAAGGGAGGCTGCTGGGAGAACAGTTTTGATAAAAACCGGCTCAACTGATTGAGAGAAAAATGTGACTACTGATAAATAGGAATGTTCATGGAAAGATCTATACCGATGACTTGCAAGAATTTTATCAGGCAGTGTAACCTGTTCATCCCAGAAGGCGGCAAGGAAAAATAAGCCAAACGCTTATCTTCCAATTGACAGGGAAGAAGGAGTAAGTTTTGTGAAAATGTACTCATGTACACGAGGACTCATGTACAAAGGAGGACGTAGAGATTAAGAAAGGAAAACGGGGCTGGAGCAATGGCTTAGTGGTTAACGCACTTACCACACAACCCAAGGAACCAGAGTTTGGATCCGCATCACCCATGTACATGGCAGATGGCTGTGGCAGCCCATCTGTAATTCCAATCTCGGAAGGTGAAGAGACCCCTGCCCCAGCAGGCTGGCTAGTAACTAGCCATTCTGGTGCATTCTGGATTGATTCGGACCCTGCCTTACTGAATAAGGAGGGCAGTAATTGAGGATGATTCCTGATATCAAACTCTAGTGTGCACACATGAGCACGCTTAAACTCAGGGCTCTGTACATGTTAGGCAGGCATTCCACCCAAATGAGCTACCAGAATGTTCTATTTCTAAATCTATATACAAAATTGGCATTCTGTTGAGATGTTTGTATGTGTGTGTGTGTGTGTGTGTGTGTGTGTGTGTGTGTGTGTGTGTGTGCATAGATAGGGAGCCCACAGAAGGATGTCAGAAAGGCCAGATTCCGGGATGCTGAGCACGGCATAAAAGAAATAAAGCGATGGCTATTCTAAGTAGGCTGTTTGGACAAGCAGATAACGGTGCTGCCGAGACTCGGTGATGTAATAATAAAGGATGACAGGAGGAAGGCAGTACTCATCAAGTCCTTTTCTGCTCTGATTTAATTTTCTCTCAGGAAAGGTTAGAACAAGAATCCGAGAGGATTCAAAGCCCCATCTCTGATGTAAGATGATAAGGAAACAGCAAGAAGTCACTTCAAGTGGATTCAAGTTTGCAGGCTTAGACAAATGACATCCTAGGATGCTGAAAGGACTTGAGAGGAAAAGGCACAATCAGTATCAGCAACCGTGAGACATCCAGAAGAACAGGGGATTTGCTCAGAGAATGGAGGTGACCATAGGCTTCGCTCGGATTTTTTTCTTGTTTTTTAAAGATGAAGTATCCAGCTGTGCAGCATATATCTGTAGTCCCAGCTATCAGGGAGGCAGAGGCAGGAGAATGGCTTGAGGCTGGGAACTGGAAATCAGACTAAGACATTCAGTGAAACTCGACCTCAAGCAAACAAACATATTAAAAGTAAATTAGATGCCCGGCGGTGGTGGCACACGCCTTTAATCCCAGCACTCGGGAGGCAGAGCCAGGCGGATCTCTGTGAGTTCGAGGCCAGCCTGGGCTACCAAGTGAGTTCCAGGAAAGGCGCAAAGCTACACAGAGAAACCCTGTCTCGAAAAACCAAAAAAAAAAAAAAAAAAGTAAATTAGATATAACTATGTCCCCCAAGAGCTATATCCCGCCCTCTAAGCTACAGATACTAATATACAAAGGTATATTAGCTCACTCCTTTATGTGTGTATGCATACATTTGCATGTCATAGTGTGTGCAGGGAGGCCAGAGGACAATCTGTGGGAGTCAGCTCTCTTCTACCGTGTGAGTTCCAGGAACAGAACTTAGGTTGGTGGCAAGCACCTTTAACCACTGAGCCACTTTATCATCATGCAAATTCATTTTTTTGTTTTTGTTTTGAAGATGGATCAACAGGTTATCATTAGAAAAATATTTCAGAGTATCTGCTCATTTCAAATAGGCATTTTGCTAAAGCTCAGGAAAACCATTAAGGACAAGATCAGAAACAACAGCCATATTAGCTTGTAGCTGTTGCCTTTGTTTTAGTAGAAATTTATTGCACATTCAAAAAATTCACCCATAACTTGGAAAGAGACTTCAAAGGCAAACATCACATTTTCCCATGGCCAAAGCAAATAAACTAGTTAATAATCTGGATGCAACTTGCATGGTTTTGACTAGCACAAAAATAAGTTTGAAACTAGGATTATTCAAATTGTAATGAATTTTAGCAGGCAAAATATAGAGCTTATTTCCTGGTGCTATGACAAACTATCCTTACAAAAGCAACTTAGGGGAGAAAGGGTTTATTCTAGGTCACAATTCCAGGTAGGTACAGTCCATCATAGCAAGGAAAACAAGACAGCAGCAACTTGAAGCATCAAGTCATACCATGGTCAAAAGCAGAGAAAGAATGGATTCGTGTATGTATGCTCATACTCACCTTGCTAGATCCCAATGTAGAGAATGGTGCCACACACAGTGGGAGGGTCTTCAGACCTCAATATAATCAAGATAATCCCCTATACACAGCCCACAGGCCAACCTGAGGTAGAGAGTCTTCTTTGAGACTCTCTTCCCAGGTGATTCAAGATCATGTCAAACTGATAATTATAAGGGACCATCACAACTAAACCCCTTGTCAAACTGACACTCAAATGTTGATTTTAAATCATAATCTCCTACCCCAGTCAACCAAATTTCATGTTTATCTCATAATATAAAATAGTCTAACTTTTAAAAGTCTTCAAAGTTCCTAAAAATTCCAACAGTTTATGAGTCCACCTTATGAATTCTCTTAACTGTGAGTTCCTATAAAATCAAAAACACGTGACATACTTTCAATAGACCATGACATAGAGTAAACATTCTTATTCCAAAACAGAAGAACAACCACACTAAAGTAAATCCAAATCCTGCAGCTCCATGCCTAGCAATGTGGAGGTTGTAATGTAATCAGCTGGGCCCCAAAAGGGTTGACCAGTACTCCCTTAGCTCTACTAGAATCTGCAGCACATACAGCTTCTCATTTAGGCTTAGATTGCCTCCACTCCATATCTGCTGCTCTTCTTGGCAGATGTCCCACCGTCCTGACATCTCCTGTATCCTAGAGTTTCTATTGCAACTGACTCATCCCCATCAGTTTCAGGCAGTGACCTCCCATGGCCTCTTTGTGACAACTCTGCCCCTGTTATACAATGTCTGGCCTCAGTTGCTTTCCATGACTCCGTCAATCTTGTATCTTCATCTTCAAAACTAATACCATTTGAACAACACTTATGTGGACACTACCAAATTCTGTTGCCAGCTTGGGATGTAGCCCAGCCTCCTTGGACCACAGCTGCATAAGCTTCTCTGTGCTTCAGAAGATGCCCTTCCTAGGCAGCGGCACTGGAGGAGCCAGGAACCCCTTAGGCTTAAGCTGTTTTCCTATAAATCAATTTGGATCCTCCACAAGATGGAGTCGCCTCCAAGGGCAGAGTTTTGTCATCAGGATACCTCTCCCAATGCAGTGCCAGAGTTTTGTCTCTAATGGTACTGATTTCTTTATTAGTCACAGTTGCTCTTTGCATAATTTGAATACCATCCTGTCATGAGATTTCCTCTACCAAATGAATCAGTCCATTCCTCTCCAACTAAACTCAGCCAAGCTCTCAAGATACAGGTAGAATGCATGGGAAGTCTTAGCCAAGATGTCACCCATGCCTGTCTTCTAGTTCCTGATAGAGTCCTTGTTAACCTCTGAAACCTCATGAGTACCAAAAATTAAACAGTAGAAACTTCTAGTCTGAAGAAATGAAGATCTTAAAAGCCACAGTATTATCATCAAATCCTCAGAGAACTCTCAAGAAAATAGGGATGTACTCTATCCATCAGAACAAAGGCTAGCTTTTAGCCACACCTGAACATTTAACTATGCATCACCGCAGAAATAATGTACTTCCTGTTGGTGAAGATGCTCACAATTCTGCTGGAGATGCTACCAGAGAGGTTCAGCCACTGCCGTGAAGCTAGAGTAGATGACTGCACAGCACCTTCCAACATCACCATCCCCGCTTCCGGGAACAAATATTCCAATTAAAAGAATGCCACCATTAGGCCATACCTCTAATCCAACAGTGCTCAAGTGGACGGTTTTCGAGCTTCTCAATCTTTGAAGACTCATCTATGGTAGATACTGAGAATTAATTAATGAATCTCTCTGAACCCTGTCTATTGAAGAAGGACACCTGCCTTAGGAAGCATCCTTTGAGGCTAACGGGAGATAAAAGCATTCTCTGTATTCTCCCATATATGTAAATCGGCCCATCCCAAGATCTAAACTTAGCAAGCACCAAGGAAGCCGTGATCATGCAACCGGAGCTCTTTAAAGAGCTGACAGAAGTACTGTGGCTGATCACCCCAAGGGAAACGCATTACCTAAGTTTTCTTTTAATGCTCGCCGACATTTCTAATTGACTGACATGTGGGGAGGCAAGGGGGAGCAACCTAAATTAATAGAGAGCTTCCGTCTCTATATCATTTTTCTCCAGCAACGGCTAATCTAATTCTTAAAGTTCTTCCTTTGTCTATCTCTTATATCCTAAAAATAGCACCATGAAGTGGAAGAAGCTAGAAAACTGCTCAATGTGCTTTGGAGAAATCATCTATTTAAAAATGATCACATGTTGGTAATAAGCAAATAGGTGATGATGACTCAGAGATATGGTGCTGGAGGGTATTAGTGCTTGGTCAACATGCAGGAGACTCTGAGTGCTAGACCCAGTACCCCTTCCCCCCAAAGAAAGAAAGTAACAGCACCATTTAATTTTTTAGAAGCTTTTCCCCTCACACTTCTCTTAAAAGAGATTGCTGCTGCTGTTATTAGTTCTGTAAACACATGGAAAGAAGGAGGGGAGGGAGGGAAAGAGGAGAGAGAAGATGGGAAGGAGAGGAAGAGGAGGAAGGAGAAAAGAAAGATTGTTGATTTCCTCAGGATATTCTAACAGGTCAGAAAGGAAGGAGGGAGCGAGGGACAGAGAGAGGAGGGGGAGGGAGGAAGGGAGAGAGGGAGGGAGGGAGGAAGGGCAGGACAAAGAGAGGAGGGGGAGGGAGGGAGGGAGGGCAGGACAGAGAGAGGAGGCAGGGAGGGAGGGAGGGAGGGAAGGACAGAGAGAGCAGGGAGGGAGGGAAGGAAGGGAGGGAGGGAGAGAGGAGGGGGAGGGAGGGAGAGAGGGAGGGAGGGAGGGAAGGAGGGAGGGAGGAAGGGCAGGACAGAGAGAGGAGGGGGGAGGGAGGGAGGGCAGGACAGAGAGAGGAGGCAGGGAGGGAGACAGGGAGACAGGGAGACAGGGAGAGAGAGAGAGAGAGAGAGAGAGAGAGAGAGAGAGAGAGAGAGAGAGAGAGAGAGAGAGAGAAATGCTACAAACCCCAGGTAATGCTCCCAGTGCCTACTTTTCAATGTCAGCCTCCCATAGAACTAGCGACAAGATTAAAATTATGCCAGAAGAGGGACGAGGTATATATTACCACGCTCATTTGTTCTAGGCCTTTCCATGGCAGACAGTGCTTGCACAACAATTCTTGTCAATTATGAGTGAACCTTCATCTACATAAACCAGCAGACCTCAGTGAGAAGAGCTGAAGGTAAACGCAGAAGAGAGAGTCAAAACTCCTGGAGCTGTCACACTTGGCGTGGAAAGGGACATTTGCTGTAAGATTCCTCCCTGAGAACCTCGGCCCCGCCCACGTTGCGTGTGTTTTCTGGGGACCTTTTGCCACAAAGATGCCACCAACAGCCACAGGCAGGTACCACCGGCAGCCCCCTTCGGCTGCGGCCACACTTGATCCTCCCTCTGAGAGAAGGCCCACTTGGCCCCACCCCTTACTCCCTCTTCAGCCTCTGGCAATCCGGCCGCCACTCCTCATTCCGCTGGAAGCCTCTCTGGCCAAAATCAATAATGACCTCATTGTTGCTAAATTCAATGGACACTTTTCTGTCCTCCTCGTACCCAACAGCTCTGCAGGATTTGACATGGTTGACCACTCTTTCGCTCTGGAAAGTTTTTCCTCCCTCAGTTTCTATGACAACACCTTGTGGGGTTTCCCCCCTCCCTGGGCACTGCTTTTCAGGCTATTTGTTGTAGCGCCTCCTGCCCCCGCCCCCGCCCCCCCCCGCCCCCGCCCCCCGCCCCCGCCCTCACTACTATCCACCTTACAAAGTCCCGATCACTAGGATTCCATCCTAACGTCTATTTCTTTCCTTATTCCTCACTCTTAAAGTCTTATCTACTCTCTCAGCTTTACTTTGCATTCACCAGGAGAGAATCAAATCCAGCCGAGAACTCTGTCCTGTCCCCTGAGATCTTCCCACAGCCAGAGACCTATGAGGGCAGCAGGACTCCCTCGCATTCACAATCCCCAAAGCCAGCCTCGCCTTTCTCCACCTGTTTCTGCATCCTCGTGGTCTGTGAAAGAATCAGAGGCCAGCGAATCACACTCGATTCCTGTTTGTCCCTTAGCCTGTCCTTTCAGTACCGAATCCGAACCACTCTGCTTCCATAACAGCCATCTAATCCAGTGGTTCTCAACCCCTTCGGGTCAACCGACTCTTTCACAGGGGTCGCCTAAGACCATCTGTATATCAGATATTTACACTACAATTCGTAATAGTAGCAAAATTACAGTTATGAAGTAGCCACAAAAGGAACTGTATTAAACTGTATTAAAGGGTCACAGCATTAGGAAGGTTGAGAACCATGGTTCTAATACATTTCCTTCTTTTTTTTTTTTTTTTTTTAAGCTGAACTGTGGTGATATATTGTGTACTCTGTTAAACTTGCCTGGGGATCAGAGGACAGAGCCAGCCACTAGATTAGACATAGAGGTCAGGCAGTGGTGACACACACCCTTAATGCCAGCACTTGAGATCTCAGGCCTTTGCTTGGGAAGCTCACACGCCTTTAATCCCAGGAAGTGATACGGCAGGGTGGAGAAAGGTATATAAGGCGTGAGGAGACAGGAACTCACTCTCTTTAGACTGAGAGTTTCATAGAGGTAAGAACTAGTGGCTGGCTGCTCTGCTTCTCTGGTCTTTCAGCTTTCACCCTGGTATCTGGCTCTGGGTTTTTGTTGTTGTTGTTGCTTTATTAAAAGACCATCTAGAAGTGGACAGTTCTAAAATTAAATGCCTTTAATTCCAACACTTGGGAGGCAGAGCGCAGTGGATCTCTGTGAGTTTGAGACCAACCTTGTCTACAGAGCGAGATCCAGGACAGGCACTAAAACTACACAGAGAGACCCTGTCTCAAAAAAACAAAAACAAAAACAAAAACAAAACCAAAGACCATCTAGATTGGAACAACACTGAACTCCGCCAGCAGCCTCTCACCTGCCTCCCTACCTCTTCCAACCCATTTTCTCAATATCGATGCCAAAATAAGAGTCTGGGCATGTGAATCACTGCCATACCTTCATGCAAGATGTGGAAGGTGGCTCCTGCTTACATCCCAAGTCTCTTTCTCACGACTTCCCTCTTCCCGCTCTTTTCGGGATCTCCAAGATCCTTCTCTGTCTGTCTCCTCTGCTGGAACTGCCCCACCTTCCTTCCTCCCATCTTTAACTGATGCTGCTCCTCTGGCTGAGTCCCACTCCTCCTCTCTGTTTTAATGCCATATTTAACAGAGCGCAAGGCAGCATTTACTTGTGTCTATTTATTACTCTTCTAAGGGCTCTATAAATGTTAACTCATTGTTTCACATAACAACCCACCAGGTAGGTATTATTTCCTTTATTTTGTAGATTGAAAAAAAAAATGAAACATCAAAATGTCACGGGACTTGTCCAAGGCCACACAGCAGAGGAACAAGGGGCAAAGACTGAATTGGAGCTTAGGTGATGTGGTCCACTCTATTAACTAGGAATCCGGGCACTCTCAGGTATCCAATGCACACTTCCAGCCTAACACTGGACGGTTGCATTTTCTTATATTCTTTCTCCCCATCTCCCCCATGAAATGCTCAGCTCCTTGAAGACAAAAAATGTATTTTATTAAATGCCCAACACTTGCTGCAGTCATGGCTCCTGAGAAAATGGACATTAAAGAAGGAATTAAAGAGACAACAAAAAAAGGTCAAGAGGAATAACAGTTCTAAAATTACGCTATTGGAAGAAATAAACAAGCATTCATTTCCAGAGATTCTCTATAATTATTCACAAACAACTTAATATTAATGGTACTTTGAAAAGAATGGGTTTTTAGAACCAGAATACTCAATCAAATACCCAAAGTAACCTATATGCACTTAAATCAAGAAGCTTTATGAGTGACATGCTAAATTTTAAACACATTAATATATGCCTTTGGTAAATTATTCTTCATATTTTAGCATAAAACACAGTTAGAAATTCTACTTTAGCCATGAGAATAACTGTAACGTTTAGGAGAGCAAAACGAAGAAGGATTTGACTGTTGGGTAGCTTATCATAGACACCGAGAAGTCACAGAGAGGAACTGTCATTCTCAAAGCACACGTCTAACTTCAAAGTGGGGGGAGGCCATCATGTCTCCTCTGAACAAAAGGATGCCGCGTCTTTTCAATGGAAGGATCCACACATCACACAGGTTAAAAGTCAACTTCTCTTTTCTTAGCTGTATTTATAGGAAGTGTGGTAGTCTGAATGAGAAGAGCTGCCATAGGCTTATACATTTGACTGTTTATTTCCCAGTGGGTGGAACTGTTTGGGAAGGATTAGGTGTGTCACTGGCGGGCAGGCTTTGAGGTCTCAAAAGCCCACACGATTCCCTGTTAGCTCTCTCTCTCTCTGCCTCATGACTGTCTCACTCTTAGCTACTGCTCCAGCACCATGCCTGCCTGTCTACTACCAGGTTCCCTGCCCTGATGATAATGACTAACCCTCTGAAACTATGCAAGCCCCCAATTAAATGCTTTCTTTGATAAGTTGCCTTGGACATGGTGTCACTTCACAGCAATAGGAAAGTGACTGAGACAGGTGGTTGCCCCCAAGCCACAGCCTATGAAATGAAGATCATGTGTGTCCTATCTACACACATGGTCAACAGACTGCCTATCATATGAGTCAACTACAGGTATTTTAGTAGTGTGTGCTACTTGCTAGAGACATCACAGATCTGTCAACAGAAGAGTGGGATGTGCCATGGAACTTTACCTCGTAGCATCTGTCTGGTGTTCCCTTTCTGGGACAATGGAACACTCACACTTTGAACTCTTCGGCTAAAGCTATCCCGTGTGCACACTCCAAGTCAAGGAGAATTTGACATGAAGGCGTTGGCTAGCAAATGTGTGTCAAAAAGACTCACTGAACTTTAATGAATCCTCAAAAGAGCCTGACTACTTAGGCTAAATGTCTAGAAAATTCTGCCCTATCAGCTACAATAAAAATTGAAAACCTACTCTTCAAAGTCCAGGGCCAGCTGTGCCCGGAAAAGCCCTGCTTTAAGGCTGCTGTGCTGGTGCAGCTGTTGATAGGTTCCTCTTATTTTCTTGGTAATGCTCCTGTTCCTTTCCTCTAAAACGTTTGTCACTTTATTCTAAAATCATTGTTCATTCATCTGATGACTGTCAGGGAAAAAATTCTCCCTCAATAACACACACACACACACACACACACACACACACACACACACACACGTTCCTCTACAGTTAAATAATAAAAGGCAAATAGCTGACGGTAAGAGGTCCACATTGTAGTCACACAGACCATTGTCAACTCTAATATCACCTGCTGAGAAAACTAAGACAAATTACCTTTCTGTGCCTCAGTTTCCTCCTCTGTAAAACCTGAATAACGTTAGCGGGACCCGTTGTAAAAATTAAATGAAGTGATGTCTGTAAATTATTTGGCATGGTTCTTGGAACACAAGAGGTTGTCAATAAATAGAAAAACTGAAAGTGAGTAGTTGTCTCAGCCACCCGATTCTGGCCACTGCCAGAGCATACTTAGCTTTCCAGCCTGGTGGGTTCTCCATGTGTGAACTAACTAACCACAGGTCAAAAATATTCAGGAAAAAAAAAAACTGCGCCTGTACTCAAAACATGACATTTTTCCTTGTCACTGTTCTCTAAACAATACAGTTAACAGCTATTCACATAGCACTTACATACATTGTGTTAGGTATTATGGGTAACTTACAGATAATTTAAAGTATCCAGGAAGAGCCAGGCATGGTGGCACACACCTCAAATCTCAGCACTTGGGAGGCAGAGGCAAGAGGATCAAGACCATCCCTGGGGAGCTGGGGATGGAGCTCCGTTGACGGAGTGCTTGCCTAGCATGCACAAGGCCCTGGGTTCGATCCTCATCACAGCATAAAACTGAGAGCGATGCCGCACACCTGTCATCCCAGAGTTTGGTAAATATAGGCAAGAGGATCGGAAGCCCAAGGTCATGCACGGCTACATAGAAAGTTGGAGGCTAGCCTGGGCTACACGAGCTCCTGTCTCAAAGAAACAACAATAAAGAGTATATAGAGAGATGTGCATAAGTTATAAACAAATATGTAATTGTGCATAAGAGCCTGGAACACCTATAGATTATGGAATGCATATAGGTCCTAGAACCAATACCAAGACAAGTTCTGTTCAGTGTGAAGGGAAAAACTCCCAAATTTTGGAGTTGTTATGAACTATAAATGCTAACAAGTAGAAGTTTCTAGAGGGGAAATCAAACCCTCATTAGGAAAGTGATTTGGCTCAGTTTACATGGTTTATTTACAAAGCAGTCAGAGTAAAGGGGGGCTTGATTTTTTTCTTCTCTTCTGAGTTTTATTGACAAGATTCAGAAGCAACAATGACTCTAAACAAAATGTCATCACACACCACTGTGAATGTATTTCCAAACACTATGTTGGGAACCCACAATTACACTTGGCCCTGGGGAAACCAAGCTGGTTCTTAAACATTAGGGGAAGTTCTTCTGGATACACTGCACAGAGGTAGGTCATCTTAGGCCTCAATTTTCACTAGTGTAAAATGGAAATAATACACGATTCCTTCCCAGGGCTGGTGTGAAGACTCAATGAAGTAATGCACATAAAAACCCTCAGCCAGAGCCTCACTGTGATGTCCCAAAGTTTACTGGACTGATAATGATCTCTATTCTTCCGTGTAAATTCATGTATAGTGACATGCATTCCCCACTAATCTTTCCATTGCTCGCCTTTAAAAAGCATTCTTTGGTTTTGAGCCCAGCCTGGATATTTTGAAGAAAGCATGGTCTCAATGCTAATGGACTGGCTGGCTTCCAGAAACTTTTTGTTGGAAACTCTCTCTTGCAACTGAATGCTAAATACGGATCTCAGGTGACCCTGATAAAACTACTCAAGAAGGCCAGTTTGACATCTTTCTTTCTCATGCCTGAAACTCCAGGGAGCTTCAAGGCCCCTTGGTAATGCCTAATAGTACACAAAGGACAACATGTACAATTCCCTCCAGGACTTCCAACCTTTCCAATATTATGCACAAGCCATCTGCTGAGAGTCACCTGGACAATGAGAATTTAAGGTCTCCAGGCTCCAGTTGCTGGAGTAGATTTGTGAATTTGATGAATGTGATCTATAAGGCATGCCCACCCGTTGCGTGGAAACTCGCTAAGTAAGCCCTGCTTCCAGAGCTTTGTCTCAGCCACGCAAGAGAGAGAATAAAGCTCTTACAAATGTACATTTCTGTCACAATTAAATAAGATTACATAATCTTGTGGTTAGATTATTGCCATATACTTTCTTCTGGTCGCTGAAGAACCACCTGGAATTGTGTCGATAAATAAAATGGGTGTGGAATTTTTTTTTTTTTTTTTACTAAACTATAAAAAATGTTTTTATAAGCTATTGGCTTTCAGGTCTTTGAAGTTGTTATTTACAGTGTATAGGAATCTAGCTGGGCAGTGGTGGCGCACGCCTTTAATCCCAGCACTTGGGAGGCAGAGGCAAGCGGATATCTGTGAGTTCAAGGCCAGCCTGGGCTACAGAATGAACTCCAGGACAGGCTCCAAAGCTACACAGAGAAACCCTGTCTGGTTGTGGGGGGCGGGAGAGGAATCTACCTAGACAGACATTTGTGGACAGATAAAACTTTAGCCTCAAGTCGTGCCCTTGGCTGTCTCTGTTAGTGTACAGAGAGGATGTATAGAATACCCACATTTCCTTTGATAACTTGTAACAGTCCTCATTTTAATAAAGCATTGAATGTCCCTGAATCAATGCCAAACATCATTAGCATAATCCAAAATTACATAACAACTGGAAAAGAGGGAACAATAAAATTTGATTCACCCAGATAACTATATACCCTCAAGAATTCCTTAGGTTCAAAAGTCACTGGGTGGATTATCAACAGACATTTGGTAACTGCCTTTTCTCACATGTAACAGAGAAAACAATATGAAGAGCCTATAAATTCTAATGGTCAGTATCTCCCTAAGAACTTAGTGTTAACTTTATGGGAGACATCCCATAATTAACTCATCACCTCCATATAGGCATTTTACATGTAAACTTTACATGTGTAGCTTTACAAGGTTCTTGGTGCTGGTTTTGGAGTCAGGCGTATCTGTGACTATGACCCCCTGACCTTCCCACCCACCTCCACACTCCTTTTCTTCCTCTTCCTACCAGCTTTCTTCCTGTTTCCTACTCACTATCTAAAGTTACTTCTAATTCAGATCGCAATGAATCACTTGTATTGTAAGAGTTCTAAAGATAATGAGAACAATATGCTAAGTGACAGAGAATAGAACAAACTTGTTTTTCATAAACATCATGACTTCTAACATGACGGAGCAGGCCTGAGATAAAAATATAAGCCAGAGTTCAAGCATTATCTGTATTAGTCACCATCTAGAGCAAAAAGAAGTTTCTCTGGTAAGAGATGTGTCAGATCTAAAGAGGACTCCAATTCCCCAACCTGGCAGATTTCTGATGGTTAGAAAAAAGCCAATGTTCCTCAGGAACTCTTGAAGTTTGTTCTCCTCTACCAAAAGAAGTCACCTCCTTTGTCATTGGCTGGCAGAAGGGACAAATGACTACCTGTGGTGCCTCTTAGCATACCAAAGCTCACGTTGGCCCCCAGGCTCCTTCAGTATCACAAGTACTTGTTACACACTTCAAAATCAATGCTAACATCCCAGCTTTTCTCACCTCCTTCTCTACCCTAAACTCCCTCTAGCTCACGGGCTTCCCTCCCCCAAGCCACTCACTCTTCTTCTAGCCCTGCTATTTTTGCTGTTTTCTTGCATATTTATTCTCTCTCTCTCTCTCTCTCTCTCTCTCTCTCTCTCTCTCTCTCTCTCTCTCTCTCTCTCTCCTTCTGCTCTGCTCTGTTCTGCTTGCTTCTCTCATGGCCATGTCCAGTCTGCTGGCCGAGTTCAGTCTACTTTTTCTCTCTCTGTTCTGGACTCTTCCAGATGCGTCTGTCTTTTCATCTTTAATACCTACAATTTAAAAAACAAAAACAAACAAAAAACCTTCCTCTTAACCATACTATGGAGCAGTCATGTCAATTTATACAGAATGAAACATGCACTAATCTATGGGTATAAAGATAAGAATTTACAGGGTAGTTTAACATGAGGTCCAGTTAGCAGAATAATGTATTATTATGTTCTCCCCCTGAGGCCTACCACATAGCTAGTCCCAGGGTTCAGGTAACAGTACCAGGTATGAGTTCTGTCAGGAAGAGTAGTTTTAACTCCAATTGTAAAGACATCCATTGGTTACTCACTTAACATCTGAGCCAGTGTCGCACCAGTGATTATATCTTACCAGACCAGTCATTAGTATAGTTTGCAGGGCTCACAGCTAGATAACATGACTGAATACTTTTCTACCCCAGCAGCATGCATAGCACACCCTAGCCCAGTGAAAGCTAGCCAGTAAGGGTAAAACTTCTAGGCCAGTACCAGTTAGATTTCTCCATGTCCTATGATTTAAATATATAGCATCCTCAGTAATAGGGTCTTATCATGAAGATCCAGAGAGTAACCAAGAGTAATGGCAGTAGCCTGTAATGTTTGTGGAGGGTCTACAGAACCCCACTGACCAACACCTCAAAGAAAGGCAACCTATACCCCGTACTGGGCTTTGAACTTAATAGCATTACACCACCACCACCACCCCCATTACAGGATAATTCCAACCGGTCAATATATAGAGAAAAAGAGACTCTGGAGTTCTCAGCACGAAATGGGACATCTATATCACACCTCCTCTCACCAAGGTTCAAGGATCATCATGGAAAAGGAGGCAGAAAGATTGTAAGAGCTAGCGGTAGTGGATGTCGGCAGTGAAACAGTATTTGCTGGACATGACAGAGCTGTTGTTCACATCAGCCCACAGTGGCTGTGAGTACACGCAAAAGCCCTGTGTGAGATCAAGCCATACAAACCCCAGCCTGGGTGAGGCGGGGCTCCCGAGTCCCACTCTGAGTTGAGAAGCTGTTGGCAAGAGATGGCTTCTGCGGAAAGGAGAGTGGGTTTTCTTCAGGGATGTGGCCCCTGGTTGAGGGAACACTTTCCAAACACACTCAGTGCAAGAGGAAGAGGGGGAAAGAGAGCTAGCTCGTAAAATTAGGAGGACGAAGCGATGGAGATGATACATATGTCCTCCAGAGGTTGGAGCAGGCAGCAGGATCGGAAAAACTGAGCCTTCCTGCCTCGAGAGAAAGACTCTTCTCTTTCCTTGGGGTAAATTATGTTCACCATTCAATGTATGTTATCAGACTTTTTAGGGTTATACAACTATAATCACAGAACCTGGCAAAGAATTCCTCCAAGGTAGGGGACTGGGATGCTTGAGTGATTAGTTACCAAGGAGAACCCAAAGAAGTAGGCAGATCTGTTTAACTAGAGAAAAAGTCGCTTCCATTTGAAGATGGCAATCATGGCTTGTGCAAACGAGCTGAAAATAATTTCCTGTAAGAGGAAGAAAATCTTAGAGGATCCAGAGGAGGACACAAGAGTAAACACAGAAAAAGAGACCACAGTGGGTTTGTCTGCTGGCTGGCTTCCTCTCATAAGGAACAGGCAGGGCTCAAATCAAAGCTATGTATTGTTTCTGTTGATAGATAACAAATTCCCACAAATACGGCAGCATAAACCAATGTCCACTTGAGTTCATAGTTCAGCTAGGCAGAAGTCCGGCCTGGGCTGGCTAGTGCTCCCTATATGGAATCATAAGGCTGATACTGAGATGGTGACCAATCTGAGTTTTCATCCGGAGAAAAACCTACAACCTGATTCCACGATTGCTCTTGCTGGCAGAATCCAGCTCCTCACAGCTGTAGGATAGGCCTGTCTTGCCTCGCTGTCATCCAGGGGCCACTCTCGGTTCCTAGACACCTCCATTGCTTGCCATGAGGCTCCCGCCATCTTTAAGACAGCAGGTCCTTCACCTGCTTCTAAGCTCTGACCTCCTCCATGTCTGATCTCTTGATCTCTTATCAGGTTTAAAGAGTTCCCAGCTTTAGGTCAGGTCCATCCGGGTAATTTCCATCTCAAGCCAACTGACGTGGAGACTTAGCTGCATCTGAAAAATCCTTCCACAGAACATAAGTAACATTTGGCTGAATACCTGGGAGGAAATGTGTACTCAGAAATCTGGGTTGCCCTCTTGGAATTCTATCTACCACGGGGAAAACCTGTAACCAGGGCTTGCGGTCTCACGCACAGCCACGGCTTGTGACCTCAGAAACACAGGGGCAAAGAACCAAAGCACTTAGCGAGAAATGGATCTTGGGCAAAGGTAGAACTCTGAAGTTCTAGATGCACAGGAAAGAAAAGGGGGAGGGATATATCTTTGTCTTCCACTCCATCATACCCAAGAATCAAGGGGGAGTTGATTGTCCCCATAAACCACACCAATATACAGAAAGCATACAGTAAAGATGTCTCCTATGGTCTCAGGAATTTGAATACTTGGTCCCCAGTTCATGGCACTGGTTGGGGAGGTCTGGCCTTGTTGGAGGGGGGCGTGTTACTGGAAGCGGGCTTTGAGAGTTCACAGCCTCCCAGCATTTCAAGTTCGTTCTCTCTGCTCAGTGTTTTTGGTTGAAGGTGTGAGCCTTCCACTCCTGTTCAGGCTGTCAAGCCTTTGCTCCACCCTCATGGGCTCCAAGGATCCAGAACTACAAGTTCAAAGAAACTCTTCGTTCCTTAAGTTTCTTTGGTCGTGGTGTTTTATTACAGCAATCGAAAAGTAACTAACACAGATGCTGAGTAGGTAACTGTTGAATAAAGGGATTTGCTGAGTAAATATTAGTTAAGTAAAAGAACTAAGGCCATTTCAAGGCAAACATTAGTAAGTGCTAGATTCATAAATCTCCAGTCAGCACATTCTATGCATCTTCTGCTTTCCTAAACTATCAGGACAATGGTCTCCTCTAAGGCTTCCCGCTGTTTCCCATCACAGCACACACTTCCCATCAGTGTGTCTCAGGGATCAGCTTGCAGCCTGCAGCAGGGATATAACACAGGAAAGGAGGGCCGGCTGCTGTGTGGTCACCTTCTGCCTGGACTTCAGCTCCGAGTCACCTTCCCTCCTGCATCACAATCAACCAGGCTGAGGCCCTCGGAGATAAGGAGAGGGAGACATCATATCATGTGAGCATCTCCCATGCGCCGGATCTGACATCAAAGCTCTTATTTAATTCTCAAAATAAACCCAGGAAATGAAGGAGGATTGTGTCACAGGAGGACACTTCAGTACAAGGATGGGATTTGACCCTGGATATTCCTGATTGCAAACTCTAAATTCTAAATGAATCGCATTCCATCTGTTGCTAACTGTTCACCTGCAATGATTTCATCTTGCACGCACTGTTTCTTAACAGGCTCTGTATGAATCCCGAGTTTACAGCTTTGCTAGTCCCTGCTAAGACACAGTGCCTCCAGCCACCAGCCCAGAACACTTTTATTCTTACTGTTGTCAAATTAATTTCCATCCACAGAATAAAGACCCAGTGAGACTATGGATGGTGTTCTAGGGAGGGTTTTGTATCTGTGCAATGCCCTCTGAATTCCAAGATAGTCTCATTTTCTTTGAGACAGCCTTGGCTCGGGCCTCCCTTGCCCAGTTACATCGCTCTCTACCCCAGACTCCTCAACGCCTGACACACTGTTCAGCCCCACGGATTTATGCTCACTTATCCTTGGGTGTTTACGGCCAGTTGTTTAAAGGGGGGAAATCCATGAAGAAGACAACTTCGCTGATGGAGAAATCACACCAGTACAAAGTCGTATGTCACTTGGCTGCAGGCTCTGTCTTCAAGCGTGCGCTACACTGTACGGGCGTTAGGGAAAATTAAGTGCGGAAAAACGTTACAACAGCCCAGGGACACTTCTACCTAAATTTTGTGATTACATTGTAAGTGCTCTCTGTCACAGATATCATAAACTGATTAAATCATTTCATGCCTGACCCCTACCGACTATGCTAAGTGAAGAGAGAGGGCTATTAATAACTCCCCATTCCTGACAGCTGCCCAGGGGCAAGGCAGCCTTTTGCAGCAGGAGAATGACTCCCCAGCTCACTTACTGAATGCTGAATATTGATTCATATTATGAGTGTTGTCAAACATGGAGTGCAGAGCTGCAGATCCGTGGTGGCAGGTCATCAGGAATAGCATTAGCGAATGTCAGGTCAGGAATCAAAGGCCCGCTGGACTCTTTAGGGATGAGATTTATCGATTCCATCAAACGTGAAAGAGATCAAGTATGTGTGGTGATGGAAATGGTCATGGCAGAATGAGGCTGAGCCCGCGTGGATGGGGACCTCCGGAGAGACGCATCACACAGGTGACCACGGAAGAAAACGCTGAAAATTGGAAAGCTCAGGACCAGGACAGCAGCAGCTTTGGGCCAGGATGGAGTTTAGGGCTAAACGTCAGATCATCGATGTGAAGGGGGTCAAAAGGGTGAGCGTACATACGTGGGTGCTGGCAGTCTACAGTTTTTCAAATATCCTAATGCAAAAGGACAGGGCTGTAACACAAATTGCTAAACAGTCTTATTAATTAAAAAAACAAACAAACAAACAAAACCGGAGCCAGATATTGGGGTGAAAGCTAAAACATCAGAGAAACAGAACAAGCCACAGCCAACCTCACCTCGCCAACTCCTCAGCTGATCCTGTTTCCACGAATCCTCAGACTGAAAGCCTCTGAGTCCTCACCACTGAGGGTCTCAGCTGAACTGCTGCTTAGCTCCTGTCTCCTCAGCCTTATAGACTGTTCTCTACCCACCATGTCACTTCATGGGATTAAAGGTGCACGTGCGTGCGTGCGTGCGTGCGTGCGTGCGTGCGTGCGTGTGTGTTTCCCTAGCAAAGACCTGAGATCTCAAGTGCTGGGATTAAAGACGTGTGCCACCACTGCCTGGCTCTGTTCCCAGTGTGGCCTTGAACTCACAGAGATCCAGATGGATCTCTCCCTCCCAAGTGATAGGATTAAGGGTGTGTGCTACCACTGTCTGGCCTCTATGTCTAATCTAGTGGCTGGCTCTGTCCTCTGATCTCCAGGTAAGTTTATTAGGGTACACAATATATTGGGGGACACCATAGGGCCAGATGCTGATGAATGTTACAGACAAGAGATAACTCTAGAAAAGATGCAGTTGGTCACCTTACTGACACCTTCTTTGGAAGGCCACCGGGATTATACCTTGTTTCTAGATTTTCATTATTTGAATTAATTTTTGAATCAAATATAATCATGCCAATCTAATTAACCTGTAAGGTCTCCATTAAAAGTATGACTTCATAAGCTCCTCCTCCTCTGCCATTGTCACAGTTAACAACAAAGACGGCTCTGACTAGAACTGGGACTCTGGGTTCCTTCCCATCCTTATTCCGCCACTGACGCTGTGACCTTTAGACAAGTCACAGCCTCCCTAAACTACGTCTGTACACTAGCTCCACAAACCGGTTTCACACGGAGGACCAGGAAGAGACGGCAAGTTCCAAGAGGCGGATTTATTACGACTCATTTTGATGCTTTTAATATCTAATAAAGCTCAGGACAGCCACTGGCTTTTTAACTGAATAAGAGATGAAACACGTGTCGAGGATGTAAAATGATTACAAAGTGGATGCTGCTTTTAACAATCGCTGGTATTTGCGAAGCTACCCAGTACTTGGTTCAGCACTGCTGGGGATGTCTGGGACTCACCTTGCTAAGGGAGGACTGCAGCGGCCCTTTCTTTCCTCTCCCTTTCTTCAGAGCGGGCCACAATGCCTTCTTTAATTTTGCCCATACTGTGATGGAGCCTTGCATCCTTCGCAAGGGAAAGCCAGTAGCCACTAAGTCCTAATTCTGTTTATTCTGTGTGGATAGGTAAATGTAAGCTGGTTGTGATCGAACACTTGAGTTTTTACTTTCCATAGAAAATTCGCTCTTTGCCCACGCCGGCATGTCCTCATTGATTGCCTTTTATTCACAAAGTGAACGGCAGAAAAGTAAACAAAACTATCCTCTAAAACAAAAAGAAAACCACGGCTCCTATTACATAGTCCTAGCAGTCTTAGAACTTCCTATGTAGACCAGGCTGGCCTTGAACTCACAGAGATCCTCCTGCCTCTGCCTCCTGAGCGACCACATCCAGCACACAATTATTCTTTTAAACATCACAAATAACCGAGGCTTGGATTACTTCAGCTCCTCCTGCCCTTTAAGTAAAAATGTTAAGGGAAGTATACCTTTTTTTCCTCTTTTCATCAGTCTTTCTGCATTTCCCTTTGTGGAGCAGGGAACTGGTACTGGGAACTTACAGCCCGCCCATCAAAGGGTCTCTGCAGCCTTGCTCTAAGTGGGCTGATGAGAGAAAATGAACAGGTTACTCAGCTGTTCTAAAATTAAAGATTGATATTTTTCCTCTGGTTCTATTAGCAGACCTTTAGGGACACGTTAGCACTGGATAATGGTTGCAGCAGTGTAAGCCACACGCTGGGATTTTTAACAGCAAGCCTGGCCACGGCAGCAAACAATGGCATCTCCCGGTAGCCAGTAACCTAATAAGGAAGCAGTCACAGCCTTAGGCAGTTTGACTGAACAGCAAGAGAAATCTGACTTCCAATGTACTGACTCCACTCTAAAGACAATGGCCTGCCTTAATTAACACTGTATTCATTTGTAACTCAATCAATTTAGAATTTCGTCCTCGAAGCATGGGCTCCACCAGCTTAAAAAGAAAAGGAAAAAGGAGCCTCTAGCAGCTGGAAATCCCCTTCCCTTTGTATACACAGGCACCTGGGAGCCAGCAACAGAGCAAATACCCTTGACATTAATGGCTGGGTTACCCAAACATTCAGGTAACCATTAAAACCAGCCCTTGAGATCATTTCTTTGACCATTTCTAGGCATAAGCATGGGATACTAAAATTAATTTTTTTTTCTTATATCCCTCTTTTTTGGAGGGGGCATTAAACTGAAAACATTAGCTCTGTTACGAGCATATCTGTTCAAATGAGCACTTCCCCCAGCGACCTGGCAGATTTTGTCTGAGAAGCTCATGGGATACCATAAAGCTCATTGACATCTTGCTCCCCTCAGTCTTTGCTTTGCCCACTGCCCGTCATCTTCGGAACAGAAATGACAATACTGCAAATTATAACTCCACTCAACATGGATTTTCATTTCTAAATATCAGTCAACAAATAATGAAAATTAAGTTGGGTGGTGGTGGCCCACGTCTTTAATCCCGGCACTTGGGAGGCAGAGGCAGGCGAATCTCTGAGTCTACAGAGTGAGTTCTAGGACAGCCAGGGCTACACAGAGAAACCCTGTCTTGAGAAAGCAAAAACAAAACCAAACAAACAAACAAAAAAATTAAAACAAACAAATAATGAAAATTAATGTGATAAGTCACTACATTAAAGCAGTATTCTGAATTCTCACAAATGATGCTATAACTTCATGAGAAATACATGATTCTACATTTAACCAACTATGTTGTATAACTATTTTTAACTATATGAAATACTTAACCCAATAGTCTGCCCAGAAACTGTATTCTGAAATTTTATGCACCAAAAATAACAGGCCTTATAAGAAAAATAGGATCGGGTCAGACCACCCAAAAGTTCCTCACCACTGAGACTAGAGAAGAGGCTCAGTAGTTAAGGGTACTTGTTGGTCTTGCAGAGGACCCAGGTTCTAGTCCCAGCACCCACATAGAGACTCACAACATCTGTAACTCCAATTCACCATCTTCTGGCCTCCACAGGCACTGCACACACATGCTCCACAGACATTCATGCAGGCAAAAGCATCCATACACATAAAAATAATAATAAATAGAGATTTTTTTTAAAAAAGGTTTTCAACAGAACACTAAAAAAAAAAAAACAATTCCATTGAGAATACTACCATAAGCATCTCTACTGGTACCTACACTAGGCCTCCCATCTCCATTGGTACCTACACTGAGCCTTGTATCTCCATTGGTACCTGCGCTGGGCCTCACATCTCCACTGGTACTTGCTCTGGGCCTTGCATCTCTGCTGGTACCTACATTAGGCCTCCCATCTCTACTGATACCTACGCTGAGCCTCACATCTCCACTGGTACCTACGCTGAGCCTTGCATCTCTGCCGGTGTTGGTACTTACCCTGGGCATCACATCTTCATTGGTACTTATACCTCCACCTCAGTTCTGTCAGCCTTGGACCCTGAGCTCATCCTTCCTCCTGGACGTGTGCGGGTCCTGAAAGGCCTTTGCCTCCTTACTAAAGCTAAAAGCATAACTCATCAGAACACAGCCTTCTTCATGGATCCATTGTTTTGATTCAGAAAAAATGTCTCTGCAGCCTCTTCATCTGCACGCTCAGATACACAAGAGGGCTTATTATATATACTAGGAGCAACAGAGGCTCTTAAAGCCATTAAATGAGCCACTGCTTCCAGCGGAAGAATACACTTGAACAAGCATTCACCTTTTCCCTCGGAGTCTTCAGAAGTTTAAGGTTTAAACCGGGAAACGTTTGCCCCAATTGCTGCTGAGTATTTATCAGAAAATCACTTGTAAGCAAACAGCATTTTGACATCTTAAGATAGACACAGTAGTGTGCAGCTGTAGTCCCAGTTACCCAGAGGCCAAAGCAGGAGGACGGCTTGAGCCCAGCAGTTCCCTGGACGACAGTGAGATGCTTATCTTACATATGTCTGTGCATACATACATACATACGCATGTATAAGTATAAGCCACACGTGTCATTCTTATTTACTAACTAATAAAAACTGGTTTCTCTGTTGCAGATAGAAAGCTTGGTTTTGAAGTGCTGGATGAGGTTAGGGAGAGCAGAAGGCAGATCCATAGTCTCATCAGCTGACTGATGGTTTTCTGTCTCATACCCACTCACCAGATGAAGCCAGGCAGGGATTCCTTCTGCCTGGTCCTTACTTGATGTCTCTCTTAACTGCTCCCTAGAGACAACAGTCTTTCTGGTCTATCTGAACACCAACCCACCCACCCCCCACCCCCCCCACCCCCCCACCCCCCCACCCCACTCCCCACCCTCCCACCCCACTCCCCACCCCCCCACCCCACCCCCCACCCCCCCACCCCACCCCCCACCCCCCCACCCCACTCCCCACCCCCCACTCCCACCCCCCGCCTCCAGGCCTCATGACTGATCCTCCCTCTGCCAGAGACTTCCTCCTACTTTCTTGCTCCCTCCTCTGACCTTGACATATGACAAGTGCATTTCGTTTTTATGAAATGCTTTCATTGCTAGTCTAGATCTGTGTGTGCTGGTGAGGGTAGGGAGTGGGAGATGGGACTTGAAGGGAGGTCTCTGTTGTCACTTTATTATGTTATTTGACTCTGTAACCTACAAATACCTAGTAGTATTTATGCCTGGCAATAGTTTAGTAAACATCAGTTTGGGATTTTTCTAGTTGTTTTTTAAAAACTAATTAAACTAATACCTCAAATACAAAGTTGTACACAATCATAAGGCACCATATGATGTTTTGATACATGTATATGCTGTATAATATTTTTCTTTTTTAAGATTAAAAATCTTTTTTAATTATGTACATGTGCATGTCTGTCTGTGGTATGGCATGTGAACGCTGGTGTCTGTAGGCCAGACTGGTGGGATCTCCCTGGACCTGTAGTTACAGGTGGTTGTGAGCTGCCTGGCTCAGATATCTGGAAGAGCAGTATGTGCTCCTCATCACTGGACCATCTCTCAGCTCCTGCCCCTCCCCATCTCTGTCTCTGCTGGCCTTCCTTCCTCCATGATTTGTTTACTTTTGTTTTTAGTGATGTTAGGGACTGAACCCAGGGCCTTGAGTCTGGTAGGCAGGCGCTCCACCACTGAGTCAAATCCCTAGCCTTTGTATACTCTTTAAATCAGATTGAATGTACCTCTTTCCTCATCTTATCTTTACGATGAAAACATTTAAACTCTATTCTTATAGCTTTTGAAACACATAATACATGACCATAATGTATAATTATTCTACTGTTCAATAGCACACCAGAACTTCTGATTCTGTTCAAGCTATAAGTTAGTTATAACATAGTATTGATTAACCTCTCCTCACTCTTCCCTAGCCACAAATATTCTTATTTTAGATTTTCCAGTTGATTTGAAGAGACTCATATGAAAAAGTAATGTTCATAATGACCACACTGTACTTGATGAATAACTCCAAACAATTAGAAAGAAATCAGGGGCCTCCTTAATGCAGAAGACTGATTGCAATGACCTCGGCACTCGGGAGAGACAGGTTTGAACCAGTTGTATTTATATGCCTACTTTGAGTAGATTTTTTGAAGCAATAGTCTTGGTTGAAAAATACAGATTTGAAATCTACAGTACGTTATCATTATAGTACATTATGGTTAAACAGTAAAAATTTAGTTGTGTAGCAAGATATTAAATTACATACAGAGGTTGGCTGTATTCAAATGGCAAGTTCAAGGATATAATGACAGAGAAAAACCTTTTTATTGTAACAAAGGAGAAAAAATAGAGATGAATTTTACAAGAAATGTGCAAAACTGGTATGAGGAATGTGTTTGCTTTTCCAATGGTCCTGGCAACCTCCAGAGTGGGGCAGGACAAATGGAAAGACCTTTCTATCTACGGTAAAATGGTTCCATATCATAGCGATGTTCGTTCTCCCTAATTAATTTACAAACCCAGTACAATCTTAATAAGTACAAGAACAGCTTCTTTAGAAATTACAGCTTTCATTTTTTGAGATTATAATTACATCATTTATCCCTTCTCTTTCCTCGATCCAAACTCTCCCATGTACCTCTCTGCCCCTTGCTCTTTCAAATGCATGGTTATCACACTCTGTTGGCCATTGTTGTGGTTCATATGTGTCTTAGCTGAGTAGGACTATTGGTTGCCCCCTTCCTTTGGAAGCTTGCATGGTGCCTCTGGTACTGTAGGAGCTAGTCCTCAGGGAAGATCCAGCTTGGGTCCTCTAGGTCCTGTGTCCAAAGTGCCATCATCAAGTTAACCATTGTCAACATCACCAATAACAGAACAAACCAAAATTATGAATCTCCTGATATAATGTACTGATGAAGACATCATCACCTTTGCTAAACCTGCCAACAGGGCAAGACTTAAATTCAACCATGGGGAAATAGAAGACAAAACCAGACTAAAGATCATTCAAAAATATCAAGGTCAAGTTCAACACAGGGCTAGAGAGATGGCTCAGCTGGCAAAGTACTTACTGTGCGAACAGGAGGAACTGAGTTCGGAGTACCAAGACCACATAAATAAGAAGTTGGGCATAGCGGTGTGCGTCTCCAACCCCTGTACTGGGGAGGTGGAGACAGGAGGAACCCTGGGTTTGCTGGTCAACGTGCCTGGCTGATTGGTGAGCTTTAGTGAAAGACCCATGTCAAAAAAAACAAAAAACGAAAAACTGTGAAGATCAATAGAGGAAGACACCCAATGTCAGCTGCTCTGATTTTCACCCACCTGCATGCGTGTGTGCGCGTGCGTGCGTGCGTGCGTGTATGTAAAAATGGCTGGCCATTATTTTCCAGGAGGAGGCTACCACAAACAGTGGTCATTTTCCAATGAAAAGACTCAGGATTAAACTGGCTGATAACTGCAACTCTGGACCAATCTAACCCCAGGAAAAGGAAAGCTATCAGAATATACTGAGGATATTGGTCATGTTAGTGCAGAAACGAGAAGCAGAGGGAGGGAAGGAGGGAGGGAAGGGGGGAGGGAGGGAGGGAGGGAAGGAGGGAGGGAGGGAGGGAGGGAAGAGGGAGGGACAGGGTGGGGGGAGAAAGGAAGGAAGGAAGGAAGCAAAGTGAGGACTCAAGAGACCAAATGAAGCTGGGAATTGGTGGTGTACACCTTTAATCCCAGCACTTGGGAGGCAGAGGCAGGTGGATCTCTTTGAGTTCGAAGCCAGCCTAGTCTACAAAGCGAGATCCAGGACAGGCAGAGAAACCTTGTGTCAAAAAACAAAACAAAACAAAAACTACAAAAACACAAAGACAGAGAGAGACCAAGTGAGTACACAGAGAATCAAATGTCCACTATGAAGGCTCTTTGTGTAGAATAAACCAGGTTATCAGTGAGACACTAAACCAGTCCCAAGTACTCTGAGACAGCAATATAATGAGTCACCATTGGCCCACTTTGACAGGGAAATTCTGACTTCCACCTGTGGTCTTTGCCTGTAGTCAATTGAATTAAACCGTGTCCAGTTTGGTGTGATAGTGTGGTCCTTCCATATCAGACGTGGAGGGAGATGAGCTTGCTTTCATTTTTTTCTTTTTTACTGGTTTTTAATTTATTTCTTCATTTTTTCTGAAGTTTTTCCATCTCATGCTTCATTTCCTTCAATTGAATCATCACAATTTCCTTGGTTTTTAATTTTGTTTAATTAACTAACTCCATTTTAAATTATGTATTATTTATCTACTTATTGTGCTGCCAAAAACAAAGCTCAGAGTCCCTCCAAGCTGGACAAGCTCTGTGGGTCTGCAGCCCTTCATGAAATTTGGTGGCTTTGGTTGGTTAATTGATTGGTTAATTGGTTGGTCGGTTGTTTATTTATAGTTTGAATTAGTAACTAAATCTTTCTTTTTTTCTCCATTCTAAATCACCTTTCCAAGTTGATTCTGTTAACTTAAAAAAAAATACTATTCCTCTTTAATGAAGCTGTACTTTTCTAAGGCCAGATTTATTCAAGATTCATGTTGCAGAGGGCCAGAGCAGAGTTCAGTTATTAGGACTTCTAGCAGGACATAAAATTGAGGACGTTCTCTGAACTTCCTTCTCTCTGCCACATGAATTTAGCATGGTGGGGCTGCCTTTGACACAGTCTCTCCTTGACTACAGCTTCCTGAGAGCCAGCTTGCTACAGCCCAATGCACCAGCCTTTCCAGACTTGGTAAGGGCAATAATTATGATCTCTTAGGTACTTGTACATTTTAACTTTGATCAACAAACACCTTTTTAGTTTTTTTCTTCAAATTAAAAAAAAAATTCCTGTTGATTTATGTGCATGCATTTGCATGTCTGTACATGTCCACCAGTTGTGTGGAGGTACCTGCAGGGGACAGGAGAGAGTGTTGGATCCCCTGGAACTAGAGTTGGGAGCCACTGGATGTATGCTGAGAACTAAATGCAGGTCCTCTGCAAGAGCAGCAAATCCCCCTTTCACTGTTGGGCCACTTTTCCATTAAATATTATTATTATTATCCAATCATTAAATATTATTAAGTGAACAAAATAATGGTTTTAATGACTTTCATATATGCACATCATTATATTTTGTACTTCTATCACCTTATCCTGCTCCCCTTTTCTCAATAATTACCCCTTATGATTTCATGTTTTACACACACACACACACACACACACACACACACACACACACACGCTCACACCTAGATTCAATTATCCTCTTTTGCTCCCCACCCCTCCCTTTAGACCCTCTCTTCTCAAAATGTTCTATCACATATATGTATACAAAGACAAATCTGTCTTAAATCCAGATGTTACATATGCTGAGAAGATATGACATGTATCATTCTAAGTCTGGCTTCTTTCACTTAACAAGATGATCTCCAGTTCTATCAAGTTCCCTGCCAATGACAGGATTTATTTTAATTTTACAGTGGAATAAAACTCCATTATGCATACACACCAAATTTTCTTTATCCATCTGTTGATGGACATCTAAGTTCACTCCATTTCTTAGCGCTTACGAACAACACTGCAATAAACATGTCTGCTCAAATGCTTCTGTGATGTGCTGACGTAGACTCTTTTGAGCATATACTTGGAATGTATTTAGTTCTATTTTTACTTGTCTGAGGAATCTCTATACTGATTTTTATAGTGACTGGACTGGTTTACATTCCTATCTACACTGGGAATGTAAACATCTTTGCCAGCAGTTCATCAAAACATCTTATTATTCCAGGATGTTGACACTGAAAAATCAAATAGTCTGTCTCCACACTACAAGTAGTATTTTGAAATGACTAATTAATCAAAATGTTGTTAAGATGGCATTACACCAGCAGAGAGTTGTAGTCAGAAGATGTGTGAACACACACACTGTCCACAGGCCTGTAGGACAGCTCTCTAAGGAACAGAAATATTTCTGATCTACACATAGGACATTCAACTTGGTTGGATAGTTCCTAAAAATGTCTTTTCCTTCTGTCTTGGTTTCCTTTAAAGTTGCTTGGCAACATCCCCCGACAAAAGCAACCTCAAGGAGAAAGGGTCTGTTTGGCCGACAGGTCCAGGTCACAGACCATGATGGCAGGGAAGTCACAGCTGGTCACATGACATCCACAATCTGAAGCAACAAGCACAGACGGCAAGCAGTGCCCAGCTCAGCTCAGCTCACTTTCTCCTCTGCATTCAAGCCAGGGCCAAGCTCATGAAATGGTACCACCCACATTCAGGATGGGTCTTCCCACCTCACAAGCAGCCCCTGCCAAAGCCTCATTGAGACCCCTTCCCAGGTGATTCTGCACTGCGTCCAGTTCTTTCTAGTGTTTAAATTCCTCTAGAAGATAACTTAGAACAATGCCATGGCATTATACACAAGGCAAATCAACGAGGGCATGACAATTGGTTTTTGCATGTACTCATTTTCCTAAAAAGAACCTACATGTAACATAGGAAATATAAGGACAGACAGCACCACGAAACTCCAGGGCTTCTTAAAATTGCTACGACGTGGGATATCTGAAATGAGAGATTCAGATTTTCACTAAGGGGTTTTACAATGTTACTATTTTATTTTGCATCCCCTCATGAGGAGGGGAAAGTCCTGTGTTAAAAGGGCAGAGCACTCGAACCAAAATACTGGCTCATGTGAGTAAGAAGGCTACAGACTCTGATAAAGCTCTCGATCGATGTCAGCTCTCTTTCCCACCCCAATGACGGTTCCCGAATCCACATCAGATCCCGAATCCACATCAGAACAGCAGTGGTCACTGTGGGCTGCCAGCCAGGACATTCAAAGACCCCGAGAACAGCTGGATTTTACAAAGAAACCCTTTCTAGCTGAGTGTGCAGTCTGAAGTTATTCCATGGCACATTAAACAGGGCAATTTAAAAAAAAAAAAAGGAAAACCACATAAAACTCTGTGTAAGTAAAGACATCCTATCCCTATAGTATATTTCTGTTCAGAGCTCACTACGACCCTATTGTATTGGAACCAAATATTTAAAGGAGATGTTCAGAACTGCCCTTAATTCTTAACTGTAGAGACAGAGTGGGATAAAAACTATTAAAGTTCCTTGAAATAATTTTCGGAAGAACAGATCTGTTCTAAGAGTATCCTCCAAAGAGAAAAGAATTCTCATCAGATTTTCCTGTGATGAGAAAATGAGATTTCCATAGGACACATACTTAAAACAAAACAAAAACAGTCTCTTTTCTTCATGCTAACATAGAAAGATGTATTTAGCTCCTAGCAAGTTCGTATGGACAGTGAAGAAGAGCTTGTCATCATTTCCTGCTCTAATACTGACACCCTAATGCCACCATAATAATCCTTTTTACAATTAACTTAGATTTTATTCATTTACTGTGTATGTGTGTATGTGAGTGGAATGCACACACGTGTGTGTAGGACCGTGGCACACCTGTGGAGGACAGGGCACAGCTATCAAGAGGGAACCAGTTCTTTCACTCCACCCAATGGGTGGATGTGAGGCACCAAACTCCAGTTCTCAGCCGTGCCAGCGAGGGCGGTGCCCAGCAAAGCCGTCTCACCAACCCAGAGACATTACTAAAAAGAACCTTGGAGAAATGGAAAAATCATTACAGTTTATAATAAATAATGGACACATTTAATACTTTTCATTCATTAAAATGTCATACTAATCTGAAAAACAGAATTTAAGTAATTTCTTAAAATATATCAGATAATATTTTTCTTTCCTTTTTCCTAATATCTAAGGCAAGAGCCTGGAAGAGACATGCCCACCAAGACCACAAAAAATGTGAAATCCATTCGTCAAGTGTTCAGATTTAGCAATCGTGGTACTATATGTGCTTTGTCCCTTTAAGAACCTTAAAATCTGAAACCACATGACTGAATGCGGACAAGGTATCAGGCTGTTGGAATCACTCACACCAACACATCATCTGTGATTTTTTTTTTTTAGATAAGATGTCAACAATGTAGCTAATCTTCACGGTTAAACAATGCTTTTAGATGTGCTTTAAGAGCTAAAAGGAGTATCTAAAAATTATTTCAAATGCTGAGGCCATTAGTAGACTAACACATTTTTCAACAATATAATTAAATATTTCTAAGTCGTCTCAAAGTCACATAGTGGTCGATTTTTGTGTTTTGTTTTCAAAGCGTCGTGTTTGTTACTGATATGCTATCTAACAGATAATACAGTCTGGAGTTTTCTTTGTTTATTAACAAGCCCTTGTAATTAACTTGCTTTTAAATCATAAGTATGATACTATTTTAATTTCCCTCACACTCTCTACCCTATCATTTGAAATCACATTAAGCTGACTCGGAGAAGGCCACCTGGTGTAATACTCTGACATTGAAGTGAGCTGTTCTGGTATGCAGGAAATACTGACAGTCCTCGGTGCTGAAATCCATTTCTCCAACTGATGACAGAACCGGGGGAAATTAATTTTTGCTATTCATAAATAGCTGACAGGTTTAATGTAAATGTTTTGAAAAAGGCCTCTGCCTATGCTGCACATACATTACACATGCCGTACTGCACTGGAGTCTCGCGTGTGAAGCCCATTTGGATTTCGAGATCGCTACAGCTCAAACTGTTGAGATTTCCCAAACTACTCACAGATTACCATTTTCACCACGTACATGTAAATAGCAACAGAGGTCCCCATGAAACCTTTCAGTCGCTGGGGGGGTGGGGTGGATGACAGCAATCTGACACTTAGGACAAATTTTGTGGCTAAGAATACTATGAAAACACTGGTGAACCTGACTAGTCACTAGTCAGCTGTCTCCTGTGGTCAGAGCTGGAGAGTTTACCCCAAGTGGCCTTGCTGTATGTAATGGCCAGGAGATTGCTGCAGAATGGCCGCCACCCCAGCCCCTACAAATAACTGGGATTCTTTTCAAAGCTGAACATGGATTCATCCCTAGAGCAGCATTCACTGTCTTGGAAATGCATGTGAACACACTCGTTCAGGTAAAAATGGGTAAATAAAACCCCTACTCAGGTTCAACCAACTTTATGCAATAGATATATTAATAAAACACAGGGTATATTAATAAATAGATAAATAGATATATTAATAAACACAGAGTAGTGCATGCCTTCTTTAATCCCAGCACTCAGGAGGCAGAGGCAGGCAGATCTCTGGGAGTTCGAGGTCAAGCCTGATCTACAGAGCGAGTTCCAGGACAGGCCCCAGAGCTACACAGAGAAACCTGTCTCAAACAATATTAAATAAATAAATAAGTAAATAAATAATAAAAAGTTAAAAACATGGGAAATTTTTCATTTAAATCAGTTCTCTAAGAACATCAAGATTTGGAGCTCACTGCCCTGGGACTGAGAGTTGGAAGGAAATGGGCAGGATATAACAGGTATGAGGCTGCTTCTTGGCAATAAAATGTTCCAAAATTGCTCCTAAAACTGTTCTGAAATGGGTTATTCCACCCTATGAACATATTAGGAATGACTAAATTATATACTCTAAAGAGATGAATTGTATGGCTTATGAGTTATACCCTAACAACACTTTATTTTTAAAAAGATGTGGGAGCATTCAAGAGGATCAACTTTCCGCATCATTTTCATTGGGTTAAGGGATACCGAGACAGCTAGGAAGATTTTATTTCTGGGTATGTCTCTGAGGCTGTTTCCAGAAGGGATCAGCATCTGAACTGGGGGACTGAGGGAGGTCGCCCTCACATGTGTAGATGGGTATCATCCCATCCCACCTGAACAACAACAACAAACACGGAGAAAGGGAACAGTCGATGCTCTGAGCTGAGACACCCGTCCTCTCTTTCTCCCCACCATCGGAGCTCCTAGTTCTCACACCTTCATATTCAACTGGGACTTAGAGCATTCCCCCACCCCACCCCACCCCCACCACGCCCTCCCCTGCACTCGCAGATCTGGGGCCTAAGAAGTGAGACTGAAACGGAACTACTGGGTTTCCTGAGCCTCCTGCTCATAGACGGCAGATCTGAAGGGTGTTAGCCAACCCTTCGAAACTATTCTCTTTCCATCCAAATACCTATATCCACATTATATACTATATAGAGATAGGTAGGTAGATAGATGATAGATTGATAGATAGAAGATGATTGATAGATAGATAGATAGATAGATAAATAGATAGATAGATAGATAGATAGATAGATAGATAGATAGACAGAAGATCGATAGATAGATAGATAAACAGATAGACAGATAGCTAGATAGACAGATAGAAGATAGATAGATAGATAGATAGATAGATAGATAGATAGATAGATTGATAGATAGATAGATAGATATCCCATGACTTCTGGCTCTCTGGAGAACCCAAATTAATAAGCTTTTCCATCTATAAATATTTTAAAAAATAGAATACTACCTGGGAATGGACTTGGCATTACACCTTTTCAAAAGCAGTAATTACTAAAGTTATAAGACTATTTGCATTTATATTTAATGTACCAAGTCAAAATTTCACTTTGAAACGCTGAGGTGAGCCATATCATTTCAAACAACAGACATGGGGGTTTGAAAGAGCCAGGTTTGAACCTGAACTCTCCTCACCTCAGACAAGTGAATTTTCTTTTCTCAACCTTAGTACCTCATTTATAAAATGAATACATTATTCTCACCTAATAAGATGACAATGACTGCATGACATAGGAAGGGCGAAAGCACCTTTACTCAAAAAATGGGAGCAACTAGACTTTCTTCCATGAACGTATGCAGCAATCTTTCCAAAAGGAGAGCATTATTCTGTTTATTTGGGAGAACTCTCTAATGATTTCAACTGGATTTCCACCATCAGCAAGCTAAATGTGGACAGTTTTAAAATAATAATAATCTTTTGGGTCATCTAACCTGTACTGTATAAGTGTCTGAAAATGCTCCCAACATTACTAGGATTTCTATATTAAAGTATGCTAAATATCATAATCTCACTTATACTCACACAAAGTAAAAGGGTTTAAATGAATATTTAATGAAAATAACACAAAGGGATTCTTAATAAGCTAAATTGGTTATTTTATTATGATACTTTGTACTCATGCAGAGGCTCTTAAACTGCTTAAATTAAAAATATCTCGGGAGACATAATGTCTATTGTCTAAAAGACAGGTGTGAAAAAAACCATTCACTCATCGAACCATTCCAGACATTGCTGGATTCCAAGCATTGTGCTGACCTGAGGGACTGATGCTGACTAGGACTCGGTCTTTGCCCATCAGGAGTCCCAGTCTGTTGTAACACACAGATAAGGAGGCAAACAATTCCAACTAGATGAGAAAAGAATTCGTGGGGATATACATGCTATTCTCAGAGTGTAAAATAAAAGAGGGCTAACTGCAAAAGTAAAGAATTCTTTTGTTCTATGAAAAGTGGGTGACAGAAGAGTGAATTGTCAAGCCTTGGTGACTAGTTCATTTCTTTCAAGACACACACACACACACACACACACACACACACACACACACACACAGCCAGACATGGAATAAGAAAGAAAGAAAAGATATGCAAAAATAGAGAAAGGTAAAACCCAGAGACAAAAGGTAGATGGGATAATTTAAGAAAAGCTGGCTAGAAACAAGCCAAGCTAAGGCCAGGCATTTATAAGAAGGAATAAGCCTCTGTGTGACTTATTTGGGAGCTGGATGGTGGGGCCCCCCAAAGAGCAAAGAGCCAAAAGAGTAAAACAACAACAACAACAACAACAACAAATCTCTGTCTTTTAAATCTTCATGCTTAAGTCTACCTTAAAATCACTTTAATAGGATTTCCAATTCACCTTCATGAATAGCCTAGTCCTGAACTTCATAGACCAAAGCCATGAATACTGGTTTGGCCTGAGCCATGGTCCCTGTCTTAACTATATTTCTAATGTTGTAACAAAACACCATGATCAAGGCAACTTATAAAAGAAAACATTTAATTTGGGGCTCACAGTTGCAGAGGGTTAGAGTCCATGGCCGTCATGGTAGGGAGCATGGCAGCAGGCTGCATAATGCTGGAGTAGTAGCTGAGAGCTCACATCTTGATCCATAAGCATGAGGCAGAGAGAGACTGGGAATGGTGTAGGCTTTTGAAACCTCAAAGCCTAGCCCCAGTGATACACCTCCCCCAACAAGGTTACACCTCCTAACCCTTCCCAAACCATTCCCCCAACTGGGAACCAAGTATTCAAACATATGAGCCCATGGGGCCATTCTCATTCAAACCACCAGTATCTAAAAGTATAGGATGAGTCTTCAGGCTGTGAGAGATTTGTGTCTCCTTCCTCTGCCCCCTCAAAACACTGACAAGTCCACATATAGACGCTATAGTCCCAAACAAGCTACCTTTAAGTCATCTCAGTTTAGGTACCAGAGATGTGAACAAGAAAGCCATCCTAGACCTGGATCTATTAGCAGAGGCCTCAGTAACCAATCATTTGGCAGTGAAGAGTCATCTGTGCATGGCTTGCTTCAAATTCTAAATGTATAGAATCGATGAGCCAAAGTCAATCTTTGTGCTTTTATACCTCTCTAGTTGATGTGGTTTGTTTTAACTCCAGCATACTTAACAAGAACAGATTCCATTGCCAAGAGTGTGGTGCCATTCAAACAAAATCTAAAGCACTGCCATTGGTGTAAGAACGGGACATCAAGGACTTAAACCAAGAAGGTAGGGCTACTGGTGGAGTGCTGGCATGTATGGGGCCCTGAGTTCAATCCCCACTAATGCAAAGTGGCATGCAGATGTTTCTGGAACTGAGAAGGAAGGTCCTTCTGTGGTGGCTGAAAATGTGACAGTATTGTGGCCTGTCTATGACAGAAGAGAGAACAAGAAAAGTGCTTAATAGATTTGTGATCTACCTAAGGAAATCCCCAGGCAGAACACTGGAAGCGTTAATTGACATCTTGATACATATGATGAAGTGTAAAGTGGAGGGCTGGGAAGAGAGCTCCATTGGTAAAATTTTTGCTACACAAGCATGAGACCCAAGTTTGATCCCTAGAACCCATGTGAAAAGGCTATGTGTGTGGAACAAGCTTGCAATGCCAGCACTGGGGAGGCGGAGATAGGGTGATCCCTGTAGCCCTGGACAGGTAGGCTAAGCTCTACCCTGAGCAAGCTCCATATCTTCTCTCAAAATACGATGTGGATGGTGCCTGACAACACCTGAAGTTGACCTCTGGCCTACACATCCTCACACATACAGCGTCCAATTGTACCCATGGACATGTGCATGCGTGCACACCTACAGACGCAAGAGAGAGGAGCCTGGAGAACAAACCGTCAGGTTTCCAGGTAAAATGCAGAGGAATTATAAAGACTCTAGAACTTGTTGGGTTGAAAAACTGCTTCTTATTCTCAGAACCTCTTGACAGGAAATACTTTTCAAATTAAGACATGCCTTCACGGTAGAGATTAAATCTAAGGTTGTCAAGAAGGCATCTCATAACAAAGGCATCTCTTCTGAATGTGAATGAAAACCCTTTAAGAATTCAGAATGACTTAATGATCATAAACCCTCTCAGGGAGACAAAAACTTCTGAAGGTTTGAGACCATGCCTAGAATAACTTCCCCAATAAACAGAGCTTCCAGGTACTGAAACAGCTTGTCCTGCATGCAGCAGCATCACAAGGAGCCAGAGGAGAAGGGGACTCATCAACCTAATGTAATGAATTATACCACACAGTAAACCTACAAGTTTTTTTTTTTTTAAAAAAAAAAAAAAACCTGCATTCAGCAGTTCAGTCTGAAAGAGACCAAGTACAACATGAGAGAAGTTACGTGTCAACGTGAAGACTGACTGTTGCCCAAAGAGTAAATAAAGCACTTGAGATGGCACACCTTGGTACTGTGTTTTACCACACACTTCCTTTTAAAATGAAGACACCCTCAGACCCCTGAGTTTTTCTAAGTAGAAGGCTGGAAAACAAAGTTACTCAGTTATGAACACAGACATTCCTTATAGGAAATTAATAGATATCTTTGAGAGCAGAAGCAAGAACTCCAAAGGTATTGACAGCCACAAGAGGCAACTCCAAGTGAGTAGAACCAAGAACTCCAAGGGTACCAATAGCCACAAGAGTCAACTGGGAGTAGAATCGAGCCTCTAGCTTAGATCCATCAACACATACCAGATTGACTAGCTCCGTGGACCTAGGAGCAATCATAAGGTTTCTTACTGATGTCATTTTTTAAATAGGACCATCATTAGCAATTACCCAGTGATTCCCACATTATACATATATACATGCATGCGTACATGCATGCGTAAGTTCTCTCAATGGTTCATAGGTTTTCACATTGGGAGAACCCATACTCAAGGAACTTATACTTAAGGAGTCACGTCTGCATCTGGATCTGACTTGGATGAGGAGTTCCTAGTATTAAAATAGAGAGGTTCTTCTAATCACAGAAGAGAAGCATGAGAGCACTTTGCTTAAGGGGACCTGATGCCTCTCTTCAGCTGGAATCCCTAGAGAGGCATATCAAGGTTCTCCAGAATGTGGGAAGAAACTAGGGATTCAAGCTCATCTTCAGGCCTGTGGTAGTTTGAATGTACTTGGCCCCCATAATCACATAGGGAGTGGCACTATTAGGAGGTGTGGCTTTGTTGGACTGGGCGTGGCCTTGTTAAGGAAGTGTGTCACTGTGGGGGCGGGCTCTGAGGTTTCCTATACTCAGGATACTTCCCAGTGTGTTTGTTAGCTGGACTTCCTGTGTCTGCAAGATGTAGGATGCTGAGCTCCTCCAGCCCCACATCTGCCCGCATGCCCCAATGCTCCCCACCATGACGATAATGGACTGGACATCTGAAACTGTTAAGCGGGTCCCCTCAATTGAATGCCTCCCTTATAAGAGTTGCCATGGTCACGGTGTCTCATCACGCCATAAAAACCTAACTAAGATAAGGCCCCTCTAGTTCTCCTACTCCACCTCCTAACTCACTAAGGGTCATTGGCCTACACCAACTGAGAGGAATCCTACTACAGAACCACTGAGTTGGCTTTTTCTCTCTTTCCTTTGCCCCTGATGCTCGCTTCTTCCATCAGGAGACACAGTCCTCCATTCCTCCACATACTCTCGTAAATACAAACAATCTTCCTAACCAATGTGTCCTTATGGAAAGTTGAGAGCATTGGTTCTGGAAGCAGATCCACTGCATTCAAATCAAGCAGCTTTGCCACTTATTAGGCAATCCTAGGCAAGTTGCCCAGCTACCCTGTGCCTTAGTATTCCCATGTACAAGGTTGTGATAACAATGGTACCTACTACATAAGACATTGTAGAAAACACAAGAGACGAAGTATAAAGTGCTTTTTATAGTATTTGCCATGGAGAAACATTTAACAAATGCAGGTTCATATGGTTTACCAATGCATATTCACTTCATTATTTCTCAGACAACTCCATGAAGCTAGAAGGAATTCCTATTTCCATGGTGCACACTATGGAAACCCACTTACAGTTTCAGATGTATTAGAGGCATAACCTGGACTCACATAACAAAGAGAATCAGTCTTTAAATCCATATTTGGAATCTAATCCCAGTGTTCTTTCCACTGTCCCGTGCTGCATATGAAATAAGGGGAGCAGTGTGATGGCCGTCGCTGGATGAACGAAGAAATAGATCTTCAAATCTTCAAATAAAACCGAGTGTGTCAGTGTGTGTGAGCAGCCCCAGTGACTTAGGAAGCTGAGGGAGGAAGATCACTTCAGGATTCGGGAGTGAACATGGGCAGCACAGAGAGATCCCTGTCTACACACACACACAGCCCAGGTGTGATGCATTCATGATGGCATCACTAGTTAATAGTCACGAGGGGACACAATGCATCGTGACTAAAAATGGGTTCCTCATGTACAACGTGAAGATTAATTATCATCACTGAGTTGTTTGAGACTCATGTTGGATTCTATAGGCACAGTGTCAGCACCATAAAAAAAAAAAAAAAAAAAAAACTTAAGTAAACATGCCTCTCCTGTGCCCAAGGTCAAGTTTTGGTTGGTTTGATGTTATTATTTTTTTAACACCTATTTCATTTCTGAAATATTTGCGATAAAAGGAAAATCACTCAAGGCTTACATTTAATTATCTTCATGAAAGTATATTTAATCCTTTGCTATGCATGAGTTAAGGAATCTTCAGGCAGAGAGAGATGGAGTACTTAATAAAAATGGATATAGGCCTGGGGATGGAGTAGAGAAGGCAAAAACATGAAAACTGTACAGGTTCAAAATCACTAATTGGAAAACAGTTTTAGAAAAAGAAGCTTTTACATGATAGACATCAAACACACACATCTTTGCTTGAAAATATGTGCCAAAGGGATGGTTTGTGTCCTGCTTATTTACAAACACACATCCGGGGGGGAAATGTTCAATTTCCATCAGAGGAAGGAAGCAATCTCTTTCACCATGGGTCCAGGACAGCTTTAACCAGTCTGAGACACACAATAGCAGCAATTTCAACTTTGCTAGATCTCTATTATGCTGAAGCATCTTGTGGTGCTTTGTGATAGCATTAAAAAAATGTATCCGTTCTAGAGGCTACATAGTGAAATTTGGCTTCATATCACTTTCATCATTATTTGTCCCTAAAATGACACAGTAAATTGATGATACCTGTTTTCTATCTTAGATGCCATTATGAAATAAGATCAGGCTGGGTGGTAGTGGTGCACGCCATTAATCCTAGCACTCGGGAAGCAGAGACAAGCGGATCTCTGTGAGTTCGAGGCCAGTCTGGGCTGCAGAGTGAGTTCCAGGAAAGGCACAAAGCTACACAGAGAAACCCTGTCTCAAAACAAGAGAGAGAGAGAGAGAGAGAGAGAGAGAGAGAGAGAGAGAGAGAGAGAGAGAGAGAGAGAGAGAGAAATGAAGAAGATCAGACAATGAGGGAGGTGGCGTCATCTGGGAGATTTACAGTGGTCTGTCTGTCTCCTCAAAGCTGGAGCCTGTACTTTCCTTTTTAAAATTCACCTTGAACACTTAGGGTTGTCTCTTCAGCATGTTCTAAGACGTTCTTCCCACCCACATTCGTCACAAATGTACACTCAACTGATTTCACCTGAGAATGTCTACCTAGCTATGCGCCATCCCTGAGAAATCCATCTCCTTGTCAGTTAAGGACATGTACTCTGGAATGCACAGACTATCGTCTCTCTTCATGTCCCCCAGGATGATGCTTTCCTGTGTGTCTCTGGCTATTTAGCAGTCTCTTTACAAGGGGGAGTGGTTTCAGGTAGGGGACTAGGGGGGTTTTAATAGAGCAATTAGGAGTAAATAATTGAATTGAATTGATGGAATTTAATAAGAGTCTATTTCTGTTTGCAGAAACACAGAGCAGACTCGCGCTTTCTATGGTCACGTTGGATTATTCCTCCCACCTTCACAGCGGCTGTTTAGAAGTGACCTTTAGCAATCATTGTGTGTTTTCTTTTCAAAACTAACACTGCCTATGTCGCATTAACACAAAACATCTCTTGAAGGTGTAGAGAAACCACTAAAAGGGTGATGTATGAAAAATAGTGTATATAGTTACATCACACAGCAGGCAAGGGTGCCCATAATTGCCCTTCAAGATCCCCCAGAACTTGGGTGACCAGGCACACAATGCCTGAAATTTGGTTTGATAGTCACTACCAAAAGCATTGCATTTCTAAAACAAAGCAAAGCTCTATCTCCCCTTTTCCTCCTCCATACTCCATGGGCTCTCTTCAAAGATCCAAGATGGGAGAGCATGACCTGCTAAGTGAAAAGGAAGAGGAGCCAGCAACCCCCAAGGAAAACCAAAGAAAAACAACTCAAGTATATAGAGATGGCGTGCTGAAACTCCACGGTGTAAAACATCATTCATTTTGGGAAACAAATTAATTAAACTGTTAAATGTCAAACAAGACCCCTCATTATTCATGTCAGGGAAATTTCAACTCAGTAATAGGTGTGATAGAGATGTCATCTAATTGTTGACGATCTTTCTAACTGAATTGTTCTCACCCGGTAGCATCAGGGCCTTGGGAGATGAAATATTTACGGCTGTCGAACTCTTTCTCTCCGGGGTTGCCCATTTGGCCCGCAACTTTGGATACTGCCATGCTCTATTTTGTTCCCGCTACACTTTTCCAAACTTTCTGATTACCTGGGGACTGCAGAAAGGCTGGGCGAGCCTCACAACGGGTCTCAAGTTAAAATGAGGAGCATCGCTCCCGTTGAGATAGCAACAGAGGTATCGGGGAGTTCCGGACAAAGAGAAATTCGTCTTTCCTTTTTCTTTCCCCTCCTCCAGAACAAACTTCCAAGCTGTTACGCAGCACAGCCCTGGAAAATCACAAGACCCTCCAGAAGAATTTGGCGAAGCAAAAGTCTTGCTGTAATTTACCCAGCTCTGTAATTTGTTAATTCTGAAGTTGCTAAGAAGAGTGAGTTCATGAAAACGTGAATTTCCCCCCAGATAGCCTGTTCCTGGCCACAGTGCATCTTCTCTGTACTTCCACACTGTCTTCACTCAAAAATATCTATTTTTTTGAAAAATTCATTTTTGGTGTCTTTCGAGGGCCAAGGTTATTGGTTTTTGTTTTGTTTTGAAAGGAAATCTAGTAATAATCAGAATCTCAGTTAACAAATACCATGTATGTTTCTGATAAATCATTTAATTCTCTACGTGACTCAAAGTCTTCCAAGATTGCAAGTTATTCTCTTAACTATCATGATTAAATTATGTTTAATTTAAAAATAGTTTAAGATCATTTTCTTGAAAGGCAAGATAATTAAACATACAGGATTTTCACAAACATTCGGGGGTAAGGGTGAACACTCCATCACTTCCGTTCTCCAAGACACAGCTCTTCCGCTGCTAATCAATAATTCCTGACTAAACTTTATAACCTTTGGGGAAAGGATTTCACTTGGTTACACACACTAGACGTCAAAACCAAATCTCTTCTGTCCCCTGAACCACCCTATCGGGCTAAGACTCCAACACAGATCAAAAGAAACCAACAAAAATTAAACTGGAAATGCATGCTAAAAATAATCCAATAGCACGGCTTCCCCCTGGCCTAACACTGTGGCATTTACTTCATTAAGTGTTTCTAAAAAAACTCCCAGTGGGAAAGGTACTTAATTTATTTACTGCATGAGTCTAACGAGAACTGTGAAAGAAATGTGAGGTCAATTGGCTTGGTTTGGAACAGGATTACTGGAACATTGGGTGTTTCGCATGAGGCCCTCTCGCCTGACCTCAGCAATGAGACATCTCTGGGTTGGAGCATGTATTTTTCTGATAGAACCTTAGCAACAAAAAGAAGTTTTCAAGGGGAAAAAAAAGGCAAAGAAAATTGCTTCCTCGCCACTCTTGCTCTTTCTAATAAATAGAAGCCACTACTTTGTACTGTCACCCTGTCATCGGTCACAGCAACCCTCTAGTGCTCCGAGACTACAAACAGCTGAAACCCAAGTGGCCACAGGCCACAGCATTGTTTTCCGAGAAGGGCTGGACAATGAAGGAAACACAGGGCAAACCCTACCCCCCAACTTGTATGCCCACCTAAGCTTCCTGCCCTTCTTCGCTAGCTGCTCCACACTCCACGATGTGCCACAGCTTTAAACTCAGAATTTCTACACCCAAATATCCTCCTGTCCTACCGGTTGCCCCCTCCCAAACCACAGGCTCACTCAAAGGCGCCAAGATTATGCCAACTTTTCAAAGATGTAGCTTCGACTTATGGAATACAGTAAGTCCACTCATTTTGGATTTCCCTAGAGATGGGTAGGTAGGCCTGTGGGTGACATGTGAATGAATTTCCAATTTCCTCAACAACTTCCTTCCCTTTGTCCTTCCAGAACATTCTGTTGAAGCTGTAGATTTCTCACCAGAGCCTTCAGCCTCTCCATAATAATCTGACCTGGAGTCACAGGTACTGTCTTAACCTAAATTGAAAGCTGATCCCTGAAAAGCCTTTACCAGACCTCCTTGCCTTTTTGGACAAGAAGGCCAGCACCCAAAGAACGGCCATGGCAGAGGATCAAACTTCCCCTTATGGAGGAGCAAACCACAAGTGAGATCCCAACTTACTCCTCCACATGAGTTTTGTGGGTGATCGTGTGATGTTAATCCTGCTGCTTCGGTCCCCTGCCCTCAGCCACTCCTTCTCCAGCACTGCAGAGACGTACAGAGAATAAGCTACTGAGTTGCCTTCATTTGCCACTAACCTGGCATACACACATGATCGACATGAGACCATCCAGCTTCCTAGAGGCTGTGTAGATTTATAAGCAACAGTTCCCTCCCATGTAAATAGTCTAAGCCATCCCTTCCCAGCCCACAAATCCTAACACTACAACCTTTATCTATGAATATGCAACATATTCCTTATTTTTAAATATTCTAAAATGATCTAGAGAATATGAATATCATTGCAACAGCCATAACCCTTGCATAGATTGACCCTATACTCCACCATTAATTTCTTGCATTGATGTGGTCAATCCAATCCACTTCTTGAGTATCTCTCGTGCATCAGGCCCTCGTGGAGGCCCTGAAATCAGGGCAGTGACTAAGACGGGAAAAGTCACTGGTGCATGTATAGATTCAGGTCTTCTTTGTCTTTCTCATCACCTCAACATCCTTTGCTCTGGAGTCAGACGCCCGGGTTTACTCTGCACAGCGCTCTTTGCTCGGCTTCCCGACCTAGCACATCCTATCAACCACAAACCAGTGCTCCCTGGTGTCAGAGGAGCACAGCACCGGCTTGGGCCACCCTCACAAGAGACACTTTGGATTGGGTACAATCGGACATCCTGGGCCATCGATGGCACGCTATCCCGCAAAGTCCTCATTGCCACCTGGCTCGCCTCTCTACTAACCTACCTAGTCAGTCACCCAAGTCTGGATGAAGGTATTTTTGGTAGGTCACCTGGTGCTAACATTAAGTAAAAATTTTCTTCCTCCTAAACACATTTTCCCTTCCTGGATATAGATCTCAGCATGTGCGGCTGTCTTAGTCCATGTTTCTATTGCTGTGATAAAACACCATGAACAAAATCAAGTCAGGAAAGGTCTCTCTCAGCTGACAACTCTCAGGCCACACTCCATCACAGAAGGACATTAGGGCAGGAGCCCAAGGCAGGAACTGAAGCAGGGGCTGTGGAAGCAGGCTGCTTCCTGGCTTCCTCTGCCTGCTGTCTCGGGCCACTCGGGATCACCTGTGCAGAGAAGGGACCATCTACAGGGGGCTGGCCCCTTTCACGTCAACCATCAATCAAGAAAATGCTCGACAGAGTTGCCTGTAGCCATTTTCTCAGTTGAGAGACCCTCTTTCCAAATGATTCTAGCTTGTGTTGAGCTGACAAAACACTCACCAGGATAGTAGCCAACCCAGTCTCTTCTTCATTGGTGTTTTTCCTCTTTCCCTACATAGCCATCCACCACGATTCTACGAAGGGCTAAGGGACTATGATGTCAGCCCTGTGCACTGGATTGAAGGCCGTGTCTGTACTAGCTTTGACAGTGCTCCGGTCTACACTGTCAGAGAAAGTCAAGATGGCCAGGAGTCCTTTCACATGCTCCCACCCTTGAAGGGAAAGAGGAAGAAGTGCCTTGGGCTCTGATCAAAGGAAGACACATTCCCGAGAGGAACTGTACTCAAATGTGTAACACACACTTGAAATCAGTACTTCTGAAGTCTCATGTTCTGGATGTCTGAGGGTGCTCCTCTGGCCCTCATCTAACTCTGTGGGAAGAAACACAAAGGGTTTGTGGGGTACAGGCATAGGCTTGGAAGCGGCATGGGCTGGCTATCCACAGCGGGCTATTCCAAAGGGCTGCCCGAGAGCATCTCTTTCACTGTGTGGCCTGGAAGTTATAATAAATGGCCAGCACCGATCTTGAGTATAAATAAATACAGCAGGCTGCCAAAGCCCTCACTTAAATCCCCCCCCATAAAAAGCATGACTTCTCGTGAAGAACTGACCAATACCCAAAGTTACTCAATAGGTTTTTGTTTTGCTTTGTTTTTCTAGCTGCTTCACATACAGAGATGGAGAAAAAAATGCGACAGAATAGGTCCAGGCTCTCAAGTAGTCCTAGCAATACTATCGTTTATTTTTTTTGTGTGTGTTCATCTTATTTTTAGGGAAAAAAAAGATTAAATTATAAAACAAATAAAATACTTTTAAGCTGGCCAGTGGTGGTGAATTCAGGAGGCAGCATTCAGGAGGCAGAGGCAGGCAGCCTGGTCTACAGAGCGAGTTCCAAGACAGCCAGAGCTACACAGAGAAACCCTGTCTCAGGAAACAAGAACAAAAATGCTTTTAAGTCTGCTATAGATCAGGCCTTTCAAAAATGTACACAGATGTAGTTTGGTGGGAAAACTCCAATGTCGCCCTTAACTAGCTGGCCTCCCAATACAGAAGAACTGCTAGCCTCATTTCATTGTATTTTAAGTTTAGCGGCATTGTGTCCCAGGAATTGAGACAGAGCAAAAAGGTAGGAGATTTTTGAAAGGCGAGCGATAATGAAAGGGTAGGGAAAACGTTCTTGAAATTTAGGTACATGTAGGTCAGAAGATGAGGTATCCTGTCAGAATGAGACAAACGGAAGGACAGTTTTGCGCCATGTTTAAAATACATCCCTAAAAGCTAGATAATAATAATAACAGCTGCCACTCATGGGATGCTGGTGCCTTGCTAAGTGCTTTATGTGTGTTTTCTGATTTTATCCCTACAGTAAACCTATGATTTATTAGTCTCAGTTTATAAAGAAAATGAGTCACAGAAAGGTGAAGCTATTAGTCCAAAGTCAAAGTGTTGACTCTGAGGAGGTGGGAGCTTCATGTTGGAACACTGCACTGCAACTTCCCAAAGAGAAAGGGAAGAAAAAAAAAATCCAACTCAGAAAAGACAACAGGAAAGAACTGCTCGATGTACAAACTACATAAAAACAAACATCAGGTGATTTCTGTTCTGATCAACTTGGTCAGTGGCAGAAGCCATAAAAGTGCTACAGCTCGCTGAAGATGGAACCAGAAGAACACCTTCACTGGGCTCCTTCCTCCACCCACCTGCAGAGGAAGTTCTTGAAATGTTGCTGTGTGGTGGTATTGTGTTCCCCAAAACATTGTGCATGCTAATAAACTTATCTGGGGTCAGAGACAGAGCAGCCACAATATTAAACATAGAGGTTAGGCAGCGGTAGCACATGCCTTTAGTCCTAGCATTCCAGAGACAGAGGATCTCTGTGAGTTCAAGGCCACATTGGAAACAGCCAGGCATGGTGACTCACGCCTTTAATCCCAGAAAGTGAGCCTTTAATCCCAGGGAGTGAGGCAGAAAGCAGAAAGGTATATAAGGCATGAAAACCAGGAACTAGAAGCTTTTGGCCTGGTTAAGCTTTCAGGCTTTCGAGCAGCAGTTCAGCTGAGATTCTTTCTGGATGAGGACTCCGAGGCTTCCAGTCGGAGGAAACAGGATTAGCTGAGGTAGCTGTGGCTTGTTCTGCTTCTCTGATCTTCCAGCATTCACCTCAATAACTGGCCTCAGGTTTGATTTTATTGATAAGAACTTTTAAGAGTCATGCTACATTGCTCTCCATAATGTTATCACTCGAAAGTCAAAATCACACTGAGCTAAAGGAGAGGCAACCAGGAGGAGAAAGCTGTGGAATAATGCCAGAAGACAGGTGCTGCGATAAGAAAGGGGGAAGACAAGGCAAGAGGACCACTGGGGAAGGAGGTTGGGGGGCAAAGGATGCTGGAGACAGTGGTCTGTAGTGTTATTAAATAGGGTGGTCAAAACGGCCTCATCGGAAAAGTCAAACTGGGACAAGGATGAGACGAGGGACCCAAGCACAAAAGAGCCGCAGCCTAGAGCAAGGGCAGTTCAAGAGAAGAAAAGAACAGCCGGAGCAGGAGCCCTCAGCTAAAGTCTCCTCTTAAATTCAGACAATTTAGAGAAATAAAATGCACTGAATAAGAATATAGACCCTAGAATTAATTGTTGGATAATTGAATTTGAGACTGGAGGCAGATGAGAAGCAGAACATTTGCATAATCTCAGGTTATCTCCTGACAGAATATCTCTTCGTTGAAAAGGAAAATGAGGGCTGGAGAGATGGCTCAGCGGCTAAGAACACTGGCTGCTCCTCCAGAGGACCCAAGTTCAATTCCCAGCCCCCACATGGTAGCTCACAACAGTCTAGAACTTCAGTTACAGGGGATCTGGCATCCTCACACAGACATACATGCAAGCAAAACACTGTTGTGTGATGTTTTGTTGGTGTTCTGACAAATAAAGCCTGCCTGGAGATCAGAGGGCAGAGCAGCAGCCACTAGAGACTTCTTACCTCTAGGAATCCCTGCACTGGGGCTGAGATCCTGTCTCCACCCACCTTATATTCCTGTCTCCACCTCCCTAGTGCTAGGATTAAAGGCATGCGCCACCACTGCCCGCTCTTCTCTTTTAGACCGGTTCAATCTGGTATAGCCCAGGGTGGCTTTGAATTCCTGATCTCCCTGCTTCCTCCTCCCAAGTGTTGGGATTAAAAGTGGCCTCTGTGGTTAACTAGTGGCTAGCTCTGCCCTCTGATCTCCAGGTGAGTTTTATTTGTCAGAACACAAACAAAATATCATACAACAAAACACCAAATTAAATAAATAAATAAATAAATAAATAAATAAATAAATAAATAAATAAAAATAAAAAGACCATTGGAAAAGGAAAAATGATAGTGCTACAATAGAAAATCCTAGAAGCCACCTTCCTGATGTCATTTAATGGGAAGAGCACATCTCTGTTGGGATAGTGCAGCCAAACTTCAAAACCTCCACGTATCAGAGACAGTATGAGACATGGAGAGATACCCTACAAAATAACTGACCAGTACTAGGGAGTCCTGATGGGAGACAGCGAGCAATTGAGGGATTATCACAGATTTAAGGAGATTTAGAAAACATGACAGCTAAACACAATCTGTGGTCCTGGGGTGGACCATGGACCACAGAGAGGGTGTAAGTGAGACCGTGAAAACCCTGATGACCTTTGAACAAGGTCTCACGGCCATTGAGAATTCCTTTCAATGCTGATTTCCTGATTACAAGTCATCATTCTGTGGTGAAGGAAGATGATAGTGCTAAGGGAAGGTGGGGGGAGGACATATGAGACTCTTCTCACCTTAGGAATTCTTCTTGTTATTTAAAATAATCTCAAATCCCCTTAAAACAAAAGAAGAACAAAGAAGAAGAAATACTGTCGTGGATGCAGAGCCTGAGCAAACCCTGGCCTGTCCGCATTAGGTCTCACCTCCTCCCTGCACTCCAGTGGTAACTGCAGAAGTTTTAGTCTCACCAGAAGCCACACCACATTTGTTCCAGCACCTTTAACAAGGTAGTCATGACCAGGATCACCTCCTGCATGATTATTGACTAAAAGAAAAATATCTCCCACCTAAAATCGCGCAATCCATCTACATCATACTTTCCTATTACTGCGCATCCCCCACCCACACACCCTTCAGAGATACAGACCCACGTGCTTTGACCTATACGGGGTCCCTACAACGGTCCCTTGTGGACACGGACATCCTCTCGTCCCATGGATGAGATCCTGAATGGGGTCTTCATCAGAGTCAAGTTCAGTGCTCAGCCTGATACAACTGTAGGTGTGAGGGAAGCAGAGAAACATCTTTTCTAAGGCAGGAACACGCCCAGTATACAGAGGCTGCATGCTAAAAATCTCTGTGGTGGGAATTCCCTCCGGTGACCTAGCTCCCTAGTTGTGACTAGCTATGTGCAAACTGCGAAGTCGAAAGTGCTGATCCTAGACCCGATTAATGTTGGCTCAGCCATGCCCATCGGTGTGACAAAGGCAAACCAGGTAACACTCGTATTGATGTTGGAAATAACACTTTCCTTCTCACTGTGGATCATAACTGATTCAACTGAGTTCACTGCCCATGCTTGCTTATAAATGAAATGAACTGCTACTTGATCAAGACTAGAAATTACATAAACTACAAGAAAAAAAATGTGTGTATGTGCAGGTATGCAATTCAATGTGTGTGCATGTATGCATACAAGAATAAATGTATGGGTATATGTATGTAGAGGCCAACACTGAATGTATCCCTCTGTCACTCTGCACCTTATTTTCAGAGGCTGGGTCTTATGGTGATATTTTATTTGTGCTGAAATGTGATTTTATTTGTATGTTAAAAAAGTTGTCTGGGGATCAGAGCTAAGAGCAAGCCATTAAGCAGAAGTCTGGTAGTGGTGGCACATGCCCTTAATCCGATCACATGTCAGGCAGAGTCTCTGTGTGGTCAAGGACACAGCCAAGCGGTGACCGGAACCTTTAATCTCAGTACGAACCATAGAGACCCGGAGGTCTGTATAGACAGGCAGTGACGAGGAAGTCATGTGGTTGGGTTTAGAGCCAATGAGAAGGGAGAACAGAAAGGCAATAAAAAGACAGGACACAGGAAGAAGGTCTCTCTCTGAGGGGAAGGATGGCAGGGAGTGGTAAGATAAGGTGGTCTCAGCTCTTGGCTACTGCTCCATCTCTGGGCTTTTAACTCTTTATTTGGCTCTGTGTTTCTTATTTAATAAGACCGTTTAGAATCACATCTACAGGGTCTCTCAATGAACCTGAGGCTCAAAGATTCATCTAGACTAGTTGGCCAATAAGCCCTTCTCATCTCTACCCAACCCCTGTTTCCAAGCCTATGGTTACAGATAGTTGTTGCTGGCCCCAGCTTTTATGTGAGCTCCAGGGATCCAAACTTGGGTCCTCAGGCTTACATGGCAAGCACTTCCAACTGAGCCATTTCTCCAGTTCCAGAGAATTTTGACTTTACTGTGTTCCATTGTGTTTAATGAAAGTTTCAGCCCATAAGTGTTGAACATTTAAGAAGAAACATATGCACGGTGGTGGTTTGAATAAAAATGGCCCCCATAGGCTCGTAGGGAGTGGCACTATTAGGAGGTGTGGTATTGTTGGAGGAAGTGTGTCACTTGAGGGTGGGCTTTGAGGTTTCAGATGTTCAAGCCAGGCCCAGTGTCACTCTCTCTTCCTGCTGCCTGAGAATCTAGATGTAGAATTCTCTGTGGTGGTATTGTGTTCCTCAATATATTGTGCACCCTAATAAACTTATCTGGGGTCAGAGAACAGAATAGCCACTAGACAGACATAGAGGCTAGAAAACGGTGGCTCACACATACCTTTAATCCTAGCATTCTGGAGGCAGAGATTCATCCAGATCTCTGTGAGTTCAAAGCCACACTGGAAACAGCCAGGCATGGTGACTCATGCCTTTAATCCCAGGAAGTGAAGGCAGGAAGCAGAAAGGTATATAAGGCATGAAAACCAGGAACTAATGTCTGTTAAGTTTTTAGGCTTTTGAGCAGCAGTTCAGCTGAGATCCATTCAGATGAGGACACAGAGGCTTCCAGTTTGAGGAAACGAGATCAGCTGAGGAATTGGCGAGGTGAGGTTGGCTGTGGCTGGTTCTGTTTCTCTGACCTTTCAGCATTCACCCCAACACCTGGCTCCGGGTTTGTTTTTATTAATAATACCTTTTAAGATTCATGCTACAATTCTCAGCTCCTTCTCCAGCACCATGTCTGCCTGCATGCTGCCATGCTTCCTGAAATGACGATAATGATCTAAACCTCTGAACTGTAAGCCAACCCCAATGAAATGTTTTCCTTTATAAGAGTTGCTGTGGTTATGGTGTCTCTTCACAGCAATAGAAACCCTAAGACACGCGCTAAGAGCCTTCCCTTGGCTAACTTGTACAGCACTCTGGAACAATGCTACTCAAAGTTAGATCCAGACTGGCAACTACCTGTCTGCTACCAGTCTATGACTAGTTAAGTTTCTTACATCAGAACAGCCAACAACTGTGTAATTAAACATGCCACTTGGGTCACCTGATCTTTTTTTCATAGCAGAGCTTCCTGGATGAAGAAAGAGGTAATGTTGGTTTAGTTCTGGAACAAGGTCCCACACTAACTGCACACTGTCTTGGACTTAACCTTCATTTCATCAGTAAAATGGGGTGAGTGAGAGAACCTATCTCTGTGGGACGTTAGGCTTTAAACGAGATGCAATGTGTAGAAAACATGACGAGAAATGAACACTTGTAAGGAATTATTATCTGTGATAGTATTACAAAATTTCTAGAATTTGGCAGGAAATCAGAACAAAGAAAAATAAGAAGAAAAAAAAATGAGATGAAATCAGGCCTGGTGCAGAAAGACATACTAAATCCTGCTCCAAAGGAGAGCGGACCAAAAGATTTGCTCTGTGCCATTTTTTTCCCTCCAGTCAATAAAAAGAAAATGTGATGTTGTGTGATCCACAATAGTGCAAACGATTGAAAACAGAATGTGCCCCAAAGAAATGTAACCAGTTTTGGTTGTGAGTGAAGGTCACTAGGAATCTCCTGTTGGGGTCTCGAAATTGAAACTAAAACCCCCTTGCTTTTAGCCTTCAGTTCGTAATGACAAAAAGGATTTCCTGAAGCAAGCTAGAAGTTTCAACAGACGTGGAGTAGAAGAAAATTTAGCCATTAATCTGTCATTTCAGTCAAAGCTAAGCTCACTAATAACTTCTATTCAGCTCCAAACTGCCTTCAATTTTTCTATTCCTCTCTGATGATAAGGACTCACATATTCAAATTTGCCCCCCAAAAAAGAGAATTTTTACGAATCCCAAAATGAGCAGGTAAATAATACCAATGACAACGCTCCTCCTGGAGGTGGTGCCTTCCTTGGAGCCTGTGAGCTTTCAGAATCACAACCTTAAAGAGTGTATTTGCCGCGCTATCACACCGTCATTTTTATAAACATTTCAAATTGGAAGATTTTTTTGATGAGCATAAATTTGCAAGATAAAAATGACACCTTGATTATTGAAAGTAGTATTAGCTAACACATTTTGAAATATGACAAAAAGCAAGGATGGTTTAAATGGAGTTAATTTTGGGAGAAAATCAGTCAGTATGCACACTCATTACAGAACTTCCATTTGGTATGCACGTTTAAACTATGGAAAATACCTAGTGTTAGCACTAAGATTCTGGACTCACAGGTATTTTTATTTTGAGTCCACTGCAATGAGAATTACATTTTATCATAAGCAAGATTTTTAAAAAATTTTATTGATTCTTTGTGAATTTCATATCATGCACCCCAATCCCACTCATGTCTCTGTCCCTCCATATTCGCCCTTGCAACCTCCTTCCAAAAGAAAACAAAAAAGTAAATTTAATAAAAAAATTATACAATAAAAATGCAAATTAAAGAAAATAAACAAAAACCTAAAAACACAAAAACATCTCAAAATGCAAGCTGAGGTGTGTTGTGGTGTGTCTCCCAATCTACCTTTTGCCCAAACAGCTTAAGGAATATTTTAACATAACATTCATTCCAAGAGAAAAACAAAGAATAAGTTATAGAGATATTAACAAAAACTATACATTACCATCTCCAAGGTCTATAAGCAAATATAATAAAAAGCAAGTAAGAAACATTATCTACTGTGTTTCAGTGAAAATCACAATCCTTATATACAAGGAAAAGATTTGTTGTTTTATATCATAAAATTTGTGTGTGGGGGGTGGGGGGGAGATTGGGAGTGGATAGAGTTGGGAATCAACCCCAGGACCTTGAACATGCAAAGCATAGGCTCTGCCTGGAACCATAGTCCAGCAGGAAACACTTTTGAACAGACATATTCTGCAGAGGAGCTGAGGTTCACACATCTTCAACTCTCTCCCTTCGAATGTGAGCTTTCCTATTCTATTCTCCTCTTTTGCAGCCCTACCTCTTGGTGATTAGTCATGTTATGCTTCCTCTTTGCTTGGAAGGGCACCGGGAGAAACTCTTTGCTTCTCCTTCACAAACTGACATCTTAAAGAGTAACTCTATTTAAAACTTAAATAATAGAGGAATTGGACGTCCATCCGCAGAAAGATGTCTCTCACCAAAACCTTATACCTTACATAAAATTATCTCAAGCTAGATAACAGACTCAATGGGAAACATGAAACTATAACTTTCAGGCAAGAACACGGGGTGTGAGGAGCCACAGTGTCTCAGGTAAAGGCTAGAACACGGGGTGGGAGGAGCTACAGCATGTCAGGCTAAAGGCTAGAACACGGGGTGGGAGGAGCTACAGCATCTCAGGCTAAAGGCTAGAACATGGGGTGGGAGGAGCTACAGCATCTCAGGTAAAGGCTAGAACACGGGGTGGGAGGAGCTACAGCATCTCAGATAAAGGCTAGAACACGGGGTGGGAGGAGCCACAGTGTCTCAGGCTGATATCTAAATATCTAGTAGCTAAGAACTAGAAGAGTTCTTAGACATAATCCAAAATTATAGTCCACAGATTTTGCATTTTATTTATTTATTATGTATACAGAAGAGGGTGCCAGATCTCATTACAGATGGTTGTGAGCCACCATGTGGTTGCTGGGAATTGAACTCAGGACCTCTGGAAGAGCAGTCGGTGCTCTTAACCTCTGAGCCATCTCTCCAGCCCCCAGATTTTGCATTTTAATTTGGAGTTACCAAATTAAATAAAAGACCCTACAAAGAAGATGAAAGATTAGCTGTGGCCTGGGAGAATCTATTTGCAAACTACACATCCAACAATTAATTAGAAGGTAGAATATATGGAAAAATTAAAAAACAATTGTAAAAAAAATCCAATTAGAATGGGCAAAAGACATGAAAACAGATACCAAAAAGATATACAGTTGATAAAAAAGAATGTGGAAAAGAATTTCCTTATTTAGCCGTCAAGGAAAAGCAGATCTAACACATAGTAGATCTCATGGCACACCTGTCCAATGGCTCCAATGAAGACAGTGGCAGCAGCAAATGCCACGAGGATTCATGGAAACTAGATCACTCATACCCTAAAAAAATACAATGGCGGAGTCCTCGAAACAGCTCAGCACTTTCTCACAAACTACAAATGGAATCACTTCACAATCTAACAATTCCAGCATACCACATTTATCTCTGAGAAATAAAAGCTCATATTAAGGGGGAAATTATAACTTAATATTCACAGTAGCCTTATTCATAAAAGCCCCAAACTAGAAAACTATTGACATCTTTCAATAGGTAACTGACTAAACAAACTGTACCCATCCATAACACAGCCCAATAATCAGCAATAAAAAGAAACAGTGTTGATCCACACTACAATGGGGATGAACCTGAAACTATACCGAATAGAAAAAGCCAATACTAAAGTTCTATGATAACATACAGTTTCTTTTCTTTCTTTCTCTTTCTCTCTCTCTTTCTTTCTTTCCCTTTTTCTCTTCTCTTCCTCCTCCTCCTCCTCTTCTTCTTCTTTTTGAAACAGGGTTTCTCTGTGTAGCCCTGGCTGTCCTGGAACTCACTCTGTAGACCAAGTTGGCCTCAAACTCAGAGATAAGCCTGCCTCTGCCTCCCAAGTGCTGGGATTAAAGGTGTGCACCACCACCACCCGGCTTTCATAACTTCATAAGTTCTATAACATCCTTGAAATAGTATAAAAATTATATCTTTGGAAAACTAGTTAGTTTGGGCATGGGAAGAGTAGACTCGGGTTGTAACAGGACACCAGGCGGGACCCTCGTGGTGGTAGAACTCTGTATCTTAACCATGCTGCTCATTATACATACCTCCAAGATGTGCTCACTTCTCCCTCCGTTTTCCTATGCAGCTCTTTAGAACAGTTATTATGTGAAGGGAGTGCAACACTGTGAGAGGAGACCGTCCACAGGAGCCTGGGCTCTGCTCCAGTCTCCACAGAAGCAAGATGTCTGTCAATGCTTCAGCACCGTTGGTCATGTGACTCCGAGCATGGATCGGTCAAAGCAGAGTACATACAATGGAGGCTCCATCTGCCCTGGGCGGTGTTCTGATGTGGTAGACTGGTTAGCAATACATCCCAGGCTTCTTCTGTCCCTTGCTACCTAGCTGGATGGGATAAATCTGCTTTATCTGACTTGCTCCGTAGGGTGCTCCTTCTCCCTGGACTCACAAATTGAAGGCCAGGGTGTGGGGAAACTGGTGATTCACAATAACCACATGTGAACGGGTCCTAAAGACCTGAATACACACACAGTCTGGATAAGACTGGGGCTTCTCAGTTCCCATTTCCTGGTTGTAATACTATATTAATATCGTACAGCATAAGGCCTCTCTGTATTATGTCTTATGCTTCGTGTGAATCTATAATTATCTCAAAAGTTGGATGAGAATGAGTGAAAAGAACTAAATTTTTTTAAAGTTAAATTAATTGAATAAGGTAATTTTTTAAAATCTTAATAACTTCAACAAAAGGGGTGGGGGAGAACGTTCTATACTATTGAAAGTCAGGCTCGGCCGTCCAGAATAATCACCGTAAACTAAGTATGATAGCATATTAAAGATAGCTTCAAGTTCTTTGACATTGATCCCATCAAGAAGTGAGATGTATGCCCCTCCAGCCAAGAATCTCTGTGGCTTCTGTGATTCCTCTGACAAGGAGAGAACATGGAAGAAGCAATACTGGGGATTCCTGGACCCTAACATCCTAGCAGCTCTCCTTTCTTGTAGCTAAATGCCACATAACCCCTGAAATGACTAGAAGTCACCCACGTCCTAAGAAGGAAAGACCAAACCACCTGGAGTGAGCCCGGAGGAGGACAGTAAATATGGCTTCTGGGAGGACTTGGGCCTTGACTGGCCAGCTGGGGTCTTCTGATTCTCAGCACAAGAGCACAGTGAAATGTTTGCTTCCGGCCACCAAGTCTTGGAACAGTTTGTTGCACAAGTCAAAAAGCAACAAACCGCTTTACCTACATGTCTTCTCTCAAATAGGCCGGCCTCCAGATAACATGGAGCCGTAGTCCGAGAAACTCCTATCCTTGGATCCTAGCAATACATTAGAGTTTTTTCAATCTTTTTTAGTTCATGACTCACAATAAAAAAAAAAAAGTGTGTTATGTATAACAAACTCCTAAACATACATACCTCTAAAAATACATTTATTACATTGATAGGTTGATGACATCCTTGGAGATTACACATTTAAACCTGTTTTTGTAAGAGGAAGAGATAGCTGTTTGGCAATCTAAATTATTGACCCTTAAGAAAAACTGATCCAGGAGTTGCTTCCCATGATCTTAGCAGAAAACACATCCTCATTTCAGCAGAAAGATAACGCTTGCTTCGTCTTTCTTCTGCTCACAAAATTCCTTCTTGATGTAAGGTTACATCACAGAAAAAAGCATAGGCACTTGATAAAGGAAATTAATTTGGGAAGATGAAATGCTCCAGAGTTTCCTTCTAAATAAAAAGGAAATCGCGGTTTCCCATTTGGAGACAGGAATAGTTCCAGAGACATCAGCGGTGCCCTGACATGGAACACCCTCACATTCCTGAACACGGCCTTTCTTCTGTAGTGATCGGGCCGAACTGCCCACCGTCTGTCTTCACTGCAGGTGAAGACAGAGACCCCAGCATTCTGCCCCATCCCAGCCTCTCTAGTGTTCAGATGGCACCGTGTCACTAGCCAAGTTCCAGGCAGTACCGGCCAGGACAGCAAAGACCCGGCTGTCCCTGGCTCATCTCTCTCTCCTCCGCCAGGGTTGCCATGGCAAACTTGAAGCCTCTAAGTCCAGATGTTACGAAGAACGGACATGACCAGTCAGGCCTTTTTCCTCCCCACTGAGATCTCAGGGCTTCGGACTTGTGATTTCTGTTGCTCGATTGTCTTAGCTTCACTGAGTCCTGAGCAACGTTCTTGGCTGCCATCAGGATTGTCAATAATTCTCTCCCCTTTCTCATTCCTCCTTGGGCTTGCCTTCCCCTCCCCCTCTCTGGAACACGGTGATATATACTCGTTTATGAATTGTCTAAGGCTAGTTTAATACTACAATGGCAGAGTCGTGTAAGTCCAACAGAGAGCCTGTAGCCTACAAAGCCTAAAAGATTTGCCTTCTGCTCTTTGAAGAAGTTTGTAAGCCTCTAACCTTGCACGATACTTTGCATATAATATCTGTACAATAAAAAAAAAAATTGGAAAGGATAAAAAGTATAGAAAATCCTTTGAAAACATCCATCAGTCATAATTGTAACATTTCCACAGTTAAGTGCTTTTATGCTCCACTTGAATTCTGCCCTTGTAAGAAGTACAGGGACAGGAAACCACCAATGCCTGGACCAAAATCAGAAAGAAGCACACAATAGCCATCCATTAAGTAGTTGTTAAATAAGTAAACTACATTTATCTAAAGCCAAATATTCACTATTATAGAGTCATAAGGTGAGCCAATTTCCAAGAAGCTAATTTCGAGAAAACAGTCCACATAAATCCAAAAACATTTCTAAATACCTGAAATCTGAACGAATACAACTCTACGGTACTCAAGGAAGGGCACAAGGTTAAGTCCACATTAAGTCCTATGGGCATCCAAGCAATGTCTCTCATCCCCCAGGCACTCCACGCAAGGGTGGGACAGACCTTGCCAGCTCTTGATGCTGACCATTAATCTGTCATCTGATGAGCTTTGACTCCCAAGGCTCATGTGTTTAAATCCTAACCCTCAATGTGATGATATTACCCAGCCGGATGGAAACCCTCGGGGTCCTTAGGAACTGATAAGGTTTACACAGGGTCACAAGGATGAGGCTTCATGATGGGAGCAAGCAAGGCTCCTAAGAAGAGGAAGACACCTAAGATGTCTTTCTTTCCAGGTTCCTGCGTCAAGACATGAGAAGACAGAATCCAGAAGGTGAGCTCCTGCCGGAAACTGAGCCTGCTGATACCTTAACCTCAGATGTCCAACCCCCAGAACTATGAGGAATAAATGCCTGGTGTTGAAGTCACAGAGCTGACTAAGAACAGAGTATCTTAAAAATGGGAGGAGCTTCCAACTGGGTGTAGACAGGTTTCCAATGAGGAAGATAGGAGTTAATCTTTTTTTCTTTTTCTCAGTTTGTTGCATGTTTTAACTTTGAGTCTCGGGCTCCCCACCCCCTCTCTCTCCCTCCCTCCCTCCCTCTCCCCTCCCTCCGCCATGCCCTCTTCCTGAATGAGATGTGGTTGGGATCTTACTGTGTTGCCAAGCTGTCCCCAAATTCCTAAGTCCAAGTGAACCCCCTGCCTCAGCCTCCCTTCCCCCAAAGAGCTGGGACTACAGACACACCACAGTGTACTGCAGATCTCAGAATTTCGATGGGAGCTTTGTTAATATTTCCATCTGAAGATCTCTTACCTTTTATCTGTCCATCAAAGTTTAGCCTAAAACTTCTTTGACATCTTCAGATGCCATAATTTCTCTTTTCTCCCTGAAGCCCTGGATGGTTAGCTCTTTCCCATATCTTAGAACTTAAGATTATCCTTGCATGCTAATAGTTGCATATATATGCATGTATTCAAATATATGCTAATATGCTGCCTATATATGTATGCATATATATGCAAATATATATATAGTTATATAGTTATTTGATCTGCCAACAGGCCATAAAGGTCCTAGCAAGAAGCACTCTATCTTGCTTTCTTTTCTTTGCTCCTGCTTTCCCACACCTTCCCGGAAGAGCTGATTTTGATATGCAGAATTTCTAACAAGAATAAGCTAAAAGTACTTCTACTGTTTGCTCTTGTACCAAACTTGAATGGCACATGCAGAAGAGGTAATAATTACTAAAAAATGGAGGTCATTATAACAACAAAAGAAATATGGAATATGAGGAAGATATTTTTTAAATAATTAAATCACATTTTTGAATAGACTTTTGTTCTTTCTTTGCTGCATTATTTTGTAAGAAGCTGCATTATTTTGTAAGAAAAAGAATGTGAAGAGAATAAAAAGGTCGCTCTAAAATTTAACAAACCAAAGTTTACCTATAATATATGCTTTACAAACCTGACAGAATTATAGCATACAACCATCATCTCAAACATACTAAAAGTAATTACTGAAGGAAAAACAGAAACTCTCACTACCCCTCAAAATTATTTCTATTAACACATATTATTTCCATTTAAATGTTTTCAATTATCAGTAGGAATATGAAGGCTGAGTATAACTTATCAGTTGAAATGTCGTATTTAAACCAATGAATACTGAAAGTGGGCAGGCACGCTAGCCATTTGGTATTCATTTTCTTTTTAATATAAATACCTTTTGGGGAGTGGTGGTGTACATCTGTACTCTCTAATCACTCAAGATGCTAAGACAGGAAGATCAGCACAAGTTGGAGGCCAGCCTGTGCTATGTAATGAGACCCTATCTGAAAACAAACAAGAAAAAAATGATAAAATATTTTGATGAACATGCATTGAGGTAGTATAAAACATTCTGTACCACAAAGCTGAGTAAGTCAGTGTTCTAACTGACACAGCAAACCAAACAGGGTAGCACACTATCAGTTGAATGTGATTAATGTATTAGATTTATTTCTACAATGGACTCCAGAGGGATCGGAATAAGGTACTGACATTTATTAGTGTGTGCATGCGCGCGCGCGCGCGCGCGCGTGTGTGTGTGTGTGTGTGTGTGTGTGTGTGTGTGTGTGTGTGTGTGTGTGTACAAGTGAGAGGGCAGAGGATCTGGGTTGTCAGGTTTGCACAGCACACACCCTTTTCTATTGAGCCATCCTCCCAACCCAGGACTGACAAGTTTTCAATAAGTGGAGAGGGTGTCATAGAATGGGAGATGAGTAGACCTGCAGTACAGAAAGGACCAGGAAATGGAGAGCGGGCCATGGGTGTGATGGAGCTGGAGGATGCCCAGGACATGATGGAGCTGGAGGGTGCCCAGGACATGATGGAGCTGGAGATGCCCAGGACATGATGGAGCTGGAGGGTGCCCAGGACATGATGGAGCTGGAGATGCCCAGGACATGATGGAGCTGGAGGGTGCCCAGGACATGATGGAGCTGGAGGATGCCCAGGACATGATGGAGCTGGAGATGCCCAGGACATGATGGAGCTGGAGGATGCCCAGGACATGATGGAGCTGGAGGGTGCCCAGGACATGATGGAGCTGGAGGATGCCCAGGACATGATGGAGCTGGAGGGTGCCCAGGACATGATGGAGCTGGAGGGTGCCCAGGACATGATGGAGCTGGAGGGTGCCCAGGACAGGGTTTATGAGAGGGGAACCAGCTCAAACGATGGTTCTGCCTGATAAATTAGGAAACACCAAAGATCAAGGTTGCTATCTATTTGAAAATTTTTGCCTAAGGAAAGGCCTGGATAGCCTCTACATTTTCTGTTGTATGTGTTAATTCAGACATCTGAACTGAACTACAGAACAGTAAAAATATGCCCCAAAAATAGTGTCCCAACTTGGCACAGCCTCTGCTGGAGCTAAAGTATAAATGGAGGTCATGCTGCCAGTTGGAGAAAATATCAAGAAAATGGAGTAAGACAGGTCATACAGACCAGGGGACAGAAAGTTTAGACTCTACAAGTCCCTTTCCTCACTTCTACTTGACATGACAGCTCTCAGTTCCACCAGAATCATGTGCATCTGAAGCTGACTCTTTCCGCCTTGGGATGGAGCATTCACTTATGTTCCCTTACATTCTCGGGTGCAGGCACCACACCACACAAGTCCACAGTTTTCTCTCACCGATGAAAGTGTCTCACCAGAGAGTGTCAATGCTTTCTGAAAAGAGACCAAAACAGACAAAATGCTGACAAAAAAAATTCTCCATAACAGAAAGAAGAAAAATGTAAGTCTATGCAAGGATAAGGCTCGTGGCAAAGCATACTTTAAAAGCCACTGGACCCATACTGGTCACTGGCTATATAGAAATGTATTGAGAAAATTGGAATTTAGAACTAAGCACAGATTCTCAGGGGGAAGCAGATATAGACGGCTGGGGAGGGGGCTGGAGGTGAAACTCAGCAGAACTGGAGTTCAAATCCCTAGCACCCACATAAGTTCTGGAAGAGTGTGGAAGCCCACTGATAACCCCAGCATTCAGGAGGCACAGACAGAGGGTTACCAGAGCGATACTAGCTAGTTTGGCAAGCTCCAGTTCAAGTGAGAGATCTTGTCTCCTTACGTAAGGTGAAAAGTGACAGAAGGGAACACCTGGTGTCAACTTCTGGCCTCCATGTGCTCATACATGTACCTGCACACACGTGCCCACACATATGAACACACACGTGCACTAGCACGTAAACCACACACAAACTGAAAAATGACAGACAGCAAACAGAGCTAAAACTAAATAAAACACTGGCCAAAGGGGGGAAAAAATCTAGATTGAAACTGGAAAAAAAAAATCTTCATCACAGAAAGAAAGAGTATTGTCATATAAGTGTGTACAAAGATAAGATTTGTAATATGTCTATTTAAAAATCCACAAAGTATACAACAGTGCTGAAATGTATGATGAAAACTGAAAAATTAGCACTAAGTACTGGTCTTCAGAAAAAATAAATATATATACAATTTTTAAAACAAAGTAAAGAAAAACGCTAACCAGTGTCTTCTCCACATCTTTGATTTTCCAATGAATTTGAAAAAATGGTGACTTGCACTTTTGTCTCAAAATGGTCATGTGACAAAGCAGACATAGGTTTTATATGCACAGAACTCAGCATACGCTAAATTGGTGAAAGTTTATTATCTAAACAATATAGAAATGAATTCTGATTGTAGAGTTTCTTGTTCAGTACTGGGAACTGAATGCATGGCTGTATGGGTGCTAGGCAATTGTTCTGCCTACCTATACCCTATACAATCTTCTAAAAAGTTAGCTTTTACTATAATAGCCCTGGAATCTCATAGACTGGACTGCTAAAACTAAACCTCTGGAATATTTCTAGGTACAAAATTGCAAAAGAACACAAACACAGTTTTCATGGAGCAACGGTAGGTCTGTCCTGATCGGATTTTAAGTAAGATCTAAGGTCATCAGAGCTGTTTAAAAAGAGACAAACTTAAAATGTATCACACGCTTGACTTCAAGCTTATAATGTAGTCTGAGATGGAGTAGCTTCAGCAGATACTGAAAAACATGCTCTTTAATGAAGAAAGAAGCCGACAGCAGTGGCACGTGCCTTTAATCCCAGCACTCGGGAGGCAGAGCCAGGTGGATCTCTGTGAGTTTGAGGCCAGCCTGGTCTACAGAGCGAGATCCAAGACAGACACCAAAACTACACAGAGAAACCCTGTCTCGAAAAACAAAACAAACAAAAGGAGGAGGAGGAGGAGGAGGAGGAGGAGGAGGAGGAGGAGGAGGAGGAGGAGGAGGAGAAAACAGAAATGAAAAGCCACCCAGGGAGACTAGGCTGGCCATACTGAGGACAGGATCAGGACAACGCCACCTCCAGCTCCACTCTGTTTCCACTTCTGCTCTAGTCAACAGTGTTGGAGGCTATTGTCCCCGTTCATGTATTTTAATATTTTCATCAAGTGAATCTTATCTGTATTTACTTCTTCAAGCTATTTAAAATGAAAAGCGAAATGCCGCGAGTCTAGAATAGATAATAAATACGTACAGGAATCAAACTCAAGTGTTCCGATACATAATACAGAGCTTTGTATATTCAATTCAACCCAAGGTGTAAAGCCAATGTCATCCCCATGAATGAAACGTGGAAAGACTAATTCAAAGGAAGCATGTTAACGACCCAAAGGTATTGCAGAACAGACTATACAGAGCTTTGGGGACAAAGCCTCTCATGTGACACTCCTGAAAACCACATGCTTCTACAGATACCAGAGTGTCACATTTCGAGACCCTGTGCTCACCTCCCTGGAAGATGTGGTATACTCTGGATAACACTAGAAGAATTTCATCAGGTTCTACCCAGTCAGAGGACAAAGACTAAAGAACAAAAGTCCCTATTTTGTTGTAAGGACAGGAGATAATGTGTGCTCGCTATGACCCACAGTAAGTATTTTACTGTTAAAATAATAAAGACGAACTCCTGTTTCCTCAGAATTGTACTGGTTTCTTAGTGTGCCCTTCACACTAAAGGGGAATGGTATGAGGTACGAGGTATGATATGGGTACACTAGACCTTGAGCTTGGCTACATTAAAGCTTCAATTAATTTTAAATGATCAAACAACCGTACTGCCAAGAGACAAGAAGCCATAGGTCTTTTACATGATCCTACAAAGTAATAGGCAGAAAGAGGTCACTCTCTAAAGGTCAGTGTATGCACCAGGAGAAACAGTTAAGAAAAGAATTTCACACAAATGGCTGCAGACAGCTCTGAAGACGGTCCTTGTTAGCATAATTACTCAAATAGAACTTACAAACGCAAAATATCAGCCTATTCCTGAGGATAAAAGACCGATTAGACATATTCTATTTTCTTACAGACATCAAAGAATTCAATTAAAAAAAAAAGATTGAGCATAGGTCATTAATCTTAAGTAGTGAGGTCTCTCACAATGCAGGGGATTTGGCAAATGCCATGTGGTTACCTATATTTTTTGCAGCCACAAGCAAGGCACCCTTCACTGTGCCAGCACAAACAAAAGGTATCTGATTATAGATTTGAAATAAATTCCCTTCACTCTCCCCACCATCACACTGAATTCAAGACTTGAAAATGTTCAGGATAATTTGGTTATTTCCAACTATCAAAAGAGACCAATCTCATATGGGAATATTGGCCAACAATTAAGGAGATATCAGTTGCCTTAGCAACAGATTCCTTCCCAAATAAGCACTGTTTTCGTTCGGCTGCCTTTAGCCAAAAGGGGAATTAAATCACTGAAATCAACAATTCCTTTGTTTAGCAAACAGAGCAGCTTTCCAGGTATCAAGAAAACAGACCCCTCACAGTTGGTCCAGCACTGCCCAAGGTAGCAGTTTGGCTGAATAAGCCAAGCTCTTGAATTACGGGATTTCATCATCAAAACCGCTGCTAACAGAATGGCCAGCTTTTGCCAAAGAAATCTAACAAAAGAGGAGCATCTCCTAAGTGATGCTAATGGCTAAATTTAGCTGTATAGATCTTAACCCTACACAGAAAACATATGGATGTGTATACCACTGTTGTCCTGGATGTCTAACTTGGCAAAGGACTAATTAACCTGCTCGGTTAATTAACGGAGAGTCTCTTTTTCTTACTTTTTTTGGTATAAGAGACTAACCTTACATGACACAATTTCAAAAACTATCTTGCATGGGTCATCACCAAAACTGAGAAATAGATTACTGTTTCTACCTGTTAGCACAAGCTGGCCCCTCTGCAAGCTGAGGCCCTGCCACTCACTGTCTTGAAGCTCTCTACAGGGACCGAATTTTGTTCCTTTCTCATAGCAATCATAATAGAAACTCACGGTGCTGTCTCTCAATAGACATATACCTGAATTGCAAGAGGCTCCTCAGAATCAGAGTTTTCTTTAAAAAGTCAAGCATAAAACTCTTGTCCTAAGAAACTCGTTGCCTAACTATACCCCATGATCATTGACGTATTTATTTCACCATGGCAAAGACTGACCGATCTTTTCGACCACTCTGTAATACTACACCTTTCCCATCCAGAGTCCCACTTCTCAGCGAGCCTGGGTTCCAGATTCCTCTTCTGACATGAAGAGTCCATCCTTGTATTCACTGTAGATAAGAGTCTGAGCTGGGTGGTGGTGGTGCACACATTGAATCCCAGCACTCAAGTGGCAGAGGCAGGCGGATCTCTGTGAGTTCGAGGCCAGCCTGGTCTACAGAGCGAGATCTGGGACAGGCACCAAAACTACACAGAGAAACCCTGTCTTGAAAAAACCAAAAAAAAAAAAAAGAAAAAAAGAAACGGAATGGATGGTCTAGACCCTCAGTCCAAACCCGATGCCCACAGCCTACCAGCCTACCTTCTCAGCCTCTGTGGCAACTTATAGTCTTTCATACCTGCCCTCCCTACTTTCCTAACTTTTTTCTTATATACGAATAATACAAGGTCCTCAAAATAAATGCAATACTTGCACGTAAAATGGAGGTATACAAAATAAAAATCAGAGCATGCCATAAACTGATACACAATTTTCATGTCTATCTTCTTTGTTTCTACAAGGGCTTTTTTTTTTTTTCAATGAATGGGACTTTTTTAAAAAGTTGTCTGTCTGTCTGTCTGTCTGTCTTTGTCATATCTATATGAAGAAAAACTATCTTTAAAAAGTAAAAATGGCTGGGGTATGGTTGGTACAGACTTGTAACCTCAGCACATCCAGGCGTGGAAGCAAAAGGCATCAAGGCCAACCTCAGCTACACAGTGAGTTTAAAGCCAGCTTGAGACAGGTGAGTGCCTGTCTCAAAACAAAATAACCTCAAATGAATGAATGAATGAACAGTAAGATTTAAAAACCAAATCCTTCCCACCTGTCCTCGCTTGCTTCCTCTTGCTGTGATGACTTCGGGGGAGAAAGGGCTTATTTGGCTTACAGGTCACAGTCCATCATCAAGAAGTCAAGGCAGGAACTTAAGAGGAGGCCATGGATGAACACTGCTTACCAGCTTGTTCTCCGTGGCCTGCTCGGATCCCATTCTTGCACAGCTCAGAACCACTTGCCCGGGGTTAGCACCGCCCACAGTGGGCAGGGCCCTCCCACATCAATCAATCACTAAGCTGAGACCGCAACCATGCTCACAGGCCAATCTAATGTCGGCAATTCCTCAGCTGAGGCTCCCTCTTCTCAGGTGACCCCAGCTTGTGTCAGGGTGACGAAAACTAACTACACCCATACACTGAGCTCTATGCACCCTCTTTTGTTTCTTAGTTTAAGGACTTTGTCCCGCTCTTACTAATTCTTATATCGTTCCCTTTTTCATTTATGAAAAATAAGCACTGCCTAGTGTTATATGATTTATTTTTCTGATACGGAAAACCAAAGTATTTTCAATGAAACGAAGATGCGCTGTTACCTGCCAGCATTCTCGACACCAGCTGGAGCGAAATAATCAGCTAACAAAGTTTAAAGTCGTATGATGAGAGATGTATAGAATCAATATCACAATTTCTGCTGCAGTCCTTAAAGCTATATTTGGCTTTAATTTCTATTTCGTCTCATTCTCAGCAAAGCGATTGTTGATAACAAATATACCCCAAATAGGAATACTAAATGAGGACAGCCCCCCTTCCTATACCAGCAATAGGCTGAGGTCTCTGACTGCAGAAAATTTCAGCCAAAGGCTAACACTGCTAAGTCGACTATTGAACAATAATGTAACAACTGGTGCTAACAACACCAGCAGGCCTGTCCACTGGATTTAAACAGCCAGTGGGGCAGAGCGTTTTACATTAGCACAGGCTACCATCATTTAAGCAAATGTCATCTCCCAAGCACCAAACTGAAATTCTATTCAACTGTATTGATGATGAAGAGAGAAACTTCAAAGTCGTATTCCCTTAGGGATGTAGAAGACCACCCGTTATTAGCTCTTCCCAGAAGGCTTGGTTATCTCGTGCACAGGCCTGAGAAGGATGGCTACCCATCTCAGCAGCAGCTAATCTTGATTGCGAGCCTACGGGGCCTGTGGTCGAAGTCAGGTAGAGGGGTGGTGCCCATGGCTGTTTCAGTTCCAACTGGAAGACTGCTGTTGAAATACACATGAAGCCCAACCATAGTTTGTACTGAGCCATACTTACTCGTCTATAAACCAAGTAGGGTAGCCTTGCTTCTCTGAGTCGGTGGGGAGTAGTTACCTTTCACCTCACTCACTAGACAGCAGCTGTTCCCCTCGGCAAGTATTGACGATACTGCATGACGGTATCTGAAAACTATGGCTGGTGAATATGTGGTATTGTTATAGGACAGTAAGGGATCAATTCCCTCTAAAAGCCTCGATTTAGTCTACAGGAAAAGTGTAATAATGCTGGTTAAATTAATAGTTAAATCTTTAGCTCAGTCGATACAAGAGACAGCATAAAACTGTACTGGGGACCCTTGCCACAGAAATCTGGAAAGCCTCAGATGTTTTGGATATTAAAAGCAATTGGAGCTCAGTGATGGTTCAGTGTGACCACAGCCTTCCCTGAACACAGGAGGAGAGGACTTGGCTGAACTTAAGGGCAGGGGTGCTTACCGTTCTTTACTTTGTGTTACTAGGTATTAAATTTCACAAGAAAAGAGATCTGCCTAAGACAGGCCATGATGCGTGGAAGGACACTAACTTCATTATTGAAGAGACGGAAACTAGACCCACTCAAGAGCAGACCAACAGAAAGGGAGGAGTGAGACCTTAGGCGGGTGCTGGCCCGTGGTGGCTTTCTTTGTGGCATCACAATTAATGGGGGACAATAATGTACACACCCCTGCTTGAAGAACACTGTGATAGCTGGGGGGGGGGGGGCTAGATACTTCAGCCTATCTCCAAATCTCTTTTGTTCATGTAACTGCCAATAATTACCAGCGAGCATGAACTGTTCCTGACTGAATTCCTTGCACACCAGTTAAGGACAATATTGAAATTAACACAAACCTTTGAAAAATGTAAAGCAAACTCATGAATTAAGTGACAATATATTAATATACTTTATCACCTTTTGCATATTCTAAAACTATTTTTATTTTAAAACTTTATATTATACACACTTTCCTAATCAGTCTTCCAAAGTAACAAATACCAATTCTTCACATTTGTGAGTGTGTGTGTGTGTGTGTGTGTGTGTGTGTGTGTGTGTTCACATACATGCTATGGCACGTGTTTAAAGCCAGAGACTAACCCAAAGGAATTGGTTCTCTCCTTCTACTAAGTGGGTTTCCGGGACTGAATGCTGGCCTGGGGTGACAGTGCCTTTACGCACTAAGCCATCTCCCCAGCCACACACTGACCCTCACAGAAGAACGCAGAGGCGCCACTCCCCAGCCACACACTGACCCTCACAGAAGAACGCAGAGGAGCCATCTCCCCAGCCACACACTGACCCTCACAGAAGAACGCAGAGGCGCCACTCCACAGCCACACACTGACCCTCACAGAAGAACGCAGAGGCATCACATGAGTAAGGAGACCGTGGTAACATTTTCAAGGCTAAGCTGTACTGTTCATTTTGATTCTACATGGCATGGCCATGATCTATCTATCCACTGTGACTCCACACCGGCCACTCTTTCCTCCGGTTATCTCTTGGGCATTGACTCCAGTAAGACATGGATAAGAAAACCAAAGAAAAGAAGACAGCCTCTGACCCCTGCCCCGCCCCAACTTCAAAAACCCAAGGCTTCGTGAGGAAGTCTACATAAAGACAAGAGGAGCTAGAGTCCTGATCATAAGAGCCTCAGAGCCAAAAGTAGCCCTACCCGGTGAGGTAACGTTTCCTGGGGACGTTTTCCAATTTTCCACTACACTAATTATAATTTGATTTCAATCTTCCTTGCATAATGGAGCCTCCTTTTCTGTAAGCAATTAGAACTGTGTCTTAAGTAACCCTAAGCGCTCTTCTTTCAAATAACACATTCCCTTGTACAACTTCAAATGCTACAGGACACAGACTTCTCCAAACACTTCTCTTTTTCAAGAAATGATCCTTTCTAAGGTTTTGGGGGTCCGCTGTTGTCTTAGACCATAAAGATGCTCCAGGAGACTTCTCTGTCTCTCCCCCGTGTGGTCCTGTGATCCAGGCATCTTGATACAGGAGAGAGGAAGGCAGGCGGTGTGGACCATGAACCCACTCACTAGCCACTCAGATGGCAGAGGACCTCCCCCTTGCCAGATAGGAGTCTGCTCCACAGACTCTAGAAAAAAAGCTTTAATAATTCCTCAACAAAACTTTCAAAGCATAGGGAAATAAATGACCATAAAAAATACAGTGGTATATTCTCTAGTAAAACAGTTATCTTTTGCTGAAGAAAATTATTAACCAACCTTTTATTGATGATTATGAAATTGACCTTATAGTCCAATGTGGAAAAAAAAAAAGATGAAGCATCCATATTATTATCTATTTTTAATAACCCGAGTTAGTACCTCCATATGCCATGCCCACTTGTTAGCATTCTGAATCGCCCCTTGGGGACCTGCTCAGAGTCCTGATGTCATCTTATGTAAAGCCCCCTTTAAGAAAAAAACCTGCAAGCAGAACACTGTATACATAATAAATAAATAAAACTTCAAAAAAGAAAGAAAGAAAGAAAGAAAGAAAGAAAGAAAGAAAGAAAGAAAGAAAGAAAGAAAGAAAGAAAGAAAGACCCTCTCCCTTCTTCCTCCTTTCTTCCGCGTTTTCTCGCCATGAGGCAATGCACACCTCCCTTTCCCTCTTTCCCTCTCTCCCCCCCCATCTCTATTCCCTCTCCCCTCCCCCCTTTAATAATAAAACTTTCTACGTGGATGCCGTGCCTGCATGGTGTGAGTAGCTTTGCAGGGTGCCCCCCCCCCCAACCGCCTGCCTCTGCAAGCATCCGTGGGCTGGTCCACACCAGCACTTGCCCCCACCGCCTGCCTCTGCATGGAGGCGTCCCTGGGCCGGTTCACACCAGCACTAGCCCCCCACCGCCTGCCTCTGCACAGCAGCGTCCCTGGGCCGGTTCACACCAGCACTACACCCCACCCCACCCCCACCCCCCACCCCCGCCTGCCTCTGCACGGCAGCATCCGTGGGCCGGTTCACACCAGCACTTGCCCCCCACCGCCTGCCTCTGCACAGCCGCGTCCCTGGGCCGGTTCACACCAGCACTAGCGTCCCGAGCTCCCACACACTACCCTGGAGTGGTGTCGCTGGCTTCGCTCTCGTGTCCAAACTGAAACTTGGTGGTTATAGAAAAGCTGGGGCCCAGATACATAAATCACTCGCCCAAGGTTACGTAGTTAATTAGAGACAAAATACATACAGTGCCCACGTCTGCCGAGTCCTCCGTTCCTCAGAGTGGTCAACCAAAAAGAACTCTCCCTGCGCCCCAAAGCACAAAAACACAACACATTCTGCTGCTCTGAAATCCTCCAATAGTTCACTACTTCAGAACAACCCATCACTTCAAATTGCATCTTAACAGAAAGGCTTCCATTTTTCTGACCTGTTCTTCAACGTTATTGACATTTCACATTCTACACGGCCCCTATCCTTTAGTAATACATAATTTAGAATTTCGAAGGGAGGTTTCTGGAGAGTTAAGTACCTCAGAGGACTGGGGTTCGAGTCCCAGCACCCACATGACGGCTTACAACTGTCTGTAACTCCAGTCCCATAGATGTGACAGCCTCTTCTGTCCACTTTGGGTACTTCACATACCTGGGCTACAATACATACAGACAAAACATTTTTTCTAAAGTAAAAATTTTAGAAAAAAATATTGATCCATGGGCGGGTAAAATGGCTCAGCAGATAAAGGCACTTGCCACAAAAGCTTGGAAAACTGAGTTTGATTCCCAGAACCCACATAAAGGTGAAGGAAAAGAAATAACCTACAAAGTTACCCTCTGATAACTACATGTCTATGTTTACATATCATACACATTGGTCAATGACACACACACACACACACACACACACACACACACACACACCAATAGTATATTTTCAATTTGGACCAAATCCTAGGGACTGGCATGTTTAAAATTTTATATAAAAGAGGAAAGGAAAAAGTGAAGTGTTCTCTCCCTCTCCTCCCCACCCTCCCCACCCCCCGCACGCCCCCGCCAGCGATGCATAAAAGAAACATATTAAAATACTCCTCACAGAATCTCAGGCAGACACCATTCAAAGGACAACACTAAATGCAAGTCACCAAGACTTGGCATTTCCATGACCTGAGCCTGGGGTAGATTGTACCTCCCCCTGGTGCCTACTGACACCCAGGAGTAAACCCTAAGGGAGTTGTTTTGAGTGAGGGTTTCTGTATGTCTCTTTGAATAGGAATACAAAGTGACAGAAAAATGACTCAAAATTGCTATAAAATGAATGGTATTTCCAAATGCGCAAGCAAACAACATGCACTTTAATGTAACACATTTCTTCTTATTTGGCAGTAAGTTAAAACATATGTTGTTTGAAGTTTATATAAAATGGATGAAAAGGTGTTATTTGTGTTAAAAATGAAACCAAATTACTAAGTGGTTTAAAATCTGTGGCTTTTATTATCCAAATGTAGCCAGTTAAAAGTAATGTCACTTGAAGAGTAAAAATAAATTAGGGTTAAAAGTTACTGGTTTGCTTGATTTTTGTTGTTGTTGTTGGGGTTTTTGTTTTGTGTTGTTTTTTATGAAGGAAATAAACAAAGTAAAAACCTTCAGAAATATGCGCTTAGTCATTACAGTTTCACAATTTTCTTTAATACAAGTCCAAAAAACAAACAGCAAAGAAATTTAGTTGCCTCTTAACATCAAGCACCATTTTTTTTCTCCCCGGAGCTTTTTTCTTCCGTGAATTAGCGACAGAAGAGTTGTCAAAAGCTCCGTCACACTTCAAAAGCACGAAGTCAATGGGAACAGGTAAATCAAGCCATCAGAAATGTCCCCATCGACTCCCCCTGTGGTGGTGTGGGGGGGGGTCACCTCAGAACAACAGACGGCAGCCGCTGTCATAACGCACTCCCCTTCCATCGACCAGACCAGACCAGTGAAAACCAAAGAGAACAGGACTTCCACACTGTCAGGTTGCTTAGACTGCAGAGAGGAAGTTTTTTTCCAATGGGTTGGGAGAGGAGATGCTGAGAACTGAAACTTCAGAACTAAAGTTTTGAAGAGTATGTCCAAGGTATTTGTTTCATAGTTAAGGAGAGTCTGGCGTAGAAGGCTTCCTACTCAGAAATTCTGAATTATTAGGACTCAAAACTCAATCTCTTTTTTCCCCTGTTGACCATTGTTTACAAGCACAAAACTACAAAGCTGTCCTCTGATCGACACAAGGCCATGAATACATATCTTGCCCCCCGACACACACGCGCATACACACACACACACTATATATATATATATAGTGTGTGTGTGTGTATGTGTGTGTGTGTTATATATTATTTTGGACCAAATCCTAGAGAATGGGTATGCCTCAACTTTTATATAAAAAGAGGAAAGAAATGAAAAAGGTATAAAAGCAGAGTTGCAGCGTTCTTTTAATATTTTGAAAGCTTTAATCGTTTGTATCTTCTGAGAACTAAGGTCTTCTCTGTAGCCCAGGTTGCCTCAGACTTGCCATCTCTATAAGAACAATCTCTTAACCATAAGAAATAAAACCAACAAATCATGCTGTGGCACAGTAAATCCTTAAAGGGGTGACTAATGCCTTGGAGCAAAGCTTCTGTCTTGATGTATTCTTTAGAGCACTGTCCCCGACTCCCAGTACTGAGCATTAAATATATTTTTCATGAACTGCATCCTTATCACTGGTGCAGAAGATGGACCGACCCAAGAGGAAACATCAGTGATAAGAGGTCCAGGAAAGATTCAGAAGGGAAGTCACCACAGTAGTATTCAATGAGGTTGGCCAAATACACTCTAGGAGGCACCTTGTTTACATCATTATCATAATTGTTAAAAGGGTTCTAGAACATACTCACTATTTAGAAGTGAGACTAGTTTAAAAACCTGGAATTCTTTAGAATCTCTATAGCCTAATAGTGTCCAAGTTGGACCAATTATTAGCCATCAAGAAACAGAAAAACCAATGATTCATGTTTATGGAAGTTGGTAACAATTTTAACAGTAGATAAACTACTAATCACGGGCTGAAGTTCATTTCCAAACACGATTTACCTCTGGAAACTTTTGTATTTCTCACATGTCTGCACCTACATTAAAATGAAACTTAAATGCTCCATAAGTAACAGAATTTCATCCTCAAACAGTTGCTCTGAAGTCATGTTCACTCTTCACCCTCTTTCCCTCTGTCCCTCAAAATTAAATGAACAAATCGTATTTAAGATCTAGAAAAAAAAAAAAAAGATCTAGATGGAGCAGCCACCAAATCCAAACTAATATAGTACATTTCAAAAACTTAGTCAGCTGGAATCTGGATTTAAGGTAGATCGATAATGTTACCAGAACTCCAACAACTTAATTTAAAAGACAGGTAGAGAGAGAATTTCGAGATGTCATGCTGTAAAAAGCTCAAGCTTTGGTTATAACTTCAGTGATGATCTCAGGAAATGTTTTCTTCTCACAAACTCTAAGGCAATTAGCTACCAATTAAACAGGGTAAAATAACAAGCGGGGATAACCAGTGAGTGTGCAGGAGATAAAACAACAGTGGGAGGGGGCGACTGGCCCAAGTCTCACAGTCACAGAGGACATCAAAAAGAGTGTGCAGCCACAAGAGAAACACCGGCAAGGCTGCGACCCTTGTCACCTGTCCCAGAGCTCTGCGAATTCATAATTTTATAAACTGCAATTACGCAATTAATAGCTCAATCAAACTGCTTTTTGGACTAAAAGAAACAATTTATCAAACTTGGCACGCAGTGCTGAGTACAGGAATGCAAGGCTGTAATCCTAGCATGTTGGAGGAAGCAGGGGGATGGTGAGTCTGAAGCTACTCGGGGCTGCACAGAGTCACTGAGTTCTCAAAAATACAAAAGAGGCAAAGCATTCAAAATAGTTAAAACCTTCTATAGCTCCGCTTTTTACATCTTTTTCATTTAAAAAATAGGCTAGAAATTAAATGGAATACCCAAACTCAAGGCATGGTGGGAGTTGACTACTGGCCTACCCCGAAGGACAGAGTATTTTACCGTTCGCATTTAAAAGTTTCTAGCACCTGATGATAATTAAAAGACACGTCCATTTTCAACTGTACTGGTTTTGCTTGGTTTGAATTTTCCCCGATTCTCTAACATACCTTGTATGACCTTGACTGGTCCACCCTTGACGTCTCCACCAGCTGCCGGCATGTTCCTGCCAGAACATACCAACAGTCTCAGGCCTTGTCCCAACTGCCAGCACACTCCTAACTTATTTACCGTTCTCAGCATCATCTTCACCATTTCCTTCTGTTCACTTACTCTTTGTGACTGTTCGCTTCTAAACATTTTATAAAGCAGACAGGGTTGGGGCGGGTAGCTCAGCTGGCAGAGTGCTTGCCTAGCATGCACGAGGCAGTGAGTTCGATTCCCCGGCACTGCACAGACCTGCTGTGCTGGCCTACGCCTGTAATCCTAGCACATCGGAGGAAGAGGCAGAGGAGTTAGAAGTTCAAAGTCAGCCTTGGCTACATAGCAAGTTCAAGGACGGCCTTGGATACATGAAACCCTGTCTCAAAAGGAGGGGGAAGAGAAAAGAGAAAATGAGGGGATGGGGAGAGGAGAAGGAAAGGAGGGGGATGAGAAAGAGGGAGCGAAAAGAGGAGGAAGAAGAAAAGGGAGAGGAAAAAAAGGAAGAGGAGGGTGGAGGGGGAAGAAGATAAGAAGAAGGAGGAGGAAGAAGAGGAAAAGGAGGAGGAAGAGGAGAGGGAGGAGGAAGAGGAAGGAGGAGGAAGAGGAGAGGAAGGAGGAGGAGGAAGAGGAGAGGGAGGAGGAGAGGAAGGAGGAAGAGGAAGAGGAGAGAAAGGAGGAGGAAGAGGAGAGGAAGGAGGAGGACAGGAAGGAGGAGGAGGAAGAGGAGAAGAAGAAGAGGAGACGAGAAGGAAGACAATGACAACCAATGACCGCAGTGAAGCCGAATTTGGGGTTCACTGGAATTTAGGCTGCAGTGGGGAGCAATTAAACTAAGGTCCTCCAAGCTAGTAAAACAACACACTCAGAACACAGACGGCAATACTCATGTACTCGAAATTAGAAGTACTTCAACATGAAGATACATCTTCAGAGCTTTTAGTTTCTAGAAAAAAAATTAGTAAGCTATTTATTAATGCCAAAAATTAAAGAAATGGGGGCTAAAGAGATGGCTCAGTGGTGAAGAGCACTGGCTGCTTTTCTAGAGGACCCAGGTTCGATTCCCCGCACCCACATGGCGACTCCAACACCCTCACACAGACATACATGAAGGCAAAACACTAACTCATAAAAATACACTTTTTAAAAAAATAAAGAAATGGTTTGGAACAGTCTGACTGAGAGTACTAGCCTGAAGACTGCCTTTTCACTCACCATTATTTGCATGAAGTAGAAATCTGCATATTTCTCTGCACTAAAAACAAACTACAGTGTTGGAACTAGTATGAAGAGCTAACTATGAAAGGCTGACCTACTCTCGTGCATAGGCAATGAGACAGAAATCCTCCGATAGCCTTGAGAGGCTTTTGAATCTTCTTTTTCAATTGGGTTTTTCTTGTTCTTTTCACAGGAACCCAATTTGTCTAATATTTTACCTTTTTAATCCTATTCTGTTCTTCAGTTTTCAAAGCATAGACGCCACAATTGCAGCTTCTCATGGTGAGTCGTTTTTAAAGTTTTCTTTCCCTGTCAGCCTTAATCAGAGTATTATAACCCACTGCTGCATCTCATGAATTCATTTTGGAGGTCTGCCACAATGTCAGAAAGCGAAAAGTCTTCCAGGAATGAATAACTCTCAAAACCCGAAGACTAGGGGAAGAATAAAAAAAACCTTCCCAGGCCTGGGAAGACAACTCAGTCAGGAAGGGACTTGTACTGTGAGGACCTGAGTTCAATGCCCAGAACCCACATCAAAAAAACCCTGATGTGGTGGTGCTCAGTGTCATCCCAGCCGTGAGGAGACACAGATGGGCGGATGCCTCGGGCTCACTAGCCAGCCGATCTAGCCTCTCTGAGGGAAGTATGTCAGTGAGAGACCCATCTCAAAAATCAGGGTGGATGACTCTTAAGTAACAGCATGCAAGGTTTGGCTTCCAGCCTCCACAAATGCATGTATACCTACTCATAGAAGCACACACATATGCGTGCATGCGTGTGTACACAAACACACACCCTTACAAAATAAAATAGTACAGAAAAAAGGCATGCCTGTTGACAGCTGTTTACATTTGGAAAAATAAACCCAAATTATGTGACTTTAAAAACTTTAAAAATATTTAAAATTTGCTCAATAAAACTAATAACTTTCTAATTTATATCTTGAGTTGGAAAAATGAGTCTAGATTTCATAAGCAACACAGATATCACATATAAGTTATTAATAATACACTCAAATATTCCTGAGTGACATACTGGCAATTTATACACTTTACAGCCCTCAAGGCAGACATTAACACATGACTTATGGCCAGGGGACACCTGCTACCAGCAAGACTGGTATGAGAGCTATGTTTCGTACAAATGAAGAAGCTCAATCTTAGGACCCTCTTACATGCTAAAGAACCCCTACAAACCTGAGGGACTGTGGAGCAGAACTAAAGTCAAGAGAGCCATGGCATGAAGAAAACAAAGAAGAGCATTTGGACTCTGGCCTGTAGGCAGACATGGAAAAACACTCCTGTGGAAAGAGAAGCCCTTCACTGAGGAAGACAGGGCACCGGAGTCTTTAGGAAAAGGGACTCCTGTAGCCAGAGGAGCTCCACTGTCCTGGGAACAGTGAGGTTCCCAGATTAAGGGGCCTTGTGGTCTCTGCCCACTCACTGGAAAGCATGGGGTGGTGAAATCTGAGGACTTTCCATCCATGTTTCATTCCAGGACGCAGATTGTATCTGTGATGGCCTTCACACAACAGCCAAGACAACAGGAGGAGCTGCATTTGTCTCCACTCTGGCCGTCTGAGTTGGGCACTGTCATTAAATTAAACACCTATCTGGGGTAGGATAAAGACATCGGTTCATACAAATCCAATGTCAAACCTTCATTTTTGAAAACAGTTAATTTGACAGAAGACATACCAATGTTAAAATACGACATTCAAGCCTGGCTTCTCTATTTGATTATAATTATTGCTATCGTCCAGATTCGACTTTGTATAATAAGGAAATATCAAAAACCTCAAAACACTTGATAAACTATTATCTATAATGACTTTGCTCTAAAGTTCTTTCTTAGTTGTAAATGGCTCGAGAGCAATTTCAAATTACTGCTAAGCCCCACGCTATCAGGAAAGGGAACTGACTTCACATTTCCACATGGTAACCTCAAGACAAGCACACCCTTACTTTGATAAAAGTGACGAATTCTGCTCTCAGGGATGCCGGGCCTTTCACATTTCCACTGTAAACTTAACTGCAGCAATGGATGGCGAGCGCCTACGAGAGCATTGCACATCCCTCATCCACACCCCCAGGACAAACAAGAATTCTGCATTTTGAAATGACTAACCCAAGTATCCCATGTGGTTTTGAACATCTGACTTAGGGACATTTATCCGTATCCTTATTTCATTCAGTACCAGACATTATTCCAGACACTGGAGTTTGAGTTATAAATAAAACAATGGCTTCCTGTTAAGAGATTATAGTGACTGAGGGAATACATCAAGGATCACCAGTAAAAGCACCTGGTCCAAAAGATGGCTCAGGAATGGCTTTCTGGAAGAAGCGGCATTTGTCATCAGCAAAATTAGATCAGAGCTCAACACCTTTCAGCTCCCTGGCCAAAATTCCCACCCTTTAACTGAGATCAGATTCCTACACACTAGCCCATAAATGCAGAACACAGTCCATAGACCATGAAGCATGGAGGCATCCTACAAACAATGTCAGAAACTATGATGGGTTTAGAGCTAAGTTACAAATATCGATCTCATCTATGAGCCACTTTTCCAAATCAGAAAACGACTCCTACAGCCCCTTCCCACATTCTAACCAATTTCCCCTGGTCTACTTGAAAGATTCAGGAGCTAGGGATGCAGGGTGGGGATTCCCACAAGCTTTCTTTTTTTAAAAAATTGTTTTACATTTCTTTCTTTCTTTATTATGTTGTATGTGTATGGGTGTTTCTCCTACATTTTGTATATGTACCACATGTATGCAGGGCCTTCAGAGGCCAGAAGAGGGAGGGCATCAGATCACCTTGGAACTGGGGTTCCAGACAGTTGTGAGCTGTTCTGTGGATGCTGGGAAACTAATTTGGATCCTCTGCAAGAACAATCAGTGCTCTTAACCACTGAGTCATCTCTCCAACCCCACCTTTCTTTCATGTTGTTGTTGTGGTGGTGGTGGTGGTAGAGGTGGAGGTGGTGGAGGTGGTGGAGGTGGTGGAGGTGGAGGAGGTGGAGGCGGCGGCAGCGGCATGTGTACATGTATGCCCACACATGGCACAGTATATAGAGGTCAGAAGATATCTTGTGGGAGTTGATTCTATCCATCCATCACGTAAGTCCTGTTATGGAATATTATTTTAACTAGGCAGAGATGTGTTACATTTGTTTATGCTGTGGAATATTGCTCTAACTCTATGACGGTTTCTGTGGCCTTTGTGAATGATGTAAAGATGTGTTACATTTGTTTGTGCTGCATTTGTTTAACTATGTAAAGATGTGTTGCTGTTTCACCTTGCCTGCCTAAGGCACCTGATTGGTTTAATAAAAAGCTAAACGGCCAATAGCTAGGCAGGAGAGGGATGGTCAGGGCTGGCAGGCAAAGATACTAAGTAGGAGGAGAAATCTAGGCTCAAGAGAGAAGAAAGGGAAGAGAACAAGGGAGAAAGAGAGGGACTCACCAGTGGCCAGCAGCCAGACATGAAGACAGCAGGAAAGGAAGACATACAGAAAGAAAGAAATGTGAAGAAAAAAAACCCAAGGCAAAACATGGATAAGAGAAACAGATTAAAATAAGAGCTAAGGTAAGCCAAGCATTCAAAACTAATAAGTCTCCTTGTCATGATTTGGGAGCTGGTTGGTGGCATAAAAGAAAGCCTGCAGGGAGCCATGCCTAGGGGCAAACATCTTTAAACATTTTTGCCTACTGGAGCTATCTTAGCAGCCCAACATCTTTCTTCTTCTTCTCCTCCTCCTTTTTGTTTTTTGTTTTGACTAGACTTTCTGCTGAAGTACAACATGGAAGAGTGAAGAAATAAGATCATGGCTGATGTGTGTAGTATTGTATTGTACAAAAAACCATAATGTGTCTATTCTAGTGCTTCTGGTCATTTGAGTTATGTCTACTGGCCAGGTATTATGAACATTATGAATACTCTTGCATATGTCTTTTGCTGCACACACACACACACACACACACACACACACACACACACACACACATATATATTTCTATAGGGGCTCCTATATCTGATAATGAAATTGCTAGAGTACATACATATGTAGCTTTAGCAGACCTCCTTAATCAGTTTTCAAAACTGGTTTTACCACTTACAAAATAGTTCAGATGAGTTTTAGTTGCTGGATATCTTCATCAACATTTGATTCTGTCAATCTTTTTAATTTTAGCTATCTGTTGGGAATGTACTGGTATCTCTTCATGGTTTTAGTGTGCATTTCCCTGGTGCCTTTTAGTGTACAGTCACTTGTATATCCTAACTCTTACTGAAGCTGAGTGTGGTTGCACACACCTCTAATCTAAGTACTCAGGAAGGAGTCAGGTGGAGGCGCACACCTTTACTCTCAGCACTCAGGAGGCGGAGGCAGGCAGATCTCTGTGAGTTCAAGGCCAACCTGGTCTACAGAGTGAGTTCCAGGACAGTCAGAGCTGTTACACAGAGAAACTGTGTCTTGAAAAACCAACAACCAAAACAAAAATAAATAAATAAATAAATAAATAAATAAATAAATAAATAAATAAATAAATAATTTTTAAAATAGTAGGAGTCTAAGGCAAGAGGATCACAACGACAAGACCAATGTGGGCTTCATAGTGAGACATTGTCTCAAAAAGAAAATAAAAACAAAACAAACAAAAGCCAGTCTCTTGTTCCAAATCCCCTCAACGTATTGCTCTACACTGAAACCTGTATTACAAAATAAGTTTGCAAATATATGCAAGTCTGTTTGGGGGTCTCCATACTATGTTTTTGAGTCTCAACAACTCTCTTAATTACTGTAGCTCTGTAATAAACCTTGGTATCTAATAGTGTAAATCTAAGTTTCTTCAAGATTATCTTTACTGATTTTGGTCCTTAGCATTTTCATGTAATTTTTAGGAACATGAATCAATTTTCGGACGTTTAAAAACCCCCTTTGGTACTATCCAGCTCAATCCATTTCTGCTTTGCTGATGGCACCTCATTCATCTCCTTTCCAAAGCCCACAGACCGCAGACCAGGGTTCCCCACACAGAATCATTTCTCAGAGGAAATGAGACATTCCGTACGAGATGTTCCTGAGAGATAAACGCTAGCCCTTGGAAAATATACTTCTTTTTTCCTTTTCCTCTGTGTAGCCCTGGAACTCACTTTGTAGACCAGGCTGGCCTTGAACTCAGAGATCCACCTGCCTCTGCCTCCTGAGTGCTGGGATTAAAGGTGAAAATTTACTTTTTAAAACAGCAAGTACCCAGACTTCTGAAAAAATTATTGTAATTATGAGTATCATATACTCCCAAAATATCAGGGGATAGTAACAAATTCTGTTCATATCATCTTTTAAAATCAATGGGACAGCTGGTGAGATGGCCCAGTGGGAGGGGTGGGGGTGGGGGATGGGGGGATGCTTACCACCAAACCAAATAACCTGAGTTTGACCCCTGGGACCCACACAGAAGGAGAGAAAAGACTTCCACAAGTTATGCTCTGATAACTTTTAACATGGTACGCAGACACACACAATAAATCAATCGATCGTCAATTTAACTAAAATCAATGGGAATTGTGCCATTGCTAAAATTTCATAATGCATATGTTTTTAAGGGTTACTCCTGCGTTGATTAAGCCCAGTATCTATAGAACAGAGAAATTTCTAATGACATTGACTTGACTCATGGTTCCGGAGGCCGAAGAGCCCAGAACCAGGAGGCTGCGTCCAGTGAAGGACTTTCTTGCTGGCTCATAACACAGCAGAGGGAGCACATGGAAGAGAGAGCAAGTGGGCAAAGGGCAGCTTCAGCTCCTTGAGAAAGGGCTTTAATCTATTGGTGGGGTTAGCGCCCTCAGACTCTTAGGCGCCCTCAGACCTAAGCGCCCCCAACTAGGTCCCACCTCCTGCTGTTGCTCTGAAACCCATGTTCCTAACGTGAGGCTGGGGGAAGCGTATTCAAACCATAGCACCCAGCTTTCCGTAAATATCATTTTAAATTAATCAATTGTCATGTGACTTTTGTTGTTAGAGTATGACAAGTATGACAATGGCCTTTTCCCTTAGAATTTCAGGCATGTATATAACAGCTTTCATGTATGTCCTTATACTCTGGAGTCTCCAACTTACAACCAAATTTTAGAATTACAGTAATAAATCAGAAATCAAAAATTAGGGGTTCCAGATGAACTATACCACCAAGAATTTATAGTTACTCATAAACCAACTTTTGTTTGTTTGTTTGTTTTTAGAGACAGGGTTTCTCTGTATAGCTTTGCACCTTTCCTGGAACTCGCTTTGTAGACCGGGTTAGCCTTGAACTCACAGAGATCTGCCTGCCTCTGCCTCCCAAGTGCTGGGATTAAAGGCACCACCGCCCGGCATAAACCAACTTAATAAAGACAAGCAGTGATGCTGCCTCTGTTTAATATGGAACAGTAATTAGACCATGAGTTAAAGGCTAATACAGTTCCTTCAGAACAGAAGTTTCTGAGTCCCTAGTATCTCAAGATGGCAAGCTTGGCTGTCTGGGTTCAACCCCCAGAGGCCACAGCGCAAGAAGAGAACAAGCTGTCCTCTAACCTGTACCTGTGTACTGCAGCACAAGCATGCACACGTTCACACACACACACACATGCAAATATGCACACACACACACACACACACACACACCATGCACATCACAATCATAACAAAATTTAAACATAATTCTAAAAGAAATGGCAATGCTTAGGGTTGGGGAGATGGCTCAGTCAGCCAGGTGCCCGCTGTGCAAGCATGAAGACCCGACTTCAGATCCCCAATACCTTGGAGCTCACTGGCCAGCCAGTGTAGCCAATGGGTGAGCTCCAGATTCAGTGAGAGACCCTGTCTCAAAAAAAAATTGCAGAGGACCTCTTGTCTCTACATTCATGTGCACAGAAGTACACACACAGTCTCATACATACATGTATATACAGACAAACACATGCATGCACTATACAACACGAACACACGGAAAAGTAATGCTCAGAAGTAACTTGCTGGATTTATGAGTAATCAATACATTTTGATTTTGTCTTTGTTTCTTCTGAAAGTAGTTAGGCATGATGGCACATGCCTATAGTGCCAACTACCTGGGAAATGGTGATAGGAATCACTTAGCCCAGGAATCTGAGACCAGTGTAGACGACACAGCAAGACTTGAAAGAAAAGAAACTGGAAAGGAAGGGGGGATCTATTGTTTCTCTAAAAGGCCGTAAGAGAGACTAAAGGAAAATACTAGAGTAGACTGGGAAATTGGCCTTAAGTGCTAACCAAAAACCCACAGATTTCGTATCAGCTTTCTTCTCTCCGCGCTAACTGAGGGCGGCATGGATTTAGGCAAGCGAGTCAACAGGGCTGGTCAGGAGCCGTGGCTGTGTTCTCACACTGCCCGTAGCACATGCCTTGCTGACCATTACATGCATGCACCTGGCTAGAGGATACAGAGCTACAGCGTTGGCCACCACAGTTCTTTGTGACACCGTTGGCGACTTCGTTAGAAATGCTAAATTGAAACAGACCTGGGTTTGATGTGCCCAGGGCTCAAAAGGCCAATTTGATGGGTCATGTGACCAGATGAGTACAAAGATGATATGCATTTACATTTCCAGTCTTCACTCCCCTCTCTAAAGAAAGATACCTACTCATTAGTAGCACCCAATGTAGACTCTACAAAGTTCGGGGCTTATGCAAAGAGGGCTCTTTTAGGATGAACTATTTCTAACGCTCAAAAATTTGGAGAAGGCCATTCAGAGAAAAAAACACAGTTAAGGCATTGGTGTTTCACTCTGTACCACTCAGAAAGGAAATATGTTTACAAAATAATATTTTAACTAAATGTTTGTAAATATGCTTACTTAAATATACACAACACTAAATATGCAGAATTAATATTTTTAAAGATTAATTTATTTGTGCATTTTGTGTACATGAGTACTCTATACCTGCATGACAGAAGAGGGCATCAGAGAGAAATGGTCAGATTCCATGATAAACGGTTGGGAGCCACCATGTGGGTGCTGGGAATTGAACTCAGGACCTCTGGAAGAGCAGCCAGTGCTCTTAACTACTGAGCCATCTCTCCAGCCCTAGAATTAATATTAACAAACTCTCACTTATCTGGAACCCAAATAATCGGAAAGCTCAGTCATGACGGAGTCTGTTACCCATAAGCAGGATTCTAAAACTGCAATGGAATCTTTTGATGTCTTGAAGCAATTGTCTTTAGTGTACTGTTGGCTGAATCTTTGCATTCCACATAATGAAAATATTCAGAGGAAACACTGTCTGTGTTGAACACACAGACTGTTTTTCTTGTCATTATTCCCTAAACAATATTATCTAACAAATACATTAGGCAAGATTGAGCTCATTCAGGGTAATATAGTCACAGGCTACTCATATTAAGTACCATAAGCAATCTAGAAATGACTTGAGTACGTGAAAGGATGTGTACAAATACTGTGCTATCAATCAGAGACTTGAGCATCTAGGTTTGGCATAGAGTGGGGGTGGGATTCAGAATCAATCCCACACTGATCCCCCGGGATCACTGCACACTCAAAACACCTATTTTACTATATACTGTAAGGCTCAAAAGATGTTCACATGCCCATAATCCATATACACATTGGATACCGTCAAACAGAAAAATTCAATTAGCAAGAAAATTCCATTCACCACCCATCCCACAGAATCACAGGTTTATTACATCTGCTGCTTCCTCAGATTCGGGATATCTGATACCAGGCTTCTCCTTCACTCTCTTCCTAATCAGTCTGCTACACATTCTCTCAGCTTCCTAGTTCTCCTCAGAATAGCTCATCCTAACCTGGCCTCGCAAACACCAGCAGCCTCTGTGAACATCGTTTACATAATACTTTACTAAGGCTAAAGTTGAGGATTGCTAAATTTGAGGAAATTAAATGCAAACTCATTTTTTAAATAGATCAGCAGAAATTTTAATGACAAAGAACTGCAATTTCTAAAATGGGTTTAAATAAGGCGAAATTAGTCAAATATCTCTATTTCTTATCCTATCTCTGTTTTACTTTCATTTTTAAATGTCCATACAAGTGTTGAGATCAACTCCAAGCTTTCAGAGGTTACAAGACTCATTAAAAGCCTTTCATTCATCAAAATGATTTTTACTTTCCAAATAAACATCAACCTAACCATTACAGAATAGCTGTTTTAAAAAAAAAAAAAGTCATGTAAGTTCACTGAAGGACATTTAACTAAAATAATTTCTAAAATTAACATACTAGAACAAGATGATCACCTGAATATGTTCACAATTTAACATACAATAAAATTATTTTAACGTAATGTTCTAAAAGAGCGTTGAAAAAAGAAGTCGTGGTATGTTGGCATTCAGTTGATTTAAATATTCTAAATGGAGATGCAAAGCTGCAGATAACCTAAAGAGCCTTGTTTCAGAGAATGAGCTTGGTGTTTACTATTCAAATATGCCCAAAAAAATGCAGCAAGGACAAAAAATTGCATATTATTAAATTGTCATTATCCCGGCAAAAACATTTTGTGAATATTTAATGTGAAAAGTATTCAAAAAGAAATTTACTTGTATTTTTGCTCACAGTAGTTACTTTTTTTAAAAAAAAAAACTATTTTTAAGTAGCATACAGTGCTACTTAATAACTATTTAGATATAACTGTTCAGAGCATATAAAATTGTGCTACTTAATGACTATTTAAAGTAACTGTTCAGAGCATATAAAATTTGTAGAAACCTTCTCTGCTTTTATTACCCTGCTTCCTTTCATATACACCAGGTGGACAAAGAGCTATACAGGATTAATTAAGCCATCGCTAATTAATTAAGTACAAGCCATTCTGACCAGTTGAATAATTGCTATCGTCTATAGATAACAGGCAAGTTTAGGCATGCACCTTGCTCTTAAGGGATACAAATATTTTACAGTCTAAAAACCTACATTTCTTTTATCTACAAGAACTATACTATGCATCTCTGTGTATCACATGTACAACGCATATGAATATGCATGCTTGCATTTGAAATAGTCTGATGCTATATTTACTTAATAGAAATAGACTAGTTCTAAAACCTAAAATTCGGGAGAGTTCAAAAATGTATGTGACTGATAAAAATACATTAGCTCCAAAGAATAACAGGTCAAGACATCCCCTTCAAAATATATAAGAATGCTCGTATATTTCCGGCATGTTGCTCCTTATGCTGTCCCAACATGATAAACAAACAAACAAACAAATAAATAAATAGAGCCTAGTCTTTTCTAAATTTAAAAAAAAAAACAGGATTCTCAAATTTTCATATTAATTTGAATAAATTATCATGTTAAGGTTTCTGGATGATTAATTTGAATAATAAGGCAGTGGCTGCTACTGAATTTTTGAAAAAAAAAACATTTTCGAAGGTAGGCTTAACTCTATTTTGAGTTGAATAAAAAAAAAGGTTCACTTAAGAATGCAACTCTCTGAATTAAAACAATTACCAGGGAATACATTTTCGGCAACCACTTTTATCAATAAAACGAACCACCACCCCACACTCACTACACTGACAACATATTTTGAATAGGGGAAGAGTTTGCGTGTACGCACATGGAAGAGACCAAGAGGTACGCTGCTCCAAGAGCGATGCCTGCCTCCGTTCTGAATCCACCATCAGAAGCCCCGGCATTATTCAAAACCCCTTCTTATTAAAGACAGTTGCAAAATCACTCTTTTATAGGTGCTACAATTTGGTTCAAAGCCTCCTAGAAGGTGAATGGCGCTGTTAAACCATTAACCACTCAGCTACTAAGCATGAGGGAAATTAGGCTCGTACAGACGGCAGCAGCAGTCAAAATTAACAATGGATTATTCTTGTAATTAGGGCACCGGGAGGGGGAAAGAAAAGAGGAGAAAGAAGTTAGCAGCATAGCTTTCCCTCAGATAACCCAAAGACTCGACTTTATAATACAACACCACAAAATGATGGCTGTTAACTCTTGTTTGGGGGCACCATTTCAAACACAAAATGGAACTTACAAAAAAAAAAAAAAAGATAAGCTACTTAAATCTTAAAAAGGAAAATAAAAACTAATGGTAATTTTCTCATGTATCACATTTCAAAGAAGAGCCCTTACTGTATAAAGATCCCATGAGTTCATGACAGCTTTATTCTCGGAGCCGCAGACCCAGCTATTGTTATGCTCCGAAACTGTGGGAACTGCTGCCACCTATCGGACGGGAGCTGCAATGGCCGCGCTTTACTCGGCAATCTCCATTGGGGACTGAAATGTCCTGAATGTGTAAGCATTTTTCTTAACAGCAGGTGGCCTCACTTTGGCTACAGATTTACCTCAAAGACGTTGGTTTAAAAGCTTTTTCGTGTTTTGTAAAATAAACTCCAACTTCTGCTTGAATGTAGTTGCTAGGTGATTTGTGATAGGAAAAAAAAAGCTCCTTGAACTCTGCAAAATTCATGACCATAAACAGTTTCACAAAGTCTATCCCAAGTTGCTAATCTGATTGCTCAGAGCCATTCTGCACCAACCCGACCAGAAAAGACAGATGTATTCTGCTAAGACTCACTATACAGGGGTGGGGGTGGGGCGGGACTTGGGGAAGTGTGTTTATTGGGTGTGAAACGCCAGTTATCACAATTACTCCTTTTTCCTACAATTCATTTTTCTGTGATAGTGAAGACAGAGCTGACCTTTTCATGAAGCTTCCTTAGGTAACATAAAACAAGTTTGTACATCCTAAGAACAAAAGCATATATATTTGACCGGAAGGAACCATAAACTCAAACCTTTCATGGTAGCAACACATGGTGAAGATGCCGGCATAATTTTCTTTAAAAAGAAAAGAGAGGCAGTTCACTTCTTTATCTTTTCATTGTAACCACCAAATGACACAATGACACTCTCCCTTTGCCTGCCTCCTGCATCTATTAAAATAGCGACAGTTTCATAATTGTCAAAGATATAAAGCATTTTAAATGTTAGCTGTGTGGGGCTGCAATTGATGAGGGTTTTCACCATCTCCAGAAGATGACATAATCCAGTCTATAAATGAAGTAGAGACCCTTGGAACAGGTAGCCATTCAGTCCAAGTCAGAAATAAACAGTGTCCATTGTGCGGTTATGAACACATCATCTACGCTGAATCCTAAGCCACTTACCCCTAACTACAGCCAATGGCAAAGCAAGTAACAAGCAAATAACACACACACACACACACACACACACACACACACACACACGCATACACACACACAAAACAAAACACCTATAGATTTAGGACAGATAGGAAAGAAAATAATACCCCATCCCAATTATGAAAACGCAAATACAATTATTCTGAGATGTTCATTGTTGCTGAAATATCAGGTAAAGACTGAAAAATTTGCTGGATGTGGTGGCTTACATGTATAATGTTAGCACTCAGAGGAGGTTGAGGCAGGAGGACAGCTGTGGGTTTAAGGCTAGTGGGGATACACAGTCAGTTGCAAGCTAGCCAGGGCTAATGTATGAGGCAGTGTTTTGGTGGGGGTTGTGGTGAGAAATTTAGCCAACAAGCCAAATGTTTATCAACTTTTATAGAAGAAATTTAAGGTATGTTTATCCAAGTAGTATTTGGATCTTTGAGAAATCACAGGTTCCTAGAAAATATTTAACCAGAGTTTTTAATTTTACATGTTAAATCTATCATGTATGTATGTATACTTTTAAGGCCAATGTCACTGAAATCAATTGTCACTGCAACCATATCTAGGTTGTTTACTATCAAGGACGATGTATAGAGGAAACACCATTGGTCCCTATGTGTGAGATAACTGTTGTGATCAGGTTTAGCCCATATCTTATATCAATATGGCAATAATTTTTGGATCTACCATCTTAAATTTTTGTCTTTACGTGTCTGGCCCAGCACCATCTTCAAGTGACTATTCTGTACTCTAGCGAGACGTTAAATGCCTTTTATTGTTAAGAATGGCAGCTAGGGGCCAGCATGGCTCAGCGGGTATGGAGCTCACTGTCAAGGCTGACCACCTGAATCATTACCCAGAATCCACATGGTAGAGGGAGAGAACCAAATCCTGCAAGTTGTCCTCTGACCTCCACACATGTGCCATGGCACGCACGTGTGCGTGCACATGCATACACACACACAATGATTAATTATTTGTTTAATTATTTTATTAATTTACTAATTAATTAAAGGCAGCTAGGCAAGGTAGAAGCCAAAGATGCTCAACCAGAAATTCAGCAGCACCTGAAACGCCTGGCCTCCCGCTTGCATCTCTGCCTGTACACGTCTGTACTTTTCCCGGGTACCTATACAAGTTATTTCTACATGGTTCCTTGGATCATTGAAGTTCAGGGGTTTCTGCTTTAAATTATCTGTAACAATTTCCAAACCAAGGTGAAGACATACAGTGCTGAAATTTTTATCAACAGGGCGAGGCATAGTTATTTGATGTATCTGGGTACTGATGCTAATGCATCAGCACATGTCTACACAGCAAGGCTAGGTGTCACCAGACTTCACAGTGGCCTCGCGGGATCGCCTGCGCTCTGTTAGATCAGATCTTCAAGCCACTATTAATAATTACATTACAGCAGACTGGACTTTTCTAAAGTGTTTTAATAGGAAGTGATTTAATAGACAGCATGATATACTTCTATGTTTTTTCATGTTTTGCTTCTTCTAGCTACTCCACATACTCACTATAATGATTTCCCAGAGTCCCTGACTTAGACTACCTTTGATATTACTGCATTAAAAAAAAAAACACGCTTTCATTACTTCAGGTAGCTGGTCTCTTGGACTGTAATCACTGTACTATTGTTAGTACCCATCCTACGGCACATGCTAGGTGCTTTCTATTCATAAGCATTGATCCCTCACACACTGTGTGAAACATTACCTCCATTTTGCAGATGAAGAAAAGGTCAGGGGAATTACATGCCATTCCCAAAGCCACCAGTTCTGCGGATTACAAATTGAGGGCTCTAGTAAGCAAGCATGGAAATAATTTAATTTAAAAGAAAACATTGGATCGGTGAGATGACTCAGTGGGAAAAAGGTGCCTGCTGCCAAGCCAGACGACCTCAATTCAATCCCTGGGACCACACAGTAGGAAAGAGAACCAGTTCCCTCAAGTAATCTTCGGACTTCCATGCACCTTCCATGGCACACGCACACACACACACACACACACACACACACACACACACACACACACACAGACACACAAAGGAAGTAAACAAAATGCTTTTAAAAACCAAAGAAGCCATTGATGAACTGCTACATGGAACACATGCTTTCAAGCATCTTTTCACAAATAATTTGTTTTTAAAATTGTTACTAAAAGTCTCTAAAATGGACTAGGTGCTTTTAAAACCTGAATGAAACATGATTTAACATTTCATTTATAGTCTTTGTATGCATTCATATTATCACAATAAAATCAACATATTTCACAGCAAGAAAGGGATTCAGCAGCTAGGAAATATAAATAGTTGATCTACAAAGTCATTATGTATCCCATTTTAAGAACATATTATAATATGCAAACCTGTAGAGGGACCCCATGTTGATAATGAGTGGGATCATTTGAATTTGCAATATTCTTGATCTTTAAAGAATTAATAATCTTCTACTTCATTTTTTTCAACAGCACACTTTTGCGATTTTTGTAGTGTCTTCATTTTGAAAGCACTTCGAATAAACAGTTTAAAAACTGTAATTTTCTTTGTAGGTGCAGTATTAAATTACAATATCGACTCAAGCACCAAAGAACTACCGTGCTACCCTGAGGACAAAAGGCATCTTAGATGTCTTAAATATATGAAGAAGTCTTTTCTTTAAATCATCAAACAAGGTAACCCCACTCTTTTCTTTGAAATCATGAGTCAGTCTTGTTTCACATCCCAATCAAAAGCACTGACATTGCAGGTACCACATGCTACAGAGTCAGAAACAAAAGAGAGGTTTTGAGGGACATGATAGCTTGGATTTGAAGGGACACACCAGAAAATAAGCAGGTAGATCTCTAGTGACAGTCATGCATTATCTTTCTCCAGAACACTCCTAAGTGATGAGCCAGTGAGATCAGACAGTGGGCTGTTTTTTTAATGAGGTTCCCTTTTATAATGGTATTTGGCTGTTCTCTTCTTTTGGGGGAGGCATGCTTGTAATATACACTGTGACTAGCTTTGCTCTGGGTATACCACTTGTTCCTTTCAAATTTCTACCTACCCTTACCTATGTGTAAAACGGCTACTTTTTCAAATAAGGCCCACTCTGTACTTTTTTCCTCAGGATGATATGTTCTAATATTTACTAAGAGTTACTTTAAAATGTAAATAATATAGTAATAAGATTTATTAACTGTTCAAGTGAATAACACATGAGCGTGTTAAGCTAATTGCTGTATGCTATAAAAAGGTTACATTTTTGATCAACTCTAATATTTTGGGAAATTCTAAAACAATATTTGTTAACATCACAATTATATATTCCTGAAACGCACCCATCATCGTACCTCGGGTCTTCTTAAATTTTTTAAATATTTAAACTAGCATTCCCAGTGTTAGGTTTCATTACACATCCCCCAAAGAAATACATTCCAGTTGGTTCTCCTCCACCCCTCCTCCTCCAGCCACCACACCCCTGCACCCTTCCCCAACCCCACCACCATCACCACACTCCTCCAGGGGCCCCAGAACCTGCCTTCTGTTTTCATGCTATATGCACCCCACAATTTCACTCTCAGGGCTCTTACTATTATTCTCGTGCCTAGCCAGTCTTTTCAGGTGGGGTAGCAACAGCACGACTTATGACTAAATGTGTGAAGTCACTTGTATGTAAGCAGGCACAAGAAAGAGCTGTTGGTGGGAGGCCCTTACACTTCAGCAGAGTAGGGTGCAAATAGAAAAGCACTTTAACACAGAGCACTTCTATAGCAGTGTGGGTGTGATTAACAGATACTGACCAACGTTGTTTGGACTTAGAGGTTAAGACTTTGAGCCAACACGGGGCGGGGGGGGGGGGGGGGGTGTGGTGCTTTGAATGGCCCCCATAGGCTCCCGGGGAGTGGCATTATTAGAAGGTGTGGTCATGTTGGAGCAGGTGTGGCTTTGTTGGAGGAAGTGCACTGAGAGGGGCAGGCTTTGAGGTCTCAAATGTTCAAGCCAGGTCTAGTGTGACAGTCACCTCCTGCTGCCTGCTGATTGGGATGTAAAGCTCTCAGCTCCTTCTCCAGCACCACGTCTGCCTGTACACCACCATGCTTCCAGCCATGCGGATAATGGACTAAACCTCTGAAACAGTAAGCCAGCCCCAATTACATGTTTTCCTTTATAAGAGTTGCTGCGGCCATGGTGTCTCTTCACAGCAACAGAAATTCGGACACAGAGCGTGTCAAGAAAGACACCAGAATAGCTGTTTGCAGAATCTTAATGAGAAAGAAAGCAGTCACGGCTTCAGAGGGCCGAGCCCTATTTATGTAGACAAACTCCTGGGAATTAAACAGCAGCGATGACTTCCCCTTTGACTTCTTTGCATCTTCTTTGAAAAAGCTACTCTACCATGTAACCAGTTATATGCACCTGCCCCTCCCTCCCTCCCTCCTTCCCTCCCTTCCTCCCTGAGTTTTCTCTTGAAGTCAAGGCTAATCACAACTCTAAGACCATGTGATATTTACCTGCGCATCCGCACCACGTGTTTGTGAGGCGGGCTCCCCATTGGACCCTTACCCTTTTGCAGCTTGTGCTGCAAAAGGTGGGATGGACTGTGTTAGAACCAACAGAGCCGCTCTGTAACACCGCTGCCTAGAGGGGCCACGGGTCATCTCTAAGGACTCCTCAAGGATAGAAGACTATTTTATATCTTTCACGAGACTTTGGTACCCACTAAAAAACTTCCACAAAGAGCAGACAAAGCTGCTGATGTTCATATAACTTATATTGGTGTCTATACAATTTTGCTAAATCTACACTTTAAAATCTTAAACAGTTTAAAGGGATCGAAGTATACTACGTGCAATGATCTCTTATAAAATGCCCTGGGCCAGCTGGGTGCAGTGCCTATACACTGTAGTCTAGCTACTTGGGTTGGTGAAGAGGAGGGTGGGTCACTTGAGCCCTGGTGTCCGATATGAACCAGTGTGAAACGAAAACCCATATCAAAAGCATGCTTTTGGTATACCAGTTGTTCCTTTCAAATTTCTACCTACCCTTACCTATATGTAAGACTGCTACATTTTTGTTTCACACTGATATGAAACAAAAACCCATATCAAAAGCATTAGAAGTTACACTACTAAATCTTCCACTAGGATCCTTCACCAACAACAGAATTTTTAAAAGCTTTCTTGAGGACCATGCCATGTCACATATGTGGGGGTCAGAGGCCGGCTTGGGTAGAGTCAATGCTCTTCTTCTTCCACCATATGTTTTCCGGGAATTGAACTCAAGCTGTCTGGCTTGGCTGCAGGCACTTGCTAAACCATCTCGCTGGCCCAATGGTAGAATTATTTACACATAATTTGTCAGTGTTTCAATGTTTAAGTTTTAAAATATGGATTACTCACATTTTGGTCAATAAAATAGTAATATGGTTCTTTTTTTTGGTGTTTTTTTTTTTTCTTTTTTTAGACAGGGTTTCTCTGTGTAGCTTTTGTGCCTTTCCTGGAACTCACTTGGTAGCCCAGGCTGGCCTCGAACTCTCAGAGATCCGCCTGGCTCTGCCTCCCGAGTGCTGGGATTAAAGGCGTGCGCCACCACCGCCCAGCCAGTAATATGGTTCTAATTATTAATTATTACCATTTATTTTCTTAATACAATGTCTATCATTTTCATAAAATATACAAAAAACAAAAGGCCCACCTAAAACATGAGTTGACCAATAACAATAGGCCACGTCTCTGTTTTTATAGGCAGTGGAGTGTCACACTTGGCAGTTCAACCGTTTCATCACAAACACATTGCCTCTGCCTCTCCCCAAATGCAGGAGTGGATGGAAGGAAGACACAGCACAGCCACCCACTTACAGTCACTGTAAGAGAACACTGAACAGCAGCTTTCCCTTTTCTCCATTGCTAGTGGGAATCTCAGCAGGATTAGGAAGTCTGCAGATTTAACTGTATCTAATGAAAAAGTATAGCTTGACAATTGCCTCTGCTGTTAAAATTCATATAAATACACTTTATTATTGACTTGAACATCTAGTTTCATCAATACAGAACCTCTGTTTTGCTATCTGAAGAAAATCAAAGTCTTTTTTTTTTTTTAAGGCATCAGAATGCCATTTCTGCCTAGTGTAATTACAAAAATTCACTGCCTACCCTCTCTCACAACTGTGGGCCCCTACAAGGCAGGCACTAAGACTTTTTGGTATCCTCGGAGCCTGGCTTACACTGTGTGGCCTCTAATTATTGATTCATATGAAAGAGGAGACAGAGTGAGGCTCTGACCTCAGGTACTCCTCCAGCAACCTTCCTTTCCTATCATTTTAAACTATATATACATATATATATATATTGTTTTTTCGAGACAGGGTTTCTCTGTGTAGCTTTGTGCCTTTCCTGGAACAATATATTTTTGTATAAACAATTTTGTACACTATGTCAGATTGTTCAAGACATACACCAAGCCAACTTTGAGAAATGATTCGGAGACCTACATGAGTATATATATATATATATATTCATAGCAGCTTGTTTATAACTTTAGAAGTACAAGTAAGAAAATGGCATCTATTATCATGAGGCCAATAAGCAATAATAAATCAAAACGTAATGTCGAGCCATTACAATTACAATGGTGCTCATAGAAATTTCATTAGAATAAAAAAAACTCCAAGTCAAATTGTCGAGTGAAAACTGCAAAGCCTCCAGTGATAATGCATACTATAAACTCATATATTAAATCATAAACATGAAGTGTATATAGAGAATTGTCTGGAAGAATCTTTATCAAAACATTCATTTAAAATGTATACTTATAAGGGAAGAGAACATCACTTACTTGGGGTGATAAAAGTTGGTTTATTTTTATTATCCTTGGTTGATGGCTCAAATTTTTGCTCAAGTTTTCCAAATGAGTTTGTATATGCTTTTATTTAGAAAATCAGTTTCAAATTGTTTTACCACATTTTACTGGGGGGCAGGGGTAGGCGTCCCACCAAGCGCAAATGGAGATCAAAGACAACTTGTAGGAGTCTGCTCGCCTCTCTCCAGCATGTGGGGCCTGGGGATGGAGCTCAGGTCATCAGCTCGGCTGCAAAGCCCCTTTAACAAGTGAGCCCTCTCGCCGGGCCAGAAAATTTAGTTTTTAAATTTCTATCTTCTAAGAATAAACCATAGAAGATGAGACAGTTTCTCCTCCACCCATTCAACCATTGAATATCGAATTGATACTTATAAAACAATGGTATAATCATACCCTAAAAAAGTACTGTTGGAAGTAAAATCTTGTAAGTCCTTGCTACCCCACACCAGGGCTTCTTCAACTTTTCTGCTCATAACCCCTTTGACGAAGAAACTGTGTGTGTGTGTGTATGTGTGTGTGTGTGTGTGTGTGTGTGTGTGTTTTCCATGTGAGTGTATAGGTACCCATGCCAGAGCTCTTGTGCATGAATGAACAGGATATCAGATAAGGAGGATATTAGATGAGAAGGATATATACTTTATATATCATATATATATATATATGTCCCTTATATATATATATGTTTGTATGTGTGTATATATACATATATATCCTCTATACTTTATATGTCATATATATGTATATGTCCCTTATATATATGTATGTATGTGCATGTATATATATACATATATATAGATCCTCTATACTTTATATATTATATATCCTCTATACTTTCCACCTTATTACCTTGAGACAGAGCCTGTCACTGAACCAGTAGCTTGCCATTTGAACTGTGTTAACTGGCGCTCCCAGGATCCTCCTGTCTCTGTCTCCCAGTGCTGCAGTTACAGGCACGTACAGCCAAGCCTACGAGATTTTTTGGGTTTTTTTAACGTGTGTGCTGGAGATCCAAACTCAAGTGCTCACGCCTGCTCAGCAAATGCTCTTTGCAGAGGAGTCATCTCCCCAGCCCGTCTAACCGACTAAGATAGACGTGCTCGACGTGCTCGCACACCTTCCTAAGGATCGCAGCTTTTCTTCTTGCTGCTGAGCGTCGCACAGCAGGCGCATGCTCGTTGAGGAGGACACCAGGTAAAGCAGGAGTAGAGCTCTGGATTTCGAAATGAACACTGTATAATGCATCGCTCTGAGTTAGCATAGATAATGCTGGTTTACACTTACTCAACAAACATTGACTGGGCACGCTCCATAGTCCCGCTTTGGTGTTTAACACAGAGACAGATGTGAACAAGACAGGTGTGTTTCCTGACCTCCCGGCATTTACACCTCCAAGTAGCAACACATCTTCCAACTATCCAAGTTTCTTCACGTTCCCAGGAAGTCAGTGATGAACAACACTGACCTGGAGCCAAACAGCCAAGTGTTAGACCCACCTCCCTCGGTCACTCGCTGCACAACTCTGAATATCACTTGCCACCCTTTCCTTACCTCCTTTAGAGAATTTTTTAAAGGGCCCACTAAACGAAGAAAGGCTGAGAGGAGAGCCAGCATTCAATACATATCCAGAAACCTTTGTACACAGAATCTTGACTGGATTTTGTTTTTCATCGAGACATCAGTATGGATTCCAACAAGATACGCAAATGCACTCAATGCTATTTTTCTTCAACAGTACAGAGCTGGGTAAATGACTCGGTGAGTCAGAGTACTTTGCAACCATTAAGAGCTGGGCTCAAATCCCCAGTCCCCATATAAGAAAGTGGGCATGACTACCTGTGCCTGTAAGTCCAGTATTATTGAGACGGGCAGATTCCAGTTTTCCAGGTAGTCAATGGCAAGTTTGGGATCAATGAGAGACCCTGTCCCAAGGCAATAAAGTAGAAAGCAATACAGGAAAACACCCAACATGCTGTTCTGGCCACAGCACAGGGGTGAGTACAGTGCAGTCACACAAGTGTACCACACACACACAACACATTCACATACACACAATATGTAATTTTCTTTATATCCAGACTTTTACACAAAACTCTTGCTATCCAGCCCAGGCTGACCTCAAACCTGTTATCACCTGCCTCGGATTACAAGTGTGAATGACCATACTCAACTGCCCGTAAGACCTTTCAGTCACTCCAGGAACTCTTTTATACATGAGGAAGAAGTAAGGACCGGAAGGACAATGCCATCAGCCATGTTCAAGACCATGCTGGAAATAGAGTGCTCAGGGAGAGGTCTCCTTAAGGGTGGATAAAAAGAGTTCATAAAATATGAAATAAATAGAGTAGTTCTAATAAGCTTGGGGAAGCCAAGTAAAAAGTTTGAAACTTTGAAGATTACATGAGAAAGCACGTGGTCTAAGAGGGCCACCCAACACAGGTGTAGTGTACTTAAATACAAAGGCCAGGGGGTGACGGTGGAATAAGGGGCACACGCCACTCTGATGCCAGGCCCCCGGGTGCTCCCCCTCTGTAAGGGTAAATCTTGTTCCTGGATTGTTTTAACTTTGTTAAGAACTAAATTATTTCAATTTCTCTGCTTTGAGAGTAAACAAATGATCCGGCTCTCTGTCATTTGGGTCATGTTCGTTAACTTAACGTCTTTTCTTCAAAAACCCATACATGAAAAGACATCTGGCTTAACCCAGCCAAGTTTTGCATTTCAGTCAAATCACTAAAAACATTCAGACTTCAAAAAAGAAGAAAAACTTAGTTTCATTTCATAGCCCTCAAGATCCTTATTACCTGACCCCTATAACTATATCTACAATTTAATTCCAAAGAAACAACACAGAAAAAAAAAAAAACTTTCAATTATCCTCTTTCTTTTGAAACAAGTTATTTACATTTTTATGAAAATTATTTGCTGCGATCCAAGATTAACAACATAATGGAAATCATCGCTGTGGTTCCCCCCCCCCCTTATGTTATCTATAGGTGGAGAAATGAAAGGCTTTGATTATGCAAATTAAAGCCGAATCTATTATCTTCTTCCTGATCTATGTCCTGATCATGGAGAATTTTTAAGCAGCGTTATTCTCGTACATTAGGAATCACAGTCGGTTAACTACTGCTGCTAAATGAGGAGCTGTATTTGCCGACTCTATCAGTTTGACCCAGCTTCCAGGGCTTAATGGTCCTTCAGGCTAAAAGAGAAAGCTGATCCATCAGGCCTGCATTAACATAGAATCACACTCGAGCTTATTGATGTGGCTCAGCGTAACTACCATCCCCAGCACCCAGCTCAGTCCATTATTTTCATTTTATCTCGAGTCTGGTTGTCTGCTCCAGTTAAAGCTGCAGCAAGACTGGTACTTAAATGAATTCACGAGAAAGGAAACAAATGCTCCCTGAACTTTCAGCGCTTTGCACAGAGGCTTGCTAACATAAAATATACGAGTACACTCAGACCCACTTAGCGGGCGTATCAAGAATGGCCTATTGCAAGAGAAAAAAAAGTCACTTACTGCCCTATTAGCCACCAAGAAGTGTGATGATTAAATGATTTTTTTAACTGTAATTTTAAAGCACTGCTCTGATTTTTGCTGAAAGCTATTTATAAAAATAAATTTCATAACAGCTACGTCTTTGCTGCTTAAATACCTTTCTCTTTTAAAATACAGAATGCACACTCAAATAAATGTTCCCAATAATAACACATTTCATCACCTAGGAAAATGTTACATTTAATGGTAACAAGAAAAACAACAATCTACAACAACCAGGCATTTAATGTGCACAAAACCCCATAATAAGAAGGGATTTAATGTGTGCATAAACCCTGTAATGGGTTTGTATATAATCAAGCATTTGAGGTATACCTAAATCACTTTAATTGTAAATCTTTAAAATGAAAATAGAGTGCTTCTGTGGCTGTTTTGAATATACAATAACTATTGAAATTCTAAAGCTAGGCTCAAAACTATTTTTCTGAATTTACATAGTGCTTACCGCTATGATGCCGAGGGAATCTGAGGAGGGCACCGTTCTTTAGCCTGGCGTGGGTTTTTATTTCTTCTCCCATCCAAGAAATCTAAGGTATGCATGCAAAGCATAGCAACTAGCCAGACACTACCATGTAACTAAACCTCAAAAAGTTGATGATGAATCTTTGACTGTTTATCTGTCACTCACCATTCAGAATGTGACATTTTCGCCTGTCTTATTTTTATACTGAGTAAATTAGGCTCCAACCTAAGCAGCTGTCTGCCAAAGACTTCCTCACTATTCCACTTTGAGAAACCTCAGATTATTACTCTACCTGCAGCTGGGGAGAAGAAAGGAAACTTTGGGGGGTGGGGTGCTAGAAATTGAGCCCAATACTTCACAGAGCTCCACACACAGAGCAAGCGCTCTATCGCTGAGCTGTATCCCCAGCCTCGGCAACACTTTTAAATAATTTCATCTACCAACATTGTTTCAGAAGTGTTCATCTCTAATTGCCTCTCATCCACTTTCTCCTCTCTCTTGCCGAGAGAATGGAAAGTTAACTTTTGTATACCGTGAAAGCATTATACAAAAGCTGGGTGTTGGTGAGAAAATGATTCCGACACCAGCATCCTCACAAGATGAAGGGGTTGCATGAAAATCTCCAAATGCTGCTTTCTATTTGAACAGCCCCTGAGACCCAAGACACCACAAGCTCCTGAAAGCAGACTTTTCCATTTTTAAGTTTTAAACCTGGGACAGGTCAAGGAGGAAGCTAATGTTTACTGAGGACCTGCTTCCTGCCAGACATTATTCACGTACGTGAATTCATTTCCTCCTCTGACTAGGCATAAGGTTTGGTTGGATGGTTTCCACTTGACAGACTCTCATGAGGTGACTCAGACAGGCTCAAGGTCACAGGGCTGGTCTCTAGACCCAGATCAATCTGACCCCAAATGGAGCATACTTTCTTTACATCCCCGTGACAGGTTGTATAGGCTTCCAGGGGACCCTGGGATTCACACTTTCCAGGAAGACGTGGGAGGCTTCAGCCAGCTTTGGAGGAACTACTCAGTATCTCAGCTTTGGAGTATTTGTATAATATGCCTAATAAGAGTATTTTCAAAACTGGAAGGGAGTTGTTGAGACTTACTAATGTATCAATGTTTTCTCTCATTTCTATTTTCAAAAATCCTTATACAGCAGAAACTTTTAAAAAGCATGACTAAGGCCAGTTGGCACCTGCAGAAGCTTATCATCCATATCCTTCGAGAAAGTGGTACAAGAGGCAAGTTATCTTCATTTTCTAAGCATACAGAAATTCATCTAACTATACATGTTTTTGTGCGCACAAATGACTTCAGAAGAGCACAAATGAAACTTACCACTGTGACTACCTACAGAGAAGGGGACTAGACTAATGAAAAACAAGGGATTCATATTCTTTAAGTCATGCTGAACTTTGAACCGTGTGAGTAAATCATCGATTTGAAACATACAGACATACAAATAGACGTGAGTCATATTTAACTGCCTTTCTGATGCATGCCGATCAATGGCAGTACAACCTGAGCGAGTGCTGCCCTATGAATACTATACGTCGCTGTTTTAAATAGAATCGATTCTACTGATAGAGCAGAGAAGCTTGCTTGAATGCACTTGAGTTAGTATCCCAGATGCTAGCTTTATAGAAAATGCACAACTTTGGAAGAGTAAGGCAGGCTAACAGATAACTGATCTCATAGAGAAGGTAAAGAGAAACACATTCGGTATGAGATGCCTGCTAGAATCGCACCATCAACACAAAGGCATGTAGAGGTGGGCTGCCTTCGTCAGCATCCTGGCCCTTATGTGTACCATCTCCCCAGGCATATTCACCACTTAAGCACGAAAGGGCGGGCCATGGTGGTGGTGGTGGTGGTGGTGGTGGTGGTGGTGGTATCTTTCGCTTCCCCTAATTGCTTCTCCCTCTTCAGAGATAGCACAATGAGCCGTCAGCTAGGAGCTAGCTAAATCTTTTCCTTCTGCCATCTTTTTCTGTTTCTTCTTTCACAAGAATGTCTATACTATGCAACACATTTGAGAGCTGGATGGAAAGAATGCTGAAAAAGGGAAGGATGATCTCAATTTACGGCAAACAAAACAGTGAATGATCAGCTGATAACCCATTCTTTACAATTCATAGAATCTGATTGGTTTGTTTGTGTGTGTGTGTGTGTGTGTGTGTGTGTGTGTGTGTGTGTGTGTGTGTGTAAAGTTTCTGGCACTATAGTCAAGATATTTCTAATGATAACTCAGGAGCATGTTTACAGAGACTGGGCAAATATTATCCATCCACATAAGTTACATTTCCTAACCAGGTGGGCTGGAACATAGCAGCACTCAGGAGACTGAGGCTGGAGGATCACTCAAAGTTCTAAGACAGCCCAAACTACACGGTGAGTTCAAGACCAGCCTTGACTACAATAGGGAGGCCCTGTTTAAAAAACAAAACAGGGGTTATTATTAATAACAACAACAACAACAATAACAACAACAACAAAATGGAGGACTTGGAGTTGGGAGGGAGAGAGGGTAGGGGCACTAGGGGGAGCTGGAAGAAGGTGATGGTGCATGGATATGATCAAAATACATTATTATACATGCACAATTTGTCCAGAGAATCAATAAAAGCAATATTAAAAAAAAAAAAAAAACAGCCCAGCAGCCGGGGAGATGATACAGTTGATAAGGTACCTGCTGGACAGGCATGGAGACCTAAATTCAGTCCCTACCATCTATGTAAAACGCTGAATGCAGGCTTGTGATTCCAGAAGTAGGGAGACAGAGATGGGCAGGTCCCTGTGGTTTGCTGACCACCCAGCCTGGCCTAATCATTAGTGAGCCCATGTCCCAGAGAGACACCCTGTCTCAAAAAACAAGGTGGACAGCTCCCGAGGCTTGACACCCAAGCACAAGACCACAGCACTGAGATTTCATGTGCGCAATGACTGTATCATGTCTAGCAAAGAATGTTGTGCAGCCACCATCCACTAACTAGCTCAGGCTTTTATAACCTTCCCGGCCACCCTCTTCCATGGCGACCCCTGAAGGGAGAACACACACACACACACACACACACACACACACACACACACACACAGCATTACAGTTTCGGTAAATTCTGAAAATATTTTTTAATTAAAAAAATTGTAAGTTTAAGCAGAAAATTAATTTAGAAACAATATTAAAGACTGTATTACTTAGTTCCTTCTGCTGGCCAGGCATTATTCTAATAATATAAAATGTTATAATAATATAAAACTCATTTGATCCTGTATTAATCCTGGCAATTCAATGTAATTTGGGGGGGGTCCTTTTATAAATAAAGAGACTGAAGAAAAAACAGTTAAATGATTTGATCAAACGGCATAGCCAGGAAGTCATAAGGCTCAAGGCGAGCAGTCGGGCTCAGTACCGCGGCTCCTAACCATCCATCACACAACACAAGCTCCTGGGATGCTGGGTTCAAGACTTTCAAGGAGGGCATCCTGGACCACATCCCTTTAGATTATGGCCCCTGCCACGGATGATGCCTGGGTTGGAAACCTCCTGAATATCCTGCGATCCACATCAAGCTCATTATAGCATGTCATGGAAAGACCCTTTCTCTCCTTTTCCTGAATTACTCAAACCTTAAAATACAGTTTGCAAAATGAAAAGAAAAAAAATGGAGCCAGGGCATATAGAGAGTCCCTGTCACAATCACCTCAACTTCATCGAGTTTGTTCACCCTCAGAACTAAGCCCTAAACACACCCCTCACCTTGGTTTGTCACCATGGGTCCCACTCTCACTTTGCCAATGGCTTCTCTCTCCGTGAGAAATACCACCTAACGTGGCACTATCTTATTAAAGGAATTCTTTTAGGATTTAAAGGGACTTAAAATCCTTTAGGAATTAAAGGGATTCCCTCTCAAATTTTTTAGAGTGAAAACACCCTTGAGAAATTCGCCTTAACACTCCATGATGTACAGAGAAGCAGCTAGAAGCAGCTAGAGGCCCTTCTGCCTCAGACGAGGTCTTCTATCAGTGGGTAAACCAAGATTCGAGAGGGTCACAACACTACAAAGCTGAGAGCTCAGAGGTCAGGTTACACACTCGCAGCACTGTTAGAAGAAATATTTTAGACTGTGTCAGGTGAACAATAGCCTCTCTCGGTTTAAATAAAATCCTTATAGAGGCACAACAATTCTTTCATGTCAAGAAATTCCTCCAACGCGGTGATAAAATACAAGTCTAAAGAGTACAGGATTGACCTAACATGACAGCCTCTCCAAAAACCCTTGACTTGTATACCGCTCCATTGCTACATTATGTTCGGGGCCATGATGTCTTCCAAGAGCCAAATGAAATAGAGAAAGAGATCAGGAGCAGAACTGTCTACTAGTAAATGTGACTTGCTCTGCCACCCTATTTAGAGTATCACTAAAAAGCTATCACTCAACAGGCCAGTCCGTAGGGAACTCAGAGAAGGTACCTTGGAAGGAAGGCAGGATGCTGATGACCCCAAGATGGAGGTGTCTGGCGAGGTCTTTGGAAGGATGACTCTGATGGCCTTTATGTTCCTAGCGCCGCAGGTGGATACAAGGAATAACTTCAAATGTTCCACAGCACAGTGGGATGATAATACGACTGGCAAAAACTAACCAGATATTGTAAAGTAGCTAATAGGACTTTGACAGTCCCAACATGAATAGATGATAGGTGCCTGATAGGTAAAACAACTGACAACTAGGCATTAACATTGTATCCTTGCATCAAAATGTCATACAGTAATCACGTGCATAGATACCATTATTGTGCATTGACTAAAAAAAAATACATACTAGTCAGGCATTGTGGTATATGCCTTTAATTCCAGCACTTGGGATGCAGAGATGGGCAGTCTTTGTGAGTTCCAGGCCAGCCTGGTCTATGTAGTGAGTTCCTGGCCAGCCAGGTCTACATAGTGTGTTCCAGGCCAGCCTGAGATATTCACAGTGAGACCCTGTCTTAAAACAAAAACAGCTTGGTACTGGCATAAAATCCATCATACAGACCAATGGAATTGAACTGAAGACCCTGACATTAATCCACACACATATGAACATCTGATTTTTGACAAAGAAGCCAAAACTATACAATGGAAAAAAGAAAGTATCTTCAACAAATGGTACTGGCATAACTGGATCTCAGTATGTAAAAGATTACAGATAGATCCATATCTGTCACCATGCACAAAACTCAAGTCCAAGTGGATCAAAGACCTCAACATAAATCCAGTTACACTAAACTTAATAGAAGAGAAAGTAGGAAGTACTCTTGAGTGCATTAGAACAGGAGATCATTTCCTAAATAAAACACCAACAGCACAGACCCTGAGCACAACAATTAATAAACGGGACCTCTTGAACTGAGAAACTTCTGTAGGGCAAAGGACACAGTCAATAAAACAAAAAGACAGCCTGCAGAATGGGAAAAGACCTTCACCAATCCCACATCTGACAGAGGACTGATCTCCAAAGTATATAAAGAACTCAAGAAACTAGACATCAAAATACTGAACAATCTAATTTTAAAAAAAGGCTAAAGAGCTAAACAGAGAATTCTCAAAAGAAGGATATCAAATGGCTGAAAGACATTTAAAGAAATGCTCAACATCCTTAATCATCAGAGAAATGCAAATCAAAACAACTCTGAGATACCACCTTACACCTGTCAGAATGGCTATGATCAAAAACACTAATGACAGTCTATGTTGGAGAGGATGGGAGCAAAGGGAACACTCCTCCATTGTTGGGAATGCAAACTTGTACAACCACTGTGGAAATCAGTATGGCAGTTCCTCAGAAAATTGGAAATCAATCTACCTCAAGACCCAGCCATACTACTCTTGGGCATATACCCAAGGAATGCTCAATCATACCACAAAGATACATGCTCAACTATGTTCATAGCAGCACTATTCGTAATAGCCAGAACCTGGAAATAACCTAGATGCTTACCAACTAAAGAATGGATTAAGAAAATGTGGTACATATATACAATGGAGTACTACTCAGCAGAGAAAAACAATGACAGCATGAAATTTGCAGGCAAATGGATGGAACTAGAAAATATCATCCTGAGTGAGGTAACCCAGACCCAGAAGGACAAACAAGGTATGTACTCACTCATAAGTAGATACTAGATATAAAGCAAAGAACAATCATACTGCAACTCACAGAACCAGGGAGGCTACATAGCGGGGGGACCCTAGGATGACTGTGGCTTATAATAAGTTTTGGTTTTACTCCATTACTGGGCAAGCCTCAATGAAACATTTCACTATTAGGATAAGAATTTGTACTACATCAAGCTGATAATAGGAATTAATTAATTAATGAAAAAAACTATTGAAATTTCTGCCATCAGGTATCTTCTTAGTTTTATTGGTTAGATATTGAGTAAAACACTCAAAGCATTCAATAATTTACTTGTATGGTGTGCCCACATATCATTTAGTAAATTGCATTAGTGCTTTTTCAAACCACATTGAGCAAAATCCTCAATGATGAACTTAAAATCTCTTTAAAGCCTGTGAAACTAATCTAGACTAGAAAAACAAAGTTCTTACACAATTTACAGTATAAACAAAACATTCACTTTGACCTGCCCTATTACTTTTGTTATGTTTAATATGTATTTCATTTTTCATTAGGAATTGTGGAACATGTTTTTCCAAAGTTAACACAATCAGATGGTGTAATCTCATTATTCCTGATGGACTTCGAAAGGAGCCAGGCAGAGTCTTTCCTTCTGCCCTGCACACAATTTTAATCCAAACTGTCATTAAGACAATGTGCCTCAGACTTTATCCATATCCATTGATTTCCTAAAACCTCCTTATTTTAAACTCTGAAAGACTGAAAAGCATTATGGGATACCACCTCCAGTGGTTAGGTTTCTCTCATGGCCGTTTTATTAGATTATCTCATCTATAGAAGAAACAAAAAATGAGGAATTCCATTTGGAACCTGAGTTTTAGAGAAATTTCCGTCATGCACTAAAAGCTGGTTCCATCCTTTGCCAGTACACCTGCCCCTCAAAATGGACAACAGAATTTTCTTTTAATAAAAATGTTTTCCATATAAACTACAGGATATAAATCTCCTTAAACCAAACGGAATCCATTCTCTGTACTAAAGATGACAAAAATTATCCCCCTAGCTGAATTTCACTGCTAAGCTGTCAGCTTGGATTTCTTCTGTTTAAAAGTAGCTGTTCATTACATTCCGTAATGGGCTGTCAAAGCAGTACCCCAATGAACCTGTATCATACACAGCGGCAATTGGGCAATGTGCATTATGTTTAGATTACTGCATTCTTTACAAGACCCTGGGCTAATTTTAAACGAGATGGTTAACTTGAAATAAATCAAAGCCCATTTTGTTTTAACCTTAAAACTAATAGCTATTTTCCACTTATGTCTCACTACTGCAAGCATTAATGACAAATAAAACAAAACTCATTGAATATGTACATGAGAGTAAGTAAAGAAGCACATATGTATGTCTATAATCATATGTGTGTATTTGCTCCCAAAGCTATTGTTAATGGCTGATTGAATTATATGGGGCACAGCAAATTAGATAATATTGCCAATGTGTGAGCAAGGGCCGCTCTAGTCATGAATACGTGATAGGTTGTTACCCAAAAGCATCACTCCAGAAGCATACAGCCTTTGATGGTTAAGCATAATGTGTCAGTTGGGTATCTTTTACCTATCTACTGCATGATTCACCCTATACTTTAGCATGGGATGTTGTGAGCAATGATAAAAAAGTGCATGGGACTTGCTGCTGAGCCACTCTTTCCCAGCATGATATCCTAAACATAAAGGCATGTGATAAAAGACATGGTAACTGTACTGATCACAGACGACTTCTAAATACATCGAATGGATGCTTGCATCACCAAGGCGATGCTTTTTTCGCTTGACTTTCTTTTCTGTAACACCGCCAGTAGTGGAGTAACCTAAGAGGGCATAACACTAAGGTTAAAAGTAAATCCTACTTCAAAAACTCCTACCTGAGACCATCAACTGTAAATTGACTTGTAAATTCATGGCTTCTGATGATGCTAGCATGTGAAACACATGTCAGTCACAGAGCCAGGGTGCAAATCAGCCAAATCTGCCGAGAAATGTTTCAGGGTAGATACACGAGTTGCGTTGAATTTGTATCTGTTTCAAGTACGTCTCAAAGATGAGATGTGAGCATGCACACATCACTTATCAATATCGTATCTTAGTCAATAGCACATTAGGTGCACGTGTCGAAGCTCCAAGGGAAAGTAATAAGGAAAACACCATGAAGGCAGCTGTTGTCTTCAGAACAAAGAGTCTCCTCTCGGATAGGTAAGCTCGTCAGCAGTGTGCTTTAGCCTATGAGAATTCTTTATAGATGTATGTCATGTTCCAAAGTGCACCCAAGTATAACTGGAAAGAAAATGGACTCTGTGTTACATGAGCTCAGGTCTTTATATACACATACATTTTATTCCAAAAGCTTACCAAACATTTCATCATAGCCCCTTCAAGAAAACTGAAAAAGAGTCTATTTTAAAATTAATTCATGTAGCCAGGCAGTGGTGGCGCATGCTTTTAATCCCAGAACAAGGGAGACAGAGGCAGGCGGATCTCTGAGTTTGAAGCCAGCCTGGTCTACAGAGCGAGTTCCAGGACAATTAGGGACCCTTGAAACCGCACCCTCCCCCAAAATTATGTAATTGCCTCAATTGGATTTTTTAAAAAATAACTAAACTAGCTTTTGGAATCACCATCAACCAAATAATGTATGGTAAACAGTATACAAATTTACAATTTAAAGTTAGTTTTATCTTTTACTAACTGGTTAAGTATGTAATACTATCAATAAACAAATTCTATTATATCTTCATATTATGCTTACATAATTAAAATCTCTTTTGCTTTTTCAAAAGACAAATGTGTTCTTTTGTTCAAATATATAGTCATTCTGAAAGCATTTATGGAGACAATCCATACATACCCACCACCTTGATTCTATCATTAACATTTTACCATACTTGTTTTATCACATATCTATTCATCAAAAATAGAAAGTTTTAATGAAGGATAAACACATTTCATAAGAACAAATGAAATGAAGAATAGTGCAAAGATGATAATGCTCTCCTTAATAATGAACCTATAATGCTAATAGTTACGCTTTTGATTGCAGGCAGAGTCTCATAAATGATCGTTTCCATCCTTAAAAACTATGATACCTCTTTGTCTTAATAGAGACAATTGAATCTAAATTAACTCTATATTAGATTCAGAGTGATTATTATATCTTAATTTGGAAGGCAGGATTATGACAGAAACAGTAGAACATATTTCATCAGCCATGTGGGAAAAACATAGACTTGCAAGACACAAAACCACTTGGTTTTGTATTAGAGTCATACAACGGGATTTTTCAAATCATTAATGGATCAGACAGTTCAACTCTTCTAATTTGACACTGTATCTACTATAATACATATACATTATGAAAAACAACTATCCTATTTCAAATCTGTACTTCAACAAAAGGATGCCATTCATGTGACCCTCTCTAGGGACTGAAATGTATTTGCTTTGGTACAGTGTAAAAAATTAATAAACACAATTATTATTTTCAGAGATCTAGGAAGTTTACATCTGTTCTGCTTTTCATTTTATTTAAAGGAGAAATGAGCTCTAAAATCTGTGTCATAAGAAAGAATACTGGCTTCACATCCCTAACTTCTATCTCATATGAACATGCGAAGAATTGTCCAACCCTGTGGCTGGTACTTCCTGCAAAACTTCAACAGGTCAGAGAGCGCAGGACACTGCAAACAATAGGCAAAGCACATTGGAACTACTCAAGGAACCTTCGGTAAGTTAAAGGCCTGAGTGAGAGAAATCTTCAGATTTCGAAGCCCACTATAATACTTCACTAATTTTTGAAGTACCTCTAAGAGCTATCCATTGCAGTTTTATTTCGGTGAAATGTTTTTCACATCACTCTGGATCCCACAAAGAAATAATGAATTGCGCTTTTTATTCTTCTTAATTCAACTGATAAGGAAGCACACATTAATTAAAAGTAAGCTTTTTAATACTCCAAAATAGAAATGAGCTTTTAATGTGAATTTTCCATTTTGGAACAATGCATGAAAATGCATGGGTGGCAATGTACCTCAAAAACGTTAGTGTATACAAGACATTCTTAATTACCACCAAGTATGTTTAAGCAGGTCTGGAACTGCCTGGTACCCCTTTTTAACATTTTTAGTTGCTGATGAACCAACAATGTTTGGCATAATTAACACTAAGATCTTCAGAACTCAATGACTGAAAATAATTGCCACTCTTTTTTCTTCCCTGGGTACTCAGAAGCCCAACCTAAAGATTTAGAGCTGACTGGGCAAACATAAAGGATGTCAGAGGCAGTGACCACTGACATGCCATTCAAGGCACAGGGAAGAGAGTTCAGGCTTGAATGCCTCTAAACTGCTCATTGGTAAGATCAGCTATCAGCGAGATGCAGCGTAAGTCAGCATTATTCACTGAGCCTGCTATGACCTTAAAATCACTGCTCCTGGGGCATGTTCAACCACCAATTAGTTTCTGTGCTCGCTGGACATCCACTGCTCGGTAAATGCACTGGTCCTTCATTCCACAGTGCTGATGAAGTGTGTGTGATGGCTTTCTCTTCCCAGCTGCCCTCCTGAAGCTGCCCCATCTTGAGCTAATGCATTCAGGTCACTTGAACACCCCTCAGCTATCACGGAATTTGATACTTTACTTAAAAACTACCATAATTTAATCTGAACAACATGAATGCTATTGTGACCATAAAACTGCATGTGTAGACCAAGGTAAAAATAAATCAGAATTCAATTTTCTAGTATATTAACTATAGTCTAACATAGTTAAATATAAAAGATCAGATTCCCTTTTGCTCAGAATGGTTATTTTATCAGCTATTTATTACCATTCTTGAGAGAGGAAATTTCTTTGCTGTTTTTACGTAAAAATCATTAATTAGCACAAATGTACTGTTCCTACTGTTTCTAATAAATTTTTTAAAAAGAATTTTTTTTTCTCCTCGGACAGAAGATATTACATAGAAGGAAGCATACTTGAAAAATAACTAAGATAATATCACACCATGATAAAAGAATGAAAAAAGATGTCCACAGTTTCTACTCAGGGAGATATAAAAAGCCAAAGGCAGAGCCGAAATTGGATATTTGGGAGGGAAATTGCTGACGGTTCTATAAGTAAAACTATCCTGAAGAGAACTGTAAAGAGAGGATCTGGAGACAGGATAGAGGTGTGCCGGCCGAGACTGTTAGCTGAAATAACCTGCGTGGCTTCTCTCCAAATACCCGCAGGAGAGAGCTTGAGACTGGTGCTCTGAGTCTCCCCCGCAGTGATTGCGAAGGTGGAAAACTCCCCCTCAGCTGAGGGGTCAGCCTTTACCTCATGCCCAGCCTCCTTGAAAACTGATGTGATGAAGGTTTGGCTTGACCCTTTCCAAAGAGCTTTCTTAAGATGTAATTTTCATCACCCATTGAAAGCGAACAGCACGCCGACAGACAGCTCCTCACATATTTAGAGTTCTGCAGCAACCATGTCAATCAAGTTTTGAACAATGTCATATGAGGGGGCAGAACTCACTCTCGACATCCTCTGTAGTTCCCTTCCTAGAGTAACTGCTTGTCTACTTTTCGTCTCTATAGATCTATCTGCTCTGGACAGTTCATGCAGATGGATTTTTAAGTGTTGTACTTTGTGATTGATTCCTTATACTTGCTATGATGTTTTATGAGGTACATTCACGTTTGAGTGTGTATTAATAACTCATTCCTTCTTAATGGTGAAATGCTATTGGATGAGTTAATGGTGTTTACCCCTCCCTGACTTCTACAACAACACAAAATAATGCCTGAGAACAATAGTTCATAGCCTATGCTTAGATGAACTGGTGAAAAGATAATCTCCTTCCAGATGTGAATTATATGTCACATTAGTTACAGGTATGTTTTGTAAATGGGGTAAATGTGGTGATTTCGAATATGTTGGAATGCTTGGTCCCTAGTTGGTGAACTGTTTGGGAAGGATCAGGAGGTGTGGCCTTGTTGGAAGAGGTGTGTCACTGGGGGTGGGCTTTGAGGTTTCAAAAGCCCACACCAGGTCCAGTCTTTCTCTTTTTCTGCCTCCTGCCTGTGGATCAGGATGTAAGGTCTCCTCTACTGCTCCAGCGCTGTGCCTGCCTGCTGCCACCATGCTTCCTGACATGAAGATTATGGACCAAGCCTCTGAAACTGGGAGTAAGCCCTCAATTAAATACTTCCTTTCATAAGGTGTTTTGGCCACAGTGTTTCTTCACAGCAATAGAATAGTAACTAAGACAGTGAACTGATTTGCAGGGTCTATAACTTGTATTTATAATTACTAAATTACACATATAATTACTAAATTTGAATAACAGCAAGAATCAATAGTCCTGTAGTAATAACAGAATTCATAGAAGAGTACTTGAATATATCGTCATAATCTTACACTTAAATGTACAACCCCCAAATTTTCATACAGCATCATTCACTGTTGGTGGAGAACTGACAATAATCCAGAGGAGTTAATAAAATATAGGGGACCTTCATCATGATATAGTATGTGTTCAACAGATACAACAAACAGAAGTATGCAGCAAAATGAATAATCTTGCAATAAAACGTTGAGTGGAAAGGAAGGAATCTGGAAATAATACAATCTCTATCATAATAGTATAATATAAACTTGAGTATCTACCTCAAACAGTAGCACATATTTTTAGATGAACACATTGTAACAGAGGAATTTGAAACAGAGGATTAACTCAATACTAGGCACAGATTTGAAAATGGGGACATATTACCTTTCAGAATTCTCTGTTTTCCTCTACCTGGAGAGAGATTATACTTTGCTTCCCTACTGGCAACAACCTGGGACATGAATACTGCTCTGGCCAATAAAAAACTACTCCGTGGCACTAATGTTATATATATTTGATGGAAGGATGTGGTAGAATATACAGTTCCTACCTTAAGGAATACCAGAAAAGAACTATACAAAATGAGGGAAGACTAAAAAGAATCAATCAATAAACAGAATGTCCATGCCACAGTGAGCAGCAAAATGTGAGTGAGGTCCTATTCTTCTTATTTATTAGCTCAGTGCACTCAAACCTTTTCATCTCTATGTATCTCCATTTCTGCATCTGAAAATGAATGAGGGGGATGGTTCTCTCAGCTCTAAGTTTCTCTAATTCTGAAGTTTCATGTTTCTATAACAAAGTAGCAAGTTGATATGTCATATATATACAAAGTAGCATGGTATGTGTCATGTACAGAAACACAACTCCAAACAGAGATAAAATGTACTCACCTTAAATGATTAATTACACCAAATTTTTATGCACATAAACATGTCAGGAATGTGTTACAGTAAGTAAAGAACATATGGGTAATTGAGTACAGAATGTCTTCACCAACGCTAAAGTGAAAAAGGAATTAGCAGAATGTGTGCTATGTATAACAATGAAGGCAAAGAGCGAGATGCCCAGAAGGGCGGCTCTAATGAAGACTGATAGAAAACAGACTTTAGATAGACGGTTGATGGAAGTCCTCAGTGCTGGGTAGACATGTGATCCGATGCTGAATAACCTGGTAAACATGCTGAAAGGTAGGTGGTAAGAGGATGCTGAACTCAGTCTGAATTACTGAAGGAGATGAGACTAGGACAGGGGACTGGCAAGATGACTCAGAAGGTAACGGCGCTTCCTGCCAAGCCTGAAGACCTGGGTTTGATCCTTAGGATGCACATGATGGAAGGAGAGAAGTGACTCCCAGGGACTGTCCTCTCACCTCTACATGGGCACCACAGTCTAAGCGTATGCATACACCCATACACAAATACACAAATAAAAAACTAAAAAGAGAACAGATGAGGAAGACCACATCTAGAAAGTCCTAATAATTACTGATAGCACAAAATCTGGTACTTACTGACATTTAACAAATACCTCCTGAGCTAAATTTAGATCCCGTTTTAACTGTGACATTTTACTTTTCCCAAATATTCACAAGTCAATCCTGGAGATCAACTTATCATTGAACCATATAGTCAAAACTGTTTCATCAGGTAAACAGCTCACACGAGATGAAGAACTCCAAGGCTGTTTTGTTTTAGGCTTTTTCTACCAGCTGACAAATAGAATGCACTCAGGAAGAAGCTACATGGCAGTTGGGACCTCACATGCCTCTATGCCTCCTTGTTGGTGATACACACCATCTCCAGTCATAGTCCATTGCCAGTGGCCATGTCAGAGGAGGAGCAGGTGGCAACTGACTTCAGAAGATTGGGCCACCAGAACGCAAGGCACTATGGGTGAATCTCGGGTAGGCAAGGCCCCGAGGGCTTCAGCTCCAGAATGTCTCTTGCTGCCTTTACATGTTTGCTGCTGCCATTTTTCTCTGGTATCTGGCACAGTGTGAATGAGTGTCGGGGAGATTCCCCACTGCCTTTAATATAGTGTGATTAGCTCATGGAACTTCCCTGTACTACTGGGCATTTTTTACCTGTAGATTATTATGAAGATGATTTCCTCTTAAGTTGTACTGTTTAAGTGAAGCAATGATTTTATATAATAATGTTAGCTTAAATAAAATTTTGATGATTAAGGGTTTTAATGAACATAGTAAGGGATTATGATAGAAGTTAGTTTAGTAGGAAAATTAATATAAGTAAAGGCAGGATATTGTGTTGCCCCCACCCCTGATAAAGCAGGGGCTGCAGAGGATAGAAAACAAGAACAAAGAAATGTCACACAGAGAGGACTTTTGAGTTTCTCTTGAGGAGTCCTATCGACTGTGGCTTAGGTTAATTATTGAGGAAAACAACTGAGTCCCAGAAGCTAGGCTAGCTCAAGTTCTTTTAATCTTAGTGTTGGGAGATGTGTTCATGGGTTTCAGTGTGCATCATAGATGAAACAAAGCTTTAAATATGACTTAAGGTTAGGTTAAGATGTTTTTGTTAATGGCTTTGAGGTAGAAAATCTGGGGGAACAATTTAAAGTTTAGAAAGGCACATTTTCAATAGTTGAGTGAGGAACTCATTGAGGTCACAGAACAAAACAATGGCAGCCTGGCTATTGCTGCCTGATGTACCCTTCTTGCTAGGATGGGTTGGTGATCAAAGGTGATGATTACTTCCTTATACTCATTTCTGCCCTCAGCTTCCTGATATAAAAAAACTGTTGATGGAGGGGTATGCACCCTGAGGATTTAAAATAGAGCTGATTGTTTTTCGTATATAAGTTTAGATTTGTGATTCTTTTAAAGGTTTTTTTTTAAAGATTATCTTTTGAGATAAATAATAAAGTGACTGATCCTTTCTTTGTAACCATAAAATGTAGCCTGCCAGTAAACGAACTAGCTGAGAAAAATACCTTGCTTGTTTAAACTCTGTTAATCTACAACAAGTTGCTTGGACATGAATGTCTGTTGGTTCTTGGGAATAATTTGTTTTTTACCTGTAATATGTAAAATGCTTAAATCATTCATTATAGTCATTGTAGTCATTCACTTAAAAAATAGAATGTAACCATGTAATTTTTATATTGCTTGAGAGATTTTGCTGTACGGGTATATAAGCTGTAAGAGAAAAAATAAGACACAGAACGGATACATCTGGAGAGAAATAAGAAAAGAAACAAAAAGACAAGAGAGGGAAGATAGAAAGACCCTGAAGGTGTGTGTGCTTCCCTTTTCACCAGCCCCAGAGAGTTAAGTTTGGCCCCCTCAGGTAGGAAAGTCAAATTGCATGATTAGCTTGCCAACTCCATGGCTTCCCCTCAGTTCCTGGGCTGCTGAAGGCTGGTTCTCACAGCGGCAGTCCACAGCTATAGAGCTGATTATTTGTCAGGGTTAGTGTCCTCTTGGTAGCTCTATCTGTTCAGATGCCTGTGTGTGTAATGAGAAATATTGTTTGAATAGAAGGAATTTATGATATTAAGGACTTATTTGTAATTCAGCAACGTGAATTCTTCTCTAAAAGCTACATGCTAGTACACACTCCGATACCTTCAATTCTTTATGATCCAGGTGGTGTCTCTTGTTTGGGTATTAGCCATGTTTTTTGAATCATGGGTAATGATTTTTTTATTTCTTTTAAATAATGTATCCCTCCCCACCTCTAGCATTGACATCTCCCATTCCTGCCCTATGCAGCCCTTGCTTAGATGGTTTTATAAGTGAGGACAGTCAATGTAGAACTTAATTTTGCATTACCTGTACTGTTTCGTTTAAGATTTTTGTTTGAGTGTTTTGTCTACATATGCAATGCCTATGCTGGCCAGAAGAGGGCATGAGATGCTCTGGAACTGTAGTTACAGGCAGTTATTAGCCACCCTGCGGGCCATGGGAATCCAACCCTGGTCCTCTGAAAGACCAGGCTGTTTGGTCAGAGACTAGAATGTTTTCTTAGGCACATCTCTCTCTCTCTCTCTTTCTCTCTCTCTCTCTCTCTCTCTCTCTCTCTCTCTCTCTCTCTCTCTCACAAAATATTTTTTATTCATTTTTTTAATTTCATATATGCACACAGTGTATTTGAATAATATTAGACCCCTACTTCTGGTATCGCTCCTCCCAGATTGCCCTACCGTGTCCCCATCCATATTCCATGTCCTCTTTTCATAACCACCACCACCCCAGTCCAGAGCTGTCTAAATGTGCACAGGTGTAGGGCCATCCATGGGTGCATAGCTAACCTATCCGGGGACACACCAGGGAAGAAAACCATCTTTTCCAACCCCAGAAGCCTTCCACTGCCAAAGCTCCTCAGGCTAGGGGTGCAGCTTTGAGAGCCCCTCCCCCACCTGCACTGGAATTTTGGCTGGCTTTTTTTTTTTGATACACAATTATATCTTTTTATTGTTATTTTAATTTTATAATTGAATTTAATTGTACACATCATCCACAGATTCCCCTGTCCTCCCTTTTCCCACCCCATGCTTCCTCCAATTCACCCCCATTCCCATATCTTACAGGACAAGGACTCCCCTGGGGATTCAGCTGAGCTTGGTAGATTCAGTCGAGGCAGGTCCAGTCCTCTCCTCCCTTCACTCAGGCTGAGCAAAGTGTCCCTGTATAGGCCCCCAGGCTTCATAAAGCCAGCACATGCACTAAGGCAGGTCCTAGTCCCACTGCCTGGGGGTCTCCCCAACAGTCGACTGTCTCACTTATCCATAGGGCCTGATCCAATTGGGGGCTTCTCAGCTATTAATTCATTGTCCATGTGTTTCCACTAGTTTGGCTATTTGTTCCTGTGCTTTTTCCAGTCATGGTCTCAACATCTCTTGCTCATACAATCCCTCCTCTTTCTTGCTGATTGCATGCCCAGAGCTCCACCTGGGGCCTGGCCATGCTTCCATCAGTCATTGGATGAGAGTTCTACCAAAAGTTAGGGTGTTTGGCCATCCGAGAACTAGTTTAGGTCAGTTCTGGTTATCTCTCCACCATTGCCAGTAGTCTTTTGTGGCTTTTTTAGGCATCTCTCCAGCAGACAACCAGGTGAGCTCATGAGCGCAGCTGCTCTTGGTTCACAGCAGCCGCCCGCAGGCTGTCTCTTAGACACTTTCCATCTCTTCTTCAGCAATATTCTCTTAGCCGTGGGGTAAGGAGGTAATCACAAACATTTTATAAAAGAAAGCAAGTTATAAGAGTGACAGGGAATTCAAAGTATCCCAACGTTCTTCTTAATGAAGAAACACATGAATGACGCCATGAATGTGGACTAGATTCTACTCAGCATCCTGAAGTTCACGGTAGCAGAAACCCCGTAACAGTGTTCTGCACACAGCAGCTGAACCTGTCCAGGGAACCTACTGCCATTACTACCAGGACACTTACTAGAGGGTGACACCAACAGGTCATGTTTAAGAGATTCTCCTCGTGAATCCTTAAGATAACTACAAGGCCTCCTAACATCTTCACGGTGACCCCATGAGAGAGCCAGAGCCCCAAACCACACAGTTCAGTTTGTTTGAGTTACTAACCCAAAATTGTGTGGTTTTTATTGTTTTAAGACATCAGGTTTTATGATATTTTATTACATATCACCAGATAACTGATGGACTCCACCTAGAAACTTTCCTTGATACCTCCTTGGCCAAAATGAGTCATGAGGCCACCCACAGCTACGAGCGAGTCTGGAGAGTATTTTCACTGGGTGTGCGCTTCCTGTAAATAAAACCTAAGTTCTGGTTCTTCCGTTAAGGATGAGCCATGAAGAAATGGTTGGCAGGTAGGCTACTGCTCCATTTTTAATTCAGTCCTCATCAGGAAGCAAAGAGGCCCTCAGACGAGAAGACAAAGACTCCAAATAAAGAGCGTGCAGCCCACGGCACATAAGGAAACAGCCTAGGACCTAGCAGCTGCTCTAAGAGGGGTCCACTCTGCAGACAGGCAATTTGCACCCCACCCTGCCAGTTAAATGACTTATAGCTACGGTCTCCTGTCTGCAGTCACCCTGAGAAATCATGCTAACTAGAGAAAAGAGAAACAGAAATGTGGAAATGCTTTCTTGAAGTCTTAGAAAAAGAAACTGAGTATATAAAAAGCTTGAATGGTAACATCCACAATGGATCTGTGTGGCAGGGCACTGAGTGGTTAATCCACGTCTAGAAAATGAGGCGGTGTTTGGGAACAGACAAAAGGCCCGTGTTAGGAAGTATGGGAGGTGCCGGGAGGCTCCTTCTTGCCTTCAGCCTCGACCTCGCCTTGTCAATGTTTTTAGCAGTGACTTAAAGACATAAAGGGTATGCCTATCAAATGCTCATGTGACACATCTGGGCATGATACATATAATAACAGAATCAGATTTTCAATGATCTTGACAGCTCACACGACTGTCATTCACACAGCTAACACTGCTAAGGAATCATTTCGTGGATTCCATTTCTGTCTCTGCTAGGATGCTAAGTTCCTCGGGGCGGGTTCTTCAAAGCACTTCCTCTCATTCCTTTAAAACCTCCCACAGTACCCAAACAAAGTCCTGGGAACCCAGTCAGCATGGTCGTTAACTTTCAAGGAACTGAACTAAACCATATTAAGTATAGAGGAGTTCTGAATAAATCACTCACCTAGGCATCATAATATCTTTTAACTTTCCCATTAGGTCATATCACTGTTTCCTTCCAAGAAACTATAAATGAACATTTCTAGCATATCATACTGCCTGAGCTACCTCCAAGCCCTTTGAAGACAGGTTACAATAAGTAAAATTTTAGAGGGTGCTTGAAAACCTTCGCTCTTTTTATTTACGTATCTCATTTCGGTATTATGCCCAGTTCTATGACTCTAGACTGAGCCCACTAGGTAGCTTACAGCGTGTTTTAGAGCCCCCGCCACCCACACAGAGTGAGGACAGACACACACCCCCGTTGCAGGGCTGCACAACGTTAACGTTTTCTTGTTACAATTCAGTATCATTGCGGGAAGATAAGCACACCCCCCAGTCTAACTTAACAGACACGAAGAAGTCAAGCTCTATTGTTCAACGTCGCAGGCAGCCACCCCACATGATCAACCTTTATTCTTTTCGGGCTTCATTATGAGGATGATGCCTTTCAACTGTAGTGACTAAACCAGTTAAACTGCAAAGCAAGAAATGTATAGAACCTTTATAAGAGTAATACTGAACAGCTTAAATGTAAAACCTACAATTAAATTCCAAAACTACGTACTTCACCCTCAAGAAAATGCTAAATAGTTCCTCGGCAACATCCCTAATTTACATACCCCAAAGATGATAGGACTTATATCCGCAGGTGCTGCGGTGATATTAATAGGAATTTCTCAAGTACTGTCCGAGAGGAAACATGGTCATATTAACCCATGCATTTCAAAACTAACAAATTTCACCTTAGCATGCTGGGGACAGGAGCTAGGCTCAGCGTGCCAGGGGAAGGAGCTTTTTCATTTTCAAAAAGCCGTCTTTTGTCAGATGAAAAGCCCCGAGAGTAAAATATTTCAGTATAGTTCAGCGTTAACAATGGATATGCCATTAGATTACCATACAAGTGAATAAAGCTCCAAATGATACGAACCTTTTTTCACACTTTAGATTTTGATGTGAAATGAGTCTAATTATTTATTCATAGACTTTCCCTCTGAGGAGTTCAAAGCACTATATTTTAAATCTTCAAACGCACATTCCCTGAGCTCTAACGTCTACTAGAGAGGACAGAGGAACCTGTGACAGGAAAGACGAAGACAGACAAAGGAAAGGGGTGGCTGGAAGAATCCAAGCACATTTCAAACGTGAGGTGGGATGTTTTATTCATTCATTTATTCCTTCCCGCATTCAAGCGTTTAGTAAGCATCTATTAGAAGGTGAGATCCGTGCTAGATGTTAGTGAAGACAACCCCAGTTCCAGCAGCTCTTCAGACAGAGGCATGACAGACAGAGAGAATGGTAATTACATGTGCCAAGTGCTATGATACAAGGAACCACTGGATTTGGGAAGACTTCAACAGGAAGGGAAGGTTTCAGTTATATTTAGAAGCACTAACAGAAGTTTGTCAGAGACTCCTAAGACAGCTTGGAGACAGAGGGCAACCTTCTGCTGTAATGCAAGGAACTGTCTGAAGCTCTGACCTGCTCGAGGAGTGTAAGACGTCAGCATGGCTTCAAAGCAAGAGATTCTAATTAGTGTCCAGAAACTGTGGGTTCTGAGTCTGTTTTGTGAAAAGACTTCAAAGTTGTCAAAATCATGAAAACCTTGGACCTTTTACTAGGGCCTCCCTCGGATGATTTTGAGAAGACAGTTGGCAGGGCTCAGCCACACACAGCTTTTCTCCTTCTCATGTCCCCTTCTCTCAGGTGGAATCTCACGTAGGTAAAGTTAAAGACTTGGGCCAGATTGCTTGGTGCTATCTATCCCCAAGCTGCTACCCTCACACCCACTCAACAAGGGAGCAGGCTTCTCCAAAGGGCTACATAGGGGACAGCCTCCTTGGCATCAATCTGCAGGTAGCTGCATACAACAGATGTTGAAAGGAAGAAAATATGGAGCTTAAATCTCAGAAGTGCAGGTGAAAGAGAATGTTTTCCTTGCTTTTATATTATTTCAAGTATAAAAGCTCCTATGTCAAAATACTCAGAAAAGTGTGGCTCAAAATAGAAAAGACAGAATCTGATCATCAGACTGATTTGTCGTTCCAAGGCTTCAAATCGCCTTCTACAGAGGCACTAATTGATATCGACAGAGTGATATATGGCTGAAAACCAAAACCTTCCTCACCTTGATATATATGGGGGCAGGAGGCAAGCAATTCACCAAACTAAAAGGCTTTGCTTATTCTGTGTTGGGTTAAAGAAATTATAGCTGCTGTTTATATATAGCTAAACATGTGTATTTACCGACTATATAAAACGCTACACTGGATACTCTGCCCTATACATGCTGGAACACAGCATAGTTCCTAGTGCATTAAGATCCACAGTCCTTGATGATAATGGTGAGGATTCAGAGCTGAGAGTCAGCATTCTGATCTGATAGCTCACTCGTGATGTAGCCTGGATCTTATCACCTAGCAGCACTGATTTCAGCAGATCATGTGTCATGATTTAAAGGTCAAAGAGTTTTATAACCCTGAAAACTCAGAATGTGGGAAAAGGATAACTATTTTCTAGCAAGTCAAATCAAAAGACACGAACAGCATGAAGACGCGTCACCCAGAAAAAGGGACTTGGATATAAATACGTACTGAGTCACAGGGAAAGCGTTCTGACATTTAAACAGAGAGCAAGTGAGCAAGAAAAAGTCACTAAGGAAGTAGAACCAAGGGACTATGACAGGGTAGGCTCTAACCTGGGGCGCGATGAAACACGCCATTAAACGCTAACATCCCTCTCGTGGTCCGAAATTCATGAAGCAAGGCTGATGTAACACAAGCCATTCTGAGAAAAAGCAGAAAGATAAATACAGAGATAAAAGGAGAATTCTGACTATTCCAACTTTATTTTTTTTTAAAAAAGGAGCTCATTGGAAAAATAATGCTAAATATTTTTAATAGTTTATTTAATTTTATTTTATGTGCATTGGTGTGAAGGTGTCAGATCTTCTGGAACGGGAGCTACAGACAGTTGTGAGCTGCCATGTGGGTGTCGGGAATTGAACCCGGGTCCTCTGGAAGAGCATCCAGTGCTCCCAACACCAGAGCCATCTCGTCAGCCGCAGCCAAATATTTTCTTAAATGGTTAATGAGAAAAAAAAAATAAGAGACAAAGTTCTACGATTACGATCAGCGCCCATAAGCATGGAACTGTGAGAGCGCCGGGCAATCCTATGGAAAAGGAATGTGTTGGCTGGGCTTGAGAGGAGGCGGCAAGAGGCCCAAGAATTCGAGGCCAGTGTCTGCTACAGAGCAAGTTCAAAGCCAGCCTGGGCCATTACACATCCTGCCTCAAAAAACAATGAAGAAAGAATTGGGCAAGGGAGGGGAAGGGAGGAGCGGAGAGGGGAGGGAAGGGAAGAGGAGGGGACAGAAGGGAGGGGAGGGGAGGAGATGGAAGGGGAAGGGAACAGGAGGGGAGGGGAGGGGAACGCAATGAATGTGGCACGCAACTCTAGTCTCAGCTATTCAAGAGGCTGAGGCAGAGGGATCACATGACTCCATGCGCTTGAGACCAGTTCAGACAAACACGGTGAGATGGTACCTCAAGAAAAAACAAAGGGAAGAGGAAATGGGCGCCGTTCCCATGCCCCTCGCTCACAGAGATGCCCTATGCCCTAGAACAGAGAACCGACATAAAAACAAAGGTCCAGAAGCCGGCAAAACTAGAAAGGAGAAGGGTGGTGGAATATTATTTTAATTAGGCAAAGATGTGTTACATTTCTTTACGCTGTGGAATATTACTTGAACTGTATATGTGAAGGTGCGTAACATTTGCGTCGGCTGCCTTCGTTAACGATGTAAAGATGTGCTACATTTGTTTGTGACGCATGTGTTTAATTATGTAAAGATATGTTGCCAGGGCTGGAGAGATGGCTCACTGGTTAAGAGCACTGACTGCTCTTCTGGAGGACCCAGGTTCAATTCCGGGTACCCACATAGCAGCTCACAACTGTCTGTAGCTCCAGTTCCAGAAGATCCAAGACCCACGTCAAAACACCAATGCACATTAAAATTGCTTTAAAAAAAAGATGTGTTGCATTTGTTTCACCTTGCCTGCCTGAGGCACCTGATTAGTCTAATAAAAAGTTGAACGGCCAATAGCTAGGCAGGAGAGGGATAGGTGGGGCTGGTGCACAGAGAGAATAAGTAGGGGAGAGAGAAAGAGACAGAGACAGAGAGAGAGAGAGAGAGAGAGAGAGAGAGAGAGAGAGAGAGAGAGAGAGAAGGAGAGAAGAAGAAGGAGGAGGAGGAGGAGGAGGAAGAGTGATCAAGGGAGAAAGAGAGGGACATGCCCGGGGCCAGAAGCCAGGCAGCTGCCAGACAGACAGACACAAGAAGCAGAGAAAGTAAGATATACAGAAGAAAAGAAAGGGAAAAAGCCCTGAGGCAAAACATGGTTGAAGAGAAACAGGTTAAGTTATAAGAGCTAGTGGAACAAGCAGAAGATAAGGCCAAGCATTCGTAAGTAATAAGAAGTCTCCATGTCATGAATTGGAAGCTGGTTGGTGGCCCAAAAGAAAAAGCCTGTACAGAGAAGGTATAGCTCTCCGAGTCTTACTTAATCACACCACATAACTGCATTATCTGGCCATGGGGTAGTGGGAAAATCCTAGAGATAATTTAAGTAGGCCATTCTTCAGAGTTGTAGGGCATGTACTAAGCTACATACACACTGTCATCATTTGGACATTTCCAACCCTCATGTCATTTTCCTGGAGAAACAAAATGCAAAAACGTTGAGTGATCTTTAAAATTCCAAATGGGAGTCTCTTCTTGGAAATTTTTTTAAATTACTGGTAAATAAAAGCTAGAAAATAAATGTTCTAAAAGACTTGAAACAATAGCCAGTGAGTGGACGCTACCAACAATTCTACAACAGCAAGCACAGACCTCGTGACATCCTACAGGGAATTAAAGTGCTACTAATCAATCAACATCTCTTTCTTCTATCTGTCTATCTATCATCTATTGATCTGTCAGTCTATCTATCATCCATGTATCTCTCTCTCCCCATCTAGCTTCCCTTTTGCGGTGTTGCCCATTGGACCCATGGCCTTCCGTGTGTTGGACAAGCGCATTGCTGATGAGCTGCAGCCCCAGCCCCTACACAGCTCAAGTCTGCAGAAGGGTCTTCTTCAGACCTCCTTTGGTTCCACCTCTGTGTCCCAGGCCCACAGCTGCATTCCACTCTTCACCCTGCAGCTGGCGTGCACACATTTCTAAAGACAGGCTTGATCATATTTCCATTAGCTCCCACGGCTTTGGGGAGGGGGTACAAAAGGCCTTCCGCAGCCTGGGCCTTCTGACCCCTGCAGCCTCACCTCATTTTCTGCCCCCAATGCTCTAACACAAGCCTCACTAAGCAGCAGATGTAAGGTCAGTCTGGAGACGTAGCTCAGCGGTAGAACATGCGCAATAACTTGGGTTCAGTCTCCAGCACTACCAAAAGACCAGGGACAGAACAGTAGGCTCTCGAACACCGAGGAGGGAAGAATTTTAATGAAATCCTAACCAAACTCTCTTCTTCCCAGGCTTTGACTGGTGATGATGCCTCCAACTGAACCATACCTGCCCCATCCTTGGGTTAATCTTTGCCTTGACAGATTTAGATTGCTCTTCTTTACAAGGCCCTCTCTGGGTCCTGTGAGGTGACTCAGAAGTGGGGAGGGAAGGGCAGTGGCACTTTCGAGCAGGCCTGAGGACCTGGGATCCCTTAGGGTGGCAAGAGAGAACAAATTCCAGTCATTTCCTGACCTCCATATATATACATGCTATGGCATAAGCACATGCAAACACAGACCATAGATAGACAGACAGACAGACAGACAGGCAGACAGATAGATGATAGACAGATTATGATGATGATGATGATGATGATGATGATGATGATAGATAGACAGATAATAGATAGGCAGATAGATGATAGATTGACAGATGATAGAGAGAGATGATAGATAGATAGACAGATAATAGATAGGCAGATAGATAGATGATAGATAGATAGATAGATAGATAGATAGATAGATAGATAGATGATAGATAGATAGACAGATGATAGAGAGGGATGATAGATAGATAGATAGATAGATAGATAGATAGATAGATAGATAGATAGATAGATAGATTTAAGAGAAAAGTTAAGCTTCCCACAGGACAGACTGGATGAGCCTTGTGGATACTTCCGATATAATGAACTTGCTGCTCACCTTCTACTCCCCACCACTCTCATTTGACCGTAAGTTACCCATAGGCAGGGCTGTGTTTCACTTGCCATTAGGTGCTCGGAACTTACACAGTTCCTTTCTCACAACATACACTCAAGCAACTATGGACTAAACTAATTCACTTCGCGCTTGGCTAACGCTTTCTAAAATGTGATTTTCATATGAACAAAACGCATCACCTGGAAAGGAAAGGAGCCCAGGTCATACCAAACATAGTTCATTTAGGTCACAGCCTCTGTTGCTTTCATGTCAGAAACCTTGTGGGGGCAGCGCCAAGAAAGGGATCAAGTCCTAAGCCATGTGCATGCACAGGTGTCTGCTCTGCCCCTGACCTATAGCTGCAGCTTCCAAAGTCAGAGACTTCCATTTAACTCCATTTTGTTATTATTGAAATGATCCACAGAATTTCCCCTTTATTCAGGTTCACAGACTCCTTGTGTAGCTATAATGTCCTCTTTACAGTTCTATTCTACCCAAATGCTTTACAGAAGGATAAAACATTTTATTTATTTTCTAAAGGTTTCTTTATATTACTCTGTGTGTGTGTGGGGGGGGTGTTTTGCCTGCATGCTTCTATGTATACCACCAGTGCCAGGTGTCCATGGAGGCCAGAAGAGGGCATTAGATTCAATGAGATTGGAGTTACAGACAATGGTCAACTGCCATGTGGGTGCTCGGAATTAAACCTGGTCCTCTGAAAGAGCAGCCAGTGCTTTTAACCACTGAGCCACCTCTCCAATCCCAGAAACACATTTTAAAATCCATTAAAAAAAATGTTATTCCATTTTAGAGAATGGGTTTGGTGGCAAATTGCCTAGGTTTTGACTCCATAGCTTTTTCTAACTGCATCATTGTGAGTGGTTGACCAATCAAAGGGCTTGGCTTTTTCCTTGAGGCAGCTGTAAAAACTAAGGAAAATGGTTAAGGTGCTTTAGATAGACCATAGCACATAATTAACACCTCCACGTCACCTAAAAACTGCCTGTGTATCGGACTTTGGTGGTTTGCTTTGGCACCTGAACTAGGGGACTGGGTTCCCACCTTTACAGAACTATGAGATTGATATGATATGAAAGTACAGAGAAAGCCATATGACCAAGAGGCAATGACCCTGATTCACATCACAAGCAATAGATTTACCTCATTTCATTTATGGGCAGGTTTCACAAAGTCATTTTGAGGCTCAATGGGACTTAGTTTTGCCCCTGCATCCCCTGAGGAAGAAGGATTTGGGGAAGGGTATCCTCCAGGAAAGGACTGGCAGTCCTCTGCTGTGCCCCTGGTTAGCAGCACCCTCGCCCCAAAGCACGCCTCTCACATGTGACCAGAGAAAGAGACCTGACCAAAATTACAGTGAGTATCGCAGAGGAGATATTATTAATGGCTTGAAGACAATAAAGATATTAGAGATGTACAGACAGAAGAGGGCTGAAAGTTTTTAACTATTCGTATGATAGCAAGGTCCCTACCATGCCTGTGCCCCATCAGGAGATCAACCACCCCCAGTGATCCTTCTTAGGAATTCTAAGGGTAGAATTTAGAGCAACAATATGATTCTCTTTAGCCTCTTGCAAAAGGTGATGAGTTGAAAGGCTGGAGAAGAAGCATTTACCTGGGTAAATATTAACCTATGGACAGAAATGTCAGGGGCCAGTCATCAACTATTACAATACGATATTTTCCTTTTAGGCTGGGGATTGAGCCAGGGATTCCTGTATGTTAAGTGCATACTCCACCATGAGGTACACTCACCTTCAATTATATTTTTTATTAAAGATTCAGCTTCTTAGTATATTCTTCAATAAAATACATACAGTGGCTGAAAGGAACCAGTGGCTGCTCTTGCAAAGGACCTACATTTGATTCCCAGCATGCACTGCGCGCGCGCACACACACACACACACACACACACACACACACACACAGCTGCTCACAACCATCTCTAACTCCAGTTGCAGGGGATCTGCTGCCCTCTCCTGGCTTCCACCAGCACCAGCATGCATGCAGTACACATGCAGATGAAACACTCGTACAACTAAAATAAATATACTTTTTTAATTAGAGTCAGCCTGGAGATTTGGCTCAGTGGAACAAGGTGTGCTTGAGATGTGTAAGGTCTTGGGTTCAATCCTTAGCACTATCAACAGACTAGAGACAGAACAGTAAGCACTAAACTATCCAAAAAGGTAAGATTTTTTAAACCAATAATAGCATCAAACAGATATAAAAAATAAAATGGCTTATAAGTTTTGTGACTATCCAAATCCACTTATAATATGACCTTTCATTTTATCTATTATGAAATGAAGTGTTTCAAAAATTGGATCTTACAGGTGTCGCAAACAGAACATCACTATAAATATCCAAACTTTATGTTGATTTGTTAAAAACCTAAGACCATGATATTTTTATGCTTTCTAAACATAACATCATTTATTGTTTTCTGGATGCTTAAAAGTCATTATTATGGGAGCCAGGCACAGTGGCACACACCTTTAATCCCAGCACTTGGGAAGCAGAGGCAGGTGGATCTCTGTGAGTTCGAGGCCAGCCTGGTCTACAGAGTGAGTTCCAGGACAGCCAGGGCTGTTACACAGAGAAACCCTGTCTCAAAACACAAAACAAACAAAAAGTCATTACTATGAGTATAAATAAATAATTGTCATGTTTATTGCAATGACATAATCCAGAGACTTACTGTTACTATCCACCCCTCAGCCTGTTCTTATATTGATCTCAAGCTCAGAAGGGTTTTTAACACTTTTTAAGATTTGTTAAAAATCAGATTGTGTGGTGGCACATACCTGTACCCCAGCATATGAGAGACAGAAGGAGGAAAAAAAACTCAAGTTCAAGGCCAGCCTAGTCTACATCATGAAAACCAGGCCATCCAGGGCTACATAATAACACTAATATCTTAAAAATTAAAATTTTAATTAGAAACAAGACTGTAAAATAAATATTTTATGTGGTCCTTGGAGCCTTTAATATTTACTCTCTGACCTTTTATAGTAAAAAATTGTCAGTCCCTCTCCAAAATGATCCTGAGCTAGCAAGTCCCTTTCTGTCTCTCCCCTATCTACGGAGGTGGAGGCTTTGGGGTGAGAACTCAGTTTGGTTCCTAGAGTAGGTAGCCACATAACCTCTCTGAATCTCTGTTTAGTTACCTATCAAGTGGGAACAAACAAACCACCTTCACAGAACAGATGAATGACTGAGGTGCCATGGCAGACATGCAGGAAAGAAAAGCATTATGGGATCCTGTTTCATTGACAAAAATCTACCTCTGTGAACTATGAACTATGTCAGCAGAATTCAGATCATTTTGTTTCAACTTTTCTTAAAAGGCCCATCTGGTCAATGAATAAAACATTTCTTTAACCTTAATATTTAATATTTTTTTAGTTCTTTTTTAAGATTTATTTATTGATTATGTATACAGTGTTCTGCCTGCACATATCCCTATAGGCCAGAAGAGGGCACCAGGTCTCATTACAAGTGGTTGTGAGCCACCATGTGGTTGCTGGGAATTGAACTCAGGACCTCTGGAAGAGCAGTTGGTGCTCTTAAGCACTGAGCCATCTCTCCAGCCCCTGTTTTTTCAGTTCTTAAGTAGTAAATCTGTCTAAAAGCAAAAGATATACCAAGTAATAACAATAACAGTAAAGCAACGTGGAAATGGTAATTGTCACCATCAGGTCACAACAGCAAAGCTGGACAGACTCTCCTTTGGCTTCCCCTGAACCACCTGTATTCCATCACACATCTATAGAATCAAATGTGGTGTATATATATAGGCATATATATGCCTATAGGTGGCATAATTGCAGGTATTGTGCCACCATGAGACTGAGTTACAATTAAGGGTGAGGCATCATTAAGTTTGGGGCGATGCTTGCAATTGAAAGCAAGCAGAGCCTTCCGCTCCTCTGGAAAACGTCATTTAGGAGGTTTCAACTGTTCTCCTAAACCTAGGCTCCAGTGCCATGCTTGCAATTTTTTTGGAAGCATGCCCAACAATAAATGATCCACAATGATCTGAGGACAGCACTCCCATCCAAGAACTTAATCAGATTAATGATGTATTTGTTTGATAAAAATGAAGTACATTAAGCCTGAGAATGCCTAATTTACATACTAAATGGTTGCTAGGGACCAAAAATACTAGTGGTTTTTACAAAACGGAGGTTACAAAATTGACTATTGTCTTGAAATCTGGTAGTAAATAGCAGTAAAATGCAAAATAATAAACAAATGTTAATTAGAAGTATTTATGTGTGTAAATTCATTAGATGGTGTACAGTTGTTCAAAAGAACATAACGATGCTCACATCCCAAACACATGAGCCCCAGAGACAACACGGTGTCATTATTGAAGTTGGAAACGACAGTAAACTTATTTAACATGTTTTCTGGTTGATTTGACTTCAAATCAGGGCTCACATTCCACTGTTCTATTTTCAGTGGGGATGCTAGGTTAAAATATGCAAATACAAACGGGAAATTAGCAATTTAGGTATCTGCCATTTTCACTGGAAACGGCTTCAAATGAAAAGAGGAAGGAGAGTTTTCACAGAGCCGCTGAATTTTACCAGCTCCTTCAAGGAGAACTAACAGCAATTCAGGATATCCTCTTGAGTTTTCATTCACACACAGGACTGCTGCACTCATTCAACAAACTTTCGTTTCTTGATCTCCATGAGGCAACAGTAGAAAATACAAAGTCACTGCTCTGTCTGCTAAGGACACCGGCGAGCAAGCAGATAATTACAATTCAAAGGAACGGCTTTACAATTCAAGTATTAAAACAGAGCTCTGGCTGGAGAGATGGCTCAGAGGTTAAGAGCACTGACTGCTCTTCCAGAGGTCCTGAGTTCAATTCCCAGCAACCACATGGTGGCTCACAACCATCTGTAATAAGATCTGGCCCCCTCTTCTGGCCTGCAGTCACATATGCTGTATACATAATAAATAAATAAATAAATAAATAAATAAATAAATAAATCTTTTAAAAAAAAAAAAACAACAGAGCTCTGGAAACAAGAGAGCCAGGCACCAACTTAGCCTGGGGTTAGCCTTAAACCTCACAGAGGTAGCAGCCTTATAATCCTTATCATAACACCTGCAAGGGGTAATATGAGAATGGAGAGGACTGGGAGGGACTGGGGTTTGGGTCTGTCTGTAGATACCTATGTATTCCTCTGGCTTCAAAAGGTGGAGTCAAATTTCATTTCAAAACTTAAGGTTACCTTGAATTAGTTAAATACTTTTCCACAGTTCAATTTCATTAAGTTGCACTTGTATTCAGTGACTAGAGCAGATGGAGAGTTTTTAAAAATTAAATGAAAATAACTAAATGAAAACTTCCTTTCATTAAACATGGAATTTTACATTTTCAAAAATAATTGAGTTCAGTTTTGGATACAAATTTATATTCAGGCCTTGGAAATACATATGGAAAAGCAAAATTTTGGATCTCTTTAGACAAACATGAATGAATGAATCCAGAAATGTCAAATAAAGAACTTAAGCATGATTGATGTTTTTGGTTTTAAAATTTTGGAGAAATATCCATACATTAATTAAATCATTATACCCTACGTCATGAAAATATATGCTAATCAAAAACAATTTGAATTTAATTAAGAATGAGACAAACTATGACGGGAGAAATAAGGACTAGAAAGAATTAAACTATACATTTAAAAGTTTCGCCAGGCGGTGGTGGCGCACACCTTTAATCCCAGCACTCGGGAGGCGGAGGCAGACGGATCTCTGTGAGTTTGAGGCCAGCCTGGTCTCCAAAGTGAGTTCCAGGAAAGGCGCAAAGCTACACAGAGAAACTCTGTCTCGAAAAAACCAAAAAAAAAAAAAAAGTTTCTCCACCAAGCACAGCAACAATAGCTCAGAAACAGTCATGACGTCACCATCAAAGGTTCACTGACCATCCAGCCAGGTGTGTGGGAGGCTGTGGGAAGGGCTCACACTTTGTCACAGTGTTTGAAATGCTGGCCAGCCATGTCATGACATCATACTTACAGAGAACATGAGGCCCAGTGTTGTGGGGGAAAATGTTCCCATGACTGGACTTGAACTAGTCATTTCAAGAAAAGAGTCTTCTGACCCCAATCCAGTGGGTCACGTGACCGTCAGTCAGCCATGACTGTTCTCCCTTTCTATTGCCTAGGATAAGCATCTCTCACACAGGGAAGTACATTCAGAGACAGTATTCTGGTATCTTTCTCTTCTTGTGTGTATTACAAATTCTATCTTGTATGTATTCCTACAATAGTAATAGGGTCACTCTTGGGGACAAGCAACAGTTGGCTTCCATACCCTTAACCCATAAGTCTGTGACCCACCATGATGGTTAACAATATGAAATATGGCTGTCCCTTTTTCCTTAGTATCACAAGAGAAAAATCCCAGCAGGTGAAGGATAATGTCAGAAGTCTCCAGGGACAAACTGGAGGCTGACCTGTAGATTACCTGGGAAAATCCCCTAAAGCAAAACCCAAAATCATTCAAGAACCAAAACAAACACAAACACATACATACAAAAAACACCTGTTCTTTCAAATCAGTAGACTGCCTGGATTTCCCACAATCCAGTGCTGTCTCATCTCCTAGCCTCTTTTGCTTCTCTCCCACGAAAGCTTTATTTCCTTACGCACTGTGGCGCGCTCTCATGCACCTATCTCACATAGGAACGGCATAGTTACGTGGCTTTACAGTGAGAAATGGGGACAAGCCGGGCACCAGCCTTAGGGTCCTCACCTCACAAGAATAAACCCAACTGAAAGACCCCATAAGAACTACGGAAAACTGGTGTAAGCCGAGTCACGTACACAGTAATAAAGGACAATAATCTAGTATTTTTGTTTGGGTTTCTTCTTGTTGTTCCTGTTGGTTTGGATTGGTTTTGAGACATGGTCTCTTCAAGAAACCCTGGCTGGCTTCAACTCACAGAGATCTGCCTGCTTCTGTTTCATGAGTGCTGGAATTAAAGGTGTGTACCACTGCACCCAGCAGATAATTTCATTTTATAAGTAGTCCACATCATCAGTAAGATAGAAAGTTAAGCAATACAGCCAACCTTCAGATTTGACGAAGTCTCTGGCATTTACTATTTTCTAAGAAGTCTGGAAAAGACTGGGCCTAGGTGCATGGCTCCCAAGGAAAGGACTTTCCATGCAAGCTAGAGGAGTTGGTTTGAATCCCTAGAACCCTGTGAAAGCTGGGTGTACCCCAGCACCTCTAGGTAGGGACAGGCAGACCCAAGGGGCTTGTTGACCAGCCAGTATAGCTCAAACAGCAAGCTCCAGGTCCAAACAGAGACCCTGTCTCAAAAAGTAGAGGGGGTGGGAAAGAGGGGAGACACCCATCATCAACCTCCGGCTTCAACACGCACACAGATAAGCACACCAACACATACACGTATACATACATGAATACACCCCACATACATAGATAAGCACACCCACACATACATGTATACCCACATGAATACACCCCACACACATAGATAAGCACACCCACACATACATGTATACACACACATGAATACACCCCACACACATAGATAAGCACACCCACACATACATGTATACATACATGAATACACCCCACACACATAGATAAGCACACCCACACATACATGTATACACACATGAATACACCCACCCACACACAAAAATTCTTGAAAGTATAGAACATATCCAACTGGAGTTTGAGACACAGGAGAGCCAGTGATTCAAGGCAACAGAGGGTTAGCAGGCTACTGAAAGATTTGTCGATCAGACTGCCAATGAGAGCATTAGTTTAGAACGAGATTAAACCTCATTCAAAATGTCTTAAGAATGTGTAAATATTGAAAGACAAAGATTTGTTAAGTTTCGAAGCAACAAATTCCTACGACAGGGCAAATGTACTGCTAAAGCCATCTGCTGTTTGCAACACACATAATACACTGAACAGATGAGGATGCCCTGTGCTCCTATAAACAGATGGGAAGGTTTTTTAAGTCTAAAATAGCCTATCAATGGAGGCCTCAACCAACACCAAAAAAAAAAAAAGGAGGGGGAGGGAGAAAAAATCCCTCCCACCATGCGACCCATGGCTGAGGACTTGGTTTTTGTTCATTCGGCATCCACATAATGAACACCGCCCCACCAAACTAGACTCCCATCCTCCTGTTACCATGAGAGCAACATCTTTTCTTCCTGAAACACGTGTAGAGACAAAGGAGGGCTATTCAGCTGAATCGGTTAAACATCTTTTGTATCGTGAATGTTGATGATATATCTAGTCGGCAAGCAGAGAAGCACCACAGATAAATAGCTCGCCTACTTCACCTATTTACAAACTGCACACACACACACACACACACACACACACACACACACACACACACAAATCCACCAGCACACAAATGAAGGCATTCCTTAGGCAAAAGGATAGGATGTGTCCCTTTTTTGTCAAGATGCTTGATTCTACAGTAGTTCTGTTCAACTTATGAAAAACTAATACTTTTGAATTAGATGCATTTAAAACTTTAAAATACAAGTCTTCCTCAAAGCTGCTAGAGTTATGAACATATTTTTTAAATTAAGCCAACATTAGTATTTATGGCATACTAAGTTCTTCATGTAATATTCTCATACTTAACAGAATAGTTTTTTGTTTTTGTGAGCCTACAGATCCTAGAATTTAATTTTTTTCTTTTTTAGTGAATGCTCTGGAACATTCACTAAATGGAAATTATTTTATAAATATTTTTAAAATTATTTTATAAACAAAAACAAAAGGAAACCTAAGATCTTTTTGGTTCTATTTAGGTTAAATCAAAATGTCATCAGTCCTCTTGTGTTTTTCATAAAAGAAACATCCTGTCTACAAAACATCTTTTAGTATAAAATTCAACAAAAACTCCAAGATCACCAAGCACTTTCACGCCATTGACCATTTTAATATGAAAGAAAAAATGCATTTAAAATTTATAAACTCGGTAAAACAATAAAGGTTCCACTGTGTTTATTACTATGTCAATTAATCTCTCTTAGCTTCTATTTAACCAGTAAGGAGTGTCCAGATGTTGGCTTACCTGAATAAATTATTTGCTTAGAACCAATGAATACAGACATTTATATATACATATAAATGTATATATATATATATTGCCCCAGAAAACAATATATAATTAGAAATATATTTCAAATGCATTATATTGAAATATCCTCAACCATTTTATATACAACTAAAATTAATAAAAAGATATAGAAGCCAACAGTTGGCAGGTTTGGGTAAAATAGAATTGCTGAAGCAAACAGGCAGGGTCTGCAATTCCTCCATGGCAACTGGACCACAGCATTAGTGAGGCCGCAGAAGAGGAAATAAACACCCTGCCCAAGCTGAATGACTACTGTTATGCTTTCTTATAGCTGGCATTTATCATATGCCAAGTATTAGCACTTTTCCTGATTTAACTCATTTTAATTCTCACAACAGCCGTGGAAATAACAGAAACATCTTAGAATTAGATATTTTTGGAAAGCCCGGGATTTCTTTTTTCCTTTGGATCTACTTGAAAGGGGGCCGCCCAGACACAGCCTCCATTAGCCACCAGAACACTCTCGAAGGAAATCATCCATTACAAAGGGAGAGACGAGGTTAAAATTCCATGCAAATTTGCTCAGCACATCTAAATAAAAACTTGGTCTGACCTCTAGCTAAAGTATCAAAGTTTCTGAGAGCCATAAAATAATACGCATCAATTAATCATCATCATCTGCTGAGCCAAACATTGGAAAATAATGTCAAGAAGTTACCCTGTAATTACTTTGCGGCTCCTTGAAAACCCATTTGACATAATCACCCTTTGACAGCTGCAAGGGGGAAAATGTTCTATTTCTTCTCCCACCGGTACCCTCTTCTGAGAGCCAGGGGCATCGCTTCTCAGCACTTCCTGATCTGCCAAATGTTTATGAGCAAGTGTGTGGGGTGCCCACCTAATCAGCGCTCCGGAGACCTGTCGGGCCTCGAGAGTTTCCAATCAAAGCCATGGATTCAGGAGAGTCACAGGCAGGGGACGGGCAATGGGCTTATTATTACCAGTGTGCTGGGTGGAAAATTACTCGAGCACAAGAGAAGAGTACCTGGTTTTATCTAAAAGACCACTGGAACATTTCCCTCCCTTCTGCCTGATGCGACATTTCCATTTACAAGAGCAGCCTTTTGGTGTTCGCCCCATTATAATATGTTAAGCATTCTCATTTGCCCGCATGTGGGGCAGGGGATATTTTCACCTGACTCCCCCATGTAAACCAGGCATGGTGTTAAAATCCCACAGAACCCTACTGACAAACAAAGCATCTCATTTCCAGCCAAGGCTTGCCCTGCCCAGGACCACAGCTGGATTTTCTGCCTACACCTGAGCTCCCTGAGACTAGCCAGTTTTCTCTGACGGTGAAGTAAAAGCAGGGCCTTTGAACAGCTCATTTCCAGGATGAGGATTTGGTTCGCCAATTCCTCCCGGACACTTACCGAGGCCCTGACATCCTAGAGCAGCTCCCCGCTTCTCAAGAGGATGGTTTTCTAGTTTTTTAACTGCTCTCTTGGTTTTTCTCAGGGGCATCCGCCAGAAGAAAGGCCTCATCGGTCAGCTCAGTATGTGAACCCCAAACCCCAGGGCCCCAACAACAGAGTGTGGGGAAGGCCTAGACAATATTTCTGCAAAACAATCCTATTGTGTGGAATTGAAGTTTTATATTGCACAGAGAACAGCTGTGTCTATATCGTAGATTTTTCCTTTTGCCCATCAGAAAAGATACGAATGGGGCCTGTGATTCAGCATGATTTGGAAAGTTCTTGGCATTAATGAAAATGCCATTAATGCAGCATCTTATACCCTAGAAGGGAAAAAAAATAGAACTGGAAGTCTGCTTTGTCCCTCTGACAAGGACAAAAAGAGGAAAGAGCGTTTATATGCAAACTTTGGTATCTAGAACTAAATCAAAGTGCAAATGATATTTAATTTTCTGAGCTTCTGAGCTTTTCCTTAATAATTAATACAAAGTAATGTATCCTACTTCTCAAATTCAGAGGGAAACTTAAAGGAGAGGAAGACTCATTCAACCAAAAGATGATTTTTAAAGTGTGTGTGTGTGTGTGTGTGTGTGTGTGTGTGTGTGAGAGAGAGAGAGAGAGAGAGAGAGAGAGAGAGAGAGAGAGAGAGAGAGACTGCAGATGCCATTTCTCAGGAGTCGTCCACCTTGTGTTTTGAGGCAGGGTCTCTCACTGGCCTGGAGAGACTTCACCAAGTAAGGCTAGACCAGCTGGCCAGCAAGCCTCAGAAAACAGGCTCCTCTATCCCCCCAGGACCAGCATTACAACTGGGTAGCACCACACCTGGCCTTTATATGTGTCTTTTGGGGATTGCATTTAGGTCCTCAAAAATGATTTTTATGATCACTTTATATATATATATATATATGTAGGTATATATATAATTTCTAATTTATTATTTATGTGGGAGGGATTTTTCATTAAAAAGGAATAAGTAATTGTGCTGACTTAATTTAAGTCAATATCATTCTCATTCTTGTCCCCAACAACTCCACTACATTACTGAACAATAAATTTGTGGAGTATTTCTAGTCTGGCATCTTAAAGCACCGATTCAATAGTAATGTTCTGCAGCCTCGATGATGCCACTAAACCTTATTCGTTTACTGTGGTGGTAGCCTGTACACTACCTTTGCAAATCTTTACTCTGTTAGCTTACAACTTCCTGTCTTCTGCTAATCTCATGTCATCTACCCTGCTTAATTCCTTGCTTCTGGACATGCTACATTTGCCACCCAATGAGTTTATTTCACTGGCCATTTACTTTGAACAGCAGAGCCAACGTATTTGAAGAAAATAATCTCCCAGCAAATCCAGCACAGGAGGAAAAAAAAAAAAAAGACTTATTTATCCAGCATTTTGTACCACGAATTCAAGCTTTATGGCAAAGAGTAAGCAATAAACAAAAACACCTCAGGGGCCTGGGAGGAGCGATGTAACCAATTACGTTTAATTAAATCAAAGGATGGGAGCCCCAGGGTTGAATGAGTTGGAGAACAAATTTGCATTAACACCTAGCAGCGGAACAGGCAGCTCTGGGTCTAGTCTGCAAGTCCGATTGTTCCCATCTATTCTCCGCACTGAAGGGGGGCCATTAGCTAAATTCTTAGGCATTGTTTGTCCACTGATGAGAGGCTGCCTTCTCAACATTTCACTCCATCACACAGGAAAATTGCCCACTAGAGTAAACAGCCCCTCGGAGAGCTGGGAAACAAACATTATTACCTGGCTCCAGTTTGCAATTGGGGCCAACTTCAGGGCCTCCAAAGGAGACAAGAAAATGTAGGGTGTGATTCCAGGTCCCAAGACGTTTGACGGGGACCCTCTGTTTGCAAGGACTCTCTGGGAGCATCAGAGGGAACACATAGGCTATTTCCTAGGAGCCTCTGAGTTCCTGTTCAGAATGGAATTACTTGATTGGATCCTCATGAAGATTCACAGCAGAGAGTGTCTTCTCTTAGTCAGTGTCCGCAAGGTCTAGAGCTTTCCCCTGGTAACTAGCTAATATTATTATTTAGATAATTTGCCTTAATATGTCTAAACATAAACATATTTCATATAGGGAACCTATTGTCAAACCTATTTAACAAAACCTAATAACGAGAGGCTACCTAATTACAGTAAACTAATACTCTGATATTGATCATTGATAGACCTAATTCTTTGGTCTTAGGCATTCTTTTTTGGATCTTGTTAAGAAATTCACAGTCAAAACAAAAACGAAGAAACCTTTGGAAGAGAGAGCCAATAAAACATCAATGTCTCTACAATGATAAATAATGAGGAACTAACTCCATGCTATAAAGTATAGGCCAAAAAAGGGAGAGAGATGCCAGGCTAGCTAAGACTACTTCAGACTGAAAATTTAAAACTATTGGTAGACTATAACATGTACCTAGAATTTTCATTGTTAATATGAATTAGTACTCTATGATCATGAGACATTGAAGAGATTTTAGTCTTGTTCTGGTAATTAAATCTCCTGATTAAACCAGGCATGTTGAAATACTCCTCTACTCTCAGCATGGGGGTGGCTAAGCCAAGAGGGTCTTAAGTTTGAGTCCAACCTTGGCTACCCAGTGTCAGCACAAAAACCACAGCTCTTGTCTTAAAGGATTAGAGATAGTTTATTCTAAAGCCATTAAGTGCCCCTAGCCCTGGAACACAGATTTAGGTTACCCCGAATTCCATGTTCCAATGTGTGAGCCATTTTTAAAAAGTTTTCTAGTTTCACAGAACAGAGGACGTCATAAATCGGGGCAAGTTTAAAATGCACTGGGGGTGCATCAGAGAGGCGGGGACAGAGAGATGGGGGGAGCTTTTCTACAGGACCAGGGTCGTGTCTGACGGCGCTCTCAGCTTTGGGATCGGTCAATAGATTCTTTGTGTGTGTGTGTGTGTGTGTGTGTGTGTGTGTGTGTGTGTGTGTGTGTCACAAGATGTTAGTTCTGACACACAGGTGGGCAAAGAACGGCTGTTCAGGGGGCCCAGAACTTAACTGAAGATCTAAGATCAGGTAGTTAGCCTCTGGACCTGCAATATTTCGGTCTCCACAATCCTGCCATTCCAATCAGCCAATGAGCCTCTGCAAACAGACAGATTCCCTTCAGGAGTGTCTGTTCACAGCCAGATGCAGTCTTTTTCAGAAGCTGTCATTCACAGCAGCTTCAGGTTCAGGCCAGCCTGTGCTATATGGCTATACCCTACCTCAACACACACACACACCTTCAGAGCCAACAAGCTAAGACATCCCGCAATGCCTCATAGTCAGCCACACAACTTACAGGCGAGGGATATCAGTTGTGTCTAGGTGGGATCAGACATTTCTGGACTGGTCAGATAGAGACTATTTTAGTGTCAGGGCACAGCTTTTAGGAGAGTTCGCTCTAACTTGACTTTTCCAATGGAAGAGAACAAGAGAAGACCTGAAAGGCTTAGGATAAGAATGGCACCCAACACTTGTACTGGTGGGAACTGAGTCACATGGCCGCATCGAGCTACAAAGGAAATTGAAATTGGCAGTCTCAGAAAAAGAAAACAAGCATTTCTGTATGCAACTTCTGCCACACTATACATGGACTACATCAGGATGTTAAAAAAAAAAACAAAAACAAAAACTGTCATGGGGTGACCACAAGAAACTAGGGCATCTGAGACCACATGCAAAATGTGAAACATAACTCTTTCATAGTGTTTTAGCTTTTATAGTGTTCATACAGAAAGTGGGGTGGGGCGGGGGTGGGAAATAGGAAACAACAGAGCAGTCTAGGATTAATAAGAGCTCCAAAAGCCAGGCTTGAGGAAAGTAAAAGTGAGGGCGTTAGAGCGACACAAATTGTCATACTGAAGAACATAGGCCTTCCAATTAAACAGGGCCATCTGGGCACAGGAGACTCATTTATTAAAATAAAAAAAAAAAAAAAAAAAGCATAGCACCACTAATCACTGAGAAGTCAAAAGACCTCCAGCAAAGAGAATCCTGAAGGCTTCTTACAAATACTAAGACTTTTCACCAGCTCTACTGGATTCTAGAGGGTAACACACAGGGCCTTCCAGTAGTAAAGGACAACCCATTTCTAACTAGAATCATACTCAAATAAGAAACAAAGCTTAAAGATAGACTTCTTCAAATACATGAAGACTCAGAACATCTCTCTTGTGGTTTTACTCTTGGGATACTTTGGTTCAAACCAGAGCATCCAAAAGAGGGGATGCCCTTCCTGTTGAGGAATATGCATAGGAACCATGTATGGCACATCAATTATTCAAGAACAAAGCTGACGGGGCTGGAGAGGTGGCTCAGTGGTTAGGAGCACTGGCTGCCCTTACAGAAGCCCTGAGTTCAATTCCCAGCACCCACATGGTGGCTCCCAACCATCTGTAATGAGATCTGGTGCCCTCTTCTGGCATGAAGGAATACATGCAGGCAGAACACTATACATGATAAATAATAAATCTTTAAAAAAAAAAAAAAAAAAAAAAAAACCAAAGCTGAACTTGTCTCGCACATATGACACCCTGAGTGTGTAATCTTTAGCACTGAAAAATAAATAAAATTTCTTCACACTGTCATACATTCCAAAGGTTTTAAACAAGGGACTTTGAATAACTATATGAATAAGAGGCTGTTGCAAATCAATCTGTGGAGCATTCGCTGTAAGTCGTAATGGCTTCTGTTTTCCTTCCTCTGGTTTTATTTCTTTCATATTCAACCTCACAGTGGCAGCAGATCTACCCCCACACTCAGGGAAATATCTCCTCAGGCCATTACTCTCCTGCAAGTGTTCATGGAGACATACAGCAGATAAAAAAAAAAGCCAGTTGACAACTTCCTTTTGTGAACAAAGGCTTACCACCGTCTTTGTGGTCCTCTGGACCACTGTGGTAGGCAGGAGCCAAAACCTCTGCAAGTGATGAACACAGATAATGAGGTGACAGTTAATCTCTTAGACAAGTAGAAAGAAAAGGAAAGAATGGAAGGGGGAAACTTTACACAAGGGGGGGGGGGCGTGTAGAGAAAGTTTACAAGCTAGACAGAAAATGGAACTCTATCCTGAATGACAGGCCAAGCTTGGCCCCATCATGCCAATGTTTTTAAATATATCACTAAATGATTGGAGGTCCAAATTATGCATACTACCTCCAAAGATCTCCAGGGAATGTCCTCCATGTACCCAACAGCTAGTGGGTTTTATACATTCTTTCTACATAGTCCCTCTCTTACAACTAGGGAGAAGGGTCCTAAGCCTAAAGAAGAAAGAGTCATGACAGCAAATATAAATATTAAGCAATAATAAATAAATAAATAATATTAAATAAAAACCATCTGAGGCTTTGCAATATAACTTATACAAGAATATGTACATTCTACACAGGTCAACACGTCACCTTCATATAACTGGATATGGTCTTTGGAAATTTTCAAACCAGAAGCCAGATACTCAAGCAACAGTCTATCATTATCAGACTCATCTTAGACTTCCCATTAATAAATCTTTATACATGTACTGGGTAGTGGTGGCACACGCCTTTAATCCCAGCACTTGAGAGACAGAGGCAGGTGGATCTCTGTGAGTTCAAGTTCAGCCTGGTCTACAGAGTGAGTTCCAGGACAACCAAACTACATAGAGGGAGCATGTCTTGGGGAAAATTAAATTTAAAAAAAAAAATGAATCTTTATATGTGATTCCTTAAAATAAGTGTGTAGTTTCTTTTCATGAGTATTCTTCTAAATTTGAGTGACTAGTGGCTTTGACTGTTTTCCACACAGCACAAAAGGCTCCAGATACTAAAATGCCATATTCTGAGGATTGGGGAACACAAACAGCTAATACCAAGGGGGTGGGGGGAGCTCAAGCAATTTCTTGAACCTCCTAAAACACGCATAACTCTAGAGATTTGTGGACTTGGTAAGAAAATTAGAACACAAACGGCAAGTTGTGTTTGTCCAAAATCACTGCTAGGTTTCATCATCAGACTCACAAAGTTCAGTGCTAACAATACTGTCACAGTAGATGAACAGGGTGAATCAATGTCACCGAGTGTAATAATTCTGTAGCTCTTGCTGTCTATTTAGAAAGCCCTCTGTTGACATGATTCTGTGATAGATGAACATTTCACATATTTAGACATTCTTCTGTGGTACATTACATTTTAACTTCCCAGCTAGGGAAGAGATTACAACTTCTAAACAAACCTTGGTTACAAAAGCTAGCAGTTCTGTGCTCCTGTGTTAACACAGTACGTGTGCAGGTAACTTCCAACCCTATTCTAGTCTCCTCCTCCCGGGGAGGGGTCTTGTCACTCACTTTACCACTGTGGACATGACATGGTCTTGGTGACTGATCTCTAGCCCTTGGTTCAAATCTGGACAAGGTGTCATTTTCATGACAAACAGCATTAAAGTTGTTTGGTGCATCAGGTGATAGAGGATAGATAGAGAGATAGATGATAGATAGATAGATAGATAGATAGATAGATAGATAGATAGATAGATAGATATAGATAGATATAGATATATACAGATATAGATATATATCATTGACCAATGTTATAAAAATATTTGAGAACCAAATACTGTACCAACATACAAAATAGAACGGCAGAAGTGAAATTAACAGAAGTTCAAACAAATGTCCACGAAATGGGGCATGTTTACACTTCCAATGGTTATCCTTAAATTGCATAAACACAGCCTCAGACATTGGTCCTCACTTCCCACTTTGTTTGGGACAGTCTCTTTCGTTCCCTGCTGCACGTGCCAGGCTGGTCTGTCGACTGCTGGGCATCCTCCTGTCCCCACCTCTGGATCCTCCTGATCCACATGTGTCCCCAGAGGAGCACTGGGATGACACAGGGAGTGCTCTTGCACCTGCTTTCAAATGTCAGTTTGGGAGTCGAACTCAAGCTTGTCTGGCAAGCATGTTCCCTGCTGAACTGTCTCTCCAGCTCTCCTTACAGGCTTACACGTTTAAGTTACATTTATTTATTTAGGGTGTGTGTGTGTGTGTGTGTGTGTGTGTGTGTGTGTGTGTGTGTGTCCATATGGGTTCAGACATGCAAGCATGTCCCAGCATGCATGTGTGAATCAAAGGACAACTTGTGAGAGTCAGCTCTCTCTTTCCACCCCTGGATACTGGGGATGGGACGCAGGTCTTCAGGCATGGTAGCAGTGTCTTTATTCACGGAGTCATTTGGCCAGCCCCCTTGTAGACTTAATACACATAGAAACATAGAAACATAAAATTAAAAACCATAGTGGACCATACCCTGTATTTATTAGTCTGTGACTCGTTAGAAGAACAGGGGATTGACTTGGAAACAATGCAAAGGAACTTGGAGGGAGTGATAGACTGTTCTAGTAAAATAGACGAGGATATGAAATTTTCAAAACTCTCCAAATTGGTACATTTCATTTATGCCATTGTGTATCATGTTAACTCTAAACAGGTAACATTTAAAGCGTATTTTAAAACCTATATCAGATATTACATGTGGAATTTTTCAATGATTTATAATGTGTTCTGTGAAGACAGTAAAGTCCCTCTTTCTTCAAACACATGGGCACTCAAAAGATATCCATTAGCATTTAATTATGTAGATACATGCTTATTATGTTTTAAATAATAAATGCACTAAACTCAACTATACTTCATGAATTGATATTATTTGGTAAAGCATTTAGTTAACTGAAACAATTATTCAATGTCTTTAAAAAGATTTCTGAATAATGTTAGTTCACATTGACTGACATGAGAAGAATCAAACCTGCAACCATTTCCTAAACTATTATGTGCAGCTTAGCCAACATTAGTAGCAATTTCCCTTTAAAAACAATATTTGAATTTAAAACATAAAACAGTATTATGAGGCTCAGCAGGATTCAATGTGTAGGGGTTAGAAATGAAGTACTGAATATATGTATAAGGAGATGCAAAATACTTTGAAAAGGAATACTATGGTTTCTAGCACACTTCCCACCCAGGGATTTCAATTTCCATTCTATGGCAGCCACTTGAAGAAATGTGGAATCATTGTTTTCGCAAAATTGAAGACTTTAAACATATAATTCCTCTTCTAAACTGTGATTTCATTATAGATTTCATACATATGCATACACACACAATTTGCTCCCTCTGTTTACATTAGAAATTCATAAAAGTCAGACAAAGTTACCAATTTAAAAGGCAAAGAAAAGGACTCTAAGGAAGTATAGCTACTAATTTATTCATGTGATGCTCTAATCTGTATTAACATCATAATCTGGAGACAGGAAATTAATTAATATAGGACTGGGAAGATTCATTTGTAAATACAAATTACTATTTACAATGTGTAGCCTGAGTATCTTTCAAAACAACAGAAATACCTTCTTTATAGAGAATTAAATGTAAAGCTATAGAGAAGAAAATATAAAACAGAAATCTTAGGGGCTAAAGAGATATTTCAGCAGTCAAGAGCACTTGCTGCCCTTGAAGAGGACCCAGGTTCAATTCCCACTACTCATCATGGCTGCTCACAACCAGTTCCAGGGGATCCGATGCCCTCTTCTGGCCCCAGACACGCACATGGTGCACATACATGCACACAGGCACACACATAAAGTAAAAACAGATCTTTAGAAAAGGGGGAGAAGCTTTAAGCACACTTGGTTAATTTCATTTTTATCTCATAAATCATGAACTAGGCATAAGATGTATATATTTCCTTAGATTCTAGGTTTTCAGAAACTTTCAAAATGAAGTGTAATTTAAAAAAAAATTGAACTATGCCCTTTCCATTTTTAATCTTTGCACACAGAAATCATTCAAGCATGTACTAAATACAGGAATAAATGCAGTCTTAGCTAAAATACTATAAATAAACCTACCGTAACCAATATGGGTGCCCAGGAGTGTTACTTACAAAGTACATTATCTACAGATTTCAAATTCTATTTTTACAAATAAGAGAAATATTTTAAAAATTAAACAAACCAGTTTCATGCTTTTAGAAACTAATTAGTGAGTATAACCGTAAAGGGCACCCCTGGGATTCAATAATCAGGGTCACGTATTCAAAAAATAAATTTCTGTAAGTTTTATGACAAGAGGAAAATCTCAGCCATATTTTAGAATTATCAATTCTTTTTAAAATTGTTTACTACTATAAGGAGCTGAAGTGATGGCTCCGTGGCTAAGAGCACACGCTGCTCTTGCACGAGGACTCAGGACATTTTGAATCGTCATGGTTCTCCCACTGCACATGTAACTCCACTTTAGAGACGCAATACACCTACTTAGAAGACAAACGTAGATGCTCTTGGTCAGACAAATGGCAATTTTGCAGCTTAGTCGTTTTTTGTTTTTTGTTTTTAATCTCAATTCTCACTGATTGAAGAATTGCTACAATGTCAAAATAATTCGGGGTGACTAAGAATTGAGTCGCAGAAAAACACACGTGCCTTACATCAAGCTGGAAGGACGGTAACTTCAGATCAAAACTATCCAGCATTATCCATCCCCGTCCTTTTCGTTTGTGGTGAACACGTTTCTCTTCTACTTCTTAATGAGAGTTAAAATTATTTGCAGCCTTGATATGTAGAACTGAATGGTATTGTAAAATAATATATATATATATATATAAAATTATTTGTAGCCTTAAAGTGAAGCCAGTTAGCACTAGAAGGCGATTGAGTCAGGTCCCAATTTATTTAGTAATAATGCAATGGCTGGGCTAAGTAAATCCTGGAGAAACCATATTTAGTCCAAGTCTTTCGGCACATCCAAGCAGTCCTGTGAGCTATTTTAGGTTATATTACATAATTCTATTTCTCATCTTCTCCCTCTCTTGCGTCTTTCTTCCTTTCTATTTTTCCACCCCAATTATTACGTTTACCTCCTTTTCTCATTAGATAGTAATTTCCACAAAATTTAGAAACTGCCTTCCGGCCCCAGCTCAGCATGTTCAAATCGGTCATGTGACCCAACATGGGAACTGTTACGGAATCAAGTATGTACCAGGCATCAGGTACACAGCAGACACTGTTTTAAGGCTCAAGCTACAGCACAGAGTAGCCTACTACTTTAAGTTTCCTTTAGGGAAAGGAACCCAGGTATTAAACAAAAAAGTAATCACAAGTAATAAATGTAATTAAATAGGATCACCCATCTGAAGAACGAAAAAAAAAAAAAAAAAAAAAAAAACAGATAACAGCAAATTAGTATCCTTTAAAAAAAATTTTTTAAAAAAGACTTTTGCATAACTGTGGTTTAATTATGAAAATTTGGAAGTAAACAATGAATCAATATTACTATCTAACCCACAAGTCCCATTCAAACTTCCGATTGCCCTTTATAGGTCCAAGATACACGATATCTTGAAGACCAGTTACTACCCCAAGCCTGACCATCCTTGTGATTTATGCTTTGGAGCAGGAATATCACAAAAGCAGTGTTGTGTAGGGCAGCATATGTAGAAAGCACAAGATGAACTGCTTTGGAAGGTGCTATGTACTGTGTTTTCCTGTTGTAGAGTTAATCATGGGAACGTTGCACTTAACCAGTAGTGAGTCGTTAACTGACATTTTGTGGGTACCTTGAAATTAAGATCCTGTTGTTTTCATCCAGTTTTCCCTCCTCTTTTAGGATCCATTGATAGTTCATTCCTCAATCAGCCATTAATATAATGGTGAGCAAATGTGCTTTTCTTGTTCTATTATTCCTTCTGACCAATGGTTCACCAACGGGGTACAGGCAGTTCTGTACCCACTCCTCTCCCAAAGGACATCTGGCAGTGTCTGAAGACATCTTCGCTTCTCACAAATGGAAGCAGGGTGGAAGATGGAGGCAGAAAGACATGCTACTGGTGTTTGGTAGGTAATGGCCAGGGATGTCACTACATTGTATAGGCTAGGTCCAGGACCACACACACACACACACACACACTTACCCTATCCTCCCCAAAATATCACTAGTGCTGAGGTTCTATTACATAGAGCCTGTTCTTAATTAAACGGCAGTCCAAGATACAAAGAATTTTATGTGTTCCAACTTTATTTTTATTTATTTTTTTTTTTAAGATTTATTTATTTAGTATGTATACAGTGTTCTGCCTGCATATATGCTTGCAGGTCAGAAGAGGGCACCAGATCTCATTATGGATGGTTGTGAGCCACCATGTAGTTGCTGGGAATTGAACTCAGGACCTCTGGAAGAGCAGCCAGTGCTCTTAACCACTGAGCCATCTCTCCAGTCCCGAGAAAATAAAATTTTAAGTTCACCATGGATACGCCACTTATACCCGCCCTCACCCCAACTGCCAATTAAACACTTTGCCTCAAAGCAGGAAAAGAGGAAATGAGCCAGATTCTATCTTACTCTGTATCCTATACAAGTGTTGGTTTTGCCTATCTGTGAGGGAAAGGTATCAACTCTTAAATGAAAGACTTAAACCTAGCCTTTGTTTAAAAAAATAATTTATATGTAATAACAATGTGCTAAATATAAATATACTTAAAATTGGATTCTACTTCTTAAGTCTACCATAAAACGTGGTAACTATCTATTGAAATGTGCTCAAAATTGTCAATTTTCATATGCCTTTCAGTTGCAGGACACAGAGAAATCAGGCTAGGACAGAGATAGAAGTTTCTCCCTGTCAACTAACTTGGGAAGGCACTATGCAGGCTGATGGGTGAGACAAGTCAATAGTCTCCCCTTGCTGCAGGCTACAATAATGACCTGCCTGGCCAGATGTGCAGCAGTGGCTGGCTCTGGAGGGAATAATCTGTGAATGGCTAACCTTGGCGGTCTACTTGACTACATTTGGAATCAACTAAAACCCAAGCTTCTGGGCAAGCCTGGGAGGGACTTTCCTGATCAGATTATTAGGGTGGGGGAAGGCACCCTAAATCTGGGCCCCGCCTTTCAGTGGCAGCCCACATTAAAAAAAAAAAAAGAAGACATAGCAGAAGGAAGCTTTCGTGTTTTGTCCTCACTCTCACTGGCAAGTTCATCTACCCTGAAGGCTGAGGAATCCCTTCGTGTGTATTAGAACTGACTTCTTTGGAATTCTAATGGAGGCTAAAGGTCAGCCGCTCTCTAGGAATCCTCGAGGGCCAACACCAGCTTGGGACTGCTGAGACATCCAGCCTTGTGCACTGAACTACTGGATTCTTGGCCTTTCCATTATGAGATAGCCATTGTTGGTCTACCCTGGCCACACCACAGGCCTGTAAGCTGGTCTAACAAATTACACACAGACACAGATACACAGACAGACAGACAGACAGACAGACACACACACACACAATCAGTTCTGTTCCTTTAGAAAACCCTGACTAAAGGAGTAATCAACCACTTTCTCTGATACTATAAACCTGGTCAAGAACTCATGACTGGGAGATCACAGGCTGTAGGAGCTTCAACCACAATTTTGTTTTTACTCAATGGACATGCTTCCAACTACCTTCTAAAAATTTATATCCATCTCACAGATTAATGCTTCTCTTGGCTGTCATCAGGAGAAACTCTTTTTGCATTGGGTGATAACTGATAGAAACCCAATTTATTAGTCTTCAACAAGTAATTTCTCCTTGAAGTTTGGGAACAATCACAGTTTCCAGAAGCATGAATTCTCAATTCACTTTCTTTCTGAAGGGAAATCATGATGTAATCCATTATAGATATCACTATACATATCTGCTTCTCTTGAAATTTTTAGCAAAGAGTTTTATTATCACAGACGAACTGACACTTGCTTTGTAAGTATTTTATTTTTACATTTAAAAAATACTTATTTACATTTTTCCCCAAAGCAACACATATTTGGAAAATCAAACAACACAAAAATTAATAAATGAGAATGTAATTTTTCTTCTACCTCATCTTTTCAGGTGCCACTTTTTTGAAATAATTCATAATTTAATATATATACTTTCACAGTGTTTTTCATATTTACAGCATCATTTTATAAAAATAAAATTACATTACACACATTACTCAACTCATCTAACAATAGTATCTTATGTGTTTCTCCAGAATACAACATAAACTCAAGTCATGCTTTTAATTGCTACTTAATAATCCATTAGTATGGATATACCATAATTTATTCACATTGGTGACAGAAATAAAGCATCCAACTGCTGCCAGCTTTTCCCTTACTAATCCACGTGATACTACAATTAGCATCTGTGTAGGTTACGTACTGGAGGACAGATGCCAAGAAATGGGACCACTGGGGTAACAGGAGTGTAAATGATAGCCAGATCTTCCTAAACCTTGTATTTGAAAAAATATCTTAGAGTATACAAAAATAACCAGGATAGAAAATAATGAGCCCTAATTTACTTATCATTCAATTGAACAGCTGCCAATCTTCAATACTCCCCCTTTCCTCCTAGTTAGGAAATTTAAACAAATCTCATTTTAGTTCTGTCTCTATTAATGCCTCTAAAAGTTTCCCAAAGTCCTTTTCGGAACACTAGCTATGTGGTAACTGTCCTCATTTATATGCTCTTAATAGTTTATAGGAAAACTTTTTTTAAAGTCACCCATAATATTCACTTCCACCTCCCACTAAGCTCTTTGCAATGGAGAAACAGAATCAACGCATCCAAAACAGTAGAAAAAAACGACCAGGAGAAGAATCATCCTAAAAGCATAAAAACCTCGAGAAGGAACAATATCGGGCAGGCACAGAGGTAGATTAAGCGACCGTGGCAACAAAGAGAAGAAAAGAGGAACATTAAGTAGATTTTTAAAAGCTAGCATTAGCAGGTAGGGAAAGTACTTAAGGGATTGCTGGTGGTCTGAGTGGGAAATCTGAGTAAAGAAAGCAATTTCGTGAGGAATAGGGCACGCCATTTGAATGTAGTTTAGGACCAGTGGCTTAAAATACACTGCACTCATCAAACCCTGGATGAATAGCCACTTAGTGCTCTTCGAGCAAGAGATATTGGAGGGAGAGTATCCCCAATATATAAGAAAATGACAATTATTTCTTTTTAAATATGGGTAAACTTACACTTGAAGAATATAGAATATGTGTAATGTCCACATACATGCATAAGTGATACAAATAAGAATGTGTTCCTGGAAAAGGAGTGCTGTGCAATGAAACTTCAAATTCACTAGAGACAAAGGCTAGTTAAAGGAATTATAAGGGAAACTATCATATAGGAACATGTTAGAGATATGTTAAAGACATGGCCTATCACTTCTTGGCCATTTAACTAATATCAAGTAAAGAATCATATGATTTAGTTATTCAAATTGTGGTTTCCTTTTTTGGCTATTAATTTCATTAACCCACAAAATACCTACTGAGTATTCTCTGTATCCTAAGCAGCTACACATACATACACAAACAAAACTATAAGCCCTGTAGGGTTTACAGTCTGAGTGATTTACACACGATTACAGTGTATTTTGATGAACTTTAATTTATTTACATTTGTTTACTTATTTTGTATGTATGTCTCTGTGCGTGCACACACACACACATGCATGCGTGCCCTGGTGATGTGTGGAGGTCAGAGAACAACTTGCTAGAGTCAGTTCTCTCTTTCTGCCAGATGGGTCCCAGAGACTGAATTAGGCCATCAGTGCCTGGACTCCCTCCCCATCTCAGCAGCCCCTATTTCAAGGAATTTTACATTTTAGAAGGTCTAACCTGGTGGACTTCTGCTCAGTGGAGTCAGAAAAGGCTTGCTAGAGGAGGTGAAGGACAACTGAATTGAATCTTGAGAGCTACAGGACTTAGAAATAAGAAACAATTTCTAAAGCCTATACAAAGCTTTATTAATACATTGAAATTGGAAGAAAATTTTTTCTAATATACACTTGACAAGAATACTATGTAGTCTACTTAAAAGTAAATTTAAAGTATCCAGTAAATAGCCAACCAAGTGTTTGAAAATAGAACCATGCCAGATTATATCATACAATTTTAGAACACCAGGAAGGAGACTATCAGGTCCCACAGGAGAACTGACAGGTTTCATTTAAAACAAAAGGTGGGGAAGAGAAAGATTAAAGCAGCATTCGGCTTATTAATTTCTAGAAAATACAGTGCATTGTTGTGCAGTTCTAGAGAGAAAGTCATTTCAAATATGATCATTTTATATCCGACCAAAGTGTCACCAAGCCTCAAAAAAAATAATTGCTTCCCCTACTTTCTCATGAAGCTACTGAAATGTATGATTGTACAAGATGACAGATTAAACATAAGAGCGCAATTTATGATTGATACCCAATACCAAAGAGACGTAATGAATCCTGAGAAGACAGAAGAAGAATTCAAGACAAAAGGTTTACAGCAGACCTAGAGACCAGTGGTCAGAGGCTTGAGGAAAAACTTCAGGACTGACTGAAATTGATGCTCTGTGTGGAAATATTTTAGTGGACAATGTATTAGGCTTTAAAAATACACACATAAAATCATGCCCTAAGATAACATGTGCATGCCGCTGAAGTTCTTACTGTCATGGGAGTAAACTGAACCATTCTGGCCAACATTAGCAAGGTGAATTCTTCACTGCTGAAGCAATGTGATTGATCTGACATTGCTTTTTAAAAGATGTTTGCTGGTGAGATTTAAAACAGTTCACAGAAATCATCCAAGTACCTGGATGCGTCAAACACTGACATTGATCCAGATTTTAATACGGAAGTTTCTTCAGCACATGGAGAAAGAATGTTTTATTCCTTTGTAGCAGTTCAGTCAAAGTTGAGAGATCATTTGAGAATTGAAAATGCAGGACAGCACATAAGAGGTACTTAACAAACATTTGCTGAGATTGCTCTTTCTTTTCCAATCTATAAATAAGATAAGAAAAGGTAAGTGAAGATCAAGGTAACTCTTTGATGAGTTAATTAGATATGAAATACTTATATACATATTCACACACATGTAAACATGCACACGCATGTACTCACCAATACTTCAGTGTTCTTTTATTGCTCTTCTGCAGTTCTAGACTAGTTTTCAACTTTATTTTTAAAATGTATTTCACAAATTTAGCTCAATCAAACATGCTTTAAAACACACGTTTTCTTTAAAACACTTGGCTGTTGAAAAATATTTATAAGAATATTAGCTTAGATTTCTGTTAAATAGAATAATATAAATATTTGCTGATAGCGCTTGTTATTTTCAGATAATATGGGGGAATATTTTCAAAAGAATTTTTTAGGTATTAACAAGTTGAATTTAAAAAGGCATCACCAAAACTATTTGCAAATATTTTATTTCATTGACTGTAAAAAATAAAATGACTAATGAAAGTTGACTAGTCTTAGGTAGATAATTAAATAATCTGAAAAATACACAAAATAAATGTGTCTTAAATGCTTCCAAATCTATAGAGGATGAGGTTGCAAACTCAAATGTCCACTAGTTAGGGGAAGAGTAAAATCAAAGACATGGTCTCTCCAGATAATGAGTATCATGGATGGGAGCTCAGACTTGGGCCAATAGATTATATGATCTCTCTTTAAAAAAAAAAAAAAAAAAAAAAAAAAACCTGAAAACCTAGAGCATATGAATTCTCCCTACTTTAACATCTTGGTTATAATTTTTTAACTATTACATCAGTTATACAAAATATTTATATGTTCTAAATTCAGTTTCTATTCATTTAGGAGCCTATGGTATATTCTCTATAAAATTTGGTATATTCTCTATAAAATTTAGATTAAACTTGCCTATTATATAGAATAATAAATCAAATACAAAAAGAATGTACAGAATGAATGGATTCATTTAAATGTGACTAGAGATTCAGATAAATCAATACATACTGAATACCCCTTGGGCAGGTCCTAATACCCCTTGGGCAGGTCCTATTCAAAGTACTATGGTGGGATAAAGAGGTATGCCTCGATATAAAATATAAATGTAATCTTCTACTATTTCTTCCCTTGGCTTCTAAACACACACAGAAAATTAACCACCCACAGTGGGCCCCTCTTTTAGGATGAGGCACTATTAATAGTAGGCTAGGCCAATTATGACTGTGGCAGGTGAACAAGGCTATGTAATCACCGAACGTCAAGAACCTGGAGGCTTCATCTCTGCCCCCCACTCCGGTTGGTCCACCCAGGCTCCACCCACTCCGTGGCGGAGCTTCCCTTCCCGTGGTTTATGACTGAAAATCAGAGGGAAAGAGAGTGAAATGAAAGACTTGGAATCATGGAGGGCTTTTCTGTGTGGTCATTTTATATTTAGTAGGTTCCGAACCTACAGCAATGTGAGACGGCAGGAGAGGGGAGGGCGAGCGAGAACTGGGTGTGGCCTTTGTGCCAATCACAAAAAGTAAAATACACAAGTTACTTGACAGCCTTTTTCCTGAATGGACACCCTCTGAGACCACACCACGCGTTTCATAAACACTGCATAACCTCCCAGCAATCAAGGAGGTTAAATTTTATTTTTGGAGAAAAATAAGAACTATAGCTTATATACAGTACATAATTGAGTGCTAATTTCTAATTGCAAATTACAAATCTGTACGACATAAAAACAGAAAGGTCAAAATGGGTACTATGACTCGAGGCCTTCCTTCTCTATACACTTCTCATCATTCTAATTTCTCTTCTTTTTTGTTTTTTTTGTTTTTGTTTTTTTTTTTTTTGTTTTTTTTTTTTTTCTTGAGACAGGGTTTCTCTGTGTAGCTTTGCGCCTTTCCTGGATCTTGCTCTGTAGACCAGGCTGGCCTCGAACTCACAGAGATCCTCCTGGCTCTGCCTCCCGAGTGCTGGGATTAAAGGCGTGCGCCACCACCGCCCGGCTCTAATTTCTCTTCTAAAGGAAGCCAGAGGAAAAGAGAACTTGCGGCTTTCCTAACCATTTTGCACTTCTCAGTTGTACATAATGACAATCCACCTACCCTCCATTGTGTTCTAAATAAAATATTCAAATAAAAACAACAAAATCCAAGATTAAGCAAAATACTCTCCATCTCAGTTCTGAGTCAGAGTTCCACCAGGCCTCTCAGTCAAGGATGAAGCCATGACAACCGTCAGCGGGTCCGAGAAATGGCAAGGACACAAAAAACCTGGCCGTCCACATCCCAGAAGGACGAAGGCTTCAAACACACCAGGTACTTACTGCCTCCAGGGGCAATCCAACTACTGCAGCACACACAAGCAAACACGAGAATGAGCATGCAGACCGTTCCAATATACATAATTCATCCACATTTTCAGACTCCTGCACACGGACAGGATGATTTGAATCTTCATTCCTTCCCACCTCCCCAGGACTCAACTCAAATATTCAGATTAAAGGTTGGGAGTGGAGGGAAGAAAGCCAGGCACACAGAACACAAACAATCAGTGTATTCACCCATGAACTGCTTTCTTCACATCAAGAATTCATAACATACTACAATGCACCCAGGCCATACAAATGTCCATATATCTACAACAATGCTCTGTTGGAAACACTGCCCGTGACCAAAATAACTTTGCTGGAGACATGAGCATTCTTTTAGTTGAGCTTTCTGTGTGCTGTTTCTGTATGCAATTTCAAAATATCACTATGGCCACAGGCTTGAGGAGTACCTTGGAGGAAAGGCTAGGTCAGACCACAAATCATGACCACTGCTGTATTATTATCATCACAAAGAGCAGCACTTCTCAGGAAAAAGAAATAAATAAAACAAAGCGGACATTTGGTGGAAGACTATTCAAGGAAACTGCACTCTCTTTCCTTACTAGCCTCACTCCTCAGATCCCCATTCCATCAGAATGTCCTCATCTACCTCTCAGAAACCCCAGAGAGCCCATTTTCCAGTGACCTTTAATCAGGCTCCTCGGAGACAATCCACCACTCACATTCTTTTCCCTTGGCCTAAGTTACTTTCTGTCTCTCAAGTTAGTACTGCGGTTTTCAGTGCTCATCATGAACTTTCAAATCCGTTTCTCACCATTACGGGGAGCTGAAACCTTCAAGAAATATAGTAGAAGGGTTCTAAATTCCTGGGTGGTCACTCACTAAGCCTTTAAGCAACTTGCTTTATTCTGCGTATCCGCTCCCCCGCCTCGTAAGAAGTTAAGTTTATCCACTGGGGTAATATTTACAATGGAGCTGATAAACACCAGATGGAATGAAAAGAATCAAGGGATGCTACTTGAAAGAAGAGGAAGAAAGGAATATTATTCAGCATTTGCTGGGGAGAGTGCCACTCGACCAGCATATCCTGGCACAGACATGACAAGTCACTTAAAGCAGACATGACGGCCACAGGCGACCTTTCTGTACAGACGCACTGATGAATGTGCGTAGATCTAGACAGAATCACAGCATCATTTCAGTCCTTTTTTATAACACCGCCTTCTACCAGCTCCTTGTTTCAAATAAAAATGCAAAAACTACATTATTAAGAGACATCTAAATTCTTCTTCCAACTCCCTGGCATTTCAAATGAAAATGTAAAACATACATTTAAAAAGAGCTATCTTTCTTCTGAATGTGCCTTGCCTGGTGGATCCTAATACCAAGTATGAAGGGCTCGCATGGCTTGGGCCACATTTACCCGACACTGAGCCAAATTAAAACCGTGCTCCCCCAGCCATGTCCTGGAAGCCACACAGTAAGACAGTCACCCCACCTCGTGTGACCTAATCTTGTCTACTGGCTTGTCTTATGGACTATGATTGCTAAAAGGGCCAGGAACTGAGACCGGTGCCACCACCAGCTCCCCTTTGGGGTCCCTCACATTTCACAGCTGCTGCCTGCCCATACACCCTAAACAGAGGAAACAGAAAGGCTTGAGAATTCATTTCCCAAAAGAATTTACAAAGTTTGCCTCGAACTCATCGCTGAGTGACTCTAACCGTTTGTCCTCCCCAGCCCGAATGCAAGAATATTTGATTGATTTGATTTTTGATTCTTGAAAATCTATTGGGAGATGTTGACATCTGACACACTGTGAGCGCCTCAGAGAGAAGCACTATTGAAAAACAAAGACTTTTCTGTTCTTTGACTGGTAAAACACACTGCTTCCTTATTCCTTAACAATTTGAGATTTGTATCACAGCTTTGAAAGATACGTACTCCACTTGGAAGTTAAAGAATGCTTTCTAAAAATTTATTTATTTTTATTTGATGTGCATTGGTGTTTTGCCCTGGGTGTCCAGTCCCCTGCAACTGGAGTTACAGACAGTTGTGAGCTGCCATGTGGGTGCTGGGAACTGAACCCGGGTCCTCCTTAAGAGCAGCCAGTGCTCTTAACTGCTGAGCCATCGCTCCAGCCCCATAAAGAACACTTTTTAAAAATGAAAGCAATGGGTCTTTTTCATTGTTGTAAAAGTAATATATACCATAAAATTCAAACAATCCTGGAAAGCATAATGAAGAAAAAGCAAATTACTCATAATCCCAACAAAGCACTGAGCACTGAAACACAGCTCTGTGCATAGTCACAGTTATTCACATACTTTGTAGGTGTATATATTTTACAGAAATAAGACCACATTGAGGCTAGGGAGATGCCTCCCAAGCATGAGTACGTGAGTTTGATACAGAACCCACCTTCAAATGGCGGGTATGGGGGTACATACCTGTGGTCTTAGCACTGAAAAGAAGGAAGAGGAGCGTCACTCCCTAACCTGCCAGTCTAGCCTAACTGGTGAGCCCAAGTTGATGAGAGACACTGCTTCAAAGGAGGTGGATGGTTTTCCTGAGGGTGCGGATGACATCCAAAAATGGTCCTCTGGCCTTCTCTGCTTCCTTTTCTCTGTCTCCCTGTCTCTCTCTCTCTGTCTTTGTCTCCCTCTCCCTCTCCCTCCTCCTTTCCCTCTCCCTCTCTCTTCCTCTCACCTCTCTCTCCTCCCCCCCCCCACACACACAGAGGACACCAATGCATGTGTACCCAAACACACAAACTGTATAAGTAAATAAATAGATCACATTCACTGTACTAAATTTTTTTAAAGATCTATTTATCTTTATGAGTGTTTTTTCTGCGTGCCAGAAGAGGGCATCAAATCCCATGGGACTACAGTTAAAGACCAGTTGTGAGCTGCCATGTAAGTGCTGGGAATTGAACTCGGGACCTTTGGAAGAGCAGTCAGTGCTCTTAACTGCTGAGCCGTCTCTCCAGCATCTCTCTATTGTACTGATTCTTAACTCAGTATGTTTTATAGATTCCCCATAGCTACAGCACTCCACTGCATGGAGTAGTCACAACTAACAAGTCACCTCACATTAAATATCTACATTCATTGTGCTTCAGTGAATCCCTTTACTTATGGCTTTATGTAGTAGTTCCATTATTTTTCAGAAAGGAAATACTAAAAAACTAGATGCTTAAAATTGTTAAGCAAACTGCCAGACTGCTTCTGTAATGGTAAACTATTACTTCCAGTTCGCAGATGGCCTTCTTTCTGCTGCTGATCCAGAAAGCTCTCTCTAGAGAAGACACTTTTGCCTGCATATACTGATGCGGGCACATCATTTACATTCCAACTGCTTGATGCTGCTCCCCCACCACCAGGACAGGGTTTCTCTGTGTATCCCTAGCTGTCCTGGATCTCGCTCTGTAGACCAGGATGGCCTCGAACTCACAGAGATCCGACTGCCTCTGCCTCCTGAATGCTGGGATTAAAGGTGTGCGCCACCCCTGCACCACTCACTGATGCTGTTTTTATAATGAAGTGTCCTTAAACATCTAGTCAACCTATTTATTAATCTTTAAATCCCAGGGATTTGGATTACATTTAGAAGGGCATCCCTGTCTCAATATAACAAATATATTCATCTGAAATATACAGGAATTTCAGTTTCCAATTAAGCATTTTATCCAACTTATATTTATTTTGATATAGAATAAAGGAAGGAGTTGGATTTGTTATTTTTTAATTCCTAGTTAAGTGTTCTCAAAAGCATTGATTTAAAAAAAAAAATCCTTTCTTGTCACTGAAATCTCATCTTGGTCACATGAGTCCCAGATGCTAAGGTCTGTGAGAATCCTCTACACTATTCTAAAACATTGATTTATAGTGTTGATACATGAATGTCATACTATTTTAGTTACAGATCATCCAACATTGTGTTTGCACATCACAAAGTAATGTGAAATCTTAGGACAGGAAAAGTACTTACTACTTTGTATTACTTTTTAATAATCAAAGAACTAAAAAAGTTAAGAATGAAGCAGATGATACCACACTACTAGTAAAAAATAGAGCATTTACAATCACATAGGCCTTAACGTCTGATATGTTCATCGTGATTCAAAGTAGTCAGTGCTCTTAGGAGTAAGAATTTGTTCAAAGACTCCCTGGCAATCACACAAGAAATGACTAACATTTAATAAATCTTAATTTCACATATAATTCCCATCATGATACTTACTTTAAAATAGAACACTGGGTCCCTATAAAAGCCCAAATTTTCTTATTTCCTAATTAATCTACTTTACTAAAGTGTGTGTGTGTGTGTGTGTGTGTGTGTGTGTGTGTGTGTCTGTGTGTGTGTCTGTGTGTGTGTGTGTGTATAGAAATATAAAGCATGGATGGATATAGGTCACAAGACATATCAGTTCACATTCTAGCTCCTCTCAAGGGCATGGTGTTTACTCTTGGGCTGTTTTCCTCTTCTCTTTCCTCCCTGCCACAGAGTTAAGGATCCAGTCCATTCCAGGACAAGGGGCTTGGTTTGAAGCAGAGGGTCAGCTCAACACATGACAATTTACCAATGCAATGTACATCACACATGGATGCTTTGTAATCTGTAACAGGTATACAATGCATGTTTATGTCACGTATGCATTATATATCTGTATAGATGTCATGGATATAAATATATATAACTATATAAAACATAACTTTGAAGGAGAAAACATTTTTAAATTCAACCTGGCATTCTGAAGCTTTGGTAGTTCTGCAGAGTATACACTCTGAATAATAAAATAATAACATAACAGGAAAACTAAAGATGTAGGCTGTATTTCCATAATGTTCCCTTTGGCTTCTTAAAGGTAGGTAAAAATGAATAGATAAAAATCTCAATAAGAATCTTCCCTCTGATAATATTGATTACTAGTCTGAAAGAGATCAGTTTTTGCACATCCTAAAACAGATCCTGCCAGACAAGTAGACAGAATGCAGGGAAAGGCTAGAGCTGTAAGCATGAAAAGTTCACATGTGCCCTCTGAGGAAGAGGGTCTACAAACATGCTCAGGAAGCCAGGAGACATCGACCCACCACAGGGTCCTCTCAGAGTCCAAGCAGGAGAGGAGCAAACTGAAAAGATGCAGAACGGGTTTTACTACACATTCTCCAAAATGAAGCTGGAACATTTTCAACTGCTGCAAACATTCTGACTGACGGGAAAATATTGCAATAATATATAACAACTATCAGCTTACATATGATATACATGTGATAATATATGTATTATATAAAAGTCTACATTTATAGAATTACTTCTGAATTCTCGTTATTTCTATATTCCTAGTAAGCACAGTATTATTATTAAATTCTATATATTACTTATGTGTATATATGTTATGTGAATGTGCAATAAATGGCAGGAGAAATATTGACTCATCTGTTCAGGCTATCAAAAGATAGCACACTTTAAGAATATGAAAGTGAGCCGGGTGGTGGTGGTGGTGGTGGTGGTGGTGGTGGCACACGCCTTTAATCCCAGCACTCAGGAAGCAGAGGCAGGTGGATCTCTGTGAGTTCGAGGCCAGCCTGGTCTACAGCGTGAGTTCCAGGACAGCCCAGACTACAAAGAAAGACCCTGACTCAAAAAAAAATTATTTAAGTAGAAGAAAGAGACAAGTTTAGAGAAAAAGGCTTTTAGAGAAACAGAACGGAGGAGCTTCTCTGATGAGAGGTCAGGGGGACTGGCAGGAAAGGAGATTCCGCCCACAGGGAACCAGAAGCAGGAAACGGGCTGCAATGCTCCCGGACAGATACTCCCTTAGCCAGGTACCTGAGCAAAGCGCAGAGGCAGCGCTCACTGGCCCTGAGGGCCAGCCTTACACTTGTCCCTTAGCTCACACCATGGGTTGGCACCGAGCACACTCTCTCTGCACAGCAGCTCGGTTGTCTCAGGACGGATGCTCCTGAGTACTGGGAACCAAAGAATGAAACAGAAATGCCTGTTCTTAGGAAGCTTGACTAACAGTTTGCTTTTCACAACAGCAAAAAGAAATGCACAAAGACAATGCTGGGTCCTACAGCAATAAGTCAGTATGCAGAAAGGAATTCTGCATGACACTTTTGTTTCTTTCTGGAGCTAAGAGTCAAACCCAGGTACTTATGATTGGTAGGCAAACACTCTACCACCACGCCATAGATAGCACATGCAGCCCACCAAATCCATCTTAATTTCCTCTTACATCATTGAATCAAAGTCAATTAGTGAAACTATATCTCAGGATTATAAAGCATTTTAAGGTTGGGTGTTTACAAACAAGGCATAAGTAACAAAAGCAAGTACAAAGAATGTTTTCTTTCCCAAAATATCAGGAAATAAAAAAATTAGATACTTCAATTATTTCCCAAAATCAAGAGGATTCATTTCCATAACATTTGGGAAGGTGTGGAAATAATAGTCATTTTATCTCTAAAAACATACATTGAGCATAACCAGTAACTTATTTTTAAATCTGAGATGGATGGCCCTACTAGATGATAGGTGTGCTGTGTTTACTGTGTACACACATTAGAGTTTTATGGTTCTAAAATATTTTAACTGTTTCTCTATTACTAAGTAATCTTAACCTGTGGAACCTAAACTGTTGTGCCCATCATTTCTAGCATTAGAAGCTTCTTTCCTCGTTGTGACTCTCCCTTGGCACGCTTTCACACTGTTTCTATAGGAACTGGTATTCCTGTGCACAACTTCAAGTCCCTACCACGGTTAAAAAATCAGAACTATTCCTTTACTTAAAGCTAGAAATAAAAAAATAAAAAAGAAAATAAATAAAAAAATTGTCATTTCAAACAACAACAAAGTAAGTTCAAAGATAAGGGAAGCTTTTTCTATCAATGATTGGCAAACACATTAAATATACTAGAAATAAGTCCATGAACATATATAGATACATCTTCAAATGTTTATCCAGTGAAAGCTCGGTTATTATTTGTGACGCGCTAATTACACTGTGATCTAAAACAGAATTATGCTTGTGGCGCCCTCTGCTGGGCTTTCCACTCACAAACTCAGCCCAGCAACACTAACCAAATCAAACTTACATATCAAGTGAAAAATTACTTTTTTGTGCATGAACACTTTATGATGAAGATTATATGAAAGTTGTGACTTGTATTTACTTTGCTGAAACAGACTTGTGAAATTTCAGTAGCTGCTCCTCTTAAAGAGTCACTACATAGTCACATGAATTATAGATACATATATAACGTGGAAGCAGAGCTGTCTGAGGGACAAAAGGGAACTAATAGCAGAGATGAGGGGCAGGGAAAAAGATGGGAGGGAAGGATGAGGGGCAAAATGTTCAACACATATGAACACTAAAAAGTTCACTGTTGCATCAGGGCTGGGAGATGGCTCAGTGGAGAAGACGCTCGCCACACACGCACAGGACCTCAGTTCATATCCCCAGAAGCCCTGGAAATGGAGGTGGGCACAGTGGCCACCTCTAACTCTGGCACTAGCACTCAGGAGGGCCCCTAGAGGGAGCTGGGTAGCTAGGCTGGCTGCACGGACAGCTCTGGGTTCTGTTCAGAGACCTTTCTTCAGTGAATAGGAGAGGAACAAGTGCCGAAGGTCCTGAGCCCAACCTCAGGCCTCCACACACATCCATACACACATATAGCCACTCCCATGAACATGCACACACACACACACACACACACACACACACACACACACACATACACCACATACCACATAGGCACTCACATGCCAAAAAAAGTTACATACAAAGAAGGTCTTAATATATCTTGTTTTTGTTACTGCATCTGTCACTGGACCATATTTTCAGGTTCTTAAGACTCTATTATGATAAAACATTTTCATAAGCTATTTTGTTATTTTTATCCAATTTTTCTAGCTTTTTTGTTCAATAAAAATAGTTCATTTTAAAATATCAAAATAATTCTTAGTGTCTCTTTGCAATATAAATTTATTTTAAATTAATCCTTAACAACATAAATTGTACATACTTGGAAACCCTTATAAGCAAGTTTGAAAGGTACCGATACCAGGAGCAATAAACAAATAAATAAATAGCTTCCACTTATTGAGTATCAACTGTGAGGAATAAAGTGCCGTATGGTCTAGGAATTATATGTAGTCTTTAAAAATGAATAAAATACAAGTTCACAGAGACTATATAAATCGCTTAAGGTGAGACGTGCTCACTCATTCTGAAGTTTCCTAACAAACAAGAGACAGCAGAGAAAACATCCTCAACATACAATCCCCCCATTTATCAGTGCAACAACACGGGGGTGTGGTGATGGAGAAGATGGTAAAGAAGAATAAGACATCATTTATATGTGAAATGATAATCTGGACCATTAGGAAACTCTTCGTATTGTATGTAGTGCTGCCAGCTAGTGGCCCTATTCCATACTGAGTCAGGAAAACAATACTTGTTTTATGCTACTGAATTAGAATTTCTCTATGTCACATTCCAGGGTCATGCTCTAAATTTGCATGTGCACAAGGCTGACTTAATAGTATTAACATTACTCCAGTATAAAGAAGAATGTGTCCTCAACCACCACAGCGTCCCTTGACCAGTTCTTGCCTAGCTCCCAACAAAACTACAAGATACGCCAAAGTCAGAATTCAGTAAAAGCCAATACACATAAACTAACAGGTAACCTATTATTATCCATGCGAAAGAAACCTACATCATTTTGAATATTTTAGGGTAGTTTTAGAACATTTACAGGCTCCTTGGTGACAAAATATAACTTTTCTATAAAAGCAAGAGCTAGCCAAAATGTGGATATAGAATAAAATTAATGTCTCTTATTACACATTACTCAATTCAAATCTATCCATTTGATAAAATAGTTCTATTAGCAAAGTTTATCACTTAGCGTAGATAATAAGTAATTATATATTTCCTCGGAGGAAAAAAATTGAGTTATTTTTAAATTTGAAATGGTCATATTTTATTATTGATTCATTATTTTGATAAACATCCTATGCAACAAGTTAGAAGACACACTTAGCTCTTATCACCATATGTTACTTAACTGTGACATGGTATATTCTTAGCTGATTTTTATCATCACATGGCATTATTTTAGAATTGCTTAAGTGAAGTTCTCAGTAGAGAAATAGAGCATCAATTAATCAGAGGCTTGGACAAAAATGTAATATATCCTATAATAGTATATAAACAAAATCTTGGGTTTTAAGTATAAGAACATCATGAAGAACATGTTCTGTATTTAATCTGAACTCATGGGAAAGTCACAACAGAAACAAGAAACAAAAGGAACAGTGCTGGAGAGTCCAGGCTTCCTTCTGATCTCTATTCTGTCACACATGCAAACACACACATTGCTGTAAAGTTTCTGTAAAAACTGCCATACCCCATTTAGTATGTACCTCCTCTGAGGCATATTTTAGAGTTTACAGCACCAAGGGTTTCTGATAGGTATGTCTGTGTGTACACACATGTGTAAGAATATATGTATATATGTGTGTGTGCACATATACACATAAATATATACACATAGTAGGTATAATAAACATTAGGAAAAAACTAAAATTTGCTTTTTAAAACACTGAATATATTTTATAGTTAGTATATTACTTACAAACATTTCCTGTATTGTCAAAGCTGGTAAGAACGTCTTCTACATTCAAGGATCCACTATTATATCTGCAAAGAAATAGAGCATTTTATTTAACATTTCTGAAATAGTAGCATTTCTAATTCTTTTTTAAATCTGAAAGTATATTGTGATATACCCAATACTAATAAACTAAAGTTATAGTTTTAAAATAGTTTCTGCCCACCAGAGAGAGAAGGGGGAAAACTCAAATCATAGTCTTCAGAATATTTGATGCAATAAGCATGTCCTGATAATAATCAACATCTTAAATATAATATGATCTTTAAAATCACTGTTTAACAGAAAATAATTTATAGTTACATACAAGCAAGTTCTTAAAGACGCAACTTTCTTTTTTAAAAAAGAAACACATTAAACAGAGAATTTAGAATAAAAGAAAAAACAAATCACCTCCAGAACCAAACTCAGTAACATAAAAAGTTCTGCTGGAGCAGGGCACCAATTTGAAAACCAGTCCCAAGGGACCAGTCAGTTATGAGATCTGAACATCCCACTTATGGGCTAAATGTTAGCAGACAAAAAAGACTCATGGCATTTATCCCAGTCTCAATTCTATCTCTGTCAGTTCCAATCGCTCTCCACTCAGCCCTTCAAATACTATATTTGATTATTTGAATGTTATTAAGGGATCCAACTGTTGTTAGTTTGAGCTAGAGTGCCACAGTCTTCTAATGCACCCTCAGAATTACAGCTGTAGCTACTTTAGGGCATTGATTGGTTATAGTATAATCAGTAAGTCACTGGTAATGTATTTCATCAATACTACTTTAACTTTGTCATTAAAACTTAGTACAAATGGGGGCTAGAATATGTGTGTCTATGTATATAAATATATATCAAGATATATATTAGTTTGCTAGAATACATGTAATTATATATAAAGAGAATACTAATCATATTACTTTTTTCAGAAAAAAAAGCTTTTATTTCTATCAGATATCATTTCTCTGACAGAATGATAGAGCTTGCATAAAGTCATCTGCAATCATAACTATCCAAATAAACACTGAGCTCAGCCGGGCGTGGTGGCGCACGCCTTTAATCCCAGCACTCGGGAGGCAGAGCCAGGCGGATCTCTGTGAGTTCGAGGCCAGCCTGGGCTACCAAGTGAGCTCCAGGAAAGGCGCAAAGCTACACAGAGAAACCCTGTCTCGAAAAACCAAAAAAAAAAAAAAAAAAAAAACACTGAGCTCAAAGCTATCACAATCCAAAGAAATGAAGTCATCTACCACAAATCAAAGCTTCCTTACCATAATATGATTCTATATCCCCTCTGTGAACAGGAGTCACTAACATTACTAAAAACTATAAAAAATGAAGCATTAACATCTCAGATGCAGGCTGCGGCATGACAGGGCACAGAACTCAGCGTGTTCCAAAATATGCGAGCAATCTATGATTCCTTTGAAGATAACAAAACATCAAAATCCTAACATGCAGAGATAATCAGTTAATATTTTGGTACACACTCTTCAAATCTGTTCTCTATACTTTGATAAAGACTGTTTTGCAATTCACGGTTTTTATAATGTATTATAAACAGTCTCAACATCCAGTAATCTCCTGTAACATGATCTTAATGACTGTTCAGGAGTTCAAAGAGCAATTGTGAATGACTCTGTCTGCACCACAATTACCAAACAGAAACTTCATGTTAGCTTTTATCATTGCACACAGTGTGGAGCTATTACACATACTACTGTAGTGGAAATAACTGTAGATTATTATCAAGCCTGTTTCTGATAACTTCCTTTAAAATTTTTCAAAAAAAAAAAAAAAAAAAGCCTGTAACCCAGCATTAGGAAATTAAGATTCAAGTGCCTTCTTGGCTACATGGAGACGTTGAATCCAGCCTGGGCTAGAGACCCTGTCTAAAAAAAGAAAAAAATTCCTAAAAGCAGAATGACTGAATTTCTTTATGGCCTGATTCCCTCTCCCCTCCTCTGCTGTCCCTTTCCTCTTCCTCGTCTTCCTCCCTTTTACTCCCCCATCCCTTTGAACAGCACAATCAGGACAAGGCATTTGAAATTAAGGCTGAGGCAAGAGGAGGCTATGTATGTGGTTTGAAAGAAAATGGCCCCCATAGGCCCATAGGGAGTGGCGCTCTTAGGGGGTGTGGCCTTGTTGAAGTAGGTGTGGCCTTGTTGGAGGAAATCTGTCACTGGGGGTGGGCTTTGAGGTTTCAGATGCTCAAGTCAAGCCTAGTGTCACTCTTTCTTCCTGCTGCCTGCTGATCAAGATGTAGAACTCTCAGCTACCTCTCCAGCACCATGCCTGCCTGCATGCCACCATGCTTCTCACTGTGCTGACAATAGACCAATAGACTGAACTGTAAGCCAGCCCCAATTGAATGCTTTCCTATATAAGCGTTGCCATGGTCAAAGTCTCTCATCACAACAATAAAACCCTAAGACATTGTGTAAGTTTCCTCCAAGATTGAACCATTTCATTCTGCATTCCTTAAGCAGGAAAGTAAACAACTCAAAACAGCTTCAGGAAGTCCCTGAAACTGCCCAGAATCCCTAGGTCTCTACCTGCCAGAGGAAAAAACAAAAAACAAAACAAACAAAAAAAAAAAAAAAAAAAACCACTGAGCTTCAAAGAAGACTCCCAGACAAGGCCAGCTGCAAAGAAGTCTTGAGACCAGCTGCCTGGAAGAGGTTTAGACCAATTGAGGCACCTGGAAAGGACACTCTCCAACCTGTCAGCTGCCTGCAGACTATATAGTGTGTTCCAGGTTCCCAGCTTTTGTGAGCTGTCACCCATGCTGGGGTGGGTCTTGGTGATGCAGCTGTCTTTGAGTCATTTCTGCTCCTCTAAGTGGCCCCAATAAAACTCATTGGTTCACCAAGCTGGACCTTGGCAGTGTCTGTACTTTGGTTTGTCGTGGGCTCCCTCTCTTGGGTGAGTAAACGTGCGTAGCATCTCCCCAGGGAAAGTTCTGTCACATAACATAATTGGCATGTGAACAGGGACACCACAGACCCAAAGATCAGCTGGAGAGGAGTGAGCGCATGAGTGAGTCCAGTTATAGGTAGCAAGGCATGAGAAGTCCAAGTGGGTAGCATCCATGGAGGAAATGCCAGCAGAGCTGTGCTTTCCTATACAGTCAATGTTAGTGTGCCTTTGTGCTATGAAAGCGGCTGCATGGTTCTTGCTCTGGGGAGCAACGAAGGCTGAGCCATCAGGATTAGGACTGCCCGATGGAGGACTCTCGGGATGTCAGTCGTCATCTATGTGGGATGGAGTAGCATGCCTGCTTGATGAGTGGGGGCCGTCATATGATTATAGCGTTGCCCTGACAACTGTTAAAGGTTTAGAGGAAATCGTGCAGTCTTTGAGATTAGCACACAAGGGTCGAGATTATCGGAAAGCAGAGGCAGAGGTTGGCTGGCCTCTGTTGTGTATAGTTAGAAATGCACCTGAGGCTGAGATGTTTGCGTAAAGGAGCAATTGCAACAAAAAGGGGAGATGCTGCAGCGCCCCATGTTTGCCTCTGACCTGGCACGTAAATGAGATGAACAAGAGGATGAGATGGAGGTGTTAGCTCGCTGCTTCTTAAAGCTTGAGGGGGCCGGGAGGCGGTGGCACATGACTTTAATCCCAGCACTAGGGAGGCAGAGCCATACAGATCTCTGTGAGTTTGAGGACATCCTGGTCTACAGAGCAAAATCCAGGACAGGCTCCAAAGCTACATGGATAAACTCTGTCTCAAAAAACAAACAAAACAAAACAAAAAGTCCCCACTATTCTAAGTTAGTACTGCAACTTTCTGAGTGAATACTGAAACAGAGCCTGTCATTGTTAAAAGTACTGTCTTAGAGTGGACACTGTGATATTTTTAAATTGTGTAAGGGTGGGGAAACAGGAAACCAATCTCACAACTGTAATTATAAAAACATGAACAATCAGCCAGACAGTGGTGGTGCACACCTTTAGTTCCAGCACTCAGGAGGCAGAGGCAGGTGGATCTCTACATCCAAGGCCAGCCTGGGCTACAGAGCAAGTTCCAAGACAGCTAGGGCTGTTACACAGAGAAACCCTGTCTCAGAAAACCAAAATAAAGAAAATTCTCTTAAAAGAACTGGTAGAAAGGATACTCAGTATTCCCATCACAAAGAAGTGACTGATGTCTGAGGTACTGGGTGATCTGACCATTACACACTGCATAAAGACATTAAAACATCATACTGTACTGCATAAATACACACAATTATTTATTAACTTTGAGTAAAAGAAAATTTAACCAAAATGTACACAATCTAATTTACAATGGGTAAAACACTTGAATGCAAAGAAGATATATGATTAACACATAAGAGATGCTCAGCCGCTCTCATCTCTAACTGGAAAACGACAATGAAAACCATAGTAAGGTATCATTTCACATCACTTAGACATAACTTTTTATAGAAACAAAATGGGGCTGGAGAGACGGCTCAGTGGTTCAGAGCACTGCCTGCTCTTCCAGAGGACTTGGGTCCAGTCCTAGTACCCTGGTACATGGTGGCTCCCAACCATTTGTAGTCTCAGGGGATCCAATGCCCTCTTCTGGTCTCTGTGGGCACTACGCACATATGTAGTGCACAGACATACATGCAGGTAAACCACCCACACACAAAACTAGTTAATTCATTTTAAAAACAACAACAGCAAAAAAACAAGTGCTGGGGCTGGAGAGATGGCTCAGTGGTTCAGAGCACTGGCTGCTCTTCCAGAGGACCTGAGTTCAATTCCCAGCACCCACATGGTGGCTCACAACCATCCATAATGGGATCCAATGCCCTACTCTGGCATGCAGAGACCATGCGACAGAGTACTCATATACATAAGTAAAAATAAATTTAAAATGCATTATTAACCATATAATGACTTTCTTAAACATGGTAGAATTTGGATAAATGTTTAAAACATTTAAATAGTGTACTAAGTGAAAAAAGCCAGACATGAAAGCCCACATATTGTAGTATTCCATCTATATGAAATGTCTAGAACAGACAAACCAAAAATAAATAAATAAATAAATAAACTATAAAAAGCAAATCAGAGGCTGCCAGCCATTGGGTAAGGGGAGCTGCTGACGATGGGTATGCTCTGAGCTTTGGGATGATGATGGGGTTGCACAAGGGTGGCAGCCACAGGACACTGGGTATACTAAGACGGGACAGGGGACTGCATTCAAACCCTCCTAGTATGGTAAATGGGCATTGAATTTTACCTTGATTAACAAGAAAATCGGTTTTCAAAGGTAGAAAAAGTAAACCACACAATGGAACATACCCTTAAAAAAATGTCAGAGAACAAAACAAAAAAAATGTACAGGTTTACAGAGGGAAAATGTTTAACAACAGACTGTACATGCAACTCACTTTGAAGCATATATATATATATATATATATATATATATATATATCAATGGGTTTTTAAGTCTTATCTACATTATAAGAAATTAGTAGATATCTACATGGGATATAGATAAGTTTGAAAAACATTCTAGGCACCATTTCAATTTACTAAAACTGAGTGTATTTATATGAAGCAAACTACATAAGCAATCAAGAATGGAGTTTAAGATAAAGTAGAAAACTAAGTCATAACTAGCCAACATCTATGACATGTTACTTGAAAATATGACTCAATGAACTTGAATTTTCCATACACACTGGATATTTTAAAGGTCCTATAAAGACTTCTTAAAATAAGAAACTAAAAGCTGTTTAATTCCTCTTATTAGTTCCATTCCTGATATTAAAACTACACAGTTAAATAAATTCAGTAATTATATTTATTCAGTAGCCAGCCTTGCCTTTTTTTCATTTCATCTGTTCTTTGTTTTAAGATTTATTTGTTTATGTATTTTATGTATATATGGGTGGCTTGTCCGAATGCATGTCTGCACATGCCCAAAAGAGGGCATCGGATCCCATTTTAGAAGGTTGTGAGACACAATGTGGGTGCTGGGACTTGAACTCAGGACCTCCGGAAGAGCAGCCAGTGCTCTTAACTGCTGAGCCATCACTCCAGGGCCTGGAGATTAATTTAAATTAATTTTCTAGTTCATTCACAAAATGATGGGTTTCATTATGACAGTGCCACACATGCATATTGATATATCTTGCTCATATTCACTGCCACCCCAACTTACTCATGCCTCTGCCCTCAGCACTGGGTAGGTAGTACCCCTGAAATCCACTGGGAAATGCAAATTATAACTACACTGAGATGTCACTTCACACCCACCAAAATACAATTTTTGAAAGGAAATGCTGATTGAAATGGTACCTACAGTATGCCAGGTCTGGAAGGATTACCTACCATACATGTTTGCCTGCACAAACCATTCCTGGCACCAGCGCTGCCGTGGCTCTCAGAAGGTACATACTAATTTCAGTAATGTAACGGGCTCGATTGTCTTTTCCTTTCCCCGAGAGCAATGGATGATTTCATGGAGGTGCACTTAGCACATTAAAAAAGCAACGCAGTCAAGGCCACATTCTTGACTTCTTGCCCACTCCACACTTCTAGGGCAAGCCAAAAGTCAAGCACTGGCCTTCTAATTCAGCAATTACCATAGCAACAGTGGTCAAATTCACAGACAGAAGGACAGGACAGGCCTCTCGGCTTTTGCTTTTCTTAAGATACACAAACATTTATAAATTAATAACTCTGGCATGTACAGTTCCACATATAGTAGGATATATATACATTTATAAACTAATAACTCTGGCATATATTGTTCCACATATAATAGGATATGTATACATTTATAAACTAATAACTCTGGCTGTATGGTTTCACATATAAAAGGATATGTATACATTTATAAACTAATAACTCTGGCATGTATGGTTCCACATATAATTAGAAGCATTTTAAAACTACCAAAGTATCTAAATCAGCCATGGGAAAATTAATTTAAAAAATAAGGTATGGAAACAATACCTACTATCTACAGAGTAAGTTCTGTGCAATAATGAATTACAGCTTATAACACAGGGTAGAGATAATTTTTAATAAAAATATTTTAGCAAAGGCACGTTCTGATCTGCCGTTGTTTTCTGTCTGCCGCTAACTAATAGCATTAGTTGTGTCTGTAAAGTTCTAAGAAGCAAAGCACCAGAAAGACAAGACTAGGAGTAACACCCTCATTCTCATTCTCAGTCTCCACACTTCCAAAGAGTGGACCACTCTCAAATACACAGACGTGTACTTAAGGTATCGTTATTTTTGCTTGCTAATGTAGAAGGACACTAAGCAGAATGCAAAAAGAGATAAAATTGGCAACCTTCAAGGTCAAAATTTTAGCTCAGTTAAAACTCCATGTCATAATTCTAGAGAGACATTTATATTTATTCTTTCAAAAATGAGTATTTTACAAAGAACCATGTTATTGGAAAAAGTTCAGTTCATATACTAGCCAAGAATATATTAGATTATCACCATGGGATGGATAACAAGGCCTTCTGGGTAAAGATTCAAGAGAGGAAAATATCACATTCTCCGAGGCCAAAATTACTAGGCATTGAGAAGTCAGGAAATTATTCCTGCTCCAACTTACTCTCTTTTATCACAAGAAGATGCAAGAAAATAGCTTTTAGAGTTTATTCCTGAAGACTCTGAATCATTCTGGTTTTCTATGTCTTTCATTTACACACACTATCTTCTAGGTAGTAATCATCTTTAGTACTACTTCCCAGACTTATCATAAAGATTCCTAAAAACAGAAACTATCAAAGCACCTAGCTCATTATCAGGCACTTAGTAATATGTAATGTACTTCCCTTTCTGAGCAAGGACTAAATAGATTATCTACATCAAAACACAAAGTAGCCAGTGTGGTGACAGATGCCTTAGTATCAGCACACATGGGAGACAGAGGCAGGTGGGTCTTTGTTGAGTTCAAAGCCAATCTTATCTGCATAGTGAGTTCTAGGCCAGCCAGGGGCTACATAGTGAGACTCTTTAAAAAAAAATGACTGGTATACTCTAGTTAGAATTTCATAATGAATGTAAAGGCAAGCTCTCAAATCACCAACTTTGCTGGGCAGTGGTGGCATGTCTTTAATCCCAGCATCCGGGAGGCAGAGCCAGGAGAATCTCTGTGAGTTTGCGGCCAGCCTGGTCTACAGAGCAAGATCCAGGACAGGCACCAAAACTACACAGAGAAACACTGTCTGGAAAAATATATATATATCACTAACTTTGTGTCATTTAATTCCTGCTGTCAATAAAATAAGTATTTAAAAACCAGATCCTTAAATCTGCTGCGGGCCGCAGGAATATCATAAGAACTCAGCTGGTTATGGCAAAGTCATTACCTGGAGGAATCAGGGAATTCCTCCAGAGGAAGCCAAATCCCAAGGAGTTTTTGGTGTTACTTGGCTTGTTATATATCAGCTGTATTCTGTTATGAAAATCATGTGTGCCTTCATAGATTTCCCAATTGATTTTTCCCTAAGAAGGGCTAACAATGTGGACTGATCACTCTCTAGACATACACATTCCAGGCATTTGGAGAACAGCCTCAGGAAAGGCTTTCTCTGGAATCAGATATCTCCCCTAGCCACTTTCAAGGACTAAAGGAGACATCACCCAGGTGGTCACCCAATTTCCGAGGATTAACAGTGATAACAACCCACAGGTGAGTCTCCTGACTTAAGGTAAATTCCACCAGGGGACACGGCCTAGGACAGGTAGACATTAAGTAATAGCTTTACACAATTTAGCTCAGACCCCTCCTTTCTTACAGCCTTACTAACTTTATAGACCTCTAACTACTTACCTAACCACTGCTAGGAATATTTAGATAACCTTCTGTGCTAACAGCTATGCTCAGCCAGAACTCCCAGTTCAAGCCTCCCTGTAATTATCATTATTGGTAGCATCCGGCCAGGTCCATCACCGGATGGAGGAAAGTACCTTATCAGAGATACCTCTACTCTCTAAGAACAGACTTAAGCATTCAGGCTACCTGTTTGAGAAGGCCTGGTGGATGTGCTAATTAAGCTTAACTTCCTCCTTTCCCAAACCTTACCGCCAGTTCCAGATCTCCCTTTAACTATCACCAGAGGCATCTAGCTGTACACAGGTTGCCTAGAGACTGAGCACACTTTCCCCCACCCTGCAGAAAAACGGCAGACAGCTTGGACAGATAGGAGCCACAGGAAAAAAGAAGACAGTTTTATTTTCTCCCATTGACCTAGCAACTTATAGATTCTTAACACTTTCTACCAATCACATTTAAGATTATAGTTAAGCACATAAGAGCCCTCTCCTTAGATATTACCTGAATTTAGCCTTTAGTTAATTCATTTCCCCATTGGTCACTTCCCTTTGGGGTTGCAAGTGATAATTAATGGTTGTTGCCTCCCTATGTGATTCTTATCACCCCTCCATTTGACCCTGGAAGCCTGGTTTTGCACTGCTAAGGGAATACTGCTTGTAAGTGAATATATACCAGGACTCCGAGGGCAGGAGAAGACAGAGAGGAGAGAAGAGAATGGAAGAACTAGATGGGTAAGAACTTGAGAGGAACAAACTGAGATGGGGAAGAAGTAGATTGAAGGGCTACAGGAGAGTACTAGAGGAACAAGATGGAAGATGAGGAAGAGCCAGATGAGAGAGAAGGAGATGGGAGAGGAAATGATATGGGAAGGAACAAGATGGATGAGAACCTAGAAGGGGCAGAACTAGATGAAGGAATTAAGATAGAACCTAGAGGGGACAGTAGACAAATATAAAAAAATCAGGCAAGGAAGGAGCTAGACATGAGAACAAAATAGAGGCTGTGTAGAGAGAGAACTATCACAGAATAATAATAAAGTGTATGAACTAAGGAGTTTCGTGTACATATATTCATTTCATTTCATCAAAGATTAATTATCAGCTGGTTGTAGATTCTTCCCGGACCCTGGGAGGGGACTATCGAGGGGCTGGACCCCCTTAGTCCTCAATATAAATCTGTTCTTTCATACCCATCCTAGTCAACTATCGGAATGTTTGACTATTGTGGCACCTTTGAAAATTTAGAAACCTTAACTAACGTGCTATAAACAGACATAAACAAACAGCTCTGCCTCCCGAGTGCTGGGATTAAAGGCGTGAGCCACCACCGCCCGGCTGTTCAAATTATTTTAAAAACTACAACAGTCTGCATGCTTCTCAGAAGACCGGTATCTTCAGCTGAAGTTTCTGTTCCTATTTTTCTGGTTCTATTCAGAGAATGACAAAACATGAATGGGAAAAATACCAAAGCTAGATTTTCAGACAACTACTACTTGAAGTATAGTCTGGAAAGATTCTGCTTTTACTTTCAGTCTTCTTTGCCCCAAAGAACTTGGCTTTTTTGTCATCATCAAATGCTGAGAGAATAGATGAATGAACCCATTTGCAACCCACTTTCTCCTTAAATGAACTATTTTTCTTGTCCGACAAAACAGCAAGACCCAGTAAAGGTAGCAACATTTCTTTTAAAGTTTTTTTTTAATGTTTCTAAAAGTACTGAGTTTACTTAAAAGCAGTGCATAAAGTTTGAGCCTCAGATAGGTATGGTAGTTTGAAAGAGAATGGCTCCCATAGGCTCATATATTTCAATGCTTGGTCCTGGGTCAGTGGAACTATGTGAGAAGGATTGGGAGGTGTGGCCTTACTGGAGGAAGTATATTACTGGGTGTGGGCTTTGAGGCTTCAAAAGCCCATGCCAGCCAGGCTCGCGCGCTCTCTCTCTCTCTCTCTCTCTCTCTCTCTCTCTCTCTCTCTCTCTCTCTCTCTCTCTCTCCTGCCTGCAGAGCAGGATATAAAGGTACTGCTCCAGCATCATGCCTGTTTGCTTCCCACCATGATGATTATGGACTAACCCTCTGACAAGCTTAAAATTAAATGCTTTCTTTTATAGGCGTTGCCTTGGTCATAGTATTTTTTCACAGCAACAGAAACACTAACAAGATAGTAAACAAACACATCTTCATCAAATATTGATTTTTGCAAGAGTACAGACTTCCAAACAATATGATAAATGATATTTATGTATGATAAATAAAAAATGTGTTTTTAGAAATAAAGTAGCCATGAGTTAAACTACAATGAGACTATCTTCCAGTGAAGTGATTTGCACCAAATTGCTTATCTTTTTAGAAGGCTTCAAAAGTATTTTTTAAAGTTGTTGCTTTCATTTGATACTTGTGTATTGCTTTTTTTTTTTTTTATGAAATAGAAGCATCAGAGATTCTATCTAAGGCAGCAGGATTTTCCAACATCAAGTTGCAAAGCTGAGTTCTAATAAAGATTGCTGCAAAGTCACAGCAGGCACACGGGCCGCTCAGCGCACAGGGTTTCCTACAAGAACTGTGCTCACCTTAAGGAGATACTGTATTCGGGATAAAGGATGCTTGTGTACTGGACCCACACACCAGCCTCTTCCTCAGTTTCCCTTTTTTGGGCTTCTGTGACTGAGAATAGCTTAAACGATTCAAATCTTCTCACAGATATATGTTTCAGACAGTCATCCAGCTGTTTCTGCTTCAGAACCTTTGAAATAAAAGCAAATGTTGGGGTTATAGTATACAAGTAGTACAAATTGAGTTTCCAATAATACTCGGCTAAATTATTCAGAGTAATTGAATAACTGAACACAAGGAGAAAGACGGAAGGCACTGGAGAGCAGTGAGGATGGGAACAGTTTAACAGTTTGGTATCTTACAAAGGAGAAAAATCCTGAGTTAACAAGGCTTTTATATCTACTTTTCTCCTGAGCATTTGTTAACTAGAGGAAATGAGAAGACAAGAAACACATTTAATAGCCAGAACTAGAGCAGGTGTGTTGCTATATGGCTCTGTGTGTGTGTGTGTGTGTGTGTGTGTGTGTGTGTGTGTGTACACATGTATGTGCATGGCAGCATATATATGTGCACATGCATGTATATGTGTGTGCCTGTACAGCATATGCATGCTTGTGTATGTGCACGTGTGTGTGTTTGTGTGCATGTGTGTACATGTGTTTATTTGTTTTAGAATAAATCAAATGACTAGTTTTAAAGGTGTTAGTTTTCTTTGTATGGAGAAAGAAGAGAGAGCTGTAAGATTAATGAATTTTATCAAAAACCCTACAGCTCCATATCCCAACAGAAGTATAATACAAACTAATGAAGGCTTATATTTCCTGTCCTACAATTATATATATACATATATATGTATATATATATGTGTGTGTGTGTATATATATATATATGTATCTGACCACTGTTGAAAAGTTCAATGATCAAACTTATAGAAATCAGCATGCTCAGTGCCCAATATGTGTGTGTGTGTATATATATATATATGTATCTGACCACTGTTGAAAAGTTCAATGATCAAACTTATAGAAATCAGCATGCTCAGTGCCCAAATTGTTGTCTCTAAATATCATTTTCTACTAAAACAATGTGAGACCCTTGGAGAAATGGCAGGAATTGTATAAGATGAGGCTGGAATGTGTGTGTGTGTGTGTGTGTGTGTGTGTGTGTGTGTGTGTGTGTGTGTGTGTGTCTCAGCAACCAAACTGAATATGAGACAATGCATTAATAGATGTGATAACTTCAATACAATCAAAACACAGTATTCCCAGTGCATATAACCAAGGGCCTGGAGGCTCAATGACCACCACCCCTGCATCACCATGTTCATAACTGCTGCAAGTCACAGGTAAATGCAGTGGAATTCAGCTATTATCACAAAAGCTACTACTTGGAAAGGCTGAGGACTTTCCTAAAGGTCAAGCCATGGCTTAAGAAGTCTTGGTGATACTTTAGCTTTTGTATATACATTAGTCAAAACCTGCAATGATTTTCTTGTATGCTATGTATGCTTCCAAGAACTCCTAACAGTGTATTTTATCTGAAATACCTATTAAGCATCCAAGGCCAAACGATCTCCTGAATTAAGGTAAATTAAGCTCAGACTCTCCTTTCTTATACAGCCTTAGTGGTATTTATATTAACATTATAGACTGCTAACATTTACCTAACCACCTCTAGGAATGTAGTGTGAGCACATAAATTCCCTTTTTCTGATGTATTAACCAATTTTGGCTCTGAGTTGATCTCCTCCTTTACCACTCCCCTTTTGGGTTGTAAAAGAAAGTCTGAGGGTCACTGCCTGAGGAAAACTCTTGTCTGCCTTTATGACCCTGTAAGAATTCAAGCCTGGTGACCTTGCTTTAGCTAGAGGACTGCTATTGCCTGGGTATATAACTATAAACCTCAGAGACTTAGGGAGGATTTTGACTGGAGAAGATTTTGACAGGAGAACTAGATGGAGAACTAGAAGAATGAGATGGAAGATGAGGAAGAGCTAGATGAGGAAGAACAAGAGGAGAAAGACCAAGATGGGGCAGATGATCTCTTGTATAATATTAGAGGGACCAGCCTTAATATTATACATCCCAGGGGCTCAGGAGAACTAACGGCGAGGACTATTATCAGGAAATATAATCTCAGCACACCGAGTTCTATAGTCCACTTGCTTTAATTCCTCTGACATAACATCCTTTATACACAGCTTCAGTTCTGTTCTCGTGCCTAGCTCCTTTCTTGCCCGATTTCTCTCTATACTTATCTAAGTTCTATCTTAATTCTCTCATCTTAATTCTGCCTCATCTAGGTCTTTTTCAGCTTGTTCTTACCCAGCTAGTACTTCCCCATCTGGCTCTTCCTCATCTTCCATCTCATTCCTCTAGTACTCTCTTCTAGCCCTTCAATCTAGTTCTTCCCCATCTCAGTTCGTTCCTCGCAAGTTCTTACCCATCTAGTTCTTCCATTCTCTTTTCTCTTCTCCATCCGCCCCCCCCCCCCCCCCAGCCCTGGAAGTCCTGGTATATATACACTTAAAAGCAGTATTCCCTTAGCAGTGTAAAGCCAGCTTCCAGGGTCAAACGGAGGGGTGATAAGAATCACACTGAGAGGCAATAAGTTAATTATCATTTGCAACCCCAGGGTGGGGGAAAGTGTGCTCAGTCGCTAGGCAACCTGTGTACTGCTAGATGCCTCTGGTGATAGTTAAAGGGAGATCTGGAACTAAAGGTAAGGTTTGGGAAAGGAGGAAGTTGAGCTTAATTGGCACATCCACCAGGCCTTCTCAAACAGGTAGCCCGGATGGTTAAGTCTATTCTTAGAAAGTATGGAGGTATCTCTGATAAGGTACTCTCCTCCATCTGGGGATGGACCTGGCCGGATGCTGCCAATGATGATGATTACAGGGAGGCTTGAACTGGGGTTTGGGCTGAGCACAGCTGTCAGCGCAGAAGCTGTGTAGATAGGATGTTATCCCAGAGGAATAAAGTAGACCGACTGTGGTGGTACTGTATTCCCCAAAATATTGTGCACCCTAATAAACTTATCTGGGGTCAGAGAACAGAACAGCCACTAGATACAGAGTGCAGAAAATGGTGGCACACACACCTTTAATCCTAGCATTCCAGAGGCAGAGATCCCTCTGGATCTCTGAATTTTAAAGCCACACAGGAAACAGCCAGGCATGGTGACTCATGCCTTTAATCCCAGGAAGTGAGCCTTTAATCCCAGGGAGTGATGGCAGAAAGCAGAAAGGTATATAAGAAAAGATCCTCCAGGAAAAAAAAATGAGATGACTGTATGAAGCACAGTAAGAAAGAAGGACTCATTGTAAAAATATTGCCAAAGAGTGGGATGAAAAAGGAAGAAGTGGCTGGGCGGTGGTGGCACACACCTTTAATCCCAGCACTCGGGAAGTAGAGCCAGGTGGATCTCTGTGAGTTCGAGGCCAGCCTGGTCTACCAAGTGAGTTCCAGGAAAGGCTCATTTTTTTTTTTTTATTTCTGGAGGATCTTTTCTTTTTTTTTCTAACTTTTATTTTATGTATATGGGTATTTTGCCTGCATGAATGTCTAGGCACCAGGTGTATGCCTGGTGCCTGTGGAGGTCAGAAGAAGGTAACAGACGCCCTGGAACTGGAGTTACAGATGGTAGTGAGCAGTCATGCAGGTATTGGGAATCAAACTCGGTTTTCTGGAAGAGCAGCCAGTGTTCTTAACAGCTAAGCCGTCTCTCCAGCCCCAAACCAAATCTTTTTTTTTAATTCTTCTGTGTTCTCACCACAGTTTACTAGTAAAAATGATAGTGATATCAAAGAAGACACAAGCAGAAAAATTCAATCCAGGATCCAGAGAAGAAAGTCAGCAACACAAAAGGAAATGGACGATAAAAATCAGCAATATGGTGAAAAGGTTACCAATATAGAAGATGAATTCTTCAGAAAAAATATATATTCCATATATATATATATATATATATATATATATATATATTCCATATATATATGTGTGTGTTGTATGTATGTTTATATATTGTAAATATATACATTGAATATAAACACATATCCATATATATTGGTTTTTCGAGAGAAGGTTTCTCTGTGTAGCCCTGGCTGTCCTGGAACTCACTATTGTAAACCAGGCTGGCCTCGAACTCAGAGATCCACCTGCCTCTGCCTCCCAAGCCTATGATTAAAGGCGTGCATTACCACTCATGGCTTGGAAATAGATATTTAAAAAAAAATAGAGCCGGGCAGTGGTGGCGCACACCTTTAATCCCATGGGAGGCAGAGGCAAGTGGATCTCTATGTTCAAGGCCAGCCTGGTCTACAGAGCAAGTTCCAAGACAGTTAGGTTTGTTATACAGAAAAACCCTGTCTTGAAAAACCAAGAAAAAAAAAAAAAGAAGAAGAAATGTTGGACATTAGAAATTCAATGAACCAAATAAAAACACAGTAGAAAATTTCTTATGACTTAAACAGACTTAAAGATCAAAAACTACTCTTGAATGATCAGAGGGTCATTGAAGTCTCAGTAGAAATCAAAATATTCTTTGAATTAAATCAAAATGAAAATGTAACTTCTAGAATCTTGGGAAACAGCTAAGCAGTTAGGAGTTACAGAAAGAAAAAAGAGAGAGAGCGGAAATAACACACACTTTAATCTCAGAATTTGGGAGGCAGAGGCTGGATCTCTCTTGAGTCTGAGGCCAGCCTGGTCTAGAGTGACCTCCAGGATAGCCAGAGTTACAGAGTGAAACTGTGTCTCAAAACTTAAATTAAATTAAATAAATAAACTAATGATGCAACTCAAGGTTGTTATGGAATTGGCAAGTTTGACCAGAGGAGACACACCATGCCGCCAGTGGCCAAGGGGGCAGGGCGGACAGTTTCTCACACCATGCAGGCACAGAATCCACCGAGAAAGTTTATTATTAAAGGGGGGAGGGGAGAGGGAATAGACAGAGGGAGGGAGAGAGGGGAAGAGAGAGAGAGAGAGAAGGACAGAAAGAAAAGCAGAGGTGGGCGCAGACTCAGGAAGAGAGAGAGGACATCAGGATGCTGGGTGGGTCCCTAAGGGGCCAGCCTGAATGCCAGCAATGAATGGTCTGTGTATGGTTCTAATTTTTCTATTTTAGTTAAATTATAAATGATGTAATTAATATGATTATAATGACTTTCCAGTTCTATGATAATTACTGAGTTTCGAGTATATACAGTTCAATAATTTCTTAAAGAACATTTTTAGGCTAACCAAGATAAGCATGCATTGCTATTTGAGGATTTTTTTCAATTCTTTTTTTTTTTTTTTTTTTTTTTGATTTTTTGAGATAGGGTTTCTCTGTGTAGCTTTGCGCCTTTCCTGGGACTCACTTGGTAGCCCAGGCTGGCCTCGAACTCACAGAGATCCGCCTGCCTCTGCCTCCTGAGTGCTGGGATTAAAGGCGTGCGCCACCACCGCCTGGCAATTCTTTTTTATTTAAAATTTTTTCATACAGTATATTTTGATCATACTCTTTCCCCTTCCAAACTCCTCCCAGATCCTCCCCACCTCCCTACCCACCAAACTTCATGTTCTTTCTCTCTCAAGAAAAAAAAAAAAAAAAAATATATATATATATATATATATATATATATATATATATATATGAGTCAAACTAACAAAACCTAATAAAACAAATAACAAAACAAAAAGCACACAAGAAAAGCATAGAGTCCATTGTGTGTCGGCCAACTACTTCCAGGTGAGGTCTGGCCCACAGTGCGGTTGATATCCCAGTGACACTCCATTGGAGAAAACAGATTTTCTTTTCCCAGCAGGTTATCAACTGCAAATAGCTTCTTGGTTGGGGTGTAACTTTTTTGTCCATTTTCCCTTCTCCATACTGGATTTTTGTAACTCAAGGTCTTAAACAAGTACTAATAATCCAAGAAGAGCCAGAGGGCTGGCTCAGTGGTTAAGAACAGGAGGACCTGTGTTCGGTTCTCAGTTCCCAGGTGGTTCACAGGGACCTGGAACACAAGCTCCAAGGGATCTGATGCCCGTTTCTGGCCTCCACAGGCACCTGTACTCATGTGTACACATGCTCCCCGCCCCCCATAAACAAATAATTAAAAATTAAACCTTTTTTAAAAAAAAAAAAAGCCTTGCTGGATGGTGGTAGCCCACAGCTTTCATCCTTGCACTAAAGAGGCAGAGGCAGGTGGATCTCGGTGAGTTCCAAGCCAGCCTGGTCTACAGAGCGAGATCCAGGACAGTCAGGGCTACACAGTGAAACCCTGTCTCAAACAACAAAGCCGAATCTATAAGTACTAGGGAACAAGGAATAATGAAAATCAATAGAGACATCAATGAAACAGACATTAAAAATATAAAAAGAGTACAGAAAGAACCAATCAAACTAAAAGTTGGTTCTTTGTAAAGATAAATAAGATGGGTAAAACCCTACCTAAACCAGCAAAAAATAAAATAAAATAAAAAAAAAAGACTCAAATTATAAAAATTAGGGGTGAAAATGGAAAGTCACTACAGATTCCAATGAAATCTGAAGATTCCGATGATAACTAGGATTAGAAGATAGAAAGATAATTTCATTTTAATCAGAAGTGGGACTGTCTGAAATGACTAACCTTATTCCTTCACTTACAATGAAAAACTGACATCCAATAAAGTGTTCATCAAAGTCAAGGGCAGACCTGAGCCTAAACTCCAGGGCCTCAGTTAACACTGGGAATCTAATCCGTAGCATCCTGCTTAAACTGCTTAAATCTACCAATCAGATTCTTCAGCCAAGTGTTCAGTAGGTACGTGATTCCATTCTGTAGGTGTCTGTGAGTTTGTGTTTCCTTCTTTTTGGCCACCTCCTCTTCTTTATGTAATTCTGACGGGATTGTTAGGTAGGCTGATGGCCCAGATGTGCCAAACAGCTCCACTCTAATTAGGCACAGCAATTGGCTGAAATGTCAATTGGAAGAAACTCTTTGTTAGGGAAAACAGATCATTTCTTCAGGATCCCTAACTGGATGGACAATGAAAGCCTGAAGTTATAAGTGATCATCACTGCTATCAGATGAGCCTCAACAAAAAGGAAAATAAAATACTTGTAACTTTAGCGATTGATCATACACAGGCTTCCAGATCTCACCTAATTAGGGTAGGCACTAGAATCAGAAGTCAGAAAGTCATCACAACACCTGGAAACAATAATGTACTAGGCAAATGGGTTTTCTCTCTAAAATGTGAATTTCAGAGTAAGCATTAAACAGCTAATATAAAGGACCGTAAGACATCATCAGGATCCTGAGGAGTCCCAAAAGACAAAATTATGTGTGTGTGTGGTGGGGGGGTAACAAGCAAAAAAAAAAAAAAAAAATCAAAAAGAACCCTCTCTGCCCCGCAGTGGTAGAGAACAAAACTAGGGGCTGTGCACATGCAAAGTCTTCTACCACTGAGTTACACTCCCAGCTTAAGAGTCACACATTTCCGGCCGGGCGGTCGTAGCGCACACCTTTATTCCCTCTGTGAGTTCAAGGCCAGCCTGGACTACAGAGTGAGTTCCAGGAAAGGCACAAAGCTACACAGCAAAACCCTGTCTCAAAAAAAAAAAAAAAAGTCACACATTTCAAACCCTGATCAGATTCTTTAAGCTTTCTGCCTCCAAATACAGAGGAGACATGAGTGTTTTAGTCACTTTAAACACTCACTAAAAGCCCATATATGTTTAGCCTATTGTGACAGACTGAAGTACTATAGAAAAAAATTCACTTCTTCCATGTCACCTCAAAAAGGAGGATTTTTCCCTACCCTGTGACTTTTGGTTTAGTTATGCATCTTCCTTTAGCCAAAATCTTGTGATATGATGTGATGTGATGTGATGTGATGTGATGTGATGTGATGTGATGTGATGTGATGTGATGTCTTACAGTCATCATCAGCTCGAGGAACCTAAGGAGTCTCTGAGCATGTCTATGAGGGGTTACCTATATTAGGTTAACCTCTTGGCACACCTGTAAAGGATTTTCTTGATTAGGGTTCACCGACGTGAGGAGTCACACTCTAATTGTGGTATCATCATTTCACAGGCTGCATCTTGAACTAAATAAATGGAAGGAAGGAAGGAAGGAAGGAAGGAAGGAAGGAAGGAAGGAAGGGAGGAAGGAAGGAAGGAAGGAATTAAATAAATAGAAGAAAAGTATTCGCCCATTGCTTTCTCCTTCCTGAGTGCTAATACAACGTGAGCAGCTGTTTCAGGCTCCCGCTGCTTTGGCTCTCCCTGCTGTGGTGGACTGTGAGCCTTCAAACTGTGAGCCTTCAAACTGTGAGCCTTCAAACTGTAAGCCTTCAAACTGTGAGCCTTCAAACTGTGAGCCATCAAACTGTGGGCCTTCAAACTGTGAGCCTTCAAACTGTGAGCCTTCAAACTGTGAGCCATCAAACTGTGGGCCTTCAAACTGTGAGCCTTCAAACTGTGAGCCTTCAAACTGTGAGCCTTCAAACTGTGAGCCTTCAAACTGTGAGCCTTCAAACTGTGAGCCATCAAACTGTGGGCCTTCAAACTGTGAGCCTTCAAACTGTGAGCCTTCAAACTGTGAGCCATCAAACTGTGGGCCTTCAAACTGTGAGCCTTCAAACTGTGAGCCTTCAAACTGTGAGCCTTCAAACTGTGAGCCATCAAACTGTGGGCCGTCAAACTGTGCACGGTGTGCTAGAAAAAACCCTTCCTTTCTGAAATTGCTTTGTCTGGTACTTGGTCACTCTAATAATACAAGTAAGTAATACAGCATGTTAAGAGACATCATGTAAGCAGGAATTTCATTTTAATTTTTTCTCTTATTTTTATTGATTCTTTGGGAATTTTATATCATGCACCCCAATCCTGCTCATCTCCCAATCCCTCTGTATCCACCCCTCACTCTAGTAGTGTCCCCCGCCAAAGGAAACCTAAAAAAGAATAAGATAAAAATAAAAAGGGTAAGATAAAAATAGTAATTAAAAAAACAAAATTGTCTTTTCCTCCTATCCATCAGCACTCCATTCATCTTAGTGGCATTGGGAGCTGCTGTGTATCATGCTTTATACCTTCTTGTCCAAACAGCATTACTTGCAAATGTTCATTGTGTGGAGTGCTGCTGGTCAGGTTCAAGGCCTCTGGCTTTAGTACACCACCAATACTGGACCTCCGCTGACATTCCTCTCTGATATCCTGCTGTTGCCCGACCGAAGTCACGGAGATCCTGCGGCTATGGTTCCACAGGATCAGTCCCTTCAAAACACTCCAGCAGATCATACACGGGGTAGATGCCGGGGTGTGCCAACTCCAAGCCTGGGATGTGTAAGCAGGGATCTTAAACGTGCCTCTTGCTCTCTTATACTTCTATCATAACTGTGAGGGCAAGCCTGCCAACTGATCTAAGAATTCTGGGTATTTAGCCCAAGTACACAACATTAAACCATGCAGGTGATCACAGCCTATATCAATAAACTACCAGGCGGTTCAAAGAAGTTGTATGACATATGACATCATGGTTGTTTGTGAATGGCAATAGCTAAGTAAAATAACTCGGTGCTCTGAGCCACGGTCTTAGTCACGTTTCTGTCGCTGTGACACAATGACCGAGGAAACTTATAAACACAACAGCCTTTACTGGAAGTTAGGAGGAGCCAACAACACACTTGGATTCATCGGTACGTCTCCCACTGATGACTTCAAACTTGGAAGATAAATGTCAGTCGCTTCTCCTGCTCCCTTCACTCTCATCTATACATACGGGCACGCGGGCAGTGTCACCCTTCCACCAGGACCAAAAGGTGCACCGTGGCGGTCGGTGACCACGACCAGGCTGGGAGTTAAACCAAACTGGAAAGTGGCAGGAAAGAAGAGCGCGCGGGTTGGAGGGACGGGGCGGTCCCAGCCATCAGGCGGGCAAGCGAAGCGATTGCCTCCCGGGATGTGAGTTTCCCGGGACCTCAGCTACGGCCGTCCCGCTCTCACCGCCCAACCCCGCCAGAGTTTCCCTTTTTAGGTGGAACGGCGAAGAGGAAGCAAGGCGGGGCTTCCCGATTGGCTCCCGGCACCCGGAGAAGCCATGCCCCGGGCTGGGCGCCTGGTACCTGGGAGGGGAGTGGCCAGAGGCAAAGGTGGCGAGCGGTCGCCCTTACCTGGCGCAGGAGCTTCCACCGGGCGGCCCCCTTGGGCACCGAGACCACCGACCCCTGCTTGGCGCCTCCAATCATGGGACCCTCGCCCGCGTCTGCTTCAGTCCCCGCAGCCTCAGCGGCCGCGACCCGCGACTCCATCCCCGGAGCTACCTGGACGCGGAGGTGCCTCCGCCACAGCTCTCCCCAGTCAGGACCTGCCAACTTCTTCCCTGTCAGGACCTGGGACGCCCGGCTGCCGGCCCACAGCCCTGGCGTGCGCCCTCCCCGAATTCCGCATTTCCGGTATTCGCGTCTCCCTGGCAACCAGGACCGCGGCGTCACGTCATTGCACCAGTTTTCTGGTAGCCATCTTTAGTGAGGGCAAGCCGGAGCGGGGAGGGAGCTGTGACATAGTGACCGGGAGGGCTTCCCTCGTTGTTTTCGTCCTCCTCGCTTCGTCACTTGCTCGACAGAATACCAAGAAGCCAAAAGACGGGCGTCTTTTAAGACTAGTGAATCCGATAGAGAAAAATCCCACGCCTCCACCACCATAATAAAGATGGCGAAATATGCTTCGCTCCCCGGCTGGATTGGTGTTACGTAGACCGGCGTGCTGCAAACTAGCTCTGGGCGGCGCGAGGTAGGTTGTCTCTCTTGCTGGGTGCTGAACGCAGACTTCGGGTGGACGAGGCTGAGGTGGCTGCACCGCCTTCTTGGGAGCTCCTCTGCCTTCGCTCGTTTGCGTCCCGAGCCGGCCTGCCTTTCGATTTGCGTACGTATGGGAGGGTTGCCGGAGGGTCCCCTTTCCCGGTTCCTCTCCCCACCACCTTCCAGCCGTTCCTCAGTTCCCTGGTCCCCCTTCCGATCCCTGTCTCTCCTATGCGTGGTAACTGGTACCATTCCCTCATGCCCCGAGACCAGCTACCACACCCCTGGGATGCACAGTTGCACAGGGGAACGAAAAGATTCTCCGGGGAGCAACCCATTTGTCCACCCGACCCTTATCCCCATCCTTGCACACTGCCTTCTCCATGCAGATGGTGGATAAATGGATTGAGGATATGGGGGCACATTAAGCGGTTTAGGGGCATTTTTCTTCTAGGCTGCTGCTCCACTGGTCCGTTATTTTGCTGCGACATAAAAGATTAAGGGGGGAGGGGGGCGTCATAGCTGATCGGATCTGTGGTTTAAAAAAAAACTGACCGTGGTGTTTTTGTGCTACCAAGGAACGTGTTACAGAAGAATTCTCTCGTTATACTCAACAGTGTTCAACATACCTAAATTATCCCTATGCTAATATAGGAAAAAACCTTTTGTTGAGTGGTTACTGTGTGCCAGGTACTTGTACAAATTGTCTGGTTTTGTTACCAAACAACAACCCCAGAAAGTAAGTGGTGTGGTTATTTTTTGTTTTACGAGTGATAAAATTGAGGCCCAGATGCAAGGCCCAAAGCCTGAACCTGGGTCTCTGGCTATAGAAGTTATAATGAACTTACCTTTCAGCCTAAACCACAGATGACTCTGCGTTTTATTTGTGCATCTTGCAGGGTTTAATTTTTTTTTATGCTTTTATGGTTAAGTCCAATAACTCACGTACAAGATGAGGCACCAGATCATTTGGACTTCTTGTTGTAACAGGTGACTTGGGGAAATTTCCTAAGCTTCCCAGAGCCACAGTTGGGTCACCTGTAAAATGAACAGCATTTTAGCGTCTTCATCAAGAATATATGAAGCTAAAGTTAGACGAACAGATGAAAAGCATCTGGCACCTGGCCAACACTCAACAAATATTAATTAATAATAAGATAATTATTAATTAATTCAGGCTTTCCCAATTTATCTTTCACATACAAACCAATGATATGCCCAAAATTATATAAGAAAAAACCTGTTTCGCTTTTGAACACCCTCAGAGTTCCTGATCTTCCCATTAAGTCCATTTACTTATTTGTAAATTTTTATTTTGTTTCTTGTTTTCTGTTTTTTGTTTTAGTTTGCCCATACGTGCACCAGAATCACTGCTGCTTAGCCTGAACCTAGTAAAAAATGACCTTACAGATGACATGTTTAAGTCAAACCTGCCAAGAAGTATGATTTGAATGAACTTTAACTTATACAAGTTTTTTCAATTTATTTAACCTAACTTATCAGATGTCTGGAATTATTTGTAACCTACGGGGCTCATGACCCCCAAAGGGGAGGGATAAGATGTGGTGATCTCAAATGCTCTGAGATCCCATTGCTGTATGATTATACATATGAAATCATTCATGTGAAGGGAGAAAAAAAAAAAACAGGGACTTTGCTACCATGCAGCAGACGACCAAATTATTTCTCCGAGCTTTGACGTGTAGTATCCCTCACCTTGGGAAGTGCATGCAGAGACAGAGTTACTATAACTTCGCTGGTCACTATTACAATAGAATAAGATTGGAAAAGTATCACCTGCAAAATAAACCCAAGATATCAGAATTAGCAAGAAACATCCCAAGTCGGAGCTTCTCATGTAAGGTATGGACTGTTTAAGTTAACCTATTTCTAGGTCATTAATATTCATTTTAGTTCATAAATAATGGGTAAGATATCCACTACTAATTTTCTCAGTAATTCTAATTTGGTTTTAAGATTTTTTTCAAACTCAAATATCTGTAGCCAATAGCCAATATGAGTACAAAAGAATGTATGTGAATCTGTCGAGCTATAATGAAGTATATAAAAATGTAGATTCATAAAAACTGATTGATCTTAGGACGTTGTGCCTGTAAATGTGTTGTAAAATATAGATTTCTAAAATTACTAGAATATTATACCTAAAATTACTACAAATTATACCTCTTAATAAAACCTATTATATGCTAATTCTTGTATGATTCGTAAACTTCAATAAATGCCATGTAGTTGTATACTATTTCTTTATAAAAAGAATGAAAAACTATCGTGCATTTTTCACAACTTGTGTTCCTCAAGAAAATACTGTTACGCTTCTGCCAGAGCCCCAACTATGGACTTGAATTCAGCCTTGAGGAACTGATTGCACTTATATAGAGAACAGCCTCATGTTCCCGTTTGCCTGAGATAGACCCACTCTACACCTGTTGGCCCTCGGCAATTATTAATAGTCCTCCATCCTCGCAAAGGTGTCCTTAAGATGTCACGTTACATGGTCATCATGCTTGACTTGAAATTAGGCTGTTCACCCTGTTGCTTCTTTGACAGGTATCCTTCCTTTATAATTATGCTCCTGAGGTTCCTTGCACACATTGAGGGTGTTAGCCTTACAATATTCTAGCGTTCTTTTATCATTTTCTTGCATGGTGATTTTTCTTGTAGTCTGTCTCGGCTTCCTCTCATTGCGGTAAATTGTGTATTTTAAAAGTTACCATTTTAGCCACTTCTGGTGTGAAAGTCAGTGGCGTTAGTTACAGTCACGGTATTGCAAACAACTATCACCACATTTTCCAAAACCCTACCATATGACTCTCTCCCAAAATATCCCTCAACAGTTTATGTTTCCCTCAGCCCTGGGTCACCTAATCTTCTTCCTGTATCTGTGAATTTGCCTATTCTGATATTTTGGATGAGCAGAAGCACACAATACTTACCTTTTCTTTATTTGGCTTGTTTGATTTTGCTAATGTTTTTAGGGATCCTCAATGTATCATAACTTCAACCCTCTTTATAGAGATAGCATACCATTTATATAATCTACATTCTGTTTATCCGTCGGTTGGTGAACACTCAGTGATTTATCTTCTAAATTAATCTTATTACCTAATTTTTTTTCTTTTAGTTTTTCCTCAGTTTTTGCTCTTAGCTTATAACTATTTGGTACACATACACTTCTGCCTTTCATTTTTAATGTTAGTCCCCTCCTCTTCCTGGACTTCTTACATCTCAGTCTTTTAAACTGCTTTTCTTTAGCAATTTGGCTTGGCTATGATTCTTCACTTGGCACACTTAGAAACTTTTAACCCACCTTTTCTGTTTGGTTTGGTTTTTAATGTAGACTTGCCGTACTTTATCCTCATAAAGTGTAAAATTTTGCCCACTGCACTCTGCCTTTGGTTGCCTCATTTTGCACCACGATTAGAACATTTTGTCATTTTGTCTTGGTTTATAAATAGTAAGCAGGAGTTACCACCAGAGTAACAGCTGCGAGATTAGCTCATACGCTAAGGTTGTCGCTGAAGCCATTTGTCTCTGAGGCAACTTTTAATTCTGTCATGCATTCCCGCTCCTCGAAACTGACCTGCCTGGCGGCAGCTCTGCAAACAATAGCTCTTTCAGGAGCTTCCTCCCCTGACAGAGTAGCTCTGCTCTCTTGCATTTTTGCATTTCAACCATTCTGTGACAAACAAAATGATCCAAAGGCTGGGGTGTTTACTCACGATGCTCCCTGAGACCTGAGGAAGTTCTTTAAACATAACCCCATAAAGGCCGGGCAGCAGTGGTGCACGCCTTTAATCCCAGCCCTGGGGAGGCAGAGCCAGGCAGATCTCTGTGAGTTCGAGGCCAGCCTGGTCTACAGAGTGAGATCCAGGATAGGCGCTAAAACTACACAAAGAAACCCTGTCTCGGGGAGAAAAAAAAAAAAAGATAATCCCATAGGTGTGAAAATACTCTGGGGACAAAAATGCGTATTTCTCTCTTTTGGCAGGTTCATCTGAGTTCCAAATTTGTCCACTCTTACAGGTTATCATAGAGTAGAAGGCCTTTAGCAGGTCTGTTTAAAGACCCGCTACTTGTGTAAATTGACTGAAGAAGAGGGGGCAGTGTGTGTAATAGAGACGATGGAAAGGGAGAGAGCCAGGACTGCTGTGGCTGTAGACTAGTCAGGGTTCCTCACATTCTTCACTCAGAAACAAGCAGAATCAACACCCAAACCTCACTATGCCTTGTTACCTTGGCCACGAATTACCATGCAACTTTAGGATTCTTCAGTACCAACTTCTGCGATCTAGATGTGTGTCAGCAATCCTGGGAGCTTTTTTTTGTTGTTGTTTGTTTGTTTGTTTGTTTGTTTTTCAAGACAGGGTTTCTCTGTGTAGCTTTGCGCCTTTCCTGGATCTTGCTCTGTAGTCCAGGCTGGCCTCGAACTCACAGAGATCCGCCTGCCTCTGCCTCCCAAGTGCTGGGATTAAAGGCATGCGCCACCACCACCTGGCTCTGGAAGCTTTTTAAAAGTGCAGATTTCTAGATCTCAAGCCATTTCTGTTGGATTAGAATGTCTGTTGCTTGAGGCTTAAGGATCTAGTTTCTTTATTTTTGAGGCAAGGTCAGTGTTCTCCAGAACTCTTGTTCATACAATCCTCTCGCCCCACCTCTCAAGTACTGGGATTATAGGCATCACTCCAGCCAGAAGTCTGGTTGGTTTTTTGGTTTTGGGTTTTTTTTTTTAAGTTCCTTAGGTAGCTGAAATGCAATGCCTGTCTGCCACTGACCCTGTATTATATTTAGAAACTGGAGGTCCTTGGTGATAAGTGTTGTTGCGCTAACGCTAATTCATTAGTTGTAACTTTCTTTTCTGGCCAGTGCCTGAAGTTTCCATAGCGCCGTCACCAGATGGTGAGCTATATCCCATTACACTCCCATTTGCCGTGCTCAAAGGACAGTGTCAGAGCAGACACCGGTGTCCTTAGCTTCCATCCCTTCTTCTACTGTTCTTGCCACAAATAAATAACTTCAAAAGTGAGTGGTCAGGACAATTTGAACAAGATATAAAAGATAAGAAAGAACTTAGCAGGGCTTGGTGGCACACGCCTTTAAACCCAGATGCAGGCAGATCTCTGAGATCCAGGACAGCCAGGGCTACACAGAGAAACCCTGTATAGGGTGGTTATTGGGGAAGAGAAGTTAAATCCTTCTATTAAATATGTCATTTGTCTATGTCTTTTGATTTTTGGGAGGTGGGTCTTTGTAAGGCTTGGCATGAAGCTTAGCACCTCACCATTGGTTAACAAAGACTGTATTTTATCACTGAGCCACACCCCCAGCTCTGGCCTATTGAATAGATTAACAGACAGCTTCTCACTGAAGTTATTATTTGCAGTTTCTAAGAATTGCTAGTGATAACTAATGGTTTAGATCGTCAGACGAGAGGAGAAAAGAGAACCGGTAAAGGAAATCTCAGGCTAGGGAAAAGCGTAGTCTGGCAATTTTGTAAGGATTGAGAGTGAGACTCCATGACAGGGACGGCTTCACTTGGTCATTTCTCCACATTGTATTTTCTCTTCCATTTCCTCCGGTTCACAGGCCATTCCTTTGTCCACTGACATGATCCAATATCTGTCTGGATTCTAAATCCTCAAGTCCTTCCAAATGTTTTCTTAAAACAGAACTTGAACTAAATGGACACAAAGCTACTGGGACCCTTCTGTGGTCCACATGAGAAGTTTCACTCTAACAGAGTGGTTCTCACCCGTCCTGGTGCTGCGACCCGTTAACACAGTTCCTCATGTTGTGCCGACCCCCAACCATAAAATTGCTTCGTTGCTACTTCATAACTATAATTTTGCTACTGTTATAAATCGTAATGTAGCTGGGCTGTGGTGGCGCACGCCTTTAATCCCAGCACTCGGGAGGCAGAGGCAGGCAGATCTCTCCATGAGTTTGAGGCCAGCCTGGTCTACAAAGCAAGTTTCAGGACAGCCAGGGCTGTTACACAGAGAAGGCTTATCTCAAAAAAAAAAAAAAAGAGTCATAATGTAAATATTTTTGGAGATAGAGCTTTGTCAAATGGGTCACGACCCCCAGTTTGAGAACCACTGCTCAAAAATCTCAGCATATTTGATTACAGAATATACCCTACAGTTTAAAGTATATACCATACTAACTTGCTCAAAATCACAAAATTCTAGCACACACCTGGACCAACTTTATGCCTCAAGTAGGCCTACTTTTTTATAGCTTTACTTATTTTTATACACATGAGTGTTTGCCTGCATGCATGAGGCCACACGAGGGTTTGAGATCCCCTGGAACTGGACTTACAGACAGTTGTGAGCTGTCCTGTGGGTGCTGGGAATTGAACCCAGGTCTTCTGCAAGAGTAAGGAGTGTTCTTAATCGCTGAGCCATCTCTCCAGCCCCTGTAATTGGAATTTTAAAGCTTGATAGTATTTCACAAATGATAAATACATTGTGTTTTAATTTACATATATAATATATATATATATATCTCAGGTATGTTAATTACAGATTTAATGTCTTACATTGAGACAACTACCAGAAACTGGAGGAAGTTTCTTTTTAAGGTTTAAGTGCATTTTTCAAATTTATAAATTATTTTCTATTTATTCGGAGGACCTCAAGATTTATCCTTTGGGGTTAAGTGAGGAGGCTCGGCAGCTAAGGGCACTGCCAAGCCTCAGGGCAAGGCCTGGGTTCAGTCTCAAGAAGTCAGGTGTGGAAAGAGAGAACTCACTTTTGCACATTGCTGCCTGACTTCCACACCTGTGCACACTCACAATAAAGAGATATAAAAATCAACAAAGACTAAAGACACTGGTCGGCTTTTTCAGTGATGGGTCACCCAGTCATTCTCACGGAGAACCCACTCGGTCACACGGCTGCTTGGAATGATTACTGTGAGTGTTTTTGTTTTGTGCATTTTAGAAATAATAGGTTGACCCCATTTTATTTAAGATTGTGTTTTGTGTCGATGCTGATTTGAGGTGGTGGAGGCTGAACCAAGGGTCTGTTCAGTGTCAAGTAAAAGCTCTAATACCAAGCCCAAGATTGATTTTCTTCTCCCCTGTTTGGGGGGTGGGGTGGGTGAATGTTCTTTTCCTTCTGTCTTATAATATTCTCATAATTTCTCACTAGTATTTTCCAAAAGCTCAGACTGTCCCCCTCAAAAAAGTTTTGTCTTCTCCCTGCTTAGGTTTTTGTGCCTAGTGCTATTCCAGCCAATCAGATCGGTGAAGCAGGACAAAGATCTCTGCCTTCATGGAGTCTGAATCTGTGTCTTCAATAGCAAATGTCATTATGAAATAAAGATAATACTCTAGTGAGGGCCAGGCATGTAGCGCTGTTGGTGTTTGCCTAGCGTGCATGGAGCCCTGGGTTCAACCAGCACAGCTGGACATGGTCCCAACTCCTGCAGTCTCGGCCCTGAAGAGGGGGAGACAGGAGGAGAGGTGCTCACGGGGCCAATCCCACCAAACGAGAGCAAAGACCATTGCCCAGGTTCTTCGGTCAATGTAAGCAAGCTCTATGTTCAGAATCCCCTAAAGTGGGATTCGAAAATACAGCCTTGGGGGCTGGGGATTTAGCTCAGTGGTAGAGCGCTTGCCTAGCAAGTGCAAGGCCCTGGGTTCAGTCCTCAGCTCCCGGAGGGGGCGGGGACAAGACAAAGAAAATATAGCCTCAAACACAGGAAAGGGTAGGGCTTATATAGTCCAAAAAACTGCAAGACGAGGGGGTTTTCAAGAGTTGGGGGCGGGGAATTCCAGAGGAACTTTGGTCACATAGGAACTTGGCTGAACCCTTAAGAATTATTTGGCAGAACATCTTGTCTATCAGGATACATTCAAAGTGTAAGTCAAACCCCACAGGGTGGGGAGCTTGTCGAATTCCAGAAACAGGTTAAAGTACAATTGACTTGAATTTTGCAGCAAACAGATATGAACTTGTGACCCTAAAACAAAATGGCTTCCATCCTTAAGATGGAGTCAGGCTGGTCCAACAATGGTCATCCTCAGCTACATAGCATAAGGGGACATTCAAGGCCAGCCTAGGCTAAATGAAACAAAAGGAAGAGTGGGTTGTAAGAGATCAGTACAGGGGGGACACAAAGGGAGAGAATGGGGTGAGAGACTGGAAGGAAGCACATTCTACCTTAATCAGATGGTAAGGGTTGGACTCCGGGACAGGATGGCTTGTGAACATAGACTTCAAGTAGGACGGAAGGAGGCGAACCACGGGGACATCCTGTGCAGAGGGTTGTAGACAGTTGGAAGAGACTCCAATTTATGTTGTCACTGCGTCTTAGTATCAACATTATATTAGCCTAATAAAGTAAATTGAATAATTCTCTCTTTCCCTGATAGTTGATTAGGAGAATTTTTTTTACCCTGTGACTATGGGGGGGCTGAGGGAATAGCTGAGACAGGATTTCTCTATATAGCCTAGACTTATCCCAAATTCAAAATCCTCCTGCTTCATCCTTCTGTGTGTTCCGATTATAGGCATATGCCACCATATCTAATTCAAGAAAAGTACCTTTGAAAACATCTGGCCTTGGTATCTTCTTTCGATTTTTTTAAACACTGACTACCTTTTGTATAGTTATTTCCTTATGTAACTGTTTTATGTCCTGAGTCGATTTTGGGGACCACTGCATTGATGAACGCACAGTCGCTGTAGTGCCAGTCAGTGTTCTAACATAAAGACAAGGGACTCCCGGGCCCTCTCCCCTAACTGAGGATCTATTGAGAATTAATGGCCTGCAGGGAGGGAGGGCCCATTTTCTTTAAGGGTGTGGCCTGTGTTAGGTGGATCATGTTCCAGTGGATGGCCACCGTACTAAGGAGTATGTGGACCACAGAGATGTCAAGTCAGTGGGTATCACTGTGCAACAGGGGGTTGCACATGAACTTGGGAGGGACTGGAGAAGTGGAGGTGGATCTGATGGATAAATATGATCAAGATGACAGTTGTGTGAATGTAGGAAGTTCTCAAATAATAAAGTATATTTAAAATGCTTTTCATCTCTATTACAACTAGTTATACCATGGTTTTCATATCTAATGTTCTTTGTCTTCTCCTTGACATTTACCATACATTTGTCTTTTTTAGTGGGTTTCTGGGGGTGGGGAACGATTTTTATCTTCTTGTTCTCTCTTCGGTTTCTTTGTTAAGCAGTTTCATTGAAACACTCAGTTTCTTCTGTTCTTGGGCTCCTCAGTCCTCTCTAATTGAGATACAGTGCCAGCTTGACCCACTGTTAATGATTGTCTTAGCTAAAACATTAGCCGCCAGTTGTCTCCATCACGAAAGGGACATTATTCTTTCCGTAAGCAGTAACTGGTGCTGTGTGGCTGTTGTGTGTGCATTATTATTCTGGCCCAGTGAGTTTAACTCTGTTGGTGGTTCCAGCCCTGTTCATTTCACCAGAGCTCTCCAAATGATCAGTCTGTCACACTTTCCACGTTTATTAGCTAGTTTGAATCTGTAAAGGGAAGTTTCTTCGCCAGGCACTGGTGGTGCACACCTTTAATCCCAGCACTCAGGAAGCAGAGGCAGCTAGATCTCTGAGTCTTAGGCCAGCCTGGTCTACAGACAAGTTCCAGGACAGCCTGGGCTACACAGATAGACCCTGTCTCAAAAAACCAAAAGGGAAAAAAAAAGTTTCTTCAAGGTTCTTTTTCCCTTTTAATTTTAATTTGTATTTGATCTGAGGGTTTGTTTTTCATTTGCTTGTTTGTGGAGTTTACTTTTTCAGTGTATTTTAATTAAGTAGTTGTTATTCTCTTTGATGCTCAAATTATCCCCCATGTTGCTAGTGGACTCCCCTTCACACTGTGCCTTGTGTCCCGTTGACATGCCATTGTTGTCCTGAGAGCACTTCCTGTGTGGTACAAGGTTGGCCAACCCTGCATTGTGCTCTCCCTACCCAAGGTCTGGAGTTGGCCATTTTTTCATGGTCTCTCTTCAATTCAGTGTGTTTCTACCGCACAATTTCTTCAGAGTCGAACATTTTTGCCATAATAAAGTTGCATATTTGATTATTAATACCTTCCATTGTCAAAGTGGGTTTTATGTTGGGCCTTTTGGAAATCGGTAGAAAGTGCTTTTTGCTTCTGATGGAGTGATAGTGTATATGAAACCTTCGTAAGATTTCAGTCAGCATGGGAATTCAACAGGGCTCATTTGATAGCGTGCTTGCTGAACATTCTCAGGGCCTTGGCTCCGACTCCCAGACCACAAACTGGGAGTGGTGGCATGCATCTGTAACCCCCACACTCTGGAGGTAGAGGATCAGATGTCTGAGGTCACCTTCCACTACACGGCAAGTGTAAGCCTGAGATTCACGAGACTGCCTAAAAAGAAAAACTTTTCAGTAAGACAGTCGTATTCTCTGGATTCAGGTCAGCTCAGGCTCAAGGCTTCTCAGATGCTAAGGTAGAGTTTCAAGACAGAATTTTAGTGATATTCTGGTTTATAATTTAATGTTCTAGGCAATAGTAGAGCGCTATTGATATACTTTGCCTTATTCTAAATATTAGCCATAGATATTATAAAAATGCAAAAACAGGAATGAAAATGAATGTGACAAACCTTTATTATTTTGACTACAAATAATTGTTCAAAAATCAGTTATATGAGCCGGGTAGTGATAGCGCACGCCTTTAATCCCAGCACTCAGGAGGCAGAGGCAGACTGATCTCTGTGAGCTCAAGGCCAGCCTCGGGTTACACAGGGAAACCCTGTCTGAAAATACACCCACAAAAAAAAAAAAAAAAAAAATCAACTATATAGAATTGAAAGTAGAAGTTGAGAGGCCGAGGCAATGGTTCATTGGGTAAAGGTTCTTGCTGCCAAGACACGCCCCCTGAGCTCAGTCCCATGTAGTGAAGGAGAGAACTGACTCCCATGAGTTACTGACCTCCACATGCCCCCAACATTAAATAAACACATAATAATTTTTACAAGAAAGTTACCCTGAGACTCGACATTATGAATTCAGATCTAATCCAAATCATTAAAGCATCCCCCCCGAATTTTTAAAGAACAACTTTGTGAAGATGATTGTTGTCCATTTAGTCTGTTTTGATAGGTTTTCTGTTTTTACTGTGTTTACTTGGAGGTTGTAAACTCCTTACGATACAAACTACATGTGTGGCTTACGTTCCCGACACTATTGGTAGAGTGCCATGAACGTACTCAGGCAGTAAACACCCATCAGCTGCTGGGGTCCTCACCCACAGCTCAGTGCCTCTGGCTCCATCTCTGCCCAGTTGGCATCCCTGGCAGAGAGCTAAGAATCCGGCATCTTGACTGAAATTCTTTTGTTTAAACAAGGCAGAGCAGTAGAGTGTTGAGTTCTTGAAGGTTTTTCTAATTGGGCAGTTTCGGCCTTTTCCAAGTGTTGATCCATCTAGCCCTTCCCTGCTCACCAGGAGGCCCCCGGATGCCCACCGTACTGCCCTGAACAAGGCACAGTGGGCGATTTTATAGTTTCTTCTCCATCTCTACTAAAGGCTCTTACATTCCTTTGCTTTTCCTTCCTTTTCTATAATAAACTGTCTCTTAAACAGGAAGGGAGGAGCTGGGCAGTGGTGGCACACGCCCTTGATCCCAGCACTTGGAGGCAGAGACAGGCGGCTCTCTGAGTTCAAGGCCAGCTTGGCCTACACGAAAGTTCCAGGACAGCCAGGACTACACAGAAAAACCCTGTCTCAAACAAAAACAAAACAAAGGGAGGCCTTGTCTTATAAGCTGTTATTTAACTTTCTGATCTGATGAATAGTTCTATTAATATTTGTAGTTACTATCAATGACATAAGAAAATGTGGTAATAAAGTAGAATAAATTCTGTAACTGTTCTATGAATAAATTGATAGCCAATATCTATTAGCTAAGAAGTGTCTTCCTCTCTGATATCTTCTCCTTTTAGGGTGTGTTTCAGTAGTTATGAAACTCAACAGGGTTTCCCCCCACCTCTCATCTCAAAAAAAGATTAAATATGTAAAAGTTCAAAGCATGTTCTCTCCTCCTTAGCTGTGTGTAATGTTTCTGATGTTGTCAGGGCCTCTTAGTGTTTTTAGAAGTATCTTAACTCATAAACTTGTTATTCTGCATCAAGTGTCTTGTTCTTTTTTGATGTACTTAAGAAGGAACAAAATTTGTAAGAGCACATTTCATGAATATCTGATGTAATACCTGTGTAAAAAATACAATTATAAGAAGCAAAGACTTTACCCCTGAGTTTGAAAAATTTTGATCATACCACCAAAAATGTTCCTAGGATCTTCTGCCTATTAAGCCAGAAAACGAAAAATCTCTTTCTGAAAACATGGATGCATTTGAAAAAGTGAGAACAAAATTGGAAACACAGCCACAAGAAGAATACGAGATCATCAATGCCGAGGTAAGCTGCGCTTCATCTCTTGTGAGAACTGTGTGTATTGTCAGTTCACAGGCAAACGAGCTACCTTATAGTTCATAGACTTAACGTCACATTACAGTCTTGTTGCATTTAGCCTTTCCATCCCGCATTTTCAACTGGAAACAATAGACAAAACACCCTTAAAATTAAAACTTAAGATAAAGCATGAAGTATAATAGATGAATTCTGGGTAGATGTTGGAGAATAACAGCTCTAGTGTAAATCTGTAGAGATTCCAAGAAGAGGTACATATAAAACTATACATTTCTGTATCATTTCAAAAGTATTTACATGTTGTGTCTACATTTTTATAAAAGGAAATTCGATTTAATAAAGCTAAGTATACAGTTAATCACTTTATAATTTTCAGTCATAAGTACTCAGTTGAAATAAATTGAACAAAGAGATCGAAGATCTTTAGTAAGACTGGAAAACAGGCCAGAGATTATAAGTGAAAATCCCATGCATAGTCTAATGCAAAGAGCAGTAATAATTCCAGATTCCAAATATGCCACTAATATAAAGTGTCTTAAGCCACCTGAAACCGTATAAGTCAATCCACTGGCACTTACGGTGTGTATACTTGGTCACAGCACAATGTACTCTGTGTAAAATCAAGTCAGTACTGCACAGTTGATGGCAGTGATTTCAAAAGGAAGGATACCGGAATATCGATTGGCATCTCAAGCCAGCCAGTTTTCTGATCTTTATCATTTTGGATTATCTTAAAGATCCACTTGACATCGTTAACGGCATCTCACTATACAGGCTTTAGGTAAATGAGCATAGATTTTGCTTTGCCCTTGCATTTGTATATTGGAAATCGCCAGCGATTCTGAACGTAGGAAAGCTGTTTCTTGCTACTTGTTGTAAAAATGGTCCATTTCATATTCATTCATGTAGTTCAGTAGATCTACCTCTTATGATGTATATCATAATAGGTCTCATCCCTTCATCTGAAGGAGCCATCCTTTGAATAATTAAGTTATTATTAGTAAGTCATGTTTCTTTTCATTGTCAGATTAAGCATGGCGGTTTTGTTTATTATCAAGAAGGTTGCTGCCTGGTTCGCTCCAAAGACGAAGAAGGTAATTTGTGGCAAACCACAATTCTCCTTTAATGATGACCTGACTTTTCAGGTTTCACATTTTTAGCAGGAAACTTCATAGTAGTTTCTCAAAGCTATTAGAATAGATTTCTTAAAGATTATTTCTCAATTTTTTCAATGATTGGTTCTTAATGTCTGGGTTGACTTAAGACAGTGTTAAGAACCACGTTCCGAAGCATTAACAGGGAGAGTGGAGCCGGAATCCAGCATGTTTTGTGTATGTTCTGTGTCTCAGTGCTGTGCTAGGCAGACACTTCACGTACACTATGTGTGTCTTTTGTACTCTCTTTATAAGTGCTGTAGTCGGTAAATTCTAGACCAGCAGTTCTCAGCCTGTGGGTCATGACCCCTTTGGCAAACTTCTGTCTCGAAAAATATTTCTATTATGATTCATAACAGCAAAATTACAGTTATGAAGTAGCAATGAAATAATGTTATGGTTGGGGGTCACCACAACATGAGGGATTGTATTGAAGAGTCACAGCATAAGGAAAGTTGAGAACCACTGGACTAGACTGTCAAAATAGCTCATAGGTTATAATAGAATAATATTGAGTAAACTATTTTTAAATAACGACTGTAGAAGGACATCAGTATTTGGCCTCGGAATGTTAACGTAAAACATTAAGATATAGTTTTAAATTCTTTACAAGTATATGTTGTGGAGTTCTCTTTTCCTACCTTCCTTTACGCAGCAGACAGCGATAATTACGAAGTTTTGTTCAATCTGGAGGAACTTAAGTTGGACCAGCCCTTCATTGACTCTATCAGAGTTGCTCCCGATGAGAAGTATGTGGCTGCCAAGATAAGGACCGAGGATTCTGAAACATCCACCTGCATAGTTGTGAAGCTCAGTGATCAGCCTGCCATGGAAGCTTCTTTCCCGAACGTATCCAGTTTTGGTAAGCCGCCAAGTCAAGTCCCTTGAAAAGGCAGCCATAGCAAGCTCCTCGCACTTCTGAAACTCTTTAGCCCACGGTAGGGAAGGAGATGGTGATGATCAGGGCCTGGTCTATTTCTCTCTGGGCTCCACGTATTCCTATGGACTTTGTATTATGAAATACTCCCTTCTTTAATTATCTATCTGAATGGGTCACTTTAAAATTGTGCCCATGGGGACTGGAGAGATGACTCAGTGGCTAGGAGCATGTATATTACTCTTGTAGAGGACCCAGGGTCAGTGTTCAGTGCCCATGTGGGGCAACCCGCAACCACCTGTACCGCTAACTCTTAGAAGATCCAACGGACACACATCTGGAGACACACACATATACATAAACGAAAATTTAAAAAGTAATCATTCATAAACTGACGAGAAGCTTTGTGGATAAGAGCTCTGGCCACACAGCCTGGCCTGTGTTCATCCCCGAACTCCTGGTGAAAGGAGACAGTTCCCGAAAGGGTGGGCTTCACACCCGCATCCCGATCCACACATGCTTGTATTCACACACACTTCATACAGTCGCTGATAAATAACACACATTTTAAATAAAGTAGCGCTTTGTTTTTTAAGACACTTCTCATCTAAGTCCCATATGGATATTCGGTTATGTAGTAATTCTTGACCAGTTTATTATGAAGACTAAGGTGTTACAGTTGTTGCTTCTGGATATTTTATTCCACTTTAAACCTGGTTGATTTTTATTACATGTTATCATGGAGATCTATTATAGCGCGTTTCTCAGAGTCACTGGCTCCTAGAAATTGGAACGTGTTGAGCTGACGTCAATGGAAACAGCCAGTTTTAGTAGTAGATCTAGCTTTGAATGTTATCATTCACCATCTTGAACATGTTCACACTTGGTCTTCCCTTTACATTGCCATGATTTTCTGAATGGTTTATTAGATGCTTTGGCATTGAATTGAAAATTGAAATATTCCACCTAATGCATTCTTTTGTGTGTGTGAGTCATCCTCTCTTGTCTCTCTGTCTCTCTCCCTCCTCTCTCTCTCTCTCTCTCTCTCTCTCTCTCTCTCTCTCTCTCTCTCTCTCTCTCTCTCTTCATGTCTGTGTGTCTGTATGTCTGTGTCTACATCTGTGTCACATGCATGTGCGTATGCAGCCAGCAGTAGGTGCCCATGCTTGCTCCTGCAACAGCCAGAATAGGACATTGGCATCTTCCTCCATATCCCCTGGATTAGTGCTTTGAGACAGGATCTGTCACTGAGCCAGAAGCTCCCCATTTTAGCTAGGCCGACTGACCAGCCAGGAAGCCCTTGTGCTCCATCCCTCTGCCCCCCAATTCCTGGGGTTACAAGCATGCACAGCCGTACAGAGCTTTTTATGTGAGTGCTAGCGGTTCAGACTCAGATACCCATGTTTCTCCCCAGGCCCTGCATAATGGAGTCGAAGAAATACATTGGTGCATTCAGCCCCTAAGCTCAGAGTTCATATCCTGTAGTCATGACTTCCAGTGACTGGCAGCCAGGTGGCAGTCAGGGTGTGATTGTGTGCGAATCTCCATTGACAGGTTCTGGGAAAGGAAGGCCCCTGTTAAAATGCATTTGGTAGCTTGAGCTGCCCTATTTATTCCCCGGAAGCAGACACTGAACACAGTGGGAGAGAAAGGGATTAGTGATTGATTCTTCAATTGAGCAGCCATCTCCCAAAAGCAAATGCGACTTTACCAGTATCTCTCTTTAACACTGAATATGAGTCCTTCTTTAGGTGCTTGAGTACACTAAGAAATGGAAACCTTGGAACAGTAGTGGTGTTTTATGTTCTCTGCTTATGGGTAAAACACAGGTTTATGCTATACGTAGATTTCCAGGGACAAACTTCCACATTTCTCCACTTGGCATTCAACATCTGGGTACCACACCCTTTCAAAAGCAGCATGCAGGTAGCTGTGTCTAATTCCTTTCATCCCTTCCTTCCAGAATGGGTGAAGGATGAAGAAGATGAAGATGTCTTGTTCTACACCTTCCAGAGGAACCTTCGCTGCCATGACGTGTATCGAGCCACATTTGGGGAAAACAGACGTAATGAGCGTTTCTACACAGAAAAGGACCCGAGGTGCGGGAATACTGTGGTTACTCTCTTTTCTCCAGAATGGCTCCCCCATTATCTAAAGTACTGACCTTGTTGTCTTAATGTGTTACAAACTGGAGAAAATTAGTATTTTATTACTCTACCTTCTAGAACTAATCATCTATAGAGTTTGCCAAAGTCTATCAATTTGGGATACGCGATTCTGAAAAAGTTATCAATATGCCCCTGGAGAGCTCCCGTCAGCTAAGGTTTCCATGGGCTTTGTTCACAGTACTTCAGTTGTTGGTTATTTAACAACAATTGGTCATTTTGATGGGAGAATGTCTCCTAAATTCATGTTCAAGGAAGTGCCTGCTAATCTATTCTTAAAGATCAATGCATTTTAAATATTGACTCTTTGTCTTCAAATATTTCTATTTCTAGAGGATAGAATCCATATATTCTGATGAAAACTGTATAATGTGGATTCTGAAGAGAAAGATCTATGCTAAATAAAGAAAATCTGATTTTTAAGTCATTGAATAGTCAACATCCATCCCTCCCTAAGGCCCCTACACACACACACACACACACACACACACACACACACACACACCATTACACACACCATTACACACATATTTTTTTTTCCTGGCAGAAATACTATTCACCAACAACAGAACTGAATTTTTAAAAGCAAGGAAGATCCAAACCCAAGGATCCCATGCAACGGGCTCAGAGTAACCTTGACTGTATTATATGTATATATCATATTGGTATGTTGCTCATACCAATCGCTTGAGGAATTTTAGTTGTACATCTGTAATGTTTAACAAATTAATGTGTTTTACGCAGACAGTTAAAGATTTGTTGGATGTAAACAGCAAAACGGACAGTTCTTTAGCTCTTCACCCATGGCTTCTCTTTTATGTCGGAACCTAACTCTTCCAATAAAAGAATTAGAGCCTGGGGTGGTGGCACATGCCTTTAATTCCAGCACTTGGGAGGCAGAGGCAGGAGCATCTCTGTGAGTTCGAGGCCAGCCTAGTCTACAGAGCAAGTTCCAGGACAGCCAGAGAAAATAGTGAGACCTTGTCTCAAAAGCCCAAAAGAAAACAAAAAAGAAGAAAGAAAAAGAATTAGCTGGAGTAACCCCTGTTCCACTTGCAAGGCTTAGCCAGGAGTGGCTCCTGCCCCGCCTGTGAAGGGTTCTAGTATTGCTTCACAGACGCTTGTAAGATCGACCTTGTATAACCATTTCTTTCTTGGTTAAGTTTCATTTTATTTTATCCTATGAGTATTTTGCCTGCATGTGTGTCTGTGTAGCACATGCATGCCCAGCACCCACGGAAGCCAAGAGAGGACACTGGCTCCCCCAGAACTGGAGTTAAGAGCCAGGTGTGAGCTGCCATGTGGGTGCTGGGAATTGAACCCAGGTCCTCTGGAAGAGCGGCCAGTGTTCTTAACTGCTGAGTCATCCATCTAGCCCTCCAAAAACATTTCTTGTTCAATTTTTAGTATATTGTAACATTCCACCTGAGATGCTTAAGGATTGGACAGTGACAGCCATTCCAGATGACACCATTGATTCCAGATGTCTCCCAGGGTTTGTAGCTCAGGTCCAGCTCTCATTCCTACTTCTGAATGTACCCTTTATGTAAATATATATATGGAGATACAATAGTCGGGTCATCTGAGACTCACCTCTCACATAGCTGGTAATACTCCAGAAGGGGAAAGTGGACTTTCCTGCCCAAACCTCGCGTCTGCAGCCAGGACAGCAGTGACCTGACGAGACCCTCTTTCTCTCCTTTCTAGCTATTTTGTTTTCCTCTACCTTACCAAAGACAGCCGTTTCCTCACCCTCAACATTATGAACAAGACGACTTCCGAGGTGTGGTTGATAGATGGCCTGAGCCCTTGGGACCCACCAGTACTGATTCAGAAGAGAATCCACGGGGTCCTTTACTATGTGGAGCATCGAGATGATGAATTATACATCCTCACTAATGTCGGAGAACCTACAGAATTCAAGGTAGTTCTCCATTCTCCTCCTTCCCATTTGGGATGGGCTGTTCAGTGTTGGTTTCCTTCACCAACCTTCCTTGCTAAAGGGAGAATGGGGGAGGAGTTTAAGCGTGTGATTGACACTGCCTTCCTGTACATTGTCGATCCCATTTCCCTTCCGTTATTTCTCTTCCCTTAGAGCTAACATGTCTACCTACTATGCTTGTATTTAAAGCATGTAAATGAAACATTCTGTGCTGTTTGTGTTGTAAAAATCAAACTTGGTTGGCCTAACAGAGCACAGTTTAAGTCCTGATTGTGAGCTGGCAGTTGGATTAGTCTAGGCAGGCATACCAATGCATCCAGTGTCCAGTGGTTGACTGTCTCACCAGGGGCTAACGTAGCCTAAAGTGGTGGCATTCATACTCTGTCCCTGATCCAGACTTCCTAGTGACAGCTAGTGTGGTCCCTTTTCAGTGATTTCATCCCTGAAGGCTGCAGCCTTGGTTGGTGTGTTCTCACCTAGACCTCTTCTAACCTTGTTTGTACAGCTGATGCGGACCGCAGCTGACGCCCCTGCTATCATGAACTGGGATCTGTTCTTCACAATGAAGAGAAATACCAAGGTCATAGACATGGACATGTTTAAGGATCACTGTGTCCTGTTCCTCAAACACAGCAACCTCCTCTACGTTAACGTCATCGGGCTGGCAGATGACTCCGTTCGCTCTCTAAAGGTACGTCCAGCTGCAACAGAAAGACAGCTCAGCCTAACAGAGCATCAAAATTGGAATGCCATGTACTTCTCCTAAAAGAAATTTAATTTAAATGGATTTTAGCACTCTGGCTTTTTATCAGGTCTAGATTTATATTAGAATGCCTTGAAAGACCTTGTTTTTAATGCAATCTTACTTAAACCAATGGACTTCAGAAATAGAGTCAAGGGTCATTGTGTTTTTCTTTCTACATAGCTCTGTGGTCAGGGACCTTATAGTCTGTGGAGCGGCAATAACCAAGACCTACTTGGTAGCTAGTACCCAGCCACTGATGGCTGCTTGCCCAGGCCACACCCCAGAAAGGCAGTAGTCATATCTCTATATTTCCACCACATGCTTGTATCTGCATCACCTTTCTTTGCCAGTTTTTTTATCCGTGAGGTACATACCTGCTTCCTTTCAGTACATGGGTGTCAGTGGTCTCCATAACACAGAAGGATGACAATGGCATGTCTAACTAGTTAATACTGTCTATGGCTGCCAAGGCATGAACAGATGCCTCCAGAGATGAACCTGATGAATGATTGAATGAATGAATGAATGGCAGCCTTACTGTCCATTGTGAAAGCAGCATTGAGTAAATTAAGGTTGTAAGCCCTGAAGAGAAGAAGGTGGTTCTCACTCTGCCTGATAGGGAGAGAATTATTGAGTGGCTTGACCAGCAAGCAGCTTAAGCCTTTTAAAATAACGCTCCAGTATTGTCAGAATTCCTATTAAAATACAGTCCTGCCAACTCCATGGCTGTTTATTGAACTCCTGTGTGCAAAATGTCATGCAGAGCATCATGGAATAGTAAAACAGTAGAATAAAACATCTGGCCTTAATGAATTAAGTGTTTTATGACGTTAGACAAACATCAAAATACAAAGCATAAATGTAAGTTGGTTTTAAATAAGTGATTTCAAAAATAAAATGTAGAACTTACAGGACGGGAAGAGTTTGTGGAGATAGACTAGAATGGATAAATAGGAATTTAATGTGCAATATTAAATAGAAATTTAATATGTCATATCCAAGAATGAGAAAGCCATGCAAACACAGCTCTAAGCTGAAGTCCATATAGCTTCAGGGACCCAGTTCTTAAATCTGTTTGGTTAAAGCAGATTACATTTCTGGAGGATGGAGTCAGGACGTGGTGCTTTTCAAATGTGACCGGTGTGTATACATTATAATGAAGGGAAGAGTTAGTGTTTAGTTTGAGGTGTTGGAGTTATACTTCATGAGATTATTGGCAACTGTATTGGTAAAGACTGGAGCAAACAGGACCCAAGGAGATGAATACAAATAAATAATGGGAGCCTGTAACCATTAGAATCGTGGAGTGGCTCCCTAAAAATTAAAATGCTAAGTTTAACATTGAGTCTCTTAGATGTCTGTGTAGGTGTCCTGAAATAAAAATGGTCATCGCTTCAGGACTTTTCTTACAGTCTCGGTTTGGGTGGGAGCGCCACCTCACACAGCTCCTCCCCCAACCCGCCCTTCAGAGCCCGCCAATCACAGCTCCTCCCCCAAACCCGCCCCTTCAGAGCCCGCCAATCACAGCTCCTCCCCAAACCCGCCCCTTCAGAGCCCGCCAATCACAGCTCCTCCCCAAACCCGCCCCTTCAGAGCCCGCCAATCACAGCTCCTCCCCCAGAGAGGCTCAAGACCACTCCCACGGGGGGTTATATAAGCAGCATCCTAGAAAACAGATTCGTGGTTCTTCTGGTCTCTTCCCCTTCTCCTCTCTGGGGGGGTTGGCAGGGGAGACAGGGGAACCGCCTGGGGAGACGCCTGGGAGAGCTTTACGCATTAAACCTGGGCCTTTCCAGATTTTGGTCTGATGCACCGGCGTCGGCGGAGAGGCCTTCAGGAGGCCTAAAACTTATCCGTCTCCATCTGCTGCGGCTGGAAAGCTGTCAGTATATCCTCAGTGTGGTCTGTATAAATAGGGGTGGGAAAAACACGTTATTTATAGCAGTGTGTGTATTACAATTATATATATCAAGAAAACTGGGAATGCCACGTAGAGATTTTCTGCTCTAAGATTAGGCTGACCTTGAACCTGGTTCCTCCTGCCTGCCCCTCCCACGTGCTTGTGAGTGTTAGAGCTCTGGAGGGAACGGTATCCTGACTTGTCATGAAGTCAGGCTATACCTGAGGCTGGGATGTGGCAAGGGATGGTCTCCCTGCAGGATGTAGCAATCCTGCTCTTCTCCTGGAGAGAGGCGTTATCTGGAGCCATTATATCTGAGCTCTACAAATCTGTTGTTTCTTCTTCGGCTCCGCCCAAGATGTTACTTCTGTTTGACTCTGCTAAGGGGAAGCCCTGCAGAAATGTAGCCGTCTCCTCTGGCTCTGGCCACAAGTTAGTACGTTTTTCTGCTCAGCCTCCCCCCAAGGGAACATCTCAGCAAGGTTCTTCTGCTCAGTGTAGGCAAAAGAAGGTCTTCACCCAAAACTCTTTTGAGGAAGAGATTTATTTGGAAAAGAGGAGTCCAGGAGAGTGGCTGCCTCCACCAGGGTGGAAAAGGACAGCCATAACTGAACAGGCAGAGGGGTTTGTATAGGGTTTCCTAGGGGCGGAGTTTCTCCAGGGAGAAGGTTTTCTGCTCAGGGATTGGCTAGTTTTCCTGGTCAGGGATTGGTTGGTTTAGTTGGTCAGGGGCAGATTTGACTCGGGTTTCAGGGCCAAACTGTGTATCTTTCACTGGCCCTTTTTAGCCCTTTGGCTCTGGCTTCAGGGCCAGGGTGGGTTTCTTTCACTGACTCTGGTTTCCAGGCCAGGGTGTGTTTCTTTCACTGACTCTGGCTTCAGGGCAAGGGTGTGTTTCTTTGGCTGACCCTTTTACCCTATAGGCATGGGCCACCACACCTGGTGTTATGTGGTGCCAGGCTTTGAGCCCAAGGCTTTGAGCTGCTAAGCAACCACTCTTCCAGTTGAGCTGTATCCCAGCCCCAAAGACTAAGGAAGACTTGGAAATAAATAAGACCTTTTCTTATTTTTAATAAGTATTCTCATGTAACAGTATCCCTCCCCACCACACACACACACACACTTGCCATTTCACAACAAATGGTGACTTGGTTTCTGCTGTATTGATTTCTCATCACTCTCTGGCCTGTTTCAAACTGTAGGTACCTGTAGGTACCTGCTATGCCCTGAATCTTCTTCTAGGTCCTCATCAAAGAGAGGGCATACCATGTGCTACCTAAACGTAATTTTATCATTGCATGATGCTGGATAACACTGATAAAGACCCGTAGACCATGCTTTAGATAAAGGACAAAATCTTTAGCCTCAGTGTGAGTAGTTAATAACATGTTTCCATGTAAAACATCGATGCCTAGTGGACACTTGACCAAAAGATCTTACTAAACACAATCTCCAGCGATGGAAATGTTAAAGTTTTCATGTATTTTTTCTTATCATTGGTCATCATGTCGTCAATATTTTCTGATTTTTTTTTTCAAAAAAAGAATAATATTTGATTGCTATACCTGTAAAGAAAATTGAGGATGCTATATTGTAATACTAGGGGGCGGAGCCAGGGCCTTGAACATACTGGACAAACTCAGCCACTAAGCCATACATCACCCCCACCCCCAAGCCCAAGCAAGGTTTTGTTGGATGCTGTCATCAGCTTTATTTGCAGGAGAGTCTATTGCTGGGCCAAATTTCTTTCACTCCATCACAGCTCAGTGGGAACCGTGGCTTAAGATGCCCTTGAGACAGCTAATACTTCTGTACTACCTGGACAAATTCAGAGTCCATAGCCTAGCAACAGTTCTTGTTATGATTAAAGCTTTAACCTTGGTCTCTTAGTTTTAGAAAAGCCCAGACTTTGATCTGTTGGTACCAGTTGTCCTAAAGCTAAAACAACGTATTCCATGGTCACAGTTAAGTTTTACCGAAAGGCTAAAGAAACCTTGTGCCCCTGTGGGCCAAGGAATCTTGTACTTAGACTGACAATTATGAGGCTCGCTCTTACAAGCAGAGATCCTTCACAAATGTGTGTCCTTGGTAGTTTCCCCGGGTTCGCTGGGGAAATGTGCCTGTCCACTGTGCTCTCTGGCTGCGGTTTCTGCAGGTGAGAGTCTGCATCTCGGGGCTCATAGCCCTTCCTCCCACCTTCAGTAGTAGGTGCCCGCCAGTGATGTTGTGCCGAGACCTCTGATTTTCTAAGGCATTTGCTCTTGCTACAATTACAATTCAGAAAAGAAAGGCACTTTTCCTTTCACATTCTTCCTCTCAGTACCTTTCGGGCACGCTGTCCACCTCCTTACCAGGCTTGTTTAAAAGGTGTAAGTGGGATGTTAGTGGAAGGCTGGAGGCTGGACCCTGCTGCTCTAAGAGAAGGAATTTTGATTCCTTTCCTTTCTTCTTAAAGTTAAGGATCTTGAGCATAATAGCTACGAGTCTCTCTGAGTCATTGTGCCTGGAAAGGTTTTGTTCTGCACAATGGTTCGCCTCGAAGCTAAAGTTAGAAACAAATTGTAAATGCTTTAGTGCTGCTGAGCCCGTTTGTAGCCCCGGAATAATAACTCTCATCACTGGCTGTCCAGGCAGCGGGGTAAGGACTGGTGGGAAAATCATTGAAAACATTCACTCGAGGGGCTCTGTAAGAGCAGGACCGGAGGGCTGTTGCTGGGGTAGGATTGTTATTTCATTTGCTCTTATTCTTAGCCATTTGGTTATTTTATCATCCAGGTTTGTATTCCCAAATAAATATGATATTAAGAACAATTTCATTTAAATCTAGAGTCATGATAAATCCTCTTCCTGCATTTCTTTTCTTTCTTTCTTTTTTTTTTTTTTTTGCACTTTTTTTCTTTATTGGTAATTTATATAGGGTTAGATTTGTTCACTTGAAATCTGTCTTGTCACAATGAAGTAATTCTCAAATGATGTATCGTGTGATAACAGAAAGTAGATATCCACGTGGTGTTGTTTGGAGCAGACTCAGCCACTTTAATATTAATTAGTGAAAATATTGTTTGTTCTTCAGCTCCCTCCTTGGGCCTGTGGATTCATAATGGATACCAATTCTGACCCAAAGAACTGCCCCTTTCAGCTCTGCTCCCCAATAAGACCTCCGAAATATTACACATATAAATTTGCAGAAGGCAAACTCTTCGAGGAAACTGGACACGAAGATCCCATTACAAAGACCAGTCGTGTTCTACGCATAGAGGCCAAAAGCAAGGTAGGTGTTGTGATCTCAGCTTTCAGCTCCCCGATACTCAAGTGCACCGTGCCAGGGACTTCAGAGTCGGGGCCACATCAGCACTACTGTTGGAAAATCCTTTATACTATAAAAGGTCCAGATGATTTTAGGATACATCATTTTTTCCTCTTAATTTTAATACACATGTTTTTTACTTTAACATAGACTTAAAAATCTCTGACTTGCATGCTAAGCGTCGTTTGGCTTGCTTATGTTTGCGTTGCAAAGCTGAATTAATAAAAAGAATAAAGAGTCAAAGCTGGCACACAGTGATGGTAATAATTTTGAGAGTGTGGTAGGTAGCTGATTGGAGCAGACCAGACGAATGCAGTCCGAGCCTCCATGAGGCTTCACTGTGGCGGAGACAGTGCCAGGGGCTGAAGAAATCATTACTGATGACGCACTGACAGCCACAACAGAGAGTATATTGAGTGCATCGGAAAGGTTGTGAAGGGACCTTACCTTGTCTGGCGAGATCCAGGCAGTCTTTTCTGAAGAAGGGCTGTTTCAGGGAGCACATCTGTCTTAGTTAGGGCTTCTACTGCTGTGATAAAACACCGCCACCATGAACAAGTTAGAAAGACAGGGTTTACTTCAGCGAGAAAACCATCTTCTCTTCCTAGTACTCACATGTTGGCTCACAGTCACCTGTAACTCCAGCCCCAGGGAATATGACACCTGCCGGTCCCCATGGGCACTGCACGCATGTGAGGCAAGCATACATGCAAACAGGACACCCATACATATAAAATAAATAAACAATTTTAACTAGATTCATAGTTAGCTAGGCCTTTGGAGGATGCAGAGAGCCATCAGTGTGGACTGAGAGAGAGTTCACGCACTAATGTTGAGCATTGTGACATTTTCTGGGGTCGGACAATAAAGCCAGTAGGACTTTTTAATCAGCTTATTTGTAACTATTCAAAGATCAGAATTGTCCATATCAACTGGGCGGTGGTGGCGGCGCACGCCTTTAATCCCAGCACTTGGGAGGCAGAGGCAGACGGATCTCCGTGAGTTCGAGGCCAGCCTGGGCTACAGAGCAAGATCCAGGAAAGGCGCAAAGCTACACAGAGAAAACCCTGTCTCGGGGAAAAAAAAAAAAAAAAAAAAAAGAATTGTCAATATCTAGCCTTAGGCACAGAGAGTATGTTATACTAAAATTTCCAACCTAAACGGGCATTTTGGCTTGACCTGCAAGAACTAGTACTGGGCAATGAAGAGCGCTTTCCAAGTTATTTTCCTACTGGGAGAAACTGCCAGTGTTCAAGCCAGGCCTGCTGCTCTTCTCCGGCTCGTTATAGACCAGCGGGTAGCTGAAATCCAGAGCTATGTGGACAGATGTCATAGCCTCTCAAAGCTGATGTCCAGTTCAGAAAGTAGCGTACTGGGGAGTGCCCTTCATGATACTTGAAACTGGGGTTAAGCCATTTGAAAACTCTCCTTTCGTGGGGGGTTGGCTCCGTGGTAGAGCCTTTGCCCAGCAGATGCCCCGATCCCCACCACTGCAAAGAAACAAACCGCAAAGATGTTTCCTTACGTGCTACTGATTCTTCCTCCCCAGGATGGAAAATTAGTGCCCATGACAATCTTTCACAAAATGGATTCTGAGGACTTGCAGAAGAAGCCTCTCTTGGTCCATGTATATGGAGCTTATGGGATGGATTTGAAAATGAACTTCAGGCCTGAGAGGCGGGTCTTGGTGGACGATGGATGGATCCTAGCGTACTGCCACGTTAGGTGAGTCAACACGTCTCTCCTGGCAGATGGTGCTGGAACATTGTGATGATAGCTATAGTAATGATATGTTAGGGGCCAGGTGGTGACGGCGGTGGCACACGCCTTTAATCCCAGCACTCAGGATGCAGAGACAGGCAGAGGACCTCTGTTGAGGGCTGTATAGTGAGACCCTCTCTTAAAAAACCAATAGATTCAGGGTCAAAGGCTCACTTTCTTTTGTGGATGTTGGGTTTATGTGTCCCTAAGCCTGGTAGATCTTGATTCAGTTAACAGATTAGTTTGGTCCAAAGAACAAAAGACTAGTTTTTAGGACCTCTGAGTAGATACAGCAGTGTCTGTACTTGATCAGTAACATTCTTATTTCCATGCAGTCTCCTGAATTCAGGTTTCTTTCTTTCAAGCTTTTGAGACGGGGTCTGTCTTTGTAGCTGCAAACTCATGACCTTTCAAGTGCTGTGATTCAATGCATCTAATGTAGGCTTTTCTCACAGAGCCTCGCTAAGTTGAACTTCTTTTTTTCCATCTAATTCCCATTTTATTTTAGCTGTTTTCAGAACAGCCTTATATTTTTATTTTTACTTAAAATCTTCTCTCTCTCCCTATCTCCAGAACAAAGTCCAGATTTCTCTGTAAAATTCTCATGATCTGGCTTCTCTCTGTAGGGTATCCACTGGCCAGGTGCCCTCAGATGACATGCTCTGCCCCTCCGTGTCCTGGCACGTTTTCGATGGGTCTTAGTTCCCCCTTCCTTACCCTTCCAGAAACCCGCTTCTTTCCCAGCTCAGTTCAGTGTCATGTTCCAACGCGTTATCCGCGCTCCTGACCCATCCCCCCTCACCCATTCCTCTGCTCAGGTAAAGCTTAAACACGCGTGTTACAGCGGCTGCCATCATGCCTGGTGACTGTGGTTTGCTTCCGCAGGCCACTGCGAGCCACTCCACGGGCAGTTCTGCCTGTGTGTGTGTGTAAGGTCTGCCCTCGGACAGTCTGTAGTAAGAGGTCAGTAGGAACTCAGGCAGAGCTGTTAAATCAGCTTTTGGTTATCTTGACAGTTGGCAGCTTGTTGTTTTGTCTCCTGTGATGGGCTACCCCATACTGGTTTAGGCTTGGCTTAGACAGCCTCTGTTGTATATTTCTTCTTGCTGTTTTCTCCCAGCCTTTAAAAGCACAACAACAATTCTGAGCTCTAGTGCTACACACAAGCCTGTGATATAGTTTGCTGACCTCTACTGTATCCTTTTTTTTTTTTTAACTTCCACTACAGGGGTGGTGGCGAGCTGGGCCTCCAGTGGCATGCTGATGGCCGTCTAACTAAGAAACTCAATGGCCTTGCTGACTTAGAGGCTTGCATTAAGACACTTCATAGCCAAGGCTTTTCGCAGCCGAGTCTAACCACTCTGAGTGCTTTCAGCGCTGGAGGGGTGCTTGTGGGAGCATTGTGCAATTCTAAGCCCGAGCTGCTGAGAGCCGTGACCCTGGAGGTGAGTACTCGCGGGTTGCAGCCCGGCCGGCCGCTGTGCCACCGTTCCGAGAGCGGAAAGCCATTAGTTTGAAGGCATAGCAAAGCTCTTAAGTTTAAACAGAACTGTGCTCTAGGAGAACTTGTGAAATTATCTTAACCCCGCTCTTTATTCTTCCCGGACAATGGTCTCTACGGGTTTTGCAGGATTTTCATTGAGGGACTGATGGCTGTCCCCAGTGAGCCTTTGCTATTGGTCAGAACATTTAGAAAGCCAAAGGTATATGTGTGTCATGGTTCCAGAAGTCTGGTGGAGTGTCCTGTGAGTCTGGATGCAGTGTGTCCTCTGACACCTCATCCATGTGACAGTGTACGGCCCAGCCACATTTTTTATTCCTGGACTTGGATACAATTTGTAGATACCCCATTATTTTGTTTCTTTTATTTTCTACTGTGTAGCTAGTCAGCCAGGCCTCATGCTCACAGTCCCTCCCTCAGCCTCTTAAGTGCCAGGATTTTAAGTGTGTACAGCACATCTGGCTTACATACGCCATTCTCGGGGCTCTTTTGGGCGTAGTCCTGTGCTTTGACTGAACCATCAGTTCAGAAAATGCCCTGTAGTCTTTTCCCAGTCTCCAAATTGTGAAGCTGTATTACAGCATCAGGCTTCACGTCCATCTTCTATTTCCTACTTAGACAATCTGGAAAATAATGACTGGAGCAGTTCAGAGTAGTTCTTTTCAAGGGGTGTGTGTGTGTTTTTTTTAAAAAAATATCCATTATGGAGGAAATAAACTTAGCCATAAAGATAATAACAACAGAATCACTTACAATAGAAAATACAGCTAACCTTAAGTTTTAGAAATTAGAAATAACCAGAGATGCATATGTAAGGATATTTATTTCAGTTACTTATTACAGTGAAGAATTAGGGACAGCCTAAATATTCAACACAAAGTATTCGTGTATGAGTCAAAGTCATTGATTATAAGCACCCAGAGTTATGGCTGGCTGAAGCAGAAAGGGTTTGCTGGAGTAGGAGGTAGGAGCAGGTGTGTCAGAACCAGGGCTAGGGGGCTGCACACCCAGGAGCAGAACTGGCCGGGGCGGCTGCCCCTGGGGAGCACAGAGCACCTTACACTGCCATCGCTGCTTCTGAAAACTGGACAGACGTCACACATGGCCTGGGAGATTCTCCACGATGGCCATCTGTGCGGTAGAGCTGGGCCCCTCCTAACAAGGCTGGCAGCTTTGTGGGTGCAGAAGAGGCATCCTGCTGGGCAGCCTGAAGGGATCACAGCGCCCCGGACTCCATCAGTGATACTGCGAAGGAAGCTGGCAAGCAGCTGCTCTGGAAAATAGAGCTTTAGATGAAAAGAGCAACTTCCCTGTAATTAAATGTTTTTTATTTATTTTTATTTTATGTGTATGGGTGTTTTGCCTGCATGTATGTCTGTACATCACATGCATTCCTGGAAACCTCAGGGACCAAAAAGGGTTTTGAATCCCCAGAAACTGAGTTATGGACAGCTGTAAGCCACCATGTGGGTCCTAGGAATTGAACCAGGGTCCTCTAGAAGACCAGCCAGTGCTCTTAACTACTGAGCTGTCTCTCTATCCCTTATAAATGTTCCAGTAATTAAGGCCAGTCGATGATTTTCGTCTTCTTTTATCTTGGATATTTTTCCAGATCTTATCTAAGTACTATTTAGGAACTTTCTTGTAAAATTCCAACAGGTGGAGCAGAGTTTGTGGTTGTTGGTGCTTTTCTCACTGTTAAAACGGTCCAGTCATGGTCGTAAAGTAACAAAATCTACTGCCCTGACTATTTTTAGTGTATAGTTCCATAATGTTAAGACATTTACTGTATTATGCGGTCAGTCTCCAGATGTCAGTTTTTGTCTTTCAAAACTGAAACACATCCCATTGAACAGCCCTGCCTCCCTCCCTCCCTCCCAGCCATGGATACCACCCTCTGCCCTCCGTCCCCACAGTCACCTCTTGTAAGAGGCGTCCTGCCAGGTTTGCTTGTCCCGCTGAGCTGACCTGACATTGCAAGGGGTACCGGGACTAGTCTGCGTGCTGGCACCCCGGTTTGCTTACCACTGTCCTGTTCCACAGGAAGACCCTGTCTCCAGCTCTCTGGGGACATACTAGGAAGGGGTTGCCAGGTCAAACGGTAAATGTCACTTTTGTTCTTTCGAGGAACTACCATGCTTTTTGCCACAGTGACCCAGCCATTTACACTCTAGTCCACAGTGCCCAAAGTGGTACAGCTTCTCTGCATCATCGCCATCTTGAAAAGCTCTGTGTTGTAGGGTTGTTTTCACCATCGTAGCCGTCCTAATGAATGCAGAGCTGCATGTGTTACTTTTGGATAATTAAAAATAGAAAAGGCACCAGGCTGAAAACAAAACCTGTGAAACTGGAAGGTAATTTCTTTGTGGTTCTATAAATGTCTGTTACGGAGCTGGAACGCTCTCCAGGCAGCTGTGAGGTACCCGCTGTAGTTCAGACTGAGCTGTCTTCTGCACACCGGGGTATGTGTTTATTCTGCAGTAGCCTTGTGACGTTCATTTCAGCAACCTTGGAGACGATATTCAAGCCTGGCTTCTTTTTCTTTGACTAGGCACCTTTCTTGGATGTCCTCAACACCATGATGGACACCACACTTCCTCTGACACTGGAGGAGTTAGAAGAATGGGGGAACCCTTCCTCTGATGAAAAACACAAGAACTACATAAAACGCTACTGTCCCTGTCAAAACATTAAACCTCAGGTAGGGAGCCACGGTTGCGATCCACTGCCCTGAAGCCCTCCAGACAACTGAAGGCACTCTCTGAGCTGAGGCGAGAGTTAAGAGGCCTCCCAGGTGTTTCTGCTTACGTTACCTAAACATCTTCCGGTGTCTTGTCTGCTCGTTCTCCACGTTTGCCTCAGTTTATACCTCAGAATAGCGTCCCCAGACCCTGATCCAGTATAACTCGATGAGATGAGGTCATGATCTCTCTGGACAGGAAGCAGTTGCCCCAGCTAACAGGTAACCTGGCACATAGGGCTGAGGCCTACTCACGAGTTTCAGATGAGAACACCCTCCTAGCACTTGGGGGCACCAACGAGAGGTAATTCTTTTCAAGGACTCACGGGTGATGTAAACACTATGTCTGTTCTCTTTAGCACTACCCCTCCGTTCACATCACAGCCTATGAAAATGATGAGCGCGTGCCTCTGAAAGGAATTGTAAACTACACTGAGAAACTCAAGGAAGCCATTGCGGAGCATACGAAGGAAGCAGGGGAAGGTAGGACACTGTCTGATCAGGGACCCTGGCTGACAGGACGGCCCTCAGCCACACTTCATGTACAGACCAAACCGTCTGCCTGTCATACAGGACAGACTCCTATCCACCCAGCTGACATCCATGTAGCCATAACCACCTGAGCTCTTCAGGGATAGTGTTAAATAAAGCAAACAGTAGATGTCCAGTGTGACTTGGAGATCTACACACAGACTCACTCAGGTAACAGTTACCGAGACAGTCTATCACTGCTTTTACCTCATTCATTTTCAGTGGATAAGAATTCTTCTGGGGCTGGAGAAATAGCTCAGTGATTAAGAGCACTTGCTGGCTGCTCTTCGAGAGGACCCAGGTTCAGTTCCCAGCACCCACATGGCAGCTCACAACTGTCTGTAACTCCAGTTCCAGGGGATCTGGTGCCTTTTCTGCTCCAGAGGATCTTCCATGCCTGTGGGGTACATAAGCTCACACAACCACATACAAATAAAAATCAAAGATAAAAAAGTCAGTAGAAACAACTCCTCTTTTTGCCTTAAAACTGCCCAGGAAGACATTCTGAGTTTGGAATTGGGAGGGCCGCCTCTAAGTCTGCCTGTGCCCAGCTCCAGTTCTCACTCTCCACTGCTATAGCTGCTGTTTCCAGGGTCCTAAACTCTCAGGTTCCACAGAGCAATGACGCCCTCCTAGGTCACAGCCACTGACCCCCCTCCACCCCAGGTCACAGCCACTGACCCCCCAACCCCAGGTCACAGCCACTGACCCCCCCCCCCAGGTCACAGCCACTGACCTCCCCCAATAGGTCACAGGTCCCAGCCCTCTCTGTGTGCCAGTCCAGGCAGGCACCCAGCTTCCTTGGCCATCAGGTGTCCTGCTTCCCCTGGTATAGACATTGGCCTTCTGCCCCTCGCCATCATCTCTTTGGTGGCAGTGATGATGGCTTTGGTCTTTGTCCCTCTGCTATTTGAGTGAAGTACTCAAAAGGAGAGGGCAGTATGGGTCTCAGTTTCCTGACCATCTGATCGCTTTTCTGTTAACTCTTTCAGGCTATCAACCTCCCAACATTATTTTAGATATTCAGCCTGGAGGGAACCACGTGATTGAGGATTCTCACAAAAAGGTATGCTGTCCATCCCCTGTGCATGGACAGAGTCCTCGGCGGTAGATGTATTATTGCGTGCGCGGTTTCCGGTGGTCAGGGCAGGGTTTCTGGCAGAGCTGCGGGCGGCACAGATGGCAGGCCAGGGGCATGGGGGAGCGGGAGGGGGCCTGCTCTGGGGCTCCGGGTACCAGTGAGGGAGCCTGCTAAGAGATGGTTGGGTCCTGGAGCAGACTCGGGTTAGCCTGGACGAGGACAGCCTGGGGAACCCTGGGATTCTGTCTAACCTCAGATGTTTCTTTTAGATCACAGCCCAGATGAAATTCCTGTATGAGGAGCTTGGACTTGACAGCACCAATGCATTCGAGGATCTCAAGAAATACCTAAAATTCTGAAATGCTGCCTTCAGCTGGGAACTGGAAACACATGGAAGTAATAATGTCTTATTTCCAGTTGGGTTAGCAAAAGTGAGATTTTTTTTTTTTTTTAAGTTATTACATAAGTTTTTTAAAGTTGTTTCTTCGTGTAAATTTTGCTTAATGTACTTCTCACTTGTCCCGTTCACACCAGCACATACCCCTAGCCTGGGAAGTAGTTTTCGGCCGTGCTCCATAGTAGGATGTGGAGAAGGAGCCAGAAGGCCTGGGCAGGAGACCGCCAGGCCTCCCTTCCAATCAGAACAGCTTCATGCCTATGAATAGAACTTTCTTTGACCAGTTTACAAATCAGTGTCCTTCCTCTTCACTAGTAAATACTTTTAGACACTGGCTGTGAGTCACCTGGCGACGCCCACAGCTCCGCTGTAAAGAAAAGAATAGCATTCTTCAGATTCAAATGCTTTAGAATTTGGGAATAATCTTTTCAACGCTTTATTGTTCTTTCAAACACTTGAGAATCCTCCCTAAAACCCTTGCATTTGTGCTACAGAAATTTAAGAACTGATGGCCACTCATGAGGCCTATTGAGCCTCACGCTGTGTGTATGTATTAATGTGTGTATGTTAAGACATCCTGGAGGCAGGGTGGCCATCTCGTGAATGGAGAGTCCTAACACAGGCTGTACAGAATGTCCAGTGTGCTCGAATAGCATGCGTGATTGGAAACAAAGCATTTGTCTCTGAAAGCTGCTTGGTGATGGAGGAGAGTCTTCATGCTGTGTTCCAAGATGAGTCCTTCGCCCTTCTCCAGAGAAATGGCATGTGTATCAACGACACTGCCTTTGGAGGCCGAATTGGTACTTAATCTTATTCTCAGTTTTGTAGGAAGATCTGAAATGATTTCCTGTAGATTTAGCAGAGTTGATGATTCTCCAAAATTCAGGACCACAATGAAGACTCTGTCTATGCCGTCCATCTCTCTTGTATACACAACAGAGTGACTGTCGTCCCTCAGAAGGCAAAACCAGCCCCTGCTGAGCAGCAGTTCTTTGGCACGTAGTAGACTTAAATCCTGATAAAGTCTCAAGGCTGAACTCGCCTGGGCCTTTTGGACCTGTTTTTTTAAAAGAATAGTCACATAAATGTTTTAAGAATTACCTCCACCACCACCACCCCCCAAAAAACTTGCTTCCATTTGCCCTTTAAAATAACTGCCCAAATAAGTAAATCACTGCCCAGTTATAAAGCACTTCTAAATAGTTTGTGTTTTCTGCTTGTCGGGGAGTCATTTCAGTATGCACAATGCTCCCACTTCTTAGAGTTGCTGCAGAAGCCAAATCTGACTCCACTTTAGGACATTGAACCTGCTGGAATGAAGTCACTGTGCTGTGCTGTAACTGCCAGATGCCTGGAAGCAGAAAGCGTCCAGTGCGTTTGGACGTCGTGGTTCCCGTGAAGGGCACTGTGGGTGCAGAGATTATGGGTCCCGCAGACGTGGACTCAGATCCCTGGTGATGGGAAGGGCACTGCAAAACTGCAGAACCTAAGATACAGAAGTCTACACTTGCTTTCTTGCTGCCCCGCCCCGCCCCGCCCCGCCGCACCCGCCCCAGCCACAGAAAGTCTTTTTGGCCTTTAAAGGTTTGGGTTTATTTTGCAGCTACACAAAACATACCTAATTTAATGCTGTTCTTTTCTTTCTTTCTTTTTTTTTTTTTTTCTCCTCATAAGCGTTTGTTTTTCTGTTACAGATGTCATTGTGATGGCTGGTAATATGCTGGCAGAATATTTTACCATAATTCCATTCCCTTTTAAACATCTGCACTTCTAGTATTTTCTTACATTTTCAATCCCCTCCTCCCATGTTTTATATTATTTATTTAAGATAGATTATCAGACAGATAATTACTGTGTCAAAGAGTATGGACATTCAATGCATAATGCCAAATTGTTCGGAGCTGTTGCCAAATCCACAATAATAATAATAATAATAATAATGTTCATTCATTACACTCTAGCCAGCCACGTTTCCTGGGCCGGTGGTTGTTGTTGTTGTTGTTGTTTTCAGGTAGATGCTTAATAATGTGTATTTAATGACTATCTCATGGATGTTTAAAAATGTCTGTTCTGTTTATCAGGTACAAAGTAACTGTGGTCTGTGTGTGCGTCACACTGTGTTACTCATTCTCCATAGCTTTAGATAATGCATGAGAATCGGGGTTTCGTGCCACTCCCATGAGAGGCCCAGAGCTATTCTATCCATCTCCTTTCATTTGAACTCTTTTGCTGTAACCGTGGACCTGTCTGTTTCTCTTTACATCTCTCAAGGTACTTGTCTGATATATTTTGAAGCTTCTGTTAACATGCATAAAGATTGGTGACTTTCGGTGGACTATTCACTGTCTGAAAATTGCATTTCTCTCATATAATGCTTTTCATATTGAATTCTATTTTGTCTGCTATTAAATATTTCCAAGCCTGCCTTTTGTAAGTCGTTTTTTGGTCTAGGAGATGCATACACATAGTATAAATTTGAGTTGCACTAAGAATATTTACAAGGCAGAGGTTTCTCCAGGCACCCCCAGTTCCCTTCCAGAGACAGACAGGACATGATGGCTGCTTGCATTCCTTCCGATAGGTCTCATGAAATGGGAACCCTGTGCCTCCGCGAGCATATGTGGGTGTTTACACGGATGGTGACACACATCCTACGCGTGTTCTAACGTGTACAAGTGCTCTCTCACCGGTGCGGCTAGCGTCTGTCTTAAGAGCCACATCTTAGTCCCGTGATCTAATGACCCGGCTTTCTGTTGGATAGACACGTCAGTTCTCACACTTCGGCTCTTGTCAGCAGTGCTGCAGACAGACCCTTGCATGTTTATCATTTGCATATGTATGAATATTCAGAGATGCAGATATCTAAGTAAAAAATGTTTACACTTCATAAAGTGTAAACATTCTTTTGATAGTTAAATTGCAAGATTCCTGTAGTATTGTTAGTTATTTGTGCCATTTTAGCTCTCTCATATCTACATTTTTGTCTTACCTAATCTGAACATTTTCGTTTTTTAACATGAATTCAGCCCGTTCATATATATGACTACCTTTTTTAGCATCCTTCTGAAACCTCATTTTATCTTTTATTCATAATAACATTATTCTTTTGTCTAAGGATTTCTCCTTTTTAAGAGATTTCTATTAATCAGTTAGTAAGCAGTTCCCGCCCTCTGGTGTTTGAGAAAGTACACATTTATGTGTTTCCAATCCCTTAAAACTTAGTGACCACTTTAAAATAAGTCCCAGAGAAAGGGTAGCCAGGCTTGCTGTAAAGACTGTAGAATTTCCGTCACAGCTGGGAACTCTCAGAGACAGGAATTTCTGTGAAGGACTCTTCATATGGGGCCCTGTGTACTAGGTCATATTTTACCAAAAACATAATTCCCAAGCTCCTTACTAATTGAAAATTGCAAGACTAGTCTGTGATAGACTTCAAGAGTCTTAGTTGAGGTTTTACACATGGCCGGGATTTGGGAATCCATGTGGAAATGCATTTCTTATTTCTAGACCCAACATAACATTTTCATGGATACTTACTTCCACATTCACAGTGTGGTAATCAGAATTTGTGGGCAGCCAGGTGTGGTTGCCTTCAGAAAACCCAGCATTTGAGCTGTTGTCCCACTGCATCGGTGACTTTGACAGAAGGGTATTCTGTGTCAACAGACCAAAAAGAGAAAGCAGTGATGAGGTCATTACCCTCCTGACTACCTCCAGGGACCCCTTCAGTTCTGAGCTGACGTCGGCAGGCCCGGCCTTCATGATGAAAAAGCCTTAACATACACTATTGGTCAGCTTTGTGCTTTCAGTGGGAAAACAGCGAACAATCTCCTCGATGGAAACACACTTTTCCTAACTGAACTTAGGTGTATTTAGGATCTGCTGCCTTTTATAAGAAAACAGAAAAGGATTTCAGAATATCCCACTAGCAATTCCTGTCACCCCATCCTGCTGTAGACTGATGGCAGTCAAGAACGCTGCCAGACCCGACTGGTCCTGACTTCTGCATGCTCCTGCGCCCACCCTGGTTGTTGCATGTGAACACCCACACACGGTGAGCCGCTGGGAGGAAACTCTCTCACACAAGTGAAATGGAACTGCACAGATTAAAGATCAGGATGCCATCTACCCAGCAACAAAAACAAAGTCACACAATGGTAACAGGACGAGGCAGTGCTGTGGTCTCGTCACTAGCAGGTCAAAACCAGAGGTGAATTCCTCCTTGTGGGAGAGGACAGTGAATAATATGCAGAGTAAGTCACTGTCCTGTGCCTCAATCTGCAGAGTCCTTGGTTCTACCCAAAAGCTCCTCATGTGACTCAGAAGGCACCGCTTCCGTGAGCTCCTCAACCACCTAATCAGGAAGGGAGCTGATAACCCTTACTGTCAACAGTGGGAAAAAAATGTGACCATGGGGCTAGGGAGATGGCTCAGGGGTTGAGAGCACTGGCTGCTCTTCCAGAGGACCTGGGTTCAATTCCCAGCACCCACATGGTGACTCAAAACCATCAACAATGTGATCTGGTGCCCTCTTCTGGCCTGCACTGCAGGCATACATGCAAACAGAACACTTACACAACTAAATAGTTACAATTTTTAAATTAGTTTTAAAAAGAAAGACCATGCCATTCAGAACTGAAATAGTAGTGTAGACATGTAGCTAAAAATGTACCATACTTACAGTATCATAGCTTTCATTGAAATTTGTAATGGAAATATCTCTCATCCCTAATTCTTCGCCATAGTAAGTAATGGGTGTTCCTGGGAGTGTGAAAAGAAGCATATTCATGGAGTTGACGTACTGATCGCCCAAGCGAGAGGTCAGCCGGGTAGTCTCTGGTCCACCAGTCTGAAAGGCAGATAGTTTTAAGACCACAGCTCCACACACAACTTCATGAAAGAGTTGTCCTGTTTGAAGTAGAAAGTCCCCAGGCAGAAAGTCACTGTGAAAATGCTGGTGTCAGCATGCACAGACATGGGTCCCGAGCCCACCACCTGCTGTGCGACTGACTGTTCATCATGGCTCCTGTGCTGGCTCGTCTTACGTCAACTTGACACAAGCTAAAGTCATAAGAGGAGGGAGCCTCAGTTAAGAAAATGCCTCTATAAGATCTGGCTGTAGAACATTGTCTTAATTAGTGACCGATGGTGGAAGCCCAGATCATGCTGGGTGGAGCCGTCCCTGGACTGGTGGCCCTGGGTTCTATAAGAAAAATTGAATAAGCCATGGGGAGCAAGCCAGTAAGCAGTACCACTCCATGGCATCTGCTTCAGTTTCCATGTGGTGAACACTCCGGTTACATATCAGAACGTGTTCTGCTCATGAAAGCACCTGAGGACTCTTCCCACAGCTGGATCCAATGGGCAGATGCTGATCAAGGTGCTCTGCTGTACAGAGAGCATGTTCACACCTGGGTCAGATCTTGTCCCCTCACAGTAGTCTGCCAACAACTTCACAGATGAAGAAAGGAGCTTTGAGAAAGGGCAGCAGTCAAGCTACAGTATGACGGACAGCCAGCTTTTGACTATGAACTTGACTGCTACAACACAGGAAAGGGCCATCTTTCTTCTCTCCTAGGCATGCTAAGGTAACCCCCATAACTATATCTTTGGGAGTCATTATAAAGTACTTTTCTACTTTGTTGTTTTGTTTTGTTTTTTGAAACAGGGTTTCTCTGTGTAGCCCTGGCTGTCCTGGAACTTACTTTATAGACCAGGCTGGCCTCGAACTCAGGGATCCGCCTGCCTCTGCCACCTGGGTCCTGGAATTAAAGGTGTGCGCCACCACCCCATGGCTCTGCTTTTCTAGTTTTATGGCCAGAAAATTCAGTCATACATTGTCTCCTTCTTCTATTCTTTTCAATGCCATAAGCTATTGAGCAAACGTTCTCAGGTCGGCTGACACCCAGTAAGTTCTTCCTTTGCAGAAAGTTCTGTTGAAAGCAGAACATCTTTCCCCGAGTGGTTCAAAGCAGTGGGCACAGATGGCCTTGATCCCACAGACCAAGGACAATCCCAGTCACCCATGACACTAGAAACTGTCAAAGTACTTTATGTAACTCCTCCAAGGACATCAGAAAAGCTGTGACATCAGGGCACATCCAGCTGGCAGCATTAGGATCTCAAAAGCTGGGGATATGGTTCAGTGGTAGAGCACAAGCCTGGCATATATAAGGTCCTGGGTTCGATCTCCAGCACCACTGACAAATCAACTAAAAAAAAAAAAAAAAAATCTCCCAAACAAGGAAAATATTGGCAAAAACTAAAATTCCACATTTTTCAGAGCAATTAAAATTAACAAAGGACAATGCCAATTCCAGATTAATTTATTCAGCAAAAACCAGAATGAGCACTTCATATCTGTAGTGTTTTAACTTTCCTACTTTTCCTCTCTTCAAGCCCATGATATGCTCAACAGCCCTACCACCAGTAGCTAAAGAACAGATGCCTAAGAGCCCTGGGCAGGGATTTATAGTTCAATGGACGATGTATCGTCCGGGACCTGCCTCTGTGCAAAGGGCCTCAGCACACTTTCGGTTGAGAGTTATCTAATCTGACCCAGGACTGACTATGCAGACAGGAGTCTCATTCCCATAACACTTGTGGCAACATTTGGCCTTCCTATGGCCATGGCATTACACCAGCTGAGACCAACCCAAGGCCTAGAAGAAGAAGCAACTGGGGATTGAGCTGCCCAAGAGAGGGCTGCAAATGTCCCTATGGAATCCTGGGGCTCTGGGAAGCTCTTGAAGGACAGGCCTGTGTGCATGAAGCGCTTCTACAGCGGTCCAGGGAAGGCTCTCAGCTGACCTAAGGCTCTGCCCAAGTAGAATGGAAAGGCTAAGGCAGGGTTGTAAGGTGACTGCTAGAGGTGGATGCTTGTCCCCGCCCATGAAGAACCCCTCAGCAATGGCGGGAAGACTCATCAGTTCTGTGCATCTAAAGAAACCCCACCCCAAGGCTAGACAAATGGCCCCGTGGTTAAAAGCAATACTGTTCTTGTAGAAGACCTGAATTTGACAACTAATATTTCCCTGTAAACATAAACTCCATGGGATTCAACACCCTCTTCTGGCCTCCACCACACTCGCTGTGCTCATATCACAAGCACAACAGACAGACATACACAGACAGAATTAAAAAACTAAAGAAAAAGAAAACCTTTGAAAAGAATCTCCAGTGAATAACAAAGCAGAGGTGTCCCTAGCCACACAACAAACAGAGCAGGTTTTACAGAACTCATCTAAGAAAGGGACCAAAGAACGAGACAATAGACACTAAGGAGGAAAACAGGATTTCTAGAATTACCTTACCTACTACCAAAAACATCCAGGTCTGAACAACAGTTAATATATATATTTATAAATATATATAAAAGGTAGAAGACATGCAGAGAAACAAAAATACAGCCCATAACATAAATATGGGGAAAGTTGATGGAAAATGTTGCTGAGGTTAAGAAAAATTAAACTGAGCCAGGCAGCGATGTTAATCCCAGCACTCAGGAGGCAGAGGCAGGTGGATCTCTGTGAGTTTGAGGCCAGCCTGGTCTACAGAGTGAGTTCCAGGACAGCCAGGGCTACACAGAGAAACCCTGTCTTAGAAAAAGAAAAAAGAAAATCTAAACTACCATCAAAGGTTATTTTAAAGAGTGTTATTGTCTTTAGTTTTATATGTGAATTTTATAATATATAATAATAATATAAAAAGAGAAACCTCAGCTGTATCTGCAGACTTGGCAAGCATGAGAACCATGTCTCACACATAGCAATATGGATAATTATGAAAAGAACCAAATAGGAAGTTTGGAGTTGAAAAGCACAATAATAGAGACTGAAATATCCCTGAGAGCGGGACAGATTTGAATTGCCAGGGGAACCAGAAGCTGGCAGACAGGCCGGCTGAGTTGGTCTAAACTGAGAAAGAGAAGAATGGAGGAAGACGAGCAAGGTCTGTGAGGCCCATGGGACACGTCATGCACCACACACGGGGGAGAGATCTCCAGAGGAAAAGACGTGCTGATCTTGTTTGAAAACAAGGACCAGGGCTGTGGCTGCAGCTGCTGCTAGAGCGCTTGCTGGCAGCCTGGGAGCTCTGCATTCCTTCCCCGGCACCGGGAAAAACCGGCGTGGCGGTGCACTCCTACACCCAGTACTTGGGGAGTGGAAGCAGAAGGATTAGAAGTTCAAAGTCATCTTGGCAACACAGAAAATTTGGGACCAGCTGGAGTTACCTGACAGGAAAGGAGGCTGGGCCTCAGGCAGGTCCTTCACAAGACGCCCTTATTATAGAAGGGAATAGATCTGTACCTCTCGTTGTCCCTGAAGACCATTCTACTGGACAAGACATGGAAGGTGGAAAATAGTGACCCTTATAGCCAGGGTTGTGTGGATCTTCTTGTTTGTTTGTTGTTTGTTTGTTTGTTTGTTTGTTTGTTTGTTTTGAGATAGGGTCTCCCTATGTAACCTTGGCCAGCCCAGAAGTCTCTGTGTAGATCAGGCTGGCCTTGAATTAATAGAGATCTACTTATATCAGCCACCAGAGTGCAGGGATTAAAGGCGTGTGCTACCCTGGCTAGCTGGGTCCTCACCCTTAATATGAAATGGAATGCTATGGAATAGTCTTTTGGGACACTGTGAAGATGTGCTGCGTTCATTGGTTTAATAAAGAGCTAAATGGCCAATGGCTAGCAGGAAGGAGCTAGGTGGGAGTGAAAAGGGACAGAGTCACACCAGGAGTAAGGTCACCGAGGGACAAATATGCACCTCATTTTAGAGGTGACTGACTGTCCAGCAAGCATTGCTGTGTGCTGTGCACGAGCTTACCATCCAATTGGGCCATTTTCCTTCTGGCATGTTTTCCATCCAGGATGTGATTACTTCATATACAGTGTGCCCAGAAAGACTGTCCAGTGTGGTGAAGTAATTGTTAAAAGGAAAATCAGCTTCCTTGACAAATGGCAAGCCGTAGTACATCATGGTCCTCTCGATGCTCTCTGCTGAGACTTCAGTCCCCATGAACCTGGAAGAGTTGGCAAACTTTCTTATCTTTGTTCAGTTGGAACCTCCAATTCACCCCTGCATGATCTGGAAAGCCCCATTCCTATCTCTCTCGCCAGACCCCGCCCACTCAGAAAGTCTCCAAACAAAGAAAAGGCACCAAAAAGGCCAGTTCCACATTCTTGGTGGCTACAGCAGCCTCCTCCCCTGAAGTAGCCAGCCACCAAGTCCCTGCCTAAAGTGCTCAGCTTTTGGCCATAGTTGGGCACAAACCCAGCTTGTGACGGACACATCCTCACCCCTCACCTACCATCTATATAATCTCTCTGCTTTAGTTCAGGCATGCAGCTTCTCCAGCCTCTATCTCTAGGACGGCAGAACTCATCCAGGAGTTGCTTTGCTCAAATAAACCTGTTGATATACTTTTTCAATTTGGCTTGATCTGGTTTACTGCATTGGCAGAGAAGCCTATTATGAGGGTGGGAGTAGGGGGTTGAGTGGGGGAGAAAACCTATTAGTCTTCAGCCTCTGACAAAAGAATGGGAACAACTCTGCTTAGGGCTTGCCATGATCATAGGTCATGGCAATCTCAGACCTCCTCAGCATTTAGCTTCTTCTTCATACAGTGGCCATCAGCACAGAAACTGCTGGTCAACATGTAGAGAATCAGAGTCCGTGGAGGTTCAGCCACCAAGGGGACATGCACATGACACCTGTCTTTAAGGCTCGGGGATCTTTGCGAAAGAAAGGACGGGAAGACTGGAAGAGCCAGAGGCCTTGGAGGACTGAAGTGAAACAGCACCTTCTAGATATGACAGCTGTACTTACATACTCTTAGCGGCTCTGGTTGTCTACACAAGATCAAGTCAGTCAACTCTCTAGACTGGATAGCTAAAGGACTCATCCTGAGTCCTCCTACACCTAGTTGAAAAGTCACTGACAGATGGGCTAGTGAGAGAGGACCGGTCCATTTTCTTTAAGGGCGTGGTCCCTGGTAGGTTGACCACACTCCAGCAGATGGTCTCACACATGTGAGTATGTGAGCAGCATAAACTGGACTCAGTGGGTTATTTATTTTTAAAGAGGACATAGAGTTGGGGTGGGGTATAGAGGGTATTCTGGGGGAGTTAAGAGGAAGAGTGGTGGTGAATATAATCATGCATCGTTAGATAGGGTTCTCCAGAGAGCAGAACACGAACACAGAATGCGGTTCGCCATCAACACTGTTCTCTGCTTTCTACCCCCGACTAAAACTCTAACATCTTGAAGACCTTTAGAGATTTCCATCTGTCCACTTAGAATTCCAGTCTATACCTTCAAATAAAGGGTCTCCCCTTTTTATCGATATGCACTCTGAAAACCACTCAGGATCATACAGACACCTGACATGGCCCCATCAGCTGCCGCCAGCTGGTTGAGGCGGCACATTAATAGAGGTACGGTCTTACATGTGCCAATGGATTCCCCACCTCTGCCACCACTGCCTTCTCCAAGGGCGGGGAGGGTGGGGAGGGTGGGGAGGCTGGGGAGGCTGGGGCTTCTTTAGCTGCTCTCCATCATTCTGTTTCATGAGCTACTTAGAAATACAAAGAATCCTTCATCCAAGATTCTTTTTTTTTTTTTTTTTTTTTTTTTTTTTTCCCCCGAGACAGGATTTCTCTGTGTAGCTTTGGAGCCTTTCCTGGAACTCACTCTGTAGACCAGGCTGGCCTCGAACTCACAGAGATCCTCCTGCCTCTGCCTCCTGAGTGCTGGGATTAAAGGGGTGTACCACCACCGCCCGGCCATCCAAGATTCTTAAGACTAGATGTATCTCAAATTTTGTAAGATTTTTACATTCTTAGAATATTTCTATAGAACTTTACTTACTAAGAGTAAACTTAGTGATCCAAACTTAGAAATTCAAAATATGCCTGGGTGGTAGTCGTGCACACCTTTAATCCCAGCACTCGGGAGGCAGAGGCAGGCGGATCTCTGTGAGTTGGAGGCCAGCATGGTCTACAGAGTGAGTTCCAGGACAGCCAGGGATACACAGAGAAACTGTTTCTCAAAAAAAAAAAAAAGAAAGAAAAAGAAAAAGGAAAAGAAAAAGAAAAAAGAAAAGACAAGAAAAGAAAAGAAAAAGAAATCCAAAATGCTCTAAAATGTTTAGATTTTCATGTTAGAGATGCTGAACTTATAACTTAACAGTGTTTCTTACATGCCGGACACTATTTTAAGTGATTTATGTGCATGATCTCATCTAACTTCACAAGAGCCTTCCAAGGATTATGACTATTACTCTTCTTTTGATGAGAAAACCCATTTCTGCCAACTGACACCCCCAAGGTCACCGAGCTACAGAGCAGGACCCCACCTCAGCCCCTTGATCTCACAGCTGTGCTAACCCCTGGGATCTCCTGACAGTTCAGCTGGAATATTTGGGTTCACACTATTCAAACAACATAACCCGAGTAATAATGATAAAAGTAACGGTTCACAGAGCTGGAAAAGTGGCTCAGCAGTTAGAAATGAGTGCTCCTCTTGAAGAGGATCTGAGTTCAGTTTTCAGAACCCATGCCAGGTGATATGGCCACCTGTAACTCCACCTCCAAGGGGATGAGTGCCCCCTTCCGGCCTCTTAAGGCACCTGCACTCACTCACATGTACAAAACCCATCCACAGACACACATACATTGTATGAAATTCCCAAAGAATAAAAATATTTTAAAGGTCACATCTAACACCTAACCAATATATTCTTTCAAATTAATTTCATCTCTAGCACTCTACAAAAGAGGAAACTGAAAATCAGCAAAGATAAGCAACATGAGAGACCGCGTCACACCTTGGCATAACCAAGCTGTAAATTATTATTATGTAGTTACTTTTTTTTTTAATTTTAAAAGGTGGGAGTGCAACATGGCTCAGCAAGTACCATGCAAACCTGGTGGCCTGAGTTCAATCCCTGGAACTCACATAAAGGTAGAGAGAGGACAACAAGGCTACTCTATGACCGCCATTTGTGTTCATGACACCTATGCCCTTACACACACACACACACACACACACACACACACACACACACACACACACCAATAACAATAATAATAGAATTCAATTATAGTTACGAAGGGTCTTTCAGAACAGAACTTGGGCCTGTGGTTACCGGTATCTGCCAGGCTCCCTGCTGTACTGGTCCATGATCTGCCGGAAGTCCCGGACAATGTCATGCATTCCCACCTGAGTAGTGGTGAAGTCGTGGTAAAGCTCCGAGTAGTGGGTGACGGTGTCCTGGGGAAAACAGGACAGCACAGTTAGCACCGTTTCACACCCACAAGGGCCCCGTGTAGGTTCAGACGGTCTTATCAGGTGGCTTGAACCAAGGAGATATTTGCTCAGTGGTGGTCCTAGAAACCTTGGTGCACAAGAGGCTTGTGGGTAGCAGACACTCACAACCCTTAGTATTATTGCATGGGCTCTTAAGTATCTTTAAAAATCTAGTGAACAGTAAGCATTCCTATATCACCCATTTTAGTAAACTAAATTTTACCAAATACCAAAACTTTAATTACAAAACACCTCTAAATATAAATGTCTAAATGCTTCAGATGTTTTTGATGAAGATAGAACTTGTAAGCCAGGCCGTGGTGCCGCACGCCTTTAATTACAATACTCAGGAGGCAGAGCCAGGCGGATCTCTATGAGTTCGAGGACAGCCTGGACTACAGAGTGAGATCCAGGACAGCCTGGGTTACACAGAGAAACCCTGTCTCAGAAAAAAAATAATAGAGCTTGTTGTACATCTATACTGTGTCTGCTTACAAAATGTCAACATTTAACTTTGCTTCTGTCTCCATTCTTCATGGTTACTGTTAACCTTCTTGGGGTTTCAGTGATGGCTCCTGATAGTCATTTCTATGTAGGATTAGAAGACTCAAAAGACTACAGCTCACATGTACTACAGTCCTCGGTTGGACACAGACTGGCCAAGCCATCCCAACCTGATGTGCTTCCTGTCGGCAAGTTCTCTTTGGTTAGGTCAGCTTCACCTATAAAAGTGAAAGAGTTTGACTTGGGGTGGGGTTTACCCCAGGTGTCTTCCTAAAATTGCTTGTTCTTCAGATTGCGCAGTCACTTTGCAGACATATGCTTTATCACATCACATTCTCAGCAAGGTGACTTCAAGATTTTCTCTCCAAGCAGAAGCTAGTATTCTTTTTCTTTCCTTCTTTTCTTTTCTTCTTCTTTTTTTTTTTTCTCGAGACAAGGTTTCTCTGTGTAGCTTTGGAGCCTGTCCTGGATCTCCCTCTGTAGACCAGGCTGTCCTCGAACTCACAGAGATCCACCTGGCTCTGCCTCCCGAGTGCTGGGACTAAAGGCATGTGCCACTGCCACCCAGCTCAGAAGCTAATATTCCTTGAGAAAATGGGCTAACAATGTCTGTTGTCTTCATTTTTCTGTCTTACCAGAAGTTATGAGCAAAAAAATTATAATAATAATAATAGTAAAAATAATGATGATAATAATGGGCTTAATTATAACCTTTGCTTCATGACATAGTCTCACAATCAATTGCTCTTTAATTAGGTAAGTAGGTGAGTAGTTAATTAGGTAGGTAGGTAGGTGAGTAGTTAGGAAGGTAGTTGAGTAGTTAGGTAAGTAGGTAAGTAGTTAATTGGTTAGGTAGGTGAGTAGTTAGGTAAGTAGTTAATTAGGTAGGTAGGTGAGTAGTTAGGTAGGTAGGTAGTTGCTTTATTTAATGAAGTTAAAAGAAAGCATAAATTGGCTCAGGACAAAAGGTAGAAACTTGAGAACAAAATATCCAAGTGGACTTCATCTTACATAATTGGCTTCATTAAGAGTATCCTACTATACATAAAATTTTAGACTTTCTTTCAACCACACAAAGCACTGCTGAGACTCATCTAGACTGCTGCCTGTTGCTGTGATTTGCTTATTTGGTTCGTATAACAGTCTATCCTGTGACACACAATGCTCCACTATTTTGTAGTGTGTGTTGGAACTACTGTCTACTTGACCATAAAAACTGGGGTGACCATAGAAGAGCAGTCAACCAGAGGAATAGGGGAGCATGTGAACTCCATATGTCGGGGGGTGGGGTTGAGGTGACAGTCAATAGTGTAGAGCCCCAAAGAACTCAGCTTCTGTAATGAGGTGGGCTTTGTCTGGGATTCTGTTATCAACCTCTGTAATTGTGAATCCTGAGGCTCACTTAACGAAATCATGAAGCTCCTCTCATTCAAACGTTGAGAGGCTTGGATGAAACATCCAGTGCTAATTCCCTTCTGTTCTGACTGTGACCTGATCAATAGAAAAGTCCCAGGAAATTGAGTCTAAGTAAAATGAAAAAAAAAAAAAAAACTCAATGAGCAACCGTCCTTCATTCAGTAGACCTTTATTAGTCCTTACTGTGTCCCCAACACCCTCATTGAGCAAGCCCTTGCTCTGTAGAGAACCAGTGGAAAGGGTCACCCAGGTGCATGCATTAGAAAGGAAATACTCCAAAGGTCTTCCTGTGGGCAGGACTGCCTTATCCTAGACTGGAACAGGGACAGCTCCCAGGGAAGACTGCTTCTGCTCTTGCAGAGGACATGCTTGGTTCCTAGCACCCATCCAGTTAGCCCTAGGGGGACCCAACAGCCTCTTCTAACTTTTGTGGGCACCCGCACTCAGGTGCACACACCCACACACAAACTCGCATATACACATACTTTTTAAAATATCAAAAAATTTGAATGTCGAAAACAGAAAAGTCTGATAATATTTTCAGATGAGGCAAAGAAAAAAAGTTTAAAAGAAGACTCACCGGAATTTGGGATGGATTTACTTGGATTTCGTTCCTCAGGTCCTTCGCTTCCAAAAGAAATTTAACCGCGTTGAAACTAAAGCCATCGACACCCTTGGAGAGCCAGAACTGCATTATTTCCTGAACATGGAGAAGCAGAGCACTTGGTTACATCAACTACAAACTCTAGACAGAACATTAACAGAGGCTCCGTGTATGGGTGACCATCAGAATGGTTTCCACACACAAAACACGTTATCACACACACAACTTCACTCACAATCCGTAACTGGTTCTCTCAGTACCAGATGCTGGGTTTCGTGAAAGAATAAGTATTCCAGGCAAGAACAGCTGTGGAAATGCTGTTGGGCTCCCTGGGCAATTAAAAAAAAAGGGGGGGGGCGTGGATAGCTACCAGGCAGTAGTGGTGCATGCCTTTAATCCCAGCACTCGGAAAGCAGAGGCAGTTTGAGCCCAGCCTGATCTACAGAGTGAGTTCCAGGAGAGTCAGGACTATACAGAAAAACCCTATCTTGAAAAAAAAATCAAAATAAATAAATAAAATAAAAAGAACAGCACGTCCAAAGGTGTTTAGATAAGAGGGAAGTAGCAGAAGTTGGACTTGTCAAGCCGGGCGGTGGTGGCGCACGCCTTTAATCCCAGCACTCGGGAGGCAGAGGCAGGCAGATCTCTGTGAGTTCGAGGCCAGCCTGGGCTACAGAGTGAGTTCCAGGAAAGGCGCAAAGCTACACAGAGAAACCCTGTTTAAAAAAAAAAAACAAGTTGGACTTGTCATGTCTAGCTTTGCAGGCAATGGCAAAAACTTGGAACTGGAAAGGATGGGTGGGAAGTCCTGGAAGGTTTCAAGCAGAAAATGCTGTGATCTGATTAAAAGATTAAGCATAGGGTTGACATAGACTAGCAATTCCACACCTAGGTACATGCACAAAAGAAATGCAAACATATATCAAAAAAAAAAAAAAAAAACCTTGAATGTTCATGGTAGCAGGGTTCTTAAGTTGAAATTATCTCTGATGATAAATCCATCCATGTGATGACTATTACCTGATCACAGAACAGAAGAAAGTACTGGTGCATGCTGGGACAGGCCTGAATCTTAGAAGCGTTTTTTCTAAATACAGGGAGTAAATATTGAATTATTTCCTTTCTACAAGATGTCCACAATAGGCAGATCCATAGAGAGAGATAGGGGACTGGTTCAAAGACAACGGACAGGATGTTCAGGTCAGCACAGCTATCTGTAAACCTCCCGAGCCAACTTGACGAGGTGTGGGTAAGCATTATCTTGCATGCTACTGCGAACATCAAACACGTGAGTGCTGATTTTCTAGAAGACAGCTAACCTTCCTCATGAGCTCTTGATTCACTTCAGAATCTCAGCGGGCTAAACATTAACCTCCATTAAAGAATGAGAAACGTGAGTTTGCCCTTTCGTCTTTACACTCCTGTTCAGGTCCCAGCGTCTCGGGATGGCCTCGAAGAATGGCGACCCAGCTGCCGCCAGCGTCGCCGCCGTTCGCAAGGGCGCCACCCGGGGCCCTGTAGGTAAGAGGCTACAGCAGGAGCTGATGACCCTCATGATGTCTGGTGACAAAGGAATTTCCGCCTTCCCTGAATCAGACAACCTGTTCAAATGGGTAGGGACCATCCATGGGGCGGCCGGCACAGTATATGAAGACCTGAGGTCTAAGCTCTCACTTGAGTTCCCCAGCGGCTACCCGTACAATGCACCCATGGTCAAGTTCCTCACGCCCTGCTACCACCCCAATGTAGACACCCAGGGTAACATCTGCCTGGACATCCTCAAGGACAAGTGGTCCGCACTCTATGACGTCAGAACCATCTTGCTCTCTATCCAGAGCCTGCTAGGAGAACCCAACATCGATAGCCCTTTGAACACACATGCTGCTGAGCTCTGGAAAAACCCCACAGCATTTAAGAAGTACCTGCAAGAAACGTATTCAAAGCAGGTCTCCAGTCAAGAGCCCTGACACAAGATGTCCAGCTTCTCTCGTGTGTCGTCTTTTTCCTTAGGTGGTCTGTCCTTTCCTTGATTTCTGAGCTGTGCTGTTATTTTTGTTTTATTCGTTTTTGTTTTTAAATTAAGTCTGCTTGAGCCCTTGCAATGTATATTAAATAAATACATGTTGATTGTTTTTGTAAAAAAAAAAATGAGAAACGTGAGCTGGAGAGATGGCTCAGCAGTTAAGAGCACATGCTACTCTTGCCGAGGATCTGAGTTCGGTTTCCAGTGCCCCTGTCAGGAGGATCACAGCTGCCTGTGACTCCAAAGGCTCTGATGCCTCCTGGCCTCCAGGGGTACCTGCCCTCAAGTGCACATACCCACACGGAGACACAAGAAAAAATAAAAATAAGTACTTAAAAAAATGAGAAATGAGTGTCCTGGAACCTCCGTAAGTATCACTATACTTCGTGGCCTTGTTCCATGAGATGTTTTTGAGTGTGTTTGTTTCAAATGCTGAAGATGAGGCCCAAGACTCCGGAACTGTGAGGAAAGGGCTTGGCCACCAAGCTACACACCCAGCCCTGACGAGACATTTTAAAAGCTGAACCCATACAACCCAGAGTTTGCTCTTAAGAAGCATTTCCTTCGTGTTACTTATTCTCTCCACCAGATGAGAGAAGAGGGCTCCAGATTTTAATTCTTAACTTCTTCTCGCTCCAGTTAAGCTCTCCAGGGTATTGGGTATAAAAATGGGCACAGTGCCTGGTTCCACCTGGTCAGGTGACCCAGACTTAGGGACTGTGGGGACAGTACTCTGTGTCCTTGACTCTTCACTACCATGACACCACAGTGTCCTGATTTCCACTGGGAATGTTTTCTAACACACCACCGCTGGTCACTGTACCCGCTCTGGTTCCTCATCCATCACAAACGGGAGGGGAGGGGAGTGATTTGGAAGGCAGGTAGAAACCAGAGTGACTGGGCATGTACAAAATGCTACTACCTAATATAAATCACTACAATCTAATGTAAGCACCTCTGGGGCCTTCTAACTTCTCCAGGGGAAAGCACTCAGACTCTGAGTCCCCAGCAGCCACTGGGAAGGAAGAGACGGAGTAGGAAGACCCCTGTGTGTCAGTGCTGAGGGGGTAATAGCTGAGAGCTGATGGCTGCCAGGGGAGAAGGCTCAGGCTCCCAAAGTTCAAGTTGCTATGTGAACAGAAGTTCATCCAGATGCCTCCTCCCTGCTAACCACCTAAGCTGCAAATTATTAACCTGCTCAGCTCTACTGTGCAGATAAGTGCTGCGGGTAGGAAGGGCAGGAGGGTGTCAGACGAGCCTCTGAGAAAGGTCCCGTCCAGGAACCTCCCTCATCTCAGCCTCCCAGCAACCCTTATTTACTCCTCATAGTGAATCTTGACTCCCCCTCCAAACAATGTTTAACCCCTGGATAAGGCAGTAATGGCCCAGACGGGGTGGGGAGCGGGGAGGCTTTCATTCTCGGGGACTAGTTAGGAAGAATTCTATTCACAGACCACTACCCAGATGCCAAGTTAATCAAAGAATCATTAATATATCCACCAGCACACTGTGTCAAAATATGCAACACTTGTTTAAATATCTGCAGACAATCCATCGCTATCACTACAAGGGTGTGGAGAGTCCAATATCTGTTAAACTGACTGCTTGACATAGTTACGAATTCCTGACTGAAAACCACAGATAAAGAGAAGCACGCAGAGAGAAATGGTGTCTCAACACAGGCCCCGGGTGTGGTTGGGATGGTGGATTCCAGTCCCCAAACCTAAGCTTCAATCCTACCCCTGTCTCCCGAGAAACACCGCTTTGCCTCCTGGAGGCTCCTTCTCTATAATACCTTAAGAGCATCAACAGAGCTCGGTAAATTATTTGTCATATAGTGAGTGACTAATAAGTATGGGTGGGGGAGAGGGATCGATCAGTGAACTTTGGTAATGGAAGACAATCTACCACACCAAGATTAAAACTAACCCTTAGTCTGCTGACTTTAACTGCCTCACTGAAATAAGAGTGCCCTGACTCAGGGTGCCTGTTCCTAGAATGAACTCCTAAGCAATTTATTGAGACTTCATACATGTTTCTATGGTCTTAAGCCTAAGGAGTCCACAGGAATAAATACCTAACCGGGAGTGCAGAAGGCTGGGGGTAGGGGTGTTGCTCAGTGGTAAAGGACTTGTCTAGAATGAGAAAAACTAGAACAAATGAAGAAAGAAAAGGAAGAGAAAGGAAGGAAGGGAGAGAGGGAGGGCAGGAGGATGGAGAGAAAGGAAAACAGAAGGACCTTTTTACTATAAAACACTGTAGAAAGAACTTGGAAAGCACTTAAACAATGAAAAGGCAAACCATGTTCATAGATGGGAAGGTTTAATATGGAGATGTCAGTACTCCTCAAAATGTGCCACAGACTTGATGTAGTTCTTATTAAAATGCCAGCCAGCTTCTTTGCACAACTGAGACGTTGCTACAAAAATTCATATGGACATGCAAAGGACTCAGAATAGTCACGCAATATCCAAAACAAAGTTGAACTCATGCTTATTTATTTGTTTACTAGACAGGGTCTCACTTCATGCCCTGGCTGTCCTGGAACCCACTATATAAGTCCAGGCTGACTTAGAATTCACAGGAATATTCCTACCCCTGTCTCCTGCCTCCTGTCTCTGTCTCTGTGCTGGGATTAAAGGCGGAGTGTCACCATGCCTAGCAGACTCATACTCTTGATTTTAAAACTTGCTACAAAGCTATAGTAACCAGGCAGGGGTCCTGACATAGAAACGGATACATAGAAGAATGGACCAGAATTAGGGGTTCAGAAATAAATCCAAGCTTTCATGGACAGTTGCTTTTCTTTTCTTTTTTTTTTTTTTTTTTTGTTTTTGTTTTTGTTTTTCGAGACAGGGTTTCTCTGTGTAGCTTTGTGCCTTTCCTGGAGCTCACTTGGTAGCCCAGGCTGGCCTCGAACTCACAGAGATCCGCCTGGCTCTGCCTCCCGAGTGCTGGGATTAAAGGCGTGCGCCACCACCGCCCAGCCCGACAGTTGCTTTTCCACTAGAGTTGCCCACAGCTCTCAATTCTGTCCTGTCTCCTCTCTACCTGCTTCCCCCTGGCACTCCCCGACTCCCCTAAATTCCCGCCCGCCCTCCCACAGCAGTGTCGAGAGTGGGAACACGGCTCTCTTCCCTGAGGAGCTGAGAATAAGGACCACTCTGGTGGGAGTCCACGGAGGTGTCAACAGGAACCTTCCCACCCTGGACCACAGAGGACCTTCAGCGACTCGGCATGCATGCGCTTGCAGACCTGACTAGCCCGCATCTCCTACTTCTGGCTCCCTGCCTCTCACCCTGCAGCCTTGCCAGCTCACAAGTGGGGCTGCCACTTAACATACAAGACACCAAGTTAAATTTTCATTTCAAGTAACCAACAGGTTTTTCTTTTAGTAGACATAGCCTCCAAATTGCATTACTCATTAGCTGAACTTTAAAACTGGACTTGAGGTTTTTTGCACCCCCACCCCACCCCACCCCACCCCACCCCACCCCGCCTGGAACTCTCATCCCCGAGGCTCCATTTCTCATCTCAGCAGCATCTGTCCCAAGGGTCCCCCTTCTTTGGAAGGGCAAGCGCTCCCTGGCACACCAATGCCCCTTCCCTGAGAGAATGTTCAGGCCCGTCTCAAACGTCTTGCATGCAGTAACGTCTTGCATGCAGTAACGTCATTGTTCCCTTGGTGTTCCAGAGACTGGTTGAGGGAGGCACTTTTTTTTTTTTTTTTTTAACCCACTGTCAAATCCTCAATGCTCGAGACAGGGCCTGGCTCAGAGCGAGCAATATGCCAGCATTTACTGAGTAAACACAGCCGTGCTACACATGGATGTATGGATTCTCTCTCCCTGTCTTTTGAACAAACACAATATCACCACCGACTGTCTTTCATAGGTTGAGGATCTGAGACCGAAAGAGTCAAACAATTCACCCAGGGGCCTACTGCACATGTAGGAACCAGCCCCCAAGCCTGCCTTCTCAACTCCCCCCAACACACCAGTCAATTACCTCAGGCCAAAGATCACCTCCAGCTTAGGTGGCTGTGTCCCTATTATTTACATTACTCTGGTTTAGATGAAGAAAGGAGCCACCAACACATTGTCAATATTTGCATTTGACACCTTAGCCTGGGAATTTAATGATACACTTTGATTGATTTTTACCTACACAGCTCTTCAGTCAACACAGAGTTTTTCAAATAACCACTTAGGCCCCACTAGTGGAGAAGTCTGTGTGGGTGTCCACACTCACTCAGGTCCCACTAGAGGAGAAGTCTGTGTGGGTGTCCACACTCACTCAGGTCCCACTAGTGGAGAAGTCTGTGTGGGTGCTCACACTCACCTTTATTTCTTCTTGAACATCAGGATTTCGGAAATTTAAATCAGGTTGCTCTTTCAAAAACTGGTGAAAATAACATTGCTCTCGTACTTCGTCAAAGTGCCAACTGGAGTTCCCATACACACTCAGCTGGCAAATGGAAAAGAATGCATCATTACTTCACTCATTCCTGCACTGGCCTTGTCCACAAAGATGTGACCTGGCCATCCCAGGCCCATGAGGCAGTGCATAAATCCTGGGAGCTGTCTACCCAGGGAGAGCGCTAAGTTAAATCAACATCCCCGCATTTTACCCTAATGCTCCACAAAAGTGCTTATGAAGTACTTAGCAAGTAGACACCATTCCTAACAACCACAACACCAGCTGATGCTCTCAAGTTCCGGTCAAGACCAACTTAAGGAACAGCCATTCCTTACATATTCCCTTGAATCTGCTGCTCAGGCTCAAGACTCCTGTATGTGAAGCAGATTATGGAGAAAGACAGCCTATATTGTGTCTTAGAGCATGAAGCCAGAGATGACTCCCCAAAGAATCACCTGAAACTCTACTAGCCTTCTGGAATGAAAGTCTAGTGACTTCTGGAGATGTGTTTGACAGTATGACTAATATCTTCTTGCTAGCAGGGATCAGGGGCATGAGTGACTGCATGTCCAGATTCTCTGGCTGGTCCGTCATGATCTCTGGTCAATCTGTCTCAATCCATCCTTAAATGTGAGAGTTTCTTGGGCTCTATTTCAAGACTTTTGTTCATGTCTTGATAAAGAGCAAATGGAAAAAATGTGGTGGCGGGGGAGTTACCCCATCTAAATCCTTTTCTTTTTAATTGGAAGACACAGTCACATGGGGTCTGCATTTCCATGGCAACTGGCCACAGCGAGTAGCAGCAGCTGTCTTTAAAGGAAACTTATCATCACCCGTTCGCTGTGTGGGCCACCTGGACATGAGTCAAGATGATGTTCTTACCTCATGCCTAACCAACAAAAGATTTCAAATAAGCAACCCAAAAGAGAATTGAGAAAACCAGAAAGAAGTGCTTCACGGAAACGGACTCCCAAGGGACTAAATGCATAAGACGTTCAGTGTCATCCACAACCACACACTTACTACATTAGTTACATAACCACTAATAATTAGATAAATGTAAAATTAAAAACATGGGATTTTTATGTTCGTCTGAATGGCAAAAAATATAGTTTGACCAAGAGAGTAACGCATCGCCCTGCATGGTGACATCACACCTATTTAACGCAAGAAAACTCTACTCATAAGCCTCAAAATAGGTTAATAAACATATGACATGATTAATGATAAAGTTGGAAACAGTCCACTATTTGTTAACTGAAGAGTGATTAAGTTAACCACGGAATATTTACATATTATGTATATGTAATATATATAATACATACAGCAATATGCAACAGGGAAAAAGTGTGAGGCTTGACTATCCAAAACCACATGAGTAGATCCTTCCAAAAAATGAGTGATAAAAACAAGCTATAGAAAGCTTTACTTTTCATGAAGTTCAAAGTAAAGACAACTAAAAATTAACTGCTGACGGCACATTACATAAGCAAAGCAAATTCCTAGGACCCACATGGTAGGAGATGACTGAATCCTACAAGTTGCCCTTTGACTTCTGTGTGTGCTCCATGGTACATGAATACCTGCTCCCCACCTTTCCATCCCCCACATACAAGATAAATAAATCTAATAAAAAATGTAAGTAAAAAAATAAGTCAACACTCATCAACTCCCTGACTTGATAAAGTAGCTTCTATTATCTAGAATTTCATATACAGAGGGCTATATGAGCCTCTTTAAAATACTTTTTGACTTATTTACTTTATGTGTATGGGTGTTTCATCTACATGTATGTCCATGCACCACATGTGTGCCTGGTGTTCATAGAAGCTGGAAGAGGGCATCAGATTCCCCAGGATAGGAGTTGTAAGCTGCCATGGGGTACTGGGAATCGAACCCAGGTCCTCTGGAAGAGCAGCCAGTGCTCTTGACAGCTGAGCCATCTCTCCAGCCCCCGCAACTAGTAGTCCATTGCACTGCTGAGTAGTATTGCATCATATTCATCTATTTGTATGTGCTAACATCTTAGAGTTATTTTTATTTATATGGCTTCATGTGTGTTTGTGTGTATGTCGTGTGTGTGGCCATGGAGGCCAGAGAGGATGTCAGATCCCCTAGGGCTGGAGTTACAGACAGTTGTGAGCTGCCCAGTGTAGGTGCTGGGAAGAGAACCTGGGTCTTCTGGAAGAGCGGCCAGTGCTCTCAACTACTCAGCCATCTCTCCAGGCATGTGTTGACGTTTTACATTAGAAAAATCAGCCTTGCCTACAAGTGGAAAGATGATGGACAGATGGAAAAGGTGGTGGTAAAAAAAAAAAAAAAAAGCACCTGTCATGTGCTGTAGTCAAGAGATCATCTGGTCTGAGGAGTGAGTGGTGAGTTTTAGATGCAGCACTGAATATATCCAGTCCTCAGCCCTTTCATTCCCCAGCTCTGTGACCCCGCTCTGCCTATGTGCAAGACAGGTACTAAATTCTAATTTGTAGAATTGGAGGGGTAGACTGGATGAGATAATGAATGTAAGACCCTTAATAGACAGCCTGCACCCAGAACGTTTAACAGATGTTTGCTAACAGCCTTCTAACAGTGGGTTAATTTGGAGATGGGTGGTTAAGGCAGTAAACACGCCAGGATGTGCTGATGGCCTGCCATGGGCTGCATGGTGCCATCATGCATTGAGCTCGGTGGGTGGGCAGTTACAGAGAGGTCACATAGTCAGTCATCAAGCATGCAGACTCTGAGTGTGTTTGCGTTGAAAGTTGGTTTCAAGGACCAGCAGAGAGGGTCAGGGTGAGAAGAGGGGGGACTCCATGGGGACAAGAGAATCTGGAATAAATGACTTGGGAGAAAACAAGAGAGAAACAGGCCTGACCGGGAGGATCATGCCTGAGACGAGAGACGGCTCGCTGATGGACTATAGGGTGCCTAGCAAACCTGAATTTCAGGGACAGCCATAGTATCCTAGGAGAGCCAGGCTTCCAGGGCCCTGTCAGACATCAAATTGGCAGGTGCTCAAGTCCCTTGTGTAAAAGTGGAGAGTTTACATACAACTCTCACACACTGTCTTTTATGTTTCATGGGACCTCTGTATTAATCTTACCCCTTAATACAATGTGAGGGTTAAGTTGTAGCCATGCTGCCGTATTTTCAGGAAGAATGATCAGCTACTGGTCTGTAGCTAATTCAGTCCCTTTGCAACCTTTTTGAACATGCAACTCTAGAACCTGGCCTGTATAATATTTTATGCTAAAAGTTCGTTCACTACTTGTCTCAAACTCAGGTTTAAATGCATGTTTGGGGCTCTTATTTGCTAAATCTGGCCGCCTAGACAGAAAGGACCTGGAGCAAGTAGGAAGGACGATGGCTCCTATGCTGAGTAGCATTTGCTACTAAGAATCGGGTGGGAAGGAGGCAGCAGGGAGCTGGAAGACAAGGAGACCGTGCTGATGCCCTGGGCTCAGTCAACTCCCCAAGACAAGGTAAGGGCTCAGGTAGGGGTGATGGACAACAGATGTGTCCAAAGGCTCAGTACCAAGGTTCGGGAAAGGAGAAAGTGATGACTCTGTTTGCTTTCGATGTCCAGCTGGGGGTCAAAAAGTCAAGAAGACAAAGGACCCCGGAGAGTGGTAAAAGACAGTAGAAAAAAAAAATAGTAACTGTTATTTTCCTATCTCCATCCAGGAACCCCAGAACCTATGCTGGACGAGGGTGGGAGGTGAGAGCGAGATGGAAGAAGATGCTAGTGAGGAGGGTACCACACCCCAGAGCCCATCAGCTCAGTGATGAAGTCGGGAATCTAAAGGCCACTTGAGAAACGTTTTTCTATTTCTAAACTACATCCTTCGAAGCTTTTGCTTGAAGGGCTGCACACATCTCCTGCTCGGTCAGTCTAGAGCTGCCCAGTTTCTGCCTGCTCATCGGTCGTGCTTACCCAGTTGTTGGGAGGGATGGTCACACCATTCTCTCGAGTGCAGTTGTGCCAGATGTAATAATCAGCGTATTTCCCGCTCCGAGTCCTACTCGACTGAAACCAAGGATGTTTATCACTGGTGTGGTTTGGGATGAAATCGACGATTAATTTTAAACCTAATGAGTAAAACCATTTCAAATGTCAGGAACAGACCGTGTGAGAAGGACAACAGTTAAGAGGAAGATGGGCAAGCCTGAACCGGGAGGCATGACGCTCTCGACCCGCGTTTCTCTCCCCCACACTTCTCATTTCCTTTACCTTTGTCATGGATGGCGGCGACCAAATCCTCAAAATCTCTCATTGTTCCAAAAAGAGGATCAATTTCTTGGAAATCCTCAACGCCATATCTGAAATCTTTCAAAGATGATTTATAAAAGGAACTGATCCAAACAGTCTTCACGTGTAGAGAGGCGATGTAATCCAGCTTCTCTTGGATACCTGAGGAGAGAGGCAAAGGCATGAGCAAATGCGGCTTTGGGTTTTTATTTGAAGCATTAAAAATAAGACGGCGATTAAAAAAAAAAATGTCAGGCCGAGCGGTAGTGGCACATGCCTTTCATCCCAGCACTCGGGGGGCAGAGCCAGGCGGATCTCTGTGAGTTCGAGGCCAGCCTGGGCTACAGAGCGAGATCCAGGAAAGGCGCAAAGCTACACAGAGAAACCCTGTCTCGAGGGAAAAAAAAAGTCAGACGGTCAGTGGCATCAGAAAGAAGCCTCCCCCTCACCATCACTGCCTCAAAGAATAGCATATTGGGTTTTTTCAATGAAGAAAAAGATTCGTGCTACTTTCAATACCCTAACATTGCCTCCCTCCCTCCCTCCCTCCCTCCCTCCTTCCTTCTTCCTTCTCCTTCCTTCCTTCCTTCCTTCCTTTTTTCTTCCTTCTCCTTCCTTCCTTCCTTCCTTTTTTCTTCCTTCCCCTCCTCCTTTTTTGTTTGACACAGGGTCTCTCTGTGGAGCCCTGGCTGAACTGAAAGTCTCCGTGCAGACTGGGCTGGCCTTGAACTCACAGAGACTCACCTGCTTCTGCCTCCCAGGTGCTGGGATTGGGACTAAATGTGGGTGCCGCCACCCTAAAACCTTTCTCAGGTGTAGACTGTACCCACACTTACACCTGTCTAAATATAAGACAGAAACTAGACATGATGCCAGGTGGTGGTGCATGCCTTTAATACCAGCACTTGGGAGGCAGAAGCAAGTGGATCTCTGTGAGTTCAAGGACAGCCAGAGCTGTTAAACAGAGAAATCCTGTCTCAAAAAAAAAAAAAAAAAAAAACCCAATGACAACAAAAATTAGACGTGATTAGTTACTGAACACATTTGTCGAAATGACCCTCTTAGGAAAAGCAAATTTTTTAAAACTTTGTTTTGGGTGAAGGGATTTATAAGCTGAAAATTTTCCACTTTTTTCTTCTATTTAAAAACTATATCAAATCATTTTATAGTGTTATTTAATATGCAAATTGAATTGCTATACATAAATTAAAGTTTTTAAAAATAAAAAGAAAACAAAATATGTCTAAAATAAAAAATTTTATATCAAAGGCCAAAATATTAGCAATTTTATTGAATTTGAGTATAATTCAGTCAGCAATGTAGTCCTATGAATAACATCAATCTTCTAGAATAATTTTTTACCTTTAATACAAATACATAGTTTAAAATATGTTAACATGTCACATAATATATATATACATAGTGTAGGCACACACACACACAAATTTGAGACAGTGTCTCAAGTAACAGGCTGGCTTCAAACTTACTATGTAGCTCAGGACAACCTTAAACTTCTGATCTTCCTGCCTCTGCAACTGGTAACACACACACATACACACACACACATACACACACACACACACACACACATACACACAAATACACACACACACACACATACATGCACACACATACATGCACGCACATGCACGCATGAATATGCTCAGGACACACAGTGCTGGGATTACATACAAGCATGCACCATCATGCCTAGTTTATTCAATGATAGAGATCAAATCCAGAGCTAGGCAAGTATTCTATAACTGAGCGACAGCCATTCTTAGCTCTTGATTTTTCATATTTAAAACCAATATTGTGGGTGAGCAAGGTGCCCAAGAACTAAGTGACATTTGGCCCCAGATAGTCTGGAAAGCACTAGCTCATACCAGAGCAGTTCGTCACTGTGGTTACTGAGCAGTTGTGCTGTGGCTCATCTGGGTTGAGATGTGCTACAGAAGGCACAAACCAGATTTTTAAGACACAGTACAAAAAGAAAGAACTTACAATACGTCAATAGTATTTTATGCTGATATATTGATACAGAAAATATATTGGATTAAACAAAATATATTACTAAAATCAATTTCACCTTGAAAAAAAAAAAAAACTTGCACGGTACTGCTCTAGCAATGTAAAGAGGCTGGGACGGGATGATGCCGGACGGGAGAAGAGATGTGCAAGGTGATTTATGGACCAGGGCGTTAGCCCTGACCATCTGGGGCAGAGGAGCTGATGAGGAAAGGCATGGGCTGGGGTGTCACGGGTTAAGTCTGGGTTTCAGCACAATAAATAAGCACATGACTGAGCAACCACTGAGATCCGTTACGTGGAAAAGAGGGATTGAGCAAAAATATAACGATGAGGTAGAAGACAGGTATGCACCAGTATTTGCCAGGCTTCAAGTCTTCAGAGCAGCTGTTCGAGGGCTGGTCCCTTGTTCACTCTGTAGGAAGGCAGGAGTTCACACAAGACAGGCTAGGCTTGGCAGGGGAGGCCTATGGACGTGAAGCTGGAGATGGCTGGCTGGCTGCTGTGGCTTCTAGCTCGTGGTCCTAAATGCAGATTCGGAGACTTGAGCTGGTAGTTCTCTCTGTGTTTCCCATGAGCCTTCCTAAAGCAAGTCAGAGGCCACACCTAAGCTAGCAGGAGGTGGAGGAGACCACAGAGTCCCCTGAGCCCTGGCCAAAGTGAAGATATTCTAGAGATACCCTTTCATTATCAGACTACTGAAACAAAGATCCCTAAAGAATTAGAATTCCCCCCCCCCACACACCCCCGATCTCGTGCTGGGAGAAGGAAAAGCCTGAGGCCTGGTGCAGCCAGAGGAGGAGCTTGTCTCCTGGGGGGAGAGTTCTTACAGGCCAGAGCACCAGGAAGGATGATGGATCTGTATAATGACGAGTCAGTTACAGATGGGACCACACCTTTGGACAGTACCGCTTAGCTGTGCATACCTCTCGCCTTCTATTGGAACCTAAGCTTTGTGTCAGGAACCCTGAACGCGACTTCTTCCCAGCCTGTTGAATCAGTCTCTTCTCTGTTTTTCTCTATCCCTCTTTAATTGGCCTGTTGAGAGCAGTGGCTGGGCTGGGCCTGTTAGGGCTGCCTAGGTCCAGGCTCTGACTCCAGTAACGGAGAGATCTAGGCTGCTGGAGGGATGTAGGCTGCTCGCTATAGCAGCCTGCTTATTTGTGCTGTCTTTACAGGGGCTGTCACACTTCAGAGTATCAACAGGCAACAGAAATACCTCCATTTAAGCCGGGCAGTGGTGGCGCACACCTTTTATCCCAGCACTCAGGAGGTGGAGGTAGGCAGATCTCTGTGATTTCTAGGCCACCCTGGTCTACAGAGCGAGTTCAGGACAGGCTCCAAAGCTACACAGAGAAACCCTGTCTCAAAAAAAGAAAAGAAAAAAAAAAGAAAAGAAAAAAGAAATATTTTCATTTAAACTAGAAGTAAGCACAGGGCTGAGTGTACAGAGTGGGGGTGGGAAGGATGGGGGATGGGGGTGGGGAGTTGGGGGGCGGGCAGAGGGTATGCTCCAGCACAAGGGAGGGAGGGGGGAAAAGAGGAAGACTAAGGGATGGAGAGACACCAAGGGACTGGGGGTCCCAGCCCACACTTGGGGAGACAGAAGACAACCACTAAAACCAAACCCAGGGTGGTTTCTCCAGAAGAGCAGGGTCCTTGACCTCGAGGACCTGTACCTACTGGATAACAGGAAATAGCAGAAAGGAACACAGGAGAGCTGACTAGAAACTTCTTTTGGGGGGGGAGAGGGACTTGGGAACCACTTAGGAGCAGACTAGGAAGGCAGGGCCAGGAGGTAGGATCCCTAGTTCTGCGTTGTCAAAATACAACTGCCAACACTTGCTGGCTGAGAGGCAGCTGGTGCTCACAGGAAGTGCTAACGGGGCCATACACCATGTCCAAAGCCCCCGGGGAATGATGAGGGTGTAAGCTAAAGATTAATGAAGGCCCAGAGCTGCACCTTTGAGGACTATTCTCCAGATAGTGACGATGCACGAAGATTATTTTAAGAGTGAAAAGACTGCTGAAATCGGCCACTGTCAGAAAGCTTGTGTCGCTGGACTGGACAAAGCCCTGGGATTCACCCCCAGCCCCGAGGGTGTGGGGAGAGAGGCAGGGAGGGAGGGGGGCACACTGGAGACAGTGCAATGAAAGTACAAAAAAAAAAGTCTTTCATTAGTTATTAAGAAAAGTTGGGGATCTAGAACTTATAACATTGTAAAGGCAGGCTAGAGCATCCCTTCTCATGCTCTGCCATATCATCCTGATGTTTTCTTTAGACAAATAATCCCTGCAGAAAACAAATGTCCTTGCTGGTAGTTTTCTTCTCACTGAACCCCCTTTTCATTCATTCTCCACCCCCTCTCAATTTTTTGGGAGTGTGGGGAGCCCAGTTCGTCCTCCTTGAACTCATGGCAATCGTCCTTCCTCGGCCTCCTGAGGACCGCTATTAGAGGCCAGCAGGACAGCACCTAGTTTTGGGGGTGGGTTTTTTTTTTTTTTTTCCAAGACAGGGTTTCTGTGTGTAGCTTTGGAGCCTGTCCTGGAACTTGCTCTGTGAGCACACGCAGGTAGGATTTGCTGAAGGAGGCAGAGGCAGAGGCAGGAGGATGACGAGCACCCAGTTTTTTTGCTGTCCTAAACCATGTTGACTCTACCAACCAGTCCACAGTTTATACCCACTGTCGTCTGGTAGAGGTTCATTTTTATATGGCCTGAAGGAGCATTCAATTATAGGGATACGAAATTACATATGAAACATTATTAGCTTAATTTAAAAAATACAAAATTTTGGTTTTATTTTTCTACTGATATTGCTCTAGAGAACCCTTTATTTAGCTGACAGCTAACATCACGGTGTTAGTCCTTTTAGCCTTCTCTTATTCTCAGGATTGAAACTTGAAGAGTCTTTCCCTCCTGCAGACATCACATTTGTATAACGGGATGTATTTATTAATAAACTCCCAGCCAGACAAGCTATGTCACATACCAGGTAAGCCAGTCTCTGCTGAAACATGCAGCAAAAAGTCAGCGGTTTTAGGTGGATTAACAAACGAATGAGTATGTGCATTGGCTTAGTGGACAAGAGATTGAACCTTGTGCCTCCAAGGCCTTCAGCAAATAGCCTTACATCCAGGACAAGGTTTGCCGGCTTCTGAGTGGCGCTTGGATAACGCCCAGGGGCACGGGTGCCAGCCATCCTGGAATGTGCTTACTGCACAACCCAGGCACTAAACGGTTTCGAGGAAGCTAGGTGTGGGAGGCACAAACCACCCTTCCCTGTTTGGTCCTGAGCTCTGAACACGCACCTTTCAGATCTCCATTCCCATCCTTGTCGCTGTCCTTAAAAGATCTCGGGTAGATCTGGTACATAGGACCTGCCTGCCACCAGTCAAGGCATTTTGGAGAGATGGCGATGATGGCTATGGTGGCCCCAATGAGCAGGAACACGGAAATCACGGTGAGCCAGAAGAGGATCTCCCGGGGCACCCGGTAGCGAGCCTGGCCAGAGAACTGGAAGAGCACCTCCTTGGGCATCCCCGCATAGGGCTGCACGGCTTTGGGGTGGGGCTCCTCTGGATCAGGGATACTCACAGCGGCGTTGGGCTGTGGGGTGTCCCTGGAGCTTGGGTCTGAGTCCAGCTCTGGGATGTCTTCATTCTGGACAAACCCGTTATTGGTCCGGCATCCCTTCATACTCATCTGGATGGAGTCTCTGCTTTTGTCCTCATCCATGTCTCTATCCTGTGCGCCTCTTCCCGGTGCTTTGCAGCAGGGACCAAGGTGGAAAGGTGGCTCGCTGAGTGCTGTGGTTTGCTAATGAGCTTTGAATGGTTTATAAATAAACCTGGCTGGACTTTGCCCAGCCAAGGAAGGGCAAAGGGGGTCGGGGGTAAAAATTATCTTTACACCGGATGGCTGACTCAGCTACAGTAACAATAAATATATGAAGGAGGAGACTGGGGAGAAGAGGCAGGGTTCCAAGCACTGTAAGATGCTACTTGTGTGAGTACCAACTGCCTACAGCAATGATGGTTGTACAAGGCAGGTGTCCTTTACCACTGAGCCAGATATTTTAAAAATAGGTATAGTGGTAAATGCTAATTGCTTTACAGTGTTTGGAACATAACATTTCCTTTCTTTAGGTATAAAACTGATGCTGAATTTCACAAGGGGGAAACTGGATGTTTTTTTGTTTGCTTAAAGGTCTCTCTTCCTACAGATCCACATAGAAGAGGCTCTGGAGGCAGGGGACCTCGCCACGTTGTTGAAGCTCATTTTATTTCAGCTCAGGCTGACTCCAGACAGCCCATGTGTATGCTAAGCTCCCTGTGTGTGCTCAGCTCGACCTCGGGTTCTTTGATCCCTGTGACCTAACATTTTTTTAAGCACTCAAAGAACCACGGTGGGGGAGAAAGTCTTCCGAGACTTGCAAGTTCAAGTGTATTACTACAGGCAAACAGTCCTTAATGCTAGCACTAAACAGTTGTTTAATCATTGACAAGTGTAGAACACATTCAGCTGGAGGGCTGAAGTGCTCGCCTCCAGGATTCCCTAAGCCTCAAGGAATGAGACTATCAGCCGCACTTGAGGGCTTGTTTGATTAGATAGGAGACATTTTTCTTTTTTAAATTTTATTACTATTGTGTATAGTGTGTGTGTGTGCGTGGGGTCAGAGGATAACAATGCTGTGGAGCTAGCCGTCTCCTTCCACCTTTACCTGGGTTCTGGGATTGAACTCAACTGAAGCTCCCCCCCCCTCCCCCCCCCGGTTGTTTCTTCATTAGGGAAATTGCCTGGATGCCTAACATTGAAGGGTTTTCTGTAAACGATTTGATCCAGAATAATGAACTACTAAATTTTTTCCAACATTTTCTGTTTTATGAGACAGGGTTTCTCTCTGTAGCCCAGGCTGTTCCTGGAACAGAGATCCTCCTGCCTCTGCCTCCCGAGTGCTAGGATTAAAGGTGTGCACCATCACCGCCCACCTAAATATATCCTTACAAATATGTAAATGCCAAATCCCTCCTCATAAACTACACCTAATAAATGCTGTTTCTCATTGTTTTAATTATACACGAAACTTCTTTGTAATGAAAGTTGTTTTGTGCTGTTGTCTGTTTGACAGGATGGCCTTGAACTCAAAGAGGTGGCTAATGAGTTTAACATGCATGTTTTAACACTGCTTTATCTGTCAACTACGTAATGACCGTTTTCAATACAAATTCATCTTTTCTCAGAGAAAGGATATATTTGTCCCACCCCCGGCTGTGTGTGTGTACACCTACAAGCACAGGTTCACAGAAGGATCGCAGGACCACCTCAGGTTGCCTGCTCGATCACACTCTTCCTATTCCTTTGTGATAAGGTCTCAAAGCTATGCTGATGACCAGCGTCTAAGCAATCCCTGTCTCTGCCTTGCTGTGGTGCTAAGGTCACTGGCACATTTAACCATGCCTGGCCTCTTACAAGGGTGTTGTGTTAAAGAGCCCGGCCCTTAAGCTTGCTCAGCATTCTGGCCCACTGAATCATCTCTACAGGCCCTTGACCCACAATTTTCAAGGTTCCAGTCAGTGCTGGCTAGTATTTGGGCAACTTGACACAAGCTAGAGTCATTTGGTAAGAGGTGACATTAAGGGACAAAATGCCCTCACCAGATTGGCCTGTAGGGCATTTTCTTGATTGATGTGGGAGGGCTCAGCCAATGGTGGGTGGGGCCATCCCTTGGCTAGTGGTCTTGGGCTCTAAGAAAACAGGCTGAGGGAGTCATGTGGAGCAAGCCAGTAAGCAGCACCCCTCCATGACTTTTGCATCAGCTCCTGCCTCCAGATCCTGCTCAGACTTTCTCAGCAATGGAGTGTGACCTGAGAGTTATAGGCTAAAATAAACCCTTTCCTTCCAAGCTTGTTTATGCTCACAGTGTTTAATCACAGCAACAGAAATCCTAAGACGCAGTCTGCAGCCAACCAGTTCACTGTGTTTGGGCCTCTGAGGAAACAGCACACCGTACATCACTGATGAGACCTTGGCAAAGGACTGTTAACCGCAGGGCCAGAAGCAAGAGACATGAGGGACCAGAGCCCAGTATCTCCAGAATGCAATTCTTGAAATTCATTACTATTGGGGGGGGGGGCAGGTGGGACTGTGAAGAAGTATGATACTTATCCTCCTGTCTCTGCCTCATAAGTAGTAGGATTGAAGGCATACATCACTACACCCAGCTTAAATAACTTAAATGATGAAAATGTTAATGGTTCAACCTCAGTGTATAATCACGAACGGAGAAAACTTGACCTCACAGCACTTGCTTCCATAACAGAAACAACCCTGCTCACCCTCTCTGCTTGTGACTAACACACCAGCCACAGACCTTCATTTTGCAGAATGGGTGCTTTTAACAATAAACTAAATCATGAGCACACTGCTAAATCTGAGTAGTAACTTTGAATTTACTCTATCACAAGGCATATTCACTGAGTGCAAAAGATAGTTGAGGCATATGTTTTCAACAAATACACCAGAGCACTTACCTTTAACATGAAAGGGACACACACACACACACACACACACACACACACACACACACACACGGTAGATTTCATATATATGTACATATCATGGAGATTCATACTATTAGTTAAAACATTAAATGTCAGCAGAAAACTTGGAATAATTTAACTGGACATTTCACACTGAATGGTTCGTTATATCAAAGAATAGCACTTTCAATCATATTAATAAAAAATTATTTCAAAAGATAGTTCAGACAGGGGTACTGTGTAATTTGACAAATGAAGTCCACAAAGTAAGCTGGCAATGTGTGTCAAGAGCTGTGATATTTTTTCAGGGTAATTGAGGCTATTATTTTGAAACAAATGACACAAAAATAGAGTTGAGAATGAGACAAAAGAGGCAAAAAATATTGGAATCATGATTATATGTGATACATGTATATGTGCATATATAAATGTACATAAAGTACAAAAGAGAGCTTAAAGTACAGAAAGGCAGCATTCCAATCAGAGACAGAAAAAGATTGTTTAACAGGTAATGTTGGACACCACTGCCCATTTGGAAAAACTAATAAAGCTATGTAGCTTACCTTATTCCTTAGACCAAAATAAGTTCTATGTACATCAATGTGAACGTATGTATTTTTAAAAAATACATAAAAATAATCCTGGAGTTGAAAACCTTTCCTAAATGCAATGCAAAATATAAATCCTAGAGCCTGTAAAGGGAAAACCCAGTAGGTTTTACTTCTTTAGAAGATAGGAACAGAAAAGCACAAACACACATCTAACACAGCAAGTTAGAAAAAGGACCAAAGGCAAAGAGCAGACAGTACAGGGAAAACATTACAAGTGGTTAAACATTTTACCCTGAACTAAAGAGCTGGAAACTGCAGTCAAAAGGTCCCATCACTGACATGCTGTAGATGCCTGTCAGGAACAAACCCAACAATCACAAGGCCCAGAGCCCGATTCCCAGCACCCACATTTTCAATTTTCCCACCCTTGGTGCATGGATGTTTTGTCTGCATGTAAGTCTGTGCACCATGTGCATGTCTGGTACCCATGGAGGTCAGGAGGGCAACAGATCCTCTGGGACTGGAGTTATAAATGGCTGTAAGCCACCTTGGATGTTGGAAGAGCAAGCAGCTGGTGTTTTTAACCGCCATCTTGCAGGCCCTAAAATAATCTTAAAATCACATTTGTGTGTTGGGTATGTGTACACACGTGCCAGAGAATGCACTTAGAGGTCAGAGGACAACTTATGGGAATCAGGTCTCTTCCTTTCACCATCTGGGTCCCAGGGATCGAACACAGACCATCGGAATTGGTGACTAGCAACTCTGTGACTCATCTTGTGGACACTAAAATTTTTAATCAACAAACAGCACACATACAATAATCAGGCGTCACACATGAAATCTACAGCCTGTTTCCCTTTGTCTTTCTCACTGGTACTTTTGAGTCCTGGTAGCTGAAGTCAATGAGTTTTTTGGAAAGAATTCCTTTTCAAAAATTATTTTACATACACAACTTGTCTTCATTTGGGTAGTGGATTTTGGTTACCCCTTCCATTCTGAAACATGAAAAGCAGGCAGCTAATTCTAACCAATTCTAATTCTCCTAGGCACACAAAAAGCAGCTAAGTGAATAATCACTGTGGTGTTGCCAGTGAATGTATTTCAACATGCAGGACCACACAGATTAAATATGCAGAAAAAAATCCACCACACTGAGGTTTGCTCTTCCATGTAACTGAAGTCCCCAGAGATCTGAAGCCTCCAGGAAACCTTCCCATGATTTTTCCTAAAAAAGATGTCCACCCTCACAAAGTTTACCCCATGGTCCCTGGAAAGAGCAACATTAACCTTGGCGCTCGCAGCTTTGTGCTCAGAGACCAAATGTGCTGCTCTTCATCCTGCCAGACTTTCCTGCACTTTCGATCTTGATGAGAATTCCATTGCTCAGAAAGGAATGTTTATGCTGTGGGTACAACTGTTCACCATTCCCTAGCTATAAACACACTCATTAATAAAGAGTTGTGACAAAGAGTACAAGAATGTGGGTGTGCTCAGTGGTAGAGCTTGTCTAGCACATGTGAAGCTGCAGGTTTGAACCCTGATGAACTTATTTTAAAGAAAGGAGAAGAAAAACGTTGCCCGGGTGATGTGCTATGTCAATGAACCACTGGAGGCCATTTGCAGGTGTACCTACCAGCAAATAATTTGCCTGAACAAGCAAATCTGTATTTCTTGCATTCCTCAACACAGGTCTTGGAAGTGACCTGTATTAAACCAAAAAGGGTCTGAAGCGAAAATCTGTATCCATGTACAAACACTAAATACAAACACTATCTCCTTTCAAGAGAGATCTAGGAATGACAAAAACTAGCCGCAGGATGTTTCCACAGCACACAGAAATCCACTAACTCCTGGTTTGAATGGTACATGGAGTGGGGAGATGAGGGAAGCAATGGGAATGACAGATTAGAGCTTTAACCACAACAATCCTTGGAATAAAACCACAAGTGCTACCAAGAAGCCAAAATGTTTATTGCATGAACATGGAAAAGCAAGGTTTTAAAAGTCGAGGTGGAAGCTCTTCTCCACCCTCTCTGATGGGCCAGAAGATTAAAGCTCTTGGCAGAATAGATACTGTAACGATGTACTGCTGGACTCACTTTTTCTTTCAAGTTTACAAAAACAAAACAAAACTTTTTGTTCTTCTTTGTACTTCTGGGCTCTTGGTAGGTCGATCAGCCACTGCTTTGTCACAGAGTTCTCAGCTGGTTTTACAAAAGGACGTGCCCAAGACTGCCATCTGGTGGAAATGATAGACATTGAGACCATTTGCTTTTAGGTGACTAATGGCTAAGCCCTATTTTGGGGGTAAAGAGATAGTTCATTCATAACAGCACTAAGGAATATGAAATAAGAAATAAACTTTAAAAAGCAGCCCATATTAAGGAAATTGAAACTGTAGTGGGGGCGTGATAAACACTTCTGTAATTAGAAAGACGTAGCATCTTCCTGAAATGGACCTAATCCCCACTCAAAATATCACCCGCCAGCAATTTAATCTATGCATTTAAAAACACAGCCAACAGGGAAATATTGCCCACATTATCCAAAGCTCATCCTGAGGAGTAAACACATTCAACTTTTGTTTTTGTAAAAGTAGAATGAGGGGCAGAGATAATCAAGTATATATTAAAGCTGACATTCAAGATGACATGATACTGCTAGAGTAGTGACATGGGATGTCCATAAAATACAACCAAATGCAACAGCTGGAACCATGGGGTAATGGGAGAGTTATGGGAAGATGCTGTATTAGATTTTGATCCTTAAGTTCCAGTTGTATTAAATGTCTGTACCTGTATCTACTAAAAAGAACAAAGTCATAAAGGAAAAATTGCATTTACTTACTCATAATATGAAAACATTGTCAGTGTATGCAATTGAAGGTTGGTAAAACTGTTGAGAAAATGATAATATTCTAAAACTTTTGAATGTACATGACTCTGTAAAGTTCATCAGATTTAACATGCAAGATCTTTGCAGTTTATGTAAACTACTTCAAAAACTTTAGAGTGACCCCCCCCCAAAAAAAAACCTCACCAAATTTTGAGTTAAAACTGGTACCTCAAGGGTAAAGGTGTTCTGATCTGTAAGAACTCTACAGTACTGTTCAGCCCTGAGCATCTCAGCCCTCTATAGTGCATCTCCCATCACAGCTGAAAACCCTTACTCTGCTTGAGGGAAAACTATCCCAGTAGGAGAAAAACGACATCATGATCGCAGATTTAGGGGCTGCTGAGAAGACACTATGCTTATTTTAGGAATTCAGTTATTCCTGAATGGACAGGTAACCTTTGCTCTTAGTCCGGCCCCTCCATATCCTGCACTGAGAAACAACAAGCCATAAACAGCAGTACAGTGAGGTGGAGCAAATAATTCATGAATATGTAAAACTAATGGTTAATTTGCTAAAGGTAAAGAAAGATGACATTATATACGAGCAAACTTTAATAAAAGATATACTTAAATACGAAGACTAAAAGTTCACATGCTATATAATAGAATTGGGAATTAAACCAGAAAAATACCATACGATATTCACCTTTCAAACTGGAAATGTGCAAGATGAGAAAGTAGGAAAAGGAAAAAAAAAAAGATCATTCTTGTATACTACAGGTCTATAAATTGATACCATCATTGGAAGATAATTCAGAACCATTTAGTTGACTTTGTTTATATATTTTGTTTTCATTTACACCCAGTCCATGGCTAGAGAATTAGAGTAACTTTAAATGAATGGGGAATCTCTACCCTATAGGAACTTAGCACCAAATACAACTCCTATTGATGAACTTCCTAAGGATTTATTGGTACTTGACTATAAAACAGACATCTGACAACATCTGAATTGAATATACTGTCCCTGGAGTATAAAACCATGGGACAGCAACTTGGACTTTAATAAAAATGAGGTTGAAAAAAAAATTACAGAAAGCAACATTCACTCACTTTATAACTGCTACACAAATTTCACAGGTATGTTCTGATGTCTTTTTCTTTAAGGGAAAAATTCAAACCTCACTTTCCCCAATGCCTCTCAAGGAGTAATCATTCTTCTAGCTGGGCCAGCTGGCATATGCCTGCAATCCCAAAACACTGGAGGCTGAGCCATGCACGGCTTGAAGATCTACAGCAAGTCCCGCTCTCTACAAAAGCAGCCAGTCTTCTCAAGTACACACATACTGCTTTTGTACTTAGTCCACACGCCACACCCACAGGCTGCACACAACACACATCAGCACTAAGACTGCATGCACTCTTGTGCTGTATGTCCTCAAGAGAAATGACAATCCAGCTGCGGAACAAAGCTTTACTAATACTCGTTACACACTACTCTAAGTAGTGTCTAAGACTTTCACTATCTGCTAAGTCAGAATGCTCTTCTGGAAATAATTTCAAACAAAGGTAGTCCAGCAGTACACAGCACTCAGTCAAGAACTAAACTAGTAACAAGTCTGACCAAGTGGGCGCGGCGCCACTAAGCTATGATGGCTTTGCCAATAACAGTTAAGATGCTATGACAGAGGAGGCCTCAGAATAGACATTATAGAAGAAAACAGCTTGCAATCAATTTAAGCTTCAAAAACAACACCGTTTAACAGCACATTTCCCTCACGGGGTCCTTCTTTCTTGGTAATATCTGCCTTAAATTAGGAGAGACAGTCATTTCAAAGAACTGACATGTATCAGTTGGGATTAGGATGGGAACACTTGACCTGAAGATAATTATGGAGTGGGAATTCAGTATTTTAAATGGGATAGCTTTTAAAATATAAAAATAAAAGGTCAAAACACGGGCTAGAGAGATGGCTCAGAGGTTAAGAGCACTGGATCTTCCAAAGATCCTGAGTTCAATTCCCAGAACCCACATGGTGGCTCACAACCATCTATAATAGGATCAGATGCCCTCCTCTGGCATGCCGGCATACATGCAGACAGAACACTGTATAAACAATAAGTAATTTTAAAAAAAAGGTCAAAATACAAAACCATATAAATATCCCAACTTTGAATAACGATTACGATTGAATTTTCCTTTTGCCCCAGGTTGCAACACAGCCTGGCATGGCATGATTACTGGGCCTCCATCATAGCAGATAAAGGGATCCATGAGGCAGAGGAAATTGAAAAACACAACAGGGGGGCTGGCACGATGGTCAGCAGGTGAAGAAGCCCGCCGTCAAGACCGACATGAGTGTGATCCCTGGGACCCGCATGGTAAAAGGAGGTAATTCAGTCCCACGTTGTCCAGATTTCCATGTGTACTTTGTGGCATGCATGCCTACACACATAGACACACAAATAACATATATACTGTAGCTAGAGTTTTCCTGGCTGGCCCACAGTCAGGACAAATCTCTCTCACCCGCCAATGGCTACCCACTACAATATACAACAGAAATAGATAAAGTAATTATCATGAGAAGGTACCAAATTTTGAATTCCAAAATGGACCTATTAAGAGAGAATATAAATTAATTCCATTTTTACTAAAGAGAACTAAATTCAAGTAAAATGAAGACAATACATGCCCACCAGGAATTGTTAATTGTGTGAGTTTAGACAAAAGGCAACAAGGTCTAGGTGGTAGGAATGGACCATGCATGGTTGTGTCCCCAGTACTTGACAAGAGGCATGGTGTCGACACACAGCTATGTGATGTGAAAACCATGGGTTAAAAAATCTAGAGATGCACACGCAGAAAGAAAACACTTCAAACTGCAGGAAGAGGGCCTCTTCCTGTCTGCTGTTAAGGTTTCCTCTATAGCTCCAAGAGGGCCCCTCACTTTCTCCTTGTGGCATCTGAGACTGACTGAATGCAGTGAGTGGGGGAAACATGGGAAGATCGAAGCAGTGGTGAATAAATAACCTTGTCAACAGTGAGTAGTCTGCTGACTTCAGAAGGACTGCTGCCTACCCTCCTACTCTCATCACAGATGGTATCCCTAAGAGCTTGCATGTTAAAACACAGCAAAAGGAAAAACAAAACAGAAAAACTCAAGAGCTGGACAACATGTACGCCGGCACTCAGGAGGCTGAGGAAGAAGGGCCATGAGCCTGAGGCCAGCCTGGACACCACAGTCAAGTATGTCTCAACAACAAAAACCCAAGCAAAAAAAAAAATAATAATATGGGATTTCATAGAAACCATCAAGGAAAATTAAATAAGAGGCTCTATGTACCAACAGGAGATGAAAATTACAAAGACAGGGAGAGTTTGAGCTCACAGAACAAAGACCAGAAACTATGTTAAAAAGACAAATGGGAAAGAGACCGACTCCAAAGAACATGGTACCAAGGATGTGAGAACTGAATTCAGAGAAGAAACTCAGGCAGCCATTAGACATTTTCACATGTAATGAGAACTCTGGTTCGTGAGAGGTACTGGAGAACTGCCGGCCTCACTGACAAAACCCAAGGTAGAAATGTGGAGTACTGATGAGGACGGGGTGGGATGGAGACACTTGGGACTGGTACTACCCGTGCAGCTTTAGCATAAATATGCTTGGCAGCACCAACTCAGAGATATAATGCTCCATGACCCAGCTACCTTACTCCAGAAGCACCAGTCTAGAGCAGTGTGCAAGATCCCTGCCGTAGTACATTTTGACATGTTGCAAATAACCAATACTTGAATGGTACAGTCACAAAACTGAATACTCTGCCTGTTTTTATTACTACTTAACAACTCTTTCTTGAAGAGGGGATGTAGAAGAAATGTTAACAGGTTAGGTTTAAACTTGAAGGTAGGAATCACAATTTCCTCTCCATAATACACCCAAAACGAAACATGGTGGGTGAATCTGTGGGGAAGGGGAGATGGTTTTGTGTTTGAGACAGGTTCTCAACTATATAGCTCCAGCTGGCTTCAAACTTGTGATCCTTTTGCCTGACTCTTGAACATGAGTTCTGAGTGCTGCCAAGCCAAGCAGTGACAGTAATGATGATCTTTTAAGAACCCCACTTTTGCCGGGCAGTGGTGGTCACTTCTTTAATCCCAGCACTCAGGAGTCAGAGGCAGGTGGATCTCTCTGAGTTTGAAGTCTACAGAGTGAGTTCCAAGACAGCCAGGGCTACCCAGAGAAACCCTGTCTAGAAAAACCAACCAACCAAAGAACACTTTTCTTTCCCCGGCTTCCATGGATCCCCAGACAGAGGTGGCCACCACCACTCACAACTCAGGCAAGGGCTTTTTCCAAGAGTCCTTTCTCATAAGAGGAACCATTTAGTTTCATCTGCCTCAACTACTTACGACAACCGGCTTCCTAATTTCCGTCTTCTCAAAGTTAATGTCTTTATTCACCTTTAAGTCACCTTTCAAGAGACAGAAAAAGGTGGACCTCTGAGTCTGAGGGCAGCCAGGGCTATGTAGCGAGACCCAAACATGAGAAAACAGAAGCACTCTGGAGTTGAGAACAAGTGGGCACATATTAACGAGAGTTTAAGCTTTACATCTAGATCACATAGACATAAATCACCCAAAAAGGAGGGGGGGAACAAAGACAGACTGCAACTAAGCAGCACAACTCTTTCCTGTTACACTGAAGACAAAGGGTTCAATTCCCAGCAGAACAAAAGCAAATAAATACAAACCAAACCAAACCAAACCACTTACCTAGTCTTTTCTTTTGGCCTCAAATAAATACTCCCAGAGTTTTTTTTTTGGGGGGGGGGGGCGGACCAGAAACAATGAAATAAAATTACTTAGATGGTCCTAATGATCACCACATCTGACCACCTTTTACATACAATGCACACCAGGGATTCTTCAGCTTGTGTATAAATCACAATGTAATTTTCACTGAACATTGTTTAGCTGCCTCTAGCAAACTTAGGGGATCCTAAATTTGAGGCCACCCTAGGCTATATTTATCAAGACCCCCTCAAAAGGAAGTAATTTCCACCCTTCAGTGCACATCTTTTTAAGAACCCCTTGTGATGAACGGTTAGTACTGGTGCTCAGGGACTAGTATCTGAGCTGTACACTGAACTAGCCACTTTTCATGAAAACAGCACTGTGAATGTCAAAGAGTGACTGACAGGCTATGATTATTCAGGAGACGTTTCCTCCACAATAAAGGAATCAAGCATGTCACTCTAGGAAAACAACTGACAGGATTTGTTGCCAATGATAAAACTTCACCTTTCAAAAGAAAATTAAAATTCTGAAAACTCTTTCCAACACCATCAGCTCCATAGCTTCTCAATACTTAAAATGTTATTTTTAAAAATCAATTAGATTAGGAAATAAAATTTAACTATTGCATAACACAAATATCAGCATTCAATCAGTGAACTAGCATTTTCCAAAATGGCAAACATGCACAGGTAGAAATCTGACCAAAATGGAAGACAGACTCGAAGGACTTCACATTAACAGCACACAGAGTCTTCTCAAAGGAAGGCTTCGAACTTCACAATCTCTGTCCTAGCTAGGTATCTGCATAAGGCCGGATTTCAACAAGCACCACAATGTGTCAGACTGCGCACAAAAGAAAAAGGCATCAAAAGGCAGAGGGAAGAACCTAGTCTGATGCTGAAAAGTGAAAACTGGTACCACATTTATGTCACTTTCTTTGTTTACACTTATTTTTCATAAACCAATGTTATTTCTACTAACATGGGGCTTTACAGTTACATACAAAAATGTCTGCTTAAAATTCCAATCCAAAAAAAAACCCAATAGAATCCATAAAGCAAAAAGTTTTTTCTGACATTTAAAATTTAAGATTACAAATGGGTCCAATTTTGCAAACAACTGGACTACAAAGTTCACAAGGTAAACATTAAACATGGATTCCCCTCACTGGGTTATACATTCACAGTATTTCTACCACGAGGACCACTAACCTCTCAAGAGTTGTTTTCCTCAAGTAGCATTAACAGGTGGTTTGGAGCACAGAAGTTAACTAGTACTGCCCTGCCTGGTCTGGCCGATGTCATTCATCTACGTTCATATGAATATTTTCACAAATATGCCAATGATACATATTAAAAACCACAACCAAAGTTGCACTTTTATTTTGAAAATCACACCAAGGAGTAGTATGTCACATTGTTTTGAAATCAAGTCTTTATTTAGGTAACAAGTTGGTTACGTTCACTGCATCGTATGAAACATCACAATACCATACTGGAAAATACTATCAGTACAGGGTCGATCAGAGTGGTCAGGTAAACAATAAACCATTTTGCATTCTTCATTCCCCATCTTTTAACAAACCCCCAAGCCCCAGTAAAGGGACAAGTAGTTTTTAACACCATCATGTAAAGCACTTTAACTTACAAGGCTAAAATCTAAAGAATAAATAAAATATATTGTGGCAGTAATTCCTTTTAGAGCAAAACTCAGGTGCACAGTACATCAAGTGACCAGGAAAGCTGTCTGTATTCAAATGTGTGGCTCCCAGAAACAGCTTCAGGAAAACAATACAGAAATAACATGAATTCCATTTCACACAGGACCAGATGATGACTCACTTTTAACTACACACAAGGGCAACTACAACCTGCTGAAACATAATTAAAACAAAGAGGAAAATGTTTACAAAGCATCCACAACATGGAAACCATGTACAAATGGATACATTCAGTACTTCTCCCAACTCCAGCAACTTCTTTTCATAAATATTTTACTCTTCACGTTCAGCATTGAATTTCATACATGCAAAACTAAGGAAAAAATCCCAAGAATTCAACGTTATTGTAAAAATATAACTAATTAATTTAAGTACCTTATGTGACAGCCACTCTGTACCGTGCCCAATGTTATAAAAGGAAAGGTTACTGAACCCATGAAAATATCTCTGTAGATTTCCTTAGATCTAAAATAGATACTTTTAAATGTATTTATAGTATTTCAATGTGATATTCTGAGCTTTTAAAATAACATACAGTTAAAAATTATACCAAATTACATAAAACTTGTATCTTAAAAGCTGAAAAATTAAAACTATAGAAACCCACATATAAAACAAAAAAAAAATCACAATTTACATTATAAAGGCAAATCTCATCAATTAAAAGAATTCGAAGCAGATGACAAAGCAAATTATAAATAGCCATAAATTAATTCATTTGGTTTCAAAAGATCTTCTAGTAAGAGTTGAAGGATGTAATAGACACATGCATAAAATTGTAAGGGTTTATATTATTGCCAAACACTGTATCTTGAAGCAAGGCAACATTACAAAGTGAACATTATTGGAGAACCCAGTTTGGTAATACAAGGAAATTGGAAAAATTTAAATAACAATTAATAATAAATACATATCCTATAGTAAATTGCTCAAATGAAATTCCAAGCCACAGAACTACAAAATGCTTCCAACTTGGTGAACTGAAAAACTGGAACTTTTCTTACAATTCTTTACTCTTACATGCTTATATGTTGTGTTTTGTTTTGCTTGTTTTAAAAAAAAAACCCATAATGTATCTTCAGAGTATCGCTAACTATATTCCCATGCACCTCAGGCACATTTGTTGGTTTGTGGTAAATAATTCCATTTTTTTCTAGGGCCAAAAATTCATACAGTTGTAGGCAGATGCCTGAGGTTGGTAAAAATACTGTAGAGTCCAGGCAATGCTACGAGAGGCGATTACCGGGAAATACAGGTGTGAACCAATGATGGGAAATGCTAATGGTTTTCTGCTCATATCACAAAACAGTGGGAATCCACAAGAATATTTCCCCTTGTATTGAAGAAAATGTGATTAAAAGTTTTTCCCCCAATTTTCAGAAAAGTATTTTAGAAGGTTTATAAGGCTATCATGAGTCTTCTAGATCTCCAGCGCCCTACAAGAAGAGAAAAGGAAGAATATTGTTATTATGTACCTGTACCACTCAGGGTGGATTGACTTTCAAAAGAAAACAAATTAGGTGAACAAATTACCTTCCTTTCTTTGTTTGAAAAGGTCATTTGAACAGAGAGGTGTGTGTAATGTATGATGTGTGCATACATGTGTATCTAATATAGACAACAGTTGGATTTCCCCCCTCCCTCTCTACCTGATGGCCTTCCTTTCTCAAAACACTTTAAAAAAATATTCTGGCTTGGAAAAAAAAAATGTGTCAAACTATCAGCTACAACATCTGAAGATTCCAAACGTTTAAATTATGGTACATTAAGTAACTTTAAACACAGAATGTAGAATATAAAATAAGTTAATATATAGCCGAAAAAAAATTGTTTAAAACATTGAGTACTTATAGCACCCTTTATTTAAAATATCTATTTTAACCAAGGTAAAATTCAAATCTATGTTTAAGACAGCTTAGGATTCTTATGTTAATTAATGCCCAATGAATACTTATAATCAAACTGGTAAATGTTGCAACCTTTGAAATGCTCATGGGATGACAAGTTTCTTAAACAGCTACACGTGCCAAACTATTTAAAGAGGAGCGGTAAAGAAAGCAGCAGAACTGAGTTACTCTTGAGTAAGCAAGACACATATTTTTTTTAATTAAAATGTTTTTCTCTTTTGTTTATAAAAAAACAGCTAAGCCAAAGTGTGCCGAATTTAATAGTTATAAATGAACTTAAATGAGTTTTCCAGTATCCCGAACTTGATTGTTAAATAAAGAAAAACTAAAAAAAGTACAACATGCATAGATTATTCCACATCACATGCTTTATTTGGACTCAAACACTGATAATTTCATTCTAAACACTTGGTTGACATACATTTTTATATGTATAATAAGCTATACAGAATATACAAATGAAAACTATATGAGTAATACATAGTTCTTTTTAAAATGTTTCATAAAGAATACAGAGAAAGGAAAAATACCACATATCCAGTATCTCAACAACTTCTAAGAAAATCAAACTACAGAGATGTAAATATAAACAAATTGAACAACACACAGATTATCAACTCTGAAAGAAGTTATAGGCCAGCAGCAGCCGTTCCTTGAACTAAAATAGTAACTAAACACAAATGTATTCCAAAGCTAATTATGCATGTATGAATATATAAAATAAGCAGTGTAATTCTACAGTAACAAGGTTTTTCACAATGTACAATTGTCTTTCCAATCAGTTATCTCTAATCCTAGCTATTAAGAATTAACTACTGACTTTAATAACGGCAACCTAATTTCTGGCATACAATGTAAAATGACATATAACTTCATTAAATTCAAAATACTATAAATAGTCAATTTTAAACTATCATAAAGGTGTATGCAAAGGCCTTTAAAAAAACAAGGCTATAGGAATATAAGAAAACTAGTTTTCCAAGTTTCAAATAACAAAATGGTTATATAAATGCACACATTATACTTCCTAAGTAAAAACTGTCAAATCAAGATCACAAAAATATTACCCACAACAGGTCATATTTTTTCACCACTCATCTTTGTCCCTGCATCTTCATTATGGCTGTCTAATTCAGCAAGACCACTTTCTGATTCAGTGGGTCTCTCCTGCATTGGCACTGGGTGGCCAGCATCACTGTTCGAAGAAGTAGCTGCAGCAGCTGGGTCAGCCGGGCTTTCTTCTCCCTCTACTTTAGCTAGCCTGTAACTAGTCAGCATCTCCTCCAGAAGTTGTCGGTAGTTTCCCCTATGATTAATTCTCATTTGCCTGAGAGCTTCCACCAATTTCCCCTGTGATCCACTTTCCTCTGCTTCATCGGAGGCCTTGTTTTAAGATTTAAGACCCCAGTGTCAGTAGACAAACTAGGATATCACATGTATTTCATAACACATCACACAAAGCACTATTTTTTCTACCATAAGCAACATAGTTAAACGAACATTTTCATTAAGTATCAGTTCTTACCTGTGCAGACTAATAAAAACTTTAACATCAAGTTATTTTTAGCCAATTACCATGAACTAGTTTATGTCTTATTCCAATTACCATTTGAAGATTAATCTGAAAAGGACTTTGCTTTTAGAATTCCTACACAAACATTTCCTAAAATAACTTACTTTTTAAAAAAGCTGGCTACAGTGATTTAGTTCAAAGGGAAAACAGCATTTTAAAGTGAGGCACAGGACAGAAGAGCAGCCATCAGAATGTTAGTCTCTTCATTTCTGCTAAGTGGTGAGTAGGAGAAGACACAATGGAACACTACAAAATCTAAACTGGATTCTTTCAGAGATTTAACAACTTTTGAAAATAATTTTTTTATTTTCATCTTAAAATACAGTATTTTAATAAAGCCACCTCTAGATAAAATACATGATTTTAAACACTAAACACTGAAATTCCAATGGGTTTTTTAAATTATGTCTACTTAAGCTTCTTAGCAGAGAGGATCTCATTATCTGTGCTGATGAGTAAAGCTGATCACGTGAACTCGACAGCCACACACATGCCCCTCGTGTGCTCCATCACACACACACACACACACACACACATACACACCCTCATGTGCACCATCATGAGACACATCCCCCCTCATGTGCACCATCATGAGAGCCTTACACACATGCCCCCTTTATGTATACCATCATGAGTGAGTCATATCATGCATTCTTTCCAAATGTGCAATAGGAACCTAATAGCGCTGGCTCCCTATGTACCAGAAAACAGGGATGGAAAAATAAGCTAGTGGAACCACGAGAAAACAGTCGTGCAAATTCAGAAAATAGGCTGGGCTACAGGAAAGCTAGCTAAGGCTTGACAAAGTTGTCAATTACAAAAAAATGCACCTTGATTGTGGTAATGACTTGATTGTTTGAAAACAACAGTAATAGTTATTTCAGGAACAAATAAGAAATCTTAGATTTGGCATTTCATGGCATGACGAATTTCCCCAGCTATGGTAATCTTTAACTGTTTGCAAAGGGCTAGTCACAAAAAGATGGATATATAGTGTACATATGCATAGACATTAAGACACACAAAGCACACAGAGCAAAATGTGAACAACTGGAATCTCTAACAGTCACTGTCATTTCAATTTTTAACCTATTTGGAAGTTTTCACCACCAAATTAAAAAAAAATAGGTTACTGATAGAGGCTTTAAGATATAGTCTTATCTTGGGAGATGTAACATTAATAAATCCACATAATACAAATTGTAGTGTTCATGGGAAAAGTGAGAGAAAGGACCTGAGTGCTTAAAAAATTGTCCCCATGGCAAAAAGCAAAGAATGTGTGTATTCCTTATGTGTTTTAAATTGCTTATTTTTATATATTTAAAGTGCAAAGAGGGGAGAGAGATGGCTCAGTGGTTAAGAGCACCAGCTGCTTGACCAGAGGCCCCAGGTCAATTCCCAGCACCCATGTGGCGCTCACAACTGTCTGGACTCCAGTCGCAAGAGATCCAAAACCCTCCTCGGCTCCTTTGGGCACTAGGAACATAAGTGATGCAGAGACGTATCTGCAGGCAAAGCACCCATTCACATGAAATAAAAATAAGATGTTCCCACAGTGCTTGGAAAGATAAAGAAATATGATGATACAATGATACAGGATAATGGGTGGTGGGTTATGCTTTCTTTCAATTCTCCTATTTTCTATGAGCATATTATTAACTGTCAAATTAACTATTTCTGCAGAATGAGTTCTCTGCTAAAGTTTTCTTATATACTTTTCCCCTTTCCCTTTCCCCTCAGGTTTCCCATCTGACCATGTTCAGGAAGGGCTATGACTGAACGAGGTAACTGCATTTTCAATCACTGTCAGTCTTCAATCAAATCTTCAAAAAGGAAATGTTCCACTTAATGGTGCCTCACAAAGACCTCGTGAAAGGCCCCTGCGAACCCCTAATAAACAAAAGGCTTCCCTATTATTTTTCTAAATAAATTGTAGGACAATCCCTGTTTCGAATGGGCAACTGACATACATGCAGAATAGCTACCCTGGTTTCACCGTACACTCACCAAGCTTTGAAATTACATTGACGCAAAGCTGTATTTGAAGACAGCAAGCTCAGAGGCTCTAGGTATTTTATAATTTATTTTGTAACTCTGATATACAGTCATGGCTTTCAACCCTACTTCAAGCTGGACTGGGGTAAGGCTGTTTGTTCTATTACAGTCCACTGTGGTGGGTTATAGGAAGTCCTTTATACTGAAAATACTCTGTCTGCTGCTACAGGAGTGGCAGCTTTGTAAGAATATGTTTCTTTTTTTCCTTTAGTTTTTCCAGACAGAGTTTCTCTGTGTAGCCCTAACTGTCTTGGAACTCACTCTGTACACCAGGGTGGCCTCAAACTCAGAGATCCACCTGCCTCTGCCTTCCAAGTGTTGGAATTAAAGGCCTACACCAACCCTGTCTGGGGAAGTAGTATTCATCTTTTTAATAATTCACTAAATCAAACCAGTAAATTTAAAAGGGGGGGGGCTATTTTATAATGTCTGGCATCACAAAGCCACTACACTAAAATGATGACCAAATTTAAAAACCTAACCAAGAAAAATCATTTAGCTTTATAGAAAATTGCATTTTTCCACTGTTCTGAATAGATGATGAGCAACTACTACATCTTCCCCAGCAAGTACAGCTCTCAAAATACTATTATATAACTCTCTCATTGCTTCTGCTCATGTCACAAGAAGCTATTATCTAGGTTGTGCTTTCTTTACTTCAACTTTAAAAAGTTCATACAGTACACCTATAACGTACCTATTATAATTATAATAATTAACCCCACCTTGCAGGCTTTCCAGTCTTCCTAATTAGAATGCACACTTTTTTTCATACTCTTTTCTACATTCTTCACACCACTCAGGAGGGAAAACTAACATCTGTGCTAAGAACTTTACAAGGTCATTCAATCTTCACAGGCACTCTCTGAAGTAATACTCTGTCATTCTATAAATGAAGAGATTTGTCCTCTGTGTTAATGAAAGGCAGAGTTCAGATCTGTGACAAGTATAGCCAACATCAATCTGAACACTCCAGCAAATGCATTATTGTGAATTATCAGTTTTACATGAGAAATGTTCCAAGCATCTAGACACTTATTTAGAACGGATGTTTAAGAGGCTGAAGAGACAGCTCAGCAGTTAAAGAGAAGTGGCTGCTCTTCCAAAGGACTGGGTTCAATTCTTAGCATCCACATGGTGGCTCACAACCATGTGTATGCAGTCCCAGGAGATCCAATGTCTTCTTTGGTCTCCTCAGGTACCAGGCATGCACATGGGCAAAGACATACATGCAGGTGAAACACCCATGATTTAAAAAAGAAAAATTGTTTACAGGAATCTGAAGTGATGCTGCTCCCAAAAAGGGCTGGAATAAGTTCTGTACTCCAGTTTCAGAGGCTCTGACCCTCTCTTCTGTCCTCAGACACTGCATTTCCATGGTGCACTTAATATACATACAGACAAGACACTTACATACATAAGAGTAAATAAATCTCTATAATTGCTGTGTCATCTAGACAACATAGTTTAACAACCAAATAACTTATACAGAAACACACCCTTGGCACTGGAGAGGGCCTAGCAGCTCAAGCCTGAGGACCTGAATTCGGAGCCCAGTATCCACAGAGGAGCCGGGTGTGGCAATGTGCATGCCTGGAACCCCACTGCTGTGAGACAGGAGGATAGCTGGGACTTGCTGCCTGCCAACCTAGTGCTGAATTCATTGAGACACCCTGTTTCAAAGGAATAAAGTGGGAAGTGACAGAGCAGACCACATGACAGCCTCCTCTAGAATTCCACACACACACACAACACGTTCAAACACAAGCCCCCACACCAACACCCTTTCATACCAAATAAAACATAAGACCCTAAGTAAGTCAGGTAAAGAGCAAATGGGGCAATGAAAGCTAAGCACACTGAAAAGATTAACTAGCAGGCTGCTGAGATGGCTCAGTGTTAGGTGAAGGCTCTTGCTGCAGAGCCTGCCATCCTGAATCATGATCCCCAGAAAGCACAAGCCTACAGCAACACCAGTGTACCTAGGGAGATAGAAGGCAAGACAGGACGACGATGACGACGACGACTGGAAGCTTACAGGCCGCCTAGCCTGACAGACACAGCGGGGAAACAAAGAGACCTTGTCTCCAACACGGAAGGCAAGAATGGGCATCTGAGGTTGTCCTGACTTCTACATGCCTACATTCTCACTGATTTGTACCCTCAAAAACTAAAGGTGGAGAGCAACAGAGGAAAGTTACCTATCCTGCAGCATGCACACATGCACGCCTAACTGCACACCCCCACAGTAACAGCACACACAGCATACACCAATGCACAGGAAATACAGACTATCACGTAATTAGCAATCTCTTTGACCTTTTGAGTGTGAGCCTCACCTATAAGAACGAGCTGAACTATCTCTCCAGTCCAGCAATCTTTTCTGTTGTAGGCGTGTGTCACTCCTCAGATGCCATCACTTGATTGGAGAAAGTGTCTGCTACTTGGACCCAAGGCTCACCGATTATACTAGGCTGGTTGGCCAGTGAGCCCCAGTCATCTTATCTCCAGCTCCCTGGCACTGGGAATACAAGCGAGTACCACATGCCGGGATTTTTACATGGGAGCTAGGGGTTGAACTCAGGTCCTCATGCTTCTGTGACAAGCACTTTACCAACTAAGCTACCCACCCTGCACCTACTCTCTCACTATTTTATAGGTTTTGTGTTTGTTTTTATCTGTGCATGCATGTGACTGAGGAGGACACTAGACACTGACCTCCACCTGCATATGCATGCCTTTTCATGTCTCAGTGAACATGAAGCTGACTGGCTAGCAAGCTCCAGGGATCCTCAGGTCTCCACCTCCACTCAGACTCCCCTTTTAAGGTTATTTTAAAGAACACTAGATCAACTATTTGAAATGCACAAGACTCTGCCCTAGACAAAAAGGGGTTTTGCTGTTATTTATTAATTACACTGGAGACTGACCTTAGGGGTTTGCATCTACCATGGAGCTACATCCATCCCTCCCAACAAGCTTGTACTGAGCTTTCTTTACTGATTGCTGCGGGTGCTGAGGTTAGTCAAAATAAACCAGACTAAGCCCCAGGACTCACAATCAACATTTTAGAAAAAGGGAAAGGGTGTCATCACAGGCCCTGGCTACTTTAAGAACATCTTATGCTAAAATGTAGGTTTACTTCCAGATATTATGGTATATGGCAGAATCCTTTAGCAATTATTCTTGGGAGTGGGAACAGCGGCTCCTTTAAGGAACTGATGAAAACCACCTGAGATATTTGTTAATAAAGAAGGTATACATATGGACTGTGAAAACTGTCTGGGTATTGTGAACCCTGGATCAACAGTCCCTAAGACTTTCACAGATTTTTGTTCTTCAGTAAGGAACTTACCATTATTGTTTGCACTAGTAAGACTGAACATACCTAAAACGTTAACTAAAAACAACACTGCTAGGAAAACAACCTAAGAGCCTTTTATGCCTTCCTTAAGCTTTATGAATATCTTTAAATTATTAAATCTCTGGCTGATAGCCAACTGGACTTTCAGACATACACTTATTGCCTCAATTTTCATACACTTACTACCTTAATTTTTTTACTTTAAACATAAAACGTAAAAAAAAAAATCTAAGAATAAGGTATGGTTACTTACTAACCTCTGGTGCTGGTAAATTATTTATTCAAAGCACAACCCTGCCTCAAAATCAAGGTATGAGGAAGAGGAAGAAAGGCAGAGACAGAGGGAGAAAACAGAGATAGCCCAAACAAAATAGGTTATCTGAAAAGTTAAAAGTGACAACACAAAGCTATCCATAAATCAGCATTTGATGTCTGCAATACATTTTCTAAAACTTCAAGTAACTCCTTAAAATGGCAAACAGTAGTCAGTTATTACACAGACATCACTATGTGAGTTACTCATATCTAGTATTTATATTATAAAACTACTGTAAATCAGTAAGAAAATGAACTACAACTTACCCCATCACTGTCTCTGTGTGGATTCAGTCTATTATAAACAGCTTCAATAACATTGCGCCTAAAAAGATACGTTTTGATTATGTACAATTTTAAGCTCATATTCCAAATATGTTGCCCTGACTACAGAAAGAACTGTCATACTAAATATTTGCGGAGAACTGTAAATATACTGCCCTCCACCCCAGAGACAGGGCTTCTCTGTGTAGCCTTGACTGTCCTGGAACTCTCTGTATATCAGGCTGGCCTTGAACTCAGAGATCTGCCTGCCTCTGCCTCTGGGATTAAAGGCGTGTGCCGCCACCACCCAGCCACTCATAATTTCTTGATCTTATAAAATCTACTAGTTCTTATTAAGCAAAAAACTTATCTACTATCTGGATATATTTCTTAAAAAGAAAAAAATAAATCCTGGGCTGATGGGATGGCTCAATGGGCAAAAGTGTTCTCTACCAAACCTGATGGTGTGGGTTCAAAACCTAGAACTCACATGATATCAGGAGAAAACCAATTCTGCCAAGCCTGTACCGATACATGCATGGTCGCCCACACCCCACCCCTGCATCCAATCTTTTTAGATGAAGTGTTTCACCTTTAGATAAATGATCTACTTCTGCTTTGTTATTTTAATCGAAATGATTAATTACTGACTTAAAATGAATTCAAAATTAGCTCTTTTGTTGTACTTACTTGCCAGCGAGCCCTCCCCCAGGAGGTAAATTTGGGATATTTTCTGCAGACAAAATGCGCATGACATGGGCAAGATCAGGCATTCCTTCCTCCCCAGACTTCTCCATAATTTCTGTAAGTTTAGGAACAGGACATAAGAAGTCATCGACACAAACACGGTTACTCAATCAAACATAGTTTCATAAAATATAAACTAGAATTCAATGTCCAGCGATAAGAAAACAGTAGAGAAAAAAAAGTAAAGGAAAAAAAACAGTAAAGAAAAACAGCTGGGCAGTGGTGGTGGTGGTGGTGCACACCTTTAATCCCAGCACTGAGGAGGCAGAGGCAGGTGGATCTCTGTGAGTTAGGGGCCAGCCTGGTCTACAGAGTGAGTTCCAGGATAGCCAGGGCTGTTACAGAGAGAAAGCCTGTCTCGAAAGAAAACAGCAAAGCAAAGAAAAATGTCAGTGATCTAGTCAGTGAGTGACATGGTTCCTAGCCAATCAGAAGGCTCCTCACACACACAAAGCACCTAACTCATGGGCGAACACTACAGCACATGTGCATGGCGTATGCACATGAACACACAGGGCAGCTCAGTGTCAGTGTTCAGTTCCCTCCTTGACTGCTCTCCACCTCCCTTCTTAAGCCAGGCTCTCTGGCTGGACCTACAGTTTATCTGCCTTTCTTTGCCCTGTCCCTCTTCTGCTGGGGACGCACCACCTTGCCTGGCTTTGACATGGTGCTGGGGATCTGAACTCACAGCCTTACGCTTTTGTGATAGGCACTTAACCAAATTAGCAATTTTTCCAGCTGAGAAAAATTTTAATTTTATGTAAAAATACTGTAACGCAATAATGTAAGCTGAAGACTGTGGTATATGCCTGAAATCCCAGCAGTCTGGAGGCAGAGGCAAGAGAATCAGAATGGCCTGGGCTACAAAATAATGTCAAGGCCAGCCAGTTAGTGAGATTGTCTAAAGTCTTTATGGGAAAACAAAACCAATGGTTGCATAACAATCATAAAAAAAAGAAATTTAAGTCATTTTTATACACTGACACTTAAATACTTATGTTCTATAGCAATTTAAAGAAAATGAATCATGGTACTTATAAAAACTTTACATTTTCCATTTTTACATGTAACTTACAGAAAAGAAAAAATGTAAAGCATGTGTGTATGCATACATGTGCATGCTTCTACGTGTGGAGGCATATATCGAGAATGAAGACTGCTGTGGTTTTGGAAGGGAGGGAGGGAGGTGGAGAGGGGAGAGCAGGACTGTCAGCTGATAGTGCCAGTTCCGCTAGCTGGCCTGCAGGGGAGATCCCTGTCCTCCTGGTTGCTGTATCACTTGTGGGCTGTCACAGCCACCCAGCCCCTCGGCTTCAGCTGAACCCCATCCTCATGTAGCTAGCACAGCACACGTGCTTTAATGCTGAGCCCACTCTCTCAAGCCCACCTCTCTAAGACAGTCCCGCTTACAGCCCAGGTTGTCCTCCAACTCCAAGTAACTCCTCCTGCCTCTGCTCCAGGGTGGGCTCCCAGTGTAAGAACCTTTCCTTTTCCATCAGTGATCTAACCAGTCTACCCATGTATGTACGAGGGATACACTGGAGCACTGAGCCACACCCGCCCATTTTATTATGTGTGTCTGCATGTGGGTACTACTTTTAACACACACACACACACACACACACACACACACACACACACACACACACACACAGTGTCCTAAGCCTCTCAAGATACAAAATACCAACCTTTATCATGCCTCACATGATTCTGGCCTTGGCCTTAGAATCGACCACTTCCCTTTTATTAACTCTACCATGATTCTAAGTTTCCTTCTAAGTTTCAATCCAAACATTCTCTGCAGCCAGGTCTTGACATGCACTCTCCTGGAATTTCAAATACTTTCCCTGCCAATCCTGTTCATCCTTTGGTTGCAACATCCATGTTACTTTTAAAATCCTTCATTGACCCATACCCAGAATAGACAGATACACTGCTTTATACTCCTATCTACAGGATGTTTACTGGGGCAGACTGTGTTGAAGCCTTGGTCCCTAGGTAGTGACACTATTAAAAGCTGAATGAACTGTGAGAATCCAATCAGCTCATAGGTGAGTGGGTTACCACAAAGTGATGCCTAGCTGGAGGAAGAAGGTCACTTGAGGGCATGCTTTTGAAGGATAAGTCTTTCCCGTGCAATACCAGCACCCCTGCCCCCTTGCTTTATAGTCCATGAAGCATGTTCCTGCTTCCTTGATATTCTGCCTTGCTTCATTCAGGTCCGATACAGCAGTAACGACGGGCCAAAACTCCTGAAACCAAACTAATATATATCTTTTCTTCTTTCAATTGTTTATATCTCAGGCATTTTTAGTGATATAGACAGACAGACAGACAGACAGACAGATTTGGACCAGGCCATTTTTGTAGTGCGACAGTCCTGGGCACTAAAATGTAAAGTGGTGTCTCTGATCTCTTAAGTCATCATATGCAGTATCATGGAGACAAATCTCCCCAAACTAAACCCACTGCAGTCTGGTGCATTATCAGTCAGTCTTCATACCTTTCACCAGGGACATTTCAGCCCAAGTCACCACTACCATCTGGCAACTGCACTAAGAACTGCACACTGGTCTCCACCCCAAAACACCTTTAAAGGAGGGAAACTCATTCTCCTCACATTGATACTGACCTAAGATAGCGTATCTTAGGCAGATGGGCATTTATTGTTGGAGGCCCTGTTTTCATATAATTGCTTCCACTGAGAACATTTTAAAAGAATCATCTGATAAGGAAGAATATTTTTTTTCTTTCCTTCGTGAACTGGAAAAAAGGAAAATAAAGACTCCTTACCTTCAACCCGTGATTCCAAGTGCTTATCCAACTCTGAATCTTTCCTCACTGCTTCATCTGAGACCTTGGGGGCATTTGAAAAGCAAACTAATACAATACTCATGTTATCTCGACTTCCCTGTATATTAAAGAAAGAAAGGGGAAATTGTTTCTATGTTTCAACAATTGGCTATTTATATTTAGTTCCAGCCACCCAGAATGTATACCTTAGAGAATCTTATTTCAAAGAATTATTTAAAATACAATCAGAAGGAACAAGGTGTCTAGGAATGACTATAAATGTAGCTATTCTTGGATTTTATTCTGTGTAACTATTTTTACCCACCAGCTTACGGCCTGAGAAATGAAGACAACTTTACACCTACACATTTGAATGTCTTTTTCATTCAAAATTGCATAATCCTAAAGGCCACTTAAGCCTAAAACACCCTTTTAAACATCTCGAAAATCTCATGCTGTCAATATAACACAACTCTAACTCAACTTTGCTGAAAATCTGATTATCATGAAACTCAAGAAGCTATATGGAAGAAGGAATCAACTCCCAAAAGTTATCCTTTGACTTCCACACATGCACACCACACACACACACACACACACACACACACACACACACACACACACACACACGAGCGCGCATTATAAATAAATGAAAACATAAACATCTGATGGGCATCGCATTCGAGAAAGAAAATCATTTTTCAAATGATTCTGAAGTTACATTAAACAATGTGATATGCTTGGATTACCAAGTTATAAACACCTGGGCAACAGAGTTTTTTGCTTTTATTCTGTTTTAATGACAGGGTCTCAAAGTTTGCCTTGAATTTGCAATCCTCCTGCCTCAACTCAGCCTAGCTGAGATTGCAGGCACATGCTACCTGAGTCAATATGGGCAACTTTTTAATTACAGGGTGTTTAGAGAGCAGTTAAAACAGTTTGTTTTACATAAGGATAAATTTTACTCCTCCTTTTATTTATGACCTTACAAATTATATTTAGAAGGAAGAATAGAATACATTTTTAGGAGCTGGAGAGATGGCTCAGAGGTTAAGAGCACTGGCTGTTCTACCAGAGGTCTTGAGTTCAATTCCCAGCAACCACATGGTGGCTCACAGCCATCTATAATGAGATCTGTTGCCCTCTTCTGGCCTGCAGGCATACATGCAGACAGACCACTGTATATGTAATAGCTAAATAAATAAATAAATAAATAAATAAAATAAAACTTATTTAAAAAAAAGAATACATTCTTAAAGTGTCATGACTGAACAATAAATTAAAAATCTTCTTTCTACCCTTTCTTTAGGTATATAACTGAGTATCTTAACATACAAAACTGTTAGAATTCTTTGTTTTTGAGATAGTGTCACTATGTTATACAGTCTCATGCTTCTCTTGCATCTACTTCTGCTGAGGTCCCAGGAATGTGCTACTAAGCCTAGCAAACACTCTCTTTTATGCACACACCCCCCCTCAGTATTCTAAAAGACTCAATCAGTGGAGGTGGTAATCAGTTTCATTTGATAATGAGGCTTGCCCATCGAACTGAAAGAAGTCAAGGTTACATCCACTCTAGTTGTCTCCGTCATTCTGGCCAAAATTTACACCAGCATTCCCTGACTCCGACCTGCCACCTTTTAAGAATCCACGTATGACCAAACAAGACAGGCAGCCTTAAAGAATAACTGCTTCCAGCTTCCAGTATAATGGGAGCAAGTCTGAAGGGGTGAAAGGCCTTCTCTAGACTCCACAGTCTTTCTACAGACTCCTGAGCTTTGGTAGAAATATACACACAGATGTAAAGTGTCTAGAAACCAGGACTCTAACCCTGGCCAAAGTAATTTCTTTCATTCCTCAACAAAACCTAGCAGCTTTTTTGACTTACTATTAGAAACACTGCATCTGGTTATACGACTACACATACAAGTGTATCACATCAATATAGTTAAAGCAAACATTGTTTAATGTGAAGAAAATTAAACTATACAGTAGACATTGAAAACATCAACCATCGCTATGATTTTTAAGACAATGTTATGGACAGACAGAAGTGTTGGCAGACACTTAGGAATAGTGTCTTCTAACCATTTCCTATTTTATAACAGCAAAACATTATTAAACAGTTCCTAATCAATATGCTATCTATAAAAGCTTCACTTCATCTCTATCATTTATAAAAATGAATTTACACTTAGTTCCCAGTCATGTGTGATTTCAATGCTGCTTCTATTTCCAACACAAAGCACAGGTGTTTCACAGCAGCTGAAAAAGAACCTTCCCATTCTCCTGTTTATTAAGAGACAAACCATAGTCACATGGTTCTATAATCAATATAGTTTTCATTAAGCCCAAGGTTGAAATTGGTTTTCATAAAAATCTATCGGGAACAACAAAAAAGATTAGCTATTTAAAAACTTTATTTCAATACTCTTTCTTTTATACTTCTTCAGTAGATAGCTATAATACACTGAAGAATTTGAGTATTTAATAACAAATTAAGTCAAAGAAGGCATAAATGGCCTTCCGTAAATAAGGGTATCTAAATTTAGGTATAAAGATTTTGACGCAGTTGGTTCTAAAGCTGAATGTTGCATGATTACAACAGAGAGTCCAGAGGTATGTCTCCACACAGCCTATGTTGTAGGGTGGGAGGTTGTTACAATAAAACAAAGTCCCCATGATAATAATAACCAGTGTAATTTAAGAGATGAGGTAGCTACATTCAATGTTCCCAAGGTTTGAGAGGTTGTGTAGTATACGACAAAAACACATCTCAGTAGTAAGTACATTTTCAAAAGAATGAAAAATACATTATAATATGGAATATCTTACTGGTACGTGTAGATCCATTAAGTTTGAATGTAATCACGTAATACTTGAAACTGGTAACAAAGAATTGGGCTAAGGTACACTGTGAACAATACTCAGACCCTAGAGCCACATGACCAACAAAGTACTGGATCTCTCCACTGAGCTACACTGGATTTATGGATACTGTACTTTAATCATCAATCCTCTCCTCTACTTCAAAGACCAGCCAGGGCCAGTGAGACAACTCGGCAGATAACGGTGCTGGCTGCTAATTAGTACAAGTTTCCCATAAACCTCCACCTGCAGGGGCACACACACACACACACACACACACACACACACACACACACACACACGTTTACTTTTGCCTTTTTAAATGAATATATTTTTCACAAATTACACTGGAAGAAGTTTAGAGTTAAACTGAGTTTAGAACTAAAATAATTTTTGGGATAAAGTACATTTGTCATTTAGTAGGAATAAATCAGGATGGCACTACCTTTCAAAAATACCTTCCTAAATTTTATCCAATGACTAGATCTAGTTCATGTTTTAAATTAAGCAAGTTCCTGATTATATGAGCTTCAGTATATAACTGAATTTAAGGAAATCAAGTATCTTAAAAGAATATCAAAAAAATTTTTTTTTCTGAGACAGGGTTTCTCTATAACTTTGGACCCTATCTTGGAACTCACTCTGTAGACCGGGCTGGCACCAAACTCACAGAGATCCGCTTTCCTCTACCTCCTGAGTGCTGGCATTAAAAGCGTGCACCACCACTGCCTGGCTAAGAATATTGCCTTTTAAAATGTAAGAAAAAGCAACAAGCACATCATGACCCATTTCTGTAAAATATAGTAAAAAACAAAACAAAACAAAAAACCATGTGTTTATGCTTGTACATGTGTATTAGTAAACATTACTACACAGACATATACAGCTAGCTGTCAGCAGTGGTTAAGCACTAAATGCAATGAGATTAGAAAGAGATGTAAAGTCGAGTAACCTAATTTCCAAACACCTCTGTATTTACAAAAAAATTTACTAATTTTATAATAATAACAACTGGGAAGGGGGGAACAATTTTTCAGACACAAAGTACTAATGCAGAATGACCAAGCCTTTCTGCTAATCACTTCTAAAGATAACTAAAGAGTCAGAAAACTTAAGCTCTGCTCTTAACTGTTAGCCATAAATTGTATGACTAACAACTATCTTTTTAATGTCAACTTCCATTTTTTTTCTTGTAAACTAGAAATAAATGTTCTTTGCCTGATTACTGTAAAAGATAAAATGCATCTGACCTATAAATCATAAAAGGTCACAAATAGCAGCTATATACTTTATGAAATCTGAATTAGTTGGTGAAAAGCACCATGAAGAACAATAAAATAGCAAGCCCTTGTTTTTCTAGACAGGGTTTCTCTATGTGGCCTGGACGTCCTAGAACTTTCTCTGTAGACCAGGCTGGCCTCAAACTCAGAGATTCGCCTGCCTCTACCACTGCCCGGCTGAAGCTTGTTTCCTTAGGGACTAATGTAAGTAGGATTAACATCTGACCAGAGTCATCGTCTAACACCTGTAACTTAACATTGCTAAATGGCAATCTGAAAAACGATTTCTCATTAACAGCTCGAATGCTAACTACTATCATATGGCTGTTGTCAAAATTAATGGGGCTAAAATATCTGCTAAGTGCTAAGAACAGCACGGGCTCCCAGAAAGCAGAAATTCTGTAATGCTGTGATTCTGACAAAGATGATTAGCAAAACCTTCTCAGGGTTTAGGAGGTAACATACACAAGTGTGTGTGCTATTTAAAGGCATATTATTAACATAGAAAACACTGACTTCATCTCAATCTCTTGGGGGAAAACTCTACTTAACTGGATCTTCTTTGGCTCTCCTCTTAAAGCAGGCAACACCCACTAAATATCTGTTTTCCATGGAATTAAACATATGTACACAATTTCCCCCTCTAAATTTCAAGTAATCATGCTCTGTTTTACAGTACAGCTAACCCTTGCTTTTATAATACAAACAAGTAGAAGACGAAATTTATGAACTTAAAAATGCAAACAGAGGCTTAATTCCATAAATAACATCCAGTTGTTAGGAAAAAAAATAAGCAAACCTCCATTTTCCCCAAGCAACTAAGTTGTTCAAAATTGACTTCAACCTGAATGCAGAGTCCTTCAAGGGAGCTATGATGATCAATCCACTAAAGTGGGATGAACTACCTGCTCCAAGCTCCTGTGTGTTCCTGTTCCTCCTCTGAGATCTAGGGCAGCCTGTCATCTTTTAACCACTGCCACAGATACTCAATTACTGGCGACTGCTAAGAGCTATCTTGTAAAGATGTTCCAGCAGCATCAATTCAATCTCCTTCCAAGGGTGAGCACAGACCCTAAAAACTACATACTTTAGGGATAGAATACACTACAACTGCACTGTAGTCCAAGCTACCATCCAGATAAAGTTCTGGCTACTCTCTCATGACCGACCACCTTCTTACATACTAGAATGCTTATGCAGTCATGACAAAGTTTGCATCGCTAAAAACAGAGATCTCTCTAGACCACACTGCTGGAGAAAGCAGGCTGAAAAAGCACATACAATGAACCTCACTTTAATAAAAACACACATCTTCAGGCAGGTTAAAAAACAAACCTGTAAAACTGGCCATCCAGATAGCTCAGCAAATAAAGTCACTGGGATTGATTCCCAGGACCACACGGTGGAATGAGCACCAACTCCATCAAGTCATCCTCTGACTGCCCCTTGTGGATTTGCGGGGGAAGGGGGGAGGTAAATTTGCACCCAGGGACACACAGGATGAAATAAAGAGATACATACTAAAATTTAAAAGATACACTGTGAAGTGGCTGTGTGGTGGACGGTACACATCTCTAATACCATTGAGGGGCAAGAAGAGAACGGGAAGCTTTTGGAGCTGGCTTGTGAATATATATAAAAACAAACTAGAAAGAGTCACACAACAATGGGAAGTACCTGATTTTGGGTGAGGAGAAAATTTTTTAGTGTTTTCTTTGAATTTTCAGTTTTTATCTAATTTGTTTTCCATTAACATGCACGTAAGGTTTTATAATTTGGGGAAATGCTACTTTTACTGACTAGTCAAGCAAAACATGTCTGCTTTACTCTCAAAAGGCTCCAAGAGAGCTCTCTACTTGGGAGCCTAAGGAGATGTTTTAAGAGTTGCTGCCTATTTGGTCACTGACAAACATTCATTGATGGCTTTTATACTAAATTCACCCTGAGAAATAAAAAGACACAGTAGGTTAGAAAAGAAAAAGTCAAGAAGCTGAAGTATTGCCATTCAAATCCTTTAAGCTGCATGATGTGTTAACAAGTCTCTTTGGAAGCTGGCTCTTCATTTTTTATGGTAAAAAGGTATTTCACCAATACCAGGTATTTCTAAGGATCCTCTTCAATTCTTTCTCCATTTCTTGACCAAGATGCATTTAAAAAAAATATATTTACTGGGGGTGGGGGAGCACACTGGGATCTGAGGACGGACAAATTGTGGGAGTTGTCTTCTGGGGATTTACCCACTGTCTACAGCATCCTTACAGGCTTGCTGACTATGCTGTACTGTCTACATGTGGGAGGAAACAGAAAGCTCTAACCTAACAGACAGAATCAAACATCACACGCTTGACAGTTTTGCCTCAGCATCTTCAGGCACATCTAGATACTTGCCAGTTAACTCAACCTTAAAAAATTTCTATATACATACTGTTGAAAGATCTACAAGAATGAACTGATTTTTTTACTTTTTCTTTTTTTTTTTTTTTTGAGACTATATAGACCTGGTTGGCCTCAAACTCACAGAAATACACCTGTCTCCATAGGTACCTGTGTATACACCTGGCCCAAAGAACTGAATAATATAAAGGCATTTAATGGAACAGCCAAATATCTGTAAATCTAGATTTCTTTCTTTCCTTTTCTTTTTCATTTTTGCTATTACTGCACCAAATTACAATTCAGACATTATAAGAATTTCACAAAAATTTTTCCTTAGAATCACATTTTCCATAAGCCTTTAGACTTTAATCAGAGATAATAGCATCTATATGAAAAGAATTTCGATGACCACCTATGTGGGTAATGTACTAACCTTTACTGTTTACAGTTAGATGTAAACGGACAAAAAGGAGGAGATACCTCATTCGTTTCAGCTCGTCTTAGCTGCTGAGGACCAGAACACAATCTGACTAGCTTGGCTTTTGATAAGTCTGTCAGTATTTTCTATAGCTCTTGATCTTAATGTAAGTAGAACAGAATTCTACTACATACATGTTTTAAGTTGTGTCAAATCATGAGTAAGATGGCTACTGCCAACATCAAGAATTTAGATCAGAACTCATCATTCTACACAGCCACTTCTGAAATACCAACAAGCCATAAAACACTCAAACTTAATTAATTTGAGATATTTGTTGACACTTAATTTTCAAATTAGAAGGTTTGGGCAGATAAAGTTGGCAAAAGGGCTTAATTTTCTTGAAGAAAGTATCTGAAAATACACAGTTCTCTAAAGAAAATAGCAAAAGTTATAAAATTTTAAGTTTGCTTAATTTACTTACCATGTCTTTTCAAAATCAACAGTGTGTTGGTTCAAACAAAAAAGCTTACATACCTTATGTAAACAAGTGTCCACTACCCAATTGCACACATTTTCCAGGTCATCAGAGACCTTAAGCCTAGAATGAACATATTCACAGAGCTCCTCATTACTCATCACATCCCAGATCCCATCACAAGCCAAGACGACAAACTCATCCTCTTCTGCTCTTAAAATCTCAAAGACCTCAGGCTCTGGAGAAACTAGCTGTTCTGTCGGGCCCTTGCCGTCAACACACTTGTAATCATAGTCCCCCAGAGCACGAGACACTGCTAATGAACCATTCACACGCTGGATCATCACACTGCCTCCCGCATTTTGGATTCGCTCCTTTTCCATTGGATTACAAGGTTTGTGATCCTTGGTAGAAAAGCAGACTTCTCCATTCCTACACAGAACAGCTCGTGAGTCACCACAGTTGATAAAGTAGATGTGTGTAGGTGAAATCAAAACGCCCACTGCTGTTGAACCGCTCCTGTCCATCCCATTTCTGAGGTCAGAAAAGTTACGCATATATTCATCAATTTTCAAAAAGCCAGTTCTGATACCAGTCTTAACATTTTCCACTGAAGGCTCAGGAGCAGAGTCTGATATGCCAGCTGCCCTGAAGTCTTCATTAGTAGTGATGTGTTCCAATAAATGTGCTGAGCAGTAATTTGCCACTCGGGATCCAGCATGACCATCATAAACTGCAAAAAATGACCAGTTTTCCAAGCCGTGAGGAATACCCACAACAGCTGTGTGTGCGTCTTCCATTTCCACTCTCCATCCTTGCATACTGCTCAGGCCATAACGCAAACCATTCCCAGCACCATGAGCATTATGTTTTTCAGTTTTGGGTTTATCCAAAAATGCACCCATGTTGAGTAATAAATCTGAAAGAGAAAAAAAGAAATGGTGTTATGTTTAAACTGGACATAGTCCATCTACAGTGCTCCATTTATTCTGGACCAACTCATTCCCTATGTATTTTCTACAGGCCCTGACTTACTGGGGTGACAAGAGAAGTCCCCTGATGCTCTTTTTTGTTGTTGTTGTTGTTGTTGGTTTTTAGAGACAGGGTTTCTCTGTGTAGCTTTGGAGCCTGTCCTGGAACTCACTCTGTAGCCCAGGCTGGCCTCAAACTCAGAGATCCACCAGCCTCTGCCTCCGGAGCGCTGGGATTAAAGGCGTGACCACCACCGCCTGGCTCCCCTGACGCTCTTAAGACACTGATTTCTTTTTGAATGACTTATTTATTTTTATTTTATGTGCATTGATTGGTGTTTTGTCTTCATGAAGGTCTGTGTTGAGGGTGTCAGATTCTGTGGAACTGGAGTTACAGACAGTTGAAAGCTGCCATGTGGTTGCTGGGAATTGAATCTGAGTCCTCTGGAAGAGCAGCCAATGTTCTTAACCTCTAAGCCATCTCTCCAGCTCCTAAGACATTGATTTTTTTTCTTGTTTTGTTTTCTCAAGACAGGATTTCTGTGTAACAGCTCTGTCTGTCCTGGAACTCACTCTGTAGACCAGGCTGATCTTGAACTCACAGAGATCCACCTGCCTCTGCCTTCCGAGTGCTGGGACTAAAGGTGTGTGCCACCACTGGCCTGGCTAATATACTGATTTTTAAACCAGCATGTAAGACAGAATCCAATCAATTAAATCCGAACCTCTGCAGGCGGACCTAGATATCAGTAGATTTTTGTTGCTTGTCTTGTCTGTCAACTGCTGTCCTGGAACTCACTGTGTAGACCAGGCTGGCATAGAATTCAGAGAAAAATCCACTTGCCCCTGCCCTCCAAGTACTGGAATTAAAAGTGCACTACCACATACAGCCTATAATCCCTGCACTGGTAAATGGAAGCAAGAGGATTAAGAGATCAAGGCCACAAAGGAGTTCCAGAACAACCAGGGCTGTTACACAGAAAAACCACACCTGGAAAAAAACTACCAAACAAGCAAAGAGGTTCAAGGCCAGCTTGGGCTACAAGTCTCAAAACACTAAAGAATGTGCAGCAGCCACGCTCAGAATTTTCTAGAGAAAAATGGAGAAGTACAACTTGGTTAAGGTCCCCCCCCCCCCAATTCAGCTGGGTGTGGTGGTATTCTAATTGTACTGAAATGTGATTTTGATTGTATGTTAATAAATAAAGTTGCCCGGGGGTCAGAACTATTAGAGCCATAGACAGAGTGTGGCGGTGGTGGTGCACGCCTTTAATCCCATAGATCTCTGTGTGTTCAGGGATACAGCCAGCATTGGAGACATATGCCTTTAAGACCTGAGGGGCTGTACATACAGACAGTGACAAGGCAGTCATGTGTTTGGGTTTACAACCAATGAGAAGGCAGAACAAAATACTATGAAAAAGACAGACAGGATATAGCTCTCTTTCGGGAAGCTAGGACCACCACAGGAGGAAGGGTGAGATTTTAGCTCTGAGCTCTGACCTCTTGGCTTTCTCTTTTACATTGGTTCTGTGTTTCTTATTTAATAAGATGGTTGGTTACATCTATAGCTGGGCATGGTAGTATACTCCTGAAATCCCAGATACTTATGAGGCTGAGGCAGGAAGATGAAGAGTTGTTAAAACCAACCAAGCAGCCCCAGGCAAGCAGGCCCTGGGCAAGCAGCCCCAGGCAAGCAGCCCCTGAACAAGCAGCCACTGCTTCTGGCTGCAGCGACTTACTACCTGTTTCCTCGCTTCAGTCACTGCTCTAATTTGAAGTTCTGAATGAGCCTGACTGAGTTTAAACCACCCATATACCTTTGGAGTGTATTTCTTCTTTCACAAATTACTTTTCTGTCAAGTTCCAAACTGATCTTACTTTAAAGCTGGGTGCCACTATAAAGATTTGCTTTTTTAAAGCATTATAAAGTTCCACGGTCACTTTCTACATAATGTGCACACATGTGGCTAATAATAAACTATACCATCCATGTACCCACCACAAAGTTTATCCAGACCAGGAAAGCTTCCTTTCTCATCCCTAGACTCTTCTATCCAGAATAGACAAGACCTCGAATTTGCAATTAGTGTTCCTTATATTATAGTTCAACCATATTCCTGTACAACTTAGTTTTACACACTTAGTAAGTTACACTGTACTATTTCTGAATCCAGTTCAACAGAACAGTATGCTTTACCTCTAGGGAAACACTTTTACTTTTCAGGCTGTAATACTACTAACCAAACCAATACTTGAATGTATTATAAAAAGTTAAGATGCACTTTTGAAATGTGTATCAGGCTTCAATACAATTATTAGGACACATTAAGAATTACAGACTTGTTTTAAGAACAATGACTTTTGTAAATGTTGTTTTTAAAAATAAAATGAATATAATGAGTGGAGAGATGGCTCAGCAGAATTGTGTTTCCAGTAACCACATAATTCCAGTTCCAAGGGATCCAATGCCCTTTTCTGGCCCCCGTCAGCATCAGGCACCCAAACAACACACTTCTATCACTTACATAAATGCAAGCAAGACACTCTTCCACATAAGATAAAATATATATATATATATATATATATATATATATATATATATATGATATAAGCTGGACCTGGGAGGCAGAGGCAGGTAGATTTTTAGAGTTCCAACCAGCCAGGACTGCATAAAGAGGTTGAGAGGGGACATGGGGGAGAAGTGGAGGGAGAAAGGGTGGATAGAGAATATAAAGTTTAAGCCTCTTGCCTTGTTGACAGATTTTGGCTGATCTTATCAGTCATGCTGTAAGTGGGGCACACCTTCAGTTTACAGTCACACTTAATTATGGTTCATATTTATAAACATTCATATAAAACTTACAATGTACGAAACAAGCTATCAAAAATAGGTTTTTTTTTTCAAAGAGTAAGTGACTTAAAACATAAAGACAAAAACAATGGTATACTAAACATTTATGTAATTGAGTCTTATAGACTCAAAATCAAGAGTGGATATTTTTATCTACTACAAATTGGACCTCTATATGTTTTGTTGTGGTTTTTCGAGACAGGGTTTCTCTGTGTACCCCTGGCTGTCCTGGAATTCACTCTGTAGACTAGGCTGGCCTTGAACTCACAGAGATCCACCTGCCCCTGTCTCTAGGATTAAAGGAGTTCACAGCCACCATCCAGCTCCAGACTTCATTTTTTAAACTCCTGTCTTTTTTCTTTCTCTCCAGCTTTGCAAAGCCATGGTTCCTGAAAAGCCAGGCTTGGAGCTTCTAGAACACCTTCTCCCAAACCACGTTACTAAATTCCATTAGGACTTTACCATCAAGGGAAGCAAAGGCAGGTGGATCTCTGTGAGTTCAAGGCATCCTGGTCTACAAAGCTGCAAGCAATCCAGGCTTACACTGTAATACCCTGTTTCAAACAAACAAACAACAAAAATAAAAAATCCAAGACTCGGGCTGGAGAGATTGCTCAGAGGTTAAGAGCACCGACTGTTCTTCCAGAGGTCCTGAGTTCAATTCCCAGCACCCACATGGTGGCTCACAACCATCTATAACGAGATCTGGCAGCCTCTTCTGTATACATAATAAATAAATAAATCTTTAAAAAAAAAAATCCAAGACTCTACCAACAGTTAAAACATACCACTTTACATAATTATCTCATGGTCTATCACTCTCACCTCCCAAAAGACGTGTGTGTGTGTGTGTGTGTGTGTGTGTGTGTGTGTGTGTGTGTGTGTGTGTGTTTAAATGAAGTAGTTTGAAGTGATGGCACATGCCTGTTACCCCAGCACTGGGAGGCAGGAGCAGGAGGATCTCTGTGATTGTGAGTTCCAGAACAAAAAGAACCGTTACACAGAGAAGCCCTGTCTTGAAAAACAAAAACATAAAATAATGTTTAAGCAACAAATCCTCCATCCTTAATAAATCCAATACGTTTTCTATGGGCACATTCTCCCTTGAGCTGAAGTCAACACAATTCCTACTATTCTCTTGCAAAGAAAACGCCTCAGGAGGGGAGGAATAACTTGTGCAGACCAAGAATCTCACACTCTCAGGTAAACAATCTGGAGCAGTGCATCCAGAATGGGACCAGGAGAATGGATAATAACAGAGATCTACCTCAAGACGGCAATCAAGAATCATAGTACACAAAGGAAGTTGTATATCACCTGAAGACAAGCACAAACTACATTATGTATTTGACTATGTTCTGTAGTTATTTCCTTTTAGGGATCTTCTACCTTTCATTAAAGTTTTGAAGACATTATTCTATCTCAATTACCTGAGTCAAATTAAAGGGGTCTTATACCACTGCCTCCGTGAAGAGGGAAACAGTTAAGCAGTAGGGCCTCCACATGGTAAATCAAATTGGCTTAATCCAGAGAGCTGGAAAAGACAACTCTGGACTTCTGCCTACCTGCATCTCTATTTTTTATTGTTTGTTTGTTTGTTTTGTGACAAGTCTCCCTGTGTTCGCACTGGCTTCAAACTTCTAATCTTCATGGCTTAGCCTCCTGAGTAGCCAGGACTGATGCAAGCATGTGTTAGGATACTGGTTTGTTTTTTAGGTATATAATAAGGTCTCGTCATGTATTAAGAGTCATAAAGTCATTTTAACCACTGAAGTTTCGTTTCATAGTATCATCTGTAAGTTTTGGCTATGAAAATTTATGTATAAGACTTTTTACAAAGCTCATTAGTGCCAGATTTTATTGAAATGACTCTATAATTCATATTACAGGAACCCCAGAAAACAAAAGTATATACACACATTTAAAGTTCAAAGAATTGAACAAAATAGTTTCAAAAGTCCTAAGAGACTTCTAGTGCTTTAAAAAACTAATAGAAGTGCACTTACCTGTGCCCACAGTACAAACACATGTGGCAAGCACACAATGTTATAGCAATGAACTCTGAGAAATAAGGAGAAGAATGCCTGCATGCTAAGTACACTAAGTTTGATTCCTAGCTCTACCACGTATCTGTTTTCCTAGAAAAGAACATCTATCTCTTCCTGTTGTGAAATTTTGGGGTTAGAGTCTGAATGATAAGTGAACTGCCAACTGCTTCAAACAGTTATGACAGTACACAATAGGGGTACTTCTCATAAGAAACAGACACAGTTCAACTGAGATGTACTTCCTAAGTAAAGTACTTCTTTTAAATAAACCATTAAGGATTTTACCCTGATGTCTCTATTGCCTGCTTTGTGTTGTTTCGAGATAGGATCTCATTCTACAACCCAAGGTAGTCATAACCTTGCAGCAACCCTCCTGTTTCATCTCCCCAGTGCTGGGATTCTAAGTGCGAGCAACTATGCCCAGATCTGGAGGAAAATCCAACAAGTTCCTACAATGATGGCAACAGTTCTGGTTGGATTGTGTTTGTTAACTTGACACAAGCTAGAATTATCTGAGAAGAGGGAATCACACCAGAGAAAATGCCTCCATAAGACTGGCCTATGAGACTTTTCTTTCTTTCCTTCTTTTGAGACAGAGTCTCTCTATGGAGCCCTGACTATCCTGGAACTCACTATGTAGGACAGATGGGCCTCACATTCACACAGATCTGCCTGACTCTGCCTCCTGGGTGCTGTGATTAAAGATTTTCTTGACTGATGAACTGTGAACTGTGCCGCCCCTGAGCACACAGCTTTTGGATAGTATAAGAAAGCAGGCTGAGCAAGCCATGAGGAGCAAGCCAGTGAGCAGCACTCCTCCATGGCCTCTGCATCAGCTCCTCCCTAGCTTCCTTTGACTGTGATAGGGGACTGTTACACTGAAATAACCCTTTCCTCCCTAGCTTCCTCTGACTGTGATAGGGGACTGTTACACTGAAATAACCCTTTCCTCCCTAGCTTCCTCTGACTGTGATAGGGGACTGTTACACTGAAATAACCCTTTCCTCCCCAAACTGCTTTTGGTGATGTCATTTATCACAGCATTGAATAGCAACAGAAACAACACCAACAGAAACCTGGAGACAAATACCTCATGTTCCAGCCAAATATGCCCTATTGTATAAACTCTAAGAGGCCTTTCCAACAACATATACTAACCATCATCCTGCACTCTAGGAAATGGTTGCTCTACCACAGACAAATAACTATATACTGCTTTACTGAGTGGTAATGTTTATGTTCTCTCTCTCTCTCTCTCTCTGTGTATAATATATATATATATATATATTATACACACACACACACATATATATGGAAACTAATTTCAACTTTATTCAAACAAATCAGTCATATGAAACTTTAATCAAAATTAAACTTGATTATTATATCAGATTTAAATTTTATATTTTTTTTTAGGGAAGGAGCCACCAATTTGCATGTTTAATTTGAGGAGAATTTTTAAGTTTGTTTTTTAGGTTTTTGAGGCAGGATTTTGCCACGTAGCTTAATGGCCTCAGACTCCTGACCCTCCTACCCTACCTTCTGAGTGCTGAGAATAAAGGCATGAGCCACCATACCTGGCTTAAAGAACTTTTTGACAGCAAAACTAAGTAAAAAGTACATAGCCCTCAAGGCCAAAAGTTGTTTTACCTGACCCAGGCTTACCTCCCTCTATTATCTGTAAAGCCTCATGTAATGAGTGGACTTTCAAAGGACTGAACATAAGCACATATCCCACTGTTCTGAAATGTCCCAAACGGAATCCACAGGCATTCTAGATCCACAGGACAGTAGCAGGAGGAGGTGTGCATTCTGAAGCCTGGGACAACAGACTTAGGACCAACTGACTTTGCTACTTGGAGGTTACTATCCTCAGTGAGCTATGAAGACAGCAAAAAGCAATGACATTCAAGCTCAAGGCCACACTGAAAGATCTGGCATTAGTGGCAGCTCTCAAAGTAGAGGTGAAACTCCAAAGAGGAAGCACAAGTCAAATGTGGCAGAATTCCCAGCACCAAGGAAGTTGGGGCAGGAAAGAACTGCAAAGTTTGAGAGCAGACTGGGATACACAGTAAGTTCCAGGACATCCTGGAACACACTACAGAGTACGCACCCCCTCACGATGTGCCCTCCTGGAAACAAAGAGGACAGACTGACTTTAGGAAATGGTTGGGCCAGGCATAGTGGCACACATCTTTAATCTCAGCACTAGGGAGGCCGAGACGTGAATTTCTGCAATTTTGAAGCCCACCTGGTCTACATAGTGAGTTTCAGGACAGCCAGGAGAGGCCCTGTAGGAAATAGGAAAATAAAAAAGCACATCTTAGGGGAGTAGGCTGGGGTGGGGGTTGGGGTGGGGGTGGTGTCTTGGACTAGAGAAGATGAGTAAGAAGTGAATAAGCCCATCTAACAGCACTGACAGGGAACACTTAACTCTTGGGCTTATTCATTTGCTCCAGAAAGCAGATCCAGGATCAGGATAAAAGGCAGGAAGATCAGATGGGTGGTGGTAGTGCACACCTTTAATCCCAGCACTCGGGAGGCAGAGGCAGGCAGATCTCTGTGAGTTCGAGGCCAGCCTGGGCTATAGAGTGAGTTCCAGGAAAGGCTCCAAAGCTACCCAGAGGAAAAGAAAAAAGGGAAGAATACATCTATTGTTTATAAGTACATGAAAACCAATAAGCATCACTTTGTTGTCTGCAACAACAAAAAATGATTAACCCTTTCAAGCTCAAATCAAAACAGAACATGTAAAGAATAAATAAAGAGGGGCGTTAAAGAGCATAAAATAGAAATTTATTCCTCCACTAATAATGGATTATAAACACTACTTTAAAAAAAATGGTAACACAAATGAAAACGAAAGCTTGTATTCTTATTTAATATTGTAATATTTGCACATATAAAAATGCAAAATAACAATAAGGTTCTTATATGACTAGTGAAGAGGCTATAGGAATTTTGAGACTCAAAACCACTTTCTTCAAATGGGTCTATCCATAATTCCAAGAGCTGGGCACCTGGTCCATTTCAATATATTTTGTATGTCTGTGTGCACATGTGTGAAAGTGTCCTCAGGAGCCAAAGGAGGGCACTGGATCCCATGGAGCTGGAGCTAAAGGTCATTGTAAGCCTCCCTATGTAGGTGCTGAAAACCAAACTGGTACCCTCTGCAAAAGCAGTTTGAGTTCTTAGCCACTGAACCATCTCTAGTCCAATGTATTCTATTTGAACTTGATGTCCGAGATTTTCTATAAAAAGAACCTGTTACAGTTAATGCTGTCTTCTGGTTTATACTAGAGAGACACTTGTGCCTTTCCCTTTAGCTGTCAGATACGGATGGAGTCAACGGGCTCTAAGGACTCAGAATCCCCAGGAGTTTCATGCTGGGGTAGAAAAAGACCAGGGAAGGAAAAGGCCGGGGTATTAGAGCCGACCAGAGAGACAGCTAGTCTCCAGGAAAGAGATTTCACACAGTTCTGACAACTCATTAGGTTACCTTGAAGGAGACTGAAGACAATCATATGCCCATGGCTGGTCAGTCAGTATACCTTGGCCAGAACTGTAACTAAATCGCATGTCAGGACCCCGAGACTGGACTCAATGGTCCCTGGACCTGTATTTGTCCATCTTCCCAATGCAGCCACAGTGAATAAACCTCCTTTTCCCTAGGTGTACCTAAAGCCCCTCTTCCTGAATAACCATACTTAGACACTACTCATCACAAAGCAATTTAAACTGCAAGTCTAAATCGGGGGTAGGGGAGGGATGGGGGGTGTTCCTTAACAATTCCATTCTCCTACATCATTCCCATTTTTCCCAATGTATACCTAAAGAACTGTCAGCTCTTTACAGCATGATGGGGCATACTGTAGAGGATCTGGTCTGAAATTCTCTGCAGGAACAACCATGACAGTCACCTAAGAAGGCATCTATGGTCCTCCCATATCTTAATTTTGTGCCAGATGCTCATAATACCATGTAGTTATTGGAAGCAAATACTGCTGCCGTCCTCACTGTATAACAGGCATTACTTGAAATGCCTGACACCTATCTATTCTCAAGTCTACTCTTTAAGCATATCAAAAATAAACCAACAATCAGAGGGTTTAATTAAATTTCACTAACAAATAAAAAAGCTTCAACCAAGGGTAGGTACTGAGATACTGCAAACTCCCCTTGGCTACAGTTGGCACACTTTGGTAGAGGAGCATGTGGAGGCTGGCAGGCTGTGCATAAAAGCAGCACAATCTGTCCAATCCCATCCCATCAAAAGGATGAAGCGGTGTCAGAGATCCCCTCTGGCTCATGGGAAAGACTTCTTCCAAGGGTCCTGTTCTTTTTAACTTGAAAAATAAGTAACAATAGTGATGCCTTTTTCTATTAATTCTACATGCCACACACTCTATCATTTAACCCTAGAAACAACCCAGTAAGGTTAGCATTTATTTTACTATTTTTAATTTTGTGTCTCTGCATAGGTATGTGTCCATGAGTGCCAGTGCCCTCCAAGGCCAGTGCCCTCAGATCCCCCAGGAGATGGAGTTACAGTTTTAAGTTACCCAATGTGGATCCTGAGACTCAAACTCAGGTCCTGTGAAAGAACAGCTAAGCATTCTTACCTGCAGAGCCTTATCTTCAGCACTCTTAACAGTTATTTTACAACTGAGAAAGTAAAATTCAAAGGAGCTTTGAAAACTGATCAAATGAAAAGCTAACAGAATCATAACAACGGGATTTTTAGTTTTGACAGCTGTACCACAATATAAAGAGTTCACATTATACAAACAAGTTAAGAGGTCTGAGGGAATTCTCTGCATTATCTTCATATGCTTCCTATATGTCTAAAATTACTTCTACACTGCAAGTTTACTTTTTTAAAATGAAAAGTAATGGGCTGGGGTATATAGTTCAGCTGACAAAATGCCAGGGCTGGATTTCCAGTGGGACATAAACTGGACACGGTGGTCCACATCTGTACGCTCAGCACTTGGCAGGAAGATCAGAAGTTCAAGGTCAGTTTGCACCCTCACCCCCACCCACATACACACAAACTGTCAAGTTAAGGCATGCCACAGTTAAGTCTTTTCTACTAACATGCCTGATAAGGTTAGGATAACCTTCCACTTCTGGTTCTGCTGGTCTTACTACAGTAGCTTAGAAATGTACCCTTAAAAAAAAAAAAAAAATGCCGCCGGGCGGTGGTGGCGCACGCCTTTAATCCCAGCACTCAGGAGGCAGAGGCAGGCGGATCTCTGTGAGTTCGAGGCCAGCCTGGGCTACCAAGTGAGTCCCAGGAAAGGCGCAAAGCTATACAGAGAAACCCTGTCTCGAAAAAAAAAAAAAAACAAAAAAGAAAAAAAAATGCCAATATTATATAATAATTTCAAACTCTGATTTGATTCTATTCCTAGGGTTTATTAAATACGACTTTCTTTTTAAAATGGATAATCTAAGAAACAGTACTTGGATTATATCCCTAAAAATAAAACAAGTACCCACAAATCTATAGTGGTAAAAATAAACAATTGAGTTGGGCTTGGTGACATACGCCTTTAAACCCAGCACTTAGGAGGCAGAGGCAGGCAAATCGGGGCCAGCCTGGTCTACAGAGTGAGTTCCAGGACGCCAGGGCTGTTACACAGAGAAACCCCGTCTCGAAAAACCAACAGATAGATAGACAGACAGACAGACAATAAATTGGTGGAAGAGGGGAGTAATTTCACCATTTAGACAAGTATTACCATCAGCCAAGTGATCAAGGTCAGCACCAATAGTCATAAATCACATCCATATCAAGTTCATCGCTTGACACGATGAAAATAGCACATTGCGTCTGTGGTCTTTCTCTCTCAAATAAACCTAAAGCCTCTAATCATAAGAAAAGCAGTAGATAAACCACAGTATAGGGACACTTTACAATATCCAACCTCAAAACTGTCAAGGTCATAAAAAGGAGGAAAAGTCTGAGAAACTGTTACAGGCAAAAGGGGCTTAAAGAATGATGACTGAAATATAATGTGGAACGTTTATATAATTTGGCACATTTACATAATGTGGTATATTTACATAATGTAGTACATGTAATAGGATCCTGGAACAGAAAAGGGAGTTAGGTAAAAATAATAAAATATGAATAAATTACAGGCTTCAGTTAATAATGTGTCACGGGGCTGAAGAGACAGCTCAGCAGTTAAGAGCACTATTACTCCTGCACAGTATCTGGGTTCAGTCCTCAGCACCGTATCCGGCAGTCAGCTCACAGCCGCCGGCTAACTCCAATTCCAGTGGATTTGACCCTCTGGCCTCCACAGGCACCTGCACACATAAGGTACATTAACTCCCATAGGCACACATATACATAAAAAATTAAAAAGTAAATCTCAAAAAATAATGTATCAACATTTGCTCGTTAATAAATGCAGCTAAATAGTTCTCATGAATTTTGCCATATTATTGGGAACAGCTACTGCCATCATCTGACGCTCATTTACATGACTATTGGGAATAGACAAGGAATGTTAGCTAGGAATCCCCAAGGGACTGCCCCAAAGAGTACCTACATGTGTGCTCCCCTTTGTGAGAACCTCAGCATCATGAGATTTTCTCAGGAGACATCTTGCCTAAGAAGCCTTTTCTCAGTTCTTGGGAGGTTACATACAGTGTTGTTTGGACTGCATTCATTCCGCTAGTTACAAGCAAGTCACTAAGGCCCAATCAGATTCAAGAGGAAGGGAGGCAAATCCCACTTGTTAAAGGAGATGAAAAATGTACAGGTGTAGAGGTGTTTAGTCTGTTGAGAGAGAACATGCGTAGCATGCAAGAGCCTGTGTTCAATCCCCAACGTGATTTTTTTTTTTTCTTTTTCGAGACAGGGTTTCTCTGTGTAGCCCTGGAAGTCCTGAAACTCACTCTGTAGACTAGGATAGCCTTGAACTCAAAAAGATCTGCCTGCCTCTGCCTTTCAAGTAACTGGGATTACAGGCATGAGCCTCCACCACCCGAGCTGGCATAAACCAACATAAGACTCTCCTCTTGGCAAAGCATCATTTTAGCACGCAATTTAATGGTCATTAATACTCATATCTTTGACAAATGTGTAATACGTCCCCAAAAGGGTATTTGTTGTGTTCAGTATGAAAATGCTATGTAAACACATATGTAGAATAGAAACTGTTTAGCCAAAACAAATGTCACTTCTGTTTTAACAGACGTCTAGTCTAACACTTACAAATAGAAGAAGATCAACTTGTTTAAATTTATCTGCTTAGTCAATTTTCTGTTTAAAACTACTTTCAAGACAGATGAGACGAGGCAATCTGATGGTAGTCTCAGCAAGCAGGAGGCCAAAGCAAAAAGACAGGGTGTTCTGGGCCTGCCTGGGGTATATACTGAAACTCTGTCTTCAAGGGGAGTGAAGGAGGCTTCATGGGGAATTTTAGTACTTTCTCAAAATTCAAACATATGTAAATGTATGGTTGGCAAATCATCACATAAAAAAAGGCATATTACAACCTCTGCCTCCTGAGCACTGGGATTAAAGGCACGCACCAGCACACCCAGTCTAATTTTGTTTTGTTTCTAAACACAATTTAAAAATTTCACAAATGCTTTTGGGGATAAAAATGGGGTTACAATGTCCTCTGAACAAAAAGCAGAATCCATATTGCACAGAAAGAGTTCTCACAGCAGAAAATCAAATGATGTTTAACTGAAAAATCAGTCAACAGTTTACATAAACATTTTTACTTAGAATAATGGACCGTCAGGCTGGGTGGCATAGTTCAGTGGTAAAACAGGAGCTGACCATAATATATATGACTCTGGGAATTGATCCCCAACTCTCACTCCAGAAGAGTATCAGTTCTAACAGTAATAATATAACATTTAGAAATGAAGAAAACTAATGCAAAACAGATATAAAGAAAGAATACTAATAAACAGTAATTACAGAATTAATAAAAGACAGCACTGAAGCTATGATCAAAATACTTAAGACTATTAGAGCTGTGTAAGTCAACAGAAACAACGTAATTTTTTTCTTTTGTGTATTTGTGCCGAGCAGTTTTAATTAATATAAGCCTCTGTGTGTTTACTTGGATCTGAGCGGCTGCAGACCAGGCAGGACACAGGAAAACTTCAGCTACATAACTCCAGTTCTAGGGGATTCAACACCCTCTTTTGGCCTCCACAAGTAATGCACACATATGGTACACAAACATACATGCAGCTAAATCATGCACACACATAAAAATAAATTAATTTTTAAAACTTTTAGTATATACTGTATGATTTAAATGACAGATAAAAAAACAGGCTAAAGTATTACAATACATGGGACCAGAAGTCAAGAAACATTAAGATGCATGTGGTAATAATCTGGATTACTATAGACCCCAAACTAACACGTCTTGTTTAGTGACAGTGACAGGACCTAGTGGCAGGCTTAACTCTGAAATGGTGGCAATGAGCCTGGCAATATTTTGAGATTGTTGCAGCGACTATAATATCATAGAGTTATGTTTTCTAAAAATGACAAGTCAAAAAGTAGTCCTATGCTACTGAGATTTGGACCTACACTCTACTTAGAAAATACTAAATTTCAGTTAGAGATTAGTGAAAATGAAACCCTTCCCCTTTTTCATCCACAGATACAGGTGAGGGTCTATAGGCCCTAGTTTAAAAATCCTGATTTAGTCTTTGACATAACAGCAACTTGAAATAGAAAAGATGTACATGTCAGGTGGTGCCTAGTCTTCATCCAGGCAGCCGGATATAAGAATATGATATTCAGGAGGAACTGGGATTTGAAGACATGTTTGGAAGCAAGTAAAAGGTAATTAAACCCACTGAGTGTAATACCAAAAAACGAGTAGCCTGAAGAAACAAGCTCTGGGGCAGTGTCTCTCAACCTTCCTAATGCTGCAACCCTTCCTCATGATGTGGTGACCCTCAACCATAAAATGATTTCATTGCTACTTCCTAACCATAATGCTGTTACTGTTATGAATTGTAATGTAAATCTCTGACATATGTCCCCTTGAGGTCACAACCCACGGTTGAGAACCACTGCTCTAGGGTACGGCAACATCTACTAATCAAGAGGCGGAAAGAAGAAAGTAAAGATTGTTAAGAATCAGCAACTATGAGTGTTGGGGTGAATTCAAGAGAGTGGCACCCCTGAAGGCCAAGGAAATGTTTACAGATGAAGAAGTCATCAACTGTCAAACACTTCTCTAGAACTGTACTCAATCAGACAGAACCACAGAACAACTTAAGGCATTTACTCAATGCTGACAACATTGCATACACCTACACCTACAACAGAGAGGTAAAGAAATTAGCCAAACATGCACAGTTAGCAAGATATCAATTCAGGCAATCAAAGTCCTCTTAGCCTTGCTCCTCTCCCTCTCAATTCAAATATAAAGCTCTCTGGATAATTATCTCCCTTATTCCTAGGACTAGGAATAAGTGCCATCTTGTACTGAAATGATAATGAAGCAGTAGTTTGAACCAGATATTCCTGGAATTCCAACACCAGATAAGGGGCTGGTTCAACATGAATGTGATAGTTCACAAATACGAGGAAACCAGTGCAATGGAACAGAGCAAATGCTAAATATCACAAGTCAAAAAAACATTCCTGAAATAAAACCTCAAAACAACATACTGAATGGGGGGGCCATGTATCTTGGGAAAACTAATCCAGGAAAAGAGCCGGGTGGTGGTGGCGGCGGCGGCGGCGGCGGCGGCGGCCATCAGCTAAGAATCCATGTCTGCCCTATCACTCACTGTGAAAGCCACAAAGGCCAGATTCTTTGGCACCAACATTCATTTACACAAAACTTGCAGAAATCCCCAATTAGGTTCCTGTCTTTCAGATTACCACCCTTTCCTCTCTTGAGCAGGAAACAGACCAAGTCAATTAACAGCTCACTACTTAATGACTCTAACTCTGACCCAATTATTTAAACCCTCAAAAGTTTGGTGGTGGTGTTGTTTATGCTCTTCTGGGGGCCTGCCACTCAGCTCTCAAATAAATCACACATGGAGGCTTATTTCTAATTATAAATGCCTGGCCTTAGCTTGGCTTGTTTACAGCCAACTTTTCTTTCTTTCTTTTTTTTTTTTTTTTTTTTTTTTTGGTTTTTCGAGACAGGGTTTCTCTGTGTAGCTTTGCGCCTTTCCTGGAACTCACTTGGTAGCCCAGGCTGGCCTCGAACTCACAGAGATCCGCCTGGCTCTGCCTCCCGAGTGCTGGGATTAAAGGCGTGCGCCACCACCGCCCGGCCCAACTTTTCTTAAATTATCCCCGTCTATCTTTTGCCTCTTTTACCTTTTTCTATTTCTGTGTACCTTTGTTCTGTTACTCTGTGGCTGACTGGGTGGCTGGCCCCTGGTCTCTCCTTTTCTTGCTCCTCCTCCTTTCTCCTTCCAGATTTCTCCTACTATATATTATTTCTGCCTGCCAGCCCCGCCTGTCCTTTCTTCTGCCTCACTACTGGCCGATCAGCACTTTATCAGACCATCAGGTGTTTTAGACAGGCAAAGTAACACAGCTTCACAGAGTTAAACAAATGTAACATAAACAAAAGTATCACACCTTAAAATAATATTCTACAACATATTGTCTTAAAGATGAGGCAGGGGTGGGGGCATGGGGTGGGGCAGAACAAAACTACAAGCATGGTGACTCCCACATGTAATCCCAGCACTTGGGTACTGAGGCAGGAGGACTGCTACGAGGTCCAGGCCAGTCTGGGCTATGGAGCACGTCTCAAATATAAAATATGAAGACTTTGTAGTGTAGGTTGAAAGACAATGCTGCAGGATAACTGCTTAAATCAGTACTTAATGTAAAATGTACAAATCACAACCTACTGTTACTACCAACCAAGACTTAAGTTCAGATCGATTCATCTACTATCCTCATACAACTGACAAATGAATAAATATTAATGTTTAAAATTACTATCCTTTCATGTATCATTCATTGAACCCTCAAGTGTTAAGTTAGGTTCCACTGGATTTAAGTATTCCTCTAAATTACTTTATTTTTGAAATCTTTTCAATGACTTCTGAAACCAGCCATGGGGGTGGGGTGGAGGGCAGAAACACAGAAAACCATACATGTGAGTGGACTTGATCAGAACGTTATGGAGAATGCGCGTACAACTGCATTTATCTGAATTTCCCTCTTTGCCATGTCATTCTCTCAGCCTAACAGAGCTACTAACATTCACCAGCTTTACTGTCTAAGGAGGGGAGCTCACTATGAAAATCTCGAGTACTGGACGTGACTCCAATCTGTGCAGTTCCACTCCTCTGCTGACCAAGTTTGCTCCTGTGGCTGAAGGTCCTGGTTGTGCTTTGACTTCTGACACGTAAGATCCATTTCATATATGCACATGCATCCATTTTATGCATAGTTTGATGAGGTCTTACAAATGTGCCTGCGGTGTTCCCACCCAATAGAGGAGAGAGCATCCCCATCCCTCTAAAGCACCTGCACTCCCGTCAAGTCCGCCCCACCCAGATTTAGGGCAGTCAGCGATTGGCTACGTCAGTAGAGTAGTTCTCCTTCTAGAATTTCATGTAAATGAAATCCCATGAGACACATACTCCTTTGTGCCTGGTTTATTTCACTTCACATACGCATGCCTGAAATCTGTGTATGCTGTGTTTATCAGCTGCCTGTTTCTTTCCTCTTTAACTGCCTTCATGGCTTTGAATTTTAAAGAGACTGAAGCAGAGTCCAAAATGTAGTTAAGGTTGCCTATCAGCAACCTGCATGTGTACATTAAAAGCTTAGTATTTAAAAGTAAAAGAATTCCTCTCCTTGCTGAGAATTGTTGGTTTTTGGTTTTCCAGCTAGCAGTGCTGAACTAAAGTCAGGCTTGCATTGTCCTCAGCTACCTGGATGATAAAAACAAAGGCAAGTACTACTTTGGACTTTGTCATCATTTCATGCTTGACTTAAATACTGACAGAGATAGCCTTTTTAATGTCACCAAGCCCAGGAATAAATAACTCTTCCTCCTCATCTCAACAGTCTTCCATTAGGAATGAGAGTGGAACAACTTCGGGGTGCACGGACTTGACTTCTAGCTCTGTCATTTATTTTCCCTCTCCCAGACAAACAGGTCCAAATTATAGAAGGCAAACTAGAGGAGACAGGCAAAGGTTTCGTGAGTATTTAGAGAAATGTAACTTATAGATCTGACTGTGCATTTTAGTAGAGCGCGTGAAGAGGAATAGAATAAGAACTATGCACACACAGTCACAGCCCTAATACCACAGAAATATTCACCCTGGAACACAGCTGTACAAGGTCCAACATGTCTAAGTACAAAGAAGGTTCCTCATGAGAAAAAAAATCTAAACAACAACAATCAAACAGCCATTTCAGCCACCAAATCACCAATCTACCAGGAAGGTAACTCAGACACTGATGGCCTAGTTGGCTAGATTAGCCTATTTATCAGTGTCATCCCAGAGGGAGGCTTGAAGCCAGGTACTATACAGCACAGCACAGCACAGCACAGCACAGCACAGCACTCTTGCTAACTCTTCCTTCTGGAAACACTTGCACTCATTCATTTTTATTCACTTATTTAGTCTCCTAAGTTAAACTGAGGTGGCCCACACACAATACGTAATTTTCAGCCTAAACTGCCCTCTATAACCACGCTGATTTACCTATTGCTAACTTCGCAGATGAACTTTTAAATTTTATGCATCAAGTTCGAATATGCTACTTGTTCAATTACAGTGTAATAAATAAAAATCTTACCCAAACAACCTGCTATTTCAATCTACCTACTAGTATTAATGACAAATACACTTCTTGTGCTCCAAAGCAGAAATCAACATTTTTCCAATACAAACCCAACCACTATTCTTGAAGACAACATGTTCCATTAGTGTTGTTAAATATTACCACTCCAGTCTTCAGCAGCAGCATCTAAAACACCTGTCTCCTCCCTAGACTAACCTGACTGGCATCATCTACCCTTTCTCTAATCCACTCACCAGTTTTTTGTTTTTTTAAATAACTCTAAACGTCCCAAGAAAGATGTGATGGCTTCTCATATTTAAGAAAAAACCCACTAAATACTAATACCCAGTAGTCTAGCTTAATCAGAACCTTAGCCTATAAACTGCCATGCCTCAGTCCTACACAGCTCAGGTACACTGTACATATGCCCATCTCACAGTCTACTTGTCCTACTAAATTCTCTATTTAGCTAACCAATCCTTCAAGGTACCTAAAAAAAAAGCATCCTAAGCTTTTTATCCCACCCCCTCATCACTTGCCTTTAGTGATTCACTTTTAAAGCACCCACTTACTGCACACAGAAGGCACACTAATAAATCCCTACCACCTGCTGTCTTTCCCCGATGTACATAAAGCAGCCCCTCCTAGTCCCTATTAGTCCAGTATGACAGCTGTTTTTGAGAATGTTCTGGCTCTAGACCAGAATCCACTCAGCCTGGCCCTTCTTATGGATCCTCAAGTTTTTAGGGCCAAGGAAAGACAAAGCAAGATGAAGAACAAATTACAAACTTTCTTTAGTGAAAAGAAATATAGTAACTATTTAGTTATAATGAAATCACCTTGCCCTCCCCACCCCTCCACATTCTATTACTTTAACATTCAAGTACTATCACTCTAGGCACTCATTTCAATGTATTTTAAACTATTTGGGGAATTTTTAACTATCTTTAGGTCACAATCTTTAGGATCATCACTTCATGGAGACACACAATCCCTAAAAATTTTAATCTCTAAAAGTGAACAGTAACTAACACCTGTATTTTGCAAAGTACTAACATGTTCATATATATCTACCATCATTTTTAATCACTGAAAAAAAAAACAAGAATGTAGAAAGTTAGACAAATGATAATAGCAAACATACAAAAGGGAAATTATGGCCAGTAAACATATGAGAATGTTGACTAACTACTCCTGAGGGGGGGAAATGCAAATTCCCTAATAGGAAAACACAAAATTAAAGCCACACTGAAATAATCATTTCCACCATTTTGGGAGGGACAAAAGATACTCAATATAGCAAATATAGACAAGAATACCGAGCTGTGCTGTCCAGGATAGTAGCCATCAGCCATATATGTCTAGTAAGAATCTAAACGGGCTTAAAAATTGAGATTTACTATAAAGTCCTCCCAGTCATTTTAAAATGCAAGGCCAATATGATTCTGGTCAGCTCCAATTCTTTATATTCAAAATATATAATACTTGACTCCCATAATTTGTCCATACAATATAATTCTGGAATGATACACTAATTTATTTCTATACATTGATCATACTGTCTGAACACAGATTTTTTTAATATCCTGTAATAAATCATCAATAAACTGTTGTATAGACATCTGTGTATCTAAATTTGGTGATCACCCTGTATTTAAAAATCAAGCAGACCAGGAAAGACGGCTCAGTGGTTAAGAACACTGGTTACTCTCATAGAGGACCTGGGTTCAAATCTCAGCACCCACAAACAGGCTAACAATCATAACTTCAGTTCCTGATGATCCAACATTCTCTTCTGGTCTCCACAGGCACTGCATGCATGTAATACACAGACATACGTACAAGCAAAACACCCACACACCTAAAATAAAAAAATTAATAAATAAAAATAAAAGACATCAGCAAAACAGACAAACAACACACACACACACACACACATAAACCTGCACTATAGCATAAGCGCAGACGAGCAAATAACCTTAAGTACACACAAACCTATATTGGAAAGGAGTAATCTAAGTCATTATTGACCCTTGCAAACCTACACTACCCTAACAAACTAGATTTTGTTTATAAAGAAAAATTGAGAACAATTACACATTAAGCTAAAATTTGCCCTTACACTTTACAATTTGATCAAGACATTCCTAAACTATTGAAAGCCAGTTTCCCCAAGTTTAGGCTCATCAACCATTCAATTTCAAATTAACCAAGCAAACTCTAAGAGGCTATGGGTATGCAACTCAGCACTAGAGTGCAAGCTCAAGACCCCATGTACGAGCCCCATCATCCCAAAAAAAGGAATGTGAAGGTTGACATGGGTGGGATTAACATGGTGTCTTAGGTCATACATGGAACTAATGTTCATTTTTATATTGTAAATAAATATAGCTGGGCGGTGGTGGCGCACACCTTGAATCCCAGCACTCGGGAGGCAGAGGCAGGTGGCTCTCTGTGAGTTCAAGGCCAGCCTGGGCTAGAAATGGAGTTCCAGGACAGCCAGAGATACACAGAAAAACCCTGTCTCAAAAAACAAACAAACACAAGTAAGTTCCCATTAAAGTAAAAACCTAATCTTGATTCACTGCAAGGAGAATCACAAGTCTCAGTGGCTCATAAACGAAAAGATCACCATGAATCAAACTTTAGAAAGACTCGGCTCTTTTGAGATTAACATGGAAGGCTTGTGCAACCTCAAGACAAACATCTTTCCCCAACAGTATCGTACACGGAAGGCTACAGAGCTTTTGTGGCTACACAACTGGCTACAGCAGGCAGAACACAGCACCTGCTTTGCAGCAGGAGTAGGGCAGCGTCCTGCAGAAATTCACAGTGCAGGGGAGGCAAAAGCCCCTCGGGACACAGCAGAGTCACGGACTACAGGGAGCAGTGAAGAACAATCTGAGCACACAGCCAAATGACAAACTGGCTCTGTCAGTCTTCCGCTGAACTGTCCAATAACCAGACAGAAGTAGAAGTATTTCAGTGGCAGTATTGCCAGACGCGACTGCTCAGCCATCAACCATTCAGCTATGTTCAGCTAAGAACAGAATCAGAACAAGGTCCTTTCCCAACACAAACAACACAGTTCACAGATAATCCCAAGCCACTGGTTCTGAAGACCAAGGCAGGGCCCTCCTACCTAGGTCTAGGACTCTCCCCAACTCTCGTTGTTGTCAATAACAGACCCCCTGGAAGTGTGTTCTTCCCACTACCCTACCCCTTCCCCCACTTTCCCTCCTAGAAATTCACCTCTCTGAAGTTGGACAGTAAGTGGAAACACCCAAGTCAAGTACTGATTTTCTCCGAGTCCCATTCTAAACTGAAATTCATGTCTCTCATAAGTACAATTTCCTCTTTCTTAACACACTCCAATTTTCAGCCAATTATACAAAAACTCTTCCTTTCCTTTTTTAAGACTAGTGAAGCTCAGCAAGACATGGGAGCACAAACCTGTGGTCCAATCGACTTGAAAGACTGAGGCAGGGGGTCACTTGAGCCCTGGAGTTCCATGGCAGCCTAGGCAACACAGTGACAGCAAACAGAACCAGCAGGTAAGTTCTAGCGGTTCTTAAATGCACACAGAAAGCACACACGTCCTGGAAGGCTCTCTGAGTGTTTGAGGCCAGCCCGAAAGGAAGTTCAGCCGTACAGTGAACCCAAGTGTCGCCGGCTATCGTGAACATAAGATCTACTGGGGGAGGGGTTTCATCTTTTGTTCATGCCAGCCTGAAAGATACCGTGCTCCCACAAAGCACTCAGCAAACCCAAGGACAACAGAGAGCCACATATTAAATACATTACCACTGTGAGCTTTTTACTTCTCTGTAGATTTTAGCCTAGAGTAAATGAAAACAGAAAGCATCCCAAACATTCAACGGACCGTTTGGAGTTCAATTACTTCTCATCTGTAGGAGACTACAAAGGAGTAAAACGTTGAGTAGAAACACCAGGCCCTTACCTCGGAGATGATGTTTTATTTGGGGTAGGAGGGCCTATACTGCCCAGAGGGTTAGACACTCGCAAGTAACAGATTAGCTCCTGTTCTCCAACGCGTAGGAACATCTAGTAAACTATCTACCCCTTTGCAATATTTGGAGCATATCACACCCAATGAAGAAAATAAAATACAATTCCACGTAAGAACCAATGACAGTACCCTCAAGCTTAAAACTACTTTGAAAAAAAATTGTTTTTTTTGAGACAGAGACAGGGTTTCTCTGTGTAGTCCTATCTGTCCTGGAACTTGCTCTGTAGACCAGGCTGGACTTAGAGACACACCTGCCTGCCTCCCCGAGTGCTGGGGGTGTGCCACCACCGCCCAACGGCTCCTTCAGATTTTTAAATTCATCCACGAATCCTTTGCTAATCCTGCTTCTTCTCAGGTACTCACCACCTACCAAATACAAACTACCCACATGCTTCACTTTCATTTATATTATAAATCTTACTCCATAAATCTGAGAATTTAAGCACCCTTTCAGTTCATTAGAAAAGAAAGGTTTCCTGTTTCCATGAGACAATGTATTTTTCACTAACAATCTATTTTGAAGTGAAGGTCATTCTAAATAAACAAAAGTCACAACACTCCTAGAGACAGATGTTGTCCTCCCTTTCTCTCTTAATAATTGGCTCCATCCCTAGAAGAAGCCCCTTCAACAGTAGACAGCTTCCAAGAAGCAGACCCTCCCTCTGCTCCTGGGTCCTATCCTGCACACAGATACAAAGTAAGTTTTCTATGCAGCGAGGTTTCTAAAGTCAAGTTATTAATTTTCAAGAAGTTACTGTAAAGCAAAACACCACAACCTTGATGATCCTCCTTTCTGTTCATTTGGTTTTTGGTTTTTGACTTTTGTTTTTGTTTTTTTGGTAAGCATCTCACTATGTAGCCAGACTGGCCTGGAAACCTGACATCTCAAAATTCTCCAAAAGGAAACATTGAATCTATTCCAGTCTTAACAAGTTAACACTGAAGTATTAAGTAATTTAGGGCCAGCACGGGGCTCCCTCTTAGAGTACACTAGTGTAAGAACAGTGTCCAACCCCTGTACCACACATACACATACAATCTATTTGGCAAGTCATAAGAGCTTCAAATTGGTAAACGGCTTTAAATGTCACAAGCCTTAATATTAATAGTCTAGTGTGTGAACTACAAGTGACCAAACTATTGAGTTTCTGAAGTTCAATTATTCAAAGTAATATTTTAAAACAGCTATTGTTGCAGGGTTTGGTGATCCACATCCTTTAATCCCAGCTTTTAGGAGGTGAGGTGGATGCAAAGACAGGAAGTTCTCTTTGAGTCTGAGGCTAGCCTGGTCTACATGAGTTCTAGAGGCAGCCAGGGAGGCAGCTATATAGTAAGATTCCTCAAAGGAAAAAATCCCCAACAACAAACAAACAGAAAAAAGGTATATGAGCAGGGCAGCAGTGGCGCACCCCTTTAATCCCAGCACTCGGGAGGCAGAGCCAGGAGAATCTCTGTGAGTTGGAGGCCAGCCTGGTCTGCAGAATGAGATCCAGGACAGGCACCAAAACTACATGGAGAAACCCTGTCTCGAAAAAAACAAACAAAAAAAGGTATATGTTATGCCAACATATTGTAGATATGGTCACATATTACCTAATAAAAGTAACTTCACTTCAGAAGTGTTCTATGTCATGATCATATTTCATTTTTTAAATATTTTATTCATTTACTTGTGTGTACATTTGTCTGTATGAGGGTGTCAGATCCCTGCAAGTAGATTACAGACAGCTGTGGGTGCTGCCATGTGGGTGCTGGGAATTGAACCCAGGTCCTCTGGAAGAGCAGCCAGTGCTCTTAACCACTGCACCATCTCTCCAGCCCACGATCTTATTTCAGAAGCACAATGTTTCTACTAAAATTAAACTGGGGAAATAGAGCACTCTAAAATATGAAAAAGGAAAAAAAAAAAGGTATGGGCTGGGCATGCAGCTCAGTAACACATGGCTTGTCTAGCAAGTATGAGACCCTGGGTTCAATCCCACCTCGACCAAAACAACAAAAAGTGAGCTATCATGACATTCCCATTTTTTAGGACACTAGGTGTTACTAAGATTTAAATAATTAAATCTCCAACATAGTATTACATACAAATTTGGAACTGTTACCATCAGGAAGTTAGTAAAAGGTTCTTTTTTTATCCTCACCAACCTAGTTGCCTGATCACACTACTGAGTGTTCACCCAGAGGGTGTTCTTTCTGGGAGGACTAGAGACAGCTGCTGGAAAGATCGGGCTGATCAACTCAAGCTACATAGAGAACTGACTCAAATAAGCAATGTTTTACCTGTAAAAAGACTTGAAAACAAGCTGGGGTTGTAGTCAGTGATAGAGTATTTTCAAGTATTTCTGAGGTCCTAGGCTCCATACGATGAGCAGAGGAAAATGGGAAGGCAGGGAGGGTGATCAGGGGGCGAGAACAGGGTGATTACCCAAAAACTACCCCAAAGACTAGTACAGTGAGCAGAGAACACTGAAAGCAAGCAACGACCACAAAAACAGACAGGTAAGAAGCTGGGAAGATCATCACCTGCCTAGAGTTCACAAATCCCTTCCCATCTCTAGTGCCATGCACACAAACCGAACAGGCCTGTGCACTCCAGCAATCCTAGCTCTCAGGAGGTGGGGGCAGAGGGTCAGAAGTTCAAGGCCAACCTGAGAGTTGAGGCCAGCTTGCAATAAAGGAGACCCTGTCTAAAAGGGGGCGTGGGGGGGTAGGGGGTAATAAAGTACAAATTATGGAACTTTTGGAACTTTAACTTTTTCAAGTGTACTCATTAAATTAACTGCTAGAAATTGGTCAGTTCTGTCAATTTAAGATTTTTTTTTTTTTGGTTTTTCAAGACAGGGTTTCTCTGCATAGCTTTGCGCCTTTCCTGGAACTCACGTGGTAGCCCAGGCTGGCCTCGAACTCACAGAGATCCGCCTGCCTCTGCCTACTGGGCAGAGGCTAGGATTAATGGCAGGCACCGCCACGGCCACAGCCGCTGCCGCCGCTGCCGCCACCGCCACCACCCGGCTGGGTCATTCTAATTCTAAAATGAGTTCACTAAAGTAAAAGACAAGAGCTGCAGAGATGCCTGGGGGAGTCAAGGTGCCTTGGCACAAAGTTTGATCCTATAACTCACATGGTGGAGAGAACTAGGTCTGAAGTCCACTCACGTACCTTGCAAAGCGACAAGTAGGAGGTCTCTCTCTCTCTCTCTCTCTCTCTCTCTCTCTCTCTCTCTCTCTCTCTCTCTCTCTCTCACACACACACACACACACACACACACACACACACACACCCCGCAACACACACACACACACACCCCGCAACACACACCCTCAAGAATGTGTGCTACTGCACTCTCTCTCTCATAAAATGAAAAAAAAGAAAAAAAATAGTGACAAGGAGCCGGGCGGTGGTGGCGCACCCCTTTAATCCCAGCACTCGGGAGGCTGAGCCAGGCGGATCTCTGTGAGTTCGAGGCCAGCCTGGGCTACCGAGTGAGTTCCAGGAAAGGCGCAAAGCTACACAGAGAAACCCTGTCTCGAAAAAACCAAAAAAAAAAAAAAAGCGACAAGGAAGAATCACTGGAAATCTAAAGCTATCACATTCTTTTAAATGTCTGTCCATTAATCATACCTGAAACTACTGCATGAATAAACTCAATTAAATTCTGAAGTTGGGAAAACACCCCCACACACACAAAACCAAAAAGACTTCTATTATTCTTATACCATTATTTGTTCCTAATTTCTCTTTTAGAGAAAAAAAAAAACAATAAATCATCAAAATTACATTTTGTGGAAAACAAAATACATTTTCTAAGAAGTTAATTTTATTCACTGTACTAATCTTTTTCTTTATTTTTATTTTATTTTATTTTGTTTTTCGAGACAGGGTTTCTCTGTGTAGTTTTGGTGCCTGTCCTGCATCTCACTCTGTAGCCTTGAACTCACAGAGATCCGCCTGCTCTGCCTCCCGAGTGTTGGGACTAAAGTCATACGCCACCACCGCCTGGCTCATGGTACTAATATTTTTTAAGGCAGCCTTGCTCTGTAGCCTCTGAAACTTGCAGTCATCTCACCTCAACTTCCTGAGTGCCAGGAGAATAAAAATCCACCAGTGGGATTATTTTCCTACTTTCTATGCAAGGTAAGGTTACAATATACTTTAAAATGATTACACGTAACACATAAATACTCATGAAATATAGATCACATATGTTACAACATCAATGGCAGGAGGGAGAGAACATTCACTCCCAATATCATATACTATAAATAAGTATTCACCAACTCATGTACAGGGACACGGACCTTCCACTCTTGGCTCTGATAGTCTGTAGTAAATCTCCATATCTAGGTGATACTATGGCAGGCTGCCAAGAGACTGTGGATCAGTATTACAGCTGAACCCAAAGGTTTCCACTAAAAACTATCCACCAGAGAAAACATTCTAACTTTCAAGAGCTACTTTTTCTGACCATATCAACTTATGAATCAACTGTTCTTAGAAGCACAGCTATTTAGACACCATCCCATTCCTTTTGATGATATAATCGTAGGGGATTTAGTAATTATGTGACTTACTAACATGAAACAGTGTTTACTGACGTGACCATCACAGAAACTAAAAAGGCTCTCTCACTACTGAAATCTTCACAGAAACAAGATAACCAACATTAAAACACAAGTGAAAACATACAATGACACATGAACACACAGGGTCCCAGGCAGAAACTGTGTTAGAACTTTATGAGAGGTTTTTGCTGCTCCTGCAGGGGGCCTGGGTTGGGTTCCCAACACTGAAATGGGAGGTCACAGTAGCCTGTGACTCCTGCTCCAAGAGACCTCATTCATGCCCATTCACTCTCTTGCCCTCCACCAACACCAGGCACACACATGGCGGTGCACCGTGTGGAGCAGTTACACACAGGCAAGCAAACACTCATAATACAAACAATATAAAAATGAAGAGACAAGAATGATGGTGACACACTGCAATTCCAAGAATCTGAAGCAGGAGGATCACTTTGAGACCAGCATAGGTTACACTGAGCCCAAGGCCAGCCCGAGTTACATTTTGAGATCCAGTCTCAAAGGAAAAAAAAAAAATCTTTAATAATTGGGGGGAGGGACACACTAGCTAAATTCTAAACAGTGAAAGAAAAAAATTAAATCTCTTCTGACAGCACACTCACTGTCCACTTGGAAGGCCTACAAAAGCATTTCTTTAAAGAAAAACAAATCACCATCTAGCTGAGTGTGGTGGTACAGGCCTTCAAGCTCAGCACTTGGGAGACAGAGGCAGGTGTATCTCTCTGAGTTCAAGGCCAGTCTGGTCTACACAGTGAATTTCCACACCTGCTAGCTGGGGTTACATAATGAGCCCCCCAGGCCCCGGTCTTAAATAAAAACTATGACCTAAGAATTATTGCAAGTATGTGTTTTTTTAAGTCTATACTCTTGGAAAATTCTAATAATAATCAGAATAACCTCCATACTTATTTAGAGATGCTGTATTTCACAGCCAGCCTACAAAAGGAACCCTGTGATTGCACAACAGAGAAAGTAAATGAAATAATATCTATTAACATTCAGTGGCCATGGCATGTTTCTACCAGAACATACTGTGACTTACACTCTCATACAGTGACTTGCACCGCACAATCTACCACTTCTCCATCCATGGAGTCACTCAGATATAAAGAGTTCCTGTGCTAATCCCACAATAAGCCTCAGTAATTCTCACATCACAGTAGCTGTAAACCTTTGTTAACAGAAAAAGAACGTTTCTCCCAAAATAGCCACAAAACACGAAGACAACTCAAATTCCCTAATAATCCCCTACACGGCTCCAGCCAGCTTTATGTGATACATGTGGGGCCTATTTTAAAAGTTCTCTAACTGTGCTATCAAGAGTGTGTTTCGTAGTTGTTTTTAAGTTTCCAAGTTGTTTTTAGAAGCGCTTGAATACTGATGAATCTGGGCTGCGAGCAAATGCTTAAGAGCCATTTTTTTGCCAAATAAGATCGGCAAGCTTCCTGGGGTGCTAAAACTGGTACTAGAGGTCATGCAACTTTTTTAAAAATGAAGAAATAGTTCCAACATTCATCAAGCCCTTCATTTGGAAAATTATTTCGGGGTTATTTTCACTCTATGCTTAATGATACTCCCCCCTACCCAAAAAAAGACTTTTAAAGTTAAAAGTATATAAAAGTGATCCGCCAAATAATACTGGTCAGTCTATTCTTAATGGACCTTCAATAGATCTGGGAGAGAGTTCGTAGCAATTTAAGAAGTCCACACTGTTAAGCACGACACCCTAACATCTCGGACAGGGTTGGGGGCTGGCGGGGGGGTGGGGAAGAGGACCACACACACAGGCACGACCCCCGAGTCTGGTTAGGAGCAGCAAAAGAAACGGTTTAAAGCACTTTTTAGGAGGAAGGAGGCACAGACAGAAAAAAAAAAAAACCAAAGATTTCACAAGGAAGTGAAGCCGAGCGCCGGGGAGGGCAGAAAGCGACCCGGAGAGCAAAGCGGAAAGGTGGTGTTTTCAAAGCCCGAGTGCAGGACTGGTGGAGCCGCGGCCTGGGGTGGCCCGCGCGCCCATGGGCGCTGCCTACACGCCCCAGCGCTAGGGGAAGCAGCAGACTTCCGTGCGAGCCGGCAAACTCTTCGCTCGCCGCGGCCCCCTCCCCCCCGCCCCCAGAGCCTCGAGTGCGAGCGGAGGCGGCGGCCCGGGCCGGGGCCTAGCCCGGCCCTCGGGAGCGCAAACCGGACGGACGGCCGTTCCCCGCTCCGCTGGGCGCCGAGCGGCCTTACCTGAGGCGCACGGAGGCGGCGAGGTCTCGCGGGCTCGCCCGCCGCACAGCCGCCCGCGGCCCCCGGCTTCCTCCCAAGACGCGACCCTGCTGCCTCCGACGCCGCTTCGCCCTCGGGGGCTCGGCCACCGCCGCCGCCCGGGCTGTTTACACCGTTCGGCCCCTCACGCCGCCGCCGCCGCCTTCTCTCCACCCCAGCGCCGCTGCCGACCCGGCCGCCGCCACCTCCTCCGCCGCAGCCTGGTCTCTCTGGAGCATCTTCCAGCCACCGGACACGGAGAAACAGAGACTCCAACCGCGCCGGCAGGAAACTCCCCCGCAACTGCCGGGGGGGGGGGACACCAGGCGGTCAGAGCACCAGCGGCTTTTCCGCCATTGAGCAGCGGCCGCACCGCTCCTTCTGCAACCCCCTCCCCGCACCGCCGCCTTTCTCCGCCCCTCCGCAGGCTCCGCCCACCGCAGCCACCCATTGGGACTCCGCGCGTGTCGCTACGGCTCACGATTTGCTGAAAGGCATGTCAATCTCCGTTCTCCCGCCCAGTCCGGCCCCCAGGACCCTCGGAGCTTCGCTTTCCCCGCCCACGCGGCCCCGCCTCTGTGACTTTAATTTCCCATTGGGCGTCATTGCCCACCTCTAATTGGCAAGGTCAACTATCCATCAAACACCGCCCCTCAGTGAGGCCCAACCCTTTATTACCATTTACTTTATTCAGCCCCGCCTCCGCCTTGCTCTACCTCCCGACGTCACCGGCCTGCCCACCCTAGCAGCCATAGGTAGAGCCCTCCGTCTGTCAAATTACGCCCACTTGGAGACCGGTTCCCTTATCTGATTGGTCCGGATGGAGGCCTGACCCTCCGGTCATTGGCTTTCTCTGCTTGTCCGTCACGAGGCCAATTTTCCAGGTCCGACACTCCGGCTTTTTTTAAATGAACGCGCAAAACTATCCTAAAAGCGATTGGCTAGTCTTCGGAAGCGGCCAAGCCCCAAGTCTGCGGACCCTGCAGTTCTGTGACCTCTAAGCCTCGCGGAAAACGAACTCCATAAAAGAACCAACGGGCAGTCCGCTAATAGGTGGAGGTTGGTCCCACCCGGAGTAGAGAGAGCCGGCTCCTGATTGGCTAGAAAAGTGCCCCTAGGTTCTCATTGGAAGCGATAGACTCTTCTCTCCGGCGTAGAGACTTGAAGGGAGAGAGCACGGAGAGGGTCGAGAAGGGGGGCCTGGAGAGAGGCGTTGTTTTGTTTCGGCCACGGGTGGGGCGCACGCGGGAGTGGAAAACTGGCGCGTAGGGCACCGGGGAGGTGTTGCAGGGAGGGAAAGGGGCCCGGATGTTCCCTAACAATGAAATCATCTCTGGCCAATCAGTGCCCCATTGTTGGGATACCTGCATGACCTGTCTCCAGCAGAGGAGAGTGGGCGGGAAGTTGAGAAGGTTGAAGAGCCTCTTGAGAAAATGGGACAGGTAATCCCTTCAGGAGGATTTTGTGATGGTTCAGGTTGTCCTCATATCTTCTTCACCAGGACCGCCTACCAGTCAGCTCTTCGCATTTGCGTGTTTTGTTTCGGAAGCGCTGATTTTTAAAAACTCCTTTTTAGGCTCTTGACATTCACCAGGTCATTCCCCTCTTTCAAGAGCACCTGCAGTTTGCTAGACGTGGTGGGTAAAATGAGATACAAAAGTAAACTGGCAGCTAGTCCCAGACCGGGATGGTAGATGATCACTGAAACGTGTGTTTAGAGTAGTGATGATATAAAGGATTCTCCCTGTGGGTATGATTCACCGAGACCGGGATGAATCCAGAATAAATTACAGGAGTTCTTTCTATAAAGCAGATGACGGAAATGGTCATCCAGCAATCAGATTTGGCTAGAAAGTGAACCAGATTCATTCCTCCAAAAGAAAGTGTAATGGGGCATTTAAACGTTTACCTTAAGAGATTTTTAAACACACAAGCGTTGATATACACACAAGTCTTTGAAATACATTTTAAACCTCATTCATGCTTAAGTATAAGTTAGTTGGGACAATTTACTCACCTTTGGAAAGAAGGGCATATTTCTGAAGCAGTTGCCACGGTGAACGTGGCAGAAATAAACACTTGATTGCAATTCAGATTTTTCTGGGACCTCAAGGATAAGAATGGTGTCTTAGGGTTTTTATTGCTGCAATGAAACACCATGACCAAAAAGAAACTTGGGGAAGACAGGGTTTATTGGGATTACACATCCACATTGTAGTCCATCATTGAAGGAAGTCAGGACAGGAACTCAAACAAGGCAGGAACCCGGAGACAGGAGCTGATACAGAGGCCGTGGAGGAGTGCTGCTTACTGGCTTGCTCTGCAAGGCTTGCTCAGCCTGCTTTCTTATAGAACCCAGGACCACCAGCCCAAGGGTGGCCTTACCCACCCTGAGCTGGGCCCTCCCCCATCAATCACTAATTGAGCAAATGCTCTACAGGCTGGCCCACAGTCAGATCTTACGGAGTCATTTCCTCTCTCGAGGTTTCCCCTCTCAGACGACTATAGCTTGTGTCAAGTGGGCATAAATGTAGCCAGCACCGATGGTGTTTTTACAGCAGTGGGCAAAGAGCGAGTTAGCACCAGAATCACCTGAGAGTCTGAGGTTCATTCATGCCTACAGCACCCAGGACTCTGGGAATAAAGTTCAGGAAGGTACATTTTCATTTTATCCATTGTGAATCTGGGGATTGAACTTCAAAAGGTAATTTTTTTTTCTTTTCTCACTTTTATTTATTTGTTTTTCTATTATCTGCTTGATATAGTACAAATTCTTATCCTAATAATGAAATGTTTCACTGAGGCTTGCCCAGTAATTGAGTAAAACCAAAACTTATTATAAGCCATAGTCTTCCTAGGGTCCCCCCTGCTATGTAGCCTCCCTGGTTCTGTGGGTTGTAGTCTAATTGTTCTTTTTTTTATATCTAGAATCCACTTATGAGTGAGTACATACCATGTTTGTCCTTCTGGGTTTGGGTTACCTCACTCAGGATGATATTTTCTAGTTCCATCCATTTGCCTGCAAATTTCATGCTCTCATTTTTCTCTGCTAAGTAGTACTCCATTGTGTATATGTACCACATTTTCTTTATCTTTTTTTTTTTTTTTTTTTTTTTTTTTTTTTTTGGTTTTTCGAGACAGGGTTTCTCTGTGTAGCTTTGCGCCTTTCCTGGAACTCACTTGGTAGCCCAGGCTGGCCTCGAACTCACAGAGATCCACCTGGCTCTGCCTCCCGGGTGCTGGGATTAAAGGTGTACACCACCACCGCCCGGCTACACATTTTCTTAATCTATTCTTCAGTTGGTGGGCATCTAGGTTGTTTCCAGGTTTTTAAATTTTTTTTTTAAATAATTCTTCAGGTGCTGGGTTTTTTGTTTGCTTGTTTTTATTCGTTCTGGGTTTGGTTTCTTTGTTTTGTACACCACCTCTTAGACCCAATGACACTGAGAACTGGAGACAGCCATAAAAATTCCTTTTCTCCATTCTCGCATACTGTGAAGTGAATATCAATGAAGAAAAGGAAGTAGTCCCAATTTAGTCCTCACTGTCCCTTCAAGGATCCACACTATGGGATCAAAAAGGTTTAATTTTAATCTGGTGTGTGTGTCTGTGCGCACGCGCGTGCATGCAAGTTTGTGTGTGGGTGGAGGTCCAAAGACAGTGGAGTCCATTCTAGGTCCCAGGGACGGAAACCCGGGTTTTATCAGACTGGATGGCAGGCTCCTTTACCTGCAGAGCCAACTTTACCAGTCCAGGCAGTGTTATGTAAACGACTCGGAGAACAGATTTCCTGAAATCACACCTTTGCTTGGGATGTCTTATATAAGGAGACTGGACTCTTAAGACCTCACCTTCCAAAATAGGGACTATAATAAAGATGAAACAATAAGGACCGTTGGATACCCTTGTCCTGAAGCCCCAGGCAACCACAGATAGGCAGCAGAGCACCTTCTTGCCTGCTTGATTTCCTCCCACTTTCCTTTGGCAGAGCCTAAAAAGTGATAGAAAGTTCCATCATGTGACTGGGCTGATGATTACATATCATTTTTGTGGGGTTGGGGTTTTTTTTGTTTGTTTGTTTGTTTTGTTTTGTTTTTTGAGACGGGGTTTCTCTATGTAGCTTTGGTGCCTGTCCTGGATCTCACTCTGTAGACCAGGTTGGCCTCGAACTCACAGAGAACTCACTGCCTCTGCCTCCGAGTGCTGGGATTAAAGGCATGTGCCACCACCACCTGGCATCATCACACAGTTATTTCAGAGTTTAACTAGACAATGGTTTATAGCAGTACCTAGTGACAGTCTACGTTGCATTGGGAATCTTCATATGTTTCACATTGAGAACGTATTATCTGTTTGTGTCCCTGTTTCACACAAATGATTGAGCTCTCTTGAGGCACTTTGGTGTCAAACTTCAAATACCCTAATTGGAGTACATTGAAATACTGGGATTGAACCTAAGTCCTCACAGGTGGTAGGCCATCACTCTACCATGGTGGTACACACCTGAAATCTCAGCACCTGGAAGGTGGAAGCAAGAGGATCAGTAGTTGAAGGCTATCCTTGGCTACATATCAAGTTTGAGGCCAGCCTGGGCTACATGAGACTCTGTCTCAAAAAAAATTAAATAAAATAAAAATCAGTTTCTCACTGCACATACTAAGAATCCACAGAGTTGGGTAGTATGACAGGCACTGCTGGCCTTCAGATGGGGTCTTGTTGTGTCGCTTAGGTTGAAACTTACTACATAGCCAAGGCTGGCCTCAAACTCAGAGCAGCCTTGCTGCTTTATCCTCCCAAATTCTGGGATTACAAACACATCTACCATGGCTGGTGGGCCATTCTATGCTCTTAGAAATGTTTAACTTTCATTTTCCTAAAACTACATTTTTTTCCCTTCAAAATGCTTCAGTATTTCCAGAGGATAACCACTTCAGATTGGGGGATGTATGTCTAGGTACATGGACATTGAGCAAGAAGTGAACTATACATGTAAAAAAAAAAAAAAAAAACTACCCTAAAAATCCCTGGGGGCTGGAGAGATGACTCTCCCAGTGGACCAGCGTTGGATTGCCAGCACCCACAGGACAACTCACATCTCCAGTTCCCAGGTATCCAACACCCTCTTCTGTCCTCCGAGGACAGAGCAACGTTCAGGCAAAACACTCATACACATTAAACTAAATTTGAATCCTTTTTTTTTTAAACCACAAGAAGCTGGCTTATGCTCCACATATGTCAGGGCTTATTACAATATTAAAATCATATTTAAATTCTTGCCATCATGAGGAGAAATATCTTCTTAAACTTTTAACCATGCTATGTTAGTCAGAAATATTTTAAATATTGGTCCAAAATAGTCACTGTATTTGACTGCAAATAACAGAAAACCTGCACCATAGCTAACAGCTCTAGATAGGATAGGAATTGACGTAGGTGGCGGTGATGTCCCAGCAGTACTTTGGGATGTTTACTGCAGACTCAGTTAAGATGCCCAGATTCAGGGTAGTATGGAGAAAGTCACAAGACCATCCCTAACTGCAAGGTGGGTAAAGAAGTCTGTTTACAGCAGAGATTCTCGGGGATTACTGAGCTTCAAAGTCACCTGAAGGATGCCCCAATACCTAGACTGCTAAACTCCCCGCCTGGAGTTTCTAATTTTATAGCTCTCAGTTTGCGGTCCTAGGATTTGGGTTTCCCAGGTGACACTGGTGCTCTGATCTGGTGTGATGGCTGTTCTTGGTTGTCAACCTGAGTACATCTAGAATTAACTAAAACCCAAGTGGCTGGGTACAACCTTGAGGGTTTTTTTTTTTTCTTAATTAAATCATTTGAAGTGGTAGGACCCATTTTTAATTCCTATTGAGTTGGGAAGATCCACCTTTAATCCAGACCTTTTGAGGTGAGAAGAGCTGTATTTAATCTGGGCCACACTTTCTGCTGGCAGTATATTAAAAGGACATGGAAAAAGGAAGCTACCGCTCCTTGCCTGCTTGCTCTCCTGAATGCTGGCAAATCCATTTCTTTACTGGCATTAGATCCTACTTCCTCAGGATTCCAGTGTATACTGAAGACAAGCTGAGACATCCAACCTCATGGATTGGACAACTACTGGATTCTTGGACCTTCTGTTGGTAGACAGCTATTGTTGGACTAGCTGGACCACAGCCTGTAAACCATTCTAGTAAATCCCATACATATATACATATACATATATATGCTTATGTATGTGTGTATATGTATATCGATATATATATATATATATTTGTGTGTATATAAATACATATGTATATATACTTTTCTTCATCCTATAAATTCTGTTCCTCCAGAGAACCCTGATTAATCCATCTGGGACCACACTTTAGGCACTTCTGGCTTGGGCTAAGGAGGTTCAGTGGTAGAGAGTATGTCTAGCAGGCATGAGGCCATGGGTTCATCTCCAGCAACACTGTGGCTTAGGCTACTCAGGATCTATGGCTTGCTATTGATATGTCAGTACCAGAAATATGGCCCCAATGGCATTTTTAAGCACTTTCACAGCTGTCTTCTGTTTTAACTATGCATAGATGCAAATATACCCAGACAGAGGCAGAATCCAGATGACTGACTGTACAGATATCAGTAGGTCTTCAATATAACCAGCCCTTTCTTTCCAGAGCCATTAAGAACCTTAGGCTCTGAGATACTAAGGCTTTATGTTTTCTAGCTTCCATTAAAGTCAAGAGGATCCAGTGTTGCAGATAATGCTTTCACTAAACTGCATGTAACATCTCTCACCAAGTGCATCCAGCCCAGCAGGAAATGAGCAGTATGGTCAGTTTTGGCATGTTAGGAAGGTTTTAATGAAGGACTATTCCAAGCTAGGCCGAGGTCAGCCATCAAATCTGACCCTAGTGTTAGCTGCAGAGCTACATGTCAGCCTGCATGCATATGTCCAAAGGGATGAGAGTGGAGAGTGGGTATAGAAACATATGGCCAGCAGGGACTTGTGTAGCCAGGAACAGCAGCTCATATCTCCAGCATTTTGGGGAGGCCAAGGCAGGAGGATTCATTGTAAGTTCAAAGACTAAACACAAGAGAGTTTTGAAAAGGTAGGAAAGGAGGTATGAATACAAATGGTCTCCTCACAAGAACCCAGATTTGTGGAGAAAGACAAAATAAACCCTCTTCAATGGAAAGAAAGTAAGTTTCCCATCCCCATGTCTTCCTTCCCCATCATCTCCTGCTAGAATGATCCACTGGCCTGAACTACCGGAAACCAGAGGACCAGTACAATGGTTTGTATTGAGTGTCAACAGGATCAGGAGATCTCTGGGGATGTATGTGAGAGATGATCTAGATCATCTAGTCAAGTGAGGTGAGCAAACCCACTCGAAATGCAGGCAACACCCTTCTTTGGACTGAGGTCCTCAACTGCATAGGGAGGAGAAAGCTGGGTGAGCACCCGTGGTCACTGCCCTCTGATCCCGGGCTGTGGTCTCGGTGTGGCCAGCGGCCTCCTGTTCCAGTCACCAAGCCTTCGCTGCCATGATGGATCTGTGAGCCAAAACGAACACTTCCTATGTCCAGTGCGTTGCCACAGCAACAAAGTAACTAATGCAAACAGGAAGCCTCTTGATATTATCCTTCCAGATCACAGAGCAAGATGGGAGGGTCACGCGAGGCATCTGGAGGGGGCAAGAAATAACCAGCACCTATTAAACTATTTATTTCTAACTATCAAACTGGTCCTTTTCCACAGGTAACAGCAACACATATTTGGGGAAAACTTCTAAATCAAAAGTCTCAGAAAATGGTCTGAGGCCACAAGGTTTTCAAACTCCCTGTCACACAAATATGTTCTACAAAAGTCTCGTACCCTGAGACTTCCATGGTTATTGTAACATAGTGAATGCAGAAACATACCCAAGTGTTTTCTATTAAGCCAGCTGTCAAAGAGATTTTCAAGATTTGAAATGTCTTTTTCCTCACTTTTTTTTTTCCTCTTATAGAAAATATAGTTCTGAGCCAGGGGGAATCTAATTCTCAACGGACACCAAGTTCTAATTAGTTGGTCAACTTTATAGAGTCTTTAACAAAGATGCCCCTCCCCCAGAACTTCAGTTCAAACTAATTTGAAATTGTAGGCTGTGTTAGGTCCACCACTAAATTATTTTTATTTACTGTGTTTATAGAGAAGGGTAGACCATTTGCCTAGCTTGTCCAAGGCCACGGGTTTCATCCCAGCCCTGGAGAAAAGTACCACCACCACCACCAATAGATGGCCAAGCATATATAGCGTCATATCATAAGTATAATATAACAATATATATGCATAGCCATTAGTTCCCTTGGTAATCTTACAGCATAGTTAACAATTCTGAGAAGGAATCCAATGAGATTCTGTAGCAAAACAAAAACCCAAAAGACCTGGGTGAGGTAATATTCCTGCTGGGTCCAGTAATGTCCAGTTCAGTTACAACTTCTTTTGTTGTCCAGGGTACACAATGGGTGCACAGTAAGCGTGGACTGAGTTGCATTTGGAAGATTTCTTGAATGTTTTCCCTTTCCTCAAAGTCACCATCCAGGCCTGGGTGTGCCCTCCCCCTACACCATCCCACTTCCTCCTAAGACAGGAAGTTGATCAAGCTATCTCTGTCCCACATGCAATCCACAGAGCCTGAGAGGCCAAAACTGGTTGCCCCAGAGCCAGCCCCTCCTTGTGTTTTTAAGTTCATGTCATGCACATGAGATGATTGAGATCATGATTACGACACCGTGGGTGGTATCAGAGAAAATGTTCCACATGGTGCCCAACTGTAAATGCTGCAAACTATGCAGGCTTTAAGTGTGGTTGGCAGTGGAAAACTCTAACGGCCATTTCTGTAAACAGTTTGATATTTCTGCCCAAGTTCATTCACATTATTCATTCTCTTTGCTATGTGTTGTTTTCTTGTACAATAAACGCATCCTTTCTGCTGGCTCTCCATCCTTCCTTTCTTAGCTCTAAAACCAAAAACAAACCCCTAAACTTAATTTCCCTTCTCTTCCTTTATCTTTAGCTGCTCCCACCCCCCTTTACTTATCTTTTTCTCCCAAGATCAAAGCTAGACTTGAGTCCTCATTTAAGAGGCTAAGCAGACTGGGGACTAGGCAGATACAAGACAATGAACATGGACATCAGGTCCCGGGAGATCCTCCTATGGTCACACATGAAGGGAAAGGGTTAGAAGGAAACTCACCAATAAAAAATTCATGATGAAAGAGAAACGCAGGACTTGAATGCTATTAGTCTAAAAGATTTCATAATAAGGGCCCCATCTCTGGTCCTTGAGATAAAAGCCTCATGTTTCTGGCAGGTAGCAGTTAGGTAATGGGTCAAATGCAGTGTCTCCTGCAGGACCTGGCCACAGGAAGGCTGGACATCACATCACAGGTGACAAATTCGGGTTCTGAGGTGAAGTGGATCCGCTGTAAGATTCCCAGATCAACGGACAGAGAAGGTGCTAGGCATAGCTAGAATATGAACTGCAGCAGGTAAAAATTCTCACATCCTCCCTACCACAGACCAATGCATGGACCATACTGGGGGATGGGAGGGTAAATTTATTTTTTGTTTGTTTGGTTGGTTGGTTTGGATTTGGTTTTTCAAGACAGGGTTTCACTGTGTAGCCCTGGCTGTCCTAGAACTCACTCTGTAGACCAGGTTGGCTTCCATCTCACAGAGATCAGCCTGTCTCTGCCTCCCAAGGGCATGTCTAAAGTGTTGGGTGTGGTCTTGATTACATTAATTGAGGTGGGATGAGCTGGTCTAAAATGGAGAGCAGACTCTCTAGATTTGGATACCGAGAGCTATATAAAAAAAGGGGGGGGGGTGAGCTAAGCCCTAGCATACAGGCACTGGTTCTCTCTCCACCTGCCTCCCTCCCTCCCCCACAACCCACTCCCACCCTCCAGTTCCTGCCGCCTTGGCCTCCTCACAATGGTGGACTGTAACTTGAAACTGGGAGCTAAAAGGAACGCTTGCCCTTGTGTTGCGTTGTCAGGGTTAGTTTAGCACAGTGAATAGAAACAGAAACAAGTAAGAAAGTGAAGACTTCCCTTGGTGAGATTTTCCAAAGGCTTTTTGGGGGTTCTTGTTTGTTTGTTTGTTTGAAACTCCCTTTTGTTTTGGAGGGAGTTACTATGTTACAACAATTACTATGTTGTCCATCAGGTCCTAAACTCCCGAGTGTTCTCCAGCTTCAATCGCTGCAGAGCTGAAATGGTTAAGTTCAGACCACTGGGCCCGCCTCAAACTTCTTTATTAGGCAACTTTTAAATGCACAAAAATAGACACAGTAGTAGTACATAATGGAGCCCAGGCTTCTGTCTCATGGAGTGTGTTCTCCTCAACATGTGTGCTATACGGCTCGGATCCTCTCTCCAAACCAGGCTTTTCAAGGTTTCATTTCTAGTCCTCTGGTCTTCCTCAGACATGCGCTCTGTATTAGCCTGGACTGAATAATGAGTTCCAGGCCTGCAGGGGCTACAGAGTGAAACCCTGTCTCAAAAAAATAGATAGATAGATAGATTAATAAGTAAATAAATAAGCAAACAGACAAACTTTAAACAAACTTTACCAACTGGTGCCCCCATTAACTAATAATATTTGGTATATTTTAATTCTAAAAATAAATTGAAGAGATACATAATATTCAACATCCTAATTTCCGAAAAAGTAATTAAAAGCTAATTGATTATCTTTGAAGTGAAAAGATCAAAGACACTAAAGATGAAAGGGGAATTATCCTTTTTTGGAGCACCATTTTAAAAGGCATGTAAAATCGATGGGATGTGTGTGAAAATCCGCCGGCCGGGCTTCTTTCATTGTTCACTGCTCTTTAAGTCTGAATTTGGCACAGGAAACGGCTGAATCAGGGGACGGGATAGACATCCTTTCAAGCATCATTTTCATTGTACCCCCCCCCAACACAATTGATGGCCAAACTCTATTACAGTGACCATGTATTCACAGAGAACCACCACGTCATGGTTTCTAATAAAAGTTAGTAGGGTCCATGGTATGACAACACCAAATAAAAGTCCTTGCTGATAATTATGAAAGTCAATTCTACATTTACAATAATTACAGAATAATAAACTGAAAAAGAACACGTATTTTTGCCCCACAGTGGTGGCGCACACCTTTAATCCCAGCACTCGGGAGGCAGAGGCAGGCAGATCTCTGAGTTTGAGGCCAGTCTGGTCTATAGAGTGAGTTCCAGGACAGCCAGGGCTCTTACACAGAGAAACCTGTCTTGAACAAAACAAAGCAAGCAAACAAAAACAGATTTTTGTTTCCTTCTCTTGGCCGTACTTTGTGTGTATGTGTGTGTGTGTGTGTGTGTGTGTGTGTGTGTGTGTGTGTGTGTGGTGTGTTAGAGGATTATGTGCAATGACTATGATAACTTTCTTTTACTATAACTTTAGAAGTTACCTCTGTTTACCTCCTTTAAAGTGACTAAGTTAAAAGGCAAGCACATCTGTAAACATGAATGTGCACAGTTGTTCATGTCCTAGGGATTGTGTTACTCTTGTTATCAATCAGAACACTCTACAGGACAGCCGAGAATAGTCAACATGAGGTACTAGATGCAATTGTTAATGTCTGCTTCAGAGTACTTCACTGACTAGGACAAATAGCTGACTGGACCCAGGACACCCTAATCTCCCAACATCAAGCTGCTACTATGAAAGCAGACTTTGCTGAAAATCCATAAGGTTACAGAGAGGAACACTTTCAAGTAAAACATTTCTCATTTCTCTCCATTACAATAGGACCCTGCATTTCTCTCCCTTTTTTGTCCATTCCTTTTTTTTTTTTCTTTTTTCTGAGACAGCATCTCTCTATGTAGCCCTGGCTATCCTGGAACTTGATATGTAGACCAGGCTGGCCCAGAACTCATGGAGATCCTCCTGATCTCTATGCCCTGCCTCCCAAGTCTCTTTGTCCAGTGCAGCCTCGAGGATCTAATGCTCTTCCCAGAAACTCCGTTGTAATGATTCTATGCTGTGCAACTAATAAAAGATTTGCTTTGGTTTTTTGTTGCATAACACATGTGTGGTAATTGTGCATATGTGTTCACAAGTGGTGTGTGTGTGTGTGTGTGTGTGTGTGTGTGTGTGTGTGTGTGTGTAGAAGCCCCCCTCTGTCTCATGGAGTGGATGTAGTGGACATCAGATGTCTTCTTCCATAAATCTCCATCTTATCAATTAAGGCAAGGGCCCTCCCTGGCCCCAAGCTTGCTGGTTTGGGTAGTCTATGAAGTCAGTTTGTTTCAAGAATTGCCGGCTCTGCCCTCCTTCAGCTCACAGGCTGGTGCCACCTGGCTCTTGTGTGGGTTCTGGGGACTCGAACTCCATTGCAGCAAGTGTTTTACCCATGGAGCTATCGCCCCAGCCCCTTCTTCTGTGCAGTTTAATACATTACTATGCACTGTTTTATACTGATCTTTAATTGTTTTGGGTATGTTACATATTTTCTTCTCAACAGGACGACAGTCCCAGAGGCTAAACCCATGTGTAATAGATCTGGTGTTATTTTTATGTGACGCATGAAGGCACTGTCGTGTCTTCTTGATTATTTATAAGAAAATCCCAAAGAACAACCGTTGTTTTTGTTTTGTTTTGGTTTGTTGTTTGTTTTTAACAGCTGTGGCCAGAACTCAAGGTCAGTGGCCTTGTGTGGGGGGAGGAGGGTGAGAGGGACTGTCACCATGTCTTTTTAATTCACTCTGATCCTCTGGCTACAGTGAACATAAATCCACTTAAGTCGGTTCAGCTAGATGCACATCTATAATCAGCAGACAAGAGACGTTCCTGGCACCCAAGTGCAGGTTTGCAGTTCAGACCACAGGAGATGAACACCGGGAGCTGGAAGGTTAGAAACCAGCCGGTCTCCCTTCAGAAGGTGACATGGTCTTTTCTTTCTACCTTGTTGTTGGTTGTTTTTGCTCTTTTGGGGGGCCGTCATCCAGCTCCCAAATAAATCACACACAGAGGCTTATTCTTTCTTATAAATACCCGGCCTTAGCTTGGCTTATTTTATTTTTGGTTGTGAGCCTAGCCTTTAACGGCTGAGCCACTCTCCAGCCCGCTTGGCTTATTTTAAACTAACTTTTCTTAACTTATTTTATTTTCCTGTTGCCTGTGGGCTTTTATCTTTCTCTTACTTCTTACTTTCATTCTTACTCCGTGGCTGGCTGTATGGCTGGCCCCTATTGTCCTCTTCTCCTTGTTCTTGCTATTTTTCCCTCTTCTTCTTATTCCTCCATCCTCTTGATTTCTCCTCTCATTTATTCTCTCTGCCTGCCAGCCCCACCTATCCTTTCTCCTGCCTAGCTATTGGCCGTTCAGCTCTTTAAAGACCATCAGGTGTTTTAGACAGGCACAGTAACACAGCTTCACAGAGCTAAACAAATGCAACATAAAAGAATGCAGCACATCTTTGCATCATTAAACAAATGTTCCACAGCATAAATGAATGTAACACGTCTGCTTCATTTTCACTCTGTTGATGGAGGTGAGTTTCTCTGAGCTGTTCACCCCTTCTCATGGCTAGTCAAGCACCAAACTTTCATGGCCTAAGATCCCCAACCCCATGGGAAATTGACACCGCCTTCACCTCTCACTTCCAAATTTCTGGAAGACACATGGTTGGTCTGTAATGGGTTACCCATGAATCCCTGGCCCAGTTGGCTGTCATCTGGATAGCAAGAATGATGTGCCGTGGCACCATTCTGCATAGGGTTGTCAACACAGAAGGCAAGCGACTGGACTGATACAAGCTCTGCTGCAATCTTTGGAGAAGCAAAAGCAGGAAAGTCACTATAAGTCCAAGGACACCTTGATATACCTAGTGAGTTCCAGGCTATCCAGGGCTACATAGTGAGATTCTAGTTACCTCTTATCCCCCATCTTCCACCTTCACAAAACTATAATAAAATAATGTTGGGATTCATGCCTGTAGTACTAGCTACATGGGAAGCTGAGACAGAAATAGCACTTGAGCTCAAGAGTTCTGGGTTAGCCTGGGCTACATGGAGAAACTGTCTCAAAAAGAGGGGGAAAGGTGTGGAGGTATGGCTCGATTGCTAAAGTGCTTGGTTAACATGCATGAAGCCCTGGGGGTTTGCTCCTGAGCACCTCACAAGCTTGGTGCAGTGGTGCACACCCGAAATCCCAAACACAAGGGAGTAGAGGTGGAAGGATCAGGAATTTGAGGTCATCATAAACTACAAATCAAGCTCAAGACCAGCCTGGGATACACAAGACACTATCTTAAAAAAATTTTTAAAAGGCCGGGTGGTGGTGGTGCATGCCTTTAATCCCTGCACTTGGGAGGCAGTGGCAGGTGGATCTTAGTGAGTTCGAGGCCAGCCTGGTCTACAGAGTGAATTCCAGGGCAGCCAGGACTGTTGTACAGAGAAATCCTGTCTCAAAAAAACCAAAAAAAATAAAAATTAAAAAAGATGAAGGTGGGAGAAGAGAAAATAAAGAATAATTTAAAGTTAAAATATATGCTTGTAAAATTGAAATGATGGCTTTTATGAATGTCCTCCTAATTCATAACCCATTTATTGATGTATTTTTCTTGTGCTGGAGACTGAACCCATCATAACCCACTTTCTCATTCTGCCCCTTTGACCAAGCCAATGTAGCATGCTTCCCAAGACAGGCCAAATTGTTTTGCTCCTTGAATATTTGATTCAAAACAGAGAAGATGCCCAAAAAGACTACTTTTGAGCAGAATGGCTGCAAGTTGGGTCTGCATCAGAACAGCCAGTTCCCATACTGTGGCCAGGAAAGAGGGAGAGCCAACGCCTGAGAAAGCTGCAGACGAGCTGGGAGGAGCCGGAGAGAAGGGAGCATGTTCTGGATTCTTCGGGGCTGAGTTGGCTCTACTTCCTAGAGCCCGGCCACTTTATTGCCTTGGATCCTGTGAGCCATCCCCACATTCTTCTTCGCCTAAATTAGTTTGTGTTGGTTTCTATTTGCAACGAAAATAGTTGCAACTGAAGACATCCAGATTAAAAGTAAGAAAAGAGCCTTCCTATAATTGTCCATTGAGACACAGCGGTGGTACTGAGATGCCAATATTTCATCGCCATGAAAGGCTTCTAAATTTATCTCGTAGACTCACATATCTGTGCGGCTATAGAGTACATCTGTTGGTGACTCATGAGGATTAAATAGTATGAGAAGCCTCTGTTTCCTATCACTTGGAAGTTGGTTCTCTCTCTCTCTCCTCTTCCTTTCTTCTTTCTTTCTTTTTCTTTCTACAGTACTAAGGATTGAACCCAAGGCCTCATGATGAATGCTAAGCAAGTGATCTACCACTGAGCTACATCCTCATCTAGATGATTTCCTGAAAAACAATTTGTGCAATGAAATGAAATCAGCCTTGGCTTTTTTTTTTTTTTGGCCATCTAGTATATTTGTTATTATAACTTACATTTTCAAGGCATTTATGCATATTTCTACATTTAACACGGCTAGGCAGTATTCCCCCATGTTTGTTTATTAACTTAACCTTATTAACTTAACCCCATTGAGATAGAAAATTCTAGCCTCCCCATAATCTTATCACTTTTAGCCAGTCTGCTGTGTGTGCAATGGCTATCTCATGGCAGTCCTAATGTGCTTTTCCCTGATTAAAAAAAAAAATGAACTTGAACACATTTCCATTTTCATTGATCATTTGAACATCTTCTTTCATGAGGGGCCTTCCTAAGACTCCCCCACTTTTCTGATTTTTGTAAATTACTTATAGATTCTGAACATAAACCCTCTGTGCTGTCCATTTTGCGTTTCTTCTCTCCCTATACACAGTTTAGCATTTTCATCTCCAAAAGTGTTCACACAGAAGAAACTGTAATATATTATTCCCACCTCCATGCTTCTCTTAAAAACATAAAGATTTCTGTTACTGGGGATAAAATCCATGAAACAAGACATTCCAAATGGGATCACTCTGTTGTCTGTTTTAGAGGCCCCCCAAGTGAAAGTGATACAGTGGGCAGTCAGCCCCTCTGGATCTAGGAAGAGCTTGTAAATGCTTGCCACAAATATGAACCCCAGATGGACTTCAGAAAATAGGGAGCCTGTGGGAGGGAAGACTGGGAGTGGGAATTTCCTGGGAAAGCGCGTTCCTTCAGCCTCACTTTTACATGAGATGGAGAGAGCATCCCTTATCACCTCAAGCCAAATGAAAGTGTGTTGAGATATAGCTCAGGTGACTGGGTGCTTGCCTACCATGTACATGGTGCTGAGTTGGATTCCTGGGAGTCAGGAGGAAAGATCCTAAAAAAAATGTCCCCAGGAGTGTGAGGAATGACTTGAGTCTGAAGTCTCACGGAGTCTGAAATGCAGACAGGTGGCTTTAGTCACCTACGTGCCCAGGAGCGTTGAGCAGGAACAGGACTCTCATGACAATAGGTAAAGGTGACCGTGTCCCGAGGAATGACGTAGAATCCACACAAAATATTGCCCTGGGGTCATCTTGAAAGGAATCTTGTGAGTTAAAAAATCAATAGCAACCCAGGGCAGAATGACCCTGAAGAGCACATAGCCAGAGAAGCGTGATCTGTATGACAGCTACCATCAGAGCAGATGGAGTGAGACAGGCCATCTCTGAGAAAAGGTCAGCTTTGGACATTCTCCACGCCCAGGGCACACTCATGCCCAATGATCCAGAAGCAGGCTCACACGGATGCTTCCGTTCCCTCTGGTCCTCTTTTGCTATGGTGCATGGAGCAGCTCGGATCGGGGGGTCGGGGAACAGAGAGGAGGGTGGGAGGAGAGAGGTAGCGGACATGGTACCCCTCTACTTGGGGCTCCTAGACCAAAGCGGGCCTGATCTAGGGAGAGAAGACCTGATCATGGGCTCTGAACATGCTAGGAATTTAGAAGCTGCCTTAATAAAACTGTAGCTTATGCGGTTAGAAGGGATGAGACCCTTCCTCGGCTGTATCTGTTTTGGTGCTTGGCCCAACTATTAAGTATGGTGTTTAATATTTGTATACCTAGAAATCTATTTGGCTTTTCTTTTTGTTGTTGTTGTTGTGTTTTTTGAATGTAGCTTTGTGCCTTTCCTGGAACTCACTCTGTAGCCCAGGCTGGCCTTGAACTCACAGAGATCCGCCTGTCTCTGCTTCCCAAGTGCTGGGATTAAAGGCATGTGCCATCGCCGCCCAGCAGCTTTCCATATTTTGTTGGTATGTACACTGTAAGGGTGTGTGTGTGTGTGTCTGTGTTGATGTGTATAAGCAGATGAGCATGCATGCAGTGGAGACCTGAGGTCAACCTTGGGTATCTTCCTCAATCACTTTTCTACTCCATTTTTTGAGATGCGGCCTCTCTCTGAACCTGGAACTCAGCCTATTTGGCTGGACCGATTGGCCAGGAAGACCCCAGGATCCTCTGGTCTCTGTCTCCCAAGCACTTCCCTACCACAGCTGGCTTTTAAGTGAGTGCGAGCAATCCAAACTCAAGACCTCACAATAAGCAGTAGCCAGTGAGCCGTCTTCCGGCCTCTTGTTATCATGTTGTAAGACTTTTTTTTAGCCTTTTTGTTCTTCGCTCCTATTTTGAAGCCTGGTTTTTCTTTCAGTGTGTCAAACACAGCAAGTTTTTCCTTTCTTCCTCCCTCCTCCCATCCCTCATAGTGGTGGGTTTGGAAAACTAGGTTTCAGCACATGACAGGCAAGCTTTCTGCCCCTGGGTGGTCGCTCTAGCCCTAAACTTGGATGATTCTGGCAACCACAGTGTCTGTGGCCTTTGCTGATCCGATTCTGCTGTTTTTATTTTTGCTGGTCTTTGCCCTGAGCGCCTTATTTATTTTGTGTTGTTAGGGGTTTTTTTTTTTGTTTGTTTGTTTGTTTTCTCTCTCTCTCTCTCTCTCTCTCTCTGTGTGTGTATGTGAGAGAGAGACAGAGAAAGAGAGAGACAGACACACACATAAAGAGACAGAGACACACAGAGACAGACAGACAGCAGACAGACAGACAAGCTGAATGGCTAGCCTTGGTATTTGATTCATGGGATTTCCTTGAGGTCCAGGTTGACGCTGTGACAGCCTTGCCTATGGCCTAAGGGAGTTGTTTATCTGGGAGGACTTGGAGTTCTCTGATCAGCTGAGGTTTCAGACCTGCAGGGAGCATGCTTTCCAGCTGAATGTGAACCTAGGGCCAGCTTGTGTAACATCTCTTCAGGGAGATTTTTTTTTTTTTAATCTTATTCTTGTTACTCCAGGTCAAGTTCAAGACATGCAAGTTTTCGGTTTTTTTGTTTGTTTGTTTGTTTGTTTTTCTATCTATTCCTGAATGACCAGTTTATTTCTCCCTGGGGACTCTGGCAGCCTCAACTCAGTGGGAGCCTCTAGCGGATTCTACTTGGATGGTCCCGGGTATTACTTCATCTCCTTCATTCTGCCGTCAACGTGGAAACTTGAGGTGCCCTGAGTTCTCAAGCACCCTCAACTCCAGACTATCTTCAGTGATCATTTCCCTCTTATGATTCTGCTTTCTCTTGCTTCGTCTGAGCTCTTCTCGGTCGCCTTGAAATATGCCCGTCAAAGCGACAGCGGTCACAGACACAGATGGACTCGCTGTGACTCCCCGGGAGAAGTTTGCCAGAACTCTTACAGCTCGTTGACTGCTCCTCAGAACTCTGGCCCTTTTCTCCCGGGCACATATGCCTCAGAAAATCTTGACTCCATTCCTTGAGTATAGTAGAGTCTAGAGTCTTTTTTTTTTTTTTTTTTTTTTTTGACAGGGTTTTACCAGTATCCCTAACTGGCTTGGAACTTGATATAGACCATCTAGCCTCCAACTCACAGGATCTGCCTGTTTCTGTCTCTCCTGTTCTGGGATTAAAGGCATGCATCACCACATCCTGCAGAATGTATATATATATATATATATATATATATGTGTGTGTGTGTGTGTGTGTGTGTGTAATTTTATGTGTATGTGTGTGCATCTGAGTGTATGTATGTGCACCACAAGCATGCAAGAACCCATGGTGATCAGCAGAGGGCATTGGATCCCCTGGTATTGGAGTTACAGGCAGTTGTGAGCAGCCATATGGATGCTGAGAACCAAATTTATGTCCTCTGCACATTGAGGTCTCTCTCCAGCACCTGTAATGTTTGGTTTTTTTCACATGAGCAGGAACACTTGATCAAATGCAGTAAGTACAAATATGGAAACTTTGTCCTTACACATCCCTGAGCTCACCTTCTTCAAAGGCTGGTCACACAGACATCACAATTAGGTGACCGGCTGCAGATGCCTGCAACATCTCTAAAGGGTCATAAGGGGTCATTCACAAGGTAATAGCAATGTTTCATTCTTTTGTTTTGTTTTGTTTTGTTTTTTTGGTTTTTCGAGACAGGGTTTCTCTGTGTAGCTTTGCGCCTTTCCTGGGACTCACTTGGTAGCCCAGACTGGCCTCAAACTCACAGAGATCTGCCTGCCTCTGGCTCCCGAGTGCTGGGATTAAAGGTGTGTGCCACCACCACCCGGCTTCATTCTTTTTTTTTTTCTCCTGGTGCTATGGATGGATCCCAAGTTCTTACTCACATTAGACAAGGCTCTACCACTTTGCTGTCCCCTCCGCCCCAAGAACACATATGCACAAAGTCATCCAGCAGAGGAGTTTGTGGGGCCACCGCAAAGTGTCATACTCATCAATATACAGCGAATTGTCATACTCATCAACATACAGCAAAGTGTCATACTCATCAATATACAGCAAAGTGTCATACTCATCAACATACAGCAAAGTGTCATACTCATCAACATACAGCAAAGTGTCATACTCATCAACATACAGCAAAGTGTCATACTCATCAACATACAGTCAAAAACAAGTTCAAGCTGGGCGGTGGTGGCGCACGCCTTTAATCCCAGCACTCGGGAGGCAGAGACAGGCGGATCTTTGTGAGTTCGAGGCCAGCCTGGGCTACCAAGTGAGTTCCAGGAAAGGCGCAAAGCTACACAGAGAAACCCTGTCTCGAAAAACCAAAAAAAAAAAAAAAAAAAAAAAAAAAAAAAAACAAGTTCAAGTTTGCAGCGGGGTTGCCAAAGACAACATCACAATGGAGGCAGGAGCTGCGAGAGACGGAAGCTCACAGGTCTACAGTCACACACAACACCCACAGTGGGGCTCTGTCAACCTCCTCCCAGCCCCGTGAGTATCACTGGATGTTCACTGAGGCTACCTCATTCACAGTCTGTATGCGTTAGCCTCTTTTACAACTACTAGATAGGTGTGATTTTAGCAAATGGAGTGTGAACCAAAATCGTAGTAGTAGTAGTAGTAGTAGTAGTAGTACGTTCAGCCTGGATCACAAAACCTCCTGAAGGATTGCTGTCTTTTGTGTGTGGTGCTGGGCTTGAAGCCAGGACTTCCCACATCAGGCGAACACTCTTCACCTGTACGGTACATTCACAATGTTGCTTGTTCATTCAGGGCAGAGTTTCAGGTAACCATGGCTGGCTCCTAACTCCTCATCCTCTGGTCTCCACCTCCTGGGTACTGGGATTGCAAGCACATTCCACCATGTCCAGACTTACAGGTTTTTTGTTTTGTTTTGTTTTATGTGTATGGGTGCTTGGCTTGCATCTATGTATGTGCACCATGTGTGAGCATGCAGTTCTAGTGGAGGCCAGAAGAGGGCGCTGGATCCTCTGGGGAGACTGTTATGAGCCACAGCCTGGGTGCCTGGAATCAAACCTATGTCTTCCAGAAGAGGATTTAGCACTCTTAACTGCCAAGTCCTCTCTCCAGAGCCCATTTAGTTTTTTGAGGTGGAGTTTTATATAGTCCTGGCTGGCCTTGAGCTTTCCAAGATCTGCGGCTGCTTTCTGAGTGCTAGGATTGCAGACATGACCCACCACACCAACCTTTCTTGTAATCTTAAACTAATCAGAGAGAAAGAAACCGACTTTAGATAGAGGGCCATTCTACTACAAATTTGCTTATAAGCTTTAAAAATATTAGTGTCAGCCGGGCGGTGGTGGCTCACGCCTTTAATCCCAGCACTCGGGAGGCAGAGCCAGGCGGATCTCTGTGAGTTCGAGGCCAGCCTGGTCTCCAAAGCAAGTTCCAGGAAAGGCACAAAGCTACACAGAGAAACCCTGTCTCGAAAAACAAAAAAACAAACAAACAAACAAAAAAAATTAGTGTCATGTGAAAATGTCACCCTGAAACCCATTATTTTGTATGCTAACATAAAAAAAGAAATAATATTAGTAAGGTAATACTAATTAATATTTACTATTACCTAAAACCAGACACTAATTACCTAGTGTCATAAAAAAAAACAATGAGGTAAAACAAATGATTTTTGTTGTTGTTGTTGTTGTTGTTTTGTTTTTGTTTTTTGAGACAGGAATTCTCTATGTAAAAATAATCCTGACTGTCCTGGGACTCACTTTGTAGACCATGCCAGCCTTGAACTCACTGCCTCCCAAGTGCTCAGATTAAAGAAAGGCATGCGCCACCACCACCCAGTAACAAATGACTTTTATAAATTAAATACATTTAGACAGACATGAACTTCAATGAAATTATAAGTTAGAGGAAAAACAGCTTTAAAGATCATCTGAGGAACAATTTTTAAAGTTTAAGTATGTGTTAGATAATTCAATCATTCAAATGTTAAATCTCCCATGTAGAAGATCAATTTTTATAGTTTTATAACAGAATGTCCTTGGTCTTAGAAGATGCATTTTAAGTGCTAAAGAAGTGCTTATAGAAGTTGCTTTATAAGGTTTGAGGCTGAGTTAAAAAATAATATAAAAGCCGGGCAGTGGTGGCACACACCTTTAATCCCAGCACTCGGGAGGCAGAGACAGGCAGATCTCTGTGAGTTCGAGGCCAGCCTGATCTATAGAGTGAGTTCAAGGAAAGGAACCAAAGCTACACAAAGAAACCCTGTCTTGAAAAACAATAACAACAACAAAATAAAACAAGTGTGTGTGTGTGTGTGTGTGTGTGTGTGTGTGTGTGTGTGTGCGCGCATATATATGCAGACAAGAAGAAAAAGCAAAGTTATAGGCATTGAGGACAGGAAATTAGGTAAAGGGGTAGCTTTGTTGTATTACTTGTTAGAGGTTTTGTAGGTTCGAGTCCCACCCCCAACCCCCACTTCAATGCAAGGTTTCACATAGCCCAGGCTGGCCTCAGAACTTACTATACAGGCAAGGATGGCCTTGAACTCGTGATTCTCCTGCCTCTGCCTCCCAAGTGTTGGGCCACACCACGACCACTTTTTTTTGTTTTTTTGAGACAGAGTTTCTCTGTGTAGCTTTGCACCTTTCCTGAATCTCACTCTGTAGACCAGGCTGGCCTCGAACTCACAGAGATCTGCCTGGCTCTGCCTCCCAAGTGCTGGGATTAAAGGCGTGTGCCACCACCGCCCGGCATGACCACTTAAAGTTGGATAATTTCCAAAGTAAGTTTTAGAAAAAGTTGGGATGAGGGAGATTGTAGCTCAGTGGTAGAATACTTGGCATGAAAAAGGCCCTGAGTTCAATACCCAACATCACACACACACACACACACACACACACACAAATAAAAAAATAAAAAAAAAAAACTTCAGAAAACCCTGCAAGAGTTCTGAAATGTGCCTGGAAATTCATATCAAATATACAGGCAATAAATGATAGGGCTGGAGAGATGCCTCGGCCATGTAGAGCACTTGTTGTTCTTGTAGACATCCTGGTGTCCATTCCCAGGACTCCTATGGTGGCTCCTGAACATCCATAACTCCAGTTCCAGGGGATCCAACACCCTCTGCTGGCCTCCTTGGGGAACCGGGCACACACACCGTACACATACAAAGATACAGGCAAAATTCGTACAAATAAAATAAAATAACTAACTCTAGAAAAAACTATACTGCAGTGGGTATGTGAGTAATCACTATGTTAATCTCTGACAAAATTCAGGTAGTCTTTTTGTATAATTATTCTAGGGGAATATTGTACCCTTGAGCTCGACCCCTAGCCCAAACTGAAAAATGAGCAAGTAATTTTTAAATATATATAAGCGGGAGAAGGTCGTCACGGCTTACTAGTTAGTGATGGAGCTGAGACTACTAACTCGTAGGCACACACTCCTTTCTTCTGTGGAGAGAAAAACAGCTGCAGGCTGGCTGTGCTCTGGAATCCAATAACCTACTTCCTGATTTCACCGAGGGCCGACCTTGGCAATAATTTCTAAATAATTCCGAGGTGCTGGAGGTTATCTCAGGAAGAAGGGAAAAAAAAAAAAATTCCAGAAATGCTGTTCTCTGGAGTCAAGTTTGAGAATGTGTTTGGGGTTTATAGGATTTAAGGATTTGATGAAGCAGCAGTTTAAAAACAAGAGAACAAGAGTGTCTTTGATATGGATTTTTCAAGCATTTAAGCAGTTAGGGGAGGCTTTGCAGTGTTCTGGTTAATAGGATGGATGGGGGGGTGGAATCAATGTCTAAAATGCAGGAATACTCTGAATAATCATATGAGTTTACAAAAGTCACTGTTTTAAAGAGGCAGGACTTCGATTTCTCTCCCAGCCTATGAAAGTCCTCACAGTCCTCATCTGCTCTTCTCTAGCACCCCCATATACGTCTTGTCCTTCGCCCTTCACTCAGTGCGAAGGTCCCCATCTTCAGCCGGTCACTCAAGGCAAAGGTCCCTGTGCTTTCTCTCTTGCCAGCCTCTACAAGCATATATATATATATATATATATATATATATATATATATATATATATATATATACATATTATGCAGAATCTCATAGCCCAGGGACAAATTCACAATCTTTCCCTCTTAGACTCTTGAGTACTTAGGTTAAGGACTGAACACACACACACACACACACACACACACACACACACACGCACACACACCTCTACAAGCTCATTTTCACTTACTTCTGGCACAGTACTGAGGTCTCCAGTTCACACTTCAAACTCAGAAGGAAGTCACCACGCGCCCTCTGACGTCTCAGTTCTTCATTCTGACACGTTGGAATGGCTCCATTTTAAGCCCCGCTCTCCCCTGCCAATGTGTGTTCACACTCGTGTGGATTCTACTTCCCCAGGGCTCTGTTGTCTGACCATCTGTCCTGCTTGCAATCTTTTCTCGTTACCTCAAACCCAAGGTTGCTCCATCGGGCTACATTGGCATTTTAGATGAGATAATTCTTTGTGGTGGGGCTGTCCTGTGCATTGTAAGATATTTTCCTAGGGTCTTTGGCCTCTACCCACTATTTAATTGTACCCTAATTTCATTACTTACTTTTGCCTTGTGACCAAATACCATAAAGAAGCATCTTTTTTTTTTTTTAATGCTCATCTTTTTTTAAGATTTATTTATTTATTATGTAATTACGTACACAGTGTTCTGTCTGCATGTATCCCTGCAGGCCAGAAGAGGGCACCAGATCTCATTACAGATGGCTGTGAGCCACCATGTGGGTGCTGGGAATTGAACTCAGAACCTCTGGAAGAGCAATCAGGGCTCCTAACCTCTGAGCCATCTCTCCAGACCCCCATAAAGAAGCATCTTAAGGATGCCTATTTTTTATTCTCAGAATTTGCAGGGTGACAGTTCTTCATGTCGGGGAAGGCATGGTGGAGTTCCTGGCGGTTGGCGTCTATGTCTAATATACATCACATCCGGGCAGACCAGGAAGCAAAGAAATTGGAGCTAGAAACGAGGCTGGGGAAATCTCCTCAGGGCCCATCCTCCGGTGACCCACTTCTTCAGGCTGGTCCCTGTGTCCGAGAACAGCGACACCAGGTGGGGATCAGGTGTTCAAACACATGAGCCTGTGGGGAACATTTATAACCAAACCCATAACAACAAAGTCCCTCAGTTGTGAAAGTCAAGTGTGTCCAGACATTACCAGTTGCTGCCAGAGGGCAAACTCTTCTGTGATGGAGCACTCTGGTCTCTCACTTTGGCTTCCTCCCTCTCTCTTCGGTACTAGAGAACCCACACATGCCAAGGAAGCGTAACATGGAGCTGCTCCCCACCCCACAGCTTTTGATTAGAAAGAGTTTTCACATACAACATGGCTCAATGCTCCGATAAGATCAGAATCATCATAAATAGGAAACATAGTACTGTACCTCTCTCTCTCGAAAATGGTGAAGAAAATTGACTCAGTCAGCATACCAAATACACTTGCTCCTTCTGTGGCAACACCAAGCTGAAGAGACAGGATGCTGGCATCTAACACTGAGTCCTGTGTGAAACAGTGGCTGGTGGGACCCAGACCTACAACATCTCATCTGCTGTTACAGGCAAGCATGCTGTCAGAAGCCTGAAGGGATCCAAAGACCATTAAAAGCGATACCATTGGAGACATTCCTACCCTACAAGGGGTTAATTTGCACGGCAATAAGAACTTTCCGTTTACTAGTGGGCCTACCCAGTATTCTACCTACCTCTCCCACTTTGCCTTACCTTAGACTCCTCTCTAGTCCTTGAACTTGTCAGGGTCACTCTTGGGTGTCCTGGGTGCTATTTATTTCCTTAGCCTAGAGGGCTGTTTCTGACACTGTCTCTCAAATGAGGTTTATTTCCCCATTTTCTTCCAGAAAGTTCATTAAAGGCCACCTTCTCATTGAAGCCTTCATGACCACCCTACCTAAAAGAGCACTACCCTGATGCTCCGGCCCCTCCCTCTACCAAATGTTTCCTCTCAGCTCTTTCCTTTGCCCGAAGGATGTCTTATCTGTTTGCCAGCTGTCTTCTCCCTCCGTGAGAGTGTAATCTCCCTCAGACTTGGGCTACGTTGTTAGTCACTGAATATGGCCCCACCTTTTGTCACAGCATCTACAAGGGCTTACAGATGCCCTGAGTCACAGCTGAGATGACTCGTTCGTGGGATCATCAGCTCCCTGACCTCAGGCCCCTAAGTTATCCCTGAGGTAATAGGGACTCTGTGGTGGTATTGTGTTCCCCAAAATATTGTGTACTCTAATAAATTTATCTGGGGTCAGAGAACAGACAGCCACTAGATACAAAGGCTAGAAAATGGTGGCACTCACACCTTTAATCCTAGCATTCCAGAGATAGAAATCCCTCTGGATCTCTGTGAGTTCAAGGCCACATTGGAAATAGCCAAGCATGGTGACACGCCTTTAATCCCAGAAAGCCAGCCTTTAATCCCAGGGAGTGGTGGTAGAAAGCAAAAAGATATACAAGGCGTGAGGACCAGAAACTAGAAGATTTTGGCTGGTTAAGCATTCAGGCTTCTAACACAGTTCAGCTGAGAGCCATTGGGATGAAGACACAGGAGCTTCCAGTCTGAGGAAACAAGACCAGCTGAGGAACTGGTGAGGTGAGATAGCTGTGGCTTGTTCTGTCTCTCTGATCTACCAGCATGGACCCCAATAACTGACCTCGGGTTTGACTTTATTAATAAGAACTTTTAAGATTCCTGCTACAGGACTCCGGGGCTACAAGCTGGGAAATAGACTCTTAACGCCTCAGCATCACTTCTGAGTTGATTTTCAACAGCTATCTGTTGAATTAGTAAATAAATGGCTTTTCTACATCCCTCTAGACTTTTCTTTGCTTCTCTCCATTCATTATATTTTTCGGAATTAAGATTCATATTTGCCCTAGGGGCTGAAAGTGTGGCTCACTAGTTGAGCTCTTGCCTAGCATGCATAGAGCCCTGGGTTTGGTCCCATTAAAAAAATTCAGGGGGGTGGAATTACAGAAATTTATAAGGAATATCCCCAATAGGCTAAGAGATGAAGGCCAGGGAACCAGACATGGTTATATAGGTATGGTGAGAACAGCTCTCACACTGGAAAAACAGATTCCATGAGCAGAGCTGAAATGTAGAAAAATACAAATGATGATCTGTGGTATAAATGGTAAGAAATGGATACGTAAGCCAGGTATGGTGGTACAAACACCTCACACCAGCACTCTGGGAACAGAGGGTCGTGAGCTGAAAGCCAGCCTGGGCTACAAAGAGAGTCTTAAGCTAGCTCTGGAGACCGTAAGTATCTCCAGAAAGGGAGAGAAAGAGGAGGAAAAGGAAGAGGAATAGAAAGAGAGGGTGGGGAGAAGGAGGAAGAACAGAGCTATAAATGAATGGATGTGAATAGGCAAGTCAAGTAACAAGAGGAATACAAATGCTCACAAAATATGAGAAGAGTCCAAGTTATAAAGAGAGAGAAACACAAATTTAAAAACAGTACAGCATTGGCCTTTCCAGATGGCAGCAATTACACTGAGTGATTACTGAGAATTGGTGATGTTATAGGAAAACCGATGCCTGTTCACTCTTTTTTGTTTTGTTTTGTTTTGTTTTTCGAGACAGGGTTTCTCTGTGTAGCTTTGCACCTTTCCTGGAACTCACTTGGTAGCCCAGGCTGGCCTCAAATTTTGTATATACCTAGGGATGATCTCGAACACCTGATCCTCCTGCCTCCACCTCCCCAGTCCTGACTTTTTAGGTGCACACCACCAAGCCCACTGTGATTGATTATACCTTTTTATCAACTCAGTGTTAGGAACTACAATGTTTCCCAATGATGAAAGTTTAAATTTCAAAGGAATAAATTGGAGTTTAAACATTTTCTCAGGAATAAAAATAATGCTCTTTTCAGAATTATCTAGTCAGTTAATTAGAGTTCCTTTATCACATTTAAAATACAGATTTTTAAAAAAAAAAAAAAGTTTTATTTTAAGGTAAGGTCTCACTATGTAACCCAGGCCAGTACTGGACAGCTGTTTCAGCAATAAAGAACAATAAACTGCTCTTGCAGAGCCCCCCCCCCACCTCCAACTCAATTCCCAGCACACACTTCAGTTGGCTCACAACCCTCTATCACTCCAGTTCCAGGACACCTGACACTTTCTCTTTCTGGCCTCTTTCGAGTACTGCACTCAAGTGCACAAACCATTCATGTATACACATACAAACATAATTTAAAAATTAAAATCGGAGGCCCCAAATGGTGGCCCACGCCTTTAATCCCAACACTAGGGAGGCAGAGGCAGGCAGATCTTTGAGTTTGAAGCCAGCCTAGTCTACAGAGCAAGTTCCAGGACAGCCAGAGCTGCAGAATAAGACCCTGTCTCAAAACAATTAAAATTGAAAGAAATAACCCAGACTGATCCTGAATTCAAGATCCCCCTTGCCTCAGTTCCCTGATATATAATATTTAAAGGTATTTACTAAGTAGGGAGTACTATACCAAATATGAAAATCATTTGACTTTGACAACTCTGTAGTGAATACTGTTCATAACCCAATGTTTTAGAGTTGAGAAAAACCGAAGACAGGAAAAGCTGGTGGGAACATTTTGACTGAAGAAAGTTCAGGGCCATTTTCTATTGGTTAGCCAAGGTCACTCTGCTGAGCCAGATTCCAAGGCAGGGGTTTAGACCATGAGCCCAAATGCTTGACCACCTTTGGTGGTGTGAATAAGAATGGCCCCCAAAGGCTCATATTTGAATGCTTAGTCATCGGGGAGTGGCACTACTTAGAAGTGTGACCTTGTTGGAGGAAATGTGTCACTGAGGGTGGGGCTTTGAGGTTTCAAAAGCCCAAGCCAGGCCCAGTGTCTCTCTCTTCCTGCTGCTGTGGACCTGAAGGGAAAACTCTCAGCTCCTTCTTCAGCACCATGTCTGTCTGCCTGTGTGCAGTCATGCTCCCCATCATGGTGATAAATGGACTAAGCCTCTGAAACTGTAAGCCAGCCCCAATTAAATGCTTTCTTTTGTAAGAGTCGTGGTTATGGTGTCTCTTCATAGTGCCAGAAGACTGACTAAGACACCACCACACCACATACGTTCTCTGTTGTTGAAGCGGAGAGGATTAATGGTTTTGTTGAAAACTGTGTTAGCACAGATGTGTCAGGTGTTAAAAAGGTCAGCCCATAGTAGCGTTGGGAAAACACAATTAAAAACAAAATCTTCCTACCCAGGAATATCTCTCCCCGAAGAGGAAGAGAAAGAAAACTTCTGTTACTGAATGAGCATTAAACCAGAGTGTGAGACACAAGCAGGCAACTCCCTGAGAGGTTTGCATAAACACAGAGGAATCTGATGCTTCTTATGGCTCAGTGGATCCAACTCATGACCAGGGTTAGGTAGTGTTGGGGTAAATAAGTGTGGGGGCTGGTCTCCCACAAGGCAGGTTCTGCAGTTTGGAGTCAGAGGGCAAAGCAGGCGGCTCCAAGCATCCCTCAGGACCTGGTGGGTGGGATGGAGAGTTATCATGCTTGGTTACTACATTTCAGAGAGAGCTCCCAGGTCCCCAGAAAACATTCCTGAGTAGGGGCACTGGCCAGAGGCTTGGGGAGCCGATAAAAAGATTTACAGCCGTTTGTAAAGGGCAGAGCAATAATAAATCACACAGGAAGAGAGAGGGGTGAAGGGTTTCTGTCCCTGGCAATAGGTGGAAGGTTCACACTCGCTTTTACACTAGTTGTGGCCTTAAGTTCACTCAGCAGTCTCAGACTTACTTCATCCATTTCCCTCTTCGTTTATTTACTTTGAATGTGAGCACTGGCGTGTAGCTCTCTGATAGAATGCTTGATGGTGGGTTTCATTACTTTGCATTCATTTACTTTGAATGCAGCGCTCTGGGTTTCATCTCTCTCCCCACACGTTTATGTTTACACAGCTAGATTTAACACTTTTTTTTAACTGTGATGGTGCACACCTCTAGCTTCAGTACTCTCGAAGCAGAGACAGGCAGATCTCTGTGTGTTCTAAGCCAGCTTAGTCTACCTAGAGTTCCAGACCAGCCAGGGCTACACAGTGAGACTCTGTCTCATAAAATAAAGCAAAACAAACCCCCCAAAATCCAATATATATTTGTATATATAATGTTGCAGCCATGGGATTTTTTTAAAATTTTATGTATTTATTTGTGTGTTTGTGTGCACGCACACACATGCAAGTGTGTGTGTGTTCATGCATGCCTGTGTGTGTATGTGTGTGTGTGTGCGTGTGTGTGTGTGTGTGTGTGTGTGTGTGTGTGTGTTCTCATGTACAGAACAACTTGCAAGAGTCAGTACTCTGCTTCCACCATATGGAGCTCAGCAGAAACCAAACAAGCTTGGCAGCAAGAGCCTTAACCCACTGGGCCATCCTGTCAGCCCCGGCACTGTGGTTTTAAACCATCTCTCAGAGTTATGTATTAGAAGCTTATCCTTTTTTTTTTTATTCGATTATTTTATTTTATTTTTTTTTTTATTTATTTTTCCATCACAGGCAATTTATTTTGTTCTATTCATTCACAGTTAATACAGAAAATACTTGGAAACATTTCCATATAATATTTGACACAGAAATCATCAAATAGAAGTATACAATGTTGACAGGAGGCAGTTTATAGTTTGAGGTTATATTCCTAAGGGTAGAATTGTTGAGTAACAGAGTAACAATGTTTTGCATTTTGACCAACCACCAGACTGTTTTGCCAAAGTGGCGCACCATTTTACAATCTCACCAAATCCTTGTTTTTAAGGCTCTGATTTTTGTACAAAAGCATTCAATCATTCTGTCAGACCAAACCAGGAAAAGTAAGCTATAGTTCAGAGCTGTTCTATTCTATTTACTATGCAAAGCCAATCTTGGCGTTTGCAACTCTCAGCCCTTTTGAGTATTCTTGCAGTGTTCACCTTTTCCTCCACCACTTTTTTTTTTCTTCTTTTTTTCTGGTTTATTTCTATCTATTACAAATGTATAAAAAATCCTCCATCAACACTGTAGAAGCTTATCCTTAATGCCACAATTCTGAGAGGAGGATCCTTTGCTTTGTTTTGTTGGTGGGTTGTCTGGTTGGTTTTATTTTGAGACAGGGTCTTGTGATGTAGCCCTGGCTGGCTTTGGACTCCCTGTCCTCCTGCCTCAAGCTTCTCAAATGCCGAGTTTGACAGGTGTGGCCCAGCCCCGAGGTGGAACCTTAAGAGATTATTAGGTCAATATCAAAGCATAATTCTAGTCGTTGCCCTGCCCAGCCTGCTGCCTCTGTGCCATTGGCTCCTTAAGCTTTCCCCCCCTGACAGCAGTAGATAGAAATCACTCCATCATGGAAGCCCTATACTAGGCTGGCACTCTTAAGGGTCTCACGACATCCCAGTGTTACCACCCTGAGCACCGAGCCCTCAACACACCAATCCTGGAAAGACAAACTCAAAGCATCCCCAAAGGTCCGCAGAGGCCTGGGACAGAGCCGGAAGAGAGTCAGGATAACTTCCGGGTTAACATCGGAGGTCGGCTTGAGGTCCCAGTGTTCTCACATGCACAGCCTTGCGGGCCTTCCAGACTCCTGTGCCCACACACCGATATGAGACACTGAGGTGGCCTGAGAGAACAGCAGAAACACAAGCTACATAGTGCTTGGAGGCTCAGGCAACCGCAGCGCTGTATCACAGCAGCATGCCCTGTGACCACTCTAACCGTAAAGACTCAAGGCCTCGCAAAAACTCGTCGCCAAGTGTCCTTTGCGTCACGGTAACCGCATCTGCTATCAACAGCCTTGCAAAGCTGCATGCTGCCATCACGCATCTGCTACCAAGTCACATCTGGAGAAGACCTATATTAAGATGGAAAACCTTGTTCCAGGGAAAATTCTGACTCAGTCCTGGAGCTTCCTGCCTTCTCCTCCCATCCTACACTCATGAATAATCCTCCCATCATTAAACTTTGCCTGTTCAATGAACTACCCTAAATCCCAGCCATGACTCACCCTCCTGAGAAGCCCACACTCACCCTTGAGTACCCAGTAGTTAACTTCCTGCAAGGTCCTTACTTTACCTTCGTCTTACTTCTAAATTATTTCTTTGATTGTGACAAGAACCTAGAAACACAGGTAGATGTTATCTGTCTGGTCTGTCAGTGAGACCTGCCCAACCTAAGCTACTAGCAACACCAGGAACTCACTGTAAGCCCTTTTTTTTTTTTTATTCTATGTATGTATTTAATTATTTATTGCAACAAGGTCTCACTATGTAGCCCTGACTGGCTTGGAACTCATTGTATAGACCAGGCTGGCCTTGATCTAACAGCCATATGCCTGTCTCTGCCTCCAGAGGGCTGCGATTAAAAGCCCCTGCCACCGTGCCTGGCTGTAAGCCTTTATTAATTAAGTCTTCCTGACTCTTTGCTATGACTAATGAGAGGTCCCCATACGACAGGAAATTGAGAGAGGCTGTGGTAAATCCAACAATTCTAGAGGAAAAGGAGCCACCCCAAATGAAAATGGACCGTCTGCCGAAGGTTAATTTCAACTGCCTCCATTTGGCTAAAGGCCTGGCTTGAGGAGTGTTTCCCAGGCTGCCTGTAGAAATAGAGAGCAAGTGAAGTCCTGAGTGAATATGTACTGCTTGACATGGGCACAACCCTGTCGGGGACTCCGTGCTCAGACACACGGGATGGCAGATGTGTGATAGTGTGTGCAGAAATGTCCACAGCCTGAAGACTGCTTCGCTACAGACAGCTCCTACCAAGATTAGCTAAGCCAGCCTCCTTCTTCATCTGTATGTGGTAACCGCAGCTCCCTGCTCAACTGTATATAATAAGCATGCTGAGCTTCCAGGGTCCAGAGAGAGACAGAACACCCTCGCCCAGCTTTTCTGAACACGTGTCTGTGTGTCTGTCCTTTCTTCATTCCCTCAGTGCCCAGTCAGGTCAGTCCCTGGGGCCCAGCCAGGTAAGGCAATAAGGTGAGTTCTATGATAAAGGAACTTGTTTTCTGCAGATCTCAGGCCCACTGGGCTTCTCTTCCCGCCCTTCAAAGCCTCTACATCTTGCTTTCTTCAAGCCATTCCTTCTTCTAGAATGTCTGCTGCAGGACTATCCATGACCTGTATTTTATGTTTTTTTTTTTGTTGTTGTTGTTGTAGTTGTTTGTTTTTTGGTTTTTTGTTGTTGTTGTTTTGATTTGTTTTGTTTTTTTCTTTCTTCACAATTTACTCTCCTACCAGCTTAGGAATCTGGTAAGCTAGATACTAAATGGAGCTCTTGGAGGGTCAAGGCCCATTTTCACTTATCTTTGGCTCTTTAGCACTTAACATCTGGAGGCTTCAAGAGAGTAATCTTAGATGGGTGCTGGTGCACTAACGTTGATGGAAGATAGCGCTATAGAAATAATGTACCTGTTCAGTGAGAAATCACTGCACACTTAGAGAAGAAGAAAAAAGCACTTTACAAGGACACTTATCTTGCTGGGCAGCAGTGGCGCACGCCTTTAATCCCAGCACTCGGGAGGCAGAGCCGGGTAGATCTCTGTGAGTTCGAGGCCAGCCTGGTCTACAGAGCGAGATCCAGGACAGGCTCCAAAGCTACACAGAGAAACCCTGTCTCAAAAAAGCCAAAAAAGAGAACACCTATCTGACTATGGCTAACACAAGAACACCTGTCTGACTGTGGCTAACACCCAAGTAAGGGTCAGCCCCTCATACGAAATCTTCCTAACATATATACATTTTAAGCTTACGCATTCCACAAACACCATCATCCTTAAATCTCGCTCAGCTCCCAACCCCAGGCTCTGCTTGCAACAATTTAAAGAGACAGGAGACTGCAAGTCTGGCCACTTAGGCAGATAGATTTGCACAGCAGACGTGTTGTGTGTTGCCAGGATTATTTTAATACATCAGTGTTCCCCACCTTGCAATAGTTATTACACAAGGTTTCATGCCTACATGGCAAAATTATGCTTTTCCCTACGAGCACAGGGGACCAAATGGCAGGCCAGAACTTGATATTCATTGTAATCCTATGCCTCTGCCCTTGAGCGGCCGTTAGAGGTACCAGGGAAGAGGACCTAATGATTGGTAGGAAATCGGTGCTGTTTCTGCTAAGGGGGTGGAGCTCAATGGCTGGTCAATCCTGGTGAGCAAATATTTACATCCCCGCATCCTACATTTTGCTTACCTCTAACAGGCCTGGATAGCACATTAGTTTTGGAGGCAAGGCTCCCTGAGCTAAATTCCACTTGGGTGACTTGATAACAAACCTATTAACAAATCCTTCATAACATCAGTTCCATTTGAGTCTTTTCTATGTCAAGAGTAGCTTGAAGGATTGCCCTATCCGTAGGCAGTAATTTGGAGAGAGATGTTTTGGAGGGAAAACGTTAGCCCGTGTTGGCCTGTTTTATGTTACTGTCCTATACTGTCAAATACTGATGAACTGATAAGGAAAAGAAGTATGTTTGACTGAAGTCCAAGGGCATCTGGCTGGTGCCTGGTAAGGGCTCTCATGATGCCTGACTCCTCAGTGGGATGTGAAAGGGACAGCAAGACGTGAACAAGAGAGGACAAAACCCACTCCTGAATCAGATCCACAAAGTCCACTCTTTGGGGGACTCATCCAAACCATGGTGCCTGCCACTTCTCATGTTCCCTTTCAGAACTGTTTATATGCAAGGCCATCCCTGATTGTTCTGGGAATCGGGGCAACTTTTCTTGGTTATGCCTGAATATATATAAGGGAGAAGAATAAAAAAACTTTTGTGTGCCCTTAGGTTCTTTTCTTGGGATGTGCAAACTAAAATGACCAAAGACGTTGTTAGGAGAAAAGGGATTTCCCAGAAAGAAAGTGTCATGGCGTTTCTATTGATGTGGTAAAATATCACCACCAAAAGCAACTCAGGGAGAAAAGAGTTTCTTTCAGTTTATAATTCTCAAGTCCCACTCCATTACTAAGGGAAGCCTGGGCAGGAGTCAGGAGGCAGGAACTGAGGCAGACACTATTGGTTTGCCCCTCATGACGTTTGTTCAGCCTGTTCTCTGATACATCCCAGGGTCACCTGCCCAAAAGTGGCACCAGCCACAGTGAGCTGAGCCTGCACACGTGGATCATTCATCAGGAAAATACCTCACAAGCTTACCCACAGGCCGATCTAGTGAGACGTATTTCTCAATTGAGGTTCTGTCTTCCCAAATGACTCTGATTTAAATCAAGTTTACTCAAAAAATCTCATCAAGAGAGGAAGTAAGCATTCAGAGGCCTGATATACAAGACCTGTGGGTCTACATAATGTCTAAGGGCAGTCTAGTCTGGGAGGTAACGAGGGAGGAGGGATTGGAGCAGCAAGGAGGTGACTTCAGGAAGGTGACTATGGATGGCAGGGCTGTTTCAGACGTCTCGGGTTATCAGTGTCACTATCCTCTCGTTGGTGTGAGAGTGGGACACTTTTACAAGTGGAAAATGATGTCCCCGGTCCTCCGGTGAGCTTTGCAGGACTCAGGGAAAGTCACGTAGGGCAAACAGTGCAGCAGTGCTCCAGAAACCAGAGCTCAGTTCTCTCTGTAACCGGACTCCTCTGCTCACTTTCAACGTAAGCACAGCGCCATGGGCAGTTTACGAAGAGAAGCGAGTCATGGTTGTGAATACTAACCCCACCTCTACCAGGACTTGACACAGAATCTACTCGGAGGAAGGAACTCGGCTAGGTGTGCGGAATGCGTGTTTATGTGTACCTCACTAGAACCGGACAGTGTCGTCCCAGCTCACAGACCGCCCTAGATATCCTGTCATCTTATTTCTAGTTAGGCGCGTGAGTTAATCCGCACAAAGCTGCACTCCTCTGATGTAGCACAAGGAAGAATTAGGATGTTCTCCGTGGGCCACGCAGCAAGCTACCTGCTGAGTCACTAAGCCGACCTATTTTTAATCCAGTGAGGCAAACTCCTATTTGGTGTGACCTTATCTGAATAATTTCTTCCGAGAGCTTCTAAAAACGACACCACTCCCCCAAATGGAGAAACCGCTCGCTTTCATTACTCTGACAAAAATAATGATGCTGCTTCTTCAGTTAGATGTGAACCTTTTATTTTTACCAGAGAGCAAATAAATGTAACCTTAGCAAAGACACACAGGTAAATAAAGAAAATGGAAGGAAAAAAAAAAACTTAGTAAAACTATTTTTATTTGAGTATTTTTCTGTATAGTAATGACAATAGAAACATTCGTGGTGAAATTATGTTCTTGTTTTATATAGTTCTTCATCAGTACAGGGAAGAAAACGAAACAGGCAAAGGTCACCACGTGACACTGCTTTTGGTGATGTTATGTTCAGTGACCAGCGCTGGGGGATGGCTCAATTGGTAAAGTTGCAAGAATGAAAACTGGAGTTCAATTCCCAGGACCCACGTAAAAAAAAAGGAAAAACAAAACACAGGCTAGAGGCACACGCCTCGAAACTCCCAGCTAGGGAGGTGAGGACAGACAGATCTCTGGAGCTCACTGGCTAGTTAGAAAACCAAGGGCCAAGCCAGTGAGAGGTCTTGTCATAAACATAAGTGGACAACTTCCTAAGGCGTGGCATCTGAAGTTGTCTGGATACTTTAAGCACATCCATACACATCAATGCACATAAACATAACATACACACATACTCATATACACATACATGCACACAGATTTGCACATACTGACATGCATATATAAACACATATATACATATACACACATACATTCATACACATATACACATACACACATGCTCACACATACACATATACTCATAGACATATACACCCATGCAATATACAAACACACACACTCACATGTATACAAACACATACAAACATACACTCACACTCATATGCACACTTAACCAGAAAAGAAAACCGGATAGTATTTATAAAGCTACCATTAAATAGAATTTAAAAAAATCTTGAAATTGCATACCACATGTTAGTGATTTCTTATTATGTATTTATTTCCTTACTTATTTGTAGTACTGGATGTTGGGGATTGATTCCAGGGCCTCCTGCATGCCAGGCAACCAGGCACTTTACTACTAAGTTCTGTCCCCAGTGAATTATTTCTTTTCTAATTTCCATAAAAGTAAATAATTTGGTGCTCATTGTTTGAAGAGGCTGAGAGAGAAGTGCTGACATCCTGTGTTAGTTTGTTGTCTCTTGGAAGAAGAAATTACATCTATCATACTTCTGTCTTGGAGACAAAACCACACCATAAAGTCTGTTGAATTAGAGGACCCTTGTTTTAGCAGGCCTATGGGGTTTAGGTCAGGAGATTCCCACAAACTGATATTTTAACTGAATCTCCTTCACAGACCTGAGCAATTTAACAGTCATGAATCTCCCAATGGAGACACATTTTCCTCAAGATGAGTTTGTCTCTGGAGACTCCATGTCTACCCTCTGATCATACCTACCACTACCAAAATCTTTAGATTTCTCCAAAATTATCTAGGGTCAAAGATATTCTTAAAACTATGGATAACCAAGCCATCAAGACTGGCCAAGTGGATAAAGGTGTTTCCTGCCACACCTAACGACCTTGGCACATACATATACACAAATAAAAATAGAAATCATTGAAGACTGTAAAACTCGGAGCAATAACATCTCAGGAATTTAAATGGCCTCCAGGTGGTTAAGACAGACGTCAGTCACTCTTCTCTACAGTTTCCTTCGCCTTTCAGATTTTCAGGGCTTATTAAGAGAAGCAACTAGACAACTCATGAAGGTCACTGGACTAATCCTTTCACAGCACAGAGTATAAGTGGCCTACTGCAACTAGTCTTTCTTTATTCTTCTTGATGGGAACCCAATATGTTCAGGATGGGGGAGCACTCAATTTAATAACTCACTCCCTGGCCACCTCTGCAGTTGAGACGTCCATGCAGCCCAGTTCTGGCAGAGAGGACATAGGTGTGAGCTTAAGGATGGAGTATGCAGGGGAACCACTTAGGTCAGACGAAGCTGGCTCAGGTCTATTCTTCTTCCCCACTCATCTGGCTTACAACATGGATTTGAGCCTAGAGGTAGAAGGTCCATCCGTCTTGCAAGGGGCTGACAACAGTCATAAAGAACTGCCCGCTAGGCAGGCAGGGTTAAAAGAGAAACTTGCAAATATCCCAGAGCAGTTAGTTCCACAGCCCCAGGACCTCCGTGAATGACAGATAAAAATGCAGGTTGCTCACTTATGTTTGTGTATACAACACACTGACATTAAAATAGTATGCCAGGTGTGGCGGTGTGCACCTTTAATCCCAGCCTTCCGGATGGCAAAGCAGATCTCTGTGAGTTCGAGGCCAGCCTGGTCTACAGATCGAGTTCCAGGACAGCCAGGGCTGTTACACAGAGAAACCCTGTCTCAAAACCAAAACAAAACAAAATAGTATTCATTGCCTTTACCATCTCTAATTTAACTGTATCTTATATTTTCATCCGTTATATCTGGCAACATTGTCTAGTTTTCTAGGCTTCTTGATATTTTAAAGCATCAAAAACCTAGTCAGAAGTAAAACATGCTGGTGCATACCTATAATCTTAGCCCTCCAGAAATTGAGGCAGAAGGATTATGAGTTTAAGGCTAGCCTGGGCTACGTAGCAAGTGTTTGACTCAAACAAAACAAAATAGTTCCTTTTGGTTAAGCTATTATTGCAGTTAAGTCTCTATTACATGTAACTGAAGGCAACCTCAGACCAACTTTTCCTTTTTTTTTTTTTTTTAAATTTTTTCATTTATTTCACATACGGACCACAGTTTCCCCTCCATCCTCTCCTCCTGTTCCCTCTCCCCACCTCCACCTCCACCCCCCATCTACTCCTCCATCAGGCAAGCTTTTTAAAAATTGTGGTTATAAATTAAGTTAGGTTTCCCCTAGAATTCTGACATTTAGGTAAACTATTTCTCTAAGTTTGATAAACCACATGATACCTCATTCTCTCTTAGAAAATATAATGCAAATATAGCTTGGGACGACCGTTGTTCTTGAATTAGTTCTTGAAACAGTGACATCAAACAGAATTCAAATTCGTTTGCCCTGGTGAGTTGCCAAATATTAGGCAAAGAGTTTAAAATAATAACCCTAACATCAGGAAACTGTACACACGGTGGGCCTGAGGATGGAGGCCGGTTGGTAGAGCTCTTGCCTAGCACATGGTGGGCCTGAGGACGGAGGCCGGTTGGTAGAACACTTGCTTAGCATGCATGAGGCCCTCGGGTTGATCCCTAGCCCCGCAGAAACCCCAAATTTGGTGTGTGCCTACAATCCCAGCATTAAGGAGATGGAAGGAAGGACCTTAAGTTCAAGTCGTCCTTGGCTACATAGGAAGTCTGAGGCCAGACTGGGAAACAGAAGATCCTGTTAGAGGAAGAAAGAGCGGGGAAACAGAGGGAGCGAGAAGAAACACAAATAAATTAGTAAAATTAGAAGGAAGTCTTTTTCATGGAATAGCTAATGTATTTCTAGGAGTATTTAGGATCTTTAACTATATTTAGGCCAAATGACTCCAATTTTTGTTTTGTTTTATTTTGTTTTTATGCATCTCTCTATGTACCCCTGGCTGTCCAGGCTGGCCTCAAACTTACAGAGGTCTGTCTGCCTCTGCCTCCTGTGTGCTGGGGTTAAAGGTCTGTGCCTTTATCATACCCAGCTAAATGGTTCCACTTTTTGAAGGCAAACTGAAACTGAATTTTAACAACTCTGCTTATCCTTAAGCACAGGCAAGTTTGAAGCATGAAGGCATAGAAATGGTTTCTATTCCCGGAGTTACAGTCTTCGTGAGGATATAAAAGTCAGAGTCAACCGTCAAAGGTGAAACACAGAAGACTAATGAGGAAAGATAAGTTGTTCTCAGGCACAGCCCTAGGGCAGCAGGATCACTGGGAGTTCGAGACCAGCCAGACCCTATCTTAAAAGGGAAAAAAAAAAAGACACAGTTAAAATAGAATATAAACAAATACAAAATCTATGGTACACAGAAAGGGCAATAAGGACAGAAGTTACCGGAGAAGATGACAGATGATGTGGGTGAGGGGAACTGGCGACAAAGCCTGAGATCTACGTGGTTCGAGGTTGTTCATCTATGCAGCACCTGCCACTCTTGACCAACACTGTGGGGGTGACGTCATCTCCACGTGAAATGCTGCCTGGAGCTGTGTACGGGTCAATCCTGTCAATCATTCCCTTACATACCAAAGCTTGGAAGGTGCTTAGCCTCTCAATAGCCTAAAAACAGTTTATGAAAGTGTGGTAAAAATAAAGCGACGATAAACCTGCCATCTCCAGGAATATCCCAGCTCTATATACCACGTCCCTTTGTTTTCCAGTTTTAAACACATTTCGAATCTCTGTGTACCTTCTACGGGTCTACATTCCTTCCTTCGCTATTTATAGCGCACGGCTCGTATAAAATGAGTCTCCTCATTCATAAAATGAGGGTGGCAACGATACTTTGTCCTACTTACCTAAAAATAGTTTCCTATCTGCAGAATGGGGCTAATAATACCAGCCCTATTGGTTTCACAGGGCTGTTTTGAGAATGCGACGCGACGCTGTGACAGATCAGGTTGACACCAAAAGTGTGACGCAAATCAGAACTCTTAAGCAGAGTTCTGTCCAGCCAACACTGGACCTAAACAGCACCCTGTCCACCACGGTATCTTTGACCATGAATGGGTGTGATACAGCCTAGCCTGCTAAGGACATCCAAGCGTTTGTACCGTGTTTCACCTACGGTGACTGTGGATGGCTGGTGAAAAAGGAGTCAACCAAAGCCCACACAGCTGGTGCGATGCATTCATGCGCCCGCAGTGGTTAAAGCATGGAGGTGGATTCGATTTCTGTTCTTCTTAGTCTGCTCAGCTTTTCCACAGTTTCCCATTTCTTTCCACAAAGGGTGACACTGTTCTGAGCAGAATGGGAGAGAGAGTTCTTTTCTTTGAGACGCTTAGCTTTCGCCTCTCGGGCTTCTCCAGCCTGACTGTATTACAGATTGGAGTTTCCTCCTCAGACCTGAAAGGGACATTGTCTTGCCATGCGGCCATGAGGGGTGAGACTCAGTCCTGCAGGATCAGGAGGCTCAGTGGTTGCCCCAGCTTAGGGTGGCTGATTTTTACACAGTTGTCCCCAGATTTCCGTCCTCTGTTTTTGTTTTGCTTGAAACTGGCAAGAGCCACACTCTCCTCCAAAAAGACTGCGGTACCCACCACACACCACCTTTGTGCTCTCGGGAGAATTTGTAGCCCAGCACCCCTTCACTCCCCTCAGCTGTAAAGTGGATATTGGTATCATTCATTAATAATATTAATATTTGAGGATGCAATGGCTTAACACATTTAACTCACTTAGTGTATTATGCATTGGCTCAGTATAACTGTCAGTTAGCTGATTAGCTGGTTTGCTTGTTTGTTGTGGTGGGTTGTTTTTTGTTTTTTTTGGGGGGGAGGTTGTTTGGTTTTATTTATTTTATTTTATTTTGTTTTGTTTTATTTTATTTTATTTTATTTTATTTTTTGGTTTTTCAGGACAGGGTTTCTCTGCATAGCCTTAGCTCTCCTGGAACTCAACCTGTAGCCCAGGCTGGCCTTGAACCTGGAGACCCACCTGCTTCTGCCTCCCAAGTGCTGAGATGAAAGGCATGTGCCACCCCTGCTCAGTCTGGTGTGCTTGTTTTGAGACAGGGTCTTTCTACATAACCCTGGCTGGTCTCAAATTTAGGATTCTTCTGCCTCAGCCTCCCACGTTTTAGGATTATACACGTATACTTCTAGGCTCGAGCCTTCAGTATAGAATGTATATAGCACTGCTTAACATTTGAGTTCTCAACAGATTTTCCCTGTATTCCATAAAATGGGAGAAATTGACTATATAAATAGTGAAAAATAATTATTCAGGATATATATGTGTGTGTACATTACCTATAAGTGATATATCTATATACAATATACATGTATGTATATGTGATACAAATTGACAAAAGCATGCATGGTCCCAACACTTTGACCCCACAGTGAGGGAAGTATGTGGGACAACAGCAGATACTATTGCTTTTTATCATAAAAGTAAGTAACTTTTGAATCTGCCCTAAATAAAATAGTCGTAGTTCCACAAAGATCCAGATTGTCTCCTAATGAAGATAATACCAGATATATCTATCCCTTTATGGAAATTGGGACTTTATTCACATTTAATTAAAAACAAAAAATTCTTCTTGTCCTTAAAAAAAAAAAACAAACATGCCTTTAGCTCTTTTTTAGCTCTCTCTTTTATTTACATCACAAGCATGTATGACTTTCTTGTCTGTTAAAATTTCATTTCCTTTACATTTTAGAAATTTACTATTTATTATTGTGGTTGTGTGCATGACATGGTGTGTTTGTGGCAGTCAGAAGACAGTTTTGTGGGGTTGGTTCTCTCCTTCCTCTTCCGTGGGTGCCAGGGATCAAATTTGGGTCATCAAGCTTGTGAGCCAAGCACTTTACCCCTGAGCCATCTTCCAGTCCTGAATTATAATTTCCAATGAAAAGAAACTCTTATCCTGAGGGGAAGCACTGGGGGGCAGGGGAAGAAACTGAAAAAAAATGTATTGCCTGAATTCTTGCTTCACTCTGCCAAACACTTCTATCTAATTCCAATTATTCAGATTATCGCTCCAGACTCCCCTTCAATAATCTCCCCCAGTCCTCCCAGCACACACACAGCAAAGCTGCTGATGAAACACTGGAAACCCAACTGTATTCCTAGTAGTAAAGAGCAAGCTACAAAACACTGTCTCAAAGAAAAAAGGATGGGAGAAAAATATAATTTTTTTAACTGAAGTATTGGGAAGAAATAAAGAATCATGAAGCATTAAAACAACAACAACAACAAAAAAAAAACTATCCAGGACCAAGGGTGGCACACACTCTTCATCCCAGCACTCGGAAGGCAGAGGCAGGAGGATCTCTGTGAGTTCGAGGCCAGCCTGGTCTACAGAGCAAGATCCAGGACAGCCAGAGCTACATAGTGAGACCCTATCTTGAAACAAAACAAAACAAAACAAAAACCTATCTGTAGGTCTGTCATCTAAAACAATAAGGGAAGGCTTGGATGTATTTCCTTCCTGTATGTCTTCTGCATGGCTTTGCGTATTTAATTTGTCTCCTCCACTGGTTCACTGCTTATGACATAAACCTCTCTCCAATTAAAGCCCAAAGACAGCTGGGGTTTTTTTGTATGTCAGTCTGGTTAGGATTAACTTTATCCGTGGGTGATTGACGACCCCCACACCTAGCAACAGCAGATTAAAGTTTGTCTCCCAAATAAACCTAAGGCTTTTATGAGGGAATCTAGAATCATCAGGGATCAGCACCCCTCAATTTAGCTGCTTCAGCATTCTCGGTACTGTACCCCCAAATGATTTTTCTTGCTGTTGTTGGAGCCACAGCCAACTAGCTAGACGAAAAAGACAAGCAAAGAGCATCCTTTTTTCTGGATGGGATTTTCTTCCATTAGCTTCATATCTCATTAGTCAGAGCTAAAAGATATGGTCACTTGGGACTGTGAAGGGGGCTAGACATGGAAGCATGATTCCATGCGGCCATGTACTTGGTTTAAAATTTGGAATTCCGGAGGTGGGGAGATGGCCAAGCAATTAAGAGCGCCTTTTGCACAGCCATGAGAAACTGATTTAAACCCCAGCACTCACGTAATGAGGTAGGCATGGCATGTACTCCCATAAACCCCAGCTCTGAAGGGGGTGGAGACTAGAGGATCACTGGGATCTATTAGCTGAAAAAATGCAAACTCTAGGTTCAGGGAGAGACCCTGCCTTCAAGGAAGACTGAGAGGTCAGGCTTATTACTAACTAACTCTTACAACTTAAATTAACCCATTTATTTAGTCTGCATTTTGCCATGTGGTGTTACCTCTCTTTCATCTTGCACCTCCTGTGTCCTCTCCTTGTCTCACTGGCAACTCCTCTGACCCCTCCTTCCCTCCCTCCCTCCTCCTTCTCCTCCTCTTCCTTCTTCCCAGGGTCCCTAGTCTGGTTTTCTCACCTAACCTTAACCTGTTCAGCTATTGGCCAGTCAGCTTCTTTATTAAACCAGTCACAGCATAACTTATACAGTGTGCAGAAGGATTACTCCACAGCACAGGTTTATCCCCTGAAACCACAAAGTAGCTCACAACCATTCATGATTCCAGTGCCAGGGGAGCCAATGCTCTCTTCTGACTTCCTTGGGCACCAGGTATACATCTGGTACACACGAATTCATACAAGCAGAACACTCATACACATAGAATAAAATAAATATATATAATCTGAAAACCATTATTGTTGGAGGAGGGGGTTATGCATGCCAGACCCCGAAGTGGAGGTCCGAGGACCGTTCTGTGCATGCAGTTCTTTACTTCCACCTGACGTGATCTCTGAGGGTGGGGTGAGGCCGCCAGGTAACACAGCAGGGGCTTTATTCCTGAGCTGTCTCATGGACCCCTGATTCCAGAATGTTTGTTAAGATTTATTTATTTGTTCGTTTGTTTATTGCTGGATATGGTGGTGCAAGCCTTTAATCCCAGCACTCAGGAGGCAGAGGCAGGAGGATCTCTGTGAGTTCTAGGACAGCCAGGGCTATATAGAGAGACATTGTCCTTTTTCTTTTCTCTTCCCCACTCACTTCTCCCTATCTCTCTGTTTCCTGATACCATGATGTGAGCAGCTTGACCTCACCATTACCACCCATCATAATGTGCTGCCTCTCTCCAGGCTTCTAGCAATGGAGCCAACAAACCATGGACTGAAAGCTTTGGAACCATGAGCCAAAATAAATCTTCCCTTCATTTAAATTGTTTGTGTGGGATCATTTGTTACAATTACAGAAAACTGACTGTGCTTGTAGATCCGGCTATAGATCACAGATCACCACAAACCTAATGCTTCAAAATGACCTTTACTTCTTAGCCTGTGTTTCTGTGGATTGGAGGCTGAGCTCATCTGGGCTCTCTGCAGAGAATCCTGCAAGGCTAAAAAGTATGGACCAGACTGAATTCTTATTTGGAAGCATTCAAGGAAAAACCAAAGTCCTTCCAGTTTTATTCAGGCTGTTAGTAGATCCTGACTCCCTGAGGTTGCTCTTCTAATCCCCACTAGCTAGGTGTCATTTAAAGACAGCCCTCCACTTTATAAGCCACCCATACCATCAGGAGCCCACAGAGACGTCTTCACCTTTCATAGCCTATATCTTCTTTTGCTATATGAATAGAAAACTGTCTGCCTGTAAAGGGCTGCCCACATCTTAAGGCCAACGAATGCGAGATTATAATTACATGCAAAAATCTCATTGTAGCGTTGCCTAGAGTCATGTCTGGTTGTCAAGCCAAGGGACAGGAATCACAGTGACTGATTTTAGACTCTGCCCACTGTACAGTCAGTCTGTGAACCTACCTGAATTTGCCCATCAGTTCATCAGTTAAATAATAATTACCTATTGGCCAGCTACTGAACCTATCATTCCAGTATATGGAATCTTCTTTTTAGTCTGAAAGATGTCAGAGGTTTCCAAAAATTTGAAGCCTACTCCAGACCAAAATAAATAAATAGATAGATAGATAGATAAATAAATAAATAAATAAATAAATAAAGTCAATTACTTTCAACAAATGATTAATATAACATTTGAAATCGTGTTTAAAAGTGTTTTGCACTTTTACTACATTTATTATTTATTGTGTGTGTGAGTATGCATGCATGCCATGGTGTGGACATGGAAGTCAGACAACTTTTGGGAGTCATCTTCTCCTTCCATCCTGTGGGTCCCAAGAATCGAACTCACGCCATAAGGCTTAACAGCAAGCTCCTTTACTTGATGAGCCATCTTGCTAGCCTCGAAGTGTTTTACGAAGATTCACAACACATTGCTTCCGGACCTTTGAAACCTATCCATGTTGCCTTTTGTCTCACTACCACCCAGAGACCGACTCCCTTCCACAAAGAATCAGGGCTGGAATGAGACTCTGTTTTACACATTTCTCTGCCCATGAAGGTCTCTACTCCGACCCTCATGTGCTTCATTTTCTTGTTTTTCCAGAACATTCACAAATGTAATGCTTTCCTATCCATAATGCCTGTCAGCACTTCACCTCCAGTTCAGGATCTTGCTCAAACCCTGCTTTCTCCCATACATTCTGACCAGCCAGTGTTTTTTCTTTTCTTTTCTTCCCCCGCACCCCCCCCCCCCAGAGCTGAGGACCGAACCCAGGGCCTTGTGCTTGCTAGGCAAGCGCTCTACCACTGAGCTAAATCCCCAACCCACGCCCCCTTTTTTGTTGTTGTTGGTTTGTTTTTGTATGTTTTGTTTTGTTGGGGTTTTTTGTTTTTTGAGACAGGTTTTCTCTGTGTAGTTTTGGTGCCTGTCCTGGATGTCACTCTGTAGCCCAGGCTGGCCTCAAACTCACAGAGATCTGCCTGCCTCTGCCTCGGAGTGCCAGATTAAAGGTGTGGGCCACCACCTACAAACAAAAAGAACTCACCAGGCATGGCAGCATAAACCTGTTATCCCAGCACTCAGGAGGCTGAGGCAGGAGGAGAGTAGAGTTTGAGGCTAACCTGGATGATACAGTAAAACTCTGACTCAGGTGGAAAAACAAAAACAGGTTTTATTAATGAGTAAGTCATGTTTGTGCTCCCGGCTGTGGGCCATTTACAGCTGGGCTTCTGTTCAAAGCTTTAAAGAAAAGTCTATGCATTCGGGCATTTTTAAAATGACTTTTTGAGGTTTTCCTTCCATGTGTTTATTTATTGTGTGTGGGGGGGTATATGCACAGTGTGGCTCCTGTGTGGAGGCCAGAGGACAACATTTACGAGCCCAGTGCTGAACTCTTTTATCTTCTGACTCTAAACCCCAAGTCCTGAGGTTACAGTCATATGCTACCACTCCCAGTGAGCTAGAGAGGCATTGTTGCAATTAACTTCCCAGGTTAAAATTTCATTGACTATCAAAAAAAGAAAGAAAGAGGAAAGAGAGAAAGAAAGAAAGAAAGAAAGAAAGAAAGAAAGAAAGAAAGAAAGAAAGAAAGAAAGAAAGAAAGAAAGGAAGGAAGGAAGAAAGGAAGGAAGGAAGGAAGGAAGGAAGGAAGGAAGGAAGGAAAAAAGAAAGAAAGAAAGAAAGAAGGAAAGAAAGAAAGAAAGAAAGAAAGAAAGAAAGAAAGAAAGAAAGAAAGAAAGAAAGAAAGAAAGACTCCTTTTTCTCAGTTTCTGTGACAAAAACACCAGTGACTTAGTAAACCCCCCTTGTCTACAGCAAAACACGTGACCGGCAGCCACGGCCAAGCATGCAACTGTGTTCTCAGCAGCTCTTGTAGCCATATGGGGTCCCACGACTAATTCCTGCCGATAAAATACGAGGGGAAACGCTGTGAGCTGGTCCTAAGCATAGCCCTTTAGGAGAAGGTCCACTTCGTCATTAGTCTCTGCTGTAGTGGGAGCAGAGAGAAACCAATGGCCAAGGGACGTTGGGCCTCATGAGGCCCTGGGTCTCCTTGAGAGAAAGAACTGAGGCTATTGAAACACTTCAAGGGTGCCAAACTTCAACTGGGCTTAAGCCACTGTGCTTACAGAGTCCATTTGTTTCAGAAGCTTAGTGTCCTGTAACTTAAGGAGCTCATTTACATATTCTCTCAGGCATGCAGCACATGGGTGTGGTTACCACAGCAAAGGCTTATTCAGCATTGTCCAAAGGAGGAGAATAAACAGCGACCAAAAAGCCTCCAAGCTCTGGTCCTGAGGAGCAGCTGGTTTTATCTCTGTGAGGAGAAATAACCTTAAGACACTATGTATAGTCACTGAAATCAGAGCCTCCAGCTGGCAGGAGCCCTGAGGCAATGCCATGTGGGTTTTAATCAGTTCCTGGCTTGTGGTGGAGGAGTCTTGCAGGATTACCCATCTCTGTCTCGTCACAAGGAAAAGTAGAAAGAAATAGAACAGGACTATTCTCCTCTGTCAGCCTCCTGTAGTCTAGAATTCCTTCCTGTCAGTCTCCTGTAGTCTAGAATTCTCCTGTCAGTCTCCTGTAGTCTAGAATTCCTTCCTGTCAGTCTCCTGTAGTCTAGAATTCTCCTGTCAGTCTCCTGTAGTCTAGAATTCCTTCCTGTCAGTCTCCTGTAGTCTAGAATTCTCCTGTCAGTCTCCTGTAGTCTAGAATTCTCCTGTCAGTCTCCTGTAGTCTAGAATTCCTTCCTGTCAGTCTCCTGTAGTCTAGAATTCCTTCCTGTCAGTCTCCTGTAGTCTGGAATTCTCCTGTCAGTCACCTGTCATCTAGAATTCTCTCCTGTCAGTCTCCTGTCATCTAGAATTCTCCTGTCAGTCTCCTGTCATCTAGAATTCTCCTGTCAGTCACCTGTCATCTAGAATTCTCCAGTCAGTCTCCTGTCATCTAGAATTCTCCTGTCAGTCTCCTGTCATCTAGAATTCTCCTGTCAGTCTCCTGTCATCTAGAATTCCCTCCTGTCAGTTACCTGTCATCTAGAATTCTCCTGTCAGTCACCTGTCATCTAGAATTCTCCTGTCAGTCTCCTATAGGACTAGAATTCCCTCCTGTCAGTCTCCTGTAGTCTAGAATTCTCCTGTCAGTCTCCTGTCATCTAGAATTCTCCTGTCAGTCTCCTGTAGTCTAGAATTCCCTCAGGTGTTACCAGCTGCCATGAGGATTTTCTGACCTCCCTCTTCCACCTAACTCCCAAATGGCTGAGTGAGATGGCCCCTCCCTAAGTACCCAGGATCCTAAGTCTTCATCATGACTGAGAAACATTCTGTTTCTCTGTTTCTTCCATGACAGTTCATGAATCAGATCGAGGATATTCACTTTGAGGTCCCTCTGCCTAACATAGCACTGGACATGCATTAAGTATTTCATAAATGATCAAGGGCTGGGCTTCATCGAATGGCACATTCTGTTTATTAGCACAGGAGATAACTTTCCAATAGTCATTTTTGCTATCATTTCCAGGCCCTCTCAAAATCTATAATCTCAGAATTGAGAAGACAGAAGAAGGAGCATCCTGACTGAGTCTAGGCAAGCTTGAAGTACTGAGGACTTGCCTCAAGGGAAGAAAATAAGCAAACCAACAACAAACAAAATTTTCCTGCTTATTTTTGTCCCATTCTTATTTTCTTTCTTTCTTTTTTTTTTTCTTTTGGTTTTTTGAGTCAGGGTTTCTCTGTGTAGCTTTGTGTCTTTCCTGGAACTCACGCTGTAGTCCAGGCTGGCCTCGAACTCACAGAGATCTGCCTGCCTCTGCCTCCCAAGTGCTGGGATTAAAGGCGTATGCCACTACCGCCCCAGCTACATTCTTATTTTCTACTGCATGAAACTACACTGCCTTTGCGTGTTCAGCGGGGCCTGTTTTGCCTTCCTAAAGTGGTTTTTGAAAATGTCCTTCTTCTCCTGGCAGTGGTAGAACACGCCTTTTTGTTTTGTTTTGGTTTTTGGTTTTTTGAGACAGGGTTTCTCTGTGTAGTTTTGGTGCCTGTCCTGGATCTTGCTCTGTAGACCAGGCTGGCCTCGAACTCACAGAGATCCACCTGGCTCTGCCTCCTGAGTGCTGGGATTAAAGGCGTGCGCCGCCGCCGCCGCCGCCGCCGCCGCTGCCGCCACCACCACCACCAGCCTGGCTGGTAGAACACGCCTTTAATGCCAACACTTGGGAGGCAGAGGCAGACAGATCTGTGAGTTCAAGGCCAGCCTGGTCTACAGAGCTAGTTCCAGGACAGCCAGGGCTACACTAAGAAACCCTGTCTCAAAAAACCAAAAAAGGGGGGAGAAAAACCCCAAACCCAACAACAACAAAAAAGAAAATGTCCTTCTTGATTATTAGCATTTAATATTTCTCCTTTATTACACTGTAGACACTGAGCCAAGACATAGACTGAGGAGAGAGCTGAAGTCGGGAGCCTTTGGTCTATTGATCTCTGGAATTGACAATGAAACACCACAAGAGCAGGGCTCAGCAATCTCAAAGGAGCACAGTAGAAGAGAGCTTGCTTCCCAGCCAGCCTGCACAGCTCTGCCCGGAAAGGAAAATAATACATAAAACAGGCCGGGCGGTGGTGGCGCTCGCCTTTAATCCCAGCACTCGGGAGGCAGAGCCAGGCAGATCTCTATGAGTTCAAAGCCAACCTGGTCTACAGAGCGAGTTCCAGGACAGCCAAGGCTACACAAAGAAACCCTGTCTTGAAAACCAAACCAAACCAAACCAACCAAACAAAAACAAAACAAATAAACAAACAAACAAAAACACCAGATGGAACCAGAGCTGGGGGGTGGGCCTCTGGGAAGCAATGTCTGAAAACCTAGGTCCTATCAACGTTCCCTTTTGCCTATAAAGAACTGCAGTTCTGTGCAGATTGATTGTGCAGAGTCTTTTAATCTGTAAATTGTGATCCTTGGTACATTCTAATCGTGGAGGACACTGTGCTTTAGTCCGATAGAGCCCTGTTCTGTTGGCACGCTTCTTCAGAGAGGCAGTGCGTTCACAGAGGCGCTGTGGTACGACAAATGCCAGCACTTGCCAGAGAGAACAGAATTTAAATCCTTCCACACCCATGAACTGTCTGTGTGTCTCCAGAAAGTTACACGTCCTTAGTCTGTTTCCTCACCACACACGGGAATGTGAATGCCTGCTTGACTAAGATAGTTCACAGAGCATTGAGTCGGGCGTCTAAATGTGTTGTGCTCTCAGGAACATGCTCCAGGAACATGTGTCCATGTGCGTTGTTTCCTGTCTTCCTTGGGAGTATCATTGCTGTGAATTATGGGGACTCCTCAAAATTATGCCGTGGGGGCAGAGCAATGTTCTTTTCCATTACCCCATGCAGAATTTAAATGAGAGACGAAACTGAAAATATGGACGGCAAGGCCCACCTGGGGAGCCAGCAGGACCAGTCCTGGAGTTAGCAGGACTGACAGGGATGCCCTCCAAACAGTATAGAAGTGTCAAGGAGGATTTTGGAGACAGACTCCAGTGCTATCAGATGCCATGGAAACACTGCCTCGGTGTGGTATAAGTCAGGGGACCACTGTTTCCTTAGCATCCATACACCTGCCTAGGCACCTTCTGTTTTGCCAGTTCCAAGCCCCACATGCTCATGAAACATTTTCTTCTCTTGTGTGTAACTGTCTTCCACAGTTTGGAAGACTTCTCCTTGTCCCTAAACTGACAGAGGATAAAGGACATGGTTTCCTCTCACCCACACGGCTTCCGGCTTCCTCTTCACTCTAGGTGAGAGGAAGCATCCTCATATTAACATACCGATCGATCCCACACTCCACTTACTGTGCTTTCTACAGAGGCTCCAGCCTCCCTCCTGGTCCCAATGCTGAAGTCATGGTGCCTAATTTAGGTCACTGTCATCATTTCTACCCACAGCAAGATGATATCTCCTCAAGCAAGCACAGCTCCAGCCTGCTCTTGAGGCGGAGTTAAGGGTTCAGGAAAGAAAACCAGGGCCTGCAGCAGCCCTCCTTCCCTCTAGTCCCCTCCCTGACTTTTGCTTATTGTCCTAATACATTGTAATTTTCTTTTTAGAATAGCTGGGGTTTCAGAAGCACAGGCTACAACACAGTCTACAATCCTCTCTTTGTAGGTGATTATCAGTATGGTCTTCATTGTTGATGTGGTGGTGGGGATTGAACTTAGGGCCTCATGCAAGCTAGTGCTCTACCACTGAGCACCACCCCCCAAGCACTCATGTGTTAAAATATAGGGGGAAGTATAGATGTTGGTCTCTCTCTCCCTCTGTTGGAATTTCCCACGTAATGGGGCTGTTAGTGTTTAGAGAAAGCATTAAAACCGAAGACTGCCAGGGTTAAATAATCGTGAGACATCCTGCCCTCATTACTTGTGTGAAACCCCACCGAATCCCAGGGATGGGGTGTGAAATCAGTAGAGACATGAACTGTTAATTTCCAAGGAAGAGATGATTGAACTAAAATAGTTGTCACTTCTTTGTCCGGAGGGAATGGAAGAGTCCCTTTAGTCTTGAATCTTTGTACAACTAGGTAAACTCCGGGAAGACCATGAACCACTTTATAAAATTTCCCAGTTTTCGGGAAGGAAAATATTCTGTTGACCCAGAGCTTTTTCTTCTTCTCTTTTTTCATTTTATTTTTATGTGTATGGGTGTTTTCCTGCATGTCTGTCTGTGCACCACATGCATGTGGAGCGCTCACATGAGGCCAGAAGAGGATGCTGGATCTTCTGGGACTGGTGTTACAGACAGTTGTGAGCTGCTGTGTGGGTGCTGGGAATTGAACTCAGGTCCTCTGAAAGAGCAACAAGCACTCTTAACCTCAGAGCCATTTCTCCAGCTCCAAAGTTTTCATTTTTGTAAAGAACTGGTTTTGGTGGAAGGTGGCAGGAAGGCGTGTGTGTGTGTGTGTGTGTGTGTGTGTGTGTGTGTGTGTGTGTGTGTGTGTGTAGGGGACATGCAGTGGCCAGGAATTCATAGTCCTGCTTTTTGTTGGTTTGCCATTTAACCTGCCAGGCCTCTACATTAAGAACATACTTTTTTTTTTAGCCGAGCGTTGGTGGCGCACGCCTTTGATCCCAGCACTTGGGAGGCAGAGCCAGGTGGATCTCTGTGAGTTCGAGGCCAGACTGGGCTACCAAGTGAGTTCCAGGAAAGGCGCAAAGCTACACAGAGAAACCCTGTCTCGAAAAACCAAAAAAAAAAAAAAAAAACCCAAAAAAAAACATACTTTTATAGATTCATGGCCATTATTTTTAAAAATCCCTTTCTAGGCTGGAGCTGAAAAAGATACTGCTTGCAGTGTGTAGACTCACTATCCATAGCTCTTCCTGTTGCTGTTTTATTAGATGCAGGGATCCCTTGCAGCCCAAGATGGCCTGAAATTCACTATGTAGCCAAGGATGCCCTTTACCTTCTACCCCTTCTGCTTCTGCCTCCCAGATAATAAAATCACAGGCATACACCACCATGCAGTTTTACGTGTATTGAGAATTAAACCCAGGGTTAGGCAAGCACTCTACCAACTGAGCCACACCCCCCAGTCCCTCACACTCAATCATTTGATCCTGTTTGCATGATCAGACATTTCAGGACCAAGTGAGAACTGGGGACATAGGAAAAAAAAGGTCAGCTTTCACTGAGAGCCACATCATAAAGTCACTCCTTGGAGGGCCTGTTCTTCGTGGAAGTGTGATTAAAGAAGAGACATGCAGATTGTAGAAATCCAGAGTATACAGTAAAACAAGAAGTAATGGGGGAGTGAATACAACCCAAGGACATTTAGAAGCATGAATGGAAGGGTCATAAGGAAGTCCCTTTGCTCAGCTCATAGACGCTAGTACATTTTTAAAATAGGAAATCCACAGAGCAGCGGACCAAGCAGTTTTCAGATACATGTCCTCTGATTTGTTGTTGGTTTTCTGCAGATGGAACCAGGGTTTCACCCATGGCAGACAGGTCCTTTACCACTGAGCTATAAGCCCAGATTTTCTTTTTCTGTATTATAGCTATTACTAGGTATTTTTTAATTTAGTCATTGTCTTAGGGATTTCATTGCTGTGACAAAAGTAACCAGGACCAAAAGTAACTTGGGGACAAAGAAGGGTTCATTTCAACACACGTCCCAATCATAGTCTATCACGGAGGGGGGATAGGGCAGGAACTGAAGCCAAGGCCGTGGAGGAGCACTACTTGCTGGCTTGTTGCTCAGCTGGTTTTCTTATAGCACCTAGGACCGACCACCAGCTGGGGTGGCCCCGCCCACGATGAGCTAGGCCCTCCCACATCAATCATCAATCAAAGCTCCCGGGGGAGGGTGACAAGGTGTGTCCTAATGCCCAGTCCTAGCGTAGGGCACTCGGCAAGCCTGCCCTCTGCCGAGACACTAGTCAGCAGGAAAGGCTTGCCATGGCCAAACGCTGTGCATGGTCTCACTGACGGCGCCTGCATTCAGGTCCAGTCTTCCTTGCCTGGCTCCTGCTCGGAGTGAGCATTTCACCTCTAGAGCAACAATCTGACCTTGTCTCTGCCTAGCTAGATCTCTCATCTCTCTGCTGAGGCCATGGTGACCCAAATCGCCTCCCTTCCTCTGACTGACCACAAGCCCATAAGCCCATTTGTACCTTTCTTCCTGTCTTTCTTCAGCCAACACGATTATACATAAAATTAAAAAAAAAAAAAAAAACCTGTCAGGTTCAGTGCCAAGTGTTTTAGGTTATTACTCACAATAGCTTACGAGGAAGTGTGAACTATTTTACAGTTGATGAGGCGGAGAGCTTGAGATGAGAAACTGGCACAAATGTGTCACTCCAGGTCTGGCTCTCAGACCACAGGTTTGGCAAATTTAAAAGCCCGTGTTCTCCCCTTTGCAGGGTTTCCTCCTTAGCAAAAAGGAGCCGTTTTCTGTTTTAAAGTGTTGACAGGCTCATTAGGAAGACAGACGTGGGAGGCAAGTGTGGGTCCAGAGAAGACCCAGACACTTGGGAGCAGCTAAAAAGGATACCTGCATAGAGAAGGATTCCTGGGGGAAGTAGCCGTGGTGGTTCGGATGAGAAAGGCCCCCATAGGCTCATATATTTGAATGCTTAGTCACCAGAGAGTGAACTGTTTGGGAAGGATTAGGAGGTGTGGCCTTGTTGGAGGAGGTGTGTCCCTGGGAGTGGGCTTTAAGGTTCCAAACACCCACTCCAGGCTGAGCCTCCCTCCCTCCCTCCCTCCCTCCCTCCCTCCCTCCCTCCCTCCCCCCCCCCTCTCTCCTCTCTTTCCCTGTGGATGAGGATGCAGCACTCAGCCACTTCCCTATGACTACTCCTGCCTGCTGTGATACTTCCTGCCACGATGATAATGGACTCAACCTCTGAAACCGTAAGCAAGCTCTCAGTTAAATGCTTTCTCTTATAAGAGTTGCTGTGGTCATGGTGTCTCTTCACAGCAATATCTGAGATTCATAAACGGAAACAAGCAGTGAGAACTAGTTTACAGATACATGTAGGTGTAGACAGAAACAAGCATGTCTCTCCGCAGCAAGGGAACAGTAGCTAAGACAGAAGTTGCTGCCAGGGTCTGGGCTATCAGCTGTGACAGGCCTGTTGCTGTTTGGAGGACTATGGAAGACTTTGGAAGTCTGGACTAGAAAAGCAGTTGAACACTTTAAGTGGGGCTTAATGGGCCATCCTAGTAGAAGCAGGGAAGACAGTGCTGCTGAGGGAGATTTGGACTATGGAGGCCCTGCTCAAGAGGTCTCACAGGGGAAGAATATTAGCAAGTGGCCTAGAGACCATTCTTGTGGTATTTTGGCAAAGAATGTTGCTGGGTTTTGCTCTTGACCTAAGCATCTGCTCGGGGCTGAATTGAAGAGTTTGGGGTTAATGTCACTGGCAGAGACAATTTCAAGACAGCCTAGCATTGACTGTGTGGTGTGGTTATTAGTGATCTCTCTTACGCAGGAGGACAATGTAAAGGAGAAAGCAGGGCAAAGAGGAATACAATGTGTACAACTGGAGGAGAAAAAGAACACCGGGAAATGTAATGTTGGAGCCAAGTTCTGGGCTTCTCATCGGAGAAGCTTAAAGAAAGCCTGATTCCAAATGGAATAAAGGAAGCAGTCACTTCAGGGCAAGACCCCACCTGCTAACCTTTTACCCTATAAAAGACAAGGTCAGAGGGATTCCCTAGGTCTAAACAACAACAGAAATGTATGTAATTCAAGGTGGGAGCTAGTCTCCAGCTCCAGCAAGCAGAAAAATTTGGCACCTTCAGCCACGTGGTTCTGGCTCCAGAGTCAAGAAAGAAACAGGAGTTGTGGAATCTTCCTCCACAGTTAAGGAAAGTCAGGAGGCCAGGGTGTGGTAGGGGAGTCTCTGCAGAGAGGCCCAGAGAGGCCATGTGTGGAGCTGTGAAGGTGAAGCCTGGAGTACACTGCCCCTCAAGATATTGGAGATGCGAGAGTCATGGGATGTATGTCAAGGAGAGCTGCTTACAGGGTGTGGAACCAAGCCAAGAGACAGAAATGTGCTACAGTCAACCAAGCTGCGATGAGTGGGGGGTCTGAAGAATGCTTTGACGTCGGACATGGAGACGCAGAGTTCCGAGTTTGTCTTTCTGGGTTTCAGTCTCGTTTTTAGTCCGGTGTTTCCTTTGCTCTTTTAGAATGGTAATGTATATTCTGTGTCATTGTATGTTAGAAGTATGTCTTCTGCTTTTTGACTTTGCAGGGGGTTACAATTGCAGCAAAGAGTGGTGAGATCAGAGTCACATTGAGGAGGAAGGACCGACAAAGGAAAACTCTGTCTAATAAAAGGGAGCAGAGTTAACCAGCTGTGACATGAATTCCAGTGAAGGCTAGTGATGATTGGAAGTTGATGGTAATTCGGTGCTGGTTGGTGGCACTGGTTACCAGCAGAAAAAGTCACGGGCCACGGCAGAACCCAGTGGTATCTTTTTAGAGCTTTATTAGGAGGGAAAACAGGTGGGGGGGGGGAGAGGGGATAGGAGAGGAGCCAGGCCTGGCAGGAGAGGGAGCAGAGAGGAAACGGGGCGGGGGGGGGGGGGGGGAGAGTTCCCGCATCCAGCTTTTTTGGGTGGGGGTCCGTGTCCGGCTTTTTAAGGCAGGGATTGCGTGACCATGTGGCGGGTACATAGTTGCCAGTGCCCCCTTGATGACCTAAGACGCCAGATCCCGGAAGAGTGAGGGCAGGATCCTAACAGAAGACAGACATGAGGAGAGGACCTGCAAGGAGGGGAGAGACGCTGGAGCAGTAGCTGCTGATGAAGCTGGACCTGATGGGAGGCCAGATGTGGCCAGTGAGAAGAAGGCAGAGTTAAGATGGCTCCACTTCCCCCTTAGAGGCGTGGGTGAGCCCAAACAGTGAGATCCTCTGTGTAGTAGCAGCTGGGTAGGAAAGTCTGGAGTCCAGGAAAAAGTCCTGGACTGGAGACCTAAAAATGGAAGCCCACCAGGTCATTCTAGAAATGGAAGTCAAGGTGGTCATCAACTTCAAACGCGTAGTAAGCATGGCTGGGACCGGTGATGCACGCTTACATCCCAGCACTCGGGAAGCCGAGGCAGGAAAACTGCAGATCTGAGAGCATCAGACCAGCGTCTGCTAAAACCAATAGAAACAGTTCCATTTCCCTCCTGTAATTAAGGGCTCTCAGTTTATCCAGGTCCCTAATAGTTTAGCTCACTGTGCTGGTTTAAGTAAGAATGGCCCTCATAGACTCATGTATTTGAATGCTTAGTCACCAGGGAGGGGCACTATTGGAAAGGATTAGAAGGATTAGGAGGTGTGGGCTTGTTGGAGGAAGTGTGTCACTGGGGGATGGGCTTTGAGGTTTCAAAAGCCCATGCCAAGTCATGCCCCCTGCCTGCAGATAAAGATGTAAAGCTCTCAGCCACTGCCCCAGCACCATGTCTGCCGCCATGCTCCCCGCCATGATAATAATGGACTGAACCTCTGAGACTGTAAGCAAGCCCCCAGTTAAATGCTTCCTTTGATAAGACTGGCCTTGCCTGTGGTGTCCCCTCACGGCAATAGAACAATAAATAACGACACTTACTCTTACCCACTTTTTTTCCCTGAAAAAAAAAAAAAAAATCTCTGTGCCCTCATTCATTTGCAGAAACATCCCACAGATGCTCAAGTCCCTCAGAACCACAACTCTGTCTCTACATCTTACAGTGTTGCTGCTGTTTGGAATCTCTTCCTGCTCTAGACCTCTAGACACTGTCCTCACAGTGTGCCTGTTCTCACTGCTTGCCCCAAGTTCTTTTCCCTGACTGCTGGTTTTGAATAAAGCAGGCGCTCCTGTGGGGACAGCTTCTGGGATCGGGTTAGTCCCTTCCAGCCTGGAATCTCACTCCTAAAGTGGGCACCCCACCCCTGAGCTCCCCTGGTTTCCCATGTGTCTCCCCGCAGCTCCGGCCTGTTCTAGCATGTCTAACGTCACAGCTTATAGGACAGGATGGCAGCCCCTGTGTGGATGCCGAGGCCTGACACTAATTGGGCTGTGGGGCGGAAGCTGCACAGAGGACAAAGAGGAATTAGAGCAGAGACTAACCGGATGGAAAAATAGAACACCAAAATTCACTCCCGAGGAAGACAGTGGCAGAGTACCTTAAATTAGAAGCCTTAAAAAGTGTTTTAGGGATCCCTCTTGCCTCGGTCGGCTTTGGGTGTGGTCTTTACAACTGAAGATGGTTGGTGGAGTTTTCCTAGACCTGTAATTCCACTTGTGATGAGTTAGAATTAAAGCTGAAATGTGAGTTCATAAATTGCCCAGTTGGTGAATAATAGAGTTTTAAGTCTCCTCAAAAAATTTAAATATGAAATCATATTAAAATTCATAGCCATCTGCCGACAATGATCTAATTTGAAAACTGAGCACAATTAATTTTTAATCCTAGGTCAGCTTTCCCCATGCCACCTGCCTGTCTTCTCCACCGCCCCGTCCCCCCAACACACAGTCTGTGTGCTCAGAGAACAAGAGACCATTTTAAATATTAACATGAAACAACCATTCCTTGGAAGACGGATAGATATACACACCTACTATTCCTATGATTGCAGTGATTCGTGTCTTTCTAACTGTAAAAGTAAATTCTGTTATTTTGGAATGTGGGGTGTGTCTGTGTCACAAAACCCCCTTGTTCCAGGTTAAGAAATGAGCCGAGATGCTCAGAAAGTTGAGGCTGAACTTGATGAACTGGTACCATGGGAGTTTCGGTATCTGTGGATACCCCTCTGGTTTGCTGAAAGAAGAGTTCTCAGGTTTGCAGAAGGAGCCGAACGCTTCGTGATTTTAAAAAGGAGACTGCTCAACTTCCATCCTTAACGCCTCGGTTTTGGATGAGGAGAAATCCTACCTTCCCCAGCCCCAAAGTGGGCAAGGGTGTAGACAGACACAGGCTTAACAGGCTAACACACCAGTTACCCCCCGGAAGTCTCTGTGATTAACCACCCTCCCCAAGCACAGAACTTAAATCGGCTCAGCCAGGATGCCTGCCTCAGCACTGGAGGAGTCAGCGAGCTTTGAGAGAAGAGCCCTTCTGTGAAGGTGCTCTGCTGACTGTGCGTATGTTTTTATTCGTACGTTTGATTTGTTTTTTCTTATTGTGTTGCCCCGTCTGGCCACTGACCTCCCAGGGTCAAACAATCCTCCTGCCTCAACCTTGTTAGTATCAGGGACTATGCATGCATGCCAACATACCTGACTGCAGTATTCCAGTGAAACGAAGCCTCTGACTGAACAATGACCCATTTGGAGGAAGTACAGCTAATCATGGGAAATGGGCTATGCCTCTAGGCTACTGCATTTTCCGTGAGTCGAAAGGTAGATGGCATCCAGGGGCTAAAATCTCAGGATGTCAGCTAAATTTGGCCTCGCAAAGAGAAATTAGGTCACAAGTACAGTATTTTTGGCCAAATATGACTGTAAAGGAAGAAAGTTAAAGTCACTAATGAAAAACGAGCCAATCATTAGCTCCAGGGAGCAGGAGAAGTAGCAAATTTAATCACAGTACCCTACAAATGATCTGTGCAGTTTACCCATGTAAACACCAGGTGCTGACTTAGCAAAGACCATGGATTTTTATTGAAAGAATTATAGAGAAAAACGAGAAGGATGGCTGACAAGGGCTGAATTCTCCTTTACTGTTCTAGGAAAACAATGCATCCGTCTTTAAACTATATATGCATTCGTGTGTGTGTGTGTGTGTGTGTGTGTGTGTGTGTGTGTGTGTATGTGTGTATGTGTGCGCACACGAATGTGTTACGTGGTGGGCAGGAAGCGCGTGTGCCAGCTTCGCAAGTGTGGATGTCAGAGGCAAGCTGTGGAGCTGTTCCTCCTCTTCGACCTTTACATGTGTTCTAAAGATTTAAAAATCTTTAGGGGAGAGGATGGGAAAGGGAATCATGTGTACATGCATAATGTTTAAATTATGGCAATGTGTAGAGAAGAAGTAAAGGGATCGGACTGTCGAGTTCCCCTCACCCTTCTCTCTCCTAAAGAGGAGATCTCTTGTGCAACCCTGGCTGAATCCATACTCATTTTTCCTTTCTTCCTGAGTGCTGGGAACTCGAGTTTGGGTTCCCACTCCCCGTCTTCAGCTTCATTAGCCTTTTAATGCTATTATGGGGCTTTTACAATTATGTGCATGTATTCATTAAAAAAAAAAAAACAACTTGAAAAATGATCTTTCTTCTAAAGGCCAAAATGGAACAGAAGGTCTTTCCGGTTTGGAGAGTGTTGAAAAGGCAAAATTAACTTTAAATTCTAAATACGTCCAGAAATATGAGAAAGAGTCAGAACCAAAGGTCAGGGGACCTGAGGGCTTGACAATGGACTTAAACGTGGATTGGTAACTACTAAGTTTAATGGCAAGAGTACTTGGAGAGATGGCTCAGCAACAACACTGGTTGTTCTTCCAGAGGACCCGAGTTCAATTCCCAGCACCCACATGGCAGCTCATAACTGCCTGTAACTCCAGTTCCAGGGGATCCAGCACCCTCACACAGACATACATGCAGGCAAAACACCAATGCACATAAAATAAAAACAAAATAAATTACTTAAAAAATAAAAATAATGGGCTGGAGAGATGGCTCAGTGGTTAAAAATAATGGGCTAGAGAGATGGCTCAGTGGTTAAGGGCACTGGCTGCTCTTCCAGAGGTCTCGAGTTCAATTCCCAGCAACCACGTGGTGGCTCACAACCATCTGTAATGAGATCTGGCGCCCTCTTCTGGCCTGCAGGGATACATGCAAATAGAACAGTGTACATAATAAATACGTTAAGTCTTTAAAAAAATAACAAGAATACTTCATTTGCACTTGTATATTGCATGGTTTTAGAATTTCTCATTGCTATATATTACATTATAATAGGAATCAAAACTGGGAATGTTGCTCAGTGGCAAATCACTTCCTAGTATGTGCAAGGCCCTGGGTTCGATACCTAGCACCAAAAATAATAATTAAAAAAAATATTCTAGTCAGACCAAGTATGCTTGTGCATGCCTGTAGTCCTAACCCTCAGGAGGTAGAGGCAGAGGGACTGGGAATTCAAAGTCAGCTTTGGCTATAAGAGATTTTATCTCCAAAAACAGAAAGGAAAAAATGAAAAATTAGCCAAAACTTCTTCAATAAACAGGGACCAAAACATCCTTAATTAATCATGTTCTACAAATCTTTCTCTCTCTTTCTCTTTCTCTCTGTCTCTCTGTCTGTGTGGAGTGGTGTGTAGTGTGTGTGTGTTAGTTCTATCCAGAACCATGTGCCCAGGAGTGACACCATCCATGGTGTACTAATTTCAGGGATCCCCCAAAAAACCACCCCATCCAGCAGAGTAACAGTCCAGGGGAGGCAAGAAGGCAGGTCAGTTGAACACGACTAAGTGGCTGGTTCAAACTTCAGGAGTCTGACCCCAAGCAGTTTATTTGAAGGCATATTTAGTACAGCACAATTTGGTGAAAACTTTCCTGGTGATAATTAACTCGATCCCATGGGCACAACAAAGCATGCTTAAATCTCCTTGAGGAGCAAAGGTAAGTCAAATAAGGGTCAGACATGACTCCACTGAAATGCTTTGTAAAGTACACGTGACACCTTCCATAAAGATAGGTTCTATAGATTGACCGAGAAAAACGACCTCATGGTCAGGGTCCAGGGGAGGATCCGAGTGGTCCTGGCCACACTTACAGCACAGAAGTCACCAGACAGTTAACCACATCTGCTCCCAGCCTTCTGGGTGGGGTAGCAAGTTATGCATTCCTTCCTTTGAAGGAACAACCTGTGGGTTTAACATTCACATTTCCCCTAGTGCTTATCAGTGAACACAAGAATCTCTGTGCCTCCTACAGGCTAAATCCTCCCACATCAATCCTGAGTGAAGAAAAAAATGCCCCACAAACTTGCCTACAGGCCAGTGTGATGGAGGCATTTTCTTAGTTGTGGCTCCCTCTTCTCGGATGACCCCAGCTTGTCTCAAGTTGACAAAAAAAAAAAAAAAAAAAAAAAAAAAAAGCTAACTATTATGGGGTGTATGTATATATTCATGTGGGTATGTGCAGTGTGCGTTCATGTATGCCCAAGTGTGTGGAGCCCAGAGGTTGACACCACCTGTCTCCCTCACCTTTCCCCCTTTGTATTTATTTATTCATTCAGTTTTGTGTTCTGTTTAGAGACAGGGTCTCTCCCTAGACTGGAGCTTGCTGGTTTGGCAAGGTGGGCTGGCAAATGAGCTCCACGGATCCACCTGTCTCTGCTCCCACCGGGGCTGGAATTATAGACCCATGCCATTGTAGCTGGCTTTTGTATGGCTTCTGAAGACCCAAACTAAGGTCCCCATGCTCGTGTGGGCCTTACTAACTTGGCCACCTCCCCAGCCTTTATGACTACTTCCTCAAAGGTCCCTGGAGAGACTGGTTCACCAGTTAGCTTGTACTTTTGCAATCAAATGTCATGGTATTCAAGTGCTCAGGACCCCAAAAGCAAGCATATTGAGGAAGAAGAATTAATCATCCTCCATAAGACTTGAGACGAGTTGGGCGGTGGTGGCGCACACCTTTGATCCCAGCACTTGGGAGGCAAAGCCAGGTGGATCTCTGTGAGTTCAAGGCCAGCCTGGACTACCAAGTGAGTTCCAGGAAAGGCGCCAAAACTACACAGAGAAAACCTGTCTCAAAAGTTAAAAAAAAAAAAAAAAGACTTGAGACCAGGATTTGACTTATGTTCAATCTACTTCTTACTGCTAGCATTTTTTCAGAAATGCTAAGTGTAAAGCAGTCTGTACAAATATGGGTCTGGGGGGCAGGTAACACCTTTTAAGTAAAGATGCTGTCCTTTTGAATACATGTGAATAGAAATAGGAATATAAGTGAATATACATATGAATGTAAAGGGAAACCCTCCCCCTTTTATATGAAAGTGACAATTTGAATGAGATCTTCCCTCATATTCTCAGGCATTTGAGTTAGTGGTCTGGAGTTGGTGATACTGTTTGGTTGGGGAAGATTTGGAGATATGGCCTTGCTGGAGGACGTGTGTCACTGGGGCTGGCTTTGAAGCGTCAACGCCTTCTGCCATCCCAGAGCATGGTCTCTCTGGCTTGTGGTTTGAGATGTGAGTTCTCAATTGCTCCAGTCACCATGCCTGCATGCTGCCATGCCTCCCCATCGTGTTGGTGGTGGGCTCTCATCCCTCCGCAACCCTAAGCCCCAAATAAACCCTTCTGTCTATAAGCTGCCCTGGCCACATATCATTGCAGTAGGAAGGTGATTAATACAACAGGAATTCTCAGCCTTGACTTTAGCAACATTTGGGTCAGATACTTCTTTGTCATTGCCGATTGTTTTGTTTTGTGAGACAGAGGCTTACTATGTAGCTCAGGCTAGCCTTGAAGTCAAAGCAATCCCTGGGCCTCAAGCCTTCTGAGAGTAGAGGTGTTGGGTATGGGCCACCACGCCCAGCTCTGCTGTGGGAACGTGGACTGTGTGTTGCAAGACGTTCAACAGCACACGACGTGTTGCCAGTAACACTTGCCTCCGCCCCTACCCCAAGTTATGACAACTAAAAATGTCTTCAGACATGACAAATGTCCCTGGCAGGGCAGGGAGAGAGGGTGTGGCTCAACACATCATTTCTCCTGGTACCCAAGTGGCATTCAGAATGAATGAATTCTCTGTTGGAAAGGCATTCTTATACCTAGGGTTCACCATGCTAGCTCATCAAATACTGAGGCTTCATCTACATCACTAACTCTTCAGCAAGGAACATCTAAACTGTGATTAAAATTTATTATAGCACTCTGTATCTGATAACTAAGACACACTAAGAGAGAAGGTTCTCCCCGAAGTATAATTAGGCTATGGAAATTACCTAAGTATTTGAAAATCTGGAATAAAATTGAAAATGAGAACGCCATCCTGACATCCTGACGTGCTGGTTAGATATTTCCCTGAGGAAGGGGATCTTGCTCCCAGCATCTTTATAATCCCTGCCTCCATGGAGCTTGCCCTAGCTTTCAAGAAACTAGGGCTGAATCCATCAGGAGTTTGAGTGGGCAAAAGGCACCCCATGAAGGAGTCCCTGGCCAGAATGAGGGGGATTGGGTCTAGGACATAAATAGCTGCTACATCATCAAAGCTTCCTGCTCAAGAAAAGGCTTTCATGAGAACTCAGTTCATTGTGTGAAAATTCAGATGACTGAACTATAATTAGCTCGATTAGTCAACGTTTTAATTCATCGGAGTCTGGCTTTGATGTGTTCCTTTCTCACAGAATCAAAGCTAATAATTCTGGAATCGTAATTGGGGGCTGAGTGCCAGTGAATCGTGGGGAGTTCCTCGCCTCTTTGCCAAGCCCTGCTTCTAAGACTGTTGCTTCCCGACCATACATGCCTGTGAACCTGGCTCAGGCACCTCAATCATGCTCTCCGTTCCTAGCTTCGGAGAACAGTTCCTGGGTGTCTTTTCTCTGTGTCAAGGTCCTCAGTATTTAGTTTCTATATATGCAGTGTTTGCCATGAAACCTCCCGGGCTTGAGCTGAGGTGCTGAATATGTGTTTTTTGGATGTTGTTAAAGAGCAGAGTAATAATGGTCCTCCCCGCTTGAGGAATCACACCCAATTGAAACAACAAATTTAAGTGATTACATTTCTTCTTCTCAAACACAGGTACATGAGGTAATTCTGGTTAATGGGGTAAAAAGAAGTCTGCTGTGAGATTCTCAAAAGCATCCCTTGTTTAAGAAGGCGAACGTGTAGGCTGCAGAGATGGCTCAGTGGTTAGGAGCACAAGCTGCTCTTCCAGTATCCACATGGCCGATCATAAGCATCCAGTTCTAGGGGATCTGATGCCCTCTTCTGTCCTCATAGGCACTAGACACACACATGGTACACATACCTGTATGCAGACCAAACACTCATACATGTGGGATAAAAGAAATAAACTCCAAGGGCGGAGGCAGGGTGGGGTGGGGGAGCAAATATGGAAACAGCTTTCTGCAAATGGATGTTGTTAGATTTCCACGTGACGTTAGAGTTGTGTCCAGCATGAAGTCATGGTTATCTGGGGATAAAATAGACAGAGAACAGGAAGATGGGATGACAGGCAGCTCCTGTGACATTGACAAGGATGCATCAGCCAGTCCTGTAGCTGTGGCACCTCTGGATTTCTTACAAAGTAGGTGTGACCACCTGCAGACGTCCTGGATGCTTTCTCACAGTCAAGGCAGTCTGACTACGATTTTATTTCTTACTTTGTTCATTTATTTATTTAATTTTTTGGGACAGGGTTTCTCTGTGTAGCTTTGGAGCCTGTCCTAGAACTCGCTCTGTAGACCAGGCTGGCCTTGAACTCACAGAAATCCTCCTGCCTCTGCCTCCCGAGTGCTGGGATTAAAGGCATACACCACCACCCACATGCTGTTCATTTATTTTTATAGGTTGTTTTGGCTTTGCTTTTGTTTAGTTGTTGCTGTTTTGTGTTGTTTGTTACTGCTTTTGAGAAAGGGGCTCTCAGGCTGGCCTTGGATTGATGATCCTCCTGCCTCAGACTCCCAAGTGCTGAAATTGGAGGTGTGTGCCACCCCAGGCCCCTGTATGTTCAGTTTCTCACAACTGGAAGCATTCTAACAGACAGAAGTGACTTATGTATAGCAGAGGTTTATGTGGAAATCCTTCCTGCTGGGAACATAGTGCAACACTGCTTACCAAGCATCTATCATGTGTACTAGGACTCTAGAAACATCAACTTTAAAACATTGAATAAAAGCTGGGCATTGGCGACACACGCCTCTAATCTCAGCACTTGGGAGGCAGAGGCAGGCAGATCTCTGTGGGTCTGAGGCCAGCCTGGGCTACAGAGTGAGTTCCAGGACAGCCAGTGCTACACAGAGAAACCCTGTCTCAAACAACAACAACAACAACAATAAAAACCCCAAACATTTAATAAAAAGATGCTTATTGCTTGTATTTTACAGTTGGGTAAATTTAAGCTCTAAGAGCATAAATATGTTTGTATAAATTCCCTACTTGTGTAGGGAACACAGATGAAATTCAGTTTTCATCTTTCTGTAGGCTAGTGGTATACAGTGTGATATTCTCTCTCTCTCTCTCTCTCTCTCTCTCTCTCTCTCTCTCTCTGCTGGGCAGTGATAGTGAACTCCCATACAGCGATGATTGTGATCGGCCACCGTGGCTTATTCTGCAGTTCACTGCATTGCTAAAGGAGGACCCTTGCTTAGATAAATTGAGTGCATTCCCACTGTATGGTATTTTCAGCTTACAGGGAGCTTCTCGGGACCCAGCTCCAGCATAACTCAAGTTGCCTCTGTAGTTGGTTGATGGCACGGGATAGGAGGAATAAAGAAACAGAATTCCCACTTTCAGAAACTGCCTGGACAGTGAAGGCGCCGAACCCCTCCAAAGCGGTCTTCAGCCAAGGTCCCGGATGCCGCTTCAGGGAGCAGGAAAAAGGGATGGGAACACCTTCAAATGTTTTTACTTTGGGGCTCCTAAGAAAGGTGCCATGGCATGTAAGATTCTTCGGTCTGAAGACTAACACGAGGTACCCTCACTCAAGCTCCACCACGGGAAAATCGTGACTCTCTCTTGCACAGCAAAGCCTCTGCAGACAAGATCAAAACCAGCTTTGCTTCCTGTGTCTGACCGTCTCTTCCTCACTCCTGCTCTGCCTCTGACATTTCTCTGCCCAAGACAAAGCATGGTGCCCAGTAGAAACAGGGAAGGATAGTGGTGATGACCTCTTGAGACAAAGCTCTGATCCCATTCCGACCCGAGGCTACTGAAGAGTGATGACCCATCTGAAGGCATTGGAAGGTGTTGGGGACTGAGTTTTCCAGAGACTCTTCAGTACTCTTCAGCGAGGAAGGCGTCCATCGGGATATTGCCTCTCCTTGTGTGCCCCTGGCTGGGGAAATGAATAAATCCCACATTGTTAGCAATGTTTTTTCCACCCCTGTAAAACAGAAAATTAAGTGTTGTTGACCATAAAAGCCTAGAAGTAAACGTTACCATCTGGTTACTGTGAGATCTTGAGGCTGCTGATGCAGAAGACTGGAGACCACTGGGGACCAGCCCCAATGTCTCCCCATCACACATACCCCATCTTTTTCCCATTTCCACCAGCCTCACACGACTGGTCACCTAACGACTGAAGTTTCCTCACATCTTCTGAGGCACTGTGAAGAATGGATAAGTGAGAACGATCTCTCGGACAGAAAAACCCACAGTAGTGAGAGAAGATCCAAGGATGGAGATTCACGACAGTCGACAAGATTCTTGGTCCAGGAGATTTACAGAAGCCAAGGAAGGAAGCCACTTCAATGTGAAGAGTGTCCCACTTTGCCAAAGGTGGCTGAGCAGTTGGCACAGATAGGGTGGAGACCATGAGATAATGCTGTATGTGGAGCATTTCAGAGATGGTGAGCCCAGATTGGGGGAGTGGCCGGGGCTGACACAATAATGAATCACGCTGAGGTGATAACAGAAGGAAACAACATCTAGTGATGATTCAGAAAAGAAGCTGAGCTGTGAGGGGAACCACAGGAGTGGGAAAAGGTTGGAAAATGAAAAGAAAATTTCAAATACTGGAGCATCCTTAGATACTGATGAGAATATTCCCATAAAGTCAGGGAGTAATGCAGGAGGCAGACACAATACCTACAAAAGGAAGCCTTTGGTGGTGGTGGTGGTGGTGGTGGGGGATAGGAGAGCATTATCTTTGGTTTGGTTTGGTTTGGTTTCGTGCGTGTTTACTTGCTTTCTTACTTATTTTGGGGGTGGGGATGGGGTCACACATAGGACCACTGCATGCTAGCAAAGTGTTCTACCATTGAGTTACATCTCAGTCTTTAGTGCGAGCTCCTACACAGCTTTGTTTGTTCTGTTCCTCTGACAGACATCTAGTCCATGTGTCCTCACATAGCTGTCTAGTTCAAGATGATGATGACAAGAGGTCTCAGAAGGATTCTTTCCTTCCATGTCCGAGCCTTCCTCTTCTGGACCAGCAAGCTGTGATGATCCACTCCGGGATGCACTGTCTGGCTTTTCAAAGCTCCCTGGTTCACTCACGTGATTCATCTGTTTCTTCATCTTCAAAAGTTAACAATTTGGGGCCGGAGAGATGGCTCAGTGGTTAAGAGCACTGGCTGCTCTTCCAGAGGTCCTGAGTTCAGTTCCCAGCAACCACATGGTGATGCCCTCTCTGGCATAAGGTTGTACATGCATAGACATCAAATAAATAAATAAACAAATAAATAAATAAATAAATAAATAAATAAAGTTAACAATTTGATGTCAGATGTCCCTTAACAGTAGAGCCCTTGACACAAGCTAGGGACTGCAAACGCAGGCATCATCCCTCCTTAGGAGTGGGGAAACTGAGGCAAGAAAAGGTTAAAGAGCCTGCCAGAGGCTAAGTAACTGTCCAGGTTCATGCAGCACATGAAAGCAGTCCCTCTGCATGCTGCATTGGGGTTTGAATGCAGGCAATATGATTGTAGAGCTCCGCTCTTTAATCTCTGTACATTTGGCTTCCTTCTTCCTTCGTACAACCCATCTTGAAGGTGACAAAGATCTGTTAAACGATAGACTCGCCAGTGGCTTGTCTTGACCCAGGACGCCCCGGGTTTAAGGGATAACCTCATTCTGCAGTGACTCACACACGCCACGACTGTCCTGAAGTCCTTCAAATTAGAGGTCACCTTGATCCACCTGTGACTAGTCCTGTACCCACAAGGAACGCCTCTAACCTCCCGCCGCTCTCCTGACTTCCTATTTATACCAAGCCAGAGTTGGGCAGGAAACAGATGGGCCACTCAAATTGAGTAATTTGAAGAGAGTTGAATAAAGAGGCCATTTACAAAAGTGTGGGCAGGATGTGGGGGAAGCCACAGCTACTTGACCCCCCTTGGGCCTGCAGGGGTGAGGGGAGGTGCGGTCATCAGAACCTACGGAGTGTGTCCTACATGTTTAGGGCCACCTCACAACAGCTGTGACCACAAGCCACAGAGGCAACCTGGGGCAGTAACACCCCAATTCTGCTTCTGACCTTTTCCCCTGAGCTAGGATTCCCACTGAGTACAGCCAATCAGAAGCCAGAGCCACTGGATTCTGAGGCCTCAATTGGAGTTGAGAGAGAGAGAGAGAGAGAGAGGAGAGAGAGAGAGAGAGAGAGAGAGGATGTAGAAGAGAGAAGTAGCCAGCAGACGACTCACTTTGCAATTGTTATTTATTTATTTTACTTTTATTTATTTTTGTCTGTCTGCTTGTCGCTAGAGTCTCTTGTAGCCCAGGTGACCTGGTTGGCCTCAGATTCTTAATACAGCTGAAGATGATCTTAGCCCCCCTCTCTCCACTTTCTAAACACTGGGATTACAGCTGTTGTGTGCCACCACACCTGGCTGCCTGGGCTCAAGATCCCGTCTCCTATGTATCATGTTACTCTGGGAAAACTAGCCTCTCCATGAATTTATTTCCTTGTGTGTAAAGTAGGGATAATAAAAAGATCGAGCATGTGTCTCAGTTGTAGGAGAGCTTGCCTAGCATGCACAGAGTTCTGGGTTCAGTGCTTAGCTCTGTAAGAAAGAAAGAAAGGAAGGAAGGAAGGAAGGAAGGAAGGAAGGAAGGAAGGAAGGAAGGAAGGAAGGAAGGAAGGAAGGAAGGAAGGAAGGAAGGATGAAAGAAAGAAAAAAGAAAAAATTAACAAATAAGTAAAGGTGGGGATAATAACAACCTTACAGTGATAGTGCTGTTTTGCTTATTTATTTTATATGAGTGTTTGCCTGCACATATGTGCATACCTAGTGCCCTTGGAGGTCAGAAGAGGGTATTGGATTCCGCTAGAACTGGCGTTAGAGACGGTTGTGAACCACCGTGCGGGTTCTGGGAATTGAACCTGGGTCTCTTGCATGAGCAGCCAGTGCTCTTAACTGCTGAGCCATCTCTCCGGCCCCCAGTGGTGCTGGTTTTTTATCTTACAGTAAAAAAAAATAAAAAAAAATGCAGAGCATAGGGTACTTGGTAAACGCTAGATCCTTTCTTTTCTCCTTTCCCATCTCTTTCAAGTAAATGTTGGGGGTAGGGCCCCCTACTTTGTACATGACCATAGGTGCACAACAAATGTTGCTTGGCTGGTGGCTAAAGTGCCTTTGCCTTCCCCACAGACCTCAAAGCATCTGGTAAACGATTCCTAACTTATCGCTGGAGACTGTAGCAGTTCCCGTGGCTTTGAAAGTTCTTGCCCAGTGGTGGCCATTGGTCGTGGCTGCTGGCTAGCAGCGTTACAAGAGCGTTTGCCTTATGCTTTAGGACTCTGTGCATTTGCCTCGTGTCGTTGTTTGTGTTCACCTTTCATTAAACAATTAAGAAGCTTTTTGTTCACACACAGGGCCTGGCACTAGTTAAGCATACACTCTACCACAGAGTGCAAACAAAACAGTCTTTCAAAAGTGTCTTTAAATGTCAGGTAGTCATAAAAAAAAAAAAAAAAAAAAAAAAAAGCAAGTCTTCATTGTTGGCTTTCTCTTCCTTTGCCCTTCCTCTTGCTTAGGAGGAGCCTGAATTGTTGCCAGGCTCTTGTCAGTGAGCATTAGAAAAGGTGATGTGGGAGTTGGGGAGATGGCTCAGTGGTTAAGAGCACTGACTGCTCTTCCAGAGGACCCGAGTTCAATTCCCAGGACCCACATGGCAGCTCACAACTGTCTGTAACTCCAGGGTGCACAAAAAATAAAAGAAAGAAAAGGTGATGTTACCGGTAACGAGCGGACCGTTGACTTCCCCCTTCTCCCTAGTCCCGGGTGTAGGAAACTGTGGAGTCGAAATGCGTTTCTGTACCTAGGACATGCAGAGGCTGCACCAGACACCATTTCCTTGCAGAGTCCCAGGGCTCTTGCTGACCAGCTCCAAATCCCCAGTTTGGCCTCTGAGCAAGAAGCCTCTCCTCTCCTCGGCCTCTCTCACCTCCTTGGAGCTCTAGATCACCGACCAGGCTCTGCTGTAGTTCCCAGGACCCCTGTTCCCCAACCACTCTTAAGCAGACACCGAAAAAGCAGAGATTGCCTTTCCAAGCCTTTACCCCACAGTCCGCCCTTCTCTATATCGTCTGTCTCAACCCTTCTTTCCTTCTACGCATTAAAAAAAGGAGCAAAAAAATGGCGTATGTCTATAAATTCCTATAGGCTCAAAGTTCCACGGTGGCAAGAACCATGTTCTCATGGTTTTATAAGTTGTAGTGTTGGCCAAGGAGTTGAGTCAGATTCAGAGCTCAATAAATGGGCATTGCAACTAACTGAATTAAATATCTTTCTTTCTTCCTGACTTCATGGAGGTCATCCATCTCTCCAGGATGGTGTGAGCCCTCCAGTGGATTGCAGACTCCTTCAGGGAGGGAGGGACTTTGGACTCTCTGGGAGGTGGTTTCTGGGTGCCCACAACAGCAGCAACTTGTCAAATGACAAAATAGAGAGAAGGAACAGGTGCTTAAAAATTGAAGGCTCACTTTTTTTTTTTTTTTTTTTTTTTTTTTTTTTTTTTTTTTTGGTTTTTCCAGACAGGGTTCTCTGTGTAGCCCTGATTGTCCCAGAACTCACTCTGAAAACCAGGCTGACCTTGAATTCACCGAGATCCTCATGCCTCTGCCTCCTGGGTGCTGGGATTAAAGGCCTGCATCACCACCGGCCACCTCCGTCTCATTTTTTAAACTTTTGATTTTGAGACAGAGTCTTGCTAAGTTGACCAGACAAGTTTTGACCTCCTCTTGTTGCCTAGATAAGCCTTGATTTTGTGACCTGGCTTTAGCCTCTACCATAGCTGGGGTTACTGGCTGGCACCCCATACCCAGCATCTGAAGAATTTTGTTTATTTTGCTTCTTGAACAGTCACAGATGAACTCTCGGCCCCTTTTGTCTCCTGCACACCAGTTGACATCGAAAGAGCAAAATCCTTCTCTGCTTTTGATATTTTCCTCTTGCTCTGGCCCCAGGCGAGGCTGGAAGATGAGCCAGTGAGCCAGACCATTTAGCTACTGTGGCTCCCCTTGCCTCTCGCCGAGCTGGCTAGCTCGGGAATTATAAATAAGGAAGAGTCTGTGAGTGCTGTTGTTAGGATGAGAGGCTCCGCTGTAGGAAATGGATGGTTTGAGGCTCCTGGGTGCGGGATGCAAGGCAGGGGCCTCCCAGCCCCTAAACTCCAGGCTGTCTCCCAGGCAATCAGGACACAGCTAGACTAAATTGGCGCCTTTCCTTTTCCCTCCAAGTCCTGAAGTCCAGATGCTTTCTTGATGAATACTATATAAATAAAGGGGAAGGCGAAGCAAAAAGACGCCTGAGCCTCTGAGAAGGCTCGCCACTACAATCTGTACTTTTCCTTTTCTTCAGTTAAGGCCATTCACATTCCGGCTGCAAAATCAAAGTGACCCCAAGTGCCCACAGTACCGACCCATGCAGAGTTTTCCCATCTCCTAGAAATGAAATTCCAAGTGTTTGCAAATAAGTCCTCTCCGTAGCAAAATTTCTTTGTCAAAAAGGACACCATACTTGTCCTGATGCTCATGAGAAGGGCCTCTGGCCAAACGAATGGGAAATCATTGGCCCGATTAACATCCTATGATCTTAGATCTAAAAATGACCCGGAACCGGGTAAACAAGGTGACGTCAGCGAGCGGGGCAGGCAGCGGCTCTCTACTGCCACCTGGAGGACAGTGTGCGCAACATCGCATAAACTCTTGGCTAGAAAACCTTGGGGCTAAAATGTGTGGGGTCAGGGTCTTCATGACTGGGCAACTTTAGTAAAATAAATATATGAATGAAAAAATACAAATTAAAAATTCTCAGACTCTAGGGAGTAGCAGCGGTCTGGCTTGTCTCATGGCAAAGGCCACCCGACTTTGTGTGCAGCTTCAGGCTTCCCAGGGACATCGGTGGGGGAAGGAGTATCATAGTCCTAATTTACTTTCCTGTCAGGCTAATGTGAGAAAGAGGCTGCCCAGCTTTCTGCATCACACAACCCGCATGCTGGGAGATGCCCCAGAAATGTGCTGGGGGTGGGAGAAGGTCAGAGGCACGTTACTGTTTACCCTAGACAACATCCACAAAAAGAAGACGAAAGGCGAATTCTAACTTAATAAAAACAAAAGCAAGACCTACTTTACTTTCTAATTAGTTCATTTGCTTGAAGTGTTACAAACCACCTCAAAATCTCAGCGGCTAAGGACGACAAATATCTATGCTTTTCTTGCTAGTGGATGTGAAAGTCAGCCTTGACCTGACCAGCTAGGCAGGACTCCAGGCTCAAGGTCCCACACAGGTCAACTCCAAGTGGTTCCATTCCTGCAAAGGAACCAGATAGAAAGTTCATCCCATCTCAGAGGTTCAGTGTTCAAGGCCCAAGTGAACCCAGGCAAAACCAGAAGGAGTTCCTAGACCTGATATCATTGAATACTGTACTGGCCACAGCAAATCCCAAGTTCACACAGCTCTGTGTGTGTGTGTGTGTGTGTGTGTGTGTAGGGGTACAGTAAGGTACATGCTGCCTCCCCCAGAGGAAGCCCTGGGAAGTCCCATGTCTAAGTGTGGCCGTGCATAATTCTGCGGGGAGGAAAGAATTGCAAATAACTTTGTGTTGTTAAAATACTAAACATAACATTATGAAAGGCTTTATTCTTCCTTTCCTCCCTCCCTCCTTCTGTCTTTCCCTCCCTCTCTCCCTCCCACCCTCCTTCTTTCTGTTTTTGAGTTTTACTCTGTTACCCAGGCTAACCTGAAACACATTATATAGCCCAACTTGGCCTTGAACTCTTACCCCAACCTCCTCTCCTGAGGACTGAGATTGGGGGCTCCAGCCACTACTCTCAACTTTCTTTTTTTCTTTTCTTTTTTTCCCCTTTCATTTTTCAAAGAAAAACCTGAAGCCGGATATGATAGTCCATGCTTTTAATTCCCAGCCACTTAGGCTAGCCTGAGCAACTTGGTGAGTTCTTCCAGAGTGAAATAAACAGGGCTGGTAGTGCGAGTTAGTGGTAGACCATGTGTGTGGCATGCTCAAGTCCCCAAGTTCCTTCTCCAGCACCCCAAATAAGCAACTTTAATCCCCAGAGTATAAAATGTTTCCCTTCCAGGCTTGAATGGATCACATGATTATATAGTTACATCATTGTTTTCATAGGAAACATAAATATGTATGTGTTCACATTTAAATTATATCCCCTAGTCTCAGTGGCTTATTACAGTGGTGGATAATTTGTATCCAAACCAAAGTTCGATGTATGTCATCATTGTGGACTGTCAGGGCCAGAGTTAACAAAGAAACCACCATCTTGTAACTGTTCCGTCAGGAGCTCATATGGACCATAGGAGTGAGGTGGCGTGGATGGAACAATCCAGAAGGGAGCATGTGTTTCTCTTCTCACAGCCCTTCTTTCAGAGCTGGGAGATACAGGGAGACTAGAAGGAAGCTATAAGGAGCTTCTTATGTCAACTTCATATACTTACAAAGGCACACACAGTTGACAATCCATCTACCTAGGTGTGGTGCACACCTGTCTTCCCAGAACACAGGAGACTGAGCAAGAGGATTATGAGGCGGAGGCTAGCCTGGGCTAAAATGAAGTCTTCAAGTCAAACAAATAAGATAATTGACAATATTTAGTGATGTTTGCCAGTTTTTATGTTTGTTTTGGAGGTCCCTCCCATCTCCTCCTGCTTCCTCACTAGAAGCCAGAAGGTCATATATAAAGACTGAAGGATTTGATGGTTAAATGCAGGTCATGGGGAGATCCAACTAAAAAAAGCACAAGAATTCTAAAACAAAGCAGTTTCTTATTTCAAAAATTAACCTTTCCCTCCTTGAAACTCTCCAGTGACTTCTCGTGGCCCTCTAAACAGTTTGTCTTCTCTAAGAAACCTCTTTATTCCCGTTCTCAAAGCCCCATTCCTCTCCCTCAGAAACCTCCAGAATAAATTTAGATAGACTCCTTTGTTCACCCATTTGGCTACGGAACAGATATTCCACATGCCAAGGCCTGCCTGCGCCGGGCGTGGAACACACCATGGCGAGCAAAGCTGCCTCCACCTCCTGAAGCAGTGTCTGGTGGAGAATTCAGGTAGGGATTCAAACTGGGGCTAGAGAGGTGCCTGGAGCTTAAGAGTGTTTAATTGCTCTTCTTGAAAACCAGGGTTCAGTTTCCAGCATCCTCAGTCAGGCAGATCCACATACTGGGACTCTAGTTCCTGCATCCACATGGTGCACACAGACTAATGAAAGCATATAGACACAATATAGAAAATAAACCTTAAACAAACAAACAAACAAGTCCTCCAAATAGGACTATGGATGGAGCTCAGTTGGTAGAGCTCTCGCCCAGTACGCTTGATGTTCTGGGTTCAACACGTCAGCTGGGTGCGGTGGTGAACATGTGTAATCCCGGCCCTTGAGAGATGGAGACTGAAGGATCAGAAATGTAAAGTCAGCCTCACTACATAGCGAGTTTGAAGACAGCCTGAGCTATATGAAACCGTGTACATATTTAAAAGCACAGAAAACAGACCCAGTTGTCTTGCTCACTGGTGTACCCCTGCATATCTGTAATTAATCTAGTACCTAGCATATAAGATTAGAAGGTTCTGCCGGGCAGTGGTGGTGCACACCTTTAATCCCAGCACTTGGGAGGCAGAGCCAGGCGGATCTCTGTGAGTTCAAGGCCAGCCTGGTCTACAAAGTGAGGTCCCGGAAAGGTGCAAAGCTACACAGAGAAACCCTGTCTCGGGGGGAAAAATGATTAGAAGGTTCTGACACTTACCTTTGAACCAGAAATACCCAGGGCCAGGATGGGCCAGGATCTCAGGATTCGTCCCGTGTCCCTGGCAAGGGGATGTGTCGCTCCTTACAGAAGGTTAAGCTGGAGATGGCAGTACTGCTTGAGCTGATCCAGACGGGAGCTCAACCCATGAGTCACCAGCCCCTCCCTAGTGTCTGTCACCTGCTTCTTGCGAGAGAACCAAAGTGAAGACAACGCAGCCATGGCTACGTGGCATTGGCACCTACTAAACACTGTATCCCCTGGCTCAAGCTATGACCTCCTGCACCATGTGTTCAAGAACACAAGATCCTGATCCGTGTCGGGTCTGATTGATGACGTTCTGTGTCCTTGGGGGTCACAGCCTGGGCTCCATCAAGTCAAGTTCAGTCACCCACCTCCCATAAGCAGGTTGAAACAGCCAAATTAGCAGGAAAAAAAAAAAGAAATCTATTCCATGTGGCCATGTTGGGAAGTGGGACAAAGAGATCCAGGGACCTCCCTCAAGTCCATCCTCAGGGTCCTGAAGTAAGGGTAAGGTTTAAGTAGATGGTCAAGTTACATGTACCTAACTAGTCCTGGTTAAGGAGTGATCCTCCCGACTGTTGGTCTATCATTTTCTTTTCTAAAAGTTGTAAATCCCTTTGTGTGGAAATGTCCTCTCCGACTAGTTCAAGCGTCAAGCTTTTCTTCTCCCATCACGGGACTTCTGGGGGGAATTCCTGTTTCCTGGGGTCCTTCGTTTCAACTGTCTGATAGCCAAACTGAGGGACATTAAGCGTCTCTCAAATAGCTTCATCCATGCCGGGTCGTTTATTCAAAATGCACGTGCTGGAGAGGTGGGAGCCGGTTCTGCAGGCGCCCTATGCGGGCTGAAAACTCCTATGCAGAGGCGGGCAGTCGGATGCACGAAGAAGACACCAGGCTTGAGAAATAAGACCCGGGCATCCCGACTCTGCCAGTGATTGCGTTCGGAAACTTGAGCACGGAACAACTGCCAGATGCCTTTAGAGTCTCGCCGAGAGTCTTGGACTTTATCCTGTGCGCTGGGGCATGGCAGGGTCAGACTGGCGCTTTTGGCTGTGGTGTGAGGGTGGATGGATGGCGGAGACTTGGATTGGAAGAAGACGTATTAGGATTTGGTCCAGGTGAAAGGTGATGGGGGCAGAGGCGCTGGGGACGGCAAGAGGACAAATAAAGGACCTTTAGAAGCACTGCTGTCAGAAAGGGTTCAGAGGTAACTAGATAGGAAAAGGGGAAGAGAGAAAAAGGGAAGAGAGACCGGTGGGAGGAGGCCCAGGGCGCCCCAGACATGTAAGAGTAAAGCTCTTTGTCACAGTTGCTAAATGAGAGCATGTATGGAAGGCAGGCATAATAAAACATCTCTTTCCAGGCCAGATGAGGAGACACATACAAAATGGACTCTCAGTATTTCCTAAACTTAGATCACTTTATCCTGAAAAAGATTCCTTCATATTTTTTATCAGTTACTTCAATTAATACTTACAACATTCATCATTTAATATTACTTTTCTGTTTGTCTGAAGTTAGTTTGTTTGTCTTGAGACAGGGTTCAAACTCAAGATGTAGCTGAGGATGGTTTTGAACTTCTGATCCTCCTGCCTCCACCTCCCGAGTACTGAGGTTACAGGCATGCACTGGCATGTCCTGCTGGCCTTAGTACTGTTTCGTTTTGTGTTTTCCATTTTTATTTATTTTCTTTGTGGATGGCAGGCATACCATAGCATGCCTGTGGAGGTCAGAGGATGACATAGGAGTCTGTTCTCTCCTACCGTGTGGATTCAGGTCCTCAGGCTTCTCTGCTGAGACGTCTCGTTGGTCCCTTAATTCTATTTTTAAATGAAGTCACTTTTTTAAACCTAAATACTTACCGCAGGTTCCTCCCCAAACCAAACACCTATATGCTTGAAATGACGGCCTCATGTGCCAGGGGTTGCTTGAAAGAGGTGTAAGAATTCCTAAAATGACTCTTCCTATGTTTTCAGCAGTGGGCAGGGAACATCTGGGGAGCTCCTGACCTGAGTGATGGCTAAGGCCATTAGCATTCTGTATATCTGGCTTTCCTCTTGGTTCCCATTCAGATTGCGTCAGTATACAGATCTGAAGGCAGGCCAGGTCTTTGCAGTCATTGGAAACAATTTTTGCCCTGCAGGTAATGACTTTAGCAGAGCTGGGCTGAGGGTTGTTTTCATCCAATCACAGGCCCTGGGAGCTCCTGAGCAGATGGGCCTGGGAATCCCCCCTTCCTCCTGTTCTCCTCCCCAGTTATCCCAAGACACACTCGGGTACAAACAGGGAGGGTGGCAACTCATCGTCTCTTGTTCACATCTGATGTGCATAGGTGACGTGAGGCACATTACCGAACATCTCTGCACCTGATTCCTCCTGTGATCTCACAGTGTCTCGAGCTGGGCATGTCACTTTGTGGTAGAATGCTCACCGAGCTTCCATCCTCAGTACTGCCAGAAGAAAAGAAATGTTATATAAAGAGAGAGGCAGAGATTTATATTTATTTTGTCAAATGGTACGTCATTTAATGAGTAGACTATCATTTCCATACGGATTTGAAATACATGCTCTTTATGAACAAAATAAATTATCATTTTGAATATTTGTAGTGAATTTGAGGGCCACAGTAAAGAAAATGCCAACATGACCACTCCATTATTAGGGGGAAGGTTTTTTTATTGTGAATAAGAGAGGGAGAGAGGGGGGGAGAGAGAGAGAATTCAGAAGGGAAGGGTCCAGAGCTGATAGAAAAGACTAGACATGGCCAGGGCTATCTATAAGTAAAGGAAGAATGGGGGCAGGGCACCTTGCCTTTAGAAGGAGAATAAATAGGTATTAGGAAGGAGGGAAACCTGGCTATGTGAGAAGGGCCAAGATGCTTTTCGCCAGTATGGAAAGTAATGGTAGGTAGGGACTCAGGGAGCATGGAGGCCTGAATGGGCTTTGGTAATCACCCGTAGGTAGCCATATGTCCCTTCAGCCAGAGGTAAGGGGCATGCTTCCTTCTGGCAGATGTGAACTGGTTTCACAAGTTTGTGAGGAGTGCTGGCTTTTATCTAGACTCCAGAAATCCTCCCATAATGCAGAGTGAGTTCACTTCTAGATGTATGGACTCCCTGTGATATCTAATATATAGCAGTAAAAACTATCGACAATCATCATTCTGTGTGTGTGTGTGTGTGTGTGTGTGTGTGTGTTTGAGACAGAGTTTCCCTGTGTAGCCCTGGCTGTCCCAGAACTCTCTTTGTAGACCAGACTCTCCTTGAACTCACAGAGATCCGCCTGCCTCTGCCTCCCAGGTGCTGGGATGAAAGGCGTGTGCCACCACCCCCTGGCTTCATATGGTATATTTCAACTGTTAGAGAATAGTTATTTCTGTATAATCATTTTTTAAGACTGTAGCACACATTTGCTCCCAATTTCACTCCAACCATTTTCACGGCGACTGCAAAGACTGCCATGTACGAATTTGGAAAGAAGCAACTTCTCTTTCCCACCCTGATAATTAGTGGTGCTGATCCTAGCGTCTAGATAAAGTAAAATCCGAGTCACAATTTTAAAGAACTTGGCTTCTGTGATCTTCGAAGCAAGTGGAATTAGACTCTGTGGGGCTTTCTCTCTTCCCTGAGAGAGGTGTCCTTGTACAGAACTCGACCTCTAGCGACATGTCTCCCCAGGATGCCCACGCCTTGCTCCGAATGCCTACTGTTCTGGCCTTCTCCCTGGCTCTGAGACTCTCCTCCCAGCCCTCCATTCACACTGAGGTGTTGATGACTGGTAACCAGCCAGCACAGCCATTCTCGATAAACGGCGGGGTATGTGGAAATTAACTTGTTACTAATAATAAGTACTGAAGTCTGAAATAATTGAGTCAGTCTGAGCTAACTCAAAGCTTCTCTTGAAATTAGTTCACCCAGCCTTCCTTTCCAAACTCTTACCATTTAAAAAATGCATTTTATTTATTTTCTTCTGTGCATGGGAAGTAGGTTGAGGGGGTGAGGTGTGCAAGCCAGGGCACACACAGGGAGGACAGAGGGACAACTCTCAGGAGTTGGTTCTCACCTTTTACCATGTGGGGCCCAGGGATGGAATTCGGGCATCAGACCATCTCGCCTGCCTATTTTACAGGATTTTACATTTTACACAAATGTGTGTTGGTAATTGTCCATAGGTCATGTCGTTCTAAGTGATAGCCCACGGGGATATAATGAAGCACCATTAAAGCCAAGACAATCTTGGATTGCCTTGTACATTGAGCTCTTCTGACTGTTTTCATTTTCTCCTCCTCTTCCTCCTCCTCCTCTTCCTCTTCCCCCTCCTCCCCCTCCTCCTCCTTCTTTTTCAGATGGGTAGCCCAGGCCGGCCTCCAGTTCACAGAGCTCTGCCTGCCCCTGCCTCCTAAGTGCTGGGATTAAAGGCGTGCACCGCCAAGCTCAGCCTCATTTTCTTTTTAATGTTGCCTAAAGAAAAAAAATTAGTGAAAATCTACATTGCAACTAGAGTAGAGTGATACTGAAAACATCTTTTGATAAAATTATAAAAACTCTGATTAACTCATAATTTCTAGAGCATACTCAAGAGTTCTCCACACAAAAATATTTGAAGTAATGAATATGTTAAATAGTTTGCTTAATTATCCCACACTGCATTTGTAAATTTAAATTTACCTTGTACCCTCTAAGTATATATAATGAAAACTTGGCAAATTAAAGTAAAATATGAAAATAGACCAGTAATAATTATTTAACGGAAGACAGTGGAAACAAATGAAATGTACACTAGTATTATTTACACTGAGCACTCAATAAATATTAAATGGATGAGTACATGGACATTTAAAACATAAATTCTGTGTTTATAAAATTAATGAGACCAGGTTATGCTTTTCCAAATTGCTTATTTATTTTTATGTACTCTTTGTTGTAAAAGCAGCAGTTTGAAAAATACTTTTGAAACAAATAGTGTTTGTCAATGGGAATTCCTGGAAAGAGGCTTTGTCTATAGAGAATGATTGGCTGATAGAATTTACAGGGATGTGGAGAGGTTGGAATGTTGCAGGTCCAGAGGCTAATTACCTCATCTCAGGCTAGCTTTAGCCCACTGAATAGCAGTTCCTTATCTACCTGTGTGTTCAACTAACATTCTCTGACTAGTAGATAAAAGTCTTTGGAATCTACCTCAGCAGACCACTAGCTTCCACCAACCCCAAAGCTAAGAATGTCATCAGATAGCATCTTAGGCCCCCATCTTTCTGTGATGGCCTCTCACCTGTCCTCACCAGCGTATTTTAAACTTCCTTTGATTCATATCTTCCTTTGTTCTAAACTATAACTTCATGACACCGCTCCCAGGTTGGAACATGGAATTTGGGTAAACACTAACTGTGTTCCCTGGCCATAGTCACTCATGTGTGGCTCCAGTATAATAAACTCTCTTATTCCATTTAAGATAAGATCTGTGCTTTTTTTACAACACTGGACTCAGACTTACCAGGTAGCTGAGCATGACCTTGAACTTCTGAACGTCTTGCCTCCTCATCCAAAGTAATGATATTATTACAGCACTTACCACCAGTCAGTTTTACGAAGTACAAAAGGTTAAGCCCAGGGTTCTAGGCATGCCAGGGAAACACTTGACTGAGCTGCATCCCTAGCCTCCAATTTTTTTCCTAAATAAAATTCAATATCCCTTGAAAATGTTATCAGTATTATAAATTATTGTTAAGAGCAGAAAGAAGAAAATCTCCAAGTGATGGAATGGGGTACAGGGAAACCCCGGAAGGACAAACAGTCATGTCCCCTGTCTTCTCCAAACTTTGTATTGAATTGCGGGCTTCAAGTAAAATTCTGTCAGGTAAAATTACCTTTAAGAGTGCTGCCTTCTTTCATGGGCCCCACCCCTGACGTTATTTTGTTAGTGAAGCAAGACAAAATGGGATCCTCTGATAGGAGGAGCCAGTCTTTCCTGTGATCCAAAGTGAAAAGCAAAACATTGGGATTTAAGACTGCAACTAGCAGCTGGGTGTGGTTGGGGTACACTTTTAATCCTAGCACCTTGTGAGTTTGTTTGAAGTTAGCCTGGTTTACATAGCCAGTTCCAGACCAGGGCTACATAGCTGTGATACTGTCTCAAACACCCCCCCCCCCCTCAAAGACTTCAAATTGTTATTGTTATTGTCAATACCAACACACACACACACACACACACACACACACACACACACACACACACACACACACCACTCTTCAAGTTAAATAAAGTAGACTCCAACTGATCGACAACTACGGAACTTCCGAAGGCAAGTGAGCAGCGCCCTCCCTGGCCCTTGCCCAAGTGGAAGGTCTACCTGCCTGGCTGCACTGTTTCTGGACCTGCATGTCCCTGCAGGTTGCAGGAAGAACAGAGTTGAAACCACAGCTGGGAACCACAGATATCTTGCTTTTACTGGCTGAATGGGGAATATGGGCAGTGTCTCCTTGCCCTGCCTGCCCGCTCAGTGCATCTCCCCCTTTACCCAAGAAGAAAAGAATCAAGATCTCCCTGAGTGGCAGGAGATGTCAAAGATTCCTTTTAGGGTCCTCTTGATTTAGGATTTCAATTGTTACTCACCAAGGACAACTTTCCTAGTAACAAAAGATTTTCAGTCCCCTTAAATTCATGTAAGGCCACACACCATGTAGAGCAGGCAGGGGCATCGGCTCTGTGAGCCACAAAACAAAGCCGTGATTGCATGGAGCGGGCATAGGGTTGCAGTGACTTCATGTTGGCTAAATATAGGGAACACTTGATGTGCTGTTTGTGCCAGGGAGAGCCATGATGCAATTCTGCCCTCCCGTTCATGGCAGGGGAAGGACAGGGCAGACGGCGAGAATCGGATTACTTAACAAATGGTCGCTTGTAATGCTCCCCAAGTCCACACCAACCTAGAGTTTGTGAGCACGTAGCTGTGGGAGGAGGGATAGCTAACAGTAAGGATGCTTGAATATGAATAATATTCATATGAATGCATAAATATGAATGTATGTTTATATGAATGGAGTTATATGATCATATATATATATATTAATACAATAGAACTTAATTGGAATTACCCTACACTGAGGATCATGGCTCTCTCAGAAGCCATAGGTTGCCAAATAAAAAGCCCATTACCAAGAGTGGGATCCCACCCCTTGTGCTCTTTGTTAGAGTTATCTTGAAGACCCCCCAAAACAAGGCAGGCTAGTACCATTGTTCTTGGTTGCCCACCAGAACTTCAGGGCCAGACCCTAGTGCTGACACCACCACACAGGTTTGTCATAGGACATGGAGAAATGAAGTTACTACTAAGTGCCTTTTTTCCCTGGCAGTAGCTGTCACAGTCCTGGGTGGTACTGTGTAGGCTGTGGGCACGGGTGAGGAGTGGGGAACCTCATCAACAGTCTTATCCAGCTGTAAACCCCACATATGCCTATTGGTACAATAATGGCACAAATATTATAGGCCGGGTGGTACTGACCACCTTCTGATTGGATTTAAGGCCCATTCCACATGAGGAAACACACGCTTGGGGCTGTGAATCCAGCTGAGAACCCACGGTTGGGAAGCTCACGGGCCCCAGAGGTGAACCTACTTCTGTTATTTTAAATGGACATGTTATCAAACTGCCCTGTAAGTCTGTAACTCTCTATCTAGTGCAACTCCCACACCTCATCAGAGACTTGCTTTGGGCAGGCAACCGGTAGTTTACACGCAAACTGGTCAAAGCACCCAGCCCTAAATGGGACATATCTATCAGCATCCCCCCCCCCCCCCATCCCAGCCTTGGGGACCAGGCATGGCAGAAGAGGGTGTGGAATGAGTGTATGAGACAGAGGCTGAGGAGGACCTGGGCAAGACAATGTCTTTTGGACTGCCACACTTGCACCAGCAAGACCAGTACACATTCAAGCCAATTAACTAACACTCTAACAAGAAGATGGGAGGAATTCATGAGCCCCACCCCTAACTGAGGAACTATGGATAGCTGATGGCTTCTGGAGGAGAGAAGGTCAATTTTCTTTAAAAGTGATAGTTCTACATCCAAGAGTGCATGAGTGGAACCAATTAAACTAGATGTCTTGTCTTGTCTTGTCCTGTCCTCGCCACCCCCCTCTCTTTCCCCTGAGACAGGGTTTCTCTGTGTAGCCCTGGCTGTCCTGGAACTCACTCTGTAGCCCAGGCTGGCCTTGAACCCACAGAGATCCGCCTGCCTCTGCCTCCCGAGTGCTGGGACTAAAGGCATGCACCCTCCCACCCCCTAGATGTGTTCCTTAAAGAGGACAGGAAGTTGAGGGGGTAGGGAGGTGGGGGTGGATCTAGGAGGAGATTAGAGAGGAGTGGGGGTGAATATGATCAAAATATATTGTACAAAATTCTCAAAGAATTAATTTTAAAAATTTTAGGGCGGGGGAGATGGCTCATCAGTTAAGAGCACTGACTGTTCTTCCAGAGGTCCTGAGTTCAATTCCCAGCAACCACATGGTGGCTCACAACCATCCGTAATGAGATCTGGCACCCTCTTCTTGCCTGCAGGTATATATGCAGACAGAATACTGTATATATAATAAATAAATAAATCTTAAAAAAAAATTTTAAACCAGAAAAAGAAAAGAAAATCCGTGGTTAGATGTCACAGAGTGAGTGGCCTGTGTGTGTTGTTAGATCCAAGGGAGACCGGCATAACAAAGCAAACAGTGTAGACAGTCTTCAAACAACATCAGCATTGAGCTTCTGAGCTTCATCAAAAATAGATTGTTTTTAATATTTAGTTAAATTGGTCCAAATTTCTCTTAATCTTCCCTGTATAAGATATTCACATTCATCTTATAAAACTTACCAGACAGAAATGACCAAGTATGTTGTTTTGATTTGCTTTTATTTATTTATTTATTTTTTTAGATGGGGCTTGTGTAGCTCAGGCTGGCTCAGAGCTCACTGTGTAATTTAGGATGACCTTGAGTTCCTAATCCTCCTGCATCCACCTCCCAAGCGCCAGAGTTACAGGCATGCGTCTCCATGCCCTGCTTGCGACTACTTATTCCTATTGAGCCATGTGGTCAGGTCCTCCGTGCAGGAAAGCTTTTGCATCCACTTAACTCAGAGCCTCGAGCTGAGCTAGTACCGTTACCCCTGGTTTACAACTGAGAACTGTAAGCGATGGATTCAAATCAGTCACTTGTTCAAATTCAGCTTGTTGGGAACATGAGCACTGGAGTTACGACAGGCTTTCCTTTGAACCACGGACCCCCAAACCATGACACGGAGACTTATGATTAGTTTTGAGTGCTTGGCCTTGACTTAGGCTTATCTTAAGCTCTCATAACTTAATTTAACCTGTTTCTCTTCATCTACGCTTTGCCTCTTTTTACCTTCCGTTCATTCTGTATGCCCCACTCCCTGACTGCCTGACTGGTTGACTGGGGACTCGATGACCTCCGGCGTCTCCCTCTCTTTCTCCCTCGTTCTCTCTTCTCTCTCCCTCTCTCCTCTCTAGCCTAGACTCCTCCTCTGACTTAGTCTCTCTGCCCACCAGCTCCGCCTATCGCTCTCCTGCCTAGCTATTGGCTGTTCAGCTTTTTATTAGACCAATCATGTGCCTTAGGCAGGCAAAGCAACACATCTTTACATTGTTGCACAAATGCAGCATAAACAAATGTAACACATCTTGCCTAGTTAAAGTAATACAACAGGGAATTATAGTCTCTTTGTGTAAGGTGTGTGTGTCTGTGTGTGTGTGTGTGCATGTGTGTGTCTGTGTGTCTCTCTTTGTGTATGTCTGTGTGCATATGGTATATTTATCTGTATGTGTGTCTGTGTGCATGTTTGTGTGTATATATGTCTGTATGTGTCTGTGTGTTGGTATACATGTATGTGTATATGTCTGCATGTGTGTCTATGTGTGTGTGTGTGTGTGTGTGTGTGTGTGTGTGTGTGTGTGTGTATGCCAAAGAGTGCATGGGCTCACAGAACAGCCTTGGGTGTCCATCCTCACTTTCCACCCTCTTGGGGCAGGATCTCCCTTGTTCGCTTCTGAACTACATGCCTCAGGCTACATGGCCTCTGAGCTTCCGGTTAATTCTCCTGTCTCTACCTCCTACCTCACCACAGGAGAGCTGGGATTATAGACAAATACCACTTATTGTGTCCTTTAAATAAACTAAAGTAGGGATTCTGGGGATTGAACTCTGGTCACCAAGTGGGTGTAGCACGTGTTCTTAGCTGCTGAGCCATCCGACTGACCCACCAACGAGATACTTCACAGTCTTCTCACACCAAGGCTAAAAAGCCCACTGTGGGGTCTGAGGAGATGGCTCAGTCAGTACAATGCTTGCTGCACAAGCGTGAGGACCATACAAAAAGCTGGGGTGACAGGCTGGAGAGATGGCTCAGCAGGTAAGACGACGGTCTGCTCCTCCAGAGGACCTGGGTTCAATTCCCAGCACCCACACGGCAGCTCACAACTGTCTAACTCCAGTTCTAGGGGGTCCATGAGGGCAAAACACCAGTACACATGAAATAAAAGTATATATATATATATATATATATATATATATATATATATATATATATTTAATGCCAAATGCTGTTTATTGAAGGAGGGAAGAGGTCTTAAATACAGGCTTACAGCACAATGGGAGAACCCTGGAGGGCAGAAGTTCGCTACTGATGTTTACAATCTTGCATCTTAGCTGTTAACACCCATTATGCAGGATACACAAACAAGGAACTTCCCTTAAGCATTCAGGAGAGGGGAACCTGGGAGGGAATTAGCATAGGGAGGATATCAAGGTCAAGGTCCACAAGCAAGGCAACAGTTACCCAAAATGGGGGCCAGGGCCCTACAGGTCCCCCTTTTACTAAAAAATGAGCTTCTGACTTAGGTTGTGTGGGACGTCAGCAGGTCACCCTACCCGTCATGGAGACGCCTGGCCAGGCCAATATTTTTTTTTTTTAAAGCTGGGGTGACAAACACTTATAATCTCAAGACTGGGGAGGAGGAGGAGGAGGATCCTGGAGCTCACTGCAGCCAGTACAGTCTAATTAATGAGGCTCAGTTTTGGGTCTCCTGAGGTCCTGTCTCAGGAAGAAAAGGAATCTGAAAATCTGTATTTTCTTTAAGCCCAGTGAAATGTGCGGTTAGAACAGTAAGGCAGTGCTGGTTTTCACTCTTTGTCTGGATTGCTTGAGAAGGGGTGTTGCTGTTGGTCTTGAACTCACTATGTAGCCCAGGCTAGACCTCTGCTAGTTACCCAAGCATCCGTCACTGTGTCTGGGTCTGAGTTTACAAGTGGAAAAACTACTGCAATAGCAGAGGTCGATCCCCAGCAAAGTAGCCAAGTCAAATACTGGTTTTTAGATAAGGAGCAAATTCTGAAACAGTGGCCCCCGGGTACAGAAATGACCGGTCTTGTCATACTGTGTCCCCTGCCAAGCGTGGTTTCTCCTTCTCTGAGCTGTGTTCTGCATGGGCCACCATCCTCCGCCTTCACATCTAAGAAAAAGGACACATCTAGCTTTATCATTCTCTCAAGGCCCCATTTCCATCACGGCCAGGGTAAAGTGACAATTTAAACTTCCTAATTAAAAGTAATTAGGTCCCATCTGGCTTTGAGAAATTGGCAGGGCAAGGGGGTGGGAAGTCGATAACCCAGATTCAGTTGAGAAATCCGTCTTCAAATGCAAATTTCTTAGTCTTCCAAACGCTCCCTGGCAGATCTGTCTCTTCCATCTTGAGAGGGTCAGCCTCCCCTCTTTCGTCCCAAAAGGGATATGGTAAGGGTGGGTCAGAGCTGTCCACCCCATCTTCCCACAGCGATGTCTCTTCCTACTTTTCTAGAGATGACCCTCACTGTACCCATTACCTCTGTACTGTGGCTGGTGTAAGGCAAGTTATGTTCCCTGGGTTGGGGTCGTCTGTGGCCCATTACCCTAGATCCCCGTCACCGCCTCCTAACCACTTGATTATACCTCTGATTGCACTGGTTCTGCAGACCTTCTGAAGCCAGGTTGCAACTCCCGATGGATTCCCAAATTGCACGCCTCCATGTGATCCTGTATTGCTTCCCTGGTGGCCCTCATACAGACCCTGCAATGCACCTTCTAGATCCCCCGGGAATGCTGGGTGTTGATGCCTCACAGCTTAGTTCTGTGTGAGGTACAGCCCGTGGTCAAAGGGAGTTACTGGGTCCGAAATTGTGGGGGTGTATCCAAAGAGCAATCAAAGGAGGGGGTCAAGGGCCCAGTGGCCTAACCTCTGTTCAGAAAAACAGCCTAGCTTCATAGCCTCCTTTATCACGTTAGGGACACAACCCAACCTTCCCCTCCTGACTCCTGCTTCCTGTCCTTCTTTAAGGAAATGTTGATGACAGTGGTCCTCAATAATCCAGGGTAGCTTCTGGATTCTTCCATGCTATAGGGCAGCTGGTGAGGCTTAGAAGGGTTGATCCACTGGTACATTTCTCTGATTGAACAGTGTGTGTGGGGGGGGGGGTGTGCATGCACACACACATTTGCAGGGGCCAAAAATTTACATCAGATGTCCTCCTCAGTCATTCTCTGTTGTGTTTATCTAATTATTCTTTATCAATAAAAGCTCGGGAATCAGATATCGGGATAAGAACCTGAATGGTCAGAGTAGCGACCAGGGACCCCCTTTCTCTTCCTTCCTTCGAAAAAGACTGAGATCCTCTCTCAGCCCTGCCTCACTCCTTTCTGTCTATCTGTTCTCAGTCCTCCAAAACCTCTATGGTTTAATTTTGATCAGCTAGTGGCTAGCTTCACCCTCTGATTCAAGACAAACTTCACTGTCAGAATGCGATCAAAATATCACACAAGGACTTTCCATCTCAGTTTTTGAGACAGGTTCCCTCACTGAACCTGGAGACTGCAGATCAGGCTAGAGAGTTGGCCAGCTGGTCCCAGGGAACCTCCCGCCTCTGCTTCCGGGTGCCAGGATTACAGATACTCAGTGCTGCACCCAGCTTTTAGGGGGTGCTGAGGATCCAAGCCTAAGTCCTTGTGCTTCACTACTGAGTCATTTCCCCCCAGCCGCAGCACACGGGGTCAGTGACATCTGCCTCCAATCTCCCCACACTCAAAACGGGCAGTTGGCCTACGTGCCCCCTCTCCTTCATCCGCATTCTCCGTTAACTTATCCCAACCGTAGCCAGGTGGCAGAGGTCTGGTCCCTCAGAGGCCAATGCAACACGTCATTCTAGGGCAGGGTGATCCGCTTCCCTCAGCAGCGGGCATTATACCTGCCCTTCTTTCTTTCCGGTGGGGACTCCACAGATGGCAGCAAAATCGTGCCATCCAAGTCAGCCCGGCCCTGGGGTGTTGATGAGCACGTGACCATCTCAAAAAAAGATTCCAACTCCTCTCTTCTTCGGTCCTGCCAGGCTCGGTCTGGGGCTCTGCAAACTAGTTTCTTTCTTTCTTTTTTTGTCAGCAGGCTTCTTATTAGACTTTACAGCGGGGAGCACAGGGGGCGGTTGGAAGACCGGGGGAGGGAGACAGGGTTTCCTTTTGCTTGTTGTTCTATAAGGAGTCCTCCCTATGGGAGACGGTGCTCTCTGCAGCGCTGGGTCCAGCCTTTCAGTGGCCTTCAGCTCTCCAGTCCCAACCTCCTGGTGCTCACAGAGCTGCCAATTGATTTGCAGCAGCAAGTCCCGCCCCCCCCCAGCTCTGCGGGGGGGGGGGGCCTTCGTTGGGCCCCAAGTTCAAGGAGCAAGACCGTGTTCCATTGTTTCTATGCGGAGGTGGGGGCGGTTGCCACCCACCGTCCTTACCTGGGTTACTTCAGGGTTTGTTCTTCCCCTCTGTCCTCCTGGGCCCAGGGAACAATTCCTCAAGGAAGCTCCATTCGTGAGAGGATATGGTGTGGTATCTGCTGTACTCAGCGCAACTGGACTCCTATATGGAATAGTAGCGAGAAACTTGGGGAATTTTGGAGAATCTTTCTCCAACATGACCTCAAGGCTGTTCCCAACTGTGTTCTAAAAATAAAGCAAACAAAAGACAAAGCCCCTGAACGGTGTTTTGATGCTTTATCAACACTATGGCTGCTCCTGACTGACTGGAGGGAATACATGGAGGAAATTCAGAAGAGAAATGCATTTTCCCCCACACAGTATTCCTATCACTCTTGTTAGGGAACTACCACACGATCTCAAGCTGGGCTATGTCCCTGGCAGCTGTGACATGATTAGGATGGAGAGGAAGGCACGCTTAGGAGGTGAAAGCCAAAGCCACCAAGATGAGTGACTAGACAGACAGGAGCAAGGATCATTCTCAGCTCATCAGAGAGGACAGTCCTGGTCAGACGAGGAACCATGATCTACACCCAGGAAGTCCAGGATGCCTCTGTTAAGACTGTAGAGTTCGGATGCTGGGAGGCTGGACCACTTAGCTGTGAGAAGTCACTTAAATACTCATTATTTTTGTCCTTTTGTTCTTTGGGGAGACTCCTGGTTCTTCCTCGGTGCTAAGCATACACCCCATCAGTGAGCTCCACTTTCAGCTTTACAGTTTTCATTTTAAAAGTAAGGAATTGAAGGAGCATGGCACCAGACTCAAAGAGCGGCTTTTCTCTGCGTTCTCACGAGGCATTCATAAGTATTTATAAAATTTGTGTTTTATTTTACTTTGAGTTTTTGAAATAGAGTCTCTTTCTCTATAGCCCAGGCTGTCCTTGAACTTGTGATCTTCATAAGAGTGCGTGTGCGTGTTCGTGTGTGTGTGTGTGCGCGTGTGCGTGTGCGTGTGCGTGCGTGTGTGTGTGTGTGTGTGTGTGTGTGAGAGAGAGAGAGAGAGAGAGAGAGAGAGAGAGAGAGAGAGAGAGAGAATAGTTTTTGAGACACTAGCTATCACATAAACTAGAACAAGGATTCCTTTTGTTTGTTTTTGTTTTTTGAGACAGTTTCTCTGTGCAGCTTTGGAGCCTGTCCTGGATCTCTGTGAGTTCCAGGCCAGCCTAGTCTACAGAACAATGATCCTTGAGAAGTAAAAATCATGCACAGTTGGTCCCAACAAATGATTAGAGGTCAGGGCAATGGTGGTGCACATCTTTAATCCCAGCACTCAGGAGGCAGAGGCAGGCAGATCTCTATGACTTTGAGACCAGCCTGGTGTACAGAGTGAGTTCCAGGGCAGCCAGGGCTACACAGAGAAACCCTTTCTCAAAGAAACAAAAGAAAAGAAATGGAAGAAGGGATTGGGGAAAGACCGCTTCTCAGTCGTGGCAGTCAGAATGTGACATTCGTAAAATTGTTTGACTGAGACTCCTGCAGCATCACCCGCTGTCTATTGTGAATCACGCCCACCCCTCTCTTAAACTATCCCGGAAGCCTGAACAGATGGTTAGCACTCTATTTAATCATGCTAGCCCAGTATCTGTCTCTGTTATCCATCCGGAAAGCACTCAGCTTCTAGAAAAAAAAACAAGGGAAGGAAAAAACCCTTTCACCCATATTTGCTTGCTCTCTGGATTAGCAGGATTCTCTAGCCAGTGGTGAGACCTTCCAAATGCTGAGTCCCTTTACTACAGTTCCTCATGTTGTGGTGACCCCCTCACCAACCATAAAGTTAATTTTGTCGATACTTGATAACTGCAATTTTGCTCCAGTTATGAATCATAATTCGAATATTTAATATGTGCCTCCTGCGATAAGGTTATTGAACCCCCAAGGAGGTTTCAATCCACATGTTGAGAACCCAGGCTCTAGAGACAACTATGTTAACCGTGGCTTCTGAACCCCATCAGGTTCCCATAACCAGACAGATGGGAACCCCCCTCCCCCATGACAACAGTAAGTTTTCTGAATGCAGAAGAACCAAAAATTAATTCATAAATAAAATGCATAATGGAACCTGAAGTGTGCTCTGGCAGCTCCTGCCATGCATGTGACCACACTACATGTTTGGCTCTGAACACACAGCCTGCCCATACTGCACTGCCCACACTGCCATGCAATACTGTAAACACCTTCTGAAACAAGTCTGCTCAGACTCAAGAATGTCCTGCATTATGAGCTGCAGTGCATCTACTGCATATACAGCTTTCTGCTATTATACAAGCATCATGGCTTAATTATAGAAACCGGAGACTTAATATTTTCTTCCTGTCATTCCTCAGCATGTAAATATGAAGTTGGCATATCTTTGAAGTGCAATGTGTTAGAATGTTTTATTTTTTATAGTTGTTCTTTTTGTTTTGCTTTGTGTTGTATAGACTGGATCTCACTATGTAGATCTGTCTGTCCTATAACTCACTAGTTGGTGAGGCTGGCCTTGAACTCACAGAGATCTGTCTGCTTCTCCATCCCTAGTGCTGGGACTAAGGGCATGTGCCACCATGCCCAGCAGAATGTTTTTTAAGAGTTGCTGTTTGAGGCGGGTGAGAAGATGACTCAGAATTTGAGAGCATTTGTTCTTACAGGGGCCTGGGGTCAGTTTCCCGCACCGACTTGGTGGCTCACAGGCATCCCTAACTCAAGTTCCAGGGGATCCCTCTTCTGAAATACTCAAGGCATGAGGCATGGAGTTGTTGTGCATACATTCATGCAGGAAAACACTCATACACAAAAAATAGACCTAAATATTATGTATAGAAGTTAAATAAACAAAAATGACTGTATGAGTTGTTGGCTTGAGCTTCATAAGAAACTGTTACATGAATTTTGGCTTGGGGTTAGCATTGAGATTTCCAAAAACATCCGAAATGGCTTTAAACACACTTCTGCTGTAGTATTTTATACTACACATATTTATGTGAAGCTGCAGTCTCAGCACTGACAATTATAAAATAAAAGATATTGATTAACTCTGAAAAACATTGAAGATACTCTATGTCCTGCAGTATCAAATATTCAGCCAAGATTTATTTTTGTAAAGACAAATAAGCACATTCATTTCACCAAAGCAATTTGCTTTTATCTTTGATAAATGGTGAAATTATGTGTATAGCAAAGAACTCTTAAAATAAATTTCTTCATGAATTATCAGGAATGTTTGATGCATATCCTATTTTATATACTTATGTAGCTGAGATCACATAAAAGAGTCTTAGATACAAAGAGGCTGTGAGTGGGGAAAAAACATGAGAAATCCTGCTTGAAAGAAACAGAGCCAACAGAATGTATGCCTAACTCTAAGAGGGACTTGTTAGGTTGGCTTTCGCAATCAAGAACTGGATAGTCTCACATGGCTGTCCCAAGGCCACCAGAGACACCAGTAGCCATTAGAATTAGTTGTCCAAGAGGCTGGAAGCTTTAGATCAAGAGAGACCAATGATGCAGGCCAGAACGGAGGCTGGAGAGTCGCTGGCATGAGTTCATAGCCCAAGACTGAAGAGACTGGAGTTTGATGGCCACCAGGGACAACCAAAGCCAAACCCACATCTGTTCAAGAGCTACAGGCCCAGAAGGTCTTGCTCTTTTTTCTGATTTTTTTTTTTAATCCTACCCAGGCCTAGTAGATGGCACCATCCACATTTAGGATGTACCTATTTGCTTACCCATATGCCAGAGCTGCAAAAACTCAGAAGTACGCTTGACCAATCAAGCTGATCACCAAGATCTGCCCTCACACTGGCTTCTGTTGGTTCAGTGAGACTCTCCACTGCTTGAGAGCATGTTTTCTTAGCCCTTCTTCTCTGTGTGAGAGAACAGACATGTGTGTGCAGCCAAGATGTGTGGATAACTCAACTGAAACATTCCATCTAGAATTTGTCACTGAACCTGGTGACACCAGTATCCCTCCGGAGGGGATGTTCTTTCTGTTTTGACTCCCCAGCCCCACCCCCATCTCTGTGTTGGGCCCTTGTTTTGTCTGCTTCTTGGCAGCAGAACAGAGAGGCAATGGGTGTTGGCACTGAACTTCTGAATACTCATTGCGGTCTCTCTTCTCCCTGTTGCTCCAAGCTCACTTCTCCATTTAAAAAAAAAAAAAAATTAGTGCATTGTAAACGTTGTATGTGTCTGCCTTCCCCAAGAAGAGTGTGAAAACTGATAAGCTGCTAGCCCATTAGAAGGCACTCAACAATTTAAAAAGGAAGGTCAATGCAAACAAATGTAAACAAATACGTTTATGAAGAGGTTTTTCTCAGGAGGGGGAAACTGATAGCAGGAGAAATAACAGGAGCTGGAATGGGTAGTCCCCTGAGCAGTGCAGGGCCAGGAGAAAGCCAAGCAGCGCCTGGGCCCTGGTGACCCTTATTTTCCATTTCCTCTATGACAGCCCCCTCTCTAACTTAAGAGTCAGATCTGATGCAACCCCCTGGGCAACAGAGCATGTTCCTGCTTTCAAATTTTCTTTTATAATCTTTGCCCTAGGAGGCAACACAAAATTCAAGCTAAGCCTACCCATCAAGGAGCTGTGTTGTGATGAGAGACATGGGCCGATTCTTCTGCGCTTTGAGCCACAATCAAACTTTCCACTAGAGAACAATATTGATTTCTCATCCCTCCCTCCAGGTCAACGCGCCTCTGTGAATCTGGATGAGAGCCCTCCTCTTTCTTCCTTCGTTCTATGAGACTCCACCCAGCCGCATCTCTGCACGTAGGCAACCCCTCCCAACCCAAATCACGACAGCAATCTCCTCTGTGCCTCTGAGAGGCTCGAGGTGGCGTCACGTGACAACCTGGGGGCTGTGTCTTACTGTGATGTCTACGTTCAACAGCAACAAAAATAAAAAATAAAATATCCGTCTCACCTCTTAATGATTTTGTCCTTACCTCGTATAGCTTCACAATTAGAGAGCAAATGCTTTATTCTTTTCCAAATAAAAGACTGGTCTCTCCCCTCACCCCAAGGAGTGTTAAGCCCTATCTATTCAGAGACATCAGAACTGGGAACCAGGAACAACGGAACAAGTCTTTGGGGTTCAGGAATATAACCCATCTCTTTAGTATGGCCCCTGCCCATTCCCCAGGATTTTCATCCTGGTAACACTGTAATCCTGCTCTTTCCCTGCATTCATCTACTGACTGGACTTGGGACATACCATGTCCTCTCTTGTCTGCCTAACTCCTAATCCTTCAGATTTCAGGTCAGCTTTACAGCCTGTGCCAGGCATATCCCCATAGCTCCTACCTATCCCTGACTGTAGCTCCTAACAGTCTGTGATCTATTCACTCCTAGCATTCTCTAGTTGATGGTGGGCACTGGCTCCATATTGGATTTTTTCTTTTCTTTTTTTTTTCCTTCTCTTGCTTCTTTCTTTCCTTTTTTTTTTTTGTTCATGAACTTCTAATCAGTTGATCAGCCTCGTAGAATCTTCAATAGAAGTATTGATCACCCTGAACTGTACTTTACAGCACTCTACCACTGAATTAAAAGAAAATTAAATCCAGACCACCCCACAAGCAAAACAAAATAAAGCAATCCATGCAAGAGGCTGGAGAGCTAGCTCAGGCCATCAAGTGCTTGGTTTACGAGCACGAGAAACCTGGGTTTGGGTCCCCAGCACCCACGTAAAAAGCTGGCATGGTTGTCCATGCCTGTAACCCCAGCAGGTGAGATGGGAAGGAGAGGAAGTACAGATCCCTGGAGCTTGTTGCTCACTTAACAACATTTCAGGATCATGAGAGATCCTGTCTCAAATAAAAAGTGGAAGTTGCCTGAAAAATGACACCCCAAGTTGGCCTCTAACCTCCATACCATGTATATGTGAGCCATGTACCCCCACCTGCACACAGATGCAGACATACATACATGCACACACACGTGCACATGTTCACGCTACCCCACAAAAAACAAAAGTCTTAGGCATCTGATAAATAAGTATTAGTTAAATATCAGGGTTGGAGAGAAGGCTCGGCAGTCAAGAGTGCTTACTGCTCTTTCGGAGACCTGAGTTTGGTCCCTAGCATCCATATGGCAGCTCACAACTGAGCTTAACACCAGCTCCAGGGGACCTGATGCCCTCTTCTGACCTCCAAGGGTTCCTGCATGCATGTGGTGCACACACACACGCACACATACACACACACACACACACACACACACACACACACACACAAACACAATGTATATATATTTGGTTTTTCAAGAGAGGGTTTCTTTGTGTAACAACTCTGGCTGTCCTAGAACTCACTCTGTTGACCAGGCTGGCCTCGAACTTACAGAGATCCACTTGCCTCTGCCTCCCAAGTGCTGGGATTAAAGGATAAATATATTTAAAAAAAAATATTAACTAAGGGGCTGGAGAGATGACTCAGTACTTAGAGCATTGGCTGCTCTTCCAGAGGACCTGGGTTCAATTCCCAGCACCCACATGGCAACTCACAAATGTCTCTAACTCCAGTTAATGCCCTCTTCTGGTCTCCTCAGACATCAGGCACACACATGGTACCGGATAGTCATGCACTCAGGCACACACACATGCACATAAGAAATAAAATTGAAAAGTAAAAAAAATTAGTTAAGCCAGGTGGTGGTGGTGCACACCTTTAAACCCAACACTTGGGAGGCAGAGGCAGGTGGATCTTTGTGAGTTCGAGGCCAGCCTGGTCTACAGAGCGAGATCCAGGAAAGGCGCAAAGCTACACAGAGAAACCCTATCTCGAAAAACCAAAAAAATAAAATAAAATAAATTTTAAAAAATCAGTTAAATTGCAATGTGCCCACTCAATGGGATATTTTGTATTCATACAGGGCTATGTAAACAGATATCTGAGATTAGTAAGTGAAAACTAACTTACAGACACACATGTAGGTGTGGACAGACAGAAACAAGCATGGGCAGTTACCCAGCAGCGTGTTCAGTGCTGGCTATTTCTAGGCTGCACCCTCACGGATAATTTTATTTTCTCTTCTAATTTGCACACAATGAACAATCAAGGTACAATCATGAAGGGCCTGTCTGAGTGAGCCCTTCAGATGAATTCAAAAGCAAAGGGCCTGAACCTGAGGTCTCATCACACCCCCGTGCTTCCAGAACCATCTGAAAGGCCCAGAGGTGACCTGCAGCAGGTGCTGAGACCGTGCCAGGTCACAGGTGGCTGATTGGCAGCTGGAGTGACAAGAAGCTGCCAATTCCGGCAAACGCTACCATTTGGAACTGTGCTTGGGTAATACGCTTAGCTGTGATGGCTGACATGGCCGATTTCCTTCATCCTGCTCTAGCATCCACAATCAGTGCTGCCCATAAAAGTGGGAGTAGCGACTCTGTCTTCGGACAAGACAATGCGGTCACTTTGTGGCTTGGATTTGAATGCCTGCCCCTCACCCCCACCCCCCACCCCCCGCCACCCCCACCCCCGGGGAAATTTGAGTGTTATAGGTTTAATCCCTAATACAGCATTGTCCAAAAGATTTTGGGAGGTACCCTCATAAATGGGTTAATCCATCTGCAGATGATGTTTACTGGGACTTGGGGGTGGGTGTTAAAATGCAAGCTTGCCCCCTTGCTTTCAAGAAGTGAGCATCTTTACTGCATCCCTTTTGATGTTCTGCCACACCACAGGTCCCGAACGATGGGCTCATGTAACTGTAGACTGCAGACCGGAAACCTCTGAGGTCGTGAGCCTTTGTAACACTTTCCTGCTTCAAATAGATCTCCCCAGGTATTCTGTCAGAGGAAAATGGAAGACAATGAACACAGAAATGTCAACACTGACAGCCTGATCCTGTGCCTACCCTTCCTAGCTGGATCTCTACCCAATCAGGGGTGAGTCTGGGCTGGAAACTGACCATTTAACTTACTCTCACTATGATTTCATGGCCTGATTTCACCTCCTGCCCAAGAGTCCAGCTCACTTTCCTGATGTAAATGACTTACATCCAAAGGCTCAGGAAGGGGCTGGAAAGGTGGATGGGTAGTTAAGAGCACTTGTTGCTCTTCCAGAGGACTGGAGTTCAGTTCCCAGCAGCAGAGTCAGGGAGCTCACAAGCTGTAACTCCAGCTCCAGGGGCTCCAGCACCCTCTGCTGGACTCCAGGGACACTTGCATACAAATACAAATGCAAACACACAACAGAGAGAGAGAGAGAGGAGAGAGGGAGAGAGAGAAAATTAAAAATAAAATAAATCTTAACAGTTGGGCAGGGTGGTCCATGCCTTTAATACAGCACTTAGGAAGTAAAATCAGGAAGATCTTTGTGAGTTCAAGGCCAGCCTGGTCTACATAGCAAATTCCAGGCCAGCCTGGTCTTCATAGTGAGACCCTGTCTCAAAATAAACAAAAGCAAAAACCAAAACAAATCAAAACATTTTAAACTTAAAAAAAAAAAAAGTTTAGGAAACAAATCCTCTATCTTCTCCCAATTTCTCCAGGATCTCACCTGCAGCATTCTCTCCCCCTCTGCTTTTCCCGGATGTCTTCCTGGCTCTGGGCTCTTCCTGCTACACTTAGGACTGGATTTGGGAGAAGTGGTGACTGAGGGTGTCTGTCCTGGAAGGATCAGAGTTTCAGACTGTTCAGCAAGATCAGGGCTCCTCCCTCTGGCCAGGATCTCAGTAGCCAAGCTGAGAGCTCCCTTGAAGAGGACAGGGGAACTCTTTTCCACATACCGTTCCTTCATACCCACGCACATGTACAGACGGAGAAAAATACCACACCTAGACATGGCTCTCCCTCAGCCATGTGTGCATAGCATGCACACATGTTGCATAGATATACCTTAACATACATGCAGACACACACACTAACATGTTCTGTGAGGCAGCCATACATCTAAGTATAGCAAGTATTTGCACATAGATAACTCATAGGTTATACACTTGAAGCTGTTGTTAACATGCAGTCCCACAGAGACATTCACACCTATCATGTGTTCATACTTCCACACATACTAAGCCACACACCCGATGAACATGCATAAATCTGACAGAGGATAGGACATCTATTCCTCAGCAGAGACAGACTAATGCCACCCACGCTGACGCCACCAGGATGGCTTTTGTTCTTGAGGAAGTTTTTGTAGAAAGTTGTCTGTGCCTCTGACAATGAGTTCATCCTCTTCTGCTTCCTGATCCCCAGCCAGCTCTCTTCTTCCTGTCCCCTCAGAACCCCATTCTTTCATCCAGTGCTGTGCCTGCCCAAGGAGAATGCTAATCGCCATGACAGAAACCTGTTTACGTCCAGGCTCGCCTCCCCTAATGCCATTTCAGACTCTGCCAAGCAGCAGTGGAGGCCTGCTGTGCCAGCCTTGTGAGAGAGGAAAAGGAATGAGCGAGGGGACAGTTGGGGTGTGAAAAGGACCAGTCGCTAAGTGACTCCCTATTCCAACAGCCACACACAAGATGCACATAATTGCTTTTAGCACAGTGGGATGGATAGAGATACAAAAGGTCAAATCAAGGATTTGTCCCATAATATCTTTGCTAAGCAGCGGCGTCAGACGTTGGAAAAGCATATTCATGAATTGAGCCGCCTGAGTGTGGGGCAGGCTTTTCAGAGGCGGCTGTGTGTTCCCTCTTTGAGGTGTGCCTGCCGTGGTGATTGGATTCACACGGAGCAAGTGACTTCTCAATGCTCAACAAAGCTCTGCCTGTGAATTGGACTAAATAGACTACTTGGCAGGCAGCTGAGATAACTATGCTAAGTGAATTGCAGACTATTCTCACTCCCTGGACGTCCAAGTTTCCTGGAAAATGCCGGATAAAGGCCAAAGTCGTGAGCATGGCAGTCTCCACCACCATCTGACTCTCACCCGTCTTCTAAGTAGTCTCTACTTATGATGGTCCCCTTCCCCAGTAGATCCAAACCCTCATGAGACTTACTGCCTTGGAGATGTTACCTATGGCATTTCCCATGATGCAGTGCGCTCTCTCTCTCTCTCTCTCTCTCTCTCTCTCTCTCTCTCTCTCTCTCTCTCTCTCTCTCTCGGTTGGTTTTTCGAGACAGAGTTTCTCTGTGTAACCACCCTGGCTGTCCTGGAACTTGATCTGTAGACCAGGCTGGCCTTGCACTGACAGAGATCCACCCGCCTCTGCCTCCCGAGTGCTGGGATTAAAGGCGAGCGCCACCAACGCCCGCCTGGCTAGTGCTCTCTTTTGCCCATCAAATCCTCCAGTCCTGATTCCACTGCACTTAGAGGGCAGCGTGCCCTTCTTATCTGAACGGAGGCCACAGGACCATGGAGGAAGAGACTAGCAGTTTCCTGACCCCGTGGATCCGAGTGGCCAATAGTCAGAGTGACGAGCTCGAGTGTGATTGTAAGGACGATGACGTAGCTCACCTACAGCTCTTCCATCTGTGAGGAAGGCGCACTTCAGTGACAGGAAGCGTGAAGGGAATTTAAAGACTATCAGAAGTGGGCAGAAGGACAGGCTCAGAGCCTGATTGACAATGCAATTCCTACATTTCGAGGAAGAAGGGTTCCTCTAGCTCCAGTCTCCACCCTTTCTCCTGAAGGTACAGTGACCCCCACCTCTGCCCCCCACCCAGGCCTCCCTCACCTTGGAATGATGTCAACACCCCATGTGGAGACCCTCGGTGATGCCAAAGGTAGACCTTCCTCCTTAATCTGTGGACCTGCTCCTGGCATGAAGCCACCCATGGGAGACCACATGCCGATGATGCCCAGGCTTACAGTGGTGAGACCTGGTTTCCCTTTGATAGTGCCAGTCAGATAAGCAGAGAGGAGAGGTCTCTTTCTATCAAATTTATGTTATTTGTCTTGTTCACCAGGAGAGCATGGGGGATTATGACTCTGTTTTCTTACAGGGTAACAAGGAAGATTTCTTCCCCTTACTCATCAATGAGAATAGGTTTGGAGTGTTGAAGTGATACAAAAAAAAATTTGGGTTGTTTGTTTGTTTGTTGTATTGTAAAATGTGAAAAATAAAACACCACCTCTTATATTTAAAAAAAAAAATTTAAATCAGGATCTCTAGTTTGAATCCTATGACCTGACTCAAGCTGTGACAGGTACACTCTGCTCAGCATGTTGCAGACAGCCTTCAAGGTAGGGAACAGAGGTAGAAGCAGAAGGTGGTTTGGGGCTGCTGTAATCACAGGGGGAGATGTGAATGATCTCAACCAGGGTGGTATCAGTGGATGTGCTGAGCAAAGATTAGGTTCTGATACTAGACGATGTTATTTGTCATTGTTGCTGTGGCTGTTGGGATAGAATGTATGGCACAGGGCATATGTGGAAGTCAGAGGACAACTTCAGGGAGTCAGTTATTTTCTTCTGCCTGTGAGTCCCCAGGTCCCCAGACTTGTGCAGCAGGCATGTTTACCTGCATCTTTCTGGCCCCTGATCATCAGGTTTCAAAGTAGAGTTGAAAGGATTCGATGGTGAATTGACTGTAGGGGCTGGAGAGATGGGTGGTGGTTAGGACAGTCAGAGCTTGTGCACATGGCCCAGGGTTGTATCCTAACCCTCACACCAGCTCACAATTGCCTGTACCTTCAGTTCCAGGGAACTCAGCGCCCTCTTCTGGCTTCCACAGGTACTACACACATGTGGACCATAAAATAGAAATGCAGGTGCACATATACACACATAAATAATGATGACGATAATTGTCATAGGGTTTCTATTGCTGTGAAGATACACCATGTCCAAAGCAACTCTTATAAAGGAAAACATTTAATTGGGGCTGGCTTACAGTTTCAGAGGTTTAGTCCACTATTGTCATGGCAGGACACGGTGCTGGAGAAGGAGATGAGAGTTTTACATCTGGATCCTCAGGCAGCAGAAGGAGAGACTGGGTACTGAGTGTAGCTTGAGCATATATGAGACCTCCAAGCCCACCCCCACAATGACACACTTCCTCCAACAAGGCCACACCTCCTAATAGTGTCACTCCCTATGGACCAAGCTGAAGTGTTAATCTAATTAAGCTTTATCAATAAAAAAAAAACAGGAGTCAGGCCAGGCAGTGGTGCACGCCTTTAATCCCAGCACTCTGGGGGCAGAGCCAGGCAAATCTCTGCGAGTTTGAGGCCAGCCTGGTCTACAGAGTGAGATCCAGGACAGGCACCAAAACTACACAGAGAAACCCTGTCTCAAAAAAAAAAAAAAAAAAAAAATCAGGAGTCAGACATCAGGGTAAAAAGCTGAGAGATCAGAGAAGCAGGGGAGCAGCCACAGTCACTTCTTACCTCTCCGGTTCCTCCAACCAAAGGGGCCAAGATCCTCTCTTAGCCCCGCCTTACCACTTCCTGTCTCCTCTCTCTCTACAGTCCTCCAAACCTCTATGGTCAGCTAGTGGCTAGCTCTGCCCTCTGACTCCAAGCAAGCTTTATGTGTCAGAGCACAATCAAAATATCACACAACACCAAGCATTCATGCACATGAATCTATGGGGGGCCATCCCTGTTCAAACCACCACAATAACAACCATCTTTTAAAAGAATTTATTGTAAACTGTGAGAAAAAAGGAATTAAAGATGGAAAGACTTTTGGCCTGAACATTCGCTTGTCTGCAGAGAAATCAAAATCCCACAGTGAAGGCTGAGTCTAGTTGGGAGTGTATTAAAATGCTTGTTAGGCATCTAAATGAAGAGGCCATGCAGAAGGACAAGGAGCAGGACCCGAGAAGTCTGGGAAAGACTGGGGAATTACAGAGGAACGTGCCCCGAGGGGAGCACACCTGGGGAGGACCAGGAACTGTGTTGACCCGGGCAAGCACGATGCCTGTGAGGCTGCGGAAGCAAAAGCCTGAATTGAAATGGCATCAGGAGGAAACACTGAAGGGTTTTTGGCTGCTCTTCTGTTTTGAGATGTGGTTTGTAGCCCAGGCCAGCCTCCAAGTTGCTGAGGATGGCCTTGAACCTCCTCTTCCCACCTCTCCAGTCCTGGGATCACAGGCCTGCACTATGATGCCCAATTGGGGTACTGCGGACCAAACTCAGGGCTTTCTGCATGCTAGGCTAGCGCTCTACCAACTGAGCTATGGGAAGAGTGAACTTCTGAGGTTTTGTAACCAGGGGAAGTCGATCAATGAGGGCAATTGTAGACTCAACAAATTTTTAGTACTGAGTCCAAAACACAGGGCTCTGCACATGCTGAATGCACTATTACTCACTGGACTGCACTCTTAGTCCCTAAAAGGATCTTCTTTTTGAGGGGCAGGTATTGGTGAAATTATTAAGGCCACTCCACTTAGTTAAAAGGAAGATTTATTTAGTGGGCAACTTACAAAAAGGGAAAGGTAGGTCGCAGGGTCTGGGGAAGGTGTATCGCAGTCCAGTGGTGTTCTCTGGAGCTCTGCTCTATCCACCTCCACCGTTCAGGGTCCTGGCACAGAGAGAGCGCTCGCCCATCCAGCTCTCGGGTCTCCAAGCGTGTGACAGTTGCCAGAGTCTCAATGGGGGTTGGAACTTCCAGATCCAAGCTGGAATGGCTACCCACTACAGGCAGGGAATGTTGTCTTCAAAACGCATTTTTTTATCCATAGTAACTAGCTCAACCCATTACTCTCGCTCATCAGCAGGAAGAATGCCAGAACTGTAAGAAAATCGAGTCCCCCGATGAGCTCTCATGGTTTAGAACAGTGGTTCTCAGCCTTCCTAAGGCTTCGATCCTTTAATACAGTTCCTCATGTTGTGGTAACACCCCCCCCCCCCATAAAATGATTCTCATTACTTCATAACTGTGATTTTGCTACTGTTATGAGTTATAATGTACATATCTGATATGCAAAATAGTCTTAGGCGACCTCTGTGAAAGGATCACTTGACTCTAAGGGGGTTGCAACCCACAGGTTGAGAACAAAAGGCATCTCCCAGGCAAGTCTCTCAGAAAACCAGGCCAGCTATCCTTTATGCTAAGCCCAGCCACTGGCCCCAACCACATTAACCACCACCTCGCTCCCAATATCAAAGCCATTGTTCTTTCCAAAGACCTTCCTAACCTGGAAAAGAAGACAACTTCTCTCAGGAGAACTGTATATTCTTTACCAAGGAGCATTGACTGGTACATTCGTTTCCTAGCAAGTTAAAAAGATATAACAAATACGTTTTTTAAAATTGAATGTTCTTCACCATAGGGGGAAAAATGCCTGGCAAATCGACTGTGGAGATGTGAAGTACGTTTTCAGTTTCCAGAAAATACACTGTGTAGCAGGTACATGATTTCATTAGCCTATTGCATGGAGTGAGCTATTGTGAGGGTCTGTGGTGTCTCCACTCTTCCCAAACCCCCACCAGGGTTTAATCACACTCCTTTTCCCATCGCAAATCTTGTTAGACTAAAATTAGACCGATAGCTTAGACTTTGGGATGCAAGCGCTCAGTATTTTCCATCCGCGCATTATCCTGATGAAGTTGTCTCTGAATAATGTAAAATAGAATGAAATGTTATAGAAGAAAAAAAAAATCAAGTGTGAGAATTTGAGAGTTGAGAGGACTGTCCTGAAAACTTGTCCATCCCAGAACTGCCGGGGACAGGGGGCGGGGCACTTCTCTCTCACCAGCTGGGCCGTTTGAGTCCTGACCTTTTCAGTGCAGTGCGGTGAGAAGCCCTGGCCCCTCTCAGCGAGAAACCCTGGCCTCTCTCAGAACCCCTGCCTTCATGTTGAATTGCTAGTTGGAGTTGCATGTGTTGAAAATGATGTTCCTAGAAGTGATGCAACATACGACCATAGTACGTACAGCAGCCTGGCTCCAGAAAATGTAACGTGTATGACTAAAGAAAACATCTGCGGGCAAATAGTTGGTGTTTTCTCACCAGCTGTGGCCTTTCTGTTACCACTGACACCTTCCTCTCACTACCCCACTGAAAACAGCTGAGATCACAAAGTGTGCCGGCACCAGCACCGCTGGCTTTTAAATGGGACTAGGGTGTCTCTCGGGGTAGAGTGTTTGCCTAAGGCCCTACATTTAATCCCTAGCCACACACGTATGCCAAGCATCCTGTTCAAGAACATCTCACATGTGATGGCCTCTGCCTTGCCGGAAACTCAAACACAAAGGAAACCACGCTGCAGCTACCAGCCTCCCTTCTACGGGGTGTTCAGAACGTTCCCACATCCCGCACAGGACGCGTCAGCACTGCATCTACCTAGAGCACCCACATCCTGCACATGTACCCCTGAGGCTGAACCACCAGCTCACCGCTTAAGCGGCCCCTTAGCATATATGCACTCAAGGGCCCCTCCCCTCCTCCTCCATCTCTCTGCCCTCTGCACAGAGCGCCGGCTACACCAGGGCCAGCCCTCAGCCCTCAAGGCGCCTCAGAGGGAACCTTCCCAAAGTCTTTCTCTTGTGACTCATATTGTACCCATTTTCCTCTCCTTTTCCCATAGAGGAAAGAAAATCCTCTTCTACCATAACTGGAGGACGCTTTCTGCTTTTGACCAGACTCTGACAAGGTTTTGGTTCTTGTTTCTTCCTAATGAGTAATATGTCAGTGACCCATGCTCTCCTATTATTAACCTTCACCATTATCATTCACATCCCCTGTGGTGTTCTCTTTACATGCAAAATGTCCTTGGTTTCTCCTCTGTGCTATCATGACCAGGGTTCTAGACTCCTTCCACCAATCAGCTGTCAAAGTCCTTCATCTGTCTTGCTGATGCAGTTCTGATTTGACTACAAATCTACATGATTTTTGGGAGCCTTCCTTCTCCTTGCATGCAGGCACATATTAGAATTTCATTTGACATAAATAGTTACAGGGATTGTAAAGTGATCCAAAGATGGGCTTTCTAAAAAATAGACTGGGTTTGAGCTGTTGCTGTATCGGACATATTTTTATTTATTTATTTTGGGAATTTTATTTTATGTGTATGGGTGTATGTTTGCATGTGTGTCTGTGCACTTTCTGCATGCAGTGCCCATGGAGGCCAGATGAGGGGGTCATGTCCCCTGAGACTAAAGTTACAGATGGTTGTTAGTGAAGATGTGGATGCTGGGAACTGAACCCAGGTCCTCTACAAAGCAACAAGTGCTCTTAACTGCTGAGCCATCTCTTCAGCCCACCCCACCCCACCCCCTTTTTGAGATAGGGTCTTGCTCTGGAGCCCTAACTGGTCTGGGACTTACTATGCAAACCTACCAGGCAGACCTTGAAGCTTGCCGAAATCCCCCTGCCTCTGCCTTCTGAATGCTAGGACTACAGGTGAGTGTCACCATACCTGGCTGGGAAGTGTTTTGTTTCGAGACATGGCCTTAGGAATCCCAGGCTGGATTTGAACCCAGTACACAGACAAGGATGACTTTGAATCGGTCCTCCTGTATCTACCTCTTGAGTCTTGGTGAGTGTGCCATTACACCAGCTTTTTGCAGTGTTGGGGATCAAACTTGGGGCTTCATACATGCTGGGTAAGTACTTTATCAACTGAACTACGTCCCCAACCTTGGGAAGTGTTTCAAAATGACCTTCCTGGCTTTGATATAGTTAATAAAGCCTACTAGAGAATTTAATCAGATCTTTATTAACTTGCAGGAGGCAGTTTCCCCATTTGGCTGCCACCAGCCTCATCATGAAAATAGGGGTATGGATTTGATGTTCTTTGAACTGTTCATGATTTGTTCTTCCTTGGGCGCACAGGTATTGTCCAATACTAAAGGACACCCTCCTAGCTCCATTGTCCATAGATACAGGTTTGGTGGTGCAAGGTCAGGCCCTTCTCCACCTGTACGCAGGTGAGGAACTGGATTAGGCAGTCGGGTAAGGTTTTGGGGTGGAGAGAAGGGAAAATCCTCTGAGTTCTGACTACAAGACATAGAGAGTGGTAGGACTATTCTTAGTTCCCTCCTCCGAGCCAAGCTAACCTGGAAATTAGGGACAGTAGACAAAGGAAGGAGTCTAAACAGTATTGTCTTCCTCGCACTTTCTTTTTGGGTATCGGTGCCAAGATGGGAGACATTCTTTACAGTAGCTTCTTCTGCTTGTGCTCATGTTGGAGAAAAATCTCTTCTACCTAACGGCATTATGGGAGATGAGAGAAGTCTCCGGTCGGTCGTGTGAGGAAGGGGAGGGTCAGGCTGTGCCATGGCAATGTCCTGTGGCCTCACACCCAGGAGAGCCGAGTCTGGTTTAGATTCCTCCGTCCATCATGGTTCCCTCTACCCGCACCATGATCTAGAAAATCCACCCTAAAGAAAATGCATTGTTTTTCAGTCTGCTTTCAAAAGACCACTTCCTGCTACTTAATATGACACAGGAGCAGAGATATTGCTTCTTCCCGGCGTCCCCTCAAGGGTCTATTCCCAGAGGATGTACACATTCCCTGAGGAGGGTTTTTGTTTCTCTTCAGAGTTTCATCATCTCTGTCACCTCCACAGGCAACTCTGTCCCTTCTTCCTTTCGTCCCCTCCCTCCTCCCATCCTCTGACGGTAATCTGCAGGTCCCGCAGCTTTTGCACTGCCCTGGCCCTCATCTAATCTCTGAAGAGCAGACTCCATTGTTGCCTTCTCTCCCAGACAAGCTGGATTTGTGTTGATGGGATGACCTTTAGGCCGCCCAGGACCTGCTAACCTCTTGAGGAGGTTAGCTTTTGTAGCGATCCGGAGCCCTGTCTCCTGGGACCTGTATCAGCCTATTGTCCATCATGTTTGAGCCTGTTTTTTTTTTTTTTTTTTTTTTTTTTTTTTTTTTTTTTTTTTTTTTTAAGAAGGGACATGGAAGGGCAGCCCACACCACAACCAGCTGTCAGCACATCTCTGTTCTGGAGGCTTTTCTTACCCTGCCCCTCATATCCACCTCAGAAGAGCAGGGAGCAGAGGTGTGTGTGCAAACCATATTACTACCTCATCGGTTAAAGAGTCTTCCTGGAGGGGCTGGATTGCTAACAGAAGGGCAAAACATCCCATGGTATGTCATGTTTATTATATTGTAAGAATATGCCTGACATCTGCATATCATTATCATATCATATTCGTATTCATAAGCATTAGCAAGAGAAGCCACAGACGGGGTGATTTAAACAATAGTCTGCCTCAGTTCTGGAGGCTGAAGTCCAAGATCACGGTATCAGTAGGTTTGGTTTCTTCCGGCCCCCTTTCTCTGTTTGAAGGTTAATCTTGACTGTCAACTTGACTGGATCTGGAATCAACTAAAAGACACACCCCTGGACAGACCTGGGGGCGGGGCATTGAGGTGGTAAGCCCCAACCCCAGACAGGCAGCAGGTCTTCCGGCAGCACCCAGATACAGGAGGGGGGTCAGAGGGAAAAGCCATGGGGTTTGCTGGTTTGTCCTTGCATCTCCTCACTGCGGCTGTTCCCATGCCCCACTGCTATCAGAACTCAGCTTCTTCAGCCTTCCTGTGCGGAATGAAGGAATCCCTCAGGCCTTCAGACTAGACGGGAACTGCTGAGGCATCCAGTCTGTCCATGGAAGAGCTACTGCGTTCTCAGCCTCTCCAGTGTGCAGAATACCGTGGTTAGAATACCCAGATCACATCATGTAAGCCAGTCTAAGAAATCTTTGGTAGTATATCGTCATCCACCAACCCCATCCTTCTGAAGAACTCTTTTACATCCTGCTTTGCTGACGGCCATCTTCTCCGCTCTGTTTTTCTCACATTGTCAATGTGCACACTCCTGATGGATTTTTATTTTGGGGGTATGTGTGTGTGTTCATGTATACTTGCATATGTGTGAGCACCCCCCTCCGTGTGTGTGTGTGTGTGTGTGTGTGTGTGTGTGTGTGTGCACACATGCACACTCGTATGGAGACCTGAGGTTGAGGTTAGGTATCCTCTCTAATCTCTCTCTACCTTATATATGGAGGTGGGATCTGCTGCTGTACCCAGAGCTGATTGTTTAAGCTAGTCTGCCTAGCCAGCTTGTCCAAGGTTAGCCCAGGGGAGGGGGACTCCCTGTCTCTGTGTCCCATGCTGGGAAGATGGTGGGCGGCTATGCCCCGTGGATTTTACATGGGTTCTGGAGATCCAGGCCTCACACTTGCACAGCAGAGCTTTATTCCCTGAGCCGCCTCCCTAGATCCCTGGTGCCGTGTGTGTGTGTGTGTGTGTGTGTGTGTGTGTGTGTGTGTGTGTGTGTTTAGGAATCTCCTTCTTGTGTAAGTCAGTGGATTGGAGCACACTGATGTCTTCTCCAACTAAAAGCTCTATCTTCAAATATAATCCCATTCCAAGGAACATCTAGGCACCTCACATTCCCGAGGAAGAACTCCAGGGGAAGCAGTCTCACCCTCGGCTCACACTGAAATAAGAGCAAAGGGGATCTGTCTGTCTGCGGTATGCACACACTCGGCTGAGGTTCATGAACTTGCAGACTGAGATCCTGATTGGGTATAGCAAGCAGGAGTCGGGAAGAAGGGTGAAGATGAAAGCAGATATCTCACAGAATCTAACCCCCGACCTTCCAGAATTAGAACAAGACAAGTAACTTTGCAGACCTGGCATTGATGCGCTCCCTCTCTCCCTCATCTAGCAAGCATTCAGGGAACTCTGACTGGGCACCCGCACCAGGAATGCGCTCGAAACTGAGTATCTGCATCTGGGAATTTGTGTGGGATGGAAGCAGCCACTTAGAATGCTTCCAGGAGCCTTGAATGTTCACAGAATCTCACTCACACCTCGGTGGAGTCACCACAAGCTTTTCTGACACCTAGCCACCCCGCCACCGCCACCATCCCGCCTCGCCCCGGGACAAGATCCTCTATCAATTTACTAGGCATCTGTATAAAGCGCAAATGCCTTAGGTTGAGGGAGGTCTTGCAACTAGACCCCCTCCCCCATGAAGCTGCAGGTATTTCAAGGGGCAGCACTTGGGAAAGGCAGGTGAGAAGAGGCTGTCGGTCCAATGCTTGGTCATCTTAGCCAGATGCCATGAGGTCTGGGCTGCAATGGGCCCAAATCTTGAGTCTACTGTAGCTGCAAAGGGCTAACAGAGGTTCCCAAACCAGACTCCTTTAGGGGTCAATTACACCTTTGCAATTGCACCTTTGGGAATTGTTGGGACTTGGGTAATACTGAAGCCAAGGGATTCCAAGCTAAAACGGATGGAGCACTCTCATCCTGAAGGCAAGGCTGCCATCTAGTGTTCAAATCTGGCCCATACAGGCGCCAGCAAGCTGTCATGGCGCAGGACCCTCCCTGACTTCAGGATGGGCTTGCTTTTAGGAAATGACTAAAAGTCGCTCCAGACTGAACGGTTATTGATGGAAATACAAAGAAATGAAATCAAGAAGTAGCCACAGATCTCCCCCCTAAAAGGCTTCTAACAATTTAAGGGCAAATGATTACTTTGAGAGAAATAAAATCATAAACATACACATCCCATTTGTGTGTGCATGTGTGTGTGTGTTCTAGCCTCTTCAACAGGCATATACATTCTTACTTTATTTTTAATAATGGATTCCATGGAACCTGACTGAAGTGCATTTTTACACAGACTTTAAACCTGTTTCCCCTTAGGAATGATCTCTCTCATTTTTGACACAGGTTTCTCGGTGTAGACCCAGCTGTCCTGGAACTCGCTCTGTAGCCCAGGCTGTCCTCGAACTCACAGAGATCCGCCTGCCTCTGCCTTCCTAGTGCTGGGATTAAAAGCGTGCGCCACCCCCACCCCCACCCAGCTTCATGCCTGTCTTTTATGAGGAAGAATGGCTTGTTTGGTTAACCAGCCAATTCACGGACAGTTATCCACACAGCCCAGTACCCTCTCAAGCTGTGCCTTTCAGAACCAAGTGGTAAACCCAGGAAGTGGATGCTGGCTCCTGGGACTCTCGTGGAGCTTTACAAACAACTCCAGAGTTGGCAAGGGCCTCATAGTAAGAGGGGCCCTGAGCATCTTTCCCTGTAGTCTACAAAGGGCACCTGCAGGCGGGAAGAAGGCCAATACTAATTATCCCTGAGCGGCATAGACGTGCAGCTAGCATGCGGACACACAGGGAGACAGGACAAAACAGAGGGGCAGAGATGCAGAAACTTGGTCCTTTGAGCAAGGCTATCAATGGCCTCTGCCTCTGGGAAGAAAACCATGAGGGAGTTTGGCCAAAGCAGAGTCCCAGAGCAAGGCTGCTTTGAAGATGGGGGGTGACGAGAACAAGGAGAGGGCCCACTCCAAACTGGAGGCCGGACCTCAGTTCCTGAGCACAAGGCCTCACCTGAGGCTCCTTTTTCTGGGAGCCCAAAGCAGGTCACAATCCTAACATACCCACTACCTTCATCTCTATCAGCTTCCAATCGCCTGTGCCGGGCAAATGCCAGGGGAGAAAATGCCCTCTTCCGGTTTCCTTGGGCACCAGCACATAGACATGCACACAAACACCCCCACACACATACATACAACTTTTTTAACCTCTAAAAAATACTCGGCAGTTTCCAAAATGAACCCAAAGACTTCTTTGTGAGAGACATAGAAAAGGCTACTTGCTACCAATTCCAGGGACTGCCTATTTGTTTTTTATTATTTTCATACTATTTCAAATTTTATTTATTTTTTAAACATAGTTTCTTTATGGATTCTTTGGGAATTTCACATCATGCACCCCAATTCCACTCACCTCCCAGTTCCCACATGTCTTCCTCTCATGCCTGCAGTGCCCTCCCCCCAAAACTAAACCCAAACAAAGCGGAGCAAATAAACAAACAAACAAAAACAAGAACAAACCAAACCAAAAGGAAACCTCTTCTCTTCCCCACCTTTCCCGCCTCTCCAACCCCTCTTCATTCGTCCTGGTGGCATTGGGAGCGATGTGTCACACAGTACACCCTTTTGTCCTGCCAGCTTTACTAGCAAATGTTCATTGTAATGAGCTACCGGTTCAAGGCCTCTGGTTTCTGGTACACTGGGTCCTCACTAAAACTCCTCTGGGATATCCCGCAGCCATCCCACATCATGGAGATCCTTCAGGTATCGTCCCACAGGATCAAGTCAGGAACTGCCTATTAACTAAGCAAAATGAGTAGCATTGTCCATAATATACATGCAAAGACACAGACCAACAGAGCTCTGAGGAACAGATACACCTATGTGCTTATAAGTGGAAATACATTAAAAAAACAGTCACACACACAGGGATCGGAGATTACATGCATGAAGGCCTGGGTCCAATCTGCAGAGTTGCATGAACCAAACTTGGTAGAGCATGATTATATTCTCAGCATGGTAGAGGCAGCAGGATCACAAGTTCAAGGTCATCCTCTCTACATAGAATGTTGGAAGCCAGCCTGGCTACATGAGATCCTGTACATATATCACAGCTGGGTGGTGGTGATGCACACTTCTAATTCCAGCACTCGGGAGGCAGAGACAGGCAGATCTCTGTGAGTTCGAGGCCTGCCTGGTCTACAAAGAGAGTTTTAGGGCAGCCAGGACTACATGGAAAAACTCTGTCTCAAAAAAAAAATCACATATGTATAAATTGCACAAACTCTAGAACAGTCACTAGAAAATGTACAAATGTCCACGTACCCACAGGACACGAATGTAGTCAGATTTTTCTGTCCTGCCTGCCAGCTCCCAAATAACCACACAGAGACTTCTTAGTAATTATAAAAGCTTGGCTGGTAGTTTAGGCTTGTTTCTAACAAGTTCTTATAACTCAAATTAACCCATTTCTTTTAATCCACATTCTTTTACATAGTTCAGTTACCTTTACTTTGTAATGTCCATGCTGCTTCCTACATATCTGGCTGGTGACTCCCCTCATCTCCACCCTTCTTCCCATCATCCTCTCTTCCCCCAAAATCTTGCCTAGTTATTGGCCATTTAGCTTTTTATTAGACCAATCCAAGTGACAAATCTTCATAGTATACAAAAAGATTATCCCATAACACACAAGGACATACTCACCTCCTAGCTGATGATGAAATGCACATCCAGTATCCGTGGGAGGCCTGCCCTCCTCTGAATAGAAATGGAGGAGGAGTGGCTGGGGGGTGTACAGGGAGGAGAGGAAACAGCAGTCAGATTGTGAAATAAATAAATAATATTTTATTTATTAAGGAAATAAATAAGTAAATAAATAATAAAATATATTTTATTTATTTATTTATTTATTTATTTTTTGGTTTTTTCTGAGACAGGGTTTCTCTGTGTAGTTTTTGGTGCCTGTCCTGGATCTCGCTCTGTAGACCAGGCTGGCCTCGAACTCAAAGAGATCCACTTGGCTCTGCTGAGTGCTGGGATTAAAGGCATGTGCCACCATCGCCCGGCTTAAAACATATATTAAAAAAAAAAGAAAAGAAATATACAGCCAAATAAAGCTATATGAGTTTAAAGACAAGGGTGTGGATCAGTAGTGGAGTACTTGCTTAGCATGTTCCAGGCTTTGGGTTCCATCCTCAGCACTACAAAAATCCAACAAGGAAAAAAAAATGCATTGGCAGTGCTGAATATCAGTGTAAGACGGGACAGACAGAAAACGCCCTGGAAAGAAAAGAAAACTTTTAAACATTGTTCTGCTGTGTCGGGATCATTTCTCCTAACTTGTCGGTGGAGTTTAAGGTTGAGTCGAAAAACCAAGTGTGAAAAGAAAAAAGATTGCATTTGACTTTCTTACCCATAATTCTCAGTTCCCTCCTGCCGTGGGTCTCAGGGATGGAACTCAAATGGCCAAACTTGGCACCTTGCACCTTTCCCCTCTGAGCCACCCTGCGTCTGTCTCCCTCGTAAAGCCCATCTTCATGAAAGCCCGTTCCCTCCACCAGGCTCTCCTCTCTCCTGAGCTCCGGACGGCCGCAGCCTACCGTGGACTGCGGATCCCCTGAGTGGCGTTTATGGTAGTTTAGCTTGGTCGACAGCCCGGGGCCACGGACACAATGCTGTCATGCCCGGTTTGGGCTTTTCTTCTCTCTGGGGGCAGGCTGGTGGTTGCTGTTCTGGTTCACCTTTCAGCCAATGGGCCGAAGGAGATCGTCCTGGATACTTGCGATGTCTGGTTTTTGTCAACTTGACGCAAACCTAGACACCTGGTTAGAGGGAACGTCCGTGGGGGCATTACCTTCGTCAGATTGGCCTGTGGGCACGTGGTGGGGGGATTTCTTTATTAATGACTCATATAGGAGGACCCAGCCCGTGGTGGGTGGGGCCACCCCTGGGCGGGTGGTCCCGGGTTCTATAAGAAAGCAGGGTGAAGCCGGGCGGTGGTGGCGCACGCCTTTAATCCCAGCACTCGGGAGGCAGAGCCAGGTGGATCTCTGTGAGTTCGAGGCCAGCCTGGGCTACCAAGTGAGCTCCAGGAAAGGCGCAAAGCTACACAGAGAAACCCTGTCTCGAAAATCCAAAAAAAAAAAAAAAAAAAAAAGAAAGAAAGAAAGCAGGGTGAGCGAGCCGTGGGGAGCAAGCCAGTCAACAACTTCCTTTCTTCTTGTGACCCCTGCTCAGATTTTCTCATCGCTCCCCACAGCTTTCAGAATGAACATTAGACTTTGAAAGTGTCTATTATTTCTTTGAGAATGTAAACATCTGATTGTCAGTTGTTAAATTCCTTTATCATTTAGCACTAACCCCTTCCGCCTCTCACCACCCGCCCCAGCCTCTGGCTCTAAGGCCTATCCGGCCCCCATTCCAGTGGCCTTTGAATGGTGTGTCTCCTCCACAGAGCACGCGTCTCCTTGTTCTCACCATCTCCATGCCTGCCTCCCCCCCCCCCCCCCCCGTGCCAGGCAAAATCCCACCCCTCCTGAAAATCCCTGCTTACACCGATATCCTCCCAACAGTCTTTCTAACTCATTTTAAGGCAGCCCTTGACAAGGTATCGTCAATTGGATTCATCTCCATGTTTTTCCCAATTGTGTTTCGAATTGCTTCGGGCAAGGACGACGTCTTACCTTAATAAATTCAACAATGGCTACAATAATGGCACCAGGGGGGCAGTGTTATGGGACAGAGGGCGGGTTCTTTTCCTGCCCTGGCTGGCCTGGTCAACTGAGGCATATCCAGCTACCTACTGGAGGGAGAGCTGTTTCTCAGTCAGAAACGTCTCTCTGCATTCCGGGGTGCAGACTTTTCTACAACAACCAGTCTTCGCCTGCTGCATCTCAGTCCTCAATGAAAGTCTGGCCCTTGCTTTCCGAGTCTCGGCCTGATGGAGAGCTGCTTGCCCTGCGGTCCATGGATGCTGACATGAAGAAACAACACCTCACTGATGGAGGCCCAGCCGGCTCCCCGCGCCCCCGCCCCCCCAAGGCTGAGCTGTAGACTCTGATTCCAGCTGACACTGGGCAGCTGTTAGAAGAGGTCTCCCCAACCCTGCCCACCCCCATGATTTGCCCCTAGCCCTTCTCAGCCCCTGGGGAAAAATTATTTTTTTCCTTTTCCTTCTTTCCTTTCTTTCTTTTTCTTTCTTTCTTTTTTTTTCTTTTTTCTGGTCACAGCAATATTTAAGCAGGAGCGGCCAGTCATGCCTCGTTTGAGTTGTGATCTAACACCGACTGACAGGTGGGTTTCGGGGGTGTCTCTGGGGCCATGGCCTGTTTAGTGGATTTCCCACTCTAAACTCAATTACAGGCAGCTTTCACGCTCCAGAAGAAACTCCAGGCCCCTGCTGATAAAAACTCGAGTGAGTAAATAAGTCATAACGGTGATAGGGGCCTGCCATTTAATATTCATTGAAGTACACGTGTTTGGAAATTGGAAGCAGAGTTTAATCCATTTTCATATTTACATCAACATGCAGCTTTTAAAAAGACCTCCTCTTTTCTCCAGCAATCTTGCCAATTTCTTGTCTGCAAAGATAAAGGTATAAAGGACACATTTTACTTGTAAAAGTTAGAAAGTTCTGGAGTTGTAGAGGTATACTTACTAACCCCTGGGTTCCAGGTCTGTATGAAAGAACTAATTCTTTCATTCATTTCACGTGTGTGTGTGTGTGTGTGTGTGTGTGTGTGTGTGTGTGTGTGTGTATGCAATCAAAGCCATTGTTATTTCTTCCAGCTAAACACCCAGAATTAACTGTGCAATAGCAATTTATAAAGAAAAGGCATTGGGACCTCAGGCCCTAGACCTTACAAGGCAAGGGGATGTTGCACAGACAAACACAGCCATGGAGAAGCAGCCCTTTGTGAATAAAGATCTTTTTTTTCCCCCAAGACAGAGTTTCTCTGTGTAATAGTCCTGGCTGTCCTGGAACTTGCTTTGTAGACCAGGCTGGCCTCGAACCCACAGAGATCCGCCTGCCTCTGCCTCCCAATCTGCTGGGATTAAAGGCATGTGCCACCACCACCCTGCTAAAGATCATTTTTAAATGAACAGGAAACATTTTTAAATGCTTCCCTGAGAAAGTTCCAGAGCTCTTTGTTGAGCATGGGAAAAGGCAAGAAACCTGTGGAGAAAGGGTTAACAGAGTGACAAGTTGGGACCCAGCTCTGTTGTCTCTCCCCAGCCTGTTCATCTTTTTTTTTTTCCTCTTAAATGTAGATGAATGTTTAAGTATGCTGTGGTTGAAGGCATCTCTTTTAATAATGCAACACAGGACTTCCTGAGGGGACAGCAGTTGATTTGGAAACCGAATATGGTGCACTCTAAATTCCGGTCCCTGAGGAAGGCTGACTAACGGATAAGTGCCATGAGCTAGCATGGGGACTCATTCTGTCAAACCTACTTGCCGGAAAGGCCCCATGCGGAACCTTCTCCAGTCTCCGGGAGCTAATGCGAGCAGACATTTGTGACATTAGACAGAGCAGCAGGCCTGGCATGAAGGAAAAGTTCACCATCCGCCAACAAGCCAGTCTTTAGATGACAAGGATCAAGAACCCGGTGCAAATTTGTTAATGTAACAACTTGGAAAAGTATGCTTTAAAAAAAAAAAAGTGCCATTCTGTAGGGAAGGGATCAAAGAAAAGCGGCCATCAGCGGTCCCGGAAGCTTTCAGGCCACTGCTTTGCTCATTCAGCCCCTTTTCTAGGCTGCGGCATCTTTAGTTAAGTGAGTGAGTTCCAAACTTTGTCACCCCGCCAACCACTTCCCCCACTCAAAATGCGAAAAGTAAGGAAAAAGTAACGGGAAGGAAAATGTCTGCCCTTTTGCCTTGCTGGAGAAGAAAGCCTCTCTCCTGTCCTCCTTTCCTCCCTTTCTTCTTCCTTCCTTCCTTCTTCCTTCCTCCCTCCCTTCAACCTTTCCTTTTTTCCTTCCTTCCTTCCTTTCTTCTTTCCTCCCTCCTTCCTTCCCCCTTCCTTCCTTCCTTCTTTCCTTCCTTTCCAAGGTTTAGTTTACGCGTGCGCTCGGAGCACACGGGCACCAGCCACCTGTGTGGGTGATTACAGAAGTCAGAGGAAGGTATTGGACCCCTTAGAGCTGGAGTTAGAGGCAGTTGGGAGCCACCTGACGTGGATACTGGGAACTGAACTCAGGTCCTCCAGAAGAGCAGTTTGTATTCTTACCCTCTGAACCATCTCTCCGGCGTTTCTTTCTGAGTGAACGTTCTTATCTGTCTGATTCTGGTCCACATGGCTTAGAGGAAAAACTGAAGTGGTTATTTCCTGAGGAAAGAGACGGTAAGAGGATGTCCCTTTCTGTCTTCTGCAGCTGTTGCATCCCCGACACTGGGTAACACAGAGACTATGGAACTCAATAGACGTAGAGGCTGGGAAGTCCAAGAGGATGACACCAGAATCTTACCACTCCAACCTGTGGCCTCAGAAAGCTGAAGGGCAAGCAGGGTCATTCCAAAGAAAGAAAGGGAGGTTGAACTACCACAAGAGATAACCCGTTCCCCTAAGAAAAGCGTTAGTGAGTCTTCGAGCTCCGCTCCCTCCCCACTAAAACTTATCTACCTTCCCAAGCTGTTCTACCTAGGAATTAGGGAAGGGGCACAGACTGAAACCATGGCATTCTGGGATACAAAATGCAAGTAGATGTCCATAACTGGAGAAATGAAAGTGTCTAAGGACTAAAATGCACTTTTTTTGAGATCAGATAAACTAGTCTGGTTGTTTGGGTGTGTCTGCTTATTTCCTCTTAGTTGGGGCAATGTAACCAAATGGCAGTTTGATGTAGTGTATTTGTCCCAGGTTTAAATTAGGGGGAAAATATGGGGTATCATTGAGCGTGACGTGTTGAACTAGCTCTTCCATGGAATCTAGGCTCTGGGGAGACAGCCTTCATTCAGATCCTAGCTCTACAGCTTACTACCGTTACTTGTGATCTGTGAAAGCATCTACCTCAAGAGATAATTCTAAAGACACCTGCCTCATAAGATTATTGGAATGTGAGTTAATCCAAATGAGTTCTGGGACTAGTGGCCAAAGCACTAGATGCATTTGGCCTTGGTAGATAGTTAATGAGTCTAAAAGAAGTTGAGGAAGCAGGCTTTCCCCCCCCGAGCCTTTTCTAATGCAAATGTGTGTTGTGAACACCCAGGGAGAGTTTACTAACATTTGATGATCAAAAGCTTTTTTCCCCCCTATTGTCATTGATCATATCATACTCAGGGATGCCAGGGTGCCCAGCCTCTCGCTCTGCAGGCAAAGGAACTGTTGAGCTGTGTGCCTGCGCCCATGACAGTAATTCCTAGCATGGCTAATGTAATTGCCATTGGTTAACATGTAGAACTCACGGGTCTCACTAAAAACTCCAGTTTTCTTTCATTTTATGATTACTAAAACAGCCTTTTGTCTGAATACCATGGGGTTAAAACACAGATCCTGGAATCGGGCACACCCGGGGTTGCAGATCATTTAGAATCTGTTAGCTTCTGTGTCTTCCGCTGTAAAGGGGATAATGGGGACGATGGGGTTACTAACCTCTTAGGTTTGTCCTTCAGATTAAATCTGCTTAGCTTATCATTGGCGCCACTCGTTATTATGTCCCATTACCGAGGCTAATTTTTGTCAACCACTACTGAAGTTGTTACTGTGTTTCCAACTGTTTCCACATATCCGTGTGCCCAATTTTGTTGTCTGAAAACAACACACAGGGTACAGCTTCTCTACTAGTCCTGCAGTGATGAAGAAGATTCCAGTGCTGAGGAACATACAACTTTCTGGTTTGTTTGTCTGTCTGTTGACTCATTTATTTGTTGTTGGTTTTTTTTTTTTTTTTTGACAAGACTTGCTATGTTGCCCGATTATCCTGAAATGATGATCTTCTTGTCTCTGTTTCCTAAGTAATGGGATTACAGATGAGAGCTAGTTTTTGATGACTCTGTGTGTGTGTGTGTGTGTGTGTGTGTGTGTGTGTGTGTGTGTGTGTGTATGCACGCACATCTACGTGGGTGCCAGGCTCATGTGTGGAGGTCAGCAGATAATCTTAAGTATCACTTCTCAGTCACCTTCTGCCCTGCAGGGAAAGGCTAGCAATCCCTTCGGCTTCCAGGGATCTGCCTACCTCCCACCTCACCTTTGCTGGAATTACTGTGTGCTTTACCATGCCCAGCCTCTCGTGTGAGTTCTGTGGCTCCAAACTCAATTCCTCACACTCACAAGACAAGGGCTTTCTGGAGCCATCTCCCCAGCTCTGACTTATTTTTTCTTTTGCAAGTATGTTTGTGCATGGGGTGCATGCATGTGTGTAAGCACTAGTGAATGCGGATGCATGTACATGTGTGTGCACTTGGAAGCCCCAGGCTGACATCATGTGTCTTTCTCCATAGCTCATCCCTTCATGGAGTCAGTGTCTCTCTCCCTGAACCTGGAGCTCACCAATTTGGTTAGTGTGATGGTTATTTTTTGGCTGTCAACTTGACTTCATCCAGAATTAACCAAAAAGCAAGTAGCTGGGCACATCTGTGAGGGATTTTTTTTTTCCTTAATTAAATTATTTCAACTGGGAAGACCTACTTTTTTTAAATGTTCACTAGTGCTTTGCCTGCATGAGGGTGTTGGGTACCCTGGAACTGGAGTTACAGACAGTTGTGAGCTGCCATGTGGGTGCTGGGAATTGAACCTGGGTCCTATGGAAGAACAGCCAGTGCTCTTAACCACTGAGCCATCTTCCCATCCCTGGGAAGACCCGATTTTAGTAGGGATCTTTTGAAGTGGGAAGATCCTTCTTTACTCTGCTTCACATCTTCTGCTGGCATGGACACGGAAGAAGGAAGCTTGCTTTTGCCTGCTTGCTCTCACCCTTTCTGGCAAGTCCGTTCCTTCAATGGCATTAGAGCCTACTTCTTCCGGATTCCGGCATGTGCTGAGGACCAGCTGAGACATCCAACCTCGTGGACTGAACCGTTACTGAATTCTTGGACTTTCTGTTGGTTGGCAGCCATTGTTGAACCAGCTGGACCACAGCCTCCATCCTTTACTGACATCGGAACCCAGCCCCAGGGACTGAAGACCAGCAGCCCTCCAGGAATCCTCCAAGCCCTCAGTGGCCGAACTGGGACTGTTGAGGCATGCAGCTCTCTGGACTGAGCAGCTCCTTGACATCTCCAGTGTTCAGATGACCACTGTTTGACCGCTCCTCTCCTATCACGGAGTAACCAGCAATGTTCCTGAAGGCGACAGCTAGCTAGCTAGCTTGGTTGCGTTGGGGATACCTTCTCCTCACTGCTTGAGGGCTAAAGTTAGACTGCCTGTTGGCCCAGCTTTTATGTGGGTGCTGGAGAACTGAATCCTGGTCCTTACACTTGTGTGGCAAGTGCTGTATCCACTGAGACATTTCTCCAGGCCCTGGCTTTCTTAAATACGAAGGCCTGTGGGTTCTTCAAAAGCTAATCTGTGCTTACTGTAGACCAAACCACACTGTCTCACCATCAGTGGCTCACTTAAATCCTCACTGTGAGTTGAGTCCTTTTATACCTGATTCCCAGATGGGGAAATAAGGCTCACGGATGGGACATGCCACCAGTTCCCCCCAATATCTCTTAGCTAATTAATAATAAAGTCAAGAATCAAACCCACCCATGTCTGACGCCAACATTTTTAGAACCACCATAACCTAAAAATAATATTAAACCACATTTTAAATGGAAATTAGTAGTGGCTCATAGAACTAGTCTCTGGTCCAGTTTCTGCAAACATCCTTTAATGTAAAAAATCCTTAGCTTGCATAGTTATGGATTGATGGATGAAGATGTGGTATTATGTAGAAGATTGAATAGACAACGCAGGACCCCGTCTCTTAATTGGATGATTATTTATGGACACTGGCTAATAGATTGACTCTCTGTATGATCTATGTGCATCTGCCATGGCTATTACTGTCACTACAGGTAGGTGAGGACACCGACCGGAGAAAGTCTAGTCACCTGTATCAATTGATCTCTCCGTCCCGAGGTTTCTGGATGGAAAATTGACTGCACACAGCCAGCAGCTCCCTGGACTGAGGCAGAGCAAGTTCTGTCAGGGAGAGAAAAATCCATATTAATGATATGCTATAAAACACTTTTTGTTAGGTACATATATTCCTTTACTTTCGTTTCCCAAGAATAGCTCAGCTGTCAAAGCATTTCCAAGATTTCCATGGATTCGGCAAATACTGTGCGATCGAATTATTGCCCTGAGAGAAGCTACAATTAAAACACATTAATCACTGTAACAAAAGATCCTTATTGAGGCTGACAAAGATGGTGAAATCTGATGAATAATTAGTCTGGTTAATCTTTTTAAAGTGAATTAAACGGCTAACAAGTTAAATCACTGTGATTTTTCAAAATAAGCCTCTAGGGTGAGCAGAGACTGGGGATATTATCCTCATTTTACAACGATGTTTCTTTCTTTTTCATCTCGGGTGCCCTGGAGGGCCTGTGGTTGGAGCAGTGGGGCTCTGAGAGCCAGTTGGGAGGACATGGCTGGCCAAGGGGTGAAGGCAGACTCCAGCCTTTTCCCACCGTGATTTCCCAACAACATGTCTAAGAGACTCATACGGTGTCTGGAAGAGGAATTAGGAATGACCTCTATGTCTGTCCTGGAACTAATGTGGTACCCTCTCACCAGCCATTAGCAATAACCCCAGACGGATCCACCATGGGGCTCTGATGCCTTTCCCAATCAGACACCACTCTCAGGTCCATCTCGAGTTCATTTCCTCTTATTTTTATCCTTCTCTCCAGTTGGGTGGTTTATTTTTCCAGACCTCACCCCTCTTTTTACATGTCAACTGTTGAGAAAGAGATTTTTTCCCCCATGTTTTCAATAAAATGAGAGGCGGAAACTGACCGACCACAGAAGTGGATGGAAAGGGAGGACAGTCATTTGGGCTGAAGGCTGCTGTTGTTTTAAGGTTTATTTTATTTTTACCTGTTGTGTGCATGTGGGGTTGGGCGTATGCACAAGGACAGCTACCAGTGGAGGCCTAAAGAGGAAGCTGGAGGCTCTGAAGTGGGTGTTCCAGGCAATTGTGAGCTGTCTGGTGTGGATGCTGGGAGCTCATCTGCAAGAGCATCATGTGCTCTTAACCACTGAGCCATCCCGGAGCTCATCTGCAGAGCATCATGTGCTCTTAACCACTGAGCCATCCCGGAGCTCATCTGCAAGAGCATCATGTGCTCTTAACCACTGAGCCATCCCGGAGCTCATCTGCAGAACGTCATGTGCTCTTAACCACTGAGCCATCCCGGAGCTCAACTGCAGAGCATCATGTGCTCTTAACCACTGAGTCATCCCTCCGGCCCTCCTTCGTCTGGACCTCTATGACTTTGGGGAGCCAGAATGGGTATTGTGAGGGAGTGTCTAGATCCTCCTTCCGTGATGAAGAGTTTATTCCCCCAGCTGCTGGAGGTGGCTGCTAGTCACTAGTGGAATTGCCCTGAATGAAGAAAACTCTCCCATTTAAGATCACATGTCCTCTAGGAGTAGTTAAGAGTGACGTGAGAGCCTAATAGGAGGCAACTTTGTTGGGACGATTCTGCAGGGTCACTCCGGTGACCAGACTCCTCTGTGGTGTCAGGGAAGCCTTTATTGGGAGGACATTACAACTCCACTTCCCCCATCTGCCTAACCTGAATTTCTTCTTCTCTTTTCCATAGACAGTGCTCATGGACACAATGCCCAAATAGACCCACTGACTGCTGTGCTTGAGCTTAGAACCTACTTCTGGTGGCCCCAACCTGTGACAGGAGCAGTGTCACTTCTGAAGAAGTCTCTGATGGCTAGGGCTCCCATAGCAGCCGGTGGGAAAAGATTCCAATCTCTGCTGTTGCTGCTCCTAGCCCTACATTGTTCTAATAGCAAGTGTGTTCCTGCTCTCAGAGGCCATGAGAGACATATACAGTCATTTTGTTGTTGTTGTTGTTTTGTTTTTTGAGATGGTGTGGTGATGTGAATAGGGAATGGCCCCATAGACTCATGTGTTTGAATACTGGGTCCACAGGGAGCGGCACTGGTAGGAGTTGTGGCTTTGTTGGAGGAGGTGCATCACTAGGGGGTGGGCTTTGAAGTCTCAGAAGCTCAGGCCTGGCCAGTGTGTCACTGTCACTTCCTGCTGCCTCTGGATCCAGATGTCGAACTCTCAGCTACTGTTCCAGCACCATATTGAAACTGTAAGGCAGCCCCAATTAAGTGCTTTCCTTTATAAGAGTTGCCACAGTCATGGTGTCTCTTGCAGCAATAGAAACCCCAACTAAGACAGACAGGGTTTTACCTCCAAGCCCTGGCTATCCTGGAACTCTCTATGTAGACCAGGCTGGTCCCAGACTCAGAGATCTGGCTACCTCTGCCTCCCGAGTGCTGGGATCAAAGGTGTGCACTACCATACCCAACCACAGAAAGTCACTGAAGAGAGGGGAAGAAGCTACCTGGAAGTGGTCATCAGTTTGCAGTGACGCTGAGTCCTGGCTAAGAGAAGTTAATGCCACCCCACCTCACACATTCCTTTCACGATCATTTTTATAACTGACAGTTTACTAATTACTAAATGTGTTTACCTGAAAGTCCTATATTGAAACCCTAGATGGAATTAGGAGGTAGGGCAGAGAGAGATAATTAGATAGGTTGAGAAAAGCTGTAAGAAGAGGACTAGTGCTCTTAAGGAAGAAGTTGAAGGACTGGAAGGAGGTTGGGTTTGGGCTGAGGTGGAAGAAATAATGAGCTCAATCTTGCTTCTGCCATGAGGCATTCAAGCAGAAATATCTACCAGGCCAGCCTAGATCTTAGAGTGGATCTTTCAACCAGAGAAACATTCATTGGCTCAACAATGATTGCTTTTGCACCTACTGTATTATAAATCACCCATTTTCTTACTGGTGATTCAACAGTGAATTAAAAAAAAAAAAACAGAGTTCTTAACTCCATTGACAAACAAAAAAATGTTACATGAGATAGTGATAGAAAAATGCAACAGAGAGGATAGGGAGAGTTAATGAGAGACATTAAGATCACTTAGCCGGGCAGTGGTGGCACACGCCTTTAATCCCAGCACTTGGGAGGCAGAGCCAGGCGGATCTCTGTGAGTTCAAGGCCAACCTGGTCTACAGAGTGAGATCCAGGACAGGCACCAAAGCTACACAGAGAAACCCTGTCTCGAGGAAAAAAAAAAAGATCTGGGACTTAAATTTACATTGAGTGCTGTGGTAGTTTGAATGTAATTGACCCACATAATCTCACAGGGAGTGGCACTGTTAGGAGGTGTGGCTTTGTTGGAGTGGGAGTGGCCTTGTTGGAGGAAGTGCATCACTATGAGGGCAGGCTTTGAGGATTCCTATGCTCAGGATATCACCCAGTGAGTCAGTTGACTTCCTGTTGACTACAAGGTGTAGGATTCTCAGCTACTCCTCCAGCACCAAGTCTGCCTGCAGACCACCATGCTCCCCACCATGATGATAATGGACTGAACCTCTAAAACTGTAAGTGAGCCACCACAATTAAATGTTATACAAGTTGCTGTTGTCATGGCATCTCTTCACAACAATAGAAACTTAACTAAGACAAGTGCCATGGCTGCAAGAATTATGGATAAATTTAGCTTCACAGGCCCTTTAAGCGATATCAGGATCTATCCTCTAACAATATGGTTCAGACTCTCTACATTCATCTGTCTACTCCAGTGAGTGCCCCTCTTCCAGATCGTAAGAATTGCATGGTGTTTGCTAAACATACGTCACTTCCTGGGCTTCCCACTCTGTGCAGTTAGCCTCTGGGGAGCATCTTAGGCATCATATGTCAGTGAGTACCTTATGGGATTCTTGTCAATAGGGAGATTCAGGAATGCCAGTCCTTTCCTTTGCCCTAAAAGGCCAGCTCTACAGTAGATGAATTATGTATTTATGTATGTATGTATTGATTTTTGAGACAGTGTCTCATTTATCCCAGGAAGGCTTCTAAGTAACTATGTAATCAAGGATGACCTTGAACTTCTGATCCACCTGAATACTCCCAAGTGCTAGGATTACAGCTATGTGCCACCAATGCCTTGTTTTAAGACTGGTAATTTGGCTGGGTGGCAATGGCATACACCTTTAATTCCAGCACTCGGGAGGCAAAGGCAGGCAGATCTCTGCGAGTTTGAGGCCAGCCTGGTCTACAGAGCAAGATCCAAGATGGGCTCCAAAACTACACAGAGAAACCCTGTCTTGAAAAAAAAAAAAAAAAAAAAGGACTGGTAATTTACTAATTAGCTTAAGAACATGTGACTTGTATTAGGGGATAGACCAATGCTATACATCAATGACCCTATGTATCAACATTAATTTTGAATGAGCCAAAAATTTAAATATAAAACACAAATTCATAAAAAGCCAGAGAAGAAATTGCAGGTGAACTTAAAAATGATAATTTTCTACAATGGAAGTGCTCTCTAAGATAGAAAACATAACAACAGAGGATATTGGGAAGTGTGATACATAGTTGAGTATCACAAATTTCACATTAGCCCGATCTTATCACTAATCTCTTAATAAATAGATGCCTTGTGAAAACTAATTTGGGACGTTCAATTGTATAGCATGTATTCAGTTACATAGTATGTATGAGGACTCAGTTATATAGTATGTATATGCATTCATTTATATAGTGTGTATATGAATTCAGTTATATAGTATGTATATGCATTCACTTATATAGTGTGTATATGGATTCAGTTATATTATATGTATGTGTATTCATTTACGTAATATTCATGTGGATCCAACTGTATGCATTTATCTCAAAAGAAAGTGTGTAACAGTTTGGAACCCATCTCCATAACCTTCATCTCCTTCCATATGATACTTTGTGGCTCTGTGTGTTTTCTCCTGCATATTCTAATGGAAGGAGTGATCATCCGGAAGTACAAAGTACCTACATAGTTTGCTAGTAGACTTAAAATAATAATAAAAGCATGTGGCTATAAAGTCTAAAGGATACAAATTTATTATTGCATTTATTTGTGTGTGTGTGTGTGTGTGTGTGTGTGTGTGTGTGTGTGTGTGTGTGTGTATGAATGAATGTATATCATATGAGTGCAATGCCCATGGAGGTCAGAAGAGGGCACTGGATCTGAAGCAGGAGTTAGAGACAGTTGGGAGCTGCTTAACATGGTGCTGAGATCCAAATTCCAGTGTTCTGGAGAAGCAGGAAATGCCCTTAACTACTGAACCCACTCTCCAGCCCCTGATCTTCAATTTAAAGACTTCTTCTCTTTGCATATTCATTACTTCTTTTTTTTAAAATTTTTTTCATTTTTCTTTATTAAGAAATTTTCTACTCACTCCACATACCATCCACAGATCCCCCCTCCTCCCTCCTCCTTCATTGCTTCTTAAGAAAAGAGCTTTTCAAAATCGAAATGAATAAAAGTTCACTTTTATTAGCTATGAGTGACGGTGCATCTGGAAACCTGGCTATACTGATTGTTGGGTGGAAGTTTGCAAAGATAACAGCATTTGTCCGGTCCGTGACAAGTATATAGGAATTACATCTCAACAGTGGCTGTGATGTCACTATGCATCCAGCCACAGATCAAATAGGAGACATCTTTTCCTCCTTTAAAAAAATACATGTATTGGGGCTGGTGGGATGGCTCAGTGGGCAGGGCACTTGCCCCCAAGCCTGACAACTGGAGTTTGATTCCATGTGGTTGTCCTCCGACCTCCACATGTGCACCAGGGGTTGTACAGCCTCCCTACACACACAAGTAAACAAACAAACGTAAACTTCTAAAATACATTTATGGATTTATGTATGTCCTCCTCCTCCTCCTCTCCCTCCTCCTTCTTTTCTTTTTCTCCTTTCTCTCCTTCTTTTTTTCTTTCTTTCTTTAGTTTTTTTTTTTTTTTTTTTTTTTTTTTTAGTTTTTCAAGACAGGATTTCTCTGTGTAACAACCCTGGCTGTCCTGTCTTGGAATTTGCTTTGTAGATCAGGCTGGCCTCAGACTCACAGAGATCTGTCTGCCTCTGCCTCCTAAGCACTGGGATTAAAGGCATGCACCACCATGCCTGGTTAGCAAGAAGTTTCTAAATAGAATTTTTTCTATGACAAATTCCTGCAAAGACGTGTAAGAACTGAAAATCAATTTTAATTTTCCATTCTCTTGATTCCTGCAGTCTCCACTTTTCTCTACTCTGGGGTATCAGCGAGGTCCCAAAGGAAGTGGGTGTAAAGTTGGAGGAAGGAAAGTCCATTGGAGATGCCCAAACATCTCCAAAACAAAACAAACTGAGTACCAGAAGAGAAGAAGGCTTGGAGCAAAAGAGGACCGCTGTGGGAAATGGCCTCCATCCTGAAAAACGCCCACATGGGGTGAGCAGTGCCCACCACACTCACAGCTCTGCCAGATGAGAAGCTCTTAGGATAGCTGGACATCAAACTCGAGACTCAACAGTTAAAGAAAACCCAGAGGAGAGGAAATAACATATTTGCTCTCAGCAAGGAAAACAGCCTTCAGTTCTGAGGACTTGTGGCTTCCAAGGTGAGCAGGTAACAGAATAGCCTAGGCTAGGCATCCCACCGGAGAGATGTCCAAGGACTTTGTCCTAGGAATTTCCCCAGGATTCCAACAATGTCGCAGGTGCTCACGTTCCTGGAAGCCCTTGAGCCAAGTGTGTTCAAAGAAAATGTCTCGTACATAGGATGACTCACAGGGGACCCTGACCAATGCCACAGCTCAGACTGTCAGAATCACCTGTGGGACAGACTATGACAGGATACAAATGTCCTAGGAATGTCTGGCACAGGCTGGGTTGTCTTTCCCAGCAGAGAAGCACAGCCTTCCACACACAGAATCGCGGTACTGATGAAAAGGTCTGTGCTAAGGCAGACAAAGATTCCCTGCATTGCCGCAGGACTGAGAACTTGCATGTCAGGCTGAAGCCTGATACAAATTAAACAAATGAGAAACAAATCCTTCTGGAGGGAGCTTATAATGGAGACACTGACGGGATATAATTAGGATCC